>NC_086333.1:39377020-40651461 GCF_032445375.1 Bacillus rossius redtenbacheri | reverse complement strand
ATCTTCATAGAAACTACGCCGTATTATGATTTCCGAGTTGTATGTTTCGTTATAACCAAAGGTTAACACACACTTGGGCAAAAGAAGACTGTTTTAACTGTAGACTTAACCAGTTATTGAATGTTTTGTTAGCTTACAAAATATATTCTTTTCGATTCGTGTTCTAAGTAAGCAAACTCAGTTTCCTCAAACTTACGAAGTTATCTGTAAATTTACGAAGATCCCTATACAACTATGTTTCAACAAAGCCATTAAAATATACATTAGAAATAAAATTGTCATTCCCTAAAAACTGTTTAAACAAAGGTAGCATTTTTTTCTTCCTTAAGCTACGTCTACTGGTAGAACACGGTATTTTCGAGACACCGTGTATTTACGTCTACTGGATGAACATTAGTTCAAAACACAGTATATTCCCAAAATGAAACTGCCACTCCTCAGCTTCTCTAGATAGCTGCGACGCATGATGGAGTGGACAGACACCGGAAAAACAGCAGGAAACTGGGTAACTGTTCCTTATAGCGTATTCAGGTGTATTTCAAAACAATAAATTAAAACTAAGAAAGGAACTGGATTTGTTTGTGACTAAACGTTGTATGATAACCAAAATATATTTGATTTGGAAAATACTAATGAATAAAACTTTTGGGGGCATTGTTACCATGAGCAAATGTTCCTAGCATGACCCCGTGCCTAGCATGACCCCGCGCCTAGCATGACCCCTTGCCTAGCATGACTCCTTGCCTAGCATGACCCCGCGCCTAGCATGACCCCGCGCCTAGGTTGACCCCATAACTAGCAAGACCCCGCGCCGACTCGTTTTATTTTCATTTTTTGTCAAGTTTTCTGAGAAGAATAGTGCCAATTAATGGAAAATGACCTGTTGAATTGCAACTATTAAGTAATTACGGTGCAGGCATTTACCTTTCAATTTCAATTTGGTTTTCATTATCCTACTATTACGAAGGAAAAAATCTTTCAAACACTTAATCGTGTTTAGTTATTTAAACACTTCGATCGTTAGTAATTTTAAAAATTAGACCGAGTATTATTTATCAGGAAAGAATATATACATATTTTAAGACAAATTAGCAAAACCATAATCGAAATTAAAGTTCCTGGTTGACTTAAAAATGTGGTTTCAAAGATTTTAATTTTTGAAATTTCCAGTGTAGAGCCCCCGAACATCCTTTAGGCCTACTCTGGGGGCTAATCCTTCCTCTCTCCTAGGCTCTCGGTAAGGCCCTTCTCCAAAATATCACGGCTTCTCAAAGGTAAATTGCCCAGGGTACCGCAAACCAGGACGCCCCTGATCGTCCTGAGGCCTGTTTCCCATGGCTACCCGTCACCCCAGGTGAGCCAGGCCTCGCTCAGTCTCCTGGAGTTTATCCGCCGCTCCAGCGCGGTGTAGCACCTAAGCCCAAGGCTGTGCGCTGGGGCGCAGTCTTCTCGTCGTGCATAGCACAACTAGTGGCGACCATGACATAATGTAGGGGATAAATGAAGGTAAAGGTGTAATTCCAAATCCTTGAGTGCTTTCAACTATTTATACCGTATCTTTCATGCCCCAAAATTATCCTGAAAAAAAAAAAAAACATTTTAGCCATTTTAATTTTCCAAAAAATACAGTTTTCAAATGAAACACGGAAACAGAAGCATTCATCCGCCCTCGGCGCTTTGCGTAAACAGACACCATTAGAATATCTTGAGAGAGTTTCTAATCACGTGGTTTCTTCTGAACCCTACACACCATTTACTCTGTACACCCGGAGCAACGAGTCATCGTACTCTTAATTTGTCCGTTCACGATCGTGGGAGAGGTATGATGTTTAGGGGGTTGGGGAGGGGGGATGGGGGGGGGAGGAGGAATGTTATTTCACAAGCGTGGGTTGCTTGCCCCCGTTTCGATCGCCCGTGTCAGGTGTCTGCTGCGCCCTCCCTTCCCGCCTCCTCATCCTTCCTTCACTCGCAGACACTGCTCCGCGGTCTGTGGCCCGCCTACGTACGCAATCGCAGGGGAAACCTACTATTCATTGACCTCGAGTCAGATTGCCGAATAATCCGCCTTCGTGCGTCTTGGGATTTTTATCTTTTTTATTTTTCTGTTGTAAAGGTGAAAGGTAGGTTCGGTGTGTGACACAAATTAAAAAAAAGTTTGCGTGGAGTCCACATGAGAGAGAAGTGAAACTTCTTGCGTATTAGGTTTAGATAAAGTAGTTTTTTTTTATTGGACGAGAGATAATAATTGAGAATAGAATGATGATGGTTTGATCTCAAATTAAAAAAAGTGCCTTTTTCAGCATCCTGTACTCCCGCAATGACACTTTTTGGCGCCTCTTCTGGTGGTTTATTCCCACGTTGTCTTTGATAATACCTCATATCTGCTTCTGATTTTGATTATTTTTGGGTATGATGTTGAATCACGATCTCCAACCAAATAAAATGAAAGAACAAAACACTCCCATCAAACAAATTACACTAATTAAGTCTATCTCACAAGTCTGTAAGTCCATTGGACATTTCAAATCACAGTGTTCACATGCAAAAACTACTAAATTACATTTATAATGCTAACCTCTTAAGTCTATACGTCTTTTTTACATTTTAGATCACAATATTCACATAAAAAAGAATGATATTTAAAAGTTTATTGCACGAATCTTTTAAACACGAACGAATAAATTGTATATAATAAAAATAAAGTAAAATAAAAGAGTTATGGTTAGCGTAAATCGTTAGCCGTTACGAAAACTGAGGTGTAGACAAACATAAGCAGCGTTACGAGTATTCAATAGCATCACTGCTGAGTAATTTCTACTTCTTCCCTGCCATCTCCCCCTTCAGCCGTTACAACTAGCATAAGGCATATAGCATGCTATGTATCTATCCCCTAAACCCACCTTTGCCGTCTTACGCTAGTGTATGCGTTGGAGTGGCGTCGCCGCTGACGCACTTATCTCCTTTACCGGCTCCCCCAACACGTACCTAAGTATTCCCCTCACGCGATCGGAATTTTCGTAACGCTCGAAAATTGTAGCCCCCTCAGCAAAGAAGTTTCACTTAAAACAAAATTTCCCAAATATTGTTAGTTTATTTATTTTTCTTCCGGGGAGGGTTGGTCTTCTCTCGTGTAGGCTCTAGGTCAACGATATCCCGCTGATGGCCCGTGGGCTGGATATACTATCACCCATACTGCCGAGCTCCAGACGTCTGGTTTGCATGCTTGTAGAACAAGTCTGCAGAAACTGCTCGGAGCCATAATATTCTCACACAAATATATAAGAATATTATTAATATTTTTGTAATATATATATTGTGCAATGGCTATTCGTCTTAAATTTAAAGGATCTTAATTTTTTTTGTATTTACTTGACAATGTTTTTTAGAGAAACAAATTTTACTATCTGAATTACCTGGCGTTTTCCGGGCTAAATCACCCTTGGGAACTGATTTTCGGAAAATCCCGTTCTCAGTTGATGACTATGTAATACAAGAAACATCACTGCATGGCTTCAAGTCTGTAGGAAATATACTTGATGAACGGAAAATTTGGAATTTTAATGCCCCGCAAAATATTGCAGAACTTATTGTTGAAATACGCGAAATTTCGAATTTTAACTCCCCTGCAATTCTCGTTGAGTGCTGAATAAGATCTGAAAGTGAGTAAAGAATTAAAATGTAAAAGACGTCGCCTGGAGACTCAGAAGGCATCAACAATGCAATAGCCGTTGTAACGGAGACGAAGAAAGCACCAACCTTCGAAAAGAGTGAAGCCGGCCACCAATGGTCTAGATGATCGTTTAGAATTTGAAATACCGCGTAGTTTCTGTGAAGCTACAGTTGTTTGAAATAACTAAGAACTCTTCGTTTATTTGAGGCGAATTCTTCGTAGAAAAGTCCGTAATTTTACCGATTTTTAACAATGTAGTTACTGAGAATTTGTGATGAGTAAGTCATTGAGTGATATTTCGCTTCATACAAACATTACCACCCATTTTGAGCCCTTTAGGAGTGGAATATCAAAAATCTCACCTTAGTGCAGCCCTAGGGTACTCAAGGAAGATATCCTCCAGATTTCAATTCTCCAGGTCTACCGGTTTAGACTGTGTGTTGTCTGTCTGTCAGTGTCAAGAATTTTATTAAGTAGTATTTATCGTATATTCTAAAAAAATTGGCGAAAGATTTTTTAATATTTCTTCACATGTTTCAGGCCCTAGGATTAGTTTCAAAAATAATATCTGGCCTTCGAAAAGAGTGAAGCCGGCCACCAATGGTCTAGATGATCGTAACCAAATTGAAGGCTGGATCAAGTTAAAGTATATCGCAAGTCTTCGCAGCCATTGTCTAATACATCCTGCCTCTCGAGGTCAAGCCGTGTCGAAGTGGTAGATTATACTAACGTTTCGCTTTGCATTGCAGCAGGCATCTTCATGGTTGAGAAGTATATGAAAGCTAGAAGGTAGGCCTACTTCCTATGTATCTTCTTCAGACGGTCAATCACACGCGAACAGGAAGATTCCTTTGTGATTGGTCACCTGAAAAAGACCCCTGGCAAGTGAAAATGTAGCTTCATCACCTTCTAGCTCTCCTTTTGATTCCTCCATACTGATAATGCCTGCTGCAATGCATATAGAAACGTCGCGTCGGTACAATCTACCACTTCCACGTGGCTCACCTTAGGAGCCAAGATAATTTATTTGGTTAAGTTAGGTGAGTGACATTTAAAATACTCTAAAACCGAGAAAGTTATTGAAATATCCCAAAATGATGAGGTTTTTTTGACGTGTATACATCATTAAAATTGCTTCTTTAGTGGGAGGCAATTCAAAAAACAAATGATAACAAAATATGGGGATACAGTTTGGTGTTGCAGCTACAAATCTATCATCTCCATCCAAAATTTAATTACACCACTGGATAGCTAAAGGATCAAAGAATTCGTTACGCTAAGTGAGGACTTAGACACATCGCGCGCGGTGGAGGGGGAAGCGCCGCCATTTTGAGGTCATTTAGCTGTGTTTCGAGATTTCCATTTAGTATAACTTTTGACTCGGAGAAGCTACGACGTTCGTTTGAGTTTAAATCGTCAGCTCTCGTCAAAATCTATCGATTGCATACATAAAAAATTAGTGTAAAATAGTTACAGTGAATATATATAGTGTTAAAATAGAAAATAGAGTATTTTACATTTTGTATAGAAAATATTACCTTACGTACACGTATTCACGTACAATACACGGCCGTGTCCATGACACAGCCACACCCCATTTTTTTTTGTTACGAAGGTGTTGTTACAGTTAAACTTCGAATACGTTACCGACGGATCGGGGGCCAATGAATCGAAGGCTTTTCCAGTCGCCACGCCCGCCCGGACATTTCTCCGACGGTGTCAAGTTGCAACCGGGTCTTGCCACGCTGTCGGCCACAGGTGGAGGGGAAAACAGGCTCGCTTAGGTTGGTCAGTGTCGAGTCCCTCTAGGCTCTGTTCCGAGCGCGGTCACCCCACGAACGATAATAAACATTAGTCTCAACAAAACCATTTTCTGTAATTATACTCCTTTTAGACTGTTATAAAAAAATGATGAGCACACCATGCAACGAAATTTTCACAGAATGAAAAAAAAAAAAGGCTACATACAAATAAAAGGCTGCTTACAAATAAAAATTCTATATCTTATACTTTAGTGACTGATATCGAATACTGGTCCATATAACTAAAACATTTATTTATATAAGTGAGCTTATTTTCCAGTATGTATAACGATGTCAGGTTGCTTTTAAGCTGCCATTGTCGCTGGCAAGGAGTGTCGGTGGAAAGTTTAGTAGTATAATGGGCTTTTTTGTGGCAGTGTTTTTGAGGTTATGTTCCCATATGTATAATTTACTTGTATTATAATAATTACATTTTTAATAAATCATTAAAATTAATAATTTTTATAAATATTAAACATATTTATTGATTTTCAATATTAATTAAAATTTACGTCAATTATTTTACTAAATTTATGTTAAAATAAAATAATATATATTTTTTTAATTTGATGGAATTTATCCTCTTCCAACTGTATTTATAATAACACTCCAGTCCTTTTAATATTTTATTTATATTAAGTGCATGCAAAATTCAAGTTAGTTTTTTTTATTACGCCAAGTCAGTATAACTTCTTACGCGCATACATAAGTAGTATAATAATACTATTTTTTTAGACAGTAAAATTTTACGGTCGCTGAAAATACACTTCGAAGACACTACATAATTGAAGTACTCATTTAAGAAAGGCTTTAAAAATATCTATAATAAATTACATTTTGTTACACCTGTATTTTTGTACCGAAAACAAGCATTTTTACTACGGAAAGGATACAAAATAACGGAGCTCACACTGAAAAAAAAAAAGAAGTTCTGGAATAAAACCCTTTCGAAAATAAGTAAATCGATTATATTATTGTTATCACACAATATTTATGACAATATGTTTTATAGCTGCCAAAATACGTTTCTTTCTTCAAGTCTAACAATGAGATGGTGTTTGCAGCATCCCGAGATGCACCGTTGTTTCCCTTAGCATGGACCACCAGTTTACTTCTTGTCAGGTAACCTGCTTCCTGGACGGAAGGAGGAAAAAAAAAAAAGAAACTAATGCGAGATGCGAGAGGAAGACGAGGACAGATGCAGTCTCCATTGCTGCCGATGCCAGCGGCAAATCACCTCGCTTCGTTTGCGATAATCGAGCAGTTGGACGTCGAACGCTGCCACACATGAATGCGTGCAGCTGAGATTTCAATCTGGATTGCGGATTTCTCTTCGGCCCTCTCATTTCCTCGAAACGGCCTTGAATTCGTGATCACGCGTTACGCGAGGTTGCCGCAATCCGCGTAAAAATATTGGTTTCCAGGGTGCGACCTCAAAGCGCGAGCAGCAGTTAAGCGGATCCGACGCAGTTCAGATAACATCGACCGCCCTAAGTATATGTCCCGCTGCAAGGCGCTCCGCGGACAGGGCGCACATTTGGGTCACGGGCTGCAGTCTGCACTCGGCCGAGCTCGCATTTTGTAATTCCTGCTCTATGTGCTCGCCGGGCCCGGCTGGCAGCGCTTGCCAACCAATCCGGTCACGACGAGGCGTTTTCCGCGCCTCGTGCGCTATTCAGCCGCCCGACGCTAACGAATGCAAACTGGGTTACTCGGAGCTGTTCCCCGTCCGCCAATTTGAATGTCGACACTTTTCACTTAACTTCAACGAATTTACCGACACCGCCAGATTGCCAAACAAGCAACGTTTGTTTATATATCCCAGTGACATTATTCCAACATAAGAGTTAGCGTTTATGCGTCATTTACGCAGTTGAAATAGGTGTTACGAAAAAAAAAAAATCAAGATTTTTAAACAAAAAAATTAAATGAAAAAGTTCAACCTAATCCAACTGTATTGAAAACATGAAACGTAAATTTCTGTCTTTATTTTAGTTGGTTTAATATGATAAAACGTTGCTTTTGGTGACATAAAATGTGTAATATCATTCACTGTTCGTAGTAAACTTTTGGAAACATGATTTCTCAGAAATTCAAGTTACCACAAATTTTTTTTGAGCTGTGTATTTAAATTAAAATTTTAAAGTGATAAATTTAAAATAAAACTATTTACATTATAACATATGTAATTGTTAAAAAGGGAAATGGTGAGGGCCTGGATAACAGATTTTAATTAGGAGTTAATATATCAAGAAGTATAGCAAGAAATCAAGAACCGGTCTGATGGAAAAATTTCCACTGCTCCTTTACACTGAGCGCCTGCACCCGTCAACGAACACTATTTATTTTTATTAATTTATTTATTTACACACGCACACACACAAAAAAATCGGGCACTAGGTTGGTTTACATTATTTCGTGGATTTACACACTACAAATAATAATAATTTGACACTGAACCTTTTAAACTATACTATCACCAATGTCTTATAAACGCATTGTTTTGCATGGGAATGTTCACACTGGAAAATCATTGACGGACAAAACTAGTGATTTCAACCACGCAGTGCATTTTTGCCGTAGAATATAAGCAGATCTTGGGGAGGATTTTTCTTTCTGAACTAGGCCTAAGCATATTCGTATCTTGATCATGAGATTAACCTATATCTATACCAAAATGTTATGGTGTTATGAAAGAGCAAATTACGTTATTAAAAATAGTGATTTCGTCTTTGTCGTCATTAAAATTAAACACACGTAACAGTAAGTAGATATCAAGCACAATAATTAAGTTTGACCTACTGCTTCAACAATTCGTGGTAAGACTCTCAAAATGTGTGCATAAAATAGTACTACATACATATATTGACGAGAGTAAATTAAACCAAAACTTTTATCAGTTGTATTGTTTAAGCTTATTTCTGGTGCCTGCATATTTTAAAATTATTTAACTTGTTGTCTCTGTCTTATTATTTCAATACTATTAATATGAAACCAGAAATCAATAAACAAAATTTAAAGCCCAAAGTCATAATATTTAAACATTTCGATGATGTTTCTCTATAGACCATGTCTGAGTGGTATAAGTTATATAGACTGGTTTTATTTATTTTAATTCAAAAAAATATACATCATACATAGTAACTTAATAGTTTTCTATAAATAACAGGCTGAATAATAATTTTGTTTGTTTAAATGAAAGTCTGTACTAAAGATTTATGAAATGAATTCAATTCAATACATTAATAGGCCTATATAAAATGAGGTGACTAGGGGAATTTCACTGCATTTTGTGTTCTGCGTTGCATTTCGGTGTTATGCTGTGTCTGCCCATGTCACGCCCCGAGTCAAGCCCATGCCCGTGACGTCACGACGTTAAGAAGGGCTACAAAGTAGTCACATATCTCTACTGTCAGCGTGTCATCTAAATAAAAACATGCTAAGGATGGGCGCTGGTTTGTAGGTTAGCAATTAATTTTACCAGAGAACTGCTGATAATCGAACTGAACGGAATTTTTTTTTATTTTTGATGTTTGTTCACGTAGAACATGCCCTACCAGGTGGATACGAATGGAGATTATGCGTGCCTACGTGACCGCGCGCGGTTACAACTGCGAAAATAAAAGAAGATAAATGTGCAGTTTGGGTCCATGCCATAGACCGTAGATTTTTCACGAGAAGATCGGGACAAAAGCATAACAACGGTTGTGTACGGTTCGTACAATTCGCGAATAATTCTTAACAACCAAACGCATGCTTCTACACTGGTACGATGACGTCACAGGCAAAACAAATACTGCGCGACATTCAAGTACACTCATGATCCATTCGTTGTGGGCTCAACCATTGTCGACGAATTATTATTCGCGTAGTTATTAGCGATTCAAATTTGACGGAATTTTGTCGCAAATAGAAGTTTGTAACGAGCGAATAAACGTTTACACGTCAAAAAAAAATCTGGAAAAAAAAAGTAGCAGAGCAGGTATTTGCGGTTTTTTTTAGACATGCCTCCTGACACTATTCAAGCCACGACTGATGCAGGCTAGAAGGTACTGAAAATGTAATGAGTCACGATATAAAGTATTTACGTCTGGGAGCACAAGTGAACTAGTTTGCGACGATTAGGTGATGTTGGTTCGGCGAAAGTGTGTACACTGGATTACACTTGTGAATAATCGTAAAGGTTCTTTCGGCGCCAGAGTACAGTGACAAAACCTGTTCAAGAATCTTTAATAAACATGAAGATGTATAATCAAGTGATCTGAACAGCGTTTTGTTGATTGTGTAGTTCCGCTGAAAGATATTTTTGTTGGCGTTGTACAATATAAATATCAATTTTATTTTACTAGTTTAATTTAAAAATTAGGAAAAAAGAAATTATATCATTTCAAACATCAATTAAAAAAACTATAATTTTCTTTTTCTTTGTAACAAAGTGCACCATTTCGAAAATACCTATTTGGAAAACTTAATGTGACATTAAAGATGTGGAATAAATCTTTGACTTGGTGCTTACTTCATGCGTTACTGGGAAAATTTCAAGTAAAAGTATACTATTGTAGAACAAGAATATTTTTGAAGTTCGATTTATATATGTCCACATTAGATATAGTTACTGGAGGCTACGATTCCAATAAACTTAATCTAAATAAATATAAATGTAAAAGTTCGTTCGTTAAAAATCTTCAATCTCAGAAAGTTTTTCACCGATTGCATTGAAATTTTGACACGCGCGTGTTTTTGTATACAAATGTCACGCCCAATTCACTTTACAAGATAGATAAAAAATATAGATAGTTTAAAATATATTTAATAAATTAATATTTATATGTTCGTCTTCTGTTTTGTAAAAAATAAAAACTATATATGCATAGAGATAGAGATATATAGCTCTATAAAAGTATATAGAGGTATACAGCTATATGGAGAAACATAGAGAGATAGAGCGATGGATGTATTTAGATATATAGAGATGTAGAGAGATATAGATGGGGAGATAGATTAAGATATCGATAGAAACATAGATACATAAATTTATATCGAGAAAGATATAGAAATATAGTGAGATTTATAGAGGGAGTTATAAAGAGAGATAGATAAAGAAAGATGCTTTGTATATGTTAACTACTTCAAACAAATTACAAAAACAATTTTGAAAGAGGCATATCAACGCATGCCGGGCATTAGCTAGTGAATAATAAGTTGTAATGGTTATTTGTAATTGAAGGAATCACTCTCCGCACGCAGGACGGACAGAAGGAGCAGCACCGCGCGCAGTCCCCGAGCAAACAGCGTCGCCGACCAGGAGGTGTATAGGCGCGCCCCGCGAGCCTTGCGCCACGCCGACATTGTTCACACGAGACAGGAACATGTTGTCCCTCCCCTCTTCAATGTCGAGTCGGTCGACATTCCCGACGTCCCACGCGTGATTGATCGGCCACGCCCAGGCAGACCTGCTGCGTCACTTTGCCGACCTTGTCCCTTGCTGCGACCTAGGCCCGCGCTACCACGGCACGGGAACGTAACACACGGTGACCAATTAAACTGCTTTTCAAGGTTACGAAATATGTATTTAATCAAAAAAAAATTAAACTCGAGATCAAAACACGGGCAGAATTTACATATACAATAAAAAAAAATGACAAAGTAATAATAGAGCACTTGAAACAATTTTTAACGTATTTATAACATAAACAAACATGGCTGCCGCAGCAGCTCGGCTTCTATTGGTCGCACGGAGCGACGTAAGAAGGAAGAGCTCGGGATTATCGAGCTAACCCGCACGTGTCCGTCTACGTCTGCGTGCCACTGTAGGGACTCGCGTCTCCGTTTACGTGATCCGTTTCCGGCATTTAGGCCGGTGTCACACGATGCGGTTTAACCGGAGCGGTTGCCAGTTTCTGCTCGGTGATTTCTTATACTCAATTGTTTACATGCTCGATATTGAGAAATCAACTGAGTGCATTGTTGGATGACCTGCACCGTGTGCTATAAGAACAGCAATCGAAAGAATATCCAGCCAAAAAACGCTGCTTAAGTTTCAGCCACAGCGGCAGAAACGCCTTAAGCGAACATTTACATCAGCAGGCTTGGCAGAATTGTTAATTCAGCCATATAAGGCTCGGTCTCACACGTCATGGTGTTTTTTTTTTTAATTTTTTTAAATACTTTTATTTAAGGCCCCCGCCTACCCGGGCAAAATACGGTGCGCAGAAATTTCAGGAAAAACAACGCAATTTGAAAATTATTATAGATACCCGATTGGGGTCTGTTTACGAATAGCATTTAAGAATTTGCTAAGGGTCGAAAAGTAGTTGTGGTTTCCGTACATATTCTGTTTTTAAACTGTATTTTTAGAAGAGTTAAAATGGCTATAAAAAGCGTGTTTTCAAAGTAATTTTTAGGCATAAAACAACCGGTACAAATTCTTGAAAGCACTTAAGGAACTTGCATTAAAACTTTATATTCTTTTCCCCGCCATATAATTTTAGGGTCACCGTTAGAATTTTATAGTTGTTCTATGGACGACGAGAAAACAGCACGCCAGTTGAGAGCCACGCGCTTAGAGGCGACACCGTGCTAGAAGCACCAGCGAGCGTCGCGCTTATCATCCCGCCTCACTGACATAGGCACACTCCAGACTAAGCGGGCCCCTTAAGGGCTATTTATGAAATTCTAAAGCGATACCTCCTTTGCATTTTTTTTTGTGCCACAAGTATTTCCAATAGATATTCACTAAGTATAAGATAATGGGTGTAAAAGGTCGTGAAAGTGATAATTACGAAGACTTTTACGCTCTTTTACACCCACGATAACGACGAAAATAAAAAAGGATAAAAATCAACAGTGTGAGACCCAGTCTTAAGACTTAAGTATTTTCAGTATCCTTCCACCACAGGCCTAGATTTGCTTTGTCAGGAGCCTAGCGATATTAAGCATGCGTCGAGCGAGGTGAAAATTTAACAATCTTGGAAAAATTCGAAAGTTGCCATCACGCTAAATTTATACGTAACTGTTACGCACATAAACGAAAATGAACCAAATTTAGTCATTAAAATTTCAAAAACTAAACTTTTTAAATGACGTTGAGTCAGGAACTACTTTACTTGATTGCTGCCAACCTAAGCGAGTCTATACCAGAGCATAAGCGCATTCATTTATTCATTCATTCTCAGTTAACAGGCAGTAATGTTTCCTAACGGTGGATTTAAAATTTCGGCAAGCAAATTTTCTGTTGTCTGAGCTACACACGGGAAAAAGTGCAGTTAATTTATCACAAATGGGTTATCCTCATTTCCCGCGTTGAAAACTAAATTTTCATAAACAACTTCCGGGCTGGTTAGGTTAAGTTTAGTTAATTAGTTGATACAGAAGTTGTGCCCCATTTAATCCCCAAGCATCAAGCTCAGAGACGTAAGGATACCCTCTAAAAATTAAGGCCTATCCTATCGCCCGTGCATTACTAAAAACAAAATATCATAGCAAAAGTGGTCATGTAATATGTGAACTAACGAATCTTTAAATTAGACGCCATTTATTATGCGGAGTGTGCCGTGCTGACGAAAATCTCTTCTAAGGCATCTCATAATTTCGCTGTGCAAGATATCCAGAAGATAAAACACAAGTACTAGAAATCATTTTCAGGCTCTTACTTGCATAACTACGTCAGTTGAATGCAATCTAAACTAAAATCAGAGGATAACCGAAGACTACTAACATTTGTGAAGGGATCAAGATATAATATGATCTCTGCAAATGCGTTCAAACTGTTCTTCTGTGCCCGCATACGTGTCGGAACTTACTTCTGGAATATGCAGAAGGGAAGTTTTTGTTAAGGGTAAACACTAAACATAAACGAGCCACGCTATACTACATTATCTTATTTCGAACTAAGGACTCCTCGTAATATGTGCTGACGTCTTACTTGTAAAAACTTGGACCATGGACACGGGTGTTCGCCTTACTTGAAGAAACTGGTTATTGGATAAAACAATCCAAAGTAATTTATTGAATGGGCTAAGATTAGCCATTTTGGTTTAAGGGTAATAATCATCGAGCCGTGGCAACGTTAGACTCGTTTTCTTACCTGCAATAAATTAGGGTATAGACTCCGTCGTGAACCATATTGTCGCGTTGGGCGGCGAATGGTGTTGACTTCTTCAATTAGACCTAAATTAATAGCCTCGGTCAGGAACTAACCTAACGCTGGGGTCAGTAAGTGATATTTCGCGCTTATCTGCCTAGCTGAGACGAAACATATTATCCATCCCTCTTAAACGAGGGTGTTTAGATTTATTTTAGCAGAAATCGAATCTAGAATAGAATTGTAAAGGAGGAATAAGTTATTTACTTCAATGATTATGGTAATGACTAATAATGAGTCAGATGCACTGAAAATTACTAGCTCAAAGCAGTTAAATCTATTGAAATTGATTAGAAAAAAACACTTGAGCGAGTTTTCAGATGTGTAACATATAACCTCGGTAACAAGCAAATTGATGTGTTTTCGTGTTGAAAATATACTTATAATACGAAATTCGGACATGAAGATTAACGTAGCATTCTTTAAAATAATGCCAAGAGTGATAAATATACGCAAATTGTGTTTTCAAATACGCGAATCACACGAAGTTTCCGCACCCACCGCTAGAATTCGTTGTCGGAGCAGTTTCGTCGATTATCGATTCATTCAATTTGCAAAGCAAAAATTTTACATCATATTATGGAACTGTTCCGATAAATCGAGTAAGACTGGTAAAAATACTAAATCCCTGCTTTGGACCAGATTTTCAAATATGAATTTTTATCAAAATACTGCCCATTTTGTTAAAATTAATTAAACAGTTAATACTATAAAGTTTCCCTTTGACTTTGTGGTATTTGGTTCGCGCCGTCCGCAACGGATGGCAGCACCGTGGTTACACATTTCCGTTCCACGCGACTTCCGTTCCATTTATGAAATAACTTCAACCAAAATGATGTATACCGAGAGCTAAGATGTTACACATAAAAAATACTGCTGTACAAGTAAAAAAATATTGTAGCATATTACTCTAGTTTCCTGCCAAATCTCATATATTTGGTAGGATTTATATTTTATTTATTTTTATTAATTAATTAATTAACGAATACGCTTTATGTCATCAGGCTGATCGTTGTAAAGGGGAGGAGAAGGGAATACAGCTTTATGCCTCGCACCATAAATTGCCACGGATACACAGAGACTTAGCACGATAAAAAAAAAGTAAGTAAAAGTAAATGCGTTGGATTCTAGAGCCTAGTAGTAGTTGAACAACTTAAAGCTGTGAACAGTTAGTAATCTGATTCTCACTAGAAACCAGCCTCGCAAGTTGCGCTACTGCTACTTCTACATACGGGCTTCTTGTTATTCAGGATCGCTTAGAAGCATGAGAGGAAGTGCCGATGCAAGTTGCTGGCATTGAAGCATCTAATTGGGAATGACCACGCCTTTTTTTTTATGCGAAAGCCGCGTCACTTAGGCCTATGTTCCTCTTTTTTTTATTTGCAATCACGCGCTCTGCATCTCGTTAATGCATGAGCTGCTGTTAGTGGTTCTACCTCTAGCAACACATCAGTGTCTGGAGGACGAACTGAGAAAGAGAGAGAGTCTCTTTGACTGAAGGCTCTGTCTCAGACACCATGTTTCATTTCTCATTTTTATTTCTCTACATATTTTGTTTCTACGTTCCGCCGCTACCTAATGTTTTGCCAGAGTTGAGACACAGAACTGAGAAGGCTTAAGCTTACATAACTCCGGACTTGTTAGTAAAAGTGTGGGAATAATTGGACTTTAGGTTAGATGTGTGCCATATACCTGAAGATGCACATATTTGACATTTGTAAAAAAAACTAGGTTTGTTTACCTTAAATATGATGTATGATTTGTTGTAAATAGTTATAATATACCATTGAAACTGGGACATTATTTTATGAAGAACCTGTATTGTGGATCGTATCCCGGTAGCGGAAAACAGCGCACAGTCTTGTAGGGGAAGAGTGAAGGGAAGTGCAGCCTTCAGCGCTTACCGCAGGCTATACTTAGACTGCTCTCGGTGCTTCTCTAAGTATGATAGCTATTCAACTGTAAGGCCGTAAGTTCAAGGCTGCAAGGCAATATGCAGCAATCCTACAGCGCGAGCGTAACGCAGCTTTCCCGAGATTGGCTTCTTCCGGCCGAGTGCGGCAAGGCCTTGGGCGAATAGAGCGTAGAATGTAACTACTTGTAAAGTTCCATAGCCAGCACGTCTCATTACAAAAACACACGCAAGCTATCAACACAATAATAGTCATATTTCAAACTTCCCATTGCATGAGTTACGTGCAAAGGTAAAATTAAATGTATACTTCAATTAAATTACGCGTAGGCCTATATATAGCTGTGGTTTTGTGTGTTGGTACTGATTTGAATTTATAAAAGAATTTTACCTTTCGTTTAGCATTATTTTACATTTTCATTAATATCAATATATTATTCGTTTTTTCAATGTTTAAAATTACGATTAAAATCCACTTACCACATCACATAGAAGTAATTTACATACACTGCTAGTTTTTCTTCACTTTAAATAGTTCTCTGAAAGTTGCACTTAGCCCTGTGATGATTTTTAATCAGCTGATGAATTTCACCAAATCCATCCAATCGGTATTTTTACTACAACAATTTGTTTGGAACTTCCAATGATATCGTAAATCCACCACGAATAGTTACTTTTATCACGTAGATAAGCACGTTTCCAAACTGTCTTCGTATATTTTTGTTTCTAAGCACTTACAGTGACACGAAACTACTCGGCATCCAAGCGGAGTATAACCGGGAACGAAGAGCGGGCTGTCTCGTATGTGCTGTGCCTGTCTGCCTCTGCGGGGGGCTAGACAGGGACTACGATGCAATTATTGAATACAAACGATTGTCTGTAACATCATCAGGATACCAACCACATTCAGAGCTAAATTATAAATAATTTTTAACATGTGACTTGTGAACAAACTGTAATTTTACTTTCATAATATGATTATTTCGACTCGAAAAAAATTATTATTTTAATAAAACCATTTAACAATTATTTTTTTAGATAAAGCTGTTGTAAATCAATAAACGTTACACCGTCAGGTTGGTGTCCTTGAATTTTTAAATCGCACTAGTCAAAATATCATGGTTTTTTGCATTTATGCCTGTCTCATATTTAAAATAATAATAATGTATGCATAACTATATCAATAATGTGTAACGCCTAGATGTAAAGGAATAGAGAGACCTCGGCAAATGTTTGTGTTTAAAAAAATCTAACATTTATGTTAATTTTTGTGTGTCCGTGCGTGTTAGAATGTATCAGTTCTTTCTTGAAGGCACTAGTTAATAGTACATTTCTTTTTGCGTATCTGCGGTATTTATAGCTACCACTTTAAATTAAACCAGCTTGTGTGTATTTCATTAGATGGACATTTATGTAAATTAAAATAGCGATTTTACGAGCCAAAGATGGTGACGTATTGTGAAATAACTAGGTTAAACTAACATTATTTTAGGTCTTCAACGAAAGTCACTTTCTGTCTCTAATAAATTCTTATGAAAAGCGTAGCATGCTGTATGCTAGTTGTAACGGCCGGAGGGGAACACGGTAGGGAATAGCTACATATGACGCAACAGTGAGGCTACGCAATTATCGTAACGCTGCTTATGTTTGTCTACGCCTCAGTTTTCGTAACGGGTTACGATTTACACTAACCATAATTATTTTTTATTTAAAGTATCTACATTTTATTTATTTGTGTGGAAAAGAATTATTGATTTGTACAATTAACGTTATAAGTATCATTCATTTTTATGTGAATAGTGTGACTGAGTAAAAACGACGTATAGACTAAAGAGGTTAGGTTTAAAAGTGTTTTTTTTTTTTGGCATGTGAACATTGTGATTTGAAATGTCGAAAGGACTTGTAGACTTGTGAGATAGACTTTATAAGTGTAATTTATGTTCGATTGGAGTGGATTTTTATTATTTCATTTTATTCAGCTGGAGATCGTGATTTAACATCATGCCTAAAAATAATAAAAAAAGGCAGAAGCAGATAAGATGTTTTATGAAAGGCAAAAAGCGGAAATAAATCGCCAAAAGAAGCGCCAAAAATTGCCAGTGAACGGATGCGAGAGCACAGGGCGTGAAAAAGGGGTATATATTTTTTAATTTGAGTTCATACCAGCATCCTTACTATTCTCAATTATTATCTCTTGTTCAATAAAAAAAATACTAATATATTATCTCTATCTATAACTAATAAGCAAGAAGTTTCACTTCCATCACGCGTGGACTCCACGCACAATTAGTTTTTTATTTGTGGTGTCTACAAAGTTGTTACTTAAATAAATGGGAGGACGACCGAAAAAATATTCCCCCGCGCCCTATAGTTCTCTCGGTGACCCTGCCTACATGTCGCAAATAAGAGTTGTTTACACTCATTACTCACTGGAGCAAGAAGCCTCGGTGGTTGGTTGGTCAGACTACTCGCCTCCCGCCAATGGCGATCCAGGCTCGGTTATGGTGGAGGCGCAAGCGAGAAACGTGGCAGACGTTTCCGTGAGCGGTAGGCTGTACAGGGGTACTCAACGCAGACACTCCTTAAACACTAATTGTTTTTTTTTTATTTCTCAACCCTTCTCTCTCTCTCTATATATATAAACCTCGATGCAGACGAGACATAATGGTCCCCGCCCACTCCTGGCACACACGCGGTGTGCAGAGCTTCAGAAAAAAAACCACGCGATTATAAAACTGCTCAAGATATCCGAGTGGTGTTTGTTTACGGCAAAGAATTGGAGTACAGGCCGAGAGTGGTTGGGTGGTTCTGTTTCCGTATTTCGTTTCTAAACTGTATTTTCAGAATTGTGAAATTGGCTTAAAATGCTGGTTTTTTTAGAGTAATTTTTAGGCATGAAACAACATCCGGTACAGATTCCTGAAAGCACTCAAGGGATTCCCATTACGCAATAGATTTCATTTCTCCGCCATGTAAGTTTATGGTTACCAGTTAAATCTCATAGTTCTCCAATGCACGACGAGAAGACTGCGTGCCAGTTCAGAGAGGCGACACCGCGCTAGAAGCACAAGCGAGCGTCGCACTTATCACCCCGCCTCACGGACGCAGGTACACCCCTGACTGGGTCGATTCATTTCTTCGGCGCGAGCCTGCGAACCAATTAAGTTTTTTTTTGTGTCGCACAAAAAAAAAAGGTTAGTTAATGAAGCGATTACAAAACTAATGACAAGAGCGAGCTGAAAGCTATTAGCGAGGGTGACGGGGCTGCAGTGGCCCCGTGTGTCCCGCGGGCCGTCACTCAAGCCGGTCCAAATATCACTCAGTCATGGGACGGCTGCCGTCGGTCGACCTCGCGGTGTCGGCCGGTCGTGTCACCCGCTTGGTCCGCGTCACTCAAGGGGGAAGCCTGCGTTTCATTTCACTCTTAAAGCATATTCACCTCCAATTTACGAAGGACGCTGGTTAATAATTATCCAGCGATCTTCGCAAATTTGCGGACACTGAGTCCACTTACTTTTGAACATGAATCCAAAAGAATAATCTTGGCATATTAACAAAACATTCAAAAAACTTGTCACGTCTACAGCAACAACTCTCTCTTATTTTGTCCAAGCACTTTTCTTTTAGAACGGAACATGAGTCGGAATGCAGCGTAGTTTCTACCATGATCCAGCTATCTGAACTTTTAGTAGGAAAGTTCCCGGCCAAATCAAAAACTACAAGTCGGTTGACAAAGTTCCGCAATGTTGAGGATGTATAGTCTACTATCCACAAGAATTTTTTAAAATTCACTGTATCCACCTGGCCTGCCACTTCACGATCTATTATTAAAACTCGGTACGCCTGTCATGCTCTTAAGAAATTTGAGCCCACCCAATATGTGCAATGGCACAAGGCTACTAAAAATACAACTGAAATGTGACGACCATACTCACCGACCAGTGGGCGCACGACCTGAGGATTCCAATGGTCACCACGGACTTGCCCATATGTTTCCCGTTAAATAACTTCGTTTGCGCTGACCGGCAATGAGTCTCAGGGACAAACATTGGCATTGATTTACGAAAAAATTTTTTTCCATGGGCAACTATATGTTGGTTTATCACGAGTTGGAACTCTAGAAAACCCATAATTTTGCTACAAGAACCATTCGACCGCTACTGCATGCGTTGGAGTGGCGTCACCGATGACACACTCTCCTCCTCTACCGGTTCCCCCACCACGTACTTAACTATTACCCTCATGCGATCGGAATTTTCGTAACGCTCGAAAATGTTAGCCTCCTCAGCAAAGAAGTTTCACTTAAAAAAATTTAAAGACTTTAAACGTGACTGTTTCCTTCAATGTAAGCGTGACTTTCCATAAATGTGAACGTGATCTGTGAGTATCGCATTTCCGGTAAGGGCATATATTTTTTTTTTCGCGAAAAGATTTTCAGTCCAGCAATGTGTTCGTGTTGAAACGTTGTATCATTGTCTGTGTTTCGTGGTTGGCCTGGGTTTATTACAAGCACATGTCTACGAACATTTCTCCTGAATGATCCAGTAAAACAGGGCAATGGCTCCTCTAGCAGACGGCCTCCAATCTCGGGGAAACAATCGCTAGCGCAGGCACAACTTATTGCATTCAAATGAGCGATAAGATTGTTTCGCGAGAAATACATGTCTCTACTTGCAAGGTTTCCTAGAAATTCTATTAACGATAAACTTGTAATTTTCGTTCTGTCGGGGTGAATCCAATCATTTATATATATATATATATATGTATATCTTAACCCTTTCAGTATATTCGTTAACTGAAGTGAACCATTTATAACTCAAGTTTATTAAACTTTGAATGTGTAGGTCATGGTGTAGCTTACATTATAGTCGACATCATTACTGTATTCCAGGATATGAAAAAAAGTTATAATGAATTATAAGTTATAAAATAAAAATTAATTAATAACATGTATTATAATTAGAGCTTAAGATTATTCCTACAAAAATAAAAAAAATATATATTTTTAAATAAACAATGTAAAATGATATCTTAATAAATGAAAGGGTTAACTCGTCCCTAGGCCCCGGAGATACCCCTCTCTCAACCTACCTCCGGGCCACCCAACTTGACGGTCCAGGCAATAACACCGTCTGTGCAGCGAAGAACTAGAGCAGGGCGGACACTCGGTGCTAGTGGATCTCAGCATTCTTTATTTCCTTCTTAATCGCTTCACAGACTGTCAAACTTGACAAACACGAAATTGATTTTGTAATGCTTTGGGCAGGATGTTCTCTTTCAGACTTGTAACCGGACGTACGCCCGTTACGACTCCTCCCGAGTCGCCGAGCGGGTTGCCTGACTCCAAGGGAGGCATTCCAAGACGTACGGGGTAAGGTAGCGAATAAGCACTGCATTGTAAGGATACAATCGCAACCAATCCTTCGGTCGTATTCCAGCACGTGTCCAAACCGAAACCCAGTAAGGAAACAAATCGGCAACCTTTTTAATAAACGATGCCCAAAGCGAGACTAGAAACTGGTTCCGTCGATACAATTATTACTGCAAAAATCCTAGCGTTAGCAGCACCATCGCAAAAAAATGGAACCGCCTTTCTCATTTTCTCAAGTACTTTTTAAGTTGCGATTATTTATTTTTTATGAAAATTACAGTGTACAAAATGTACTTCAGGATAGTTTCGATGCCATAAAGTTTTATTTGGCACACCAATACGCCTGTTACGTCCCACGATGTTCACGGAAGTGACTATATACGAGTTAATGGCGCCATACGCGAGTCTTGGCCATTTGGACGAAATCAACGAAAAAAGTGAGCTCTGCGAATGCGCGGAAGTTTGGGCAACAGATAGGTCACCGATAAGGACACCAAAATCCGTTCCTAAAAATAAGGGAATGGCCGTGTTCTATCTAAGGATTTGGGAGTGGTTTTGAGCACTAGGAATACAGTAAGGGTGCAGATGTAGCATATTCAACACCTAAACCATTATGTCTGTGTCTTGGAATACTGGCCCATGCCACTGAACAAGACGCGGGAGCGAGTATGTCGCAATAAACCAGACCCCGAGATCAATGAGCCCAACATTTGTTGTGGTAGCTGGGAATATTCTTAGATATTCGACCGAGAAGTATTTAAGTACGTAAGGCCGCAAAGCAGGCTGCCTGACACCCAGTTCATCAGGAGTCACACCCCGAGGTGGATGAACGTTCGGCGGCATCCGAGGTCGGCCGAAGACCGGCCCGCCGCCCCGAAGGAGGGCGTCGGTGCGCCGGTCGGTGCTACCGAGAAACGTAGCGGACGACGCCAGGAAGCAGTGTTTGAGAGACTCGCGGGTCGAGTAGGGAGCCCGTCACCGAGTAACACCGCAGTCAACGACGAAGCTACCTTGGACGTCACAGGTCGAGAACGGGTTCGAGTCCAACGAGCGCGACCGCCCACTCGCTGAACGAGTGGCCGTCAGCAGGCGAGCCCTGCGAAGCGCCGCGGCTCGCAAGGATCTGGCGATCCAGCCGCGAGTCCAGCAGCCACGAGTGGCTACTCGCAGCACGAGTAGTTGCGACAGCGGCCAGACACCGGGAGGACTACCCGGAGGACCGCGGGCTGGGGTCCACTTGGATACTCGTGGAGCGAGCCGTGAAGCCACCGCCAGCAGAGTGGACGACGGCGGACGAGTCGGCCAGGAGGGGCCGGTCCCGTGGTGCCCCGACAATGAACCCGCTAGCACGCACGACGCAACTGAAGGCGAGGAATTGGGATTTTTAAAATTTAATATTTATTAGTAGTATATAATAGGGGCTCCGAGATCAGGCTTCAGGCTGTGGATTGAAGATTGTCGGTCCGCCATCTTGGATTCTGACGTCACGACGGCAAAAATTCCTCAAAATTCCTCAAAAATGCCTCAAAATGACTCAAAATTTCCCGTTTTAAGAAAAAAAATTCCCGTTTTCGAGGGAAAAATTCCCGTTTCGAGGGAAAATTTCCCGTTTTATTCCTTAAAAATCCCAGCGGCTGAAAATTCCTAGAACTGGCTTAAGCATCCTTAACTCAAGCCAACGTTAAGCCATTTATAGGATTATGACGTCACCGCTGCAGTTTCCGTTACGCCCGCCATCTTTAAATTTACTATCCAATTTTAATGAAATAGAAAATTTTTTAAAATTTATAAAAAAATTCAATTAATAAAATTTTAATAAAAATATTTAAAAAACATACGTTAACGACACGGAGCTCGGAGTCCTCGGTTCGAACCCGGTGAGGGCGAAAAAAAATAAAAATGGCGACCGATCCTTCCACCACGGAAGTCACCTACAGACTAACCTACCACCAATAACAAGGTCAACTAGTATGATGTCATGTCCGCCATCTTGTCTTCGTCTGCTGGTAGCCATCATCATCTTGTTATCGTTGGCGAGAGTGCGCTGACGCCATGTTAGTTTAATTCTTATCCGCTAGAGTGCAGTAATCATTTATTATTGCTGTGTCACCCGCCATCTTGTCATTTGGCCACCATCTTGGAATCGTGTAATTATTTAGCTAGAAATTCGGGAAAAATTCCAAAATTCATTAAATAAATCACTCATTAATTTACAGATTGATTCGATCAGTTTCAGTCCTTGGTTCGATACCCGATCGATGCAATAATGTTTAATTTGATGTAAAAAATAATAATTTCATTATTCCATGTTCAACATTCTTAAAGAGACATTAAAACCTCTACTGTCATCATCATCCTATAAGCCATTAACACCACCATATTGGAAATTCGTAATTGTAATGCTAGAGATTCGGGAAAAAGTTCAGAAATCATTAAATAAATTTCCAATCAATGTACTGATTAATTAGATCGACTTAGGTCCTTGGTACGATTCTGGACGATGAAAAAAAAATAACAATTTAACATAATAGTGACAGGTTCGAGAAAAAAACAAAAACAACACAAGTTCTTTCACAAACATAATATTTATTACATAATATATATTCTACTACAGGATCACTTACGAAAGCCAGCAATCTTATAATCATTTAGTTCCGCAGCGGTGTGAAATGACTAATTCTTAGCTCCAATCGGTTTATACTAGACAGAGTCCAGCCAGAACCTTTACAGACATAGTCCACCTCTTCTTGACAGAGTTTCTGGATACCGTATTTAACAGTTTGCTTCACATCGTTAGAACTGTAAATTACTGCAGCCGATGTCTTGAATGCACATTTCTTCACTTTGTCATCGAACGGATATGGCTTTCCATATATACAGTCCAACCACAAGTTATATTTCAAAGGTCCGTTTGTTGCTACATCATCAGTAAGCTGATTGATTATCTTCTGTCTGATATCGTCAAGAAAATTACAAATGTCCTTCGACTCACCGAACGTATTTAGATAATAGTAGTCTTTCAACGTTCCACGAAATGCAGACTGCGCCAAGTAGAAGCCATTATCGTTCACTTGTAATGCTCCGAACACAGTCTTAGGTTTAGTTCCATGTTCAGACGTCATAACAATCGGTTTCTGGGCATCTGTTTTTTTGGTTGTACGCTTTCGTGTCTCCAATCTAAAGCGAGGAGTCAAAATGTCGGCAGGTAGTTCAGTAGTAGGAGCACAGACTCCACCTTTACATTTTTTTGCATGATGTCGCAAACTGTTAATTCGAGTAAACCATTTAAGGCACTCATCACATCGAAACTTCATGCGAGAAGGATTCTTCGCGCATTTGCTCCGCTCATGTCTTCGTGCATCATGGGAAAATGCGAACGACGTATCACAGTAGCTGCAAGGATATCGTGGTGATGAAGACGATCCTTTCAGACCCGATCCAGATACAGGCGTTGCAACAGTAGTACCATTTCCAGGCATTCTCTTATGCACATCGATGCATCGTTGTTGTGACGAAACCTTTAATTTCTGCCGCACAGCAGGACCTTTGCATGCCTTTGTTATCTAGTCGTTGGAAATTAGAATGGCAACAAGAGCTTAAGGAAACACAGAGCAATGTATAACACATATTTAGTACGGCTTGTACAGAGATTTATTCACACATTATACAAACACATATAATCCTCATACATTAATATAAATTTTCTTATTATGTTGGCTGTTACACATTACTGCTACAATTCATGTTCCAGCGATTATCAACAAAACACCTGAAATAAACTTATACAAAATTACGTACCATTCACTACTTTTTAAACATTTTCTCATAACTACACGAATTATTCCTCAATAAATAATTCTAACTGAACCTTTTTTTTTTGTTATAATTACAAATTCTTTTTAATACAAAATACTTAAACCTTCAATTACAGATCAAAATTAGACATTGTTTTAACAGTACCAGAGACTTAGGAACGATATATTTCTAACACAATTTAAATTTCAACACTTCTCCCCAAATAAAATTGGCTAAAATCTTCAGTGTCGTTTTAGTGATAGCGGCGAGTGTTTTTTATTTCCGTTGATCCTTGACCTGATCACCCCAGTCGGACCGGAAACATCGACGGAGCGAATGTCTTTATTCTACCTCTGCCGCCGTGCTGATTCCCTGATACTTGCACATTTTCGCCGGCTCTTAATTCACACTATTTGGTAATAAAACGAACACTATACTAGTGCAGAAAATTGGAGACAAATCACCTAACATGCTGTTGCTTGAAATTATTTTAAAACAGTTTTTCATTAAAAATTTACCTCCTTGTTTATGTTCATTGGTAGTCTTAAACGCCACGACTGGTAGTCCCGCTAATGCCACTGCACTACGCCCTTAATGTTTTAATCAAGTAGTAACACCTTTTATTTTCACCGTATTAATAGAACGAGAAAATATTTTTTTTTAAAGGTATTGCTGAGCAGAACTCTGTTATGCTCCTAGTCGCAAACCACTTCATGACCCTCGGCGGAATTTTCTATGTTCCCCTTGGTCATTTTACTGCAAAGTCCGACACCTACTTTTTACTTCCGAAGTCCCGTGCCAACTTGCAAATTGTTTCTGGGCTACCACTGAATTATTACCAAGTCCGTAACTGACTTGTATAATTTGCGGCCTCTCTTACCGCCTTTTTCGGCATCCATGCGCAGCTTGAAGACCTCAGCGGGCAGCCTTTCTGCGTCGATGATCGCAGGTGCGGGTCGTGGTCACCGCATTATTCACGCAGCCGGTTGAGAGAAGACTCTGTGGAACTCGTGCTAGCAGCCTGCTTATATACTCGCTGCGCTCCATACTAAAACAGCGAGGAATATTCTGGACATCCTGAATCGGAAACGCGGCTCGGAAACTTCCGACCACGTCCACGTGCTCCGATCAAAGGCGATTCGGCACGAGTGGACCCGAGGATCTGCTATCCAACGCGCATCAATTGAAATTCGCGCGCCGAGTCCGTGCAGTGTATGGCGGGTGGTATCCCACTAGCCCGCAGGGGCGAGTTTCCTCGTTACGCAGTACCAACCTGCGTAACACCTTCATGTGCGTTTTCATATTATCTTTTCTGGCAAACTGCTTATGACATTTCTCACAAACAAACATTTTACGATATAGGTTCTTGACACATTCGCTCCTCTCGTGTCGCCGAGCATTGCTGTTGTTTGAGAAAATCTTGTCGCAGTAACAGCACCGATGTTCGCTAGTTGTCAAATCAGCATCCATTGAAGTCTCCATCGAGGTCGTATCGTCGATCTTCGTGGTTTCCTGCACATCCAGCTCAGTAG
Organism: Bacillus rossius redtenbacheri; assembly: GCF_032445375.1. Classification (NCBI taxonomy): domain Eukaryota; kingdom Metazoa; phylum Arthropoda; class Insecta; order Phasmatodea; family Bacillidae; genus Bacillus; species Bacillus rossius. The sequence goes on along the minus strand of NC_086333.1, from coordinate 40,625,236 downwards.
TCATTAAGCTATCTTCTGCTGGTGGTATCACATCTGTTGAAATCTCCTCCAATGTTGACGTCGTCGTCGTTGCCAACGAGATCTGCTCCACCATTGTCGTCGCTGACGTCAAGGTTCCCGTAGACGATGGTACAACATCCATCGAGTTCGGCGTTAAAGTCGGTAAAGATGCCATTGAGTTCTCAAGAACAGGTAATTACGCGACTTATGCACCAGATGAAATAATCTAGGTGATCCTTACACCGTCGTCGACAGTAACAAACTGAGCGACCTGCTGTATAGGACTCGCTTATATACATGCACCGGATGGAATAATACGCTAGTCAAATCAAGAATCATTTACAATAATACTAGAGTCAAAACAACATTAAAAATAGAAGGACCATCAACGAAAAGGCAGCACATTTGGAAGCACCGACAACGAAAAGGCAGCACCGACAACGAAAAGGCAGCACATTTGGAAGCACCGACAACGAAAAGGCAGCACCGCCAAAGAAAAGATAGCACATTTGGAAGCACCGACAACGAAAAGGAAGCACCATAAACGAAAAGGCAGCACCGCCAACGAAAAGGAAGCACATTTGGAAGCACCGACAAAGAAAAGGCAGCACCGCCAACGAAAAGGAAGCACATTTGGAAGCACCGACAAAGAAAAGGCAGCACCGCCAACGAAAAGGAAGCACATTTGGAAGCACCGACAACGAAAAGGCAGCACCATCGACGAAAAGGAAGCACATTAATTTGTCATTGACTCCAATATTCATTGGCTCCAATATTTATTGGCTCCAATATTCATTGGCTCCAATATTCATTGGCTCCAATATTCATTGGCTCAAATATTCATTGACTCCAATATCCACGAGCTCCAATATCAATTGGCTCGAATTGCTCCAAAAGGTTCCATCAGCCTTTTGGCTCCAACAGTCTTTTGGCTCCGATAGTCATTGGCTCCAATAGTCATTGGCTACAATATTCATTGGCTCCAATAATCATTGACTGCAATATTCATTGGTTCCAATATTCATTGGTTCCAATATTCATTGGCTCCAATATTCAATGGCTCCAATATTCATTGACTCCAATATTCATTGGCTCCATCAGTCATTGTCAACTACAGTCTTTTGGTCCCAAAAGTCTTTTGGCTCCAAATATATTAGGCTAGAATTCTTTGAGTCTAAGAGACTATGAGACCACATGGCTACGAGTCTAAAATGATCTAGCTGGTTACGAGTTATACATGGCTTGCGAGGCTACAGAGCTACGAAGTTTCTAGTACACAGGTTTACATGACTGCGAGGATACAGGACTACAAGTCTGCAAGAGTACTTGACTACGAAGGTACTCGTCTACATGACTCCAGTTACCGCATCTGTCTTCGACGGAATTTTCTCTTTTGCTCCAACTGCTCCATCAGCATTATGTTATAAGATTACAAGGCCTCTTGCTTACGTAGCTTCAAGTCTACGAGCCTCCAATGCATCATGACTACGAGACTACGAGCCATGAGGTTACGAGTCTATGCGATTGCGAGTCTTCTAGGTTACGTGATCGCGAGGCTATAGGACTACGAAGCTTCCAGAACGCATGGTTACGAGACTGCGAGGCTACAATTCTACGAGGTCCCAAGACATCCTGGCTACGCGACTACGAGCCATGAGGTTACGAGACTACGTGACTACGAATCTTCAAGTTTACGAGACTGCGAGGCTACAGAGCTACGAAGCCTCTAGTACACAGGTTTACGTGACTGCGAGGATACAGGACTACCAGTCTGCATGAGTACTTGACTACGAAGCTACTCGTCTACAAGGCTACAATTACAGCATCTGTTTTCGTCAGAATTTTCTCTTTTGCTCCAACTGCACCACCAGCATTATGTTTTAAGATTACAAGGCCGCTTGCTTACATAGCTTCAAGTCTACGAGGATACTTGGATACGTAGCTTCAATTCTACGAGGTCCTAAGACTTCATGACTACGCGACTTCGAGCCATGAGGTTACGAGATTACGTGACTACGAATCTTCATGTTTACGAGACTGCGAGGCTACAGAGCTACGAAGCCTCTAGAAAACGAGTTTACGTGACTGCGTGGATACAGGAATACAAGTCTGCATGAGTTCTTGACTACGAAGCTACTCGTCTACAAGGCTCCAATTGACACATCTGTCTTCGATGGAATTTTCTCTTTTGCTACATCTACACCATCAGCATTATGTTATAAGATTACAAAGCTACTTGCTTACATAGCTTCAAGTCTACGAGGCTCCAATACATCATGACTACGAGACTACGAGCCATGAGGTTACGAGACTATGCGATTGCAAGTTTTCAAGGTTACGTCATCGCGAGGCTATAGGACTACGAAGCTTCCAGAACGCATGGTTACGAGAATGCATGACTAATTGGCCGCATGGCTACCAAACTTTATGTCTCTAACTGACTACAATAGCACTATTCAGTGGTGAGAGTTAATTTATTTCATGCAAAGGTACTTGCTGCAAGCAGTTCCGCTTTTCAACATCAGATGACGTCACGTTTTGCTTGCAGGTAAAATAATATTTATTTTATGCGGGATGCGGGTTGTTCACTATCGATCGCATAAGAAGAATGGCATCGATAGTCTTGAAGGAGAAGGAAGTTCGTCCTTCCTGCTAGTGCTTCTCAGATTTCTCACGGTCCGCCATCTTGGATTGCGACGTCACGGCTGTCATCTTGGATGGGTGTGACTTTGACCTTTGACCGAAACCGCAGGAATGATCGCAAGCACACGGATTAACCATCAAAATATTGATAAGAATAATCAGGAGCACACGGAGAAAACCATCATAATATTGACAAGAATAATCAGGAGCACACGGAGAAAAACGACACATGTTTTCTTTGATATCATTAAATTACAGAAAAAAAATATTTAAAAATAAAAATAAATTAATAAAAAAATTTAAAATAAAAACAAAAAATACATAAAATTCTGGCTTGTACTAGAACTCTATCTTTGCTCAACAATGATAAGTTTACAAGCTAGCAGAATCTGTTTATGTAGAACACATTTACCTTTCCTAGAAAGCATGGAAATAAGTTCCAAAATTGTCTAATATAAGAGTTTTGTAATGTTCTAGCCAGCTATAACACTGTTGTGTGCTTTTCTGTGTGGAAAATACAGAACTGATCCCGTCATAAGTCCTTCAAACTTCAATGAACTGAAATAAAAATTCTAACTCTCTAAGTAATGATTCATTTTTAAGCCATTGTCTCACAAGCCGAGTTGGTTATTTCATTTTATTTTCATCGTTATTAGTTAAGTAACTTTCCTGTTTATTCAAGCCAATAGTTTTCTTGCATTTGTTGTTGACTCGCACGTTCTCTCACCCAATATTCAATTAAAAATTATTTTCAAACTGCGAAAGACCACGAAAATGTTTTTAATTGTGAACATTTTTTTACCACTATTTGATAATATTTAGTAAATATTTTCAGATATAATTTGAGACGTAACATAAAATGTAAGAAAGCTATCTTGAAAAATTTACAATAATAGCTCTTAAATTAATAGAAATGGCAAGAAAACGAAATGGTAAAATATCAGCAATACCCTTAATCAGAGCGAGTGAAACCCCGGGTTATTAGCTAATATGGTGTGCGAGACCGGGCCTTGAAGCCCAGCAAAACTAAAATGATTTGTAACAAAGTTACATAAATAAATCGTACATTCATAAGTGTCTGATATAGTGCAGTGTTAGGGGCAGCGACTGGCTGGGTTCACGAGCTCTGAGAGCGAAGGGTCGCTAAGATCGACGCTTACTCACGTATAGCACGTCTTTTCGCCTCTGTGGGTAGCGCGCCTCTGTGGAACTTCAATTATTGACATTACAATTTTATGGTGGAATATTGAAGATAAATGTTCATGGCACTTTTCTATACCTTTTACAATACTTGTGTATAGAATTTTTTTAAACATTAAAAAGTTCTTGAAAACGTCCGTTTTAGCCCCTTTTCTCTGTCCAAAAAGAAAACTTTATAGAAGCAACCACGGAACGAAAAATGTGTATTCGGACACTTTCAAGAAGTGCTGACTGGTTTGTAAATGGCGCGTCATTGTGCGCCGCCCAATGCCCCGCGACTCGACGAAAGAGGAATGCCTAAAGATTCACATAAGTTATTTTCCGAGGCCGCGTTCGTGCATGTTTGGTTTATTTATTCCTCGAGTTTCTTCTTCTCCCTTTTTACCAGAAATTTTTTAAAAAAGTTGCATATTAAAATTTTGAATTAAATTTTTTAGCGTACTAGCTAATAATAACCTGCGTCTTCACTCTCACAGATTTGTTTTACCATTACAAGAAAACGTTTTTTACCAAAGAAATGGATACAATAAAATGTCAGGTGTACGAAAGATTTAATTCATAGTTATAGACCTGCAAAATTCGCGGATTCATTTCGTGATATGCCACAATTCAAACAATTATACCTTAGCGCTGCTTCTACCACTGGCTCACTGTTAATCTGGAGGACTGAGGGCCAATTAGAGACCCTCGCTCGAAGAAGTGTCGAATCACAGACACTCGGTCGAGACGACTCACAAGTCAGCAGCCAATGAACAAGTGGTATTTGCCCGAGTGTGTAGAGTGTAGTAGAGTCTATCCTGGAGGTCATTGAACCCGCGAATTTTGGCAGGTCTCTATTCATAGCAAAGTCGTTTGACAAATGACATTTACTGAAGTCGTCGTGCCCGGAGGCGCGCACGCCAGGCGGCCAACTCGAGTCGGTGGGCCGTGAACCAAGCGAGGTGAATGTCGATGGACGAGCGGTCACGGGCCACGGCGCTCGAGAAAGTATACGGCCGCGGCGGGGTGCGACGGGTCGTGGAAGGAGCTGGAGTCCCAGCTACCCCCCCCCCCTCACTCCCATCCCCGGGGAGCTTGCCTGCTCCGCTGACCCCCGACCCCGTCCGCCGAGAGGTCCCTGGAACACGGAGAGCTGCGACGCCGCAAGGTCACCGCGTGGGACCACGCCCCACCTCACGGCACCAGGGCCTGTTCCTTCGTTTATTTATTTATTTATTTATTTATTTATCGTCTTTGTTGGTGGCGAAGTTAAGGCGGTACGCCTTCTCTTACACTTAACCACTTTTCTGCAATTACATCAAAGAGTTTAATATTAAAAACTAAGCATGATATAGACTAAATATTAAGAGAACAAATTAAAATTTTAGCTTAATGTTCAAATATTAACTATTGCAAAAGATTCAACAATAACTAATTCAAATTAATTAAAAACTAAGCATAGCCATACATACAAAGGAAAGTAATTAAACATACAGCAAATAGTATTTAAAAAAAAAAAATAGGAGCTACTACATTAAAACCAGTCACTCGTCGCCCGACAACCAGTGTTGCCAGACGAACCCGAGTTATCATGTCTGTACCCGGCACCAGAGAAGATCCGCTCGGGTACGCAAACGAACCCCAACTTAGAAAAAAATAAAAAAATAAAAGTTTAATAAAAAAAATTGGTTGTCTGTAAAGTCGGTTTACGGACGATAGTTTAACGTGACAACGTCACAACATACTTTTATGAATAAAATTGAATCATTTTTTATTGAATTATCACTATTTTGTATGGGTACAAAGAAAGGGTGAAATTAAATCTACAATTTAATTGATAAATTTACTTTTATTTGCACTCATTAATTCGAATATGTTTATTACTTTAACGAATAGATTATTTCAACTATAACTTTTATACATGTTTGCGATTTAACTTCTTTCAATCTGTGTTATTCCGTTAAGGATAGGACGATGATAGGAAAAGTAGGAAACGAATGGGAGTGTTTCAAGTTTAATGTGCCTCGAAAAAGTCAAATCGATGGTTGTTCCAATCGAGTGGAAGAGAGATAGATGCGGCGCAAGCGTACAATGAGCGTAACGGGACAGAGCGTAACGTGACAATGTGCGAAACGGGACACTTTTTCGTGAGTGCAGCCGGCGTTCATCGATTTATTAGACGTTGTCACGTCAGTAATAATATTCATAATAATATTGTTATTCATAAAATATTGGAATGGAAAACCAATTGGGGTGGAATACAGTCTTTGCCCTGGACGTAACGCACTGACATTAAACACCCCTGCATTTTTTTTAAAAAACAGCCTCGGCTACGCCGTATTGTTAAAGCTCTCTGAAGGACAACAGGTTCAAGTTGCAGCTAGTATAAGCACAACACAAATTTAAGCCACCACATGTATATTACAATAATTTTACACCAACCTTAAACCTGAAAATACAAATTTTCACATGCGGCTGGAATAGTAGTATTCAACGTTTACATTATACCTCCTTCCCTCCCCAACCCCCTAAGACGAATTTGAAGATACTTCGCACGGGCATTAGCAGTAAAGCCAGTATTTCATTTAAACTAAAACATTTTATGTTGTAACGCTAACGAGAGATCTACCTAACAGAACAGTTTATATGATATTTGTATTATAGAGAACAGCAATAATTTGTTTTTACACTTATATACGTATTTAAAATTGCTTTCATAGTGGGAGGCAATTTCAAAAACGAATGATAACAAAATCGGTGGATACAGTTTGGTGAGGCAGCTACATATCTATCATCTCCATCCAAAATTTAATTACACCACTGGATAGCTATAAGAATCAAAGAATTCGTTACGCTAAGTGAGGACTGTGACACATCGCGCGCCGCCATGTTGAGGTCACTTTGCTGCATTTCGAGATTTCCATTTAGTATAACTTTTGACTCGGAGAAGCTACGACATTCGTTTGAGTTTCAATCGTCAGCTCTCGTCAAAATCTATCGATTGCACATATAAAACATTACAGTAAAATAGTAACAGTGAATATATATGGTGTTAAAATAAAATCTATATAATCAAAAATATATAATGTCAGCCTTTGCGCGACTTCTTAGTGTTCAAATATGGTTATAACATACATAAAATAGCGTATTTTAAATTTTGTATAGAAAATATTACCTGTTACGTACACGTATTCACGTGCAACACACGGCCGTGTCCATGACACAGTCTCACCCCATTTTTTTTTGTGTACGTGCCGGAATGACTCCCGAACTGAGAAATTCTTGCACCGCAGAGTAACCGGACGTGGAGACGAGTGCGCCCTGAACTGTGTGTAAGTCTGGCAACACCGCGCGCCCCTCGGCAGTCCGACAGCAGCTCCCTCGATGATATGCCTGTGCGAGTGTCGGCCTGGACTACCTATTACATGCACATACGGGCTAACTACCCATGCATGTTCTGTGTTCCTAGGGGTTCGGAGGAGCGGCTCGCACAGCTTTACAGTACACGCCCCGAGTTTCACTAGTTCACTTGCAATTACAGCACACTATCAAGCCTCTAATGCACACCAACACGACACTACATCACGCCAGTTAGCCGATATAGCTGGTGGGGAGCTTCTCTCCCCCGCCGAATTAGGTACACGTAATTTATATAGCATTACACAACCTACCAGCGCACCCACAGGCCCGTGTTACAAACTTATCCAACAAGACACGTGCCCCGCCCGTTGATCCCGGTGATTTTATAAAAGTATGGGGTGCACCTGATTTACAATGCACTAAGCGAGTTATAGAAAATTCGGTTTCTGGTCTCGCACACACTAACTGCCCCGGATGGCAATATGATGGATCGGTTCAGGCAGAGCTAGGGCCTGACGTCACGCGGTTTGCCATAGGGGCCTCCAGCTCCGAGCCTCGCAGTCAGCTACCCAGGGACGACGTGACACGGACTTCACAATCTAGTGTTTTGTGTAAAGTTACAGGCATTTGTGAATTTGTACATTTACATTAAATAAAACTTGAATCACTGCCGAGTTGTGTTCGCGGTAAAACTGGGTCAGGATTCTTACCCGTGAATTTATGCTTTGTGTTGTCTTAGTTCCTCCAATAGTTAAAGCTATTTGTAAACCGTTCCCAGAATAGCTTTCCAGTATTGACTGCGCACATTAATAACCATAATAAAACAGAATAAACTAAAATTGTATTATATTCAATTATTAGGGCCTATCTTTTCCTTGTTTTTTAAAAAAATATGATTAATTGAAACAGCAATTAAAGTATAATATTATGCGCAAATCTTCGTAAGACAGTCTCAGTATTATCTCTAAAAACGTGTTTCATTTATGCAAAAATAACTATAGCCATGAGAAATGTTTTGTTAAAGTACAGAAAATTGTATTTTCTGTCTACAAGAACAGCCTGAACACGAGTTGGAATAGTAATGAATTTAATTAATTAATATAAATTATTCAAAGTAAAACGCCTGTGTATAAAAACAGACCGATACTAGCTATTAAAAGTATTTAGAACTATTGTCGGAAGTATTTACAATTTTTGTCTGTTTGTTGGTCTGTTCATTTTGGAACCACATGAAAATGAATGCATGTAATTCAACGAGATTAAAAATTAGAGCTTAAAGAAGGTAATACAAGTGCCATGTAATGTAACATCATTAAAAACAAAAAAAAAAATAGTGCGTGGAGTCCCTCCGCGCGGAAGAAGTGAAACTTCATAATGTGGAAATGAAAATAAAAAGGGGTAGAAATTGATTTTTAATGAAATCATATTGTATCAAATCAAACTAAAAAAATAAAGGAAATAAATTTGTAACGATTCATAGATTGATTTTCAGAGAGAGAGAGAGAGAGAGAGAGAGAGAGAGAGAGAGAGAGAGAGAGAAAGACCTATTGAATGTCTATAAAACTAACTTTCTTATGAGAGCAGATTTTCATGAAATAAATCATGACATCATTCAACAATAAAAGCTGTTTATTTAACTAAGCGGACGGGTTCGCCCCAAGGAGAAAATTGACGCGGCGAGACCTCTTGGACATAGAGAAATGACACACGCTCACTATTTATGTGTCTATGAAACATGATTTTTTTCTGCAATTTAAATTGTAGTATACAAAAAGGGTATTGAAAATTGAAACAAATATGGCGACACTACAAACTGTCAGGATCTTAATTTTTTTCTTACTCTCTATTTAGTTCCTTACAATAGCATTCACTCTCGCTCTCTCTCTTTCTATTCCCCCTCCCCAGGAGCGTTAAACGTTTAACGCAACCTTGTTGGAAGTCGCATTAGAAGTTTCACTTCAATAATTATTAACATCACTATATTCAGGTAGCTGCGAAATATATCAGACATAACATCTATATGTTATCTTTAAAAGATTTGTGCAATGGGAGTGCATGACTTGATGTATATCCAAAAACTTACATCAAGTCATAACATAAATACCTGAGAAACTGACAAACTAACTACCACGTTCCACTATCACAGCCAAACACTTCTAGATATATAAAAAATATTTTTGTAGTACATTACATGGGCATCCACAAAGGAAGAATTTTTCGGAAATTCCTCATCCACTCCTAAGGAAATAATAATATGCTTTTATATATAAAAACGCAGCTCAAATTTTCCGGGAGGCCAAGCCTTATGGAAAATGAGGTAGCTTTTATATACGCCACTTGCGCCCTAGCTCAACTACCACGGGTGATAGTTTTTTTGGAAAATCGAAACAAAATCATTCTAAACAAAAATCCTGAGAATGTTGTATTATATTGTAGAGGGGCGGCTCACAGGTAAACCACGGAACACCCCCCTCCCTCCCCCCAAGTGAGAGAGATGCGTTTCGCCTAGCATTAGCTGCCTGGCAACCACGGCCTCCCCCCTCCCCCACATTTTAAATTTCTACCATAATGAGTGAGAAAGGGGGAAATTTTGAAATTTCATATAGACAGTGACATTCCAATTTATTTATAAACGAGTTTAAAATACAGTCATTTTCCGCTTAGTTTAGACGCAAAGTTTGCAAAATATCATCAAAAAGTACAAAGATTCTGCTTTGAGGCGTGGGAAGGGGATATATATTTTTTATTTCATGTAGACAGTGACCCGCCTCTTTTTTTAGAAATTATTTGTAGACAGAAATTTTTCCCTTATTTTGAAGGCAAAGCAAACAAAATTTCTTCCAGTGATGTCAAAGTTTCCGTTTAAAGGGGAGGGTAATGAAGATGGGGTGGTTTTTTCGAAATCTCATGTAAACAGCAACCTTCCTCTTTTCTTCGGTCAAGCGTGCGAAATTTTATTTAGTTCGGAGTAAAGCTCCAGATTTGTATACATAACAAACAAATCCAACAAAAACACAAACAAACGGAAACGCTTCCTTATACTATAGATGTTCAAGAGCTTCCCTATTGTTACCGTTGTCTAGGCCACTCTAGGGCACCACCCATGTAGAGGTTTCAGGTACGCTACAACGCCACGAAGTACACGCCGATAGAACCACGCGTGAAGTAACCAATATTCGGAATGCTCCTGCCCACAGCTACAATTCAAACACGTCACGGCAGTGTGTGCTCTGCAGCAGAGGAGACGGCATTGAGAGGTTATCTTATGAGGAATTCGCCGACATACAGCAGGCAGCATTTGCCCGAGGATGAAAAGATGTCTTAAAAAATATTCAACCAAAAAATGAGCCGCGGAAGTTAAGCCACAGGGACTATCTATGTGCTCGTAAGCCAATGATTGGCGCGAAAGACAAGAATCAGTCGTTTTGTCACACAACACAGAGGTTTTAGTCTATTGAGCAGGTGTCTGTTCTGAAGTTGAAGTCAACTTGTTAGCAACTGGATAGCAGGCTACCCGTAAAGGTACTGCTTTTCATGCACATCACACAAACATGCTAAAATAATAAATTTTATCGAAACTGTCCATTTGTTCTCGGAGACTGTCATACGGTGTGAGGTATCCTGCAGTAAAAACGCTGCGATTACCTCAACGTGTATGAAGTATTGCCTACTTCCTAGCGTTGTATCACCGTACCTGAAACTTTTGCATGCGCGGTACGCAGAAACAGTGTTCCCTGGGCATTTGTAACAATAGGGGTGCTTTTGATAGTTATGTCGTTTATCTCAATTAAAAAAAGGTATTTAATATCCATATCATTGGATGACACAAATTTGGTAGGTATGTAATAAAGAGGGTGTCACCACCAGTAACCTTAATGAAGGTAAGAGAGTGTCATTAGTTTGTAAATGGGTTAAATAACTCCAGTTAATGAAACATATTCTCGAAATTGTAGTTGTATTTCAATTGGTTTTTGGTATCTTGGAAGAATAACGTTTCTAAAACTGATTCATAAGAGTGATTACCACACTAAGGATTTCAGTTAAGCTTAAGTGGCTTGATAAAATTCTACCTGAAATTAAATATATCACCTTTTGAAACATGATGGGTTAGTTTCCAAAAAACTTGCATAATCCATACTAAAAGCCATAACTAAAATTTTTAATTTAAAATTCCACTCCGATAGTTTGTGTGATATCGGCTAAATTAAATGGGTATTATATTAATTATTTCCCTCTCCATTCGTAGCTCTAGGAAGCGAGAAGAAGTGGTAGTGGGAATTATGTTGAATTAAATCACGTTTTCTTTGAATTCCATCTTTCACGTTCTTTCTTTACCGAACAGTATTCGCTATCTATATTTTCAGTCAGGCAATTTCCCAGAAACTCACGCGAGCGAGAAAAAAAAATTCAACGTAAATTTATGGAAGTTGCTTTAACGTTTCGACGCATGCTGGTTTCTCGGTGAGTCACAGAACAAGGTGGCACAGCGAGTGTCCGCGTTCGAATCTCGGTTCGTCCACCTTAATGTCAGTTGTCCGTGGTTTCCCCAGCTGGGTCCAGGAAAATGGTTGGGTGATTCCTTACTGCGGGCCACAGCCTCGCTGACAACCAGAAGGTAAGTCCAGTTTAAATAAAAGTGAGCGAATCTTTCAGTACTCGCCAGAGGCGTGTAGCATCTAACCTCGGTAACGAGAAAATTCATATTCTCATCTTGCATATCTCTTATATATATATATATATATATATATATATATATATATATATATATATATATATATAGAGTTTGTTTCATCCGATCTCGATGAAATGTTCACACTTGATCTTCGAAACACGAGGAAGGTCACTGTATAGATGAGAGTTCGAAAAATCACACCCTTCTCCTTTCCAACTCTTTAAGGTAAGGTAGAAATTTGGTACTTCTTGATGAAAATTGGCACACAGTGTATTTAAAATAATTTAAATAATAATTGTTCAACATATAATTAAAAAAAACTGTAAGGTTACTGCGTGCATAATGTATTGAAAAACCACCCCATCCATTTTTCATCCGTTAAAAGCATAATGTTCTACATAAAAAATGAATTTATGCAAAATTAATGTTAAAAAGAAGAGGAAATTTACTACTTTATCTGATTTCCAAATAGCCACCCCCATCTTACTGTCCACGTGAGGTTTCAAAAACGACTCCATTTCCCTTTCCCACCCTTTAAAACAGAAAATTTGTATTTATTAATGAATACTTGTACATTTGGCGTTAAAATTAAGAGGAAGATTTCTATATATTTCCGATTAAAAAAAAAATTCTCCCATCCTCCTGTTTACATTCGATTTTTTTTTAAAAACCTAATTCTCTTACTACCCATTAAGAAGTATTATGGAACGTATTGATAAAATTCTGCAAACTCGACGTTCAAGTTAAGAGAACATTAACTGTAAACATTAAATTTAAACTTACACCATAAAATTAAACCATACCCGTCTGCCTTTACCACTACTTAAAATATATTACTGGTACAACTTGATAACATCTTGCACACTTAACGTTAAAAAGAAGAGGGAAATTACTGTCTATATCTGAGTTTCACAAAAAAAAAACAGTTTATTGACTACATAATATTAAAAAACCTACGCCATGCCCCCTTTTTTTTTATCACTTTAAAGAGAATTTTTAACTCCTTGATAAATGTTTCACATATGATGTTCAAAATAAAAATAAAAATACTGTTAAACCTACCCTTTTTCCTGGCTATATGAAGTATATAAATACTACCTCAATTCCACTTACTACCCCTTAGCCCAATTTTTTTTCGATCTCCTTGGTGAAATTTTGAACAGTTCATGTACAAAAAAAAAGTTTGAATTTATCGTCAACATCCAAATTGAAGAAAACGAAATTCAATGAAAACAAGAGATTACAAAAAACCATTCCCCATTTCCCATTCCTACCTCTCAAATCATTAGTTAGGTCCTTCTAGATGAAGTTTGGTACACTTGACGTTAAAAATAAGGCCACTACAATCTACATATTATTTTAACAAAAAGTTAATCTAATACACGAGACTTTAGTTTACTACTTTCCTCCGGATCTACATCCCCCCCCCCCCCCCAACATCATCATTTTCAGCTCCCATTGAATAATAATTTGGGCAAATCTTGATGAAATTTTGAACACTTTACGTTAAAATAAAGAAGAAAATAACTGTCTACATACGTTAAACAAAAGCTCCTTCACACTGTGTTCAGTCCGGGCAACGTCAGGGTACTTTAGTTAGTACACTTATACGAAACTTAGACACGAAATTAAAACATATAATTCTTTAAAATAATGCCGAGCGTGATAATTATAAGTAAATTGTGTTATAAACTACATTTCTTGGCGTGAAACAAACGCATTTTCAGTACCCGCCGCTAGAATTCGCTGTCGGAGCAGTTACGTCGACTATTGAATGATATGATTAGCAGACCTAAATTTTGAACTAAATAATGAAACGTCTCCAATAAAAGGTGATAAAGACTTGAAAAAATAATAACAAACCCCGGCTTTGGACCGGATTTTCGACAAGGAAATTGTATCAAAATACTGCCCATCTTGTTAAAATTCATTAACAGATAATGCTACAAAGGTTATTTTTGGCTTTGTGAACTTTGGTTCGCGTCATCCGCCACAGATGGCAACGCCGTGGTTACACATTTCCGTTCCATGCCAATTCCGTTCCAGTCCAACCAAATGCCGTGCACCCAGAGCTGAGATGTCGCACGCCAGGAGAATGTCTTGACGACTGGAACGGCAGTGTGGGATGGATGCATTATGGATGAGGTATCCGGCGACTGTGGTTTAAAAGCGCGGACTGGCGAAGCAGGGCGCGAATGTGTAATGAGGCGTCGCCCGCCGCACACGGAGTGTTTTAATTCGTCCGTGGCGCTGCAACTCGGGCGCGCGCGGGTGTCGCGATATGTCGCCCCCAAGTCTCCGTTTCGACACGAGAGCGTGCCGGGGAAGTGACGCAACAGTCGCCGAGACTGAGGCCTAGTCTCTTGAAGTAGTTCCGGGCCCACCCGCTAGGTAGCAGCTTTCATTATACATTACTAACATAGCTGTACTGATTGCCAGAAGTAATGCCTAGGCGTCTTTTCCTCATTTATATAGAACAAGCTTGTTTTTTTTATTAAAATGCGGCACCAAGTGTTTATCGCACATCATAAATCCCCTCCTAGCACATGATGCATGCTACCTCTCCTGCATGGCTTAAACCCAGCATGAGTAAGGTGTATAGGCTTCCGCCTGAGACGCACTTAAGTCTCTTCCTAACCCAGACCACCTCCCCAAACACACTTAGTTATTAGTTAGGTCAGGAAAAAAAAATAAATTAATGTTTCTAAGCAACTAGTTGTCAAGTAGTTAAATTAACATTACAACCTTTACGCTTTGGATTTAAAACTCCTGACCGAGTTTTTTTATCCTCTAGAAGTTGCGGGCCCACCCAACATATAGCGTTACATGTCGCGCAAAACACTATTCCAGTTTCTACTGTAAGAGTCGCACTTCTATATCTCCCTCATTGTTACATGCGCGGAGCCATCAGGCGTAAGCAGGGGCGTGACCTGGGTTTAAATTTGTCGTAAACATTCAGATTTACAATATATTGTTTACTATAAAATTAACTTGTATCTTATACGTTGTTATTATTCATCAGATTGCAAATCAGTCGAAAAATCTTTTGCATGTCTCCAATATATTTAGTTCCAACGTTTTTATCAGAAAGTGAAAATTGTAAGAAACTCAGTAAAAAAACGCGCACATTTACTTTTTGAAATGAAAGTAGTTAAACAGAATAATCTGCACCCCGAAAATAAATAGACAAGCGGAGGAACAATTTAAAACTAATTTCATACAAAGTATTTCATGCAATCAGTAAAAAAAAAAAAAAAATGTAGTGGCATAGCAGCCTAATATCGAATTGCAGGCAAACAAGTTGCCGGAAGGGTGTGAATAACTGTCACATACCCAGTCACAGGAAAGCTTGGAAGAGATAACATACAAATAAGCATGCCGAAGGAAATATATACGTTCTTTAAACGATTTATGCAATGGGAAATTTTGATTAAATGCAGTTTTTTGTACATACGCCATTGAAGTTTTTCACTGTGTCTTATATAAAAATTCCGAAAAAAATAAAAATATGAAGATAAATATATACAGGAAACAAGATTGAATCAGCTGATGTCGAACAAACGGAACCAAAGATGATGCTAAACAAGTATTATGGACAACACAACGAAAAATTGTCCATGCCGTCGTTGTGTTGTTCATAATACTTGTTTAGTTTCATCGTTGGTTCCATTTGTCCGACATCAGCTGATTCAGGCTTTTTTTCTGTGAATATTTATCTTCATTTCTTCCCGGAATTTTTTCCATTACAAACAGTGCAAAACTGCAATGGCATGTGTCAAAAAAAAACTGCATTAAATCAGGAAATATGTAACACCCCTTCTCCGTCTGAAATTAAAAATGACCCTCTCTGTGGACGGAATCTGCGAAACGGGGATGATAACAACACCAAAACTGTATGTTTTAAGGAAAACTTTTTAAATGTTACTAAGTACTCCACATATTGCACGCACATTGGCCCAGACCAGCTAGTGAAATGTCTTGTGCGAAAACCCTTTGACGGCAAATCCTGCTGCCATCGACCCTAACAAATCCTTAAGTTAGCTCCCCTGAATACGCAGTCTTGATAAACCGAGTTAATGTGTACCATGGAAACCTCGGTTAAGAGAACAACCTCGGATCTAACGGATATAGCATTAGAATCGTATAGGTTGGCTATTTAGTTGGCCCTGTGGTACCATTTTACGGGGTAATATTTTCCCGGTTATTCTTTGGTGTGAATTCTTTCACGTCATTTCATGACTTAAATGACATATTTGAGATTCATTTTCTTTGGGATTCCCACAACAGTTATATAGATTATTTCCTAGGTCCTCAAGCGAGTGTTTCAAGTCTTGGCCAGGTAATGGCGCTACAGATCGGCTCGGACAATACACTTAAAATTTTTTTGTTAATGGAATATAAATATTCATATAAAATTACAGTTATTTGTACATTCACTCGAAAACAATTGTACAACTACAAAATAGTGTTCGCAGTAATACTTTTGCGTTGACCCAGTACCTCCAATAGTTAAAAGTTTGTTTGCAAATATTGTTCCCTGAGTAGTTTTTTCAATATTAATTAACCCCGCACATTAATAAGTATAGTTAAACAAAATTAAGTATAATTATTCAATATTATATGGTTTAAAATATTAATGATTGAATGAAAAAAAAAAATACAAATATGCGCCAGTTTTCGTAAGAAATACTCTGTCTTATCTCATACATGCAAAAATGACCACAGCCCTGTGTGGTACAAAGTGACATCATGCTTGTTGCAGTATTCCAAAGAGGTTGGCGGCAGCTGGAACTGGAGGATGGAGAGCACACTCACCCAGGCCATGGAGGTGCTGCGCAGGTACGTCTGGTCGCCGCGTGAGGGCAGGACAGGCACTGTGGCGAGTGTCGGGGCGCGGCCGCCCCAGTTCGCCCACGGCGCCGCGTCCTTGCCCCCTCCGGCCCCCGGGGGTCCCCCACTCCCCCCAGTGGTCAGCGCTCTTCCGGGCGGGCCCGGGTTCGAGACTCGCTCTCTGCCGCCCTACACCCGCCGGCTCGCGACCAACCAACGATAACAACTGTTCCTTACCGGCACGCGCTGACCGGCCGCCGTTAGGGCGACGAATGAATGAAGTCAGGGGTACCAACCCGGACGCGCACAAACACCGATGCCCACCAAAAAATTCCATGCTCCCGAATATTTAAGCTCGTTTTCTTAAAAAAAAAAAAAAAATCGCGTAATTAATGTATTTTAGTTTGTTCAAAAACTCAGCCTTAATCAACCTACCAAGTTTTTTTTAAATTTTTTTTATAAGGATTCTGAAATCGTTTAAACTATCTCTTGCATGTCCTATTTGTCTGTAAGTTATTTGATTTGAAGTAATTGCGTATTTATTTTTACTTCCGATAAATAAATGTTGATAAAACTGAATACCGTGTTGCAAAACCGTATTTACGCTTAAATTTTAAATCCTGTAGTAAATATTTTTAATATTAGTGAAACAAAATCTTTCTATAGGTCATGAAAACTCTAGGTGGTAAAAAGGCAAAACTAACTTCAAGGAAAAAAATAAGTCACAGCCACCAAGTACAAGAATGTGTGAGAACTGTTTAGTTACAAAAATCGATTCATAATTTAAAAATTCAGTTCAGACCATGTTTATCTTCATATCAACTTATAACAGCTAACAAGCGCGCAGGACCGACACTTTGTTAGTTCCGAATTCCAAACGGACACGTTGCTAATGAGTGGTGCACCTTGGTCTACCCCCTCCCTTCTGTTCACACTTACACTGAATTCACCGCTGCGTGTTGGATATATCGCGATGACTAATTTTTAAATATGTACCTCAGCAACTTGCATCAAATTCCAACTTCACTTTCTATCGCGTGTCTGCCGGAGGGAAATTTTCAAACTAACTCACATTACATTGATGGCATTAGCTGATTTTTTTTGACATTTCTATCGGCATAGGTCCCTAATCGAAAGCCGATGCTGCTCCCATATTTTTAGAACAAAATGAACGGTTTATTTAATCAACGACCATATAAATGCACTTAATAATTAGTCTATGATTGGTTACACAACCTGAGCTATCAAAAATCTTTAAGTTTTTCCTGGTTTGTCATTCCCATTTCACAGTTACTATCTGATAACGCCATCTGGCTCCACAGAGTGAGAGGCTGGACTCAACCCCCACCCCCTGACTTTACGCCCATGCGTATGGGTAATAAATACATGGCAGACAGCGCATGCATGCTGTGCATAAACTAATCTTTATTCATGAATTAACATTCTTTTGGCTCACAGAACCATCTTAATTAAAATTAACACATATTTTATGTTAGTAGTAAAACACTGCATGTGTCTTGAGTTGTAATGCAAGCAGTGAGTGTTCGATGATTGGAAAACACAGAGTTATTTCGTAAGACTTTAAACGAAGTAACAATCATCCAACGCTGCGCATGTGTTCATAAAGGGCACATATCTACTTACCTGCTTCGTTCTTTCTAACTTTTTAAAATCTAGAGTACTCATTAAAAATATTTATTCAATATGAAATGTGTGCTGATTTGCAAAAAAAAAAGTTAGAATACTTCACATGAAACGTACATTCAGATTATTTGCGACTCAAATCCACAGTGTTATCATTTTCGTCTATTGCCTGTTTGTTTCAACATCAGACGGAAAATACTTTTAAAAAATATGAATGAAACACTTTTTGTTAGTCAGGTTTCTGGCGAACGTAAACACAAGGATACGTCGTAATGGAACTCTACCCCGAATTGGGTGAAAAAAAAAATGTAAGTTTGGTTTTGTATAAAACACAAATATTTATCTGAATCCACTAAACAATGAAGAAATAAATTCATGACTAATAATCTAAATATTTATCTGAATCCAATAAACAATGAGGAAATAAATTCATGACTAATAATCTAAATAAAAAATTGTATATTTTTACAATGTATTTAGGAGTCCACTTATAACGACATAAAATTTTTGGTTTTATAAAGCCAACTTCATTTTAGCAGGCGATGTGAAATTATTCAATTGGTTATCCACAGCAGCGTGCTGACTATCATAGACCAGTGAACATGAGCTCGCGACGTGGACTGAGCTAGCCAATCACAAGTAAGCGAACTATGGAAGCGAGTAACACGGGTGCACGGAATCGCCAGATCACGCGACACACAGCTCACCGCAGGAAGCCGCCCGCGGTATGCAAAACGAGTTGGGAAGGGGGGTCGAGGGGATCCGCACATAACTTAGAAACACAACTTAGAAGTCATAACTTAGAATTCTCGAAAAAAAATCCACATAACTTAGAACTGTCATAAGTTAGAACGATCATAACTTAAAAACACATAACGCCTAAACACGCAATTTAGAAATGCCATAACTTAGAACTATCACAACATAGAAACACACAGTTAAGAACTGTCATAACTAATAAACACGTAAATTAGAAACACACAACGCCGAACCACACAACTTATAAATACCATAGCTTAGAAAAGTCATAACTGAGAACTATCATTAACTTAGAACTGTCATAACTTAGAAAGACTTAACTAAGAAACACACAGCTTAGAAACAAAAAACTTATATCTACCACAACTTAGAAACACATAAATTAGATCTGTCATAACTTAGAAACACACAAAGCTGAACCACACATCTTGGAAATGTCATAACTTAGAAAGTCACAACTTAGAAAAGTCTATATTTTGTGTTTCTAAGTTATGACATTACCCCGGGTTCGAGGAGTGGAATTAACACACTGATTGGGGAAACATAAGAACAAATGATTGTTCTCAGTTGTCTACTACTTTTCTCTTCAAAATTGGTGCTCTGTACAACCTGTGTTCCTTAATATGTACTATCATTTAAACCAGCTAAAAAAAAATTTCTAAAACTTTCGTGTGATGTACATTAAAAATACATGATACGCTTTTAAACATTTATTATAATTTTACTCTTTAAATATGAACATCGAGGATTAAATTTTTTATTAATAGCCTTTAGTGTGAATTGTTTTACGTAATATATCTACATAGAAGATTAAAATTTACTCTTTTTAGCTATGACTGCTATGAGTTATAAAAAATCCACTGTTTTGAGTATCTTTGTTCATTCCATAAACATGAATTCACTATTTGACTCCAATATATAATTTGAAATTTTTCTCCGAGTTATAAAGGAATCAATTTATTGAAAACAAAAAAAAATGACAAAATAATTTGATTAGTTTGTGACATAATTTGTCTTTAAAATACCGAAAATTTAGCTTAAGCAATGTATAATTTTGTTGCTACTGCAACAGAACTCTTGGTGATTCAGTATCCTTTTTATGAATCCTGACATAGACCAAGCATTTTAATTTCGCCTTTTTATTTGATTAATAATATTTTGAATTTATCTCATTATTGGAAATGTAGCAATGATGTCACTTTTCAGAAATTGGTCTGAGCGAAGCCGCGGGTTGAAATCTAGTTTTAAAATATAGTAAAACGTTGGAAATATTTTTCGAATCAACCTTATCAACATCATCAGCCTCGATCAAGCCTGGTTTGTTTCCTTGCGGAGAATCTTGAAAGCGTGCTATTAGATCGAGAAGAGAAAACTGTGGTCTCAAGAAGAAACATTCTGCCAGCCTAGAATTACTTGTCCAGTAGGAGCACTCGCGCTGTCAGTTTCGTTGTTGAACCACGTGCCTTTCTCTGGGTTGTGTTTTATAGCACGTATCGCTTCCAGACTGCAGTGCAGAGTACACGAGGTGCGCTGTTGCCTGGCTGGTATGTAGGAAAGGTCGGAGGGCGGTAAGGGCGATGCTGGCTTTCGCAACATGCGCCTCTTCGCCTCTAACGGAACTTTAGGTGGTGACCGGGGAGTTCCATTTCAAGTGACTCGATTTCTGAAATTATTTTTTTACTCTTGTCTTCTAGTTTTAATCTCAGTGAGTATTTCCAATGCCTTACAGAAGCTCATCCAAAATTATGAATTTTTAGATTTTTCTCACTACATTTAGTTTTTCAAGAAGTTCAATTTTCAGAAAACAATCTTTAAAAATGGAAAATAAACTCTTACTGATGGATCATTGAAATTACTATGTAAGTATTTTATTTTAATATAAACTCTCAGTTAGTTATTTGGTATAAGTCATAGAAGCTTATATGGATTCTGTACCGTTGCCTGCAGCGGTATCGAAAGGTTATCAATGCAGCAAGGAGTTTACCTTGAGAAAAAATGTTAAATGCCATGAGAGGACAGAATGTATTTTGGGTCCTTATCTAACATATTTAAATTGTAATCAGTGTCAGAATTACATTGGTCGAAGTTATGTCTTGAATGAACGTCGTAAGGTCTGTACAACTAAGCTGACTAATGATAACAAGGATGCGTCTACGACACCAAGGATGTGGAATAAAGGCAAAATATTAGACGACTATTACGATATCAAAGATGGTGAAAATGCTGATTTTAACAGCAATATCCCAGATCTCGCTTATGGTTTGGCATTGAAAACTAACGAAGAAAGTAGTTGCATCTTCGTGGAAAATGGAGAAATTACACCAAATTCTAGCCGCCTCCGCGAAATTGAGAACAATATAGAAGAACTTGCAGCTGCAAAGAAGACTGCGATGAAGCACCCAATGAAGACAAAGACAGTGATGAAGCACTTGAAACTCACAAGATGGAGTACTGTGATGAAGCTCTGAGATCAAAACAATGGAAACGACAATTTAAAATAAATTATTCCGATGAATCTTATAATGGTCACTGGGAAAATTACGATTTTAATGACTAGGAGGCTCGTCTTAAAACAGAATATTTCATAGATCTTAAAACTATTAATAACAAACATGTAAGGAAGATGGCAGCAGCAGACGAGATTGATTACACATCATGGGAAGATCCTAACATATTGGGTAATAGGTTTTATCACTTATAATTGCTTTGCAAAATGCCAACAATTTATCCATCACCAAAGAAACTTTGACTATTCTTCAGGAACAAAGAAGTGCTGGCTGCATACAATTACTTATATGTTTTACTTGAATGTGTATAAAATTGAAAAAAAATAAATAAATAATTTGGATTTAAAAAGTTTTTTTATTTCTCGTAATCTAATTAAAAAGATCCAATCCTCCTAAAACAGATTTAACTTAAAGATGTAAAAAAAAAAACAATCCCACAGACTAAATAAAAATGAGAGTATTAATAAAGCGAATCGAGCAACGGGGCCAGTTAGAGAAAAATGCAATTGAATTAATTTGGAGCCAAATGCAGATAGAGCTAAATACAGATGAAGCCAAATACAGATGGAGCCAAAAACAGATGGAGGCAATGTATCCAAATGGAGATGGATCCTATTGTATGCTTTCGTATATTAGCGAACAAATCCTACCGATCATATCCTACTGATTTGACTGTTCATTCGAATGTTTGTCCTTTTATTTTTCTGAATGTGCGTCCTTTTCGTTGACTGTGCGTCCTTTTTGTATAATATATATCCTTTTCTTTTGATGATTGTTTGTCCTTTTTGTCGAATGAGTTTCCTTTTTTTTTTGTTGAGTGTGTCCTTTTCGTTAAAAAGTACGCATTCAGATCTGAAGCCAGACCTGAATATTTAATGGTGCAAAACCTCTTTGTCTTATGGTAAGCGTAAAATATATTTGAAGGATTGTTGGTCCTGTAGTACTTGTAAAACATGCTTAGTTAGTTGGTCTATTTTATTGTAGTGGATTATATTCATACTGTAGGTCTTACAGTTAAAAGACTCTGGTCTTGTCTGTTTAAAGTAAGAAAATTGAAATATATAACAAGTATCGACGAAGAAGACCTCTTCGATCGGATTCACTTGGTCTATAAATCTGACACTGTATTTGACCCGGCCTCATTGTTTTGATTCGCTTGGCTTATATGTATTACATTGAACATGGCCTGTTTTAAAGATATGACAAGTATCGAATAAGAAGGCCTCGTGGTTCAGAGAGACTCGTTCTATATGTAGTTGGTCTCTAGTAGTCATAAGGTGCAGCGAATACGGTCTCCATGGTAAGCATAGAGATATCGTGTAACATATTTATTTCGTTGTACAGTTTTCTTTTATAGTAATTTTCGTAGTGAGGATGATTAGTTAAATCAATATTTTAAAACCTAAATTATGTTTTCGCATCGACCAAGGCTCGAACCAAGGATTAAAATAGCTCGAATCAATCATGACATTAAGGCGATTTATTTTTTGTAATTTTTAATTTTTCCGAATTTATAGTTTAATAATTACAGATTTTGAAAATGGCACCAGAAGCTTACTGGCGGCTGTTTGATGAAGAATTTAAGCCGTTTTAAGGCCTTTTCACCATATTTAATAAATTTTGTTTTGGCTAAAATTACCTTTTTTGCATCGATCAAGGGACGAACCAAAAACAGGAATCAAAGTAATATATCATTGTATTATAGGTTATTTTTTGATAATTTTTGGAATTTTTTTTCAGAATTCCTAGGTTAATAATTACAGAATTTTAAGATGGTGATCAAGATGGCCGACGAAATTGCGGATGCTACACCGGTCTTGTGATTGGCACTCTAGCTGGTAAAAATTAAATCAATGTGACGGCAGCGCACTCTGGTGGAGGATGTGTGTACTATATGACACTAGTGCTCTTAGTAATAAGAACTGAAAACTAAGATGGCGGCAGCGATCTCTAGCGGGCTGTGTGTGCACTATGTGACACCAGTGCTCCTAATAACAAGTATTGGAAATAAAATTGGTGGCTTGGCCTCCAATAGACCTGTGCTTCTATTATTCCTTCATATTAAAAAAAAACACAAGTCCGAAAATGTTATTTTAATATATACCTTATTTAATTCTTAGTCTGGTAAATGTCGCAATGGCCGTGTAATCAAAGGCATAAATTTATTATGTTGATAAGGGTCATAACCGAATGGTAGGTAATGAAACATAGACCTTATGTGCTTGAGACAGAGCGATGCTGGCGCACTCTAGGAACAAACAGAAGAAACAAAAAAAAAAGGTGGACATTACATCATCCAAAATGGAAACCTCCAGCAGATCGATTCCAAGATGGCGGAATTTGAAATGGTGGCCGTGATTTCATCAAGTTGGACGTCGAGGTCCAGGTCAATTTTATCCAAGATGGCCACCGTGACGTCACATTTCAAGATGGCTGACCTCGACACAACACACCTGCACCATGTGCTAGGAGCCCCATGTATTACTTCTCATTTATAATAACTTCCTTTAAAATTTTTTAAGTAAAATAAGAGCGCGTGTACCTCAGTTTAATTGATACAAGTGAAAATTCTTTGGCAATTTAAACCTTGAAAGTAAGTATATCGTAAAAGGTAACACGGCAGAGAGAGAGAGAGAGAGAGAGAAAGAGAGAAAGAGAGAGATAAGGGTGGGGGAATATATAAAGAAGCCAATTATCTAAGTAAACATGAATTAACAAAATTATTATTTACTTTAAAATAACTGTCCAAGATATCAATTAGTTTTGATCAATAATGCTTAGTTAAAAATAAATATAACTCACTGTTGAAATAATAATACCTTAAAATGTTATATTAAGATTTTTAGGACTCCAACTATAGCATGAAAATAATTCTAACTACAATTTATACACGTTTTAAAAAGTAAATCAACTTCGATAAATTTATTCCCAGCCACTTTTATAATATTACTTAGTATTATTCACCAAAACCATTTAAAAAATTTAATAACAAGAAAACACACAGGGTTTTTGGCTTTTATTTATTTTTCAACTATTTAAGAATCCTAACTTTTTGTTAATTAGAAATTTAATTAAAATATAAATAAATGAACTTGAATTTATGAGATTTATTACACTTAAAAATAACAGCTCAGGATATCAATAATTGTTGATCAATCAATGTTGATTAATTCACAATAAATCTTACTCAATGAAGAAATTCACCAAAATGGAATTTTTTTTAGTAAATATCAAAGCTAGGATTGAGTATAATAAACTAGTTTTTAAAGAAATAAAGTTGGAGAGATCCATTCTGAGATGGTGGAAGTTTACGGCAAAGACTGTATTGACCGTAACAATTTGTGAAATATTTTAAGGATACGGTTGGGAAGTTTTGGAGCGCCCATCGCACAGTCCGGACCTGGCACCCTCCGACTGCTGTCTGTTTGTATCATGGAGTTCCTCGGCGGCAAGAAGCCCGACTCTGACGACGAGTTCAGATGGGTCGTGCGAGACCGGGATATTCAAACTGGTACATCGTCGGGACAAATGCCTCAACAAGCATGGAAGTTATGTGGAAAAGTACCTAATAACAGGATAAAACTTTCATTTCTGTGTCATATTGTTGTTAACTGCCAATCACAAATCATTTAGAACAAGAATCAAGCAAGTAGCTATAGTATCATTGATATTTTTATCAATCATTTCTTTAATTTTTACTTTATGTGCATTACGTATTGATACACCCTCGTGGTTTAACCTTTCAATCAGCAAATTGAATGATTCAGTATTCGACTTAGCTGCTCGGGAAACGAATTATAGCGGTGGGTGCAGGAACTACGGGTGATTAGCGTTCAGAAATGTAGTTGAAAAAATTTTTTTTTTATATAATTGTCATTCTAGGCATTATTTTAAAGAATTCTACGTAAAATTTCGTGTTAGAGTTTATAGGCAAAATGAGAAAATATTTTGTTCTTACCGAGGTTAGATGTTATACATCTCTGGCCAGTACTCAAAGACTCACTCAAATTTATTTATATGTAAGATTAAGCTGCGATCGTGACGTATTATTGTTATTAACAATTTTATTCGTTGATTAGAAATAACAATATTATAATCCTATCTAGCTGCAATATATAGAAAGCAACATAAAGAGAAAAAAATATTAATCTAACATTGCACATCTGAGACCTAGGTTTTTTTTTTCCAGGGATGTCCAACAGTGAAGCCGATACCGCTACAAGTAGGCAGGTGAAACAACACCGCTGTACGGCAGGTGGAGCAACTCTCAGGGGAACTGACCTACGATCATAAAAGCTTATTCTTCACGTTTAACACAACTAGATGGTCAAAACCATGGCATGCTGCTTGTGGAATACCATCGTAACGCTTGTGTTAATCACCTCAGAACCTCTTCGTGCTTGAGAGGTTGTTCCGAACGTTCCTGGCGTCGACTCTGTGGCGAGCGACGGGAGACAGATTTCCCCCGGGTGCTTACAGCAAAGCGAGTCCGAGTGCTGCCACGTATGGTTTATTCACATTGCAACTTCTAGCTTAACTCAAATACCTACGATCAAAAACCAGGGGGGAAAATCTTAGTTTGTAAAAACGTGCCACTGTAACAGGGTGGGCTCTTCCCACTCGTAACGTTTGTTTAAAAGACAAGTTTGCCTTATACTTTTGTAATTGGCGCCTTAGGGTGCTCCAACCAGCGATCCTCAGAAACAAGCCTCGGAGGTAGAGGATCCGCGGCGATCGGGAGAGAACCGCACAGAAAAAATCCAGTTGATTTTACCGCGACCACAAGTTGCTCTCAGTTCTAGCGCGGCTTGTGAAAATAATTCTCTTTGGTGCCCAGGGGAATGCAAGTCCCCTGCCTTGGAGTGGACGAACAACGCAATAGTTTGGTCCCTAAGGCGGCCATTAGGGTACTACCACCATGAAAAAAAAATGTATTTCCAGAACCCCAACACGACCACAAGCTTACATGCCTGTGCGAGTGCCGGCCTGATTCACCTGGTGAGGCAGGTTTCATAGGGGTGGCTCGCGCAGCTTTACGCTACACGCCACACCCGAGTTTAACTAACCACTTGCATTCCAGCACACTAACAAGACCCAACACGACGCTACAACACACAAGTTGGGGCCGACGTAACTGGTGGGGGAGTATCCTGCCCACACCCTGGGCCGAACATCGAGTTACGTTTCAGTGGCGTAGCCAGGATTTGTGTATGGGGGGTGTTTAGAAACATGCGGCCTCCCCCCCCCCCGTATTAAAGTGGGAGGTCCGGGGGTCCTCCCCCGGGAAAATTTGGATTTTAAGGTGTATAATAGTGCTATTTTTGCAGTTTTCGGTACTTAAATTTAAATATTGTAATCGTAAATTTTTTATCAATTTTAATATGAAATTTGTTTGAGTGATGAATAAGAAATTAATTAAAGTATTTCTGCTAAGGGGGGGGGTTGAACCCCTAACCCCCCCCTGGCTACGCCTCGGAACGTAACTATCCTCTTATCATTACACTACAAACGAGCGCACACACAAAATACGCACCCCGACCGTTGATCCAAGTGATTCTACCAGAGTGTGTGAGGCATCTGGAGATGCAGTGCGCTGAGCGAGTGGTCTGGCCTCGCCCACGCTAGCTGCCCCGGGTGGCGGTGATGGCTCGGCGGCGGCGGACGGACATGTTTTCCGGAACATGTCCGGCTTTCCGCACCTCCTCCCTCCCTGTACCTGCACCATAAAAGGTAGAATCAGGGAACAGCTGATAGACGTGTTGGAACAGGCCTATCAAAGCTTCGACACAAGCTTGTTGCCTATCTCAAGGATCCGTGTTGCTTGAAAGCACGCCCCTCCACCTGCCCGGCTGACGCCAGGCAGGTTTCTCAGGTACACGAGGGCAATCTAGGTTGCCCACGTGCACTTACATATTCTTTAGGCTGGTGTTCTAGCCTTCTAAGCAATCCGCGTATAGGCCTGGGGTGTCACCCGCATTAACCCGGTTAGGGACGGTGAAGATACTTCGTCCCAGGTCTTGAGATCCACGAGCACCCACCACCGACTGAGGCTCAAATCAATTGGATCAGACTGCGGACGGACAGAAGCAGCACGACGCACCCGACTCAGCACAGTCACAAGCGACGACCGGTGGACTTGCACGAGAGAAGGGGCAGTCCGTCGAGCACGCTAGGTTATGGGTGACGTCGAAAGTAGTGTTCGGCGGGGAGCGAGTAGTAACACGTTCGGCGAGCTACAAATGTTCGAAATCTTGTGGCAAGTTGGCAAAAGGGCAAAGGCGTGCACCGTGGGACGGGCGAGGCGAATTTGTTATAGCGAGGTGGTTGGAAGTATTTGCTCCATTCAAAGAGCTACACCACAGACACTCGTCGTCTGCTACACGCGACAGACGATTACAAACCTGACATCCTTGACTACGTCTGAAAGCGAGTTGATTTCGTCGCTAGTTCCCCCTGTGAGCAATGTGGAGGAGCGAGTGTTCTCGTGGTATCAACTGTCTTCGGGAGACGACAAGATAACGAAGTCGGAGGACGCTAACTTCGTGGACGGCCCCACGTGACTCGCTCCCGGCAGGCGCTAGATGAACGAGTGGACTACTCGCTTCCGGCAGCCACTGGACGAACGAGTGGACTTCTCACTCGGCGCTGGACGATCGAGTGGACTACTCACTCCCGGCAGGCACTGGACGAACGAGTGGACTACTCGCTCGGCGCTGGACGATTGAGTGGACTACTCGCTCCCGGCAGGCGCTGGACGAACGAGTGGACTACTCACTCGGCGCTGGTTCGTGCGCCACGAGCCGGATGACTCCTAACTGCAGGAGGCGAGTAATCCTGATATAGCGTGACCGCGAGTTCGGCGGTGGTTCGAATGCACTGCAAAAATTAAGTATTAAATTGGTTTTTCTGTCCTTTTTTTCAAGCAAATAATGTTCAAGTGTTATATTAATGCTGCTCTGTTATCATACATTTTAAGTATGTTTGTTTTTATGTTTGTATTGGTACTCCTTTTTATATTTTCAGTTTTTGGTCTATGATTTGGCTATAATTTATTAGTAAGATTTAATCGTCTCTTAGAAGGTGTGATGAGATTTTATTTAAAGTTTATTAGTAATGTTGATGAGGTTTACTTGGAAGGCTCAGTAATCGTTTACAAGTTTAATTTATTTTAATTCTGGTAGCCCAGAAAGAGTTGTCAATGTTATGGAATTGTCCTTTAATATGCGTGATAATTAATGCCAGTCACCTTGTTTGTTCTAAGCTCTTCCAAGTTATCGAATCATATCTTTAACACAGAAATATTTTTAAAGTTCTTTATTATTATAGAAAAGTGTCATATTTTCATTGTGTAATTTCTATGAATAATATCGCTGGTATCTAACACCCACTTGCGAATTTCTAACCTCTGTTGCATCCTGAACTCAGGCAGTAACAGATAACACCATGTTTGTATCACTCAACGACTACTGTTCTAAATACATTTTTAAATTAGTTACTTGAATAAATATAGTGGAACGATTTTATGAAATGATAGAAAAAAGTTTCATGTAACAATAAAACGCAAAAAAAATTACTCAGAATATTTACCAGCATTTAACTTAGGTACTTAGAGAAAAATTAATGAACCTTAGTCCAAAAAATTAACTTTTTAGGTATTTTAAAATAAATATATAAAATGTATCTTGTAAATACTTGCTTTACGTTTAAAAATCTAATACGTAAATACGTAGCAAAATTTGCTTGTTCACTTTCTGATATGTAAAAATGTTTGAGACTCACTTAAAGAGCTTTCATGCCGCCATCATTTGTATTTCAGAGAGTTATGGAGGGTCAAAATTTTAGATTATTTCAAGTACGCTAGAATTTTTAATAGTGGACTGTGGGGAGTTTTTGCGCTGATGGGAAAGTACAAAAGCAGAAAAATAAAATCAATGTTCAAAAGTGGGCCAAGTAGCCTGGCGTGTGAAGTGTCTCTGTGCGTCCCAATTAAAAGTTATTTGTTGCCTTGTCCCGCTTCGAGCGCCCTCGCCTGCTTCTCAGCATGAGGCCGTTTGCGCAACGCTAGCGTAGCGCTGCACACAGCCATTAGCGCCGTGACCTGCATTCGCGTGAGGTCGCACCCAGTTCCGAAATGGAGCGTTAGCACAATACAACTGCCACTACCAAACTTTCTGACGTGTAAACATCTTAGCTCTCGGCGTACGGCATTTGGTAGGAGTGAATTAGTGAAAATGGACCGGTAGTCGATGAACTGAAATGTGTAACAAAGATGGCGGCCTAACATTAGGGGACATACCAAAATTACTGGTGTGCCAAATAAAACTTTATGATAGTGAAACTACTCTGGTATATATTTGATAAACTAAAATAGTCATAGTTAAAAGTAATCACAAGTTTTAATATACCTAAGGAAACCGGTATCACAATCATTATAGTACATGTTCTCCTGCTAACTTCCAAATAAGCATAGTAGCACAGCAGAAGAGAGTGCGCTTGGTAACCTCAAATAACATGGTTGAAATAGCGTCCGTCACTATAAAATAATTATGTTCCTATAACTTTTTAATAACATTATAATAAAAATAATTATGAAATAACTCAGTAAGGTTAATTTTAGGGATTTAAGTCGTTTAAGAAAAAAACAAATATACAAAAATTTACTTATATTTATGTTTAAAAATTTTTAATGCCATAGAAATATAACATCTAACGTGTACGGAAACTTTAAAGTAATAACTGTTTAATGAATATTCACGAGATGGGTAGTATTTAAATATAAAATTCCTTGTCGAAATCAAGTCCAACACCGGGGTTTTATCGAAGCCGTTTCTAATAGTTTTAAATTTCCGGTGGTTTCATGCTGCTAACTGTTATCTGTGGTTTGATGGTGGCAAGCAACGTTTGCGTTTCAAGCAGCTAATTATAGCGTCAGGCTCAGAATTTATATGTGTGATTCCATCCAGAAATGTAGGTATCTGAAAAGCGACTATTTTATTTATCAGTTTATTTATCACCCTCGTGATTCTCTTTTAAAGAATTCTGCCATATTATCACTTTATTTGCAACATGAACAACATTAGAACACATCACTAGAGAGTACTAGAAGTCTCTCTCACATTTGTTTTTTGTCTTTTTTCGATAAGGTCGTTTTATTAAGATTTTTAATTTACGCGGTTTCTCTTCATCACTTAAACCAAGGGGCTATCTATTTATTTTTAATTTTTATTTGAGCCAAAGTTTTTGACGACAGCGAGGTCATTAGAGACGGCATCTCGTCACTTCACTGAACCGGGTCCATTCGAAAGGAATCGGCCATGGCTGACTGCAAGAAATATTAATGGGCCAACCTTGACTCGAACCTGGGTCCTTGGACGAGCGAGTCCGGTGTCTTACATCTGCGTCACATCGCTCCGACGAACAGCTGAGGAGAAAACAAGATCATTCCGGTTTCTTCCTTGAAAATAATGTTCGTGCACATTTTTTTTAGGTTATGTTAGTTTAAGTTATGTCAATATGTTACTAGTTAGCGTGTAAATAGTTAGTATGTTTATTACATGCTCTGGTAAGTAGAAATTTTTAATGGGATCCCAATGGCCAAGTATTAAACTTATCAGTGTAAATTAAACAACACGGAAAATAGCATATTCACAAATTTCAGCGCTGACTTTGTTAACAATTTTCATAAATTATTCCTCTATTTTGTTTGAGATGTTATTTACGTTTCCACCTTATGTCGGACGGCTTATTGAGGTACAGCCTATAAATAATGTAATCCTACAAAACCTATGGCTACATTCAGACTCTTGCCTTACATCAAGGGCCGTCGTAGGGTCATTTTCTTTTGCGGGGTCCTTATATTCAGGAGAAGGGCCTTAACGCAGGCCTCATAGAGCTCCAAGAGAAAAAACGGAATTGGGCAGGACCACACAAATATTTTTTTTTAAAAATAATATCTTTAATACGTATAATGTTTTAAAGCCAAACTGAAACTTAAATTTTTATTTTGTCTTTAATTATGTATGTTGAGAAATATTTATAAATTCTTGGAAGATTTTTTTCTCAGGTCAGTTTTTTAAATAATAAAATTCAAATGACGTTGAAATTACGTCATAAGGCGCAATAAAAACTTTTAAGCTTTTTTAAAATGAAAGATCAAAATCACCAGCACATTTAAATACATGTTAATACAAATTTCAATTTATCCTGTTCCATTTTACGTCCATATGTTTGACAGAAAACAAGGGATTTAGGAATGGGGAGGGCTGGTGACGTTATTTTATGTCATACCGAGCCTTCCAAGTAAACCTCATTGACATTACTAATCAACTTTAAATAATGGCTCATCACACATTATTATAGACAAATAAATCTTACTAATAAATATAGCCAAATCATAGACCAAAAACCGAAAATATAAAAAGGAGCGTCCATACAAATATAAAAATAAACATCATTAAAAGTTACGATAACGGAGCAGTATACATGTAACACGTGAACAATATTGGCTTGAAAAATAGGAAAAAAATAATAACGAAAAGGAAGCACAATAAAAAAAGGAAGCATATTTGGAAGCACTAAATTATTAAAAGGTAACAAACGAAACATCCTATGCCTGGTTGTTATTTAATATTAATTCTTTCCTCTTCCTAGTTTTACGACCCACAAGTTGCTGAATTTATTAACAGTCAGAAACAGTAAATTTTACTTTGTTTCATTACTTCCACCTCTGAGGTGTTCTACATAAATTATAGTTTTATTTATGGATTTATAACCAGTACGTATTTCCTGCATTTTTACATGGGAGTAGTGAATAATTATTTAAAATAATTGACACAAGCTTGTGAAATTCTCTTTTGTTGAGCAACGATATAGTTCTAGCACTATCCAGAATGTTTTCAATTTTTTTTCTTCAATTTTTTGGTCCGTTTTAATTGTGCTTTCTATTGTGCTTCGATTGTGCTCCCCTTTTTGATTGTGCTTTATTTTCGTTGATTGTGCTTTTAATTATGCTTCCTTTTCGTTTATTGTGTTTCGGATTGTGCTTCAATTTCATTTTGCTTCCTTCTCTTTGATGGTGCTTCCAAATGTGCTTCCTTTTCGTTGATTGTCCTTTCAATTGTGCTTCCTTTACGTTGATTGTGCTTCTTATTGTTTAATGTGCTCCATTTACGTTGATATCGATTCTTCTCGTTGATTGTGCATCATTTTTTATTGTTCTTCCAAATTTACTTCCTTTTTATTGATTGTGGATCATTAAGTCTGTATTCAGGACATGATTGGTCTAATGGTTCGGAGATGTCGGGTCTAAACGCCTGACATTTGACTTTGTCCGTTTAAAAATGGTTTTCGAGTATCATCGAAATACCCATTGGTTCGGAGATGCTTGGTCCATACGCCTAACTTTGAACAATATCTGGTTGGAACGTATTCCAAGTATCGAAAAATTATACTTCCACTGTAGGCACAGCGAAACCGTATTTATTTCATCGTACAGTTATCTTGTATAAAATAGTTTTTCGTACAGAAAGGTAATGGGAAACCGAATTTAACATTAATTTAAGCTTCGGTTATTCTAATCACTGGGCAAGAATAAAACCAAGGACGGAAATCTATCGAGTCAATCTTACATTAATAGACGATTTTTTTTTATTAATTTTAGAAATTTTTTCCGTATTTATAGGTTAAATATTATGCATTTCTCAGATGGCGTCCAATATGTCATCATCATCGTCTTACTGGAAGCTGGTATATGAGGAATTTAAGGCTCTTTTAGGATTTTGAACATGATTTATTAAATAAGTTTTTCTGACTAAAATAATTTGTTTTGCATTGTTAAAGGATCAAACCAAGCACTGTAATCGATCGAATAAATCAGTTAATTATTTGCAGATTTTTTTATAATTTTTGAAATGTTTTTCGAATTTCTAGCTTGATAAATACAAATTTCCAAGATGATGGCCAATATGTTATCATCGGCGTACTGAAGGCTGGTAGACTAGGAACATAAGCTGCATTTGTTGAATAAAAATTTTTACTTAAAATTAAATTTTTTTCATCGATAAAGAATCGCACCAAAGACAGAAATCGATCGAATCAATGAGTATAATAATTGCATGTTTTTTAAAGAATTTTAGAATTTTTCACTAATATATTGCTAAATAATTACGAATTTTCCAGATAGCATCAAAATTTCAAGATTGCGGGTGCCACAATAATAAATTATTAGTGCACTCTAGTGGGTAAAAATTAAAATAACACGATGGTAGCACTCTCTGGTAAACGAAAACAATATGTCGGATCCAAGATGGTGGCCTCCAGCAGATGAAAACAAGATGGCGCGCGTGATTGCATACTAGGTGGCAATATATCTACCTTAGCATTGGGGGTGTGAGGTCATTCTGTCGGTAGCTTCCGTGGAGGTTTTGAACCGAAGACTCCATGATGTAGGTGCATTAAAAAAAATTAAAATTGTGTTTAAATAATTTTTATAAATTAAAAATTTTCCCAATTTTTTCCAATATTAATTAAGAATTTTCAAGATGGTGGCCGTGGTGTCATAATCCAATATGGCGGACATCAGCACCGCCACCACAGCTAAAAGCCTGTCCCAGGACCAGCTATTATATACAACTGTTAATTTATTTCAGATTTTCTTTTAGATATTTAAAAATGTTGAATGTTGTGTATTGTTTAATAATTTAAGGAGAATATTATTCTATTGTTTTATTAAAAGTTTGTCTTTATTTTAATTTTGACTTATTGTTTTTTCTCTAAAGTGGATAGATACGAAACTGTGATATGTTGGTGCCAATATTCTTTAATATAACGATTTTTTTTTCTTTTAATTTTGTATGAAATAATTTTAAGAATTTTAAGTTAATAATTCTGTGTTTTTTCATGCTTTAAAATGATTATTTGTTTAAATGTCTTTTTTTCTTAAGTTAAAGATTGAGAGTAGGACAGAAAATAAAGTGCTTTGTTCACGTTAGTAGATACTTTCTTTTCAATAAAAAAAATTGTAACACATTAGTTTATCTTTTTATTTTTGGTCATTATTCTTGTTTAACCGTTCAAAACTAACTATTACTACTTCAATCACCAACTTCTGCTCCAATAATAAAAAAACTACCTAGTAACGAAACAATCGGGAATTCTCGGTTCCGTTTAAGGCTAATTCCGAAATGTCCGGTTCTGAAAATATTTTACGGTTCCGAAAACGCTACTCTTAACGCGGCTCCAAAGAATAAGCGCTAAGTTAGTTTCAAGTGGTTTTGAGCGCACTTAAAACTTGAGATGCTGGTTTAAGCGAAAACCAACATTTTACGTACAGACAGAACTTCAGTGGTGATTGTACTGTAAAAGCAATTTGAACGTTTTCAAGGAAACCGTTTGGAAAATTAATGCTAAAAAATTTTAATGCAGTGCTAGAAATAAATAATAATATACAATAAACTGTAAAATCTCTATTTTCTCTGAGACCAAATTTTTTGATGTTACTAAATGTTGTCATAATTTGAGAGACAAAAGTACGTATTTGCTTCTTTTAAAATCATCTGGAATGTTTTCACATTTTACACTGATATATTTGTAAAATATTAAAGTCTACATGAAAATATTTTGGCAACTATTTTCTACAGATTTATTCGAAAAATTACAATATTTTTAACAGCGTAATACAAAAATATTATATTAATTATTTTGAGATAATTTCTGAATTATGTTTTGAGCAGAGTTGTAAATAGTCAGTGTCATACATTTCAATGAAGTGTTATTTCTTGCTTGCCGTTATATTTTTACTGTCTAAGGCAACATATTGAAAATGCATAGTTAATAATAGCGTACGTAAGCGCTTAGTAAGAATTATAAGCCCCACAGTTACGTGTTTGTTTCAACTGTGTGTGTTGTAAATCTTTTAATGGATATTGTTGATTTACCTATTTTTTTCTTGCGTTCGCAGCTGATGAATAATGAAGCACGACATCGTGAAGTCGTCAGTTAGTGCAACATGTCAGCAACGCAAATTGTGTGTTGAAATCGACTGATCAATTTGGTCCTTTTTCACACCACGCACTGCTAGCACCAGTCATCATGTCATCAAAAATTCACGACTGTACATATTTCACTCAGTCGTCTATGTCCTTTAAGCGACTGCATTTTGTTATGAAACATTTACGAAATTCAATTTGGTCGCTTTGCGCGGATGTTATTACACAGCACCAACAAGCCTACTTAATTTACGATCATACGTCTACGAATCAAGGCTGCTGAAAGTAACTGGCAGATTATTTGAAATTGGGTTAACCCCAGTTACGTTTTACGTGTACTGCTCGGAGTAGCGAGTGTACAATAAATAAACCAGTGAAAAAAAAAATCGTGCATGGCCAAGCGTGGTGAATGTAGCTGCTCCGACCTTGACTGCCAGACTAGAAAAAAAAACATTTGCTTCAGTTCCGGTTTGATCACTGATGAGTACGTAGCTAGCAGTTGAGTTAAAGTTTCATGAAGGAGTTTTGACCTATATTATTATGAATAATTTTATGCACATTAAAAACCGGGTATGTGGATTAGTAATTAATATATTATAAGCCCAAAGGATCCCGGTAGCATGATTTATCGTGTATAATGAGTGAATGTTCATCCATTACCACACTACCTAAGCGAAAATATATATTTTCTAAAAACGTTAAATGCCAACTTTAGTTGGGACTCGAAAATGGTGAACCAAACAACGTGCGTAATTTTTGAGTCCACGAAGAAGACAAAGAGCTTTACGATCTGGTGAAGATGATATGGTTCAAAATGAAATTCCGAGGAAATTGAATACAAGAGTGATCATACCGCTGCATAAGCAGAACGGTAAGATAGACCATCACAACTACAGAATGTGCTATATATTTCTTTTTTCTCTCGTTTTCCTCGACAAGTAGAGATCTTACGCATATGTCTTTATTGGAAAGCACGGACAATATTTGGAAATGGTATATCCACTAAAAATCAGATATTCACGAAGGATCAGAACAATAATTTTTAGAGAATCCAATAAGCCAGGCCTTTCAATGTTCGACGACTTTTTCAAGTCCTTCGACAGTGTGCATCGTCCATTTGTTCAAAATCCTGACGAAGTATGGAGTGTCAAATTATTTAATGTACACGGTGAGAGACTGCATAAGTATTCAATAAATACACCTCGGCCCCGCATAAAAGCAAAGGAAGTTTATGTTCATATTTTTTCTAACACACACTTTTGAAATATTCTACAGAGTTATGGAACATTTTGGAAAAATTATGTACATAACACCCCATATATTCTCAAATATTCCAAAAAGGATCAATTAAACATTTTCTGATATTCCGTACAGCCAAACTGTTACCAAGGTTTTATACTCAATTCATCCATAATTTATGTAGAATTTATATCCTGTTTTTGGAAATAATAACATGGACACAAGTTTGAATTTGGCTTGATGCAAGTAGGTTCTGTGCTGTGCCATAAGTGATTACTCCTATGAAAATAGCATGCGCATTTATACCCATACGTTAATCACTAAACAAATGTATTGGCCACTTTTCCTAAGATTGCACTGATCAAAATTATTTTTGTTATATTAATAATTTTAAACTTTCTCGACTTCAAATTGATTTAGTATTTAATACCTCCCTATAGGTTCCTTTTTAAAAATAAAATTTATTTAATATAAACTATTTACCATTGTATTAACTCTCGCTTCAAAGATTTATCCTACATCACCAATTACAAATCTATTTAATCCATTGTTATATAACTATAGTAAATATTTTAAAACTTATCTTAATAATGCCATTTTTAAGGCACAGTAAATTGCGTAATAGTAGAAAAGTGTTAAATTTCATGAGGCCCTAATTACGATTGTATTAATATTTTAAAATTTTTCGTAAAAGAAGACAACATTAATATAGAGAGCATTCACGAATGGTATCTCAATGATTATGGCTATTGCAAGACATCACCATTATGTTACCAATGATTAATCTGGAATAGGTTTACTTAGGCTCTTATCAAAACTAAAAAAGGGCAAATAGACGGTTTGTGAAGGAGAAGGGAACGTTGATAATCATGACAGCTCAAAGCGAAGTTGCAATACATGGATAAATAGTACCTATTTGAAACATTTCGTAGTTAGAAGCTTAACTATCCAAAGTTGAAGTAGATACAGTTTCACTGTCCTTACAAATACAAATTGTGTACTATAAGTAAACGTTAATAAAACGCCAGTGACAAATTCAAATTTCTCAATGATAGGCTTGATTCTAAGGCTTATAAAATGAAGTTTATTAGTACGTAAGCAAGTACCTACCTATTTTGTTTTCTTTTGCAGCACACCTGATGAATTATTCTAAAAACCTTTTATGTTGGAAATTTATTTCTTCTTATGAAAGTAAAATCTAGGTACTGAATTCTTGAATTTTAATGTTTAACGCGCACAGTAAATAATTGATCACAAATTTATCTTTACATTTATTTAAGGCTAGCATCTGACAGCAGGAAACTGATTTTTCTTTTTAATGTCTTTGTTTGATTCATTTTTTCGTTTGAGGCGCCACTTTCGCCTCAACTTTTCCCGATTATTTATTTTATGTGTTTAGTGTGTTATTTTTATTTGAATTCAATTTTTTTTCGGCATTTTTCACGTCTGTTTTTTTAGTGTTTTTAAAATCTTTTTTTGGGTCTACTTAATTTCCTCGCTAACTCGTGCCACTGAGTGCTAGTGTTGGGTGCCGTTTTCGAGTGCCCTATTGGTAGAGACCTGTACAATTCGCGGATTCATTTCGCGATAGGATAGAGTCAAAATACTTTTGACATTATTTTGGTTCAGTGATTGGGCCACAGTTTATCTGAAGGATTCTGGGCCATTGAAAAATCTTTAACAGAAGAATTAGCGAATCACGATCATTCCAGTCGACAGGTGTTACGAGTCGGTAACCAATCAGCAGATGTAATTTGCACGAGTGCATAGAGGATCACGGAGTCTATCCTTTTAGGGATTTGAAATCGCGAATTTTTCCGGTATCTACCTATTGGTTCCGATCCCGGGCGCGTGGACGCGCCACCGCCGGCCCCGGCGCAGCGAGGCAGGAACCGTGTTCCGCCGCGGGCAGTGCGGCCCTGGTCGCCTGCTCTTGCCCGCTTAACTGCGGCTACAGCGGGCGGCCACGAGAGACCCCGGGGGTTCAACGACCTCCTGGCGAGGAGCTGCGCCGCCGCGCTGGCTCCGAGTTCAACACTTCTTCCAGGAAGAATTAATGTTAATCATGCAACGCCACAATAAAATAAAATAATCTACATAATTCCAGGAATGTTGTCCGTGTCACAGAATAAAAAATCATCACTTCACTTTCATGTGATTGAATTTCAGAGAAACGATATTTTTTTGTTGTTGTAGTAATGCTCAATCGATACAATTTCCACGAAGGCTGACTTTGAACTGAAAAATTTAAAGGTAGATGCAAAGCCAAGCCCTCCCTCTTTCGTAGATAGATACACGAGATATTCCACTACCAACCACACCAGTCAAAATTCCTCTAGCGTAGATTTCCAATTTTGAGGTTTTGGCCACCTTTTCAGGGTTTGGCCCCACTGTGCGCCGCCCTTGTCTGAAAGTAAGGTCTGGAATCGTAAAGCACTCTAGCCAAGAATCGGGCCGGATGTGCAAGCGAACTGCGCAGTAGCATACACGAAAAACACGAACGGCAATGTAAATGGGTTAGAATTTTATTGCTGCAACGAACGGTCCGTTGTGTGATACCTGATTTCGTGCGCTGTTCGCAATAAACTCGAACTCAAGAAAAGCTAGCCTGCATTACTGGTAGACCTCGTTTCACGCATTTAATCATCTTAAATAGTACTTTAGCGCCTTATGGGGTGTGTGGTTAGCATGCAGACAGATGTATCCCACAGTTTATGGGCAGTTTGGTTTGCAGTTACGTCATACTTGGGTGAACTATACCACGACACGAATAACCTTGATGTTTGCGCATTCTTTTTATGTTTTGCGCGAGTTTCTGTTTAATGATCTAGACTAAAAACTTTGTTAGGGAGAAATCTGGATTGTCAGTTTGGGCTTCACCGTATTTTGAGACTGTTAAAAGCGCAAAACAGGTCATCGCTAATCGAATAGTTATTTATTTAAGCTGTAGTTGAAAATTATCTCAGATTTTCGGGCAGTGTGTTGAGGCGTGCACACGCAACCAACTTGTGATTTTAGCTGCCTGTTGAATGGTAATCGTCGAAGACTGTGTTATAACAGTTTTAAGATTATGCATAAACTTAGCATGCGAACCTTTTATATCGCAACGAGAGGTTTAAATGACTCGAGCGTTTCTACCCGCTTTCTCCTACTGTCGCAATATTTCCTTCTCTTCGTGTTGCGGAAAGTAACCTGTCCCTTATAATTCTTATTATGTGGCCTGTATTTTTAGCGAACTTTGGCACTCGGCAAATTCTAACTCTGCCGAAACGCCGGCACAAAAGGAAATATCCTTATTTATTTACGTATGGATTTATTGGTATTTTGGTAATATTTTGTTAATTTCAAACAATAACATCTGTGTACAAAATAAAACATCTATCTACAGATGTGAGACTCTATGGCATTTCACGAACTGTTGTAAAGATTCCATTGCCAAGAGCCCTCTGAGGGCAGTTGCTTTTTGAGTATGTTTGTAAACTATATTTATTATAACTGTAAGACACTGGAAACTATTATTTAAAAAAAATTAATATTGCTACATTGTTACATTTTCAATTAAATGTCTATTGTACGTTTGGTGATCCAAGGCTTAAGCATCCGGGTCAGCTGAGCCAATCTCAACCCAGCTTTTAGAATGACCCTAAATTTCTAAACAAGTGTTATAAAATTGTTCTCTGTGCAATGTGGATGGAATGGAGTTAAGCTGAATATATCAGGGCAGAAGTATTAACTAGAATAGCATACGTTCTATTATAACGGACTAGCGACCCACCCCGGCTTCGCACGGGTGCAATGCTGATACTAAATATACTAATTATAAATATAAGTATAGACTAAAAACAAAAGATAATCAACAAATATCAACAACAAAAGATACCTATTCTATTCAGTTCTTTTTTGAACTTAAATACATTACCTTAAACTACAATTTTCGATGATTAAATAAAAAAATATTTTACTTACTATTCGTTCAACTAAAAACAAAAGATAATCAACAATTATCAAGAACATGATCTACCTCGTATGGTTCAGCCAGCGTTTGCAATGTAAGCGCAAAAAAAATGTGTTTATTTACATCACATTAGAAACATCTAAAATTATCAGTGTTCCTATACTATATTATGAATGTATTATACATATAAACCTTCCTCTTGAATCATTATATCTATTAAAAAAACCACATCATAATCCGTTGCGTAGTTTTAAAGATCTTAGCATACATACGGATAGACAGACAGCGGGAAGCGACTTTGTTTTATACTATGTAGTGATAAGGAATTATTTTAATTGTTTATTTAGCATAGGCATTGTTTAACTAGTTGGGGAATAGTGCTGATAAGTATCTAATGTGATGATCCATAATGCAAACGCAGTGCATTGATCTACTCCATTGTATGAAACCGTTAAAGACGTCTAGTCGTTTGTTTGAATTGAGAACTGTTTAGAAATATGAGACCGTTTTTAAATGAAAATTTGCAAATTGAATCATTTAAAATCTATAATATAAGTGACCAAAAATAAGTAAAATAGATATCACACTGACACTAGTATTTCCCCAGTGGTCTGATGGAAACAGTTTTTAGCTCTACCTTGAAAATTGTTAGCCCTAGCATAACTATATATTAAAATAATAGAGCCTTTCGCGCCTTTCAAAACTATTGTGCATTTAACCTCAGTGGAAAGAAGTAAATTACCTTAACTATTGATAGTTTTTTGGCCATCCCTGTTTTTTTTATAAATTCAAGTGAATACAGGAGGCTTATATAATAATAAAATTAAAGTAAAATATCATGTATGAGTAATATAAACTATTTGATAGAATCTAAAGTTTGGAATTTTAAATATTTCTATAAATATTTACTATATTGTAAGAGCAAGCCCTTTGTGTTTAAAACCACCTGTCTTGGTTTATTTGTGAGAAATTGAGGACATAAATAATGTGTGAAGATAAGATGTAATTATTTTATTTCAGTTGAGATGTTTTATAAAGTCTTATAAATACCTGACATGTAACATTTTTCTTTAAATACATAGTGTTTTGCAGCCTATTGGTTGGTGCAGTACAAGATTCTTTACATGGAGTGTTCTTCAGTTATAGAACACACTGTTATGGAAATAATCTAATTTTAATTCCACTAGCACATGTCAAAACTGTATTCTCCACTAACACTGTTCCCAATAGTAAACATAAATAAAGGGGTTTATGTGTATACATATACTTTTTTGAAAGTTTTTGGTAAATTTTAAACGAATGATCAGTAGCAATTATCAATTTTGCTTACAAGTGATAATCGTATATAAATGTCATTTTTAGTTAATTGATTTTAAATTTACACCTCTTAAACCTTTTATAATTATTATATAAGATCACGTTTTAGTTATCTCGTAATTATTACAGAATGTATCACTGTTTTCTTACATATTTTTAAAAGTGAAATTACTTTTTACTATAAATATTTTAGTTTTCCAGATATAGTTTCATTTGTCACACCAATACGTTTGCTATGTGTCTTAATGTTTACGAAAGTGGTTGTAAACGGGCTTATGTTGCTACACGTGAGTCCGACACGTTACGTTTCCGTTCATCGAAATCCGTTCCATTTTCGTGAAATTACTTCTAACAAATGCCGTATACCGAGAGCTAGTGCGATTACACGTTAAAAAAATAAAAATAAAAAAAACTTTCGAAACAGTTAAAAATATACGCACGCATACTCCAATATCTAGACTTGTTTTTTCGCAACGCGTCAGTGCAAAGTGATGTGCACTTTTATGCGCGCACGATGTTTGGGAAAACTGTTTGGCCAAAAAAAAAACTGGAGCGAGTCGTGGGTCACACAGAGACAAGAAATGTTGGTCAAGGAATGTTCCCAGAGAGGTTCCAGGCAACTGGCCGGCGCAGTTCGCGCTGACCGTATGGTCGGTGGGGGGGGAGAGGGGTACTAGCCTCACCCAGAGGCGGATCCAGAGGGAGGCCCTCCTTGGCCAGAAGAAATAAAATACTTCTGGACTAAATTTTTGGCTAATTTTATTTGAGACAAGCTGCCCGACCCGGCTTCGCACTAATGGAAAAAAATTAAGCCACATCTCCCATTTACAGTAATAGTAAATTTAAAAAAAAATTCAGTGAAAATTTATTACAATCCTGTATAATGTACCGGAGAGAAAACGAATAGCACCGATGGTTTCCCGACTCGTGCACGCTACGTACAACTGATGTACCCGTACTTCGCTACGGCAGTCTACAGGCAGATCACTCTTGCGCCGCTCATTATACATGCCCCTCCTTGTGGGTACGCCACTGCCGCGCGATGCCCGTTGCCATGGAGACGCAGAAGGCATGAACAATGCAAAATCCTGTTCTCATGCAGAAAAAGTACCCACTGTTGCCTGGTTTTAA
Organism: Bacillus rossius redtenbacheri; assembly: GCF_032445375.1. NCBI lineage: Eukaryota > Metazoa > Arthropoda > Insecta > Phasmatodea > Bacillidae > Bacillus > Bacillus rossius. The sequence goes on along the minus strand of NC_086333.1, from coordinate 40,582,015 downwards.
CAACCCATGGGATCTAATTTTCGGAAAATGTCATCCTGCGTAACATAAGGAACATTACTTTGAAGTTTCAAGTCTGTAAAATATATATACTTGAAAAAAAAGGGCAATAAAATTTTAAATTTCTTAATCAAACGATGGATGCATAGCTATTGATACCTCATTCTGGATCTAATATCCATACTATGTCATTATAATCTAGATATTAAGTCTCGCTTCTCCGATTGCACTGGGGAGGGGTTGTTCAGACTTCCCGTGCTCCTCCCACAAGTCAAGTCCCCCTAACGACAACCTACGGTGCACACTTTTGTGACTGCATAAAAAAAATTCCGAATGCATTACGCCCTTTTTTTTTATAAGATCAATTACACAGTTTGAAGATACGACATATCTCGTCAACAATGAAAATTATTCTCGAAGGTTTTTACAGTTAAAACCTACCATTTGTTTTACTGATTTCTCGTGATATTATAGCTATTAAGTGTAACATTTTTTTTTTAACGAAATACGCTTCTAAAAAACCGTTGAACAAGTCAATTACAAACATTAAGTCACGAACAAACTTTTATTAAACACCAAAAACGACCACCTAATCTACCACGATCTCCGAACATAGGAATAAAATGTCAACTTAAACTTTTTTTTTCTTTTCGACCTCAGTTCAAACAACGACTATTAAAATTATGTACCTCGTGGTAATGCTCTGCGGTTGTTTTTACCTGCATTTTTTTTATCGTTCGTGTAGCGTAGAACCAGAGCCATCAATTATCTGGTATCAGATTTGTAAACGTACTCTCTGACGGCATTGCATTTACTTTTATCGTAGATCAACGCATAGTATCGCACAATATAGCACTTCCTCTTTCTAAACAGTTGTGTTGGTTATGAACTTTAAACATTGCATTTTTATTCCACGCTGTCATTTTGTCCTATCCTATGGGGTTACATAAGGAACTGCAAAGCAGGTCACAAACATCGTAACTCTACAAAATTATATAAAAAAACCAGCATGTATATAAAACTGTAAGCAGTACGCATTGAGCTTTCAGGGTTTTGTGAGTCAAATGCCTCAGGCCCGTTCTACAATGACACGGAATAGGAGATGGATCTCCCAGAACTATCACTATCGCGTCTGCTGCTTCCACAATGCACGGAAACGGAACAAATGGCAACCAATGAGAATGAATTTTCAAGGTTGCAAAATAAGTTAATTTGATTTAAATACTAATTATGCATCGAGACCATTGCATGGGCAGAATTTGCATATGTAATAAAAATAAACCACAAAAGTAATAATAGGAAATTAGATATTCTTGCACTTGAAACAATTTTTAACGTATTTAGAACATAAACAAACATGGCTACCACCGCAGCCAAGTACTCGGCTCCTATTGGTCGCACGGAGCAGCGCAAACGGAAGAGCTCAGCATCGCCGAGCTAATACGTGCGGGACCGTCTCCGTCTGCGTGCTGTTGTAGAATCTCCGTTCCGTGAGATCCGTCTCCGTTTACGTGATCCGTCTCCGTTTCCGGGACGTTTAAGAACGGGCCCGAGTCAAAAATATTGCCTATTATATTTATCCCGTATGAATTATTTTCCGTCTCATTATTTAATGTAAAAAAAAAAAAATAGTGCGTGGAGTCCCTTCGCGCGGAAGAAGTGAAACTTCGTAATGTGGAAATGTAAATAGGAAGGGGTAGAAATTGATTTTTAGTGAAATAATATTGTTTCTTTAAGACAAACTTAAATAACATTGCTTACAATTCACAATTGATCGCATCTTTTAATTATCATTTTCGAGTGGACAAATATCCAAATCTATAACATTTACAATGGGATTATGATAACTAAAGTAAGATACGAAATGTTGCGAGTGCCACGCATTCACTCTCGCTCTGTCTCTTTCTATTCCCAGAGCCCCAGGAGCGTTGAACGTTTAACGCAACGGTGCCTTCATACCACCTCCATGGTAGCGTTAAACGTTTAACGCAACCTTGTTGGAAGTCGCATTAGAAGTTTCACTTAAAAACAATATATATGTATATATTTTTTTGCTGTGAATTTTAATCACGTAACGTGTACTGGCGGAGTTACGAGGCGCAGGGGCATGACTGGACTCGTGTTCGAAGCCCGACGCAGCCTGGTCTCTCATCGTCTGCCGCACACGCCAGGAGCAGTTCCCATCCCTGGCGACACGCACTGCGATGTTCGCCCCGACATCGCAACATCTTCTGCTCGGTGATATTTCACGAAATAATCTGAGCACGTGTAAGCTTTCCGGTCACTTCGCCGGCAGGATTATCCCTACTCCGATTATGTACATTGTACAATAATTAACGAGTGCATAAATGAAATGAATACAATAAAAAAAAAACTATAAGTATTTCATGTTCTATCACGTTTAAAACAAATTGTATTTTTAAAATAAAATTGTCGCCAAATGCTGCATCAACCTACATCGCATATTTTAATATTATTAAACTACATTCAAGACGGCAACTGCTTTTAAGGGCAACGATAAATTGAAAACTTTACACAAAATTTAAAGTGTATTATCATTATTGACTAATTGCCGTACCCGTCGTTTGTGGTGGGGATTTTAGTATCGTATCAAACCTTACTCATTTTCTCAGACGTTACATTCAGTTATCGCTTTAAAGAGAGTGTAGTAATATATATATATATATATTAATGTCCTGCAAAAAAAAATAAACAAATCAATAGAAACTTCATTTCTCTGAAAGACCTTTTGCAGGAGTCACGTGGATTTGGCGCTGTATTCTTTATTTATTTCTTATTTAATTTTAAAAGGAAGCATTCAAAATTTTTCCATTCCTAAATCTAATCAATTTTATTGATACCAGCTCTTGAGTGATTACATATCATGGCATGCATTTAGGTCATATGACATACCTAAATGGTTTACATGTATAGTATATATATATATTTAGTTTATTTTGATTATTTTTACCTAAAACTGAAATATTTGATAATCTCGTTAACATCCACTGTCGCATATTTATATTAAATTGCAAGCGCATTTTTACTAATGAGAACAAATTATCATTTTTTCGTAAATTAAAATATTTAACAATATATTTGCCATTGATATTCCCGTTGATAGCTTATAAACCATGTGATCTTTAGATTATAAGACACACAAAACGTTTTAATAAACACAGAAAATACATTTCCTGAAATTTATATTACTTTTTTCCCTTTAATTAGAAAGCTCTAGAATATTGTTTACATTAATCTTTAATTAAATTAATATTTTTTGAAGAACCGTATAGCCCATTAAAATAAACTATGCGTCTGTCACACTTCCTCAAAAGCAGGTGTAGATTTTGCTACATGTGGGGTTAAAAAAATGATCATCTCACAATATGACGTCACACGCCGCTGAATGAAACAAAATGGCGTAAATTTATTGGCCAGCGTAACTAGTGAGTTTAATAAAACAAAGCCTTTGTCAGAAAAAAAAACGTCAGCTCTAACACCTGAAGGTAACATCGCTAAAACAAAGTGTTTTCTAACATTTCTTTTTTTCTGTTTCATTTTTATAAAAACAGAATCGCCTGACTAATCCTTCTCGATACAATAATATAGGTTTCTTCTATCGCAACAAAATTTTGAATGTCTCCTTTTTTTAAATGTAATTCACACCCACTTAGCTTTAATTTAATCGCTGCTGCCGTTCGCTAGTTTTGGAACAATGAAACTCACAATACGGTTATGAGCCAACTGAACCTACCAGCGAATAACAACTTCTGGTGTTTAATATTCTTTACTTAGAAGAATTTTTACAAGAAAATTCTCGTTTCCAGTTACACATGTAACAAAAATATTAATATTTTAAATAAAGATAAAAAATATTTTTTATATATGTTATAATTAAATTTGAATTTTCTGAACAGCTCGATCTACCAGGTATTATTTAGTAAAATGTTTTATTATTTTAGCAATCAATAATAGTACTAAAATGATAAAAAATACTGATTAATAAAAATGCCCGTATTAAGGAACAAATATAAATTTATCTTTCAGCTAACTTACCTATATTGATGACGTGTACGATACATTAATTATTACAGTGAACTTTAAGATGAAAATTAATTTTTTTTTGTCTTAATCTCAATAGTACTCGAGTTGTTTGTATGGTTGCATATATTCCACACAAACAGGTTTTATCCCCCCCCCCCCCCCCAACCTCCCAAAAATTCAATATTGAAGTATTAGCTCTGTTAAGCAAATTATTTGTACAATATCAATTGAAAAAAAAAATACAAACGAAATCATTTTACAAATTAAAATTGTTATTAATTTCCAATAAATTTTCACAATCAGTAAATAATTTAAATATGAACTATAATGCATTATTTATTTAGCAGGCAGTGACATCGAAATATAATATTTTGTTTTGACAGTTTCGTGACTTTGAAATTCAAATGTCCCTTCAATTATGTTAAAATACGCGTTACTCTATGAGCCACGCATATGGACCATTTACATTTTTTTTGATAAAATCAAAGATTCTACTTCAAATAAAATGAAAATGGATACGCAAACAATCTTTGAAACTTTATGTTTAACTATCCAATTAAAACTTTTCTCTTGTATTATCCCTGTTTCCCTTTTTTTTTTTCTGTCTTGGTTTCTGGACTGCCATTCGCTTGCTCTGTACATGTAAGTTAATTACCACTACTCCAGGTATTTTTGGGAGGTATTTGAGTTTGAGCCAAATTGCCGTACACGCGTTGTGCTGGTGGCTTTTAAATGGAAGAAGGGGGTGAGAGAGGGGGGGGGGGGGGTGTGTGTTCGCCGGTTCGGTCGCGGTAGTGGTCTCGAGGGTCGACAATCGCCTGTCACCGCACGCGACCGTGGAGTCATTAGCGGGCACAGGGGGACGTAATCGTGGGCCAGAGCGCAGTGAAGCCTGGTCACGTGACGAGAACACCCGCAACGCCGCGCCGTCGCGGACATACTGTGGCGGTGAGCATAGAGCAAATACACACAGGAGACAGTACTTCGCGTTTTTCTTCAAGGTCATACTACAAGATCGCAAACATGACAGACATGAATGCGGTTTTATCACCTTTTTTTTTCTTTCTTTCAATAAACGGGTTGCATAAGCTATGTCTAAATTTTATCCTTGTATACAATACACAATTTAAAAAAAAAAAAAATCCAAATGTGTATAAAATCTGTATGAGGAAACTATGGATTTTTGAAGTGAAACTTCTTGAGACGCGATGGGAGTCAAAATTCAAGGCCGAATTTTAATGCGTTTTCGTGAAACATTGTTGTAAATCGTTTCTGACGCGAAAAGAACATAGATTAGGTACTTGGCCAAAGATATATAGGTAAATATAGCACTATGCTATAAACGTTGCTGGGCTCGTTTTGGTTCTCCTCTTTATGCGTTGATTCGTCCCCCGCCAATATATATATATATATATATATATATATATATATATATATATATATAAAACTCAAAGGTGACTGACTGACTGACATAGTGATCTATCAACTCACAGCCCAAACCACTGGACGGATCGGGCTGAAATTTGGCATGCAGGTAGATGTTATGACGTAGGCATCCGCTAAGAAAGGATTTTGATTAATTCTACCCCCAAGGGGATATATATATATATATATATATATATATATATATATATATATATATATAAGCGAAATACCACTCACTGACTCACTCATCACGAGATCTCTAAAACTATACACCCGATTGACTTGAAATTTAGCATAGTTACTCATTTTGTGATGTAGACGCTCACTAAGAACGGATTCTGCGGAAATCCGATCACAAGGGGAGTTTCGGGGGCGTAATGTATCAAAATTTCCAGTTTTTGGTAGGAAATCACCATGGCAACGGCTGTTGCTTTGTTTATGCTTCATTCGTCTCTGTGGCAACGCCTATTTCATTGTTAGTGCAGTTCTCATCACCGTTGAAATTTTGCGGGTACTTTAAATATCAAAAATTGCCCTATTTTTCAAGTATATATATATTTTACAGACTTGAAACTTCACAGTTTTGTTCCTTATGTTACGCAGGATGACATTTTCCGAAAATTAGATCCCATGGGTGGTTAAAACCAGGCAACAGTGGGTACTTTGTCTGCATGAGAACAGGATTTTGCATTGTTCATGCCTTCTGCGTCTCCATGACAACGGGCATCGCGCGGCAGTGGCGTACCCACAAGGAGGGGCATGTATAATGAGCGGCGCAAGAGTGATCTGCCTGTAGACTGCCGTAGCGAAGTACGGGTACATCAGTTGTACGTTGCGTGCACGAGTCGGGAAACCATCGGTGCTATTCATTTTCTCTCCGGTACATTATACAGCATTGCAATAAATTTTCACTGAATTTTTTTTTTTAATTTACCATTACTGTAAATGGGAGATGTGGCTAATTTTTTTTCTATTAGTATAGCCTTGCGAAGCCGGGTCGGGCAGCTAGTGTGTATGTGTATATGTATATATATATATATATATATATATATATATATATATAGGGACCGGAAAGTTACTTTTAAAACGTAACACAGTTACAGTTACAAATACTCCATTGGAAATGTAACCCTGTTACAACTACAAGTTACACTACTGAAAATAAACCAGTTACAGTTACAGTTCTGAGAAAAGTAACTGTAAGTTACTTTAACAGTTACTTTGTGAAAAACAAAAAATGTGATACTTAATATTGTTATAATTAAAAGCTAATAAAACATATTGTGTTTAGTAAATATATAGGTATGTTTACTTAAACTGAAAATTTTTAAATAGGTCTTAAATTACACTGAGTAATTAGTTCACACTACAAAATTGTTCGCAGCACCACACAACAAGCACTTCACAATAAGGTTATTTTTATCACTCGACCGAACTTCGAAAAAATTAGAATATGAAAGCCACGGCAACGAAAATTCTGGACTGCTTTCTCGGCTTCTCGCTTCATTAGATTCTGTCATTCCTTTCGCGCATGTGCACAGGTAGGTTAATTTATTAAACAGCACAGCAGTAAACCCGCATATCGCTAATATTAAATAAATGACAATTAAAATACGAGCGCAGGCTAGCCAACAGCAGTTTTACAAGTACAAGCAATACCATCGCAAATAATATGCTTGTCGGGATTTTCGTTCTGGGATTGAAAAACTCAACAAATCGTTGTTCGTTCAATAAGAAATACATTTATAAAATGTAACGCAAGAAGTAACGACAATTATCTTTACTTTAAGGCAGAAAAATGTAATTCAGTTACAGTTACAGTTACTGAAAACCTAATAATGCGTTACCACGATCGTTACCATAAAAAGTAACTGTTACAAATAACGTCGTTACTAGTAGCGCTTTACTTCCAGTCCCTGTATATATATATATATATATATATATATATATATATATATATATATACATATATATAAAACCGAGATAAGTAGATTAACGAAAGAATAAGACAGAGTGCTAATACACTTGTTTCAGAAAATATATATAGGGGTCCTTACAGCCAGCTGTGAATACCTTGGAGTTTATATTTTCTACCAACGCGCTCGCGTTCCTCATTGTTCAACCAGCAGCGGGGAGAGCGCTTTTGAGACAGTCCCTGCATTTCCCGCTTAGATTGCGCTACCTGTTATGAATTTCATATTTTGTTCAGAGGTTTGGCGTGTTCCAAATGGCAGAATTGTTAAAAGAAACGCACAGTTTTTCTTTATTCTGTATTTCAACAGTGTGTAATATTTATTTAGAAGATTGTCTTTTTTCTCTTTTTTTATTCTTTTTCTGCCGTTTTAACCCTTATGATGTATTTTTTACGAGTCGAGGTTTGAATTCCCAAAGAAGTTTCACCTCTATCTCGTGTACTGAGTTACACACGCTCTTTTTATTTTTATTAATATGTGAAGTTAGTAGCCTTGCCATTATTTTATAGGGCTTTGTAACTTTTAATTTAAATGATATAATGATGGTAGAACGAAGAAAAGCGTATCAGTGTTGTTTAATCTTCTTTCCTCTTAGTATAACAAACGTATATGACCAAAACAAAAATCACTGAACGAGATTCCTCGTAGCTAGCGCGCCTATCACTTTCATGACGCCGTGATATCTTCTACGTTTTGCCAAAAATTCAACGTGCAACACGAGATCAAAAATTATTAGAATATTATGTTTGTCATGATTTAGAATGGTAATTGTTTGAGTGTTTTGTAAATTTGAAAATAAATAAAATGCTGGACTTCTTAAATTATCAGAAAAGTTCAATAGCTTACAAAGTATTATTTATTTTCCCAGGGCTAGATTTGGCGTTGGGCTATTAGAAAACTCTCTACAGAGTCCACCTCCTGGTGTCCAGCAGCTGGTACTCGCACGGCTAAAGCTCTTCAACTCAACTCGTCACCAGACAGTTCGCACGTTCACTCCGATACAGTTCACTCGTGTCTGCACATGAAATGCTTTTGGAGCGGAACATCTGCAGAAACTATCCTAGATAAAAAAAAGTATTAAACTGCAATAACCAAGCATTGCGATTGAAGTCGAGTTTTTGAAGTGTAGCATCTAGTCTCTCGGTATAAGAAATTTGGTAGGATGAATTTTGTGGATGGAACGGAAATGGCATGGGACGGAAGTGAGTAACCACGGTAATGCCACCTGTGGCGAATGGCGCCAACCAAAATTCACAAAGCCAAAAATAATCTCTACAGTATTAACTGTCTAATGAATTTTAACAAGATGGGCAGTATTTTAATAAAATTTCTTGTCAAAAATCAGGTCCAAAGCTGGGGTTTAGTATTTTTTCAAGACGTTTTCACTTATATCGTAGCTGTTTAGTTATATAGTTTAAAATTTCGGTCTGCTAATCAAATGATTCAATAGTCGACGTAGCTACTCCGGCAACTAATTCTAACGGTGGGTGCGGAAACTACCTGTGTTTCGCGTCGTCAAGAAATGTAATTGAAAACACAGTTTTTGTATATGCAATTATCACGCTCGGCATTATTTTAAGGAATTCTATGTTAAATTTCGTGTCTAAGTTTCGTATATGTATATCTGCCACATGAGAACACATGGATTTACTTAGATTTTACACATCTCTGGCGAGTACTGGAAAACTCGCTCACGTGTTTATTTTAATTATTTGATACTGAAATGCTGCAATGATTTGCATGTATTCTTAGCAACGGAACTTTCAAGAGTGCTTCAAATACTTCTAGCAATCTACATGGTACCAAGCTAGATGAAAAAAATTTCACCAATATTCAGGATATAGCTGGGTGGTTGAGTCGACGCAGTATGTAATGCGAAAAAACTATTATTTTAAGACATGTGTCTATCTTTACACGCGGATAAACTTCCAAAATTAATATTAATGCTTCAATATATAAAAAAAAAACTTACACGAAATTCTAATGGTAATAATAGGCGTGATCTTAAACATCAGATATATACTAACTTTTATGTAATAAACTTTATTTAGATTTTCCTTGTAGCCATTAACAAACATTTAGTTCGTATTTTGATATTGTTATGACCTATGTGGGGAGAACTGGGTTTGTAAGGGATAGCCTAATTAAGGTTTTTCACAGTTTTATTAATTACTAATATTTACATTAATAATAAATAATTGAACTCCAAAATGTCAGATCACACATCACTAGCACTTAAACAGATTTGTTCTCAAGTCACTCAATGTCTGTCAAGTTCCGCAGTTTGCACTTATCACTGGAGCTAGGCTCAACAGTGGTTCGCCCCTTACCAAGCGCCTGTCCACACACGCAGTCTCGCGCCACTCAGTCGCAGCATTCTCGCGATCCAGTCGAACTCCGCTTCAGGCCATTCTCGGGAAGGGGGGGGGGGAGGAGGTTATCACTCTCTTCGCCGATGTCGCACTTCCCTTCGCTCTTGGAACTTGCTCGGAACTCCCGCGCAGGTCGGAGTCGCGCCTTAAGGGGCCCGCCTACCTGGGCACACATACGGTGTGCAGAGCTTCAGGAAAAACAACGCGATTTCAAAACTACTCAAGATATCCGAGCGTAGCCTATTTACGAATATAATTTAAGAGTTCGCTGAGGGCCGGAAAGTACTTTTAATTTCGGATTAAGTTTTTAAACTGTATTTTTAGAAGCGTTAAAATGCCTAAAACGCGTGTTTTCAGACTAATTTTTAGTCATAAAACAATCAGTACAGATTCTTGAGAGCACTTAAGGGGATTGGTGCACCAGCATCGTATTATAAAAAACAATATATTTGTGAATGATTCAGCTGCTAGAGAAGATTTGAACCATTCGGGTGTAAAATTTATTTTTTTATTTTTTTATTTTAATTAGATTATTGCTGATTTTCGGGAATTTTTTAAATTCAAGCTTTATTAAAAAACTATAAAGAATTCAGTGGTAAAACTTTCGCAGATAAATTTTCAGACACGGGAGATATGACTGTGAGCATTATTTTATCTGTAATCATTATTAATTTAACGTATTTACAATTTAAATTTTAATAAATGAGCTGCTACGAAATTGCGTGATATTCATTTGCGAATTTAATAACATTCGCGTTTTCATTTGTAATTCAAACGCCTACATATCTGTCGGCTGAATGATTGACTTTATTTTAGTCTTTAGCTTATTGCAGTCGGACCTAAAGTAAAAACGTAGCTGTAGATGTTTGAGCCGCGTGCAAGCTCGGATACGAGAAATTATGGAGCGCGCTGGACAGTAGTGACACCTTGCGACAGTTTCCCGAACTTGTTGCAGCCCGTTCCCACCCTGCCACAGCTGTCTGCTGTTTACGAAGGGGAGACGGGATTTCGCGTGAAACTGATATGAAGTCAACGTATTCATTTTCAGTAGATAAGAGAACGTGTTTGGTCTAGCTCGGCGTATAATTGAATGGTTATTCTCTGTTATTATTGAGCACAGTGATTTAGCTAGATGTTTTTTGTTGTAAGCGTGAGATTTATTCAGGAATAAAATGCCGAAGAAGCAGAGTACACAAAAGAACAAAACTATCGAAAGCCATTAGAGCGCTTAGAAAAAAGAATAAAGAAAGATAAGATATTATTTTATTATAGCTTTTTTTGCCATACATTTATTTTTCAGAGTTGCGTATGTACAACGCGATGGACGCGATGCGACAACAAAAAGATGTGTAAAATTGTAAACATGTTTTTTTTTCCAGCAATGCGTGAACCATTCATAAACTATACTCAACATGTATACGTATAATTACGTTTGAATTTTTTTTATGAGAGGCATCAATGTTAACAAGTTTTTTAAGCCACAATAGACTTTTTTCAGAAAAATAAGTGTAGCAGAAAACACTCAACATAGTCTCACACAAAATCAGTTTACATGAATGCAGTTTTAAGAAGTAAGCTACGTAAATAATAGTTAAACATTATTTAATATCTGCTGGTAACGTTTCCAAAGTATCAGCTTCGCCTTCATTCACGAACAATATTCGTGAGCTTATTTATTTATTTTACTGGCGTTTCGTTGGTGACTGTTAGGACTGCAAAATTAGTAAACATTTTTCACCCTATCCTGAGTTAAATATAAGTGTGCGCGGTTAGATGAGGACCTAGATGTGTCTCATGCTTACGCCTTTACACTCTACTCATGCGGGGTATTAACCATGCGCGTAAGGGCGCGTTGCCAATGACCTGTAGGATAGTCTCAACAATCCTCTACGGACTCGAAAAATGTCACCTGCTCATTGGCTACTTGACTTGTGACAACTGTTTGTTGTAATGCCTGTGATTCATCGTTGATTTTGTTGAGGAGTTTTCAGTGATTCAGAGCCTCCCATTTAACTGTGGCCGAATTGAAGAAGCAGTACAAATGTTACATGCTTGAATTCATAGCGAATGGAAACCACAAATATTTACTGATGTAGTGGTTGGTAAAAAAAAAAATATTATTCGTATCGCGTCCATCGCTTCGCGCCATGTTGGCTACTATATTATATGGATTTACAAAATATAACGATTCATTTACGACACTTAAGATAAGGTGTGTAGGATTTTAAGAATTCACTTGAATTAATATTTAAGAACATATTTCAGGATAACTTGTGAAGACGCTCGTACAGACGGCACCGGTTGTGATGACTCATTGTTACCAGAGCAGGTATATACGAAGTGGCATGTGAAACCTCAACACAACTCGAAAATCACTAAGTGTTACATTGAAATGTGTCCGCTACAAATGTTCAGGAATTATAATTTTGAAATCGAGTAGAAATATTCCTGCAATTAGCATTAGGTATATTTTAATAGACATTGAAAGCGAATCATTAAGTAGCTTCAAAATTCAAATACCAGAATACAGATAGTCTGTAACAAAACAGACCTCACCGACTAGATATGGTCCAGATTGTTAATACTAACACATTTGAAAAAACTGACCAGTTACTGAATATGTTTAAAATTTTTAAACCTGTTTAGATGATTGGTGATGTAATAATGTCTCTTGGAAACTACATAAGATTTTAACTGCTTTTATTTCTCCATAAATTCGCAAATCACCATGGCGGCCATTTTACGATCACGATTTAGTTCTTAAATTTTAAATTAGTTTATTTGTTGAGAGCCTGGTACAATGTGTCTGACCACTAAAGCGATCCGAGCCGCATAGTGTATACTACTGCGAGGTTGCTGAAGTAGGCTCGGGTCGGGACGAATTTCGCTGTGAAGAAACAAAGGTTTTTAATACATGTAAAATTATCCCAAAGCCGAAAATTTGTACAGTAGTAGAATGAACATTTCTTAGTAACACGTCAAAAGTTTAAGTACAGCCGCAAACCTTGTGCGTCACACCAGGGGCGCAACAACAAGGGGGGGGGGCAAGGGTATTTTGCCCCCCCCCCCCTCTGAAACATTGAAGTGGGGGCAAACGGGGGCAAAGAAAGTGCTGTGTAATCAATTTTAGATAATAAAACTGCTTAAATAGCACCATTTTCCACCTTGAAATACAAATTTTCTAGGGGGAGGACCCCCGGACCCCCACGCTTCAATAGGGAGGATCGATGATTCTTTATAAAAAGGTATATTCCCCCCCCCCCCTTTGGAAATTTAGTTGTTCCGCCCCTGCGTCACACCAAAAACGAGCAGTTAAGTACAAAATGACAATTTTTTGAAACGATCCACAATAATGGATATTGCTAATGCAGTTTATGGAGTAGACCGTCAGTATGGGACCAAAAATAATCTAGAAACATTGCCCTATCTGAGGATAGTGATAAAAAGCACAAAGTTTAAACATGTTTCTATAAAATAGACCTTTTAAATCATTAAAGGTAACGAATTAACTTTCATTCAATTTTAAGGAAATATAAATACATCTTACATAAACTTAAAGAGCCCAACGTGGAAATCGCTTGAAGTAAACGTTGTTGCATATTTATTCATCTTTAAATTGGTATATTTTTTAAGTGTCTCATACAATTAGTCTGACCACTAAAGCGATCCGAGCGCGTAGTGTATACTACTGCGAGGTTGTCGAAGTAGGCTCGGGTCGGGACGAATTTCGCTGTTAAGAAACAAAAATTTTTAATACATGGAAAATTATCCCAAAGCAAAAATTTTGTACAGTAGTAGAATGAACATTTCTTAGTAACACGTCAAACGTTTACCGATGAAACCTTGTGATCACACCAATAATGAGCAGTTCAGTCCTTAATGATAATTTCTACAATGATCCACAAAAATGTTTCGTAAACTTAATAACTTTAATACTTTTTTAAGTCGGTTCTCATTATGACACCAATGTAATATAAAAGAATGCCCTACATGGTAATTGTGATAAACACCTCAAAGTTTAAACGTCATATTATTAAATTGGTAATTTTAATCATAAAAGGTAAGAAAAAAATATATTTTTATAGAAATTTGACTACATGTTACATAAATTAAATATGTTGAGCGTAGCGTCAAAATCACTTCATAAATATTGTCTGTGTGTGTGTTTTTTTTAAAGGTTTAAATGTGTATATTTTGAGTGTCTGGTACAATAGTCTGACCACTGATGTATTTCAAGCTGCGTAGTGTGTGTGCAGCAGTGTTAAAGTCGCTCGTGCTGGGACGTTTTTTGCTACAGAAAACTAAGGTTTTTAATGTATGGTAATTCCAGACTGAATTTTACTCTGAAAGAATAAAAGTTTCCTAACTACAAGTGATTTTTGCTGCAAACGTAGATAAAAATCTTCCAGGATGCGATTTGCTTAGGTAAAAGTGTTAGTATGATAAATTCTTTAATTTCTAAATTATTAATAAATAACAACAATAGAACTTCCCAGAAAGTTGTGATAAACTGACGATATTGCGCGAGTAGCAGACCCGTACGTGACTACAGAGAAAGGCTATTTTCCTTGACCGTTAGGATTTCTGGGACAAACACCCTCTCACAGCTAGGGTCATAAAATACGGTCAAACTCTTGCAAAAACATCCACCACCGCTCTTTGCCACTAGCAATTCAACGAAGTAAGCTAGGCGCAGCACTCCAATGAATTAACTTAGAAAAAAAAAATACTAAATATGTAATTCTATCAATACATTTTACAACACAACTTATGTTTTATTTATTTTCTGGAAAAAAATAATATTATCATACGAATTATGTTATAAAAGTGACAAAACTCAATAAGTACATTTACGGTGTATGGTTTTCTTCAATTGTTATGTAGTAAACTAATTTTATACAATGAAATATATATATATTATAATATAGGCTACATTAAAATTTTGCATAGTTCTGATCGAAAATAATATAGTGTACTAGCTGCCCGACCCGGCTTCGCACGGTTGTATTTATGGGGGGGAAAATGAGACCAAATCGAATAGCACCGATGGTTTCCCGACTCTCAAGCACGCAACGTTGTCATGGAAACGAAGTACCCACTGTTTCCCGGGCTTAAACACCAATCAACATTGATAATCAGTTTATTATTAATTATAAATTATTAAGACTATTAATCGAAATAAAAACTACCCTATCTCTCAAGTTGGAAACAATTACACATAAATGCCAATTTTCATCTAAATCGGTTGACTTGGTAAAGAGTTCACTGGACCTTTTTAGAAATCAGATGTAGTTAGTAATTGTCTTCTTAATTTGAATAATTTATATCACTTTCAAATCCCGACCGACTTTGTTCTACCAGTGTATAGTTATTTACCTGTATATATCTAAAAATTGGTGGTCTGTATTTAATGAGTGATGAGGACTACACTAACAATGAAATAGTCGTTGCCATGGAGACGAATGAAGCATCAACAATGCTACAGCCGTTGCCGTGGTGATTTTCTGCCAACTCATACATACATCACATTAGAAAACTCTAAAATTATCAGATTAAGACCATTAATCGAAATAAAAACTATCCTATCTCTCAAGTTGGAAAAAATTACACATAAATGCCAATTTTCATCGAAATCGGTTAAGTGGTTTAGGAGTCCATTGAGGACAAACATTGTGACACGAGATTTATATATATTAAGATTAGAAATAAAACATAATTATATTTTTTGGTATTAAAATCATTTTGAATAATAAAATTTTTGTAACAAAATACGAACACACATATATATAAAACCAGAGGTCCTCTAGAATTTTGATTTACAAGTTCCAAGCAGAAATTGTTTATTATTAATTTTATTGTATCAAAAATCATTCATATAAGAAAAAAGAATATGTATATCTCAATAGATGTAACATGAATACACCATATCATATGCATTAAATATATTTTAAGTAATCCGTAAATAAGACTAAGTTTATTGAGTGTCGCAGTACGCAGCGTGTTTCAAAGCCCGCCGGCCGTGAAAGATCAGTACGGCCGCAGTACACTGCAACGCTCGGGCAGCTTTAATGAGGCAAATAATTATGCTAGACTCTTTATAAATATACTATCTTAAAGCTAAAAGTATAATTAAAAAACATTAGACATTTTTTCGCATTGGGCTCCTCAAATCGGTGTAAATCGTATTTTTATCTGGGTGGCAAAGATAAAAAAATATATGTCGTGAATTAATCGCTTTATATCATATCTTAAATATTAAAAATTTATTTATTTTCTAACATTAATGGGTGTATTACAGTTTCTAGATTATTTTGGTAAGTTTACGGACAGTCAAAATTAAAAACTGTATAAATGGGTAGCATTTTAATGGACTGATGCAAGTTGCTGTCACCTAGGACTTAAATGCAAATTTTCGGTGATAACGTACAAAGTCTACAGCGGTAAACTTTCTGTATGTTATTAAGCATAGTCAACTCTACCACAGTACAAAAATTCAGCTTTGGACAAATTTTTCACAGGTTTGTGCATTTTTAAGTCTTGGTTTCCTGGAGTAACACGAAAGTCTACGCGGGGTAGGGCGGCTACCTGATCCGAGAATGAAGGATAGGGCGAGATGGGAAGCGAAGATAATAGCTGGTTATCGCGGTTCGCTTTCCGTCCGTGTTGGAGAGAGAGAGAGAGAGAGAGAGAGAGAGAGAGAGAGAGAGAGAGAAAGGCGATATTGTGGAAGACCTTCGAAAGATTCCCGCTAGATGGCAGGCCTCAGAGCTGCGACCTTCGACAACCTCCACCCACAGAAGCTCTCTCGCCACTAACTCGCCAAATCTAACCCGCTAGCTTATATACGTGCTGGCTGGCCTTACAGTAGTAATAAACAAGCATTTATGAAAAACTTAAGCTCATTTCCAACAAATTCTGGCGAATGACTGTTTTTTGTCCTGCACCAATCCCCTTAAGGGGCTTGCATAACACCTTTATCTTCATTTCTCCGCCATATAATGTTACGGTCACCGCTCAAATTTCACAGTTATCATGTGAAGACGAGAAGACTGCGCGCCAGTACAGAGACTTGCGCTTAGAGGCTATACCGCGCTGGAAGCACCAGCGAGCGTCGCGCTTATCATCCCGCCTCACTAACACACATACACCCCTGACGAGGCGGGCCCCTTAAGTACTCCTGCGTCGTATATCAAGAACCGACGAGAGCTGCTGTGACGAGTCGTGTCATGTCATCCTGGGCCAACATTACGCCCGAACAGTCTAGAAGGGTGGCATCCATTCTCGCCACTCAGCCGCGTAATTCCTAAGGCAGCTCAGCTATAGATAACGGCACCGAGGAAGGATGATGCGCGGGGAGCAGAGGGGGGAAAGGTTAGCGACGACCCTTGTAATCCGTCCAGGCGCGAGTGGCATGCCTTACATCAGTGGAAGGCACGTGACACGACGCATGACGCCAGTGTCCGTGTAGGGCCACAAGCCAGGTCTGAACCTGGTTTGTGTCGCGGTCCTGTCTGCTTTCGTAACAATATTTTAACTATGCCAGTATCATTTTTTAAATGGCAAGAATATTAATGTGAGATAATTAATTTTACCGGAGAAAAGAAATGTGCCCATAAAGGATATCCCAATTTATTGTGGATAGATTTATTAGCTAATATTGGCACTATTAATTAAATTGCAACAATTTAAATGTCTATCCACAAATTAATCACATTTTAACAAGTTCACTATATACACTCCAGAGGAGCTCGGTTTCGCAGTGGCTCTCTCTACTGTCCATCTTTTACCACGCACCTCGGTATCAACACACTAATCGCACTACTCACTCGTCTACCGCGTCGTTAAACAGTACTGAGACTTCGATCTTCGTTCACGAAGCCTTCGCTCGTCGCCCGCTATCGCCCACCATGAGATAACTCACCCACTTCACTTCACTGCTCTCGCAGGTCGGCATCCTTTTTTAAGTATCTCTCAAGTCCCGCCCTGGAGAGTTCTCGTAGTCCCTCTAAGTGTTGGGTCATCAAAGTCGATTTAACACTCGAAGCTGCAAGAACAATGGCGTTATAGTTACTCCACTTCATGTAACAGATATCTGGGGACTTGCTGAACCCTCGGAAGAGACAGACAGGCGCTAATATTTCTGGAAGGTGCATTGAGAGGGGGAGGGGGTGAGGTTGTTTGTTAGAAAGCGACCACGCTAGGTATCCCACAGGGTGGCGAACCATACTGGCTGGCAGGCCTCATTTTCAACAGCCTCTTAACATTACTAATAAACACTTCACATAAAGCAATAGTTTGTGTATAAAAATTTAAAATAAATGCGAAAATAGGAACTGATATATATTATTAGATACATTTTTATTAATTGTAAATTTAAAAAAGTTAAATTTTAATATTTCGCTGATAGCTTTACACATTAGAGATTAAAAGTATTAAATCCAAACTCACGCAATAGGCCTCCAACTCTTTCTTGACAGCTACCCTTGGGACTGCAGCCATCTTCCTCTTGTTTATTTCGTGCTCGACTCCTTGCAGTTTTTCGGTCCTACAAATGGTCGGAGTCATGGGACAGGTCAATTTAACTCCCAATGTGGGACCATTTAAATTTAATTAGACTTTTGGACGCATTGTGCCGCCGCCAGAAGCTGCTGGTGCATCCTGACACTTCCAGGAGTGCTGAAACACCTGGTGGTACTCAAAAAATGACGTAAAATGGCTTCCTATACCTGTGCAGTACCCTTCTGCATCACCAGGAAAGACCAGAACATCAAAAAATGTCTGTTGTGTGTAAGCCAGTTTCTTTTCCAATATCTTGGCCTAGAAGACCAAGTTATTGAACCACAAATATTCGACCATGCCTGCAACACTTGCTGAGAGAAGCTTGTGGAGAAGAAACTTAAAAGCCCTGTACTCCGGTACTGCTTCGCGCTGTACTTCTCTTGGACGGATTTAGACCTCACCACCTGCCCAACTTGCCATTGGGACTGCCACCTCTTCTGTCTTGATTGGGAAGATACTCTGCTCAACCTTGTCGAAAAGTCATTCAAATTCACCGAGTTTCCAGAATATTCATCCACACCCTTGAGTACCAGACATGCAAGCGCACCCCGGCCCTTTAGAGGACATGATTATGGGGATCTAGCGCAATATATTCGGCATTGGGAACAGATCTTGCCGGTGCAAGGATTTTACCACTCTAAATTAATGAACATGGTCAACTCACTTCTTCGTGGAGAAGCAGCTGACTGGTGGAGTATCCGCGAAGGACTGTAAGATTTCGGAGAATTTTTCACAGCGAGTTTCCTGAAATACTATGGTAACCGACTGTGGATGGCAGAAATCACCGCCCAATTTTTGGCACCAAACAAAAAGAGGGGGGGGGGGGGGGCGTTGCAAGATTGATGTTTTATAAAATGAAATAAAAAGATTGTATTCAAGAATAAATGCCATGAGTCCCTTCCTACCTTACTGTAGCTAGTACGGGCCAACCATGGCCATATTTAAGACACCCACCTCCAAGGTATTTGTCATAACTCATCATTCGAACCAACCTCATGAAGCATGATTGCCTCAAAACCCAGGGCTTCCCAACTATTAAAAATAGGAAAAAAATAACCAAAATAAAAGATCCTGACCCCAAACAGAAGCTTACCATCTCCACTATGACTGTCTGTTGCTCCACAAAATAAGTCTGAAAATAAAGCCTGAATCAGGAAGTGTTTTGGAGGAAGAGAAAAATGCCCACAAGGGTTGCCGTAGAGTCCATGTGATATGATCTCAGGCACCAGGCTCAGGTAGAATGTATATCTACCCAGGGTATTATGTGCACTCAACACAGCTCGCTTCAGAAACTTCCGTGAGGCGAGTTAAACCTGAACCCGCAGCCTATTCATTCCCTTATTGACTTAGTAGCCACCAAAGGTTTTGTGAGCAAGAATGTAATTCTTGAAGTAGGGACTCCTATGAAGTCTCAACCCCAAACTAGTCCGGCATGGAATAGCCCTTAGTTGAAAATGATATCCAAGTAAACAACATATTGGGCCAAGAATGGCTCACGAAGCAGTGGGAGATAATATAATTCGAAGAGAACCTTAGGAAAAACTGCTCCCCAAGCTCTGAACTGGAACACCAAAGAAGAAGTTAACCCGAATGTCTCGAATAAAATAACTACCTACATCCCTAACCCAAAATCTCAGGAGGGTCTACAGATGGACACACCTATATTCTCCCTAGATCCAGGAGACCAGCAACTCCAGAAAACTTTCCCACGAGATGCCGTCGCAAACCTTTACACTCGAACCAACTGAAGTGGGTTTCATTAGCAATACTGTGACGACAGACTTTAAGCATCACATCATACGATCAGAGGTTTAACTGAAACTCGGAGCCCTACCACACAAAATAAATGTGGGCTGGATAGAAAACTAATCAGCTTCGATTCGATGATGAAGGGAAAAATTGGATTATCCCAATGACTTCAATCTAAAGAACACCTCAAGTGATCGGCGAGAAAACAGTGTTGTGCACTGTCCCATGCAGAGTCCAGCCCTAGGTCTAAAGCTTTATGTGCTGGTCTAGGCATGTGCGACGATCCTAGAAATGCCAGCCGTGGCCACAAAGGGG
This sequence comes from Bacillus rossius redtenbacheri, assembly GCF_032445375.1. Classification (NCBI taxonomy): domain Eukaryota; kingdom Metazoa; phylum Arthropoda; class Insecta; order Phasmatodea; family Bacillidae; genus Bacillus; species Bacillus rossius. The sequence goes on along the minus strand of NC_086333.1, from coordinate 40,561,581 downwards.
AAAGGACTAGTATAAAAGTTCCTTATTCCAGTGACATCTGCCAGCACTCATACCAAGTGGGAGCAGACGCCATGTTGCTCCAAATTACTAATGAAACACTCCGAACACTCGATTTGTATGATGTAATTATGGGGATTGCAAATTTTGACATCGCTGATCGATGAAAGTTAAGGGTAATCATGAACAGTGTATTTTATTATGTGTCGTGGTATTTCGGCTGCATAACATATGCTGTAAAAAAAATATAGAACACAACATGTGTTTATTATGTTTAATGTGCTAAATGGTATAATGTTCTTAATACAGTGTATATATTTAGTATGATGTGCATGTTCCGAGTCAGAGAATTAATGGATTGATATGTAATTCTGGCAATCGGCCTTCAACTGAGAGATGTCTCGCAAATAAATCCGGGAGAATAAACTGTTGAGGCTTAACAGTGTTTTATTATGCTTTTTTCTTATTTCTCTCATCTCCTGGTCGTGACCTTTGGGACAATGGCAACATCCCTACCCCAACCTGTTTTTCAGGTTGCGATCCTCAGGACTGTGCCTATCTCCCTTTATTTTATTCCATACTCGACACCTCGCGGCTAGTCGACTTCATGACTGGCTGATATCTTGGGACACGTCGAACTGACTGAGTTATGTAGCTGCTTATCGCTGTGTGCCATATTGTGTTAGTGTCTGAGGAAGTGCGAAAGGCGCGCACTACCACAGGGGTAAATGACACAGTAGGCTTCCCAAAACAAAACAGTCGTGACACGTGTGTTCGTCTGTACTGTCGTCGTTGTGTTGTCAGCATACCTGTTTGATTTCATGGATGAGTTCGCATATGCATAGCTATATTATCGGTGTGTTGTCCAAATTATCGGTTTAATATTATTTTCAGGTTCTTCTGTCACTGTGTTCAAGGTTGTTGTTTTGTCTGTATTTACTGTTTATGATGAAACTGCAATGTAGCTATGCACATATCAGCCCACTGTGTTCGTGTATTTTTGAAGTGAAATTTCTTGGGGCGCGATGGGAGTCAAATTTCAAGGCCGAAGTTTAATGCAACGTTTTCTTGAAACATTGTTGTAAATCGTGGCACACCTTCCCTCAAGCTTGACAATGATGATTCCCCAACTAAATTCTTGTATGTGTACTAAAGAGAGCTGATAAACACATACTACCAAAGCCACAGGCGGACCGAGGATACTGCCTCTAGCTCTTACTTATATACTTATGGACGTGGTATAGTAAGTGAAATAAAAACAAAAACGTTTTTCATATATCTGAATACAATATTTTTATATAGTATGACTTTTTTGATTGACCAATCAGATTTTAATATTGCTCCAACAGGTCACATTTGCCTTCAACTATCTCCAAATATATTTTGCTCCAACTGGCTTCAATTGGCTCCAAATGCCAACCTGTCAACCAATATAATCTTTTCTTTTTCAATGAGTAATCAATCGCTTTCGCCGCTGTAAGTTTCCTTCCGTGTTTATTATCAATGATTTTAAAGTCGCTCGAGTTCTCATCACTATCACCAGCCTCATAGTTATAATCAACATCATCATTAAAGCTATCATCATATTCATCATTGTATTCATTATCAATATCATTTCTATTTATTTTAACGCATCGTTTCCATAATTTTGGACTCAGGGTTTCATTATAGACTTTGATCTTGCCAGCTCTAGGTGCTTCTATATTGTTCCCAAGTTCGCGGAGACAACTAGAATTTGAAGTAATTTTTTTTATTTCCCAATGAAATATAAATACCTTCTTCTTCCACTGCCTTATTTGTCCCAATGTAATTTTAAAAATGCGGCGTTAGAACGTGCGAATGAAAGGGGTCTTAGGATTAAGTAAAAAAAGTATAAGGTAATACTCAGCTCATCGAAGATATGTTCTAACACGTGTGCTTGTGTTTAAGGTATTGGACCGGAGCGAACGGCGATGCTGCTGACGCTCCGAACGGTCGCGTTGTGCGGATGTCTGGTCGCGTGCTCGCGCCTGCGCACCGGGCTGCCGACGGAGCTGCAGGAGCTGCAGGAGCTGGTGTCGGCGGCGAAGGGCATCGCCGACGCCTACTTCTCGCGCGAGCTCGCGGACGTGGTGGTGCTCCGGGGCAGCGGGTCGCCGGGCCGCGCGGTGGACCACGTGCTGCGCCACCTGCACGGCCGCGGCTCAGCGGGGCTCCGAGTGCTGGCCGGTCCCCTGGACCCGGGGGACCGCGGAGGGGCGCGGGGCTCCTACAGCACGGAGAGCCGCGTCGGCTACATCGCGTTCACACCCTCGCTCCAAGACCACTGCTCCGTCGGCCGCGAGCTGTCCGCGCTGCCCTTCTGGGACTCCAAGGGGCGCGTTCTGCTCGTGGCCTCCGAGCAACCTCCGCTGTCGGGGGTCGTCAGAATGTTCGAAGACTGCTGGAACGACTACAGCATCTTGAACTTGGCTGTACTCTACCCCAGTTCATCTGGAGATGATCTGAACTATTCTGTGTCAGTTTACACACACAATATATTTAAAAATCATGGTTCTCTGCATCACTTCCATGGACGCAACACTTCGCTCAGTGCCGATATCTACCCCCCAAAACTCCTCGATGTGAGTGGCTACAGATTTGACGTATCCATAGGCCCTGGTCATCACCTGGCCGACATAAGAACCAACCAGGACGGGGAAGTATATCTGGAAGGACCTAGCAGTAAAGCGACGATGGCATTCGTCACAAAGCTAAACGGAACCGCCCGTGTCATCAAATCTTTGATAACTGTTAATGTTAAAGAAAAGGACTACTTTCGGACTCTGTACGCAGACGAAGCTATAAATGTTTTATCAATTGCCAATCTCCTAGCCTACCCACACGAACAAGCATGCGTTACTGCAGTTGTTCCAAAAGCCATGTGCATGCCGACATTTATGAACATATTGATGCCTTTTCCAAACGAAGTGTGGTGTTTGACTCTTCTTACAGCTGCAGCATTCGCTGTTTCTTGGATCCTGATTTCTCGTTTTGATCTCGAATGTTCTTACAGGTTCGGTACGATACTTGAGACTGTGAGGTTGGTTCTTTGGGGTTCAACTATTTGCAGCCCTAAACTATTCCTCCAAAGGTATTTAATTTGTATAGGTCTTTTCTTTAACATGCTGATAAGCAACGCATATCAAGGTTCCATGGTGACCTATCTGTTTAAGCAGTTTTTCTATCCAGATATCAATTCGTTTTCCCAGCTTGTCTCCACCGATTTGTGGATTTCTGTATTTCTTGCTTTAGAAGATTTGTATTTTTTTATGGGTGATTTTGATGTTGCTGATATTACTCTGTTTAGTGCAATCCCCAAAGTTTTATTCATACCTAACGATTCCGAAGCACTTGACACTACGGCCTTTCACAGAAATATTAGTCGCATAATGACCAGAATTACCGCACTATACGCCACAGCACAGCCAAAATACTATTCAGAAGGCAACCCATTGTTGCACATCACTGACGGCTGCATTTCGAGACACCCGCTCAGCCACTGGGTCGCCACGGACAACAACCCGTTTCTGGGGAGTTTCGACGCTGTTATTAAGCAGCTATCCGAGAGTGGTTTCGTGTACAAGTGGAGAGGAGACTATGCCGAAACATCGCGGAAAATGGCTTCTTTTTCAAAACGTGCAGTAAGGCATCAGTCAATCACTTTTGGCCACTTATTGGCTCCATTTGTTTTCCTAGGGTTTGGCCTGTCTCTAAGTTGTACAGTGCTGCTGTGCGAGTTAGTTTTCAACTATCATTAAACTATTGTAATTACGAGAAGTGTAAGGTTTAGCTATAGAAAAGAAAATATCCCACAACACATTTTTGACAATTTTTTAAGACCTGAGTGTCTAAATTGATTGCTTCATCTACGTAAACTCTAATGATGACGTTAATTTGAAGGAAGCATATTTTTTTTGTATATATTTGACATCAAGCTCACAAGATAATTGAAGATTTGTGGTGAAACATACAGTATGAAAGTATTATCTATTTAATATTTTCACTTTATTTTACTAACTCATAAACCAAAACTCGTTTTTTGGAAATATTTTCACTTGGTTTATTTAAATCATTCAAACAAATTTTTTTTTAAATATCATTTCTTTCCGAAGTTGTTTTGGTTTTGAGGGAACAGTTAAAATAAACCCTGTAAATGTATCTCTTAAATATTAAAAAATGTATGGAAATAATTTTAGTTTAAAAAAAAAATATTCAATGTAAACTATTCTAAAATCAAGAACAAGATATGCAGATTTCCTGCCTAGTTGAAAAGTTACTTTCAGTTACTTTCAGTAACTTTGTTTTATGCTGTTTAGTATAAAGTAAAATTGGCCAGTATGTCATAAGTATTGTCTTGCACTAGTATCTGCACAATATTCGAGGATTTTTAGCATCGTAGCATGGTCACACTTCCTTTTTTTCTATTTGCTGTTTGTTGATAATTATTTTTGTTAATGTATAATTTTATTTTGTAGTAGTCTACCTAAAAATACGTTAAACCTCGTCCATTCGGACTAAATATGACTAAAAGCAATCTGAAGAATCGAAAGCTAGAGTGGTGTCGGGCTGATTCTTTAAGTACGCCATGATGTTTGTCAACTGGTGCGCTTTCTTATACTCAACATAAACCATTTTATTACAATAATTCCACCTTCTATGCAGGAACTGTACATTGAATCAAATTAAAGAGTGAATATTTGGCGTACTTACAGTTAAGTTCTTGCTATCGTGGTTACAGATTTTTATGTGAACATTAAATAAAATGTCTACAAATCTGATCTGGATCAAAGAGGACCGGACATACGAGGTTTTACGTATAGGATGTGTGTTATGCTGTAAATAAATTTTTTGGCATTATTTTTATACTTACGATCTCTCCGTCTCTTAAAAATTTAAATGCACAATACTATAAACAGATTAGAAAATGTTTGCATACAAAATGAAATTGTGTACAGTTTTGTTACACTTATATGACACACCTCTCTCCAGCACTAATATGAAATCACTTAACTCAACATACACGTATAAACTTACATACGAAACACACATACAGACATGCCTGCTTCAGTAACTAAGCAACGAAAGACGGGAATTTATGAACCAATATTATTTAGTAAGCCTTTTCATAAAGGAAAGGGAAATTATTTGCATGTACTTATGTACAGACGTTACTAAAATATTATAAAATAAATTGTTACGAAAATTATAAAAATTTCGTTTCAAACTTTTTGTCTCGGAAAAATATTGTAAAGCACACAGAGTTTATTTTATATATATATACACATACATACATACATACATACACATAATACACACACGTTGGCAGGTCTTCACGTAGAGAAAAATCATAATAATTTTGGGGAAATGGCAGACAATATTTTTCCTTCAAATTTGAATGTGAATTCAAACAGTATTTCCCCCTAATTTTGAACATCGTGTATGCAATATTTTATTAAATATTACCAAAATTATTTTTAAAAGGTGGAAAAGGGGTTGGGGTGGTTTTTCTAAATCTCTCGTATAGGTATTTTTTTTTTCCTAAATCAGATGACGAGAGTTACTTTCTTATTAGTTTGAATGTTAAGTGTGTAAAACTCCTTTAGTTAGTCTACACAGTTTGTTTAAGGTGTGGGAACGGGTGATGGGGTAGTTTCGTTGAAATCTCGTGTGCAAATAGGAATGGGTAGGTTTTTTTTTAAATCAGATGTAGACAAAGTATTTTCACTTATTTTGAACGTCAGGTGTGCAAAATTTTATAAATTAGAACCAAAATTTTCAATTTTAAGGGATCAGAAAAAGGGATTGGGGTAGTTGTTTTTTTTTTTTTTTTTTTTTCGAAATCAGCACAGCAGGGTGAAGTTGCACCAAGGCGTTTGTAACTAATGCTCATTGTTTATGTAGACAGCGTATGTAAATGTGAGCGGGCGCCCAGAGGGGATCCAGGGTGGCACGAGACGCCGCTTCTTTGTTACTACCTGCTGCCTGATGTCTCATCGCGCACCCCTGCTGTGTTCCCCGAGCTGTTGGGTCGGAACACCCAAAACAAATAAATAGATAAAATCTGCACCGTTAAAATTATTTTCTAAGTAACACAACCAATCTGAACACAACTTCAACTTGCCTGTTGCAGACATTTTTCTTTAGATCTGAAGTCGTAGGATCTTATTTTATCCACACCATATCACTGAGAATAGTCCTTTACACTGTGGTTTTGTAGGAAACGACATTTTATAGAGTTCAGACTTTCCCTAATTTATATTCCAATGCCAAACATGCTTGGAACAACATAACAAAAATTCTGTTACTTTATAAACAACTGATCGATTTGTTAAATTCACATAATTTTTATTTAAAAATACATAAATAACATACATAGCAGCAAAATAGTTCTAAAATATTGATGTGAAGCAAAAACTTTTTTCAAGTTATTTCATTTCTGAAGCATTAATTTTTATTGTTTTGTTGTAAGACCGTAGCGCCTAACTTTCGGGTATGATCGGTTAAGCCCGCCGTTCAAGATGCCCAACTTCTGCTATAGGTACCTTGTGTTCTGCCCACGGGTATAAAAGTGTGCATGGTACTCTGTGTAGCAAAAGAGGAGGAATAACTTGTTTCTTCCCACACAATTTACCTAAAGCGCGAACAGAACAACGACCATCGCTGTGTGCAATAAACATGTACATGTTGCTGTTAATTCAACATAATACAGAAAATACCCGAACAGTTCAGCTGTTTATTCTTAAATTATGTAAACCGAGGAGTGCAGTTTTGATATTTTACGTTTTACTGCTTTCATTCGCGAAAAATTGCAACTAAGTTTTTAACATTAAAAAAAAACATATAGGCCCTATATGCAAATTTGACCTAACGAGGCTATTTAAAAAATCTAGTAATTTGATATAAAAAGGATAAAAGGGGATTGACGTCTGTTTTAATTGAGGTTTTTATGATATATTCATAAAAATTAAAAGTAATTAGTTCATCGAGATGATTAACAGTAATAATTCTGCTCATTGAACCTTACGATATGTAAATGCTACCAGTTAGAGTTAATCATGTTCGCAGACTTTCATGGCCATTGTCTGAAGTAGCTTGGCTTCTGGGTTGTAGCCGCGTCCTTGGTTCAGTAGGTAACTGCTCCTTGATGATGGCGACTGTAATGTCGACCGAAACGTCGGTGAATTATTCGCCATGGACGCGGCTACAACCCAGAAGCCAAGCTACTTCTACCAGTTAGAATTTTGATTAATTTGAGACACTTTAGTAACAATAATAGTAATAAGCTGTGACTACGTGTAAATCAACAGAGTTATACCAGGTTCTTGCCTATTTTAAGATTGTTATTACTTTATCATATGACTGTTTAAGTTTACAATATGTATTCCAGGATAGTTTTTTTTTACTCTGAAGTTTCATTCGGAACATCAATATGTTTGATGTGTCCCCCGATGTTCCCGAAAGATGATATTTACGGGTGTATGCTACCACACATGGGTCATCGGTCCACCATCTTGTCGACTTCGGCTGTTGGGTGTAGCAGAAAAAAAAGAGCACATTCTAGTACAGTTTTAGGCAAGACTTCAGGTATGAAAACCTTTATACCCATTACCAGACCCCTTGGAAGGGTTCTGAAATTGTACCTTCTAGGGCGCAGACATGCTAGCAGGGGAAAAAGGCACGATGACTGCTAAGGAAATGGGTATCATGTGGGGCCGGTTTAGGGAATTATTTCCCTTTTTTGAGTTGCGGGGGTTGCTGGGTACTATAGTCTGTCTCACCGTAGGTTGCAGTACAGAGCGAATGGCGCCCACCGTTGCCAGATTTATACTACCTGGCTTTTTAACATTAAAATACTAGTTTTTTTTTACCATATATGATTATATGGATTGTTAATAATTATTTTCTTGAATTTTGCTAATTTTTCTAAGACCATAAAATATTGTTTTCTGACAGCATTATTACAGTTACTCGCATTATGAAAACAATTATAATTTCTAGACACCAATTATTATTTCACACTAGAAATTATTTTTAGCAGTCGTTCACTATTAATAAAAATACTTTCCATAACAATATTAAAATTCAATAAACTATTGATAACAAGCCATGGGATATGGTCAAACAGTGCCCAAATGTTTAATATTAAATAAAATTAAATATTTGGATGACAAAAATTATTGAACCCAAGATAGCATCTTTCGGTTACATTTTCTTATAAGTAAGAATTGTATTTTATTAGATGATGCTCTTGGTGAAATTCAAAATGAAATGTATTTACAAAATTCTCATTCCAAAATATCCTTTAAAAAATAAATTTTGTTAGTAAATTAGAAAGTCTTAATTACATTATAAAGTTGTGTCTGGCAAAAGAGCACACCGAACAAGTACTCATGGGCGTAGATCCCCGGGGGGGGGGGGCCAGGGGGGCCCGGGCCCCCCTGGAATTAATGGGCCCCTCCTTGGGGGGGGGGCAACTTCGTGATTATAAAGTTAATGGTGTACACAACATATATATCAGATATATATATATATATCAGATTATTATTTACAACGACGACAGACACTTTGACATGCTTTACATTCCTACCTTCGAGTTCCGTAGTTATTTTCCCCTACCCCTTCTGCAAAAGCCATGGTATGGAGTTTTCCAGTGAGAACTTTGAAACCCTTAATTCCTAGAAACAGTTCATTCCAAAGGACGAAGCTAGGGTAGGGTTCCGTTAGCATTTCCTCCCCATTGTTACCCACACTACCTTGTCCTCTGAAACGACAGTATTATAGGTTTCAGGTAGTCTGTTTTTAAAGTGGTATTGCTCTCGTGTGCGCTACAGTTGCAGCTTACCCTGTGGCGGTATTGCCTGATTAAGCAACAAGTCTGAGCCCTGCGCCAGTCTTCTGCTTTCTTGGCAAACATCAACATGGATAAGTTCGTGACGCGGAAGAAACGGAAAACAGAATCTGATTCTCACCTGGTAAGCTTGATTGTTTTATAAGTAGTGACTATTATTTAGGTAAAATATTTTATTTAAGTGATTATGTAACATTATTTTTTCCAGTTGCAGCGTGGGGGTATCCAGTTAAGCATACCACCAGGGTGCATCCATGCGCCACCAAACACTCCTACTGATTATCCTACTCATGCAAGCGAAGTGTATGGGGGCACAAGAAAATCGTGTGTGGGGTCTTTGCTAGAAAAGACAGTTAAGCAGAAAGTGATAAATCATAAATACAAATAAAGAACATGAGTCGCACTCAACAACGTTATAATTTCGCAAACTTAACACATATACATACACTGTCAACGGATTCGATGCCAGCTAGAGGCATGTGCGTAGCAAATACAAATTAGCATACATTTAATGAAGTTTATTCCCTTCACAATGATTTTCACTCCTTATGTCTTTACTGAGTCCTTACTTATGGAAAAAACTAGGGTGAACCTTGTGCCCAATGTACTCTGATTCAACAAACAAACTACTACTGCGTATCTCTTACAGTCGTACGAAACAACAAGCAACAAGCAACAAGTTAACATTCTTTCTCTCTCTCCGTTACAAGTTGAATTTCCTAGGCATGCCCTGGATCATGCAGTATAAAACAGTCGCCTCTGACAATGGGGATAGACATTTTCTCATTTTCTGTGCGAAATTATGACTCAGTTACCACACACTATAAGAGAGGAGAGAAACCAATATTCAAGTATACGTGCGTACGCATTACGTTATGGCCCGGAGGCGAGCGAAGACCAAAATCATAGTGAACATTATGTCATTACACACGTGATTCACAAGACGTACGTTGCTGTTAACAACTTTAGGAACTGACTCAATATACATACAGACTATACGAGCGGTCCAAACACGTGTAGGGGCAAGGAATTATGTACTACAAAATAAACCAACACCTAGTATAACGTTAATTGTGCACTCCTCGAAAAAAAACATATTAAATATCTATTACTCATAGAGAGCGTAGTCCCGCGGACAGAAATGCAAGCCCAAGAGAGAAGCGAGGGATCGGTTACATGGTTTGTTACAGCTACAATTTTCAGTGGGTCTCGTCATGATGACATTCACTGCCAAGGCTAGGTAAGCGTAATACAGAGAAGTGCTCAAACAAAATATGCTAGATCACGGGGGGTATGCCTTAACCAAATGGCTCCGGTCGGGGGTACAGCTGGGAGGAAAAGAAAGAGGGCAAAATCAAGGCAAAACGATGCGTAAAATTACGTCATACGGAGCTGAAAGCTCTTATGAAAAAAAAAAAATACAAGGGCGGCATCGGGCACTTAACGTGCTTACTTCTAAACCAAAAGCAATCAAAGCGTGGTCTGGATGCCGTTGAAATAAGTTAAGAGTCCACTGCCGACAATGCAAGTCGCGCAGCAACTAAAATCAAAACCACATGCAGGAGGGAGTAAGCAAATGCTTCCAGCAGAAAGAAGAAACAAAAGAAAATATTACACAGAAAATAAATTAAGTGAAGGTCAAAGTCAAAAGGGATGGCTACATGAAAATCAAGGCTGGCAAGCATATTTAATATTTACGTTACTCGCACGGCCATCGTGTGCACACACTAACTCCGTCTCCTGAAGAATTTTACCTAGACGAGCTGCCCCTCGACCGGGCCAGAGACGACCTGCTTCCACCAAGAGAGACCCACGAAATAGACAATTAAAAGTTATACGCGCTCATTTATACTATTCGCTAGATGGCGTTGCAGTCGCTACAATTGAGGAGAGGCTAGGGGGAAAGAAAGGGAAGGGGAAATTGGCACCTTGAGGCGGAGAGGGGTTAAGAGGGGAGAAGGAAAGGAAGGCTGCGGCACGGAGATGACGTCACAGAAGCGCGGCGGGCGCTTCACAGTAAATAAACAACTTAATACTTTAACAGTAATTATAGCAGAATTAAGTTTATTTACGAACTGAAACTTATATACCATTTTCTGGAATTTTTTAGCTCATCTCCATTCTGTAAGGCTAGCTGCTCTGTACGTTACATGTGAATTATACAGGGAATAATTTTTTTCCTCGTCAATATGGAATTTAAAATCACTCCTTTTTTAATCATCAAACGATAATTTTCACAATTCATGGCCGATAATCACTTTATAACATTTGTTATTTGATAACTGCAACACTGCACGAGTAAACAGAAGTAAGAGTGAGAAAGAAGTATTTAAACGTTACACATCCGTATTTAAGTTAATAAGGAAGCAAACGCGTCTCTTTAATAACTAATCAAGCGGCATATTTTAACTAAATAATTCACTGCCAAAATAATGATTATACTAAATATAAGCCGAGAAATGTATGTGGTTCAATTAGCTGTAGGATAAATTTCTTAGTTCTATCTCCGAGAATTTTCATTTGTGTCATTAAGTTTTTTTTCTTTTTTACCTGGTTGATGCCTTACTAAATAAAATAGTCTTTAAGGTTTTAATATGATTCGATCGTTCATTTGATGTTGATCCGTTTATTAGCTTTGGTGCTTTGGGTTTTTAGGGCGCATAAAAAACTGTGAACAAAGAATTTCACGAACAGCATTTGAATCGCAGTAATTATGTGATGTGGCATAAAAAACCCGACAAAGTGCGAGTCGAACTCGCGCACGAAGGGTTCCATACCATTATCTATAAAAACGGCAAAAAAAATTATGTCTGTTGTATGGGAGCCCCACTTAAATATTTATTTTATTCTGTTTTAGTATTTCTTGTTATAGCGGCAACAGAAATACATCATTTGTGAAATTTTATTCTGTTTTCACGTTTGTTGTATGGGAGCCCCCCTTAAATATTTGTTTTATTTTAATTTAATCATTTATTTTTAAAGTGAATATATAACTAAATATTCTGTGAATATTTCAAGCGTCTACCTGTTGCCATTTTCAATATCGAGCAAACGTAAAAATAAAGTGTATAACATACGAGCTTATCATACAGAGAAGACTTGTTTCGGTTGACCTCTGCCGCAAAGTTCTTAAACCACAGAATTCACGGGCTCCCCCTGGAAATCCTACAGATTTGCGCCCATGAGTACAGTGATAACAGCAGAGATCGTGCATTGGAAAGAGAAAGCAAATGCCCATAAAAATGCACGCTGCAGTCCAAGGACGAGACAGACTGTAGCAGACTCCGGCTGGCAGAGCAGCGAGGGGCGGAAGGGGTGGGGTGGGATCAGGTCACGTGACATGCGGCGCGGCACCACGTAACAGGGGTCGAACACAGGAGTTCCAGGTTTTTGGCCCCCCGGGACCCCATGCTAAATCAGCACACAAAATACTAACTCTGGGCCGAAAACAACATGTTTATTTCTGTACCTCGGAGGCATAAGACGCTATGTCCACTTTTGGGCAAAATGAAATTTTATTGATAAACTTGACCACTGGTTGACCTTATTCCTATTTGCATAGAACACTTATATCTACGATATGTCAAAAGTTCACTTATTTTGAGTAGAAAATAGTCAGGTATTTAAGTGAGACGCTATTTAAAATTCTTTAAATTTCTCTCTTGAAAAATATGGTTATTGTGACATAGTGTATTTGTCTCCGAGGTACAGATTTATAAAAGTACAATCGGTCTATTGTGTGTGTGGGCTGCAAGTCGTGCGCGGATATGGTCCAACACACCAGAGCAGTGTAGCAAAAGGGCCTGAAACAAAAAAAATGTTACACAGCTAAACCTTTTATTATATAAGCAACAGCTTCACGTCAACGACCAATCCTTGTTCGAAACATTTATCATCCTTACTTAAATTATGAGTGCCAAAGTGTGTTTGTATTTTTGTCCTTCCTTCACGCAGCAACGGAGCAACGTATCGACATAATTTTTGGGCAAATATATAGTTCATGGGCCGGACAGTGACATAGACTACATATAATTATGAAATTCCATCCCTAAGTGAGTGAAAAAGGGGTAAATTCAGTTTTTTTTAATAGAAAATATAAGGAGGTATGTCATAGAAACACAAACAGTGAGATTGTGTCATTTCTGTACGTCCACCACACCCTCGCAGTCGGGTAGGAAACAACAGCAATCGCTCCCCTCCCCCCCCCCCCCCCCCCAAATATAATCCAGTAACAACCAAAAAAAAATTCGGACAGCAATGTCCAAGTTCCCGCCCCTTGCACGGTGGTCTCTTTCTGCCCCGACCAACTCTTCTCTCCTGGACCATCCTTCGCCCTGTTATCGACCTGCCTGCTTTATGCATGACTTACCGCAACCCGCATGAACGTGTCCAGGGTTTTCCCTGGGCCTCGCTCAACTAGCGCAGCCTAGTTTCAAGGTAGGAGAGTCAGTCATGGCATCAATCGCTGCCACGGCTGGCCCATCCCCAACTAGCGCACGATGCATGCTAGCATTCCCGCATGGCTGGGACCCAGCATGATCAGGCGTGTAGGCTTCCGCCTGGGACGCACTGACGAGAGGAGGTCGGATACTCGTCATATCCGATTTAGTCCGGATTCACAGTATTGTAGGGCATGGCTAGAAGTAGAAGTGGTGCAGGTGGGAGCTCCAGATGGCCAAGCGTTTCGGAAATAAAAATTTTTGCCACGGATACGTACGTATTTTATGTTTGCTTGATTTTCAAGTAGTGGTTGTTGCAGCGACAAGAGTTCAGATTAGTAATGCGAGCCGCAGGTTTAAGTCCCCGTGCGGAGACTCTTTAATTTGGCATTTTTTTTAATATTTTAGGATACTTACACCGCAAATTAACCGAAATAATGCAAAATGTGTTGTATTTATTTATATTTTCACAAAATGCATAGGGCGTCATTATTTTAACCGGCGCGAAAATCACGAAAAATTGGGGATTGCGAATAATTTTACGAGAAAGAATTGTATCACAGCAGCATACTCGAATGTTCATGTATATTATCAAATACATGCATTTTTTTATTGGTTGTAAATATAAGCGTTTGTAAATGTACGCTTCATTTAACTAATTGCGGCACATTTAATGGATTGTTTCAATATGTAAGCTTGTAAATTACCCCAATATTAATTATTTTTAAGTCATTGTTTTGGACACAAGCCATTGCTATTTTTCACGGTTTCTCATAAAGAAAATCCGAAGAACCGACAAAGAAAGATGAATACACAATCACACCTTAATCACAGAAAACAAACCCCAAGTCAGTCAATATCAAATGTTAAATGTAAAGACAGCACAAAATATTGTGTGGAAGGAATTAGTCAAAACAGACGAACACAGTGGCCTAACAACGAGTAGACATTAACAACAAATCAGCAAATACAGAAAAACCACAACATAGGACAACACAGCGACAGACGAACCAACGATGATACTAAAAAGGTAACCTGGAAAACACACCGACAATACAGCTGTGCATACGCGAACACAACGCCGACAGAACAGATGAACTCAGTAGGCTCGTAACGGGTGTTCTACTCCAATTCATTACGCTTCTTTACGGCGACGTACGAGGTGTGTTTGGTCTCATCCCTGAAGGGACGCAATCCTCTGCGCTTCCCAGCGCGAGGGCATCTCAGCTCGCCTGTGAGTTAGGCGACCCGCGAAGCTTGAGCGAGGTTAAATAAGTAGGTTCTCGTTTATTTGACTGTCACCTGGCACTGGAAGTTCCACCCGGTGCTTATGCATTCTGCACAACTTCGGCGAGCGGAATAAAGACTATTCTGAGTTGTGAAAACCGTTGCCCTTGAATGGGTACATAAACCCATGTTTTTTGCAGCAACTAGAGAAACCGGCACCGATGCTCCAAGACACCGCACAGCCACTGCGAGACCCAGCGAAGCTGCGTCGACCGAGGGACGACGTCATCATCGGGGTATGCCCTGTCACTAGGAACCACAACTGAGATGATGACATGACGTCAACAGTACAGAGGGTCTTGGGTTCAAGTCCTGAGTCAACGGGCGAATACTAGAGCAAGGTGGTGGCTGGGGTGTGGCAGGAGTATTCGAGTGGCTGGTTGGAGTCCCTATATGAGCGAGCAATACTCGTCCAGCGAGTACGGGTAAACCAAGTAGAGGGAACCAGCAGACGAGTCGGCAAAGGGCCTAGGGCTCTCGGGCTCGTCGACAAAGGGCGAGGTGTCACAGCGCGCCAAAAGCGAACGTGACTCGCTCGCCCTGTGAGCAGCGAGTGGCGGGAGACATCGGCGACTTCACGGCTGGTTCGAGGACCAGCGCCACTAGCTGCGGCGGTCCAGCTGTGAGGAAGACGACGAGTCCTTCTGGTGCTGAGGGTAAGTGGAGTTCAGCGACTGCATCTCTTCCCGGAGCCGCAGCGAGCGGCGACAGAGAGTTTGTCCTCTTTACAGAAACCATACGTGCCGTCAGGAGTTGGCGTGGGACGGCGGAGCGGGGTGAGTAGCGACAGCGACAGCGACAGCGACCGCGTACTCAGCGGTGTTTTCAGCAGCATCCGAGTTCAAGAGTAAACACTGTGGTCATTTCTAAAAATTTTCTGAGCTGCGTTGTAAGCACAGCTGTAAATAAATCAGTCTCATACATTTTTTTCATGGAGAGTTATTCCGTGCTTGCCGATAATATTTTAATTGTCTGCGGGCAGGGGTCGGCAGACCGCGGCTCGCGAGCCGCATGCGGCTCTATTCACGGGATTTTGCGGCTCTACAACTCACTGCGCTGCCGCAGCACACTACAAAATGAAACGGGCCGATCACAGCGCATGTCCTCAACCTGCGCTCGCACTGCCATCGTCACCGTACTCACCCGGATGCTTCTGTATTTTAATCATTAATTCATTAAAATAATTACCTTCTGTTGTTTTATCAGTAAAGTTCTACTAATTACTGCACTATTTTTTACATTTGCGTTTTTTTTTCTAAGAAGCTTTTATTTTTCAGACTTTGTTGGATTTGTGATTAAAATATTTGGATTTTATCCTAGTTTTTTTTTATCGTTTTAAAATTTCATGTAGATACAGAAAAAATACACGTTGCAGCTCTCTATAAAATTGGGGAGTCTGTTTACTCTCCAACGAAAGTCTGCCGACACCTGGTCTATGGCAACAGAATTGTAAAGCACTATTTTTACTAACGCATGTACTGGAGTCAATGTTCAGTAAGAATTTTAAGCCCCCACTGTTACGTGTTTGTTTCAATTGTGTGGGTGTTGTAGATATTTTAATGCACTTTGTTCCTTTTCTTCTTGTTCGCAGCTGATGAATAGTCAAGACATTGTGAATTTTTCTGTTAGAGCGGCATGTCTACAACGCAGACGTATCCCATATGTTTAATGAAAACTTATAACTGAGTGGACTATATCAATAAATGTTTTGTTTGAACCATTTGTTTTTTTGGCACATAAACAGTAAACACCCTCGCATATCCCGTATCCCCTTCACTAAGAGTGAACACACGAATATTTAGTAGAATTGTATATATTTTAAAATACGCCACTGCATATAATTTGACTGTCATAGAAGGCATTGAGATGGTAATTTAATTTAATTTATAGGAACTGCGTGAAAATATTAACTGCTTCAAATTAATATCATTTAACGTTGGAGTTAGTGTGGAGTATCTTCAACCGCTTAAAAATTAGGCATTATTAACGCCCATGAAAGCAATACTTCACAACATAGCCAGTGCTTTCGTGACATCAACCGTTACAAAACAAACAGCTGACAGTCTGACGCAACATTAATTTGTGGATCGACGTTCAGCGTGCCTGCCAGTAAAATGTGTTCCGTGCCTGCATATAAGCATACAAATTAAAGTACACTTTTATTCTACTACAAAAGTTTTACCGATACAAAATAATTGAAAGTACGTTAAATGGTTAAAAACTATAGTGCATCAGGCTATGTGATTGTGTGACACGCAACATTTCTAAAAAATTAATTTCAACTTTGTTAAATATATTGTTCTAAGTTTACTAAGTTACGTGCTTGATGTATAGGTTTGAAAATAAGATATTAAGTGAATTACATGAGTGACAAAAACTTTACAGCACAGAGATGCATAATTCAGAGAAGACGAGAATCATTTGAGTCCTTCATACGCTATTAAACATTAATTTAAAGCCAAAATTTAAATCGTGCCAGTCAAATCTGTAAAACGTAACCTTTAACCATTAACACCCCTTTTGCTAAGGAAACTGCAGTTAAATGAAACAACTTTCGTGTTTAATTTAAAACTCCTTTAAGTTATAACACTAAAATACAAGCAACATAAGAAATCCAAGGTAATAATATCAGGCAGTATAATGTGTTTGTAGTTTATAAGCTCCTCGTACGGTATCTTGGACAGAAAATAAAGAAAAAGAGCCCGCGGAGCGACGAACACGTTTTTACTACCTCCCTTTAACTTCTGGTCTCCTGATACTTTCTCAAAGGAACTGCTGGCAAATATTTAATTGTATAAAATAAATAATAATAAATACATACAAACAAAAATATAAATTTATTCTTAAAATTTTCAATTGGCTTGAACATTTCGTTACCCGCCATCTTCCTGTAAATTCCCCTCTCACCCCCACACTATAGTGGGAACTGACAGGTCGTAGAAAATGCATACAGTTTAGTTTGTCGTGCGCATTTAAATGGGCATTATTGTATCACACGATGGAAGGTTTCGTACCAAGCTCCTTCGGAAGATTCATTTGAGCATAGTACATAAGTTTCTGGAATTCCTCGTTATTAATAGTGACTGAATGCTACACAGACATTCTCCTTTGGAATAATAATTTACGTTTAGCATAGAAGTATATTTTTTGTCAGATTGACTACAACTGTAATAATAATATCAAGAGACGTTATTTTATCGTCTTAGAAAATTCAAGAAATAGTAAAAAAATAAAAATTCATTAAAATTGTTATAATTAACGATGGTATTCACAATAAGACTATGAATGTTAACAAGCCGGGTAGTTTGAACGTGGCAACAGTTGCTCTGCACTGCAATTGAAGCGCGAGACGGACTGTAGTTCCGCCGCCGGCTACCTGCAGCGCTGCCCGCGAGGCTGGCGGGGCGTGGCCACAGCGCGCGGCTCGTCGATGGGGGGAGGGGGCAGGGGAGGAGGAGGAGGAGGTCGCAAGTTCAAGAACTCCCGCATGTAGTTCCTGCAACTCCGGTCAACTCCGACTCCCGGTGGCTGTGCGCGCTAAGGCTCCACACATTCACGAGAACCGTGTGACATTCATTTATACCTACGTCTGCATCTACACAGTGTTTCCGAACAACTCGTGGAAAAATATTAAATTTTCTTTAAAATAAAATAAAACTAAAACCTAATTGACACTAAAGTGCCAATAAAATTGAACTACAAAAGTATCGTTTTAAAGAAATATCAGAAACTACATTCAAATGAGCAGTAAATTGAAGCATGTTGTTTAAAATACGGGAAAATTACGCCTGTGAAAACATTGTTGGTGATATCATTAATTTAATTAAGTAAATGTGGCTTGTGACCCTTTTATTCTTAAGCAATTTCTTAAGACTTAGAGCTATACCAATTTTTACCTAGACATTTAAAAAAGTCATAATATCTTAACGTTCTCAGAAAAACTTTTTTTTTTAGAAAAATGCGTACTTATATGAGTTAACCGCAATGCGACATGCCAGCATGTCGATGTAGCATGAATACATCTTAAATATAAACATTAATGTTCACGTAATGACAAAATAAACATACAAATATGTTCAATGGTTTCAGAGGGGCATTGAAAATTACTAAAACAGTTCACTATTCTCACTTACCTATTAAAACTGTTCTAAAGTACTGTGCTACCACGAGTATCTGTACAGCCTTGAATAAGTAGCATCGCGTTATATCAGATGATCGTGCAGGTATGATAACACATGTCCTCCGTGGCCAGACTTATTGGTCAAGCACACACATTCACACAGGTTTTGCGGGAATTCACCCGAGATGGTTTGGCAGGTGATTCCGTGTATTGCACGCCCTCTACTTTGCTTTACCTGTGTGTTTATTGTTTGGTGAGAACTTGTACTCGACGCCTGCGGGGCCTGCAACCCGCAATGTTTGCGCGCCTAGAGAGCAGTCGGTCGTCCAGGCAAGCATTGGTTCTGCGGGAAGGAAAAAAGTGTTCCAGGGATAAAAATACATCCTATTGTCAACATCCTGCGATGACGTCATGCCAGAAGGCGGCCATTGCTGCGACTACCTATAATACTGTTCTGGAAGGTTCTCTTCTGTGCCATATGTCGCTCCCACGGGTGTACAAGCCCCTCCGGAGCGAGCGAGAGCAGAGACCGCCGGTGCCCGCCGCAACCAGCATCGTCTCTACGTCCTCCGTCGCTCCGAATCCACAGACGGCCTCACGCCTCCGGCTCACCGCTGGAACCTATAGCACGTCTGGCAGGCAACGAGACGCTAAGTCACATTTTGCAGCTTGAGGGGATAGAATATTTCAGAGGTGGATCGCTGCAAGAGTTGGGCGAAAACAGTCTTGAGTCGAGTTTGGACTTGACATTTTTTCTGGGGACGTTGCGTGTGGTCGCCGTGTTTATGTTGGTGACATATTTCATGGGCATAGTGACTGGAGTCGTTGAGCTGGTCGGTAGTTGGCGGTAGAGACGGCCGGCCTTCACAATTGGACTTTGTTACTTGAAAATCACTACGGTGGTTACCAGTCCTTACGTACGTTACGTAACGTGCGACACGCTTAACTAACAAAAAAAACACCATGCTGAATTATAGTCAGTATGGTGGGGCATTAATGAAAATCAATGTCTGACATAGTTTTTCGTAAGTGCCCAAAGTGTGTTTACAATAATGTACGTAATATACACACGCACTTATACAGAGACGGTGCACTTACTAACACGAGTGGAGTACGCGTTTGAAGTCTTCAGTGAAGGGAGAAATACTTGAAGCACGCAAAAGCTGGTGTGAACAAGTGTTATTTATGACCCTTCATTTTCAATCAAAATAGGCCTGTAGTATAATTTTTTAAAACAATGAAACAAATAATACCTATTTAAAGGGCTGAAAACTTTTCTATTGCATTCACATAATTTTTATATTATTAAATAATCATAACTTTACTAACTTTTGTCCATTACATATTATTTAATCATGTAAAAAAAATGTTTCCTTAATTTAATATAAAGGCATCCTCACAATTTTTGTAGTGTGTCGTATTGCCCGAAATGCTTCATTTTACCAGAAGTTGCGGGTAAAAAGACGCATTGTGGTAAGTCTAGATTCTGTACATCTACTACTGTACTAACGGTACTCTCCGCACAAGTTTTATATAGAGTAATAATAGTAATATAGTGGAGTGTGCAAAACTGCAATTACAGCTCAATATGTTGTTATTTAACAAAATTGTAGGCTCTTACTTTAAGGTGCACCCTAGTCCCTACACAGTAGTGCGAAACGAGATCCCTGCTTGTATTGCTGGCCGCCTCGCGCCTCTTTACCACGCGGCAGTGAGTGGACAACCCTGTCCGCGGCGCTTCGCTTCTCCTCTCCTCGCTTCGCTTCGGTTCGTGCCAATGGACGAGCAGATTTACACAAAGATGGTTTGCTGTTTACTTTGCCCAGGGACGTCGCAACAGGGGGGGGGGGGGGGGCAGCAGGGGCGAGTCGCCCCCGTGCTGTTATGCAAGGGGGGGGGGAGCGAGAGTAGCATTTCGCCCCCCTCCTTTTCCCAGAATAAATGTTTGGTCCTAGTAGTATTTTTCTCAACCAGTAGTTACAAGCGTTGCATCGGTGATCACATTGATTAGAAAATCAAATTTATGATTGTCAATATACTGTAAAATGATTGCCAATTCCTAGATGGTATTTTATTTAAATTGTACTACATCTACTGTCAGAGTAGTATTTAATACATACTGTGTCATCAAATTCTTGGAATGGTAGGTATATTTTTTATTTTGGTTCGGAAACTCATTAAATAGCACAATTTTGCATCTAAAATTCCAAATTTCCCCCGCTCTAGGTCTGAGGTAAGTGTGATAAATCTTTTCGCCCCCCCCCCCCCCCCCCCACCCCGCCACATATGAAAACGTTCCGACGTCCCTGACTTTGCCGATAAGGAATTCCACATAACAGGGGCACCACCATATCGCATTGTGCACGGTAACAATTCTAGCGATTTACGGAACCATTAACGGTCTTGCGTTCATTGATATTTATGCGTCCTCTACGGGTGCTGAGTATGTGCCCACATAACGAGTATATTTTGGATAAAGCTTGTATTATTCAAGATTAATGAGGATTCCGATACACTCATTTAAGGTGAGTGGTATATATTGGTTCCTCCGGCGCCAGGAGGCAGTACGTGGATAGTGGAGTCCGCCATCTTAGATTGTGACCTCACGGCGGCCATCTTGGATTATCTTAACCTTTACCTTGACATTTTACTTCAAAATTGGCCAAGATTTGCCAAAATATTACTCAAAATTTGCTCAAAATTCGCCAAAATTTCCAGTTTTAAGAACAAATTCCGCCATAAAATCTCAAAAAATCAGAAAAATAAATATTTCCCTGTTTCGAGATAAATATGCCCGTTTTGAGGAAAATGTACCCGTTTTAGTCCTCAAAAAATGCCAGTGGCTTAAAATGTCCTCAGAAAGGCTTAAATTCCTCATCTACAAATCTCCAATAAACCTTTGATGACATTTGATCTAAACCAGTAATATTGTAGCCTCAATGGACACCATTTTGAATTATGACATATTGCAAATTTACTTACGACCGGAATATTTAAAAACCGTCATTATTATCGGAAAAACGTGGAATTTTTTTTAAAAAAATTATAGAAAATTTTAATAATAAAAACATTTCGCCATTTTGAATTATGACTTCACATCCGTCATATTTGGCGATCATAATTATTTAACTAGAAATGTGGGAAAAATTTTAATTTAAAAAAAAATTAAAAAACCGAACTTACGTCATAGAGCTCCGGGTCCTAAGTTTGAATACGGTGAGAGCAAAAAAAATGGTGACAGAACCATAAACCATGGAAACCACCGACAGACTGACCTCTCACCACTAATACCAAGGTAGATATATCGCCAGATAGTATGACGTGACATCCGCCATGTATATTTCATATCCCCTTCACTAAGAGTGAACACAAGAATATTTACTACAAAAATATATATATATATATATATATATATATTAATACGTCACTGCAGATCATTTGACTGTCATAGAAGGCATTGAGATGGTAATTTAAACTCTCACTTATTGATATTGTGTGAAAAAAATTAACTGGTTTTTTTTTAGTTACACATTCGGTGTTACTGTCTTGTTACATTTTTTGTCGTGTTATTCTGAAACACATGTACGATGTGTTTTTATTACACGTTTCTTGTGCATATTTAATTTTACTATTCATACCGTCGAAAACCCATTTAAGTTACATTAGGTTACGAAGGTTGTGAGGTTAAGATGCTTGACTAATAATCAGAAGGTTTGGGGGTTCGATCCTCCGCTAGGTCACTGAAAATAAAGGAAGTAATAACGTGATCATTGGGAGGTGAAAAAGTTAAATTAAAATCTAAATTGCACACATTTAAGTAACAGATATAATCTACAAAAAGTAAAATATTTTTGGTAGTAGTGCAAATTAACATGTTTAGTGTTATGGCAAGTTTAGTATATGATGCAGTAAAATTAACAGGCAGTTGTGGTAAATTTATATAACACGAAACTAAAAATATACAAACACGTGTAGGTGTAAAATACACAAACATCGGTGCAGAGAGTGCTGCCACATACAGTAGGTGTAACATAACACAAATTTTTACAGTGTAAATGATCAGACAAAACATTTATATTACAGACATTTTGTTGGATGACAAAAGAGTATACATTAATTTTACAAATGAAGAAGAGTGATGTGTCTAACAAGTTTTCATCAGGTTAAACATATTCTTCTAAGAAAAACTGTTATTAAAATTATTTTCTTATCTATAAAGTTTCTGAGTTAAAATACAAAGGAGTGGTTTTTTTTTTCATATATTTTGCTTAAAATTTTTGTTCCTTCCCCAATAAATACTTCAGATTATTAATAGAAATATGTTTCATGTCTCCATTTAGCATAAGGATTAACCTCACGAATTATGTTTCGGCTAATCAGGGGTAACCTGCATACACGTATGATGGACAAACATACTTCATGTAGTATACTTACAGTTACAGACTAGTGTATTATTAAATACTTTAGTAAGTCGTCGATTAGTATGCTGTATTGTGACTGATATCACCATATTTTCTATATTGACAAATATATAGAATATATATATATATATAGAATATATATATATGGATGTTGGTATATACGACGTCAATAAACTCCAACACCGTTTGACCAATCACCATGAAAGTTGGCACATCGAAGGTTTTTTTTTTCATGGTAAAATATTTTTATGATATCCATTTTTTTTGTAACTCTCCACTAGATGGCGCTGCAGTGCACCTACTTCTACACCGATTAACCGATTGCTATGAAAATTGGTACATTGTGATTTATCATGTCCTTAATCTTCAGTAATAAGAAATAATGTTTGTGGCTGTGATTAGTAACTGGTGAGTTTATAATGGAATACCATTTTAACAGCCTTATTGATTCCAGATTACATACAAACAATCAATGATGTATATATGTATATATAAATAAACACTGGCAGGACAAGTTTGCCGGGTTCCGCTAGTCTCATATGAAAATGGAGGACACATGTGAAAGTATAAACGTAATGGTTAAACAATTTGCGCTGTTCTATGAAAACCCGCTTTGTGCGGCATTTAATTGAGACAATTGTATCCAGTTTTCAAGAAGTAGTGTAGTGAAGATGAGATAAATGCTATTCGACCAATTTTTGTATATGCCGAAACTTACTAAGGTTGTCGACTGCTTCCATACTTAAGGCGATTGGTGCATGGAAAATATTACGACAAAACTAATTTAACTGTACATATTTATTTTTGATGCTTCTTTTTAAGACATAATATACCTAGGATATTTTTAATAAACTTTTTTTTACTGAGTTATGTCATTTTAAATGCATTTATTTTTATTCCAAGCCAGAATTATTTAGAAAACACATAATTATGTTAAACTTAAGTATAGTTCAAGAAACGAGTGAACGAATAGGTTTATGCACATATAAAAGTAAGAAGAAAAAATTTTCATCGTCAAAATTACAGTTTAATATTGACAATTTCCATTGATCACTGCTGGACTACTTCAGGAGCGATTTAAAGAATAAATTTAAATGAAAATGAAAACATAATTGGCAGAACACTATTGAGTTATGTATATATTTTCATATCCTTTTGTTTTTGATACTATCCGACTCAAAACATGCCCTCTGGCGTGACTGTTCTAGTGCTGCGTGTAAAACTCTCGCCGCCGGGAAGAATGTCCCCGCGACGTGGCGCTGAGGGCGGCGCTTGTCGGAACCAGGTAGTCCGGTGGAGCTCCGGCCGGCGGGCCGCAGCCTGCGGGTGGGGAGGGGGAAGAATGGGGTGTAGAGGGATGACGAGAGGAGACCGAAGAAACGACGGGTCTGTCAAGGTCGCGCTCATGGAGCTAATATACAGTAATACATCTGGAGAGCCGGGTATCGGCTTCCTCTGCTGGAAGAAAATGAAAAAGAGCCAAACACGCCTCGCGCGGCCGAAGAATCCTCCAAACTAAACTCGCAACAGCTCCGAAACTATCAAAACAATCAAACTGAAAATTTTAATGGAGTATCTATAAACATTTTCCCCCACATCGCTTTAATATTTTTTTCGAAACATGAATGCTTTCATTTTTAAAAATGAAATACTTATTTACTGCCAAAATGTTTTGTGATTACGCAGAGTAAATTACAACATCGAGGAAAAATTTTTGTTTGCAATTGTAAGTGGCGGACACTAGCGTATGAAATAAGGAAGAAGCCTCAAATTTTATTTATATACCCCTTTTGACGCATTCAACCCCATACTTTTATTTTTACAGAGAGTTGAAGTGGGAATAATGTTTCAGTGGGTAACACTACCGACATATGTCTTCGGAACGCACTTCTTTTTGTTATTATACATCTCAAAATTTATAATTTCATACACAACGTTTATAAAAACGAATTCTTACTTACCTCATTTAATCTATTACAAACCTCTTGTAATATACGTGTATTAGTAGAAGAACCAATGTAACATGCAAACCTTAGGTAAACACTGGTAGAGAATTGTTTGGAATAACTGTAATGCTATGCATATACTGACAATGTAAGAAACTTCCAATTTTATTAATTGTTTGCATAAGAATTAATAATTTAAAAAAAATCATAGAATAGGCCTTTATAGACTGAAAACCTTTCACGTAGTTTCAAGTCGCGTACATAAAAGTTTTTTAATATATATAATTACCAAATATTGTTTAATATATATTTAACATTTTTATACATGTTACAACACACATATAATAACAAACCTATATAGTATATAAAAAGACAAACGCCAAATTTTAGCATTTTGTATTTCTTTTCTCTGTGTGAATAAAATAACAGTTCTTAACGTAGTTGCTAATACTGTACTATATTTCTAAAAAAAAATTACGAAAACCCCTGACATCGTCACCATAACAATGATAAATTTGGAAAATAATTAAGGCACATTTTTTAATGCTACGAAGCACACTCTTAAGAGAAATGTTTTAAACTTATGTTGGGATGTAACTAATATCTTAAAAGCATTCTGAAACCGTTACTTTGAGGGAAACCTTTATATACCGAACACCATACCATCCTTTAATCGAGTACGATTTTCGCTTCTTAAGACCCATTTGTCTTCAAAATGCACTGTACTGTGTAAGTAATAAATCAGTCTTAAAATCAGTTAATTATTTTATCTTCCTATTTCGTATTCTAATTGAGATAAATATCAGATAAGCATGTGTTACTTGTATCACGACATCAAGGTATTATTTATCAGTAATTAATATTTCATTTTATTTTTTTGTTAACTAATGTGCATAGGGCAGTGCACTAGACATCACTACCTGTGTGTAGTGTTGCGTTACACTTTTTAACGCATTAGAGTTTACATAAAATGATAAATTCAAAATTTCTTTTAAAAGTATAAATATCAGCGATCAATTTAATTAATGTCCAGTATAACTCAGTCAGTAAAACATTCGGAAATATGTATAGGACCTGTTAACCTAAATATTTGTTAGCAGTTAAACTGAACTAAGATGTGTTACAGTGGTTTTTTCTCTGTCCGTATATTAGAGGTATGGAACATCAATAAATATAGTTAAAAAAACTAAAGAAACATGCTTTTAAAGATTATCAAACTAAAAAAATAAAAATAATTTTAAAATTTAATTTATGACAATAGTATATAAGCAATACTAGTATAAATGAGAAAAAAAGCTTGAGGCGCTTTGTGCCATATTTTTTGTATATTAAGCGCCCCATGCTTTTTTCTCATTTATACTAGTATTGCTTATATACTATTGTCATAAATTAAATTTTAAAATTATTTTTAACTTTTTAGTTTGATAATCTTTAAAAGCATGTTTCTTTAGTTTTTTAAACTATATTTATTTTTAACTTTTTAGTTTGATATTCTTTAAAAGCATGTTTTTTTAATTTTTTAAACTATATTTATGTTTAATTATCATAGGGAAATGAGTTACCGACACTACCTATTACCATCTGAGATAACTATTTGGAGTTGAAACGTCACAAAGAAATAGTAAAGTCTCTCCGAATCATTTACAGTTAGATGTATGGATATAATCTTAGAATTTACCAGAAAAAAAAAACATTCTTTTTTTCCGGCGTGGCCGGGAGTAGAACCTACGATCGCTGAAACCGTAAGCTGTCGTCTCAGAAGTCGCGCGCCTTAGACCACTCGGCTAACGAACGTGATGCAATTAGTTGGACATTTTACAGTGATGAGCACTCACTCTTAGTCGAAAGAGTTACAGACGGACAGACAAACAAACATACAGGTGAAGCTAATATAAAGCATGTAATAAAATACGCATCTGTCGCCCATTTACTTTAAATACAGAATTATAAACTACATATTGTGAAAACATTCTGCAGCAGTTTTTGCTGAACGGAAAAACACGGATGAGAAGACAGACGAAATGTGTTTGGTAAGTGATTTTTCGTCAAATGAAATGGAACAGGACAGTGCTTATCAGAATGAAATTACAGAACTACTTTTGTGCAAGGAAATGTATTTTACAAAGACATTTCAAGAGAAATCACCTTTAAATGAAATAGATCTTGCTGACATGGAAGAAATAGACTTAGATTTAGAGGCCAGGCCCCTTTCAAGTGACGAAATTTCTCTTGAAGGGCTGAAATATGTTTCTGGCTATATAGCTCACCGTTTCAGAAATAAATATCCTGACCTTGGCACTACGGATTTCAATTCGGAGGACGATAGCTGGATACATGTACAATCAAAGGGTAACTTAAAATGTCCCACTAATGAATTTTTTGAATTAATAAAGATCGCTGAAATGTGTTTTGATAATATTCATGGCAACAATTTGTGCAAAAAAGAGCGGATTTTTGAATTACTGACTAAAATTATTTGCGGAACTACTGAAAATAAATATCCAGAAGAAGTTATATACTGTTTTGTCAGGACAAGAACGTATATGCGTATCAAGTATTTGAACATGAAATATTTCAACGAACAAGACCAAAAACGCAAAGAAAGAAATAAGATGAGGAAAACTACCCTCTAAGATTTTTCAGTGTGATAGTGTCCACTTTCCTTCACCATAATATGTATGTTCATAATTTATTTACGATGTTTTTTAATTACTATATTTAAGAAAAGCATTTATTGTGAATATCGCAGCAATTATATAGGGCTTAAGGTATTTATTGTATTCCAAATATTGAGTATGACATTTTTATTGCCTTTATTAAAAATAATATGTATATTAACAATGCAACAAAATTGCGATATTTTTGTATGGCTATTGCAATTTCGTTTCTTGTAAACATTATTGTAGACTTTTTCATATTGAAATTAAATTTGCTATAGGGTTGTTTGTATTTTAATTTTACAGTTATAAGATTTTTTATATGTTGTTTACTGTTTACAAACATTTGAAAAATATTTCCTTAAACATATTTCCATTTCCATGGCAATAGTCTTGTTAGCTTTTCGGGTAACTCATCTACATGGATGATAAGATGGTGCGACATCTAAAACATATCACACCACCTTTACATAACTATAAAACTAAGAGGTGTTTTCTTTACATAATATTAAAGCACAGTGTTTCCTTGTGGCGTAGGAGATTTAGAATTTACATTTATCTAGAAAAATGGGCTTTCAGAATGTTTTTTAACACACAGTGTTTGGGAAGGTTTTTTAAGAAAAAAATTGACTACGCGTTTTATTTTTTTTTCAGCTGAATTCGGGCACTTGCATGAAATATAATTAATCCGTAGGAAGCGCAATGGTTTAAAGTATTGATGTTGAAGATTTGAAAAGATTTATTGAAATAGTGTGAGAGAATGAGCGAGTTGAGTGAGAAGAGTGCGGGAGTGGCCACATGACGTCTGCGCAGTTGCGGACAAAAATAATCCATTCTGCCTCCCCATGGCGAAGAATGAGTGAAAGAGAAACCTGATAAACATTCCCCTCCTCCGGGCACGATAGAACCTTATCGGCTGTGTGTTAGAGGGAGAGCGAGATACAACCTTCGAGGTTTTGTTAGTTCCCGCTAGATGGCAGGCCGCAGAGCGACTACCAGCGACACCCTTCCCGTATGAAGGCCATCTCGCTACTGACGAGCTGGAACTAAGCTCCTGACCTCCCTACATAGTAACGGTCACCCACATAGGCATCTAGACTCTTTAGTGGTCATATGATACAAAATTCATTGTTTTCGGGCCTGTGACCGTTTTTTACCGTGCACCAATCGCCTTAATACAAATGGGTCTGCCTGTTAAGAATAGTCTTTATATAAATATAGCTTTATTTTTGTAGTTATAAAGGCAGGTAAATATTTCCTAAAATATTAAAACAAATTAACCAGTGGTATATTCACTACGTTTTTCATATTGTATGAATTTTTCGAACAAAACCGGAACCAAGTTTTGCTATCAAGGAAACAAAAATGCAAAGATATTAATCTTATAAATATTTTAATTTTACAAAAACAATATACATTTCGTTTAAAATATGTACAAATAAATAATTAAATATATTTTATACAAAACTGTAAATATAAATAATTTCACAACAAATAGATAACAGTAGATAAAACATTTACACGCGATTACTAGTTTCTTACATTCACCAAATAGTTAGAGATTATTTTATAACATAACATATAACATGCTTGTGTTACCATGCCACGAAAAATTAACAAAACCAAGCACAGTTAATATTTTCAAGCATGACAGTTGTAAACAAACAGGAAGTGCATACTTTAATGTAAGATACAGATAATCCTTGCACGACACCCATAATACGTTTAAAAAAACGCTTCGTGTTGAAATGTACTGACTTAAAAGTAGCGAAACGTCTACGAAAAAACTCTCGACACTTTTTAAAATTTTGTTAACTATGACAAAATGAATAGACATATACAATCAGGGATTCACGATATATTTCTTTTCTGTATCCTATAGCATTGAAAATGTGCGTATGGAAGCTCACGTCCACAAATCAGTTTTGCGAGTTATTGCGTCATAACGGAAATCCAGTCCTTGAAAGTCACAAAAGTGAAAATGCGCTCAGTTAGCATGTCAGGGTCATTTTTATGTGTAAAAGTTTATACTAACTCAAATAACACTTAAGCCATATCGTTAAAGCGTAAGCTGTCATTTTATTGTATTTGAAATTTTTATATTTATTTCAAGCAAAATAGAGGAAGTCCACTATAAGTTAAAGCGTACGCAAAAAAAATTACTTACTTGTTAGTTATTGTAAATATATAATAAAATTCCTACTGAGAAATTCTTTCAAGGAATGAAAATGTACTCCCACACATTCAAACCTTTGTAGCTAAGTAAGTTCATAAAAGTAATTTGCCCGAAGGTGTAGTAGCATTACTATGTGCAAAACATCTATATATACAATGTTAGCTTTGGAAACATTTATACTTAAATTTAAATTTAACGCTGCATATTTATACATGTTGACTTACTGATTATAAATTTAAAATCAAAGACAGAGTGAACACCTACCAATGTGATACGGTGCGCTTTTGGAAATCAGTACTTAAAACCAAAAGTTTGACTGTTGCAAACAGGCTTCAAATTTAAAAAAAAAAAAATCAGAAAACTATCCTCGAAATTTAGTCATTCACATTAAAATTATACGATGAAAACACTAACACTCAAAGAAAAATGCGGTTGGTTCTTGGTAAGTAGTCCAGCTTTCACAACACTCTCTCTTATTAAATCGAAATTAAATTTCATTGTAATGTTAACCCAAATTATTTTGTTCCATTCCATTGACCACTTCCAGTAAAAAAGCAGTCATATTTGAATCACAACAAAGTATTACCCTATGCCTAATACGCCCTAGTATTCGCCAGAGGGAAAATCAGTACAAACTAGACATTCACCCACTTATTACGTCATGTAGATATAATTTATTTTATAGGTTTTTAGAACCCAAATATTAAACTTCTTTTAGATTAACTTAAAAAATTATAGCATATGTTCAGTAGGTCATCTACAGATAATTGAATATTTTTCAAAATAAACTTTCAGCTACCCCATGTTTATCTAATGCCACAAATTTTTCAGTTGGCTGAGAAGCTTTGATTTCTGGGTAAAAAAATATCATGTCAACAGTTTATTCACTCCACAATTCTTTAAGTTGCTTACGAATGGGAATATATTACGATGTTAATTTTATTTTGAGTTTAAACTACAATTAATAATTATTTAGAATCAGACAAACTCTTATATTCTAATATTATTTTTTTGCAATAATATTTTTCATTTTAAATTTTTGGCAAACTTACAGCAAAATGTACACTGATTGGGCGTGTTTAGCGAAATCATTATAATCCACATGCCCTCTGTTGTCAAAAGCAATAGAGAAATGTTTGCACTGAATATCCAAGCAGGCATCGCCAGTAGTCAGAGCCTAACAACCGCTTCTCCTTCTTTCTACGCCGCCTAATAGCCTGTTTGAGAGACTCGTTCTCCTGTTGGGGTAACAGCCTACTTGTCACTGCTGTACGGCAAGTACTCAAGTCTCGGTCTCAAACGCCATACTGATTTATTTTTGAAGTTATACTTCTTTAGGCGCGTTATGAACAGATTTGATGGGAGTGAATTTGTACGATGCGCACGCACCATGCAACGAAATATTTTCACAGGATGAAAAAAAAAGCTAAATACAAATAAAAATTACATATGTGATATTAAATTTATACTTAAGTGATTGATATTGAATTATAGTACATATGTTAAAAAATATATACACTTATTTACTGTAAATATTAGTGACAGAAATAGTTTTTAAACAATTTCAAGTATATATAAGAGTATTTATATAAGTGAGGTTATGTTCCCGTATGTACAATTTATATTCATTATAAATTATATTATTGCATTATTATTTTAAAAATTATAATTTTATACATTAATAAAGTAATAAAATCATTCAGCATCATTATTAATTTTCTTTACTAATTAAAATGTATCTCGATTATTTTACTACATGAAATATTAATTTTCATGTGTTCATATTATTATTGAATACGGAGTATTTATTTAAGTATTTCGATTTGATAGAATTTATTCTTTACCAACCGTATTGATTATATGCTCCCAGTCCTTTCATTATTTCTGCATGCAAAATTAAATTTAGTTTTTTTTTTTACTACGCCAAGTAAGTATAAATAACTTCTAACGTGCATACATAAATAAACGCACCCATGTTTTTTATTATATCATCATTACTTTTATTTAAAGGCTATTTCTAACATTTTAACTTTGCATTTGTTGTTCTGTCATAATTTTTTTCAACAGATATCTACTAAGTGTATTATTGTAAATAATGGGTGTATAAAGTATCCCGTGGAAAAAATTCAACATGGCGTGTAATACCAAGCCTTAACAAGCTGAGGATGTTAAAGCAAGCGTAACTGAGCCAGAAATGAAAGAGCTTATTCTAGAGTTACACAATACCAAATATAAGGTTTAGAGTTCGTAAGTTAAGCTACAAACCGTTGTGTGTTTGTATTTTTCTTTCCTCTGATTCGTCATATTTGGGATTTAAAAAAAACAACTGTTCCGCCTGTGCATCTTTGTTCGGTAGATCAGATGAAGTAGCGATTTCGCCTTAGCGACAGACAAAAACCTATTACCATTTTTTTTTCTTGTCATTCTATTGACCAGCAGTTTACATTGAAGACTCTGTGCCAATGGTAAAGCCTCATTCAAAGGAGCACGGAATAAGACAATCGAGTGAGTGAATAGACGTCGAGGCGATATCTGCCTGAACGATGCGGAGAGAGAGGCATGCAGTTTATTCTCGAGGTCAATGAACCAGGGTATTGTTCCAGTCCAGTTTTAGTATCTACATGAAACACATTTTAAATCTTTTTTTATTTATATCAAAATGAATTTAACAAATTAATAAGTAAATATGCAGTTCTCTGCAAACTACTTGCATTTAGCTTTATTTTTTTTTTAAATCATAAAGTCAACGGTGTTTTTCTTTGACTTTACGAGGTCAATAATTGTAAAGCGCTTAGTAATGATTAACATGACGGTGATCATTGTAAAGCGACAAGTCTAAAGTTTTCAGTTTAGTTAAGACCTCGAAGCAAACACACTAGAAACATATAGAGGGAACTTCATTATTTATGTAATGTTGTTACGTCAGTCCAAAAAAATATGGCCGAAAATATGTGAAGTATTAACATTTTATTTAGTTAAAATAACGTTTGAATGGTGGAAAAAAATATTTTCTCTTAGCAAAATTTTTATTTATATCTATAAAAGTTTATTTTATAGATGAACCAGGGTGGTTTAGATTTTTGTATAGAAGTTAAAATGTTTGTCACCACATAAAACTATTTATTTAAGAATCAATTAATGACAAAAATACATTACGTCGTCGCTGAATGTCGCCAGGTTATTAATCTCACGCTTGCCTGTGTTAATAGCATGGAGCTGTCCGGTTTTGGTTTCTAGTGTATTTGCTTAAAGCATTCGCAGGTCAAGTCTGGGTCATGTAACTTGTATGAAATTCTACAGTTCTCAAAAGTAGTAGCAATTGTGCCAGTTTCCCAAACGTCCCTTGCATAGTAACGCGCGATGTTTATTTACGAACAGTTGCTAACAACATGAGAGGAGTGTCTGTTCAAAAAGTAATATTTCCATCTTTAAAAAACTAATAGTGGGAAAATGAAAGCGCGTAAAAGAATAAATGGGATCGTAGCCATTACATTTAAATGGTACAGTAAAATTGTCTAGAATTACTGTGTGAAGTATTATTCTCGAGTAGGTACTCTTTTGAAAAATAAATAAAAATTAAATTCTGAAAAAAGCAATTTTTGAGTACCTCTCACATTATTTTCTGATTCTGTAAAACTGCATTGCAATATTTCAGTTAGGTAAACTTCATTCGTTGGTTCGATTAGGTTGGCGACATTAAAAATAATTAATTAATTTTTTTGGGACAAGTATTATTCAAAACTAAAATATTTTTAGTTTAATTTTTATAGAAGATCATTGATGAATTATAGGAAACTACCCCAATGTGAATTCAGAGTAAATTGCGATTACATTGACGTGAATTTTAAGAATAGACTAACAAATTTGTTAAGTGTAAATTGCGCTATTTGAATCAGAGATTAGGGAAACATTAAAATGGAGCTTAAGGTCCGATTCTGGGCGAGGGGGAGTGAACCCAAAATGGGAGGGGGATTTCAGTGTACTACGCTTACCAATATGGCGGCCGTTTGCTTACAAATATATCAGCTATACCTTTATCGGTGGCTGAATTGGAGATAAATGTCAACTCATATCATTACATTTGTATTATAAAGATTCGTTTTGGACTTTTAATATGTATAAACACATTAAAGAAGTAATATTTTGATCTTATCTTCTCCCGAACAGCTTAACTATAGTCGATAATAAAAGAAGGCTAGAAGAGCTGATACAAATATAAAAAAAGTCTGTCATATTGTTATATGAAAAATGGCAAAGGATAAAAAAGGGGGGGGGGATGGGTTCACGTCTGGCGGTTAATATTCCATATGTGTCCTTTCCTAATCTCCGATTTGAACAGAAACTCCTCAGAAGTGAGTTGAAAGAACGCGGGGGGTAAATATTTCGTATCGCGTATCCAAGTCTATCCCTTGATCCTAATGGCAGGATCCTGAATACCTTGATCCTGTGGTAAACGATGCTTGCTGTTTTAATTTGGGGCATCGAAAGATCCTGGATATATAAAAAAAAATTGTGATGCAACATTGAACAATGATCGTATTATCAGATAAAATAAAAATCCGAACATAATTTTTTTTTTTTACTTCCTAACATTGTTTGTATTGTAATCAGTGGCGTAGCCAGGATTTGTGTATGGGGGGGTGTTAAGAAGCATGTCCCCCCCCCCCCTACGTATTAAAGCGGGGGGTTCGGGGGGTCCTCCCCCGGGAAAATTTGGATTTTAAGGTGTAAAATAGTAATATTTTAGCAGTTTTCGGTACTTAAATTTAAATATTGTAATAGTAAAAAATATTATTAATTTTAATATGAAATTAATTAAAGATTTGGTGCTAAGGGGGGAGGGGTGTTTGAACCCCTAAAACCCCGCCCCCTGGCTACGCCCCTGATTGCAGTGTGCAGGACTGAATGGCAACAGCGCACGGGATCACGCTAGGCCCCGCGAGGGGAGGCCCGGCGCCACAGGTAGAAGGGCGACTCGGGCCGGTTGCTGCCCAGGCGCACCGGCGGCAGGCCGGCGAGCCGTCGCTCCCGCTGGAAGCGCAGCAGCGCGCGCGCATGCGCCATGCGGCCGTAGAACATCTCCCCGCGACGCAGCACGGCGGCCGCCTCCGGCCCCGTCGCCAGCAGCGGGTCTGCGTCTCCCCCTCCTCCTCCTCCTCCTTCTGCGAAAACCAACACACCGCCCCTCCTCGCTTCATTGCGTTACCCTCTTAGGTCTCGGCGAACGACTTTTGGTCGGAGTCAATTTCCCCCCCCCCCCCCTAACCTAAATTAAAACTAAGTGTTGTTTGGGAGGGGTCTGGGTTAGGGAGAGACTCTATGTGCGTCTCAGGCCGAAGCCCATACGCTCTAAGCATGCAGGGGTTAGCCATGCGGGAGAGGGTGCATGCATCGTGTTCTAAGAGGGGTGTTGGCCAGCCATGGCAGCAATTGGCGCCTTGACTAACTTGACTAACTACCCTCACTGGCTATTCTAGACTATAAACTAGATAAGTTGGGCCCAGGTAAAACCTGCACAGACACAGGGAAAACCCTGGGCACTTACATGCGGGATGCAAAAGTTCATGCATTATTGACAAGCAGGTTGATTACGGGAAACAGAAGGATGGTTCAGGAAGAAGAGTTGAGAAAAGAGTCTACCATTCGGGGGGGTTGGGGGCTTGCACATCGCTGTGCGCATTGGTTTAGGTGGCACTGGTTGTTTCGGGGGCGACTTTAGTCGTTTCCCGCCAGGCTGCCAGCCAGCCAGGTCGGAGTCGTTTCCCGTACCTGGAAATAGTGTAAACACGGTGCTGCCATCTGTGGCGGATGGCGCGAACCAAAGTTCACAACGCCAAAGGGAAACTTTGTGGTATTAACTGTTTAATGAGTTCTAACAAGATGAGCATTATTTTAATAAATATTCCATGTCGGAAATCAGGTTTCAGTATATATTTTAGTTCCATGTGTTTTTTTTTTTTTTTTTTTTTTTTTTTTTTTTTTTTTTTAGCTTATTTCGGAGTTTGAGATTTCGATATTTAATTCGAAAGGTTCAATAGTCGACGTAGCTGCTCCGACAGCGAATTATAGCAGCGGGTGCGGAAACTACGTGTGATTCGCGCCTAGTGATGTAGTTGAAAACAATAATTGTGCATGCATTCATCACGCACGTCATTATTCTAAAGAATCCTACGTTATATTTCTAGAGACCGGAAGAATTCTCGGGTTCAGTGACCTCTAGGATAAACACCTCTATGTACTAGGACAAATTGCGCCTGCTCATTGGATAATGACTCGTGACACGTGTTACGTGAGATGCTTGTGATTTGATACTTCTTTTGTTGAAGTTTTTTCACTGGCTTAGAGTCCTTCAAGTAAACGGTGATCCAATCACTGACTCAGAATGAAAATGAACGAGTTTGGAGTGTAGCCTACAGCGAAATGAATCAGCGAATTTTTCCGGTCTCTATATATTTCGTGTACGTGTTTGGCGTTTTAAGTGTGTTTACAACATGAGAACACGTGAATTTTCTCGTTACCAAGGTTAGATGTTGCACATCTCTGGCGGGTACTGAAAGACTCTCTCACATTGTATTTTTTTTTCTAGAACGGCACAAAGCACTGCATGACCACCGGAAATCCTCCCCCTTTTCTCCTGCAGACGATCCTCCCCACCCCCGCGCGTCTATAACCTTCAAGACTCGTGGCGACCACAGCGACGTAAGTAATCTGCAATATAGCTACCAGTGTGCAGAACAAGGGGTTGGTTGTGCATGCATTTCTACATGGATGCTGCGTGAGGCAATTCACTTTTGTCCAGCTGATTGTTTGCAACATGATTGCGGGGTACCGAAGATATCGAGTGAAGTGTAGTGTTTGCACTGTGGAAATAAACTCGGTATGGAGCTGCCCTTTTTCTTGGAATTTTTTAAATTTTTATGGAAGCTATTGTAAAAATTAGTTTATAATATGATGTCCAATTATATGCGATATATATATATAATGTGTAAAAAATCTGAACAGGCATTTTTATCAGAGATTTTTGTAGAAAGATGTTTTTATCATAATAAATTTATTTAACTGGTTTGCAATTTAATGAAAGTTTTGTGATTTACAGTGATCCATGCAGTCTTCCTCAATTTTCTATACGGATTGATAATTTTAGATTATTTCTAATTTTCTTTGAATACCATCATTCTGGGGGGTTGGTGGTTGCTTTTTAGCCCTGTAACTTCATTGGTAATTTCGGTGTGCAAGTTAATTTTACGAATTTTTTGGCAACTCCTATTAGAGTGATGAAGATTTGCCCCTCTGTCCATCCAACTGGTGTTGTGATTGACAGTGTGGACCACAACCAAATGGGTAGAGTTAGGGAAGGTTTTTTTCAAAAAAGCAGATATAACTCTTAACTCTCTAATATGACAAATATTGCATCACTAAGAAATTAATGTATCTTAGGGAATATACCAAAAACTTTGACACAAATCAATTTTTTATACAATCAACCATAATTGCAAGGAATGAAAAAAACAGGCTTGGCGGACAAATTAAAACTTCTATAGTACAGACACAAACAAATCCGTTAAAATTGTTTGTTAACCTTATATATTACCTAAAACATTTAAATTAAAAAATTTTGATGCAACCAATCATTGGTGCAAATGTTAAAGAGGAGGGGTGGGTGAAAGGACATAAAAAATTCATCACTTTATTACTACATACCTACACTAACAATCAAATTATTTGAAACTTATTATAAACTTCCTAAGTATTAGCTTAAATGTTGGTTAAAACCAATTTTTATCACCACTTATTAGTGCAAGGTATAAAATATAGTGTTTGTAGGTAAGAATTTCATAACTGCCTTAGTTGTCTTATTTTTAAATAATATTTTAGATATTCAATGCTGAATGCAATTAATTAAAAACATTCAAAACATTTTTGCTGCGTGGGAGCAGAGAAAAAAAATTAATTGATTATTTTGGAATTGTGAAGGATATTTTATTTATATTAATCTCTCTAAATGTTCAAGTAGATTTTAAAAAGTTCCAGAAGTATCCAGAATGTTCCAGAATAAATTGGTATTTCGAAATCTGCACACGTAGGCTGTTTCGAAAGAATTTTTTTATTACTGCTCTGCTTGTAAAAATGCCCAATATCTTTAAAAATGCATATGCATATATAAAACTCATTAAATTCACATAAAATTACTGTTTAAATTGCATTTCTTTAATACCTAGGCATGCAAGTAGTATTACCATAGCTTCAAAGTATTTTAGTGTCCACTTTGCTCGACAGGTCAAGATGTTAATCCAATAATCCGCTAATTAATTCAGTACATTATAAGTATTTTTCAAACAATAGGTTATATAATGATTAAATTCCGAACGGTTTCTTAAAGTACACATTGTAGTTAACAAGAGCTACATGAAATAAAATAAATTTTAGATCAAGTAAGTTTGTAAATATTTTTTACTTTGTTTATATTTTATTTTGACAGTAAAATTATAAATTTAATTTTTTTAGTTAATTTATCTTGTTCCAAAATGTGATTTACAGTGCACTCATCACAAATAGAGATCACTTACTGGCATAGAAGCATATCAATTTAAGTACAGTAGTCAGTCTTCGTAATCTACCTAATTGTGAATGGCTATAAAATACTCTAGTATTGGAGTTTACCTTGAAACTTATGTAACATTAATATAATTAACTATGTAATGCCATATTATTGTGATAAATAGTGCTATAACAATAATGTTAATTTTTTCCATATTTGGTTCTTGTTTTTGAATATTGCTTATAAGACCAATTTTTATGATATGTATGTTAAGTGTAAGTATATTAAAGTTATTTATTTATTTATTGAAAACGAGACTTTGGCCGAACTGCACGTGGGTCAATAAAATAAAATAAATAAATAAAGTGAATGAAGGAATAATCTGCTAGAATGAATCGAACTGCTGTGTTGTGTACTCATGTAGCTTCGACTTCTGTGATGTACGTGTGGAACTGTGCTATATTAATGCTGTTAATGTGCCATTGCGAAT
Organism: Bacillus rossius redtenbacheri; assembly: GCF_032445375.1. Taxonomy (NCBI): domain Eukaryota; kingdom Metazoa; phylum Arthropoda; class Insecta; order Phasmatodea; family Bacillidae; genus Bacillus; species Bacillus rossius. The sequence goes on along the minus strand of NC_086333.1, from coordinate 40,522,640 downwards.
GTAGCCTAAGCTTCAAATGTTTTAACGGGCACCATTTGTAGAGACACAAGTAAAAGAGAAACTTTCACTTCATCTATGAAACGTTCAAATTCTAAGTCTTCTGTGGACTATGGACATTTTTTATAAGATTCATATAATGTTGTTAAGGCCTATGGTTTTATTAGAGTTTTATTAATTACCAATATTTAAATTTATAATAAATTATTGTACTTAAAAAATTCCGACCACCAAGATGTTTATTCGCAAGTCACTCGATGTCTGTCAGGTTCCACAGTTCGCACTCCTCACTGGAGCTAGGCCCACCAGTGGTTCATCCCTTACTTCGCGCCTGTCCACACACACAGTCTCGCGACACTCAGTCGCACTCTCTCGATCCCGTCGCTCCGCATCGCGCCGCTCTTGAGGGGGTCCCTCACCATCTTCGTCTATGTCGCACTTCCAATCGCTCGGAATCCGCTCGGAATCCGCTCGGAACTCCCGCGGAGGCCGGAGTCGCTGTAAGTAGCTGTGGCGCCCTTATCGAATCCACGAGAGCGGCTGTGACGAGTCGCATCATCCTGGGTCGACTCGACGCCCAAATCATCGAGAAGGGCGGCGCCCATTCACGCCACTCCGCGCGGCGGCCCACGGAATTCGCAAGGCCGCTCAGCGATAATAGCCCGAGGCGGGACGATGCGTAGGGTGAAGAGGGGGAGGAGGTAGCGACGACCCTTACAATCCAACCAGGCGCGCGTGGCATGCCTTACGTCAGTGTACGACACGAGACAAGGCGCGTGACGTCAGTGGCCGTGCGGGGCCGCCAGCCAGCTCCGAACCTGGCGCGTGTCGCGGTGCTGTCCGCGTTCGTAACAATATGCTATGCAGCATGTGAAAGTTTCGTGTCGATCTGATTAGTACCTGTATATATATATATATATATATATATATATATATATATATATATATATATATATATATACGCAAAGGTACTAACATTTGTCTGTAAGTAATTTTTGTAATTATTTTGTACCGCGACCGTGCTGCCATCTGTGATCAGTCGCGGCAACCAAGTGTACCTCAGCTTAGCGAGATGTGTTCTAGCAACTGTAAATCGAGTTTTAACCAAGCGCAGCTGCAAAAGGGGGATAAATCATAAGTTAGGATGATATATTTATGATTACTTAAATACTTAAAAGTTATGTGTTAAACTTTTATCTCATTAAAATCTGTAAGTATGGAAAGTTTTAAGGTTCTGTATTTGTGACCATAAAATTGTACATAATATTCCTCTGGCTTATATGATGTGATTTTTTGCATCTTTATCCTTTCCTTATACGGTAGCCCCTCCTGAATAGTCATTCTTAAGCCGCAATTGATTTAACAAGTTTGTCCGTATAAATATCTCAGTACAATTATATAGTTCGAGGCTTGCCATTGATAATTACGAGTAAAAACTATTGCTAAAACTCATAATTAATTATATGTTTTATAAAAAAAATTATTTATACTGCGGGTTCGGCGTTCGTCTTCTTCCCGACGTGAGTGTGTGTGTGCGTGCGTGCGTGGCTTGGGTGACGTCACGCGCTTCTCTGGTTTACTGACACGTCGCAATCTCTCACCCCACGTTCACTTCCGAAACACGCTCCCCGGACATGCATTCATGTACTACTTATGTGCAAAGAAGAATGTTGATGCAAATTGAGTGTTTCTGGCGATGATAGAATGAGGCAGTAACAAACAAATGACGTTACCTTCAAGGCAATCTTGTACATCGTTACAAATGCTCCTTTAATTAATTCAGTGAAAATCAGTTAGTTTAGAGTTTGCATACGATTATTTTGCTGGTGTATAAAATACGAAGCAAATTCGCATACTCTTAAGCGTTTAAACGTTTAAACAGCAAGAAAAAAGAAAACAGGCAATGTGAGAACTCATTATTGAAAACCAGTTTTAATATAACAAGGCCATTTTTAAAGCTGGGCAATAAATCTTTCGTACTCAGCAGAACAGGTAATAAATTACTAACGAAACTTGTACCTCGGTAGCGTAATCAATTTCAACACATTGACTTAGCTTTTTCACAGTATGAATTACGTATTTATTTCTTCATGTGAATGAAAAATTATGTCTCAATATTATTACGTGAATTATATATAGATCCTAAGTGCGCAATTGAATTTAAAAAAAATTTGTTTTATAACAACCTAGGTGTATTTTAATGATTCAAATGCTCTTTAACTAAAACTTTTTATTTTATAACAGATAAACAAATAATAAGTAGCATCATCTTGCAGAATATTCTCAATTTTATAACCGCGATGTAGTTAATCTATGTCTTCTTAAATTTACGCATTTTGGAGAAACGCTAAAAGTATAAAACCGGTTGTGAGTTTGCTTTGTATTACTTACTTTTATAAAACCAGATGTCCCATAAGCCATGCAGATTTTCAAACTATCGCCATCTCGAAAAGAGTTTTGTTAGTATTTTACATTCTTTTGAGCGTTAGTAGCAGCCCAAATGTGTAGCAGCGTTTGACGTCATGGCTCGTACGAGAGGAAAGGAGGAAAGGGAGAATATAAATTAGTGTCGTTGAGTTGCCGGCTTGTGCGCACTGTCATTAAATTATGCAGCAAAATTCTTTATTGTTTCTCACAGAGAGGTTTGAACTCAGGATACAAACTAAAGTTGCGAATACCGATGTAGTAACATTTTTACTAAAATATTTTAAGTCGTTAATTAAATTATAAAATGATAATGTATTTGAAATTTCCAAACATTTAACTACTTTGATATTAGTAAAATAGTGATGTTTAATGTATCTTGTAACCTTAAAGGCCCAATAATATTTCAATCCTAACAGAACTTGAGAGCTTAAAATCGTGTTTTACACAACTTTTAACTAACCATTTGTATGTACTCTTTGTCTTAAATTGAAGTGCTTTATCGATAAATAAATTATGTTTTTCCCGGATCCTTAAAATTTTTGTTTTAAAAGCTTGTCCGGAAACCGAATACTTAATTATATTTAAAAGATAAAAAGATTTACGATAGAGGCCGCATAATGATGTTTAATTCAATTCTGTTTACTACACGAATACACGATCTTTGTTCATGCTAGGAGTAATATATAAATATTGGCCATCGTGTTTTTAAAATAATTAAATAAACACTTATTAAACATATAAAACCAAACTTTTTTAAAGATAAAAGTTAATAAAAATAATACTTATGCTCAGCTTTCTAGCCAAACCATTTATGAACAACTATCAATAGCTATATTAGTATTTTTTAAAATAATGGCGTAATCATGAAAATGAATGTACTCCCAATAAGAGAAGTATCCTAGGATGAAGCTGCAGAACAACAGTGAAACCAGAAAGTGACCTCACAAACCTCTCTATCTTTAATGATAGAATGTTTCAAAGGCTATTAAAGCATATTTCACGCTTTCCTTAACTACGCTGAATGGAATGACCAGGAAGGTGAACAGCCACTTGAAGAACGCATCCTCATTTTATGAACTAGCTTTGTTAAAAAAAAAAAAAAAAAAAGTGGAACTCACGCAAAGAAAGTGTGAATTATCCCATTTTTTTCAAGTTCCACAAAGTATTTATAATACTTCATTAAAATTTATTTATTAATTATTCATTAATTACAACCATTAGTTCCGGATTTGTAATGCGAGTTATTAACACTAAAAAATTTTATTGCTAAAAGAATATTTGCATCATGAGACTACTCGTTCTAAAAGTTTAAGTATTGAATGACATTTTAATATCAAAAATGAAAATTTTAAATTTAATTACCCTTTTGGCTTGTATTTTTTTAAAACCAATGAAGTCGTAAAAATAAACGCGTACAACCGAAGCTAAGCGAAAACTATCCTTTAATAACTTTTCCTCCTGATCGGTTGATCGGGTTCCGTGTGAATCAGCTAGTACCATTTTCAGGTAATCATGCGTAACATGAAACTTATTTAATATTTTTTTAATATACCAAGTTTTTGAAACGGGCTAATAAGTATAACATTATTTTTCCTAGTCCCATACAGATTTCTAACCCCATACAGTATGTCCTGAAGATTCGTGACTGTGAAATTTTAATAACCATGAAAATACTTGTAAGATTTAAAACGAAAAAGTGGGGAGTAAGCTATAGATAATAGACAATTTTATTACACTGCAAATGATTTGAACTGCTGTTTGAGTTTTCTCAACGACAGCTACTCCCTACACTCCTTAGGCACTACTATTATCTACTGCATGCGCCCCAAGTTTTTCGTTTTAAATCTTACCAAGTATTTTCATACGTATTGAAAAATCACAATAAAAATTTTTCAGGACAGTTTTTATGGAGTTATAAATCTTTAATGAATTAGGATAAATTATTTTACACTTTTTATTCCGTTTTAAAAAAAGTGGTATGTTTAAATAATTATTTTCTGCTTTTTAGTCTTGTGTAAGCAATGTCATCCAGTTCTGTGCTATTTTTAAAGTTTAAAGTCTCTAGCTCATTGGGAAGTTAGTTTCGAATAGATTGCAAAATTTGTACCGAACAGACAAACGAACAGACCAGAAATCGAGTTAAAAAAAACGCGGTAAACAATCTTTCTGTTCTCATGACCAGGTGCACCAATGTAAATTATGTTTGTGGCCAATCCTGCACATGAACCGCACGAGGCGCGTAGGACTTACGCTTCATGCGCTGACGCCAATCTTGCCCCTCAAGGTCACCTTCACTCCTTTTTTTCCTGATCGCGGCTTGCGTCGCGTCGGCTAAAAGAACACTTTTTTAAAACATTAAGAAAGTATTAATATTTCTAAACACAACCATACTTTCTCTATGAAGTAGTCAATCGATAGTATTGGACCATCGTTGTTTATTTCTGTGGCAGTCAATTTATAAAATTTGCAATCTTGACAAATTTGAGGCTCTGTATCCAACACTGGCCCCAAGAGAACGTTGACGAACTGAAAAGTTTTAACAGACCTTCAACGATTGATGTAATTAATAAATGTTTCTGAACCTTTGCGGAAAACTTGTTTGGGTTATAGCAAATATCGTAATAGGTAAATATGGGAATCTCTGGCCAATAAATTAGCATGTCAAGCTATTCCACACTCCACGCCGCTAGATGCCAGTACTGTTGACTAGTTTCACTCCGCACCGCCAGATTCGCCGACATCACTGGTCTCGTGTATTTCTTGCCAGTTTTCCCACTTTGTCACTATTACAACATATTTGGTTACTACAGGTAATTGACAAACAGCCCCTCGCGCCTGGCGGTTTAGGCAGTCCGCGACACGCACAGCGGCGGCTAGCTGGACCACTCGTGAGCACCGCGCGACACACATCGCGAGTGTGCGCGTAGAGTGGAGTCAGGCGGCGAGGCTAGGGAACACCCGGTGCTGGCACTGCTCAAGGCGCGCGACTTGGCGAGTATGTTCACACGTTTGTCGTACTCGTCGTTGCTCGTTGTAGCTCGTGGTAGCTCGTGGTAGCTCGTGGTAGCTCGTGGTAGCTCGGGAGGGCTCGACCTTCCCCGTGAAATTCCTGTGAACGCTCGCACATAAAAGGATGAAAAGCCTCAGTGCAGCTATTACACCCGTTCCCACCTCCTGTTGAATTTGCAGCGATATCATGTCGTGCAGTTGCGCAGTTTTCGTTTCGAAATCTTCAAGCAGCATTTAAGTAGTTTTACAGTTTTAAGTTGTTCTATGGAGACCAGCCATAAAGTGACTATGGAGTTTTCAGATCCGTACGAGGGATGACGGGTCATATGTAATCCCACTAAATGAACAACCACAATTGTAGGAATTAGGTTTTAACATACTTGGAAACAAATCCTGAGTAACACAAAACTGACTGTTATTTAATCATGGTAAGTTTAAAATTATTTCCATTAATCAAAACTAGACAAAAATTGAAGCAGGATATAACAAATGAAACCGAAGAACGTTTGAATGGTGTACGAGAAGTGGCCCGCCCGACGCAACTCGATTTAGTCCAGCCACGCGCCTCGTGAACGAAGCCACTTGTTTGTAATTCAACTGACCACAATTTCGCAGTCACGAACCTCAAACAACTCGAATTGTGCATGATGGAGAACAAAATGTAAATTGAATTACAACAATTATTTATAGTACTTAAACTACTTTTTTCCTACGATGTAGGCATTACACAGATGTTGGATGCCTCACTGGCCGCCTATATTTCAGGCAAAAACCTCTCAAAATAACAAAATTTAGAAATAATTTCCTTTTCCTTTTCCTTTAAGTCACGGCTATTCAATCTGGTAGTTGTCACTAAGATGAATCTCTTAAAATCAGTTCTACTTTTTTTTTGTTGCCAAAATTGGTTTTCATTACAAAACTCATCACACAAAGAAGTTTGAAACAATGGCCTAAAAATATCCCGTTGGGAAGAGACGAGAGAATAATTAAATGTTAGGAGACAAAAAAACGCAGAGAAAATATATAATGGTAAATAAAGCTGACAAAATATTAGGTGAATATTTGAGTTAGTCTATATCAAATTATCATAAATCATACACCAAATGAATTGTGCATCGGCGGTAATTCTCATTTTGTTTACCAATTAAACGCGCGTAGAGTAACTAAAACATTCGGAGATGTGCTGAAAACTACACATACATAAACTTAGACTGCTATAGAGAACGTACACAAACACAACCAACATTGCTCAGCAGGAGATGTCCTACCAGAATGTAAGATTTTCATACAGCTAAGAAACAAATCAGTGATTTATGTTTGTTATAACAGAGATATTAAATCTTTGAAAAAATGGTTGAGAATATCATTTCCATTGATTCATATAATGGGCTGGCCAAAATTTTATTTTATGTAATCTTACAGCGCACCTAATTTTTTAAAGAAAGGAAACGAAATTTACGACAATGTTTAGTATATTAGTTTCAAGTTTTTTTTATTGTGTATCGATTGTTTTTAATTTTGTTTTTATGACGTAATAACACAATTTAAAGGGAATTTTTTTAAATATAATATTAGAGCATATCTATGTCATAGATCATTTTTAATCTAATATTACTAATGACGAAACATATGTTGTTAAACCTGTGAAGATGATATTTTTTTTATTTGGTTAGCAATCTTATCCCTAATATGACAACGATACAATCAGTGTGTGGGTAAACAATTTACTTTAGCCTGTAACTTAGAAAATCATTGCTGTATTTTATATTTTTGCTACGAAATATGGATCTGCTTTAATGTCCTTTCTTTTTGTTGCGTGACGTCATGTTGGTTTCTGCATTAAACTAACTAAGGGAAATATATAGTAAGGAAATACAACTGGAATTTTTATTTACGTACAAAATATAACGAAGGCTCTAACAAAACTACTTGGCTAAGAAAAATAAGGTATTAAAGCCCGAGAACGCTAAGCAAGCGTAACCACATATTATTAATCATTTGTCTCTTTGCCTCTACGCGCAAGACTGAACTACAGCGTGAAGTCTTTTCGGCGGTAACGCGCTTCTAAGGGTTTTGAGTTGTGACGCTATCCTTTTATAGGAAAACAGAAGACTCACTTCACTATAACACACTTCTTTCAGTTCGGCATGCCAAAATGATTATATCTAAAACTGTTTTGTTGAAACTACCAGTTGCAGTCCTTTTATCCATAAATTACAAGATATTGACTGATCGCTATTTGATGACAAATTAAATGTGCGAATTCCACTTAAGAGGAATCAAAATTATGTAATCACAATCTTCCAGAACAGCTCATAATATGGACAACAATGGAGTTAGGAATTGTTAGGAGACTGCATGCTAAGTCCTTGGAAACTTAGTTGCCAACGATATAACTTGTAAAATTGCAAGGAAGAGCTCTGTACCATTTTCAGTTTTACAAAGCTCTGACTTGCAATTTTACAAGTGATATCATTGGCCACCGGGTTTACAAGGGGTTTCCTTGTAAAAAAAATTGTACAAAGGTGTTTACAGTGTAGTTTGATCACTTTCTACGTAACCATCGCTGTGAAGAAACACCCAAAAACATTGCCGAAGTGAAGACTGGCCATCTCTGATGGTTAATAAGTATGAATCAGTATTGCCATCGTCAAACACATCCTTTACCATAAAATGCAGTCGTTTGAAACGGTTCCCACGATGCAAACACCACACCTCGCCCAATGTTTTGGTCGTTCCACAAACATGGTGCCGACCATCAACTGGACAAACAGTAGCTTCACGCAGTATTCGTATTGTAATGCATGCGCAGAGAGCCCTGGTAACAGCAAATGTCCGGGTTGGAGATGACATGCAACTGTTCCTACAACTAATCAAGGAACAATTGAAAAATGTCCTGTGTACATATTATTCTGTCGGCGGTATGAAACTTGGCCACTGCTGCCTAGTAAAGACATAACAAAACTTTTATGTTGTCCTTTCTCTGATCATTCATCCCGGTGCAACGCCTGAAGCAAGTCTCAGTGTTTTTGGCTGCGAGACCAGGCAGCCAAAAACTCCGCTCCCATTCGCCAGGCGAATTATCGGCCCGTAACGGCAGTGGGGAGTTGACCAACTCTCTTGCGGGTTTTTTTCCACACGCTTCCGTATCCTCTCCAGTTTCACTGCGGACGCAATATGCATTGTTACTCATCCTACCCCCCCTCCCCCCTCCAACACCACATACACAGCAGTTGTGCGATACACGATTATGCACGTAATAACAGAGCAGGACTTGGATGATTCTTATTTTAATTAGTCGTTACGTTTCGTTCGCGGCGAAGTAAATTCACAGCAACACTACACTATTAAAAGTGTTCACCTTAAATTTTTTGAATAATGCTGGTTACAAAATACCCAGGTATCTCCAAAAAATTCACAGCTTATGTTCGAAAATTAAAGGAAATCGGTTAATTTGTTTTAGAAATAAATAAAATATAACATTCAAAATATTTTTTGATATACAGAAAATAACTTTTTTATTCTTTCACGCTTATATTTACATTGTTTACAACGAAACACTAAACTTGAAAGTCTGAAACCTAGTTTTGACGAAGTTCCGGTTATATGAGAAAACGATAAACTCTTCGTTTATTTATGGTTAATTCTTCGTTGTAAAGTCCGTAAATTTAATGAGATCTCTAACAGTGTACTTGCTGCTTGGTATTGGTAAAAGACTGTTTATTCACGGCATATTCTTCGTCGACAAGTCTGTAAATGTAATGCAGTTTCTAAGAATGTGGAGTTTGTATGGCACACAGTTATTCTCCAAGGTACATTCAAGATTACTGAATGCTCTGAGCCATTTGGGTGTCAACTCGGACCCATGGTGGGATCAAACCGTCAAACCCTCTCTATACTAGCTCTTGATTGTGTAATTAGTCCTCCCATACTTTACTTTTAGGCCCCTGACACACGTATCGCTCTGTCGCGCGCAAGAACAAGCAAGCGAATATAGCCACTCGGTGGCCCGTGCGAATAAACAAGCTGCAGAGAAGCGCTACAGAATAGACATTTAGCGTGCTTATTGAATTTCATTTTTAATCAAAATCCAACTCGATTGTTTTTCTAAAATTAAATAACTTATTTTATACACGGGTGATATTAATACTACTGAATACAGAGTTTTTTTTATTTAAAATGTTATAATTTGATTGAGTTTTTACTATTATTTCATTTCTATTAATTATTTGAATGCAAAATAAAGTTATTTTTTTACTACTCCAAGTAAGTATAACTTCTACCTGGCCTACATAAGTACACGCACCCATTTTTTTTAACATCAACTCTTATTCGTACAAAAAAAATTTGCTTTTCTTAATGAGTGTAATATTTGTATACGTTTTATTTTACAACACACATACAGCAATTTGTATATACTTGCTTAAATTCTTTCTTGTAGCATCCATGACAACAACATTGCTCACACCTTCCCTCGTAAAATGATATTGATGCAGGCATCAGATGTTAGATCCTAGTTGCTGGGCTTGATTCTATTTCAATGATGGATCGGCGTGGACCAAAGAAGCCGCTGTAAAACAATCCGCGCGTGCCTAGTATCTGAGAGCGTCGGAGCAGCAGAGGCCTGGCGCGCGACTGGAAGTGGCCCGTGTGGACATCCTCACGCCACTCTGTTGGGACCCGCGTCAGCCACAGTCGCCGTGTGGACGAGTCCCCGCGTCAACAATGGCGGCTTATGACTATCTCCTAACTCGTCACTCAGTGGCGCCACCGAGTGGTCGTCAGCCAGAGCTCATACCTTCCGGGGATTAGAGCGGCCTGATCTTACCACCCCCTGTCCCCGTGTCCCCCTTCCTGGGCGCTGTTATCATCCCTTAGTAGCCTGAAAAATCTGCGGGCTTACTGAGGCTTCCGCGTGGAGTGGCATGAATAAGCGCCGATGTTCTGGATACTTCGAGCGTCGGATCGGCCCGGGATGAAGCGACACGTCGTAACAACTCCAGAAAGACGTTCAACGGGTATAAAAGTGGTGACGCCGGCCTGCGAGGAAGTTTCCAACAGGCGAGTTGAGTGAAGTGCGAGTTCGACGAGCGGTGAAAGCGCGGAGCGATGTTACCATGCCAGTGTGACCGAGTAGCGCGAGACTGTGTGTGGACAGGTGCGAGGTAAGCGGTGTACCACTTTTGAGCCTAGCTCCAGTGAGGAGTGTGAACTGTGGACTAGACAGATGCTCTTTGATTTTTTAACAGACATTAAGTGTAGTGATTTAATTACTAATGTAAATAATAGTAGCAAATAAAACTGTATAAAGTTAATTGGGCTATCATTACGAACCCGTTTTTCCCACTCGAAACATTTGGTGTCAGATGTGGGGTATCCCTAATCAAATAATTAATGGTGAATAAAAATATTATAATATATTTAAAAAATACTATTAGAATTTATATTTTTGAGATTAAAATTGAAGTTGCGAACTGGAATTAATTTTGAGTAAAGTAAGGTTAGTGTTAGTTTTGAGTAGAAGTTTAGGTAATCTCATACGTGAAATTATAGTGTAGTGATAGGATAGTAGTGATAGTGACAGATACATAGTGTATGTAGACAAGGAAGATGGCTGCCGACGAACTGAAAAAAACATTATGACTTTCTTGGCCGGAATGAATAATAAAATAAAGAGTTACCAAAAATATATGAAGAGTAAAATTGATAATAGCCAAGAAGAGAATGAAGTGAAGAGTGAAATAAGAAACAGCCAAGAAGACTTGAAGAATGTCATTAAGACCTAAATGGAAGAAATGAAGAATGGCCAAGAGGCAATGAAACAAGCACAAGAAGATATTCGAAACGAGCTGGTTGCTGCGCAAGAAAACATGCGGAGTGAGCTCGTGGCTGCTCAAGAGGTAATGAAGAAGAAGATGGAAGAATCCAGTATTCAAATCGAAGGCAAGGTGCCTTCGAGTTGAATACTGGATCCTAGCCGAAAATGGAGAACTGATGGCGCAACAGCTATCTCAACTCGAACAGACCACTGAACAGCGAGTAGCAGCTGTAACTGAAGAATGCCGAGGAATGATCAAGGAAGCTCAGCTGCTACGAAAAGGAGGTGTTCTTCAAAGTGAAGTTACCCAAAACTCAAGCCACCCATCATTGATGGCCAATCGTCGGGGCTGCTGAAGTAAACGGCTAAGGCACTCCTATTGGCCCTGCGAGGATCTCCACTTGAGCTGCTTCAGACCATGCCAGTTCCGGAGTAGAACTATGCTGTACTAGTGGAAGCTCTTGATCTTACATATGGCGACCGACACATAGGCGAGGTGTATAGAACGGCGCTCAAAACACATCAACAGCAATCTTAGGAAACATTCCAGGAATCGGAATCTGACATTGAACGACTCGTGCACTTCGTCTACCCGGAAGCACCAAAAGAGTTCCGACAGCAGCTAGTCACCAGTGCATTTATAGACGAACTCAGAGATGCAGAGATTCCACCAACTCTTCGTATGGCCCGCCACAAAAATATTCGCTATGTTCTTGTTCACGCTCTGGAAATCGAAGGTGCATACACTGCCTCAATAAACATGAGCCTCAGGGTGAGTGAGGCAGGCCGTGATAAAACTTTACCACAAAGTGAATCGCAGCTCAAGTACTATAGAAGAAATTATGCTCGGGTCAATAAGAAAGCTGATGGATGGTTCACAATTTCGAAGAGCAAGAGGTCGCCCACAGTGCTTCGCATGTCGAGAACGGTGGCATGTCCAGCGTGACTGCCCGAATTGTGGGAGCAACCCGAAGGAAGAGGACAGCGATGCAACAATGCGATCAAGGAGGGGAACAAGTCGCAAGTTCAATGAGCAGGAAGTCGCCTAAGTGTTCTGCGAGCCAAGGACAAGGGCATGTTCAATGGGGATGCCCGGAACGGGAACGTGCCCACCGGGGCTGCCTGATGGAAAGGGAGGCGTCACGACCACAAAATGCAGAATAGAGAGATCCATAGTAATTGCAAAGCGGACCTATCACCCTGAAGAGTCTGAGGACGGCCGTGATGTTACATCTGCCACGAAGTGGGCCATATCCAGTACAATTGCCAGATGCGTATGATGGCTTCACAGCATGGTCTACAACAGCACAGTGTTACCTGTTCAGAACGAACAAGTTTACGGAGGAGGCAGTGTTACGAACGCGGGAGACAAGTCCGCGACGCGCGCCAGGTACCTGAGCGGCCTGGCGGCCTCACACGGTCACTGACGTCACACGCTCATACATCGGGAATTAGGTTGGCCCGGCCTCACCACCCCCCTGCTCCTGCGTCCTCCTTCCTCGGCACTTTTATTTATCCCTGGGTAGCCTGGGAATACGGTGAGCTTACAGGGGCCTCCGCGTGGAGTGGCATGGATAAGTGCCGTTGTTCTGGATGCTTCTTGCGTCGTGTCGGCCCGGGCTAATGCGACACGTCACACCCACGCCAGTCAGTTCCAGAAAGACGACCACGGGTATAAAAGTGTGACGCCTGCCTCCGCGGGAGTTCCAACAGGTGAGCTGAGTGAAGTATGAGTTCGATGAGCGATGCGACGTGGAGCGACGGGACTGTGTGAGTGCGACAGAGTGACGCGAGACTGTGTGTGTGTGTGGACAGGTGCGAGGTAAGGGGTGAACCACTGTTGAGATTAGCTCCAGTGAGGAGTGCGAACTGTGGACTTGAATAATTCTTGGTGTTTTGTGAACATACATTAAGTGTGGTGATTTAGTTAGTAATGTAAATATTATTATCAAATAAAACTGTATAAAATATATTGGGCTATCCTTACGAACCCATTGTCTCCACTCGTAACATTATATACGAAATCTCCAATACTATAAACGCCGGTGAAACACCAGTTTTAAGCATTTTTTTCTCGCTGTTCAAAAGTTACATGTTATAAACGAAAACATAAAATGAAAACAGTACAGGCAAGTGTAATGGTTCTTAAATTCTATTCTTAACCAGATGCCTGTACAATGTAACTTATTTTTGTAAATGGAACAGAAATATTCATGTAAAATGACAGATATTTGTAAATTTGTACATTTACATTATAACAGCTGTATCACAACAAAACATTGTTCGCAGTTATACTGGGTTCAGATAATTACCCGGGAATTTATGATTCGTGTCGTCCCAATGCATGCAATAGTTAAAATTTATTTGTAAACAGTTTCCGGTTTGGCTTTCCAGTATTAGCTGAACACGTAATAAGCATGCTACAACAAAATAAAGTAAAATCGTTGAATATTCGAATTTCTTTAGCATGATTTTAAAAAAAAAGTTATGCTTTAATGTATCATCGATTAAAATTTAAAATTATGCGTCAATTTTCGTATCAAACACTCAGTATTATCTCGAATGACGTTATTTAATATGTGGAAAAAAAAACCATTACCATTTGTAGTACAAAGTTACAACATCTTTCTTTTAGTGTTACAAACTATTTCTTGGGAACTGGTTTCAAAAGTATTATTTTGTAAAAGTACAGATTATTATTTTCCTGTGTAGTAAACATAGAGCGGTTTGCACGTCATTTGGCAACCTAGCCTTAAGACCATCCATAGACTTCACTGCGTCGTGTCAGCACGCTTGGTAAATGTACGGTGAGGGTTCGAAGCAGTGTTTAACGAAAGAAGCGCTCGTCCTCCGTGGTCCTCCGGGGGCGCTGTGTGGGGGGGGGGGGGGGGGGAGGTGCCGGGGTCACCTGGGGGCGGGAAGACGTATCGCTGCTGCGGCGGGGGCAGCAGCCAGTTCTCCGGGGGCAGGAACACGCCGACGGGCCACATGGCTTCCGGCCCGCCCCCTGCCGCCGAGCCTGGAACACACGAGCGCCACGAGGCCATCAGACACGCAAGCAAAAAAAAAAAATTATCACACTGTATTGTAAGCCGTGAAACATTGTTTTCAAAAGAATGCAATGACAAATAAAAAAAATTAATAACATTTGAAAATTAAAAAATAGCTTTATTTTGAACTTTTATTTTCCGGAGTTAAATGTTCAACAACAACAAAATGTATCACGTTAAAAAAAATTATGTTTTTTTTATTACGTTCTTGCAATGGGTAAGATTGAGTTAAATGTTAGTTTGGGCATGCGCCTTTAATAGTTATGATGTATGCCATAAGAAACTTAAATTACCATATTACCCGCTGCAAGAACTTTTCTAATGGCGTATCGATGTCCGGTATGAACCAAGTTTGGAAACATCCCAGCGTGAAAGATTTCGGGCGAATCAGTCGAAACAGAAATCAACCCGTCCTTTTTAACTGCAAGTCCAGTGTTTTAGCGTCAAATAATTTTTATTTTTTTTGTGTGACATCTTACCAGTAACTCAAATACCCATTCCTTACCAGTAACTCGAACACCTATTCCTTACCAGTAACTCGAACACCCATTCCTTATCAGTAACTCAAACACCCATGCCTTACCAGTAACTCGAACACCCATGCCTTACCAGTAACTCGAACACCCATGCCTTACCAGTAACTCGAACACCCATGCCTTACTAGTAACTCGAACCCGGATCCCTTCGCATGGAAAGCTGGTGTGAATCAGAATGTGCTACGGAGGTGGGTTATTAAACCCCCTCCCCCTTTTTAACCCTTTCACCGTTACGCCATCTTGCTGGGTGAGTCGAATAAGGCCCATTAACCGACTCAACG
Source organism: Bacillus rossius redtenbacheri (assembly GCF_032445375.1). Taxonomy (NCBI): domain Eukaryota; kingdom Metazoa; phylum Arthropoda; class Insecta; order Phasmatodea; family Bacillidae; genus Bacillus; species Bacillus rossius. The sequence continues at coordinate 40,507,522 of NC_086333.1, read as the reverse complement.
TACCAAGTAATAACACTGAATGCCTCGTGGTTCGGAAACGCTTGATCCATATGCCTAATGTTATGTTGTGGGCGTATGGCACACCGTGTAGTGAGCTTACCACGCTAAATCTATCATTTAAATTGTGATTAATTTGTGGACAGACAGTCAAATTGTTATAATTTAATAACCAGTGTAATTAAATTTAATAAATGTAACTGTTCTTGATTTATTGAGTTGTCATTTACGTACCTGTATTCCCCCTCGTAACAGTATTAAATTAGGATAAAATAACATGTTAAAGAAACCTTGTAGAGTGTCTCATTTATATATATAGTGTAAATTTAATTACAAGAAATATTTTCTATCTTGTTGCCTAATGACGGCATTAATAATTAGTGGGGTAGTGTACAATGAGGATGATCAGTACACTCGGTGAAAAGGCAATGGAAAATTGCCAGTAGTGTAGTTCACTGCGCTACCTAGCTACATGTGTGATAGTAAATTATATGTATGATTTGCTACCGAGCTGTGAAGAACCTGCGCACTTTTATTCTGCTTTGGCGTAGAGCGCATACTTTAGCGAGCCGAGCGCTACGTAGAGACAGCCGTGACGCTATGTTGCTATGTGAATAAATGCTTTAAAATTTTCTACACAAGTTAAACTGCGTGCTTCATTCAACTGTAGACACACGGGAAATGAACTTCTGATGAGTGGTCTTAACGTAATTGGTGGAAATTAGATTTTTTAAAAATTTGCCCCGGGTTTTTTTACAGTCGGCATATAACGTGCTGCGATAAAAAATTTCAATATAAAACTTAATATTAAATGCTTATATGATTAAAAACGTGTCGGAAAAATAACTAAAACAAAGCGAATGAGGTGAAGCTTCAAGGCTAGTTAATTTTCTTGTAATTTCTATTATCTGAGGGGTTTTCCTTATTAATTAATCTCGATAGCTCTTTTGCATTTTGTTTACCCCACTGATTATCATCCAGATATTTACTACATGGAATATATTAGCGGAGAAAGGCACTCAAGTTTTCAAATTAACTATGGTTTTAACGCTTACCTATTGCGTGACGTATTAACAGCTCATAAGTAAGGCTAAGAAAATATCTGTTGCGAGAATTGATGATCAAACACCATTGATTAGTAGCTATGACAATAAAATGGAATAACCAACCCGGCATGTGATAGCGAGCCTCGTGATGAAACTGGATCATCACGGGAAGTCTTGAGTGCTGCCACGTGACTGGTTTTTGTTATTCAGAGCGGACGCGTAACCCTGGAAATGGCGCAAAGCTTTCAACCACTGCGCTGCTCTCTAATAATCGTCTCACGAACGGCTAACTGAATAGAGAAGAAGACGAGTGTGTGTGGCACAACGTGCCCTATCCCCGCTGGAATGAGTTCTGCACACGCCACTGAGAGCCCAGCACTAGTGCGTGCAAGGCTAGAAACACAGGCGACATGCTAACGATGGATAGAGATCAGGTTTATACCTTCGGTGGGCATACCATGAACTAAGCTCGTCACTTTAAGCCGAGTCAGTTCGTAATCAACTTCTCCAAAAAAAACATGCTAATAATTAAACATGATTTAAATTAAAGATTGTCTGGTTGAACACACTGCCAATTTTGCAGAAAGTTAAGAATATTGGCAGCGACGGCCCTAAACATAACTGGCCCCTGAACTATTTTAATTTTTCGGGGGCCCCAAATATTTTCGAGAGGAACCTTATCGGGGGAGGGGGAGGGAGGGCTCGGAAGGTGTGGAAAAGCCATCCCCCGGAAAATTTTAAGAATAAATATATAAAACAACGTTTACAAACCAAACCTGATCTTAAATTTTGGCAAATGTTTTGCCAATAATTTGTATTAAGAAATTATTATATTCGTTACTAATACAGTACTCAAGTTGGTTTTATAAATGCTAATGATCGAATTCCTGTTAAGTCGTGTCATTACAGACAATAAATTTTTGAAAGTAAGAAATCATTAAAACTAAATTGAAATCGAAAAGATATTGACCAGCAATTTAAGTTACATGCTAATAAAAATTAAATATATCCTTTCTCTCATGAATGTCCATATGTCACACAGAAGAATAGACGAACAAGGAAAATAATAAATATAGTTTAAAAAACTAAAGAAACATGCTTTTAAAGATTATCAAACTAAAAAGTAAAAAATAATTTTAAAATTAAATTTATGACAATAGTATATAAGCAATACTAGTATAAATGAGAAAAAAGCTTGAGGCGCTTTGTGCCATATTTTTTGAATATTAAGCGCCCCATGCTTTTTTCTCATTTATACTAGTATTGCTTATATACTATTGTCATAAATTTAATTTTAAAATTATTTTTTTCTTTTTAGTTTGATAATCTTTAAAAGCATGTTTCTTTAGTTTTTTAAACTATATTTATTTTTAACTTTTTAGTTTGATATTCTTTAAAAGCATGTTTTTTAGTTTTTTAAACTATATTTATTTTTAACTTTTTAGTTTGATATTCTTTAAAAGCATGTTTTTTTAGTTTTTTAAACTATATTTATGTATAATTATCATAGGGAAATGAGTTACCGACACTACTTATTACCATCTGAGATAACTATTTGGAGTTGCAACGTCACAAAGAAATGGTAAAGTCTCTACGAATCATTTGCAGTTAGATGTATGGATATAATATTAGAATTTACCGGGGAAAAAAAACATTTTTTTTTTCGGCGTGGCCGGGAGTAGAACCCACGATCGCTGAATCCGAAAGCTGACGTCACAGAAGTCGCGCGCCTTAGACCGCTCGGCTAACGAACGTAATGAAATGGGAGGGACATTTTAGAGTGATGAGTCACTCACTCTTAGTCGAAAGAGTTACAGACGGACAGACAAACATACAGGTGAAGCTAATATAAAGCATGTAAAAATGGAAAGAGCCAGTGCGGGGCTCTGTGTGGTTACCGGACCCGACGGACCCGTCCGACCCTGGTGCCAGTTATAAATAGTGGTGTAATTTCTTTACGCGTCATTAAACGTGTATTTTTTTCTAAATTGGATTTCTTTCCCTGTCATCCCACAACGTATTTATTTGATCTAATTTGCAAAGTAATTTGAGAAATTACGTAGGGTGCAAGTACACATGTAATTTCCAGTGTAACTTCTCCTTCTGCAGTATCTATCATAATATTCAATCAGAGATATCTTACATACCTAATTTTAAAGATTGTAAACGGTCGTTTACATAATTTTTTTTCACTTGGTTCTTTTACCGCGGCTTGGTATACATTTTACACAAATTACACCAAATATAGCAGCTATTTTGTATTGAAAAGCATACTTAATCATATTTTCCGTATATTGTAGTTAACGTGTAGTTAACGTAACTGATGAATGAGTATACCTGAAGCTAACAAAGGTTTTATTTTGGAAAACGCTTAATATCTTATACAAAACTAAGTAATGTTTGCAGAATGATTATCTATATTCCAAGAACCAAAATTTATACATTCGAGAAATTAATAAGCAAACATTTGAAATGACATACATTTGAAAAACCATCGAGTAAAGAAAAATGGAATACAATTTATATATTTTACATTAACTGATGTCTTCCAATAAATTTGGATACAGACGAGTTCGTCTTGCTAGTCCTGTCAGTAATAACCTCATGGATCAGGTGTTCAATATAGGCGGCCCGCAGACAAATTTCTGCAGGCCCACTATGAAAATGATAAAGTTAGGACAATAGTTCAAAGAAAATTACTTAAATGTCAGTGGAATCAACTATTTATTTACTGGGGTACGTTAACCGGCTTGGGAAGTTGCATTTGAAGTTGAATGTGTGTGTCATTTGAAACTGTACAAAAACCAAAATATTTTCGATTTTGGAAGATATGCGTTACAAAGCTTACTGGATGCGTGATTACGTAGAGACCTGCAAAATTCGCGGATTCAATGACCTCCAGGATAGACTCCAATATCCTCTCCACACTCGGGCAAATGCCACCTGTTCATTGGCTGCTGACGCGTGAGTTGTCTCGACTAAGTGGCCTGTGATTGGACAGTTCTATGAGTAAGGGTCTCTAATTTGCTTTCATTACTCCAGATTAACAGTGAAGCAATTGCAGAAGCAGCGCTAAGGTATAATTATTTGAATTGTAGCATATCACGAAATGAATCCGCGAATTTTGCAGGTCTCTAGTGATTCGGAACAGTTGCCATTGTTAGTTTGGAGTCGCGAACCCACCGCCAGCGAAGTGTCGGCCCTCAGCTGTCGAGTAGAACGAGCCGGAGTAGGAGTGCGCCGGCCCGGCGTAGTTGACGTGGATGGCCGCGAGGGGCGCTGGCGACGACAAGACGGTGACCGCGTGGTGCAGCAGCGCTAGCAGCACTGCGACCTCGCACCGCGCCTGGGAACACGAGGAGCGACATTACCCCTCGATGTGGCAGCAGTGGCCATACACTCCGCAGGGCTACGGGCTACTCACATTTTTATTTTTGGAAGCCCTCCAGCGGAAAATTTTAAAAAATTTACTCTTGAAAACATTTCTGACCCAACCTGGAACTCAATTTTCAACGATGGTTTTGCTACTTTATCTTACGTATGATATTTTTATACTCTTTCATAATAAATTATCCTCGGACCAGTTTTATAAATGCTTAAGATCTTTTTTTTTTCGACGAAAGAACATTATTATACGTGGAAATAAAATATTTCAGTTTTTTTTTCCCCTAAAACGAAATCATAATTGAAATAGGCACTGACTATCACTTTAAGTTTCACGATATTAAAAATTTTGATTTTCCTTTTCCCATTAATGTCCATATTTCTAACATCGTACCATACAAACAAAAATAAACTGCCCGGCTTGCCTGTCCTGTGGCCACCCCTGCAGGACATACAAGCCCCCCCCCCCCCCTCACCACGGACATGAGGTGAACAGCACTGTACAGACACCTGCCAAATTCGCGTTACTTTTCTGGACCAAGGATAGACTACACACGCTTGTATGCAAATTAGTCAATGTATTGTGTCCACGGACTGCTCCATCATTTTTTTTTCCTTTTTTCCGACTGGCATGTCACAGGATCATTTTTAATTGCACAGTGCTGTTTCTCGGTTTCTTGTTCTTCAGGGACACTGCGTGTGTAAAATGGTATGCATTCCAGCATCTCACTAAAAAAAAAAAAAAAGAACTCTATTTTTGCATGTCTTTTCTAATGGAGCAGGCTATTAATTTATCGAGTCACAGACTTAATTATTATATTTCAAGGCAAAACAAAACCTAGTTAAGTCACGAGCTTATTTGTACGAAATTTGTTGAAACAAACTGATTACCTATTGCAGACCCGACGACTGTCCTGCCAGTACACTTGACAAAAATCAATTCCGGCACGTCGGTTTGTTTATCTTTGTATTTGCTCTATTCAATAGACCGCCTGGTAAGTGAAGTGGTCTTAATAACTACCAGTCATTCTCCCTCTTCGCTCTTTCTACCCTGTGAGCCTTTTTGTGAAGATGCCTTGACATTAAAATGTTACATAACGATAACATTTGTTTATTTAACATGTTAAATGATAGTCAATATAAAGTTCAGATTAACTTTACAGACATAAGTGCAATAACAATAATACAATAGTTAATCTTACAAATGAATAATCAAAGTGACTTGCTTGAGAAACACAATAACTCGATATAGTTTTGGTATTATTTTATTTTATATAAGTTTGCATATGAGTCATCTCACAAATTTTGTATCAGTTGATCAGTGAGAACCTGCATTTCGTACCTAATACTCTTGGTAATGCTGGTTTGATGAATCTATAATAAAATTTAATGTTATGTTAAATTATTCATTAAAAACGCAAATTTTTCAAATAACTGGCCTTGCAATCATATTTGAGAATTATAAAGTCCCCAGTGGGCTTACGAAAGTTATATTACCTACACACAACTAAAAACAGTCAACGATTAGCATAATGGTATATGATGGAGTAGTTATACAAGCGTAAATAAAAATGTTCATGTGTGAAACTAACCAAAATATCAAACTAGGAGACTCAATAAGTGGCATATGTGACAAAACCTGTAGACTATACATTAGGTTCTTTCCAAATCACTGTGCCTCGCATCACAAATTTTGCAATGAGCCCACTGTAATCTAGGTTGGTTGTAGGGACTTCTTTATGTGATAAAATTATAAAATATTCGCCTCATGCCGGGAAGATTAAATATTGTTACGAAGACTGGTACAATGCTGGCCAGCCAGCACGTGAGCATGCCTGCGGGTGGGGTGTGATCCATTACCGCTACACGTCTAATCCGATTAGCAGCGGTGCCTCGCATTCCTACCTCCTCTTCCCTAAAACTTTCCCATTGAGACCGGAGTATTATCTGCGGTTCTCGAAGGTTCCGCACGTTCCCAGAGACACGTTTGCGTGAAGTGGCGTGACTACGACGCCGTTGTTCTCGAAGCTTCGAGTGTTAAGGATTACGAGACCTTTCCAGGGCATGACGTGACAGGTATATAAACGGAGAGATTGACCTGCGAGGGCAGTGAAGTTAATAGGGCGCGTGACCCGTTGGTGGGACAGCAGGCGGCGAGCTGTCAGACTTCGTGGCGAAGATTGGTGCGTCGTCGGGGGCCGAAGCATCCGGGTGTTGTATGCGAAGCGGACGGGAGAGTAGCGCGAGGCAGCGTGTTGAGACGGAGGTGCGCAGTAGAGAGAGCCACTGTCGAGCCAAGCTCCAGTGAGGAGAGTAGATTGTGGACTTAATGAAAGCGTAATTAATTTGAGGAAAGAGAGATTAATTTGAGGTCAAACAGTCTAATTGTTAAAACTTTACGAAGTGTGGCGTTAATAGGTAATAAATAAATCTGTATTTAATTAACTGGGCAATCCTTACCGGACCTGTTTCCTCACTCGTGTGTGTATGTATGTATGTCTGTATATACATAAGGATAAGCCTACTAATGGACACATCAACGCGCCCAGGCTCAAACATTGGTTCTAGAAACACGAGCATTAAATATAATAGTTTCCATGTGACGTAAACACTTCGCTAAGTAAGTATTTTTGAAAAATTGAACCCTTAAAATGTGGGTTCAAAGTTCAGACGACATATCAACGGCCAGCCTCTACAATTGGCCAAATAAACGTAAAATTATAATAAAAATCATTTAAATTACGATGAAGGCAACTAACAACGATTGATTTTTCTAAATTAATCTTTAAAGGGAGCAAAGGGAGTACTTTTTTTTAATACGTAATCTTAACTCCGAAGTTGATCATTTGATTGTAAGAAACTGAGCTCCCAGAGCATACAACAAGTGTCACGTAATTTTTCTTTTCTTTTCAGAAATTTTATTTTTAGGAGATTAAATAATGGGTGTATGGTTTTAGAATGTATGTATGTTCTCAGGTAATCAAAAAAGTAAAATATTGGTGTATTAATAAAATACAAATACACAAACCACTTGTTTATCACTTTCTTAAAGTTCATATTTAATGAGTTGAAAATTGGAAGGTAAGAAACTTACCATATCATTTATAAAAATGAACCTAGTGTGTAATATTTTATTTTCAAAAACCATCTTGACTAGATGGTAAAAGAGAGGTAAGATCATATTAAAAATAATAATTAATATCTCCGAAGCTAATCATATGGGAAGTGAGCTATAACATATGGGAAGTAAGCTACTGTATATCGTTACAACCTATGATGTGAGTAGAACTGGGTTCGTGAGGGATAGCCCAAATATTTTTTTTTTCGTGGTTTTATTGATTACTAATTTTTACATTAATTTATAATAAATAATTGTGCTTAATAATGTACGATCACAAATCACTGGCACTTAAAAATGTTAATTCTCAAGTCACTCAATGTTTGTCAAGTTTCACAGTTCGCACTTCTCACTGGAGCTAGGCTCAACAGTGGTTCACCCATTACCTCGCGCCTGTTCACACACACACACAGTCTCGCGCCACTCCACCACCGCACTCTCACGATCCAATCAAATTTCGCTTCTTGACACTCTCGGGGGGGAGGGGGGGGGGGAGAGAGTCACTTTCACCCTCTTCGCCGATGTCACACTTCCCTTCGCTCGCGGAACACTTGGAAGTACGGAATTGTCGCGGAACTCGCTCGAAACTCGTAACTCACGCGGTACTCCGCGGAACTCTTCGCCGCACTCCTCGTGGAACTCACTCGGCGCCCGTCGCAGAACTCTCGCGGAGGCCGGCGTCGCTGCTTAAGCACTGTAGCGCCCTTCTCGAACCGACGTGTGCAGTTGATAACGGGTCGCGTCATCCCTGACCGACCCATCGCCCGAACAGTCTAGAAGGGCGGCGTCAATTCACGCTGCTCCGCGCGGCGGCCCGCGGATTTCCCAAAGCCGCTCAGCGATAGATAACAAGCACCGAGGCAGGACGATGTGGTGGATCGGGGGGAGGAGGGTACCGACGACCTTTGTAATCCGGCAAGGCATGCGTGGCATGCCTTACGTCAGTGGACCGCAAGAGACTCGGCGCGTGACGCCAGTAGCCATGCGGGGCCGCCAGCCAGCTCCGAACCTGGCATCCTGGTCTGGTCTCTATCGTTCGTAACAGTATGAATACAAACCTACAATACCACCAACAGCTATTTTTTTTAACACTTTCTGAAATTTAACCATTAATGGAGATTTAAAAGGGGTTAAGTTTGATAGTCAATAATATTAGAACGAATAATAAACATAAAGAGTTACACAGTGTGTGTTTATTTTAATAAATTTGACCACCAAGTATGCAAAAAATGTATAAGTGTGTTTTTTTCTAATATTTATGTTAAATGTAGGGAATGACTTAATACCAATGCCCAGACGCAACCATTAGTCCTATAAACATGAAGTTATAAGAAAACATTATATGTATATGATGTAGTTAGCTACAAAAAACAAAAAGTCTTTAAAAATTGACACCTCAAAGGATAGAAAGATGGTTTAAATATTCTTTAAAGAAATATTTTGGTGGTTTCTAGTAATTCCAGATTTTGAGAAATAGCTGTAAAATAATTATTAAACCGTGTTTTACATAGTTTTTTTTTATTTAGAAAACAAGCTCAGTGGTTGAAATGGGAATGCGAAGTTTGTAATAGAGTAAAATAATAAAACAATTCTGTGAATTATAAACTTAGCGAAATTATTCTAAGAAGAAAACAATTACGTTTAGGAAACAAAACATAGCTAAGAACCTACTCAATACAAACCTACATATTGAAACAAATCTATTATTAGGAAGCGCTAGAGACGAAGGCTCACAAGCCTGGTTTATTTCTGGGAAAACCCGTCCCTCCTAGGTAAGGTATCGTCTGCACTACACGGACCTTCCATTAGCGGGCAGCTTTGTGACGATCACGCCGCCCTCCGCCGACATCGCGCGGAGTCCGGGTGCCTCGACGTCTGGATCGTTCTGCGGGTTCCCAGGGCGCTGCCGCGTGAAGTGGCGTTAATACGGATATTTAAAAAAAATTTACAATTACATGAAAACAACTGTATCTCTACAAAATAAAGTTCGCAGTATTACTGGGTTGGGATTCTTACGCGGGCATTTATGCTTTGTGTTGTCACAGTACCTCCAATAGTTAGAGTAGTTTGTAAACCGTTCACTGAATAGCACATACAGTATCATTATCAACTGCGCACATAATAAGCATGATACAACAACAAAAAATGTCCAATTATTGAATAATTCGATTTTTTTCCCCTCATTATTTAAAAGGTTATACTTGAATTAAACATTAATTTTCGTCAGAAATACTCAGTCTTATCTCGAAAGACGTATTTCATATATGTGAAAAAAAAACCATAGACACGTGATGCAAAAATTCAAAATATCTTTCTTGTAGTATTACAGACAATTTCTTGGCAACCAGTTTCCAAGGGAATCATTTGTAAAAGTAGCAAAAAAAGATTTTTTTTTTCCACGTACTGCCATGCAGAGCGGAATGTCGATGGACAAAGACCACGACAGCCCACAATGCACAGTTAGTAATGAGTAGCTGGGACCCGAGCACCCTCAGACCAGAGACTCGGTGCGAGAACGTGTGACGTGTGCCCGGCATTCACCGCGCGGTGGATCCAGGTCACGCGAACGGCTCCTAACTGGAGCTGAAAGGAAGTGTCTGGAAGCGGTTGTGGTGGAGGAGGTGGGTGGTGACTAGTGCGACGGAAGGTCGTGAGAAAGTGTCTCGCCTGCAGCCCGAGGTTGTCCGGCCCTAGCGCTTGCACCGCAGGGCGTGTCTCGCGCGGCCCCGCGCTATGTGGGTCGTTGCGACGCGTGGCCCGCCATTGCAGGTGCTTTGTTTCCTCCGACCGGCGCCGGGACATGGTGTCGCTATCTCCTTGCTATCGGGAGCAGCGAGCGGCGGGCCGGCCGACCTTCGGGAGAGGCCGGGCCGAGTGCAGCGCACCGCTCCACCGCTCCCTGGTGGCGATGGTGGTTATTGCTGTTCGTACGCCCGCCGGCGTTCGACGACCACCTCTTTTTTTTTGACGTGACAACGTCTAATAAATCGATGAACGCCGGCTGCACGCACGAAAAAGTGTCCCGTTACGCACATTGTCCCGTTACGCTCATTGTTCCGTTACGCTGTGTCCCTTTACGCTCATTGTTCCGTTACGCTGTGTCCCGTTTCGCTCATTGTACGCTTGCACCGCATCTATCTCTCTTCCACTCGACTGTTTATAAAGTGAAGTGAAAAGTTGATGTGGTTTTCATTGCTTATTACAACAACAATTTCGGCAATAAAAGGTTAATTATTCTTGCATTTTAAAAATCTGATTACTAGTATAATTTCAAGTATTTATTATTTTATTATTAAAATAAAAATGATTCAATTTTATTCGTAAAAGTATGCAATCATTTCATCAGTGTTTTGTTATGACGTTGTCATGTTAAACTATCGTCCGTAAACCAACTTTACAGACAACCAATTTATTAAGTTAGGCACATTAAATTTCAAAAAAATTATAAACTTGGTTTTTTTACGATGCGCTCGCAGTATGAGTCGAAATTTTCACAGGATGAAAAAAAAGCTACACATAAATAAAAATTTTATATGTGTTTTTCGAACATATACTTCAGTGAATGATATTGAATACCGGTCAATATAATTAAAAACATGTATTTATTGTGAATATCAGTGATAGAAATTGTGTTTATAAACCTTTTAAAAGTGTATTTATATAAGAGAGGTTATGTTCCCGTATTGTATAAATACTATGTCAGGTTGCTTGTAAGCTTCCATTTTCGCTGGCAGGGAGTGTCTGTGGAAGGTTTAGTAGTCTCCTGGTTTTCATGGGAGTGTTTGTGAGGTTATGTTCCCGTATGTATTATTTATTTACATTATAAATTAATATATTATTATTTAAAAAAATAAAAAAAATAAATAATTTATAATAAGTATTCTGCATATTTATTGATTTTCATTAAATAATTTTATTCCCGTGTTAAATTAACATTGAATACTTAGAATTTATTTAATTTTTTTAACACATTGAATTTATACTTGATCAACCGTATTCATAATATAATTCCAGTCCTTGTGTTATTTTATTTATATTAATTATTTCCACTCAAAATTCAAGTTAGATTTTTACTACGCCAAATAAGAATAACATCCACCGAGCGTACCTAAGTACACACGCCCATATACTTGTTGGTGAGCCCTCGCAGACTGGCTGTTAATCGTGAGAGCGCAGCAGCGCCGGTGGCGCCACGCTGCTCGCACAGCGGCGTGGCGGGACGGGAAGGCAGCAGAGCGGGGTTCCTCCTCCTCCTCCAGGCACGCGCGCCTCGTCGCGGCCGGGTCTCCGTCAAGCACCTGCACTCTCCTCTCTCCCCTGGAGAGGCGGGCGCGCCCCGCTTCCCACAGCGCGCGTGAGTCGCGCCGCGACATACGTTTAATGGGCAGTTGGGAACACCAAAAAAAAAAAAAGCGATATCCGGAATCGCAGACCTGTAGTAAAACGTAAGCGCGTGAATTTTAATTTCCCGCTCATCACTGGCTGAGAGGACGCGCGATTGCAGCGCCGTGACGTTCGGATGTTCCCCCGGGAAATGCCTGATGCATGGTTAATTCAAACTCACGCGCTATTTTTCGCGCTTGTTTCTTAGGAAGGGTTGCAGTTCCGGACAAATATTTCTTAAATATATAAACATATTAAATCCCTAACACGCATTAAATATACGGCCTACAATTCACGAACACTGTGTATAATTAGAATGTATATGCTTTGCTACACAAGTGCGTTGTCAGGGAGATGGGAAGTGGGTCCATCCCCACCCTCCTTGCAACCCTAAAGCCAGAATATATATAACTAATATTTCACCTTATTAACTAGCTTAAAATGATTAAATTATGGCTCTATGTGCGGCTAATGAATAAGCAAAATTAGATAGTAGCCTTATATTCAAACGAATGTTAGGACATAATCATAAGCAGAGAAATTCAAGAATCTACCTTTCAATCATGGCAGTCTTTCTAAGACTTTCTGGTTTTGAAAAAAAAACTGTAATAGGTTCTCAGATAGACAACTTATGCACCTCCATCCAGACACTCTAGAAAAACACTGTCCTATATGTTGTTAAAAACATATGGCGTATAATTAAACCACAGCTTTGAAAGTAAAGTTAATTTATTTCTTACTCCAAATTTTTAAGAAGTAATATTTTTTAAATATTTGTACTAATCAATTTATACACAACAACTAGCAGTGGAAATATATATAAATAACTTCCAGTAAATAGCCTCTAAGAATTAAGTCTGAAAAACGTTTTTTTTTTGTTATGAAAACAAAATGATTTTTTTTAAAAAAGCAGGTAAAGAATGGCATATTGTCAGGGACGAAATATGCAATAAACCATCCGTACGAATTCTCACACTACCAAACTAACGACTTTCATGGAGAAACAATAGCCTAGTATGATCCGTTACAAATACAAATTGTAGGTCCACTGTTCCGTTAGGTTAATATTGTTGCGAGGACGCCAGCGATGAGCCAGCCGGCGCGCCAGCCTGCAGGAGGGGCGCGATGCAGGTAGCGCCCGTCCTTCTGAGGTAACCCGATTAGCAGCGGCGCCTCTGTACCTCTCTCTCTCTCTCTCGAAGAGGTTTTCCCAGAGCCATTCTGCGTGAAGTGGCGTAACTGGAACGCCATTGTTCTCGCGGCTTCGATAGTTGGGTCGGGGATTCTGACAACACTGCATTTCAAAGGTCTGCGGGAGTTTTCCATGGCGGGGCTGGGAGGTGTTTCAACGACGATGACCTGCGAGGGCAGTGAAGTGAAGAGGTTGAGTGACCCCTTATCAGGCGATAGCAGTCGACAAGCGACGGCCTTCGAGAGGAGGGGGGGGGGGGTGAAATGTGGACTATTGAAAGTGTGATTAATTCGTGAACAGACATTAAGATCGTTGTAATTTTAAAAAAATAGTGTAATTATTATTTAAAAAATAAAACCTTTTTTTTAGTGGGTTATTCTTTCCTAACCTGTGTTCCCCACTCGCAACAAATAAATGTCTGACGAAGAACTTTTACGTATTTTTTTACAGATATTTCAGAAATTACTAATTCGTAAACATTATTTTCGGGTGAATACAGTGTTATACAAAGATATATCATGAAGATTTATCAAAACAATTATTAAAAAGTTATATGACATATACTTGTGTGATAATAACTTTAAAAAGCTAATATTAATTACAACTATCTATAACAACCATAATTTCTTCCTTTAATTTTTCTTTTTTTTTTAATCTGCACATGCAAATGTTTTTATACTTCCCATAGTACTGACTTTCTTATTTCTGTGTGAATTCGAAGAATTAAACGACAGTCTAATAGGCTTTAAAGGCTCTCTTATAAATACAAAATCATAATTTTTTTCTATAACAGGTTTTTTAAAAATTAACTGAAATAACTTAACAGACTTCTAATGGTGTAGTTTAATCTGGCCTACTGATTTATAAAGTTCAAGGCCTACCTATTTTCTTATATATATATATATATATATATATATATATATATATATATACACACACACACATTAGCAAACCCGGTGAACTCCGTTTCGCCACCAGATAGCTTCGTTTTATGTAACATTTCGTTTGGTGATTAAAAGAGGAAGAAAAATTTTTTTTGTTTTATATTTGAAAAGGAAATAATTTATTTCATTTCACAACAGTAATGAATTCATTTTGATAACAAAAATGAAGTGTTATGTAGTTGAACTTCTCTAAGTAAATGAAAGTGAATCCAAAGTAAATACTGAATCGAAGCGTTATACGTGTCCGCAAATTATCCGTTTCATTGAAGTGCTCTTTGGTAAACCACATTTTTTGTTTTTTGGTCTGACGTTAACACAAACAAAGCGGATGGTTTCCCAACTCGTGAACACGCAACGTATAACTGCCCATGTGAAAAACAATGATTTTCTAAATTTATTCCGCAAACACTAAGCGATTGGCCTTGCGACTTGTTAATTGTCATTGCGAACGCAAGGCGAACTGGAAATTGCAATCGTTTGAAGTCAAACGGAAGATCAGTCGGAATCATTGGTATTCGAGGAATACATACATTTTCACCTGCGTACTTTCCGTTAATAATGGTTGCCTCAATCAAATTCGGCATAAGTCTTTTTACCGAAAGTCGAGTACCGTTGCAAAGTCGCGGTGGATTCAAATTACGCAATATCATAATAACTGTACCAACTTTGAGTAGCAAGTTATGTGGTGGAAATCCTGGTAACTCCAGAGAGTTCAAAAACTCCGTTGGATAATTTACTACATAATCGGGATTTGTTATGGAATCAACGGATTTGTATGTCACCAAGTCGCCAGAAATTTTTGATTGAATGGTGAAATTCAGTGCGTGTACATCATTATTCTTTGCGGCAAGGATTGCTCGTTGACTTAACCAAGCATAATTCTGATAATTCTCACTAATGTTTGGGAAAACATTTTCAATAAGAGCTAATTGAGAGTCTACAAATCGGCAAAAGTCGTTGGTAAGAGTAATTAATCCAGATGTCGCATCAACTGGGACTTTTCCATTTCCAACATCTAACAATTGTTTGGAAAATTGTGCAGCACTTTGATCATTTTGAAGTTGAACTCTCATATTAGTGGTTAGCGATAATGTTTTTACGTTATTCCATAAAGGTGATGCCTTCAGGCAAGCATTCAATTCATCTGCAGGCGTTCCACGGGGAATTACTGGCAACGTCTGCCTGAAATCGCCTGCCAACAATATCATGAAATTAACTGAGCAGAGAACAATGAGTAGTTGATTTGATGGTTTCCAATTGAAATGTTAGGAAACGAATAACTTTTTTTTTCTTTTTTTTTTTTTTTCACAATTTCACAGTGCACACAATACCGGTTTGTCACATGAAATTAACTGAGCAGAGAACAATGAGTAGCTGTCAAACAATGTATCACGCACCGGCGCCATCTACTTAAAATGTTGGTTTGTCCTGAATTTTTCCTGAATTTTCTTTGCTATAAACCTCACGGAGCCCGAGACCTTTCCAACGTCTGCAAAACCGTGGAAATCGGTTCGTGCGTTCTGGAGTTATAGCGTCAGGAAGGAAAACCCGACTTATTTTTATATAGTATATATATATATATATATATATATATATATATATATATAGTATGTATATATATATATATATATATATATATATATACTAGCTGCCCGACCCGGCTTCGCACGGTTGTATTTATGGGGGGGAAAATGAGACCAAATCTCCTATTTACAGTTATAATAAATGAAATAAAATGAAAATTAATTAATTATGACAAAAACTTAATACAATGCTTTGTAATGTACCGAAGAAAAAACGAATAGCACCGATGGTTTCCCGACTCTCAAGCACGCAACGTTGTCATGGAAACGAAGTACCCACTGTTTCCCGGGCTTAAACACCAATCAACATTGATAATCAGTTTATTATTAATTATAAATTATTAAGACTATTAATCGAAATAAAAACCACCCTATCTCTCAAGTTGGAATCAATTACACATAAATGCCAATTTTCATCGAAATCGGTTGACTTGGTAAAGAGTTCACTGGACCTTTTTAGAAATCAGATGTAGTTAGTAATTTATTGTCTTCTTAATTTGAATAATTTATATCACTTTCAAATCCCGACCGACTTTGTTCTACCAGTGTATAGTTATTTACCTGTATATATCTAAAAATTGGTGGTCTGTATTTAATGAGTGATGAGGACTACACTAACAATGAAATAGTCGTTGCCATGGAGACGAATGAAGCATCAACAGTGCTACAGCCGTTGCCGTGGTGATTTTCTGCCAACTCATACATACATCACATTAGAAAACTCTAAAATTATCAGAGTAGGTGTATTTGGTTCATATGGGGACAGGGGAGGGGGGAGGGGGATTCGGGGATTCGAGGCGGCCATTTTGGATGACGTCACTTCCAGCGGCCATCTTGGATGACGTCACTTCCGGCGGCCATCTTGGATTACTTCACTTCCGGCGGCCATCTTAGATTGCGTCACTTCCGGCGGCCATATTAGATTGCGTCCCTTCCTGCGACCATCTTGGATTACGTCACTTCCGGCGACCATCGTGGATTACATCAAGTCCGGTGGCCATTTTGTTTTCTACAACATTCCTCTATTTTGAGTTTCGTCCGCCATCTTGAAAATCTTTATTTATTATCCGATTTTAAAGAAAAAAATTTAAATTTTAAAAAATTAAATAATCAAAATTTTAAAATAAAATTAAAAAAATATTATTTAATACAATTTTAATTAAAAACCTACATATCGAACACCCCACTCCTCTAAATTACAAGTACATCATCTAGCACCCCCACCCCTCTGTTACAATGGCATCGTCATCGAACACCCCACTCATTCATGTTACAATTTTTCGTTACATCCACCATCTTGGAAAATCATAATTATTAACTTAGAAAATCAGGGAAAAAAATATATACCATCGTTGTCTGCTGGAGGGACCATCTTATTTAGTGGAGACTGCCATCTTGATTTCATCTGATGGATGTCGTCATCGGCTGTAGGTTTATAAAGTATGTTAGTGTATGTAAGGTCGAGTTACAATTCTCTACCAACATTGTTATGAACCTTATAGACCAAAATCCACAGTCATTTTGTTGTTGTAACCGACAGTTTTTTCTTAAAGTCTTATCACTTATAGGTTTTAACTAAAATATATGTTATCAATACTATCGTTGTGGATGCGTTAGTTAAAGTAATGATAATTTAAAAAAACATTTATTACTCCATCTTAGCTGGCCAAAAAATTTTCAGAGTCCTAACTCACAAGTAATAATCTCTTCTCATGTTTGCGTACACGTGTTTTAAAGCTGCATGGAAGCAGATATTTTTAATGTCTGCGTTCAATTTCACTTTTATAAACAAGTTCATGTTTGCGTACATGTGTTTAAAAGCTGCATGGAAGCAGATATTTTTAATGTCTGTGTTCAATTTCACTTTTATAAACAAGTTCATGTTTGCGTACTCGTGTTTTAAAGCTGCACGGAAGCAGATATTTGTAATGTCTGCGTTCAATTTCACTTTTATAAACAAGTTCATGTTTGCGTACTCGTGTTTTAAAAGCTGCATGGAAGCAGATATTTTAATGTTTGTGTATAATTACATTTCACCATTCTGTAAGACATTTATAAGTATCAGTACCTCGTGGGATATAGGTTCTATATTAAAAATAATAAACAATATGTAGGTAAAATTGTATTTATTAAATTAAGAACATATTTTACACAACAAAAATGGAGCAAAAACAAAAACTACACATAAAAAAACTGAAACTTTACAACAAAAATTGAAACTATAAATCAAAAACATAAACTGTACAGCAAAAACAGAAAAACTATACAACAAATGGAAACAACTACCAAACTGCCAAACTATTTAAATCAAAAACTATTTACAGAAAAAAAATTATTCGCCGCTTCCAACATATCCGTGGGGTACTGTGTGGATACCATCTTCGCAGATCAGCCGTTTGTCGTCCTCCCACGTTATGGCCAGCTTATTGCTGTACTCAGTATAGAGTATGTGCTGATGGGAGCGAATTGCTCTAACGCCTGCCCTCATTGTGCGGTGGTCTTGCAGGGCTTCCAGGTAGTCATCGAATGTTATGTGGTTTTTGACCACACATCGCTGGATGCCCTTGGCCTTTTTCTCGCTCTTACCACCACACCTGTAGGCGTAGAGTTTGGCCCGTAGGCTTACAAACTCCTCCATCACTTCTCCCCCACATTCATCTTTGAATTTACCGACAACTTTCTTGTTGATGGGGGAGAAGCATGGGTGGTCGGAAGGGTAGCAGCTGGTGTCGAATTTAGCCATCAGTGTAGGGTCGGTTTTGAGGTCTGAGTAAAAGTCTGTTGTCTGGATCTCATACACAAAACTGTCTGTATCCATATACATCAGGTGAATATTGTCATGGTAACGGGGTTTCATGGTATTGTAGTGGAAGTCGTACATGAGAGTCTTTGAAAGATCTAGTACGGCCAGTCCAGCATAGATCGGCTTGTCGAAAATGATGGTCTCGTGATTAAGGTGGACTAGAGACAAATTCGGTTCGTACATTGTACGGTCCTTGAAGGACGGACGACACACCAACTTCTTGAACCTCTTCTCAGAGCACACCAACTCCATTTTGAGCCTCCGCCTTTTATTTTCCATCAGTTTACCAAATGTCGAGTTCACAGCGAGCTTAAAGAACTCCTTCTCGAACTCGTTGGCTGCTGCTTTCCGCTTGTTGGTATTCAGCCGAATATAGGGCTCCAACCATGCCGACTGCTCAAACTGCAGGACTCGATGTATCTTAGTCACTCTCAGCCCATGAGATACCGCTTGCTGGAGGTTTTTGTAGTGGACAATGTAGTGCTCTTTATTTTCAAGTGTTGTCATCAACTTTGATTGATTTGAGCCGGGCAGACACTGATTTATGGGGAGAAATGGCAGGTCTTTATGACTTTCATGGAGCTCGGGAGGGTACTCCACATCACACTCAATAATGTAGCCTGTAGGAGAATCATCTGGGACAGACACGACATCAATTGATGTGTCTGCCCATTGGAAATGCCGAATTGGAAGCGGCAGAGACATCGCCCACCCGTACAAATTATTTGCATCAATGTACTCCAGGAATGTGGATGGCTTGGATGCATCATATGTCTCAGGTATGTAGGAGTTATTGGCTACGCAATGACGTTTAATGCTTTGCGCTACTCCCCCCCTAATACCAGCCTCCACAAACATGTACATATCATAATCGGTAAGAAGCTCTAGCTGTACGCCTGTGGTTCGAAGCATCGCATCGAAAGCGAACCCTGGACAAGAAACATAGTGAGACGGATCTAGGCTGTATGTCTCCAAACATATGGAACGGAAATTCTCGAATACATCCGCCAAAATCAGGACATCTGTCTTTAGATACAAGTCAGCGTACTCCCCCAAAGTAGCACACTGAAACTTGTCCCAGACTTTCACTGCATGAGCGTACTCCATCTCTGAAATCATGGAATCAGTCAGACTATTGTAGAAATCATCGATGGATGGAAGACGAGTATCATCTAGTCGAGCAAAAGAATCCACAAAATCATACGGGAAGACACCCTTGCGGGTAACCAACTCCAACTCATCAGGCGCGAAAAACTCAGTAGTACTTATAAACTTGTCTGCAGGCAAGAACTCAGCGAGCGAAGCAAGACCCCGACTCATAAAACGGAACGTATCGACAAACTGAATGCTGAACTTATCATGTAACTTCTTGGAAAAAGTTATCAGCTTCTCCTCTGAATTCGGAATGATGAAGATGTCTTTACTATCATACCCCAACTTCCTGATAATGAAGTTCTGATCGTATGCCAGGTTGTGGAAGAACACAATCAACTTTTTCGGTCTGCGCCTGAGAAGGTTGCAGTCATTACATGCAGGCCCAATAAATTCGCCGGTGAAGTGATTGTGGTCACGAACTTTCTTTACAGTTCCTCCGAACTTTCCTCCACAGTAGCAACAACACCTTGCTTGCAGAAAAGCAGTGTTTTGTGCATGTGTGAGCGGAGTCATAGGAACAGACGTAGAAAATATTTTCTGTACGTCATGTCCAATCTCCACAATGCGGGATATGAACTTATCCTCTGCGTCACAACCGCGATACAATACAGGCTCTGATGGAAGTGCTGAAGTGAGGTGTGCAGGAATGATGGTATTATCAGCTTTCACGTAAATACAGTAGCTGTATGCTTTATGCTTTTGGTACTGCAGCGTGTATGACTCATCAGTATTCGGGTGACATGTATGGATTTTCTCTAGAATAGCTTCAAAGTCGCAATATACCACGATGGGCATCTTATCACTGTGATGGAAGTTTTTGAACTTCAGAACAGGTGGCTGGCCGTTTTGATCGGGCGATGGCATCTCCATCCTAACAGCAGCATGCTTTTTGCAGAGCCCACGGTGTTTTTCCAAACACTGAAGACCAGTGAGCCCGCTAACCCTACCCCGATCATCGTAATGCTTGAAGCATCTTTTACAAACATGAATAGCATCATGATGTGTAGTGATTTGGGACCGAACCAGAGCAGAAAAATTAGTGATGTAGGTGAAATGGGATGAATCGTCATTGACCAAGAGCAGAAGATCGAAATGATGTTCTTTTTCTTCAGGAGCGACTCGTGCAGGAACAACATTCAGATTCTCGTCGATACTGTAGATGTTGATGGAGACTCCGGGGTTCTGTTTTTCAAACAGTGGTATTTGCTTGATTGGAGTAGGGAAGTCAGTGTTGTTGAAGTTGAACTTCCCCTCCAAGTCATGGTAGCGCTGGTTGACACGTTCAGGATGCTCACCTTCCACGTACTTCACAAGAATCGACCACTTAAAGCACATGTGGTCTTCGAGGTTTTGCGGATTTATCACTGCGTATTTGTCTTTGATGGAAGTAGGTAATTCGATGTAGGAGCTGGCACGGAGTGGATCGAGCTTGTTGATTCTCAACTGTAGTCGCTTAACGGCCGACAAAGTCCATCCGGACCCCTTACCCATGTAGTCTTCCTCCTCCTTGCAGATCTTAGAGATGGACTCGGTAACTGCCTCCTCCACCTCATGAACTGCGTAGAGGGGGACATTCATGGTTTTGAAGGCCCTCTTGTCTTCACAGGCATCTACGGGTTTTTTGTAGGCACACTCGAGCACGATATTGAATTTGAGAGGTCCGTTCTCTTCAATCTCCTCCACAAGTTGGTTGATTATTTTGTTCTTGATGGAGTCCAGGTACGTACAAATATCCTTGGCAGAACTTGACGTATTTTCTGCCACGTACGTCTTCAAGTTACCCTTGAAACCCACTTCGGCGGTGATGAAGCCGTGGGTATTGGCCAAACCAGTCACGGTCACCACCTTTGTTCGGCTGGTCGAAGGCTTGGGCGTAACTGCAGGCTTAACTGCTACCATCCTCTGCTTCTTTGTTGGAGGCGGAGCAGGCCCCTTGCATACCTTGATGTGGGCTTTTAACTTATCAGCCCTGGCGAACTCCTTAGCACAGTTGTCGCAGGTATGTGATATGCGGTTTGGGTTAAGACCGCAAGCCGACTTCTCATGGCGTCTTGCAAAATCAGCACGGGCGAAGGCCTTATAGCAGAAGCTACACCGCATGCCTGATGTCGTAGCGACAGCTCCAGCACATGATGCAAGGTGCTGCTGCATCTTATCGCTGCGTGCGACCATCTTTCCACATAGGTGGCACTGTTGGTGGTCACGATGCTGGTTCTCAGCACACTGACGCTCGTGCCGGTAGCGGTTGTGGCCTGCCGTGAATGTAGCAGAGCAGAAACGGCATTTCTGAACGGTAGACGCCATCATCACGACACTCGGTAGACTGGTCTCAACGTACGGAACACACAACGGTAGCTCGACGCACGGAGAACTATAACAAAAGAATTAAGAATACAATGTAGCTAGATGTTAACACGAAAAAGTTGCAAACATAACCTCAAAACTCTATCCCTCAAGCTTATTAACCTAAACTGATAGCAATGTAACTAAATAAAAAAGTTACAAACATAACCTTAAAGCTCTAGCACTCAAGCTTACTAACCTAAACTACTAGTAATGTTACTAAATAAAAAAAGTTGCAAACATAACCTCAAAGCTATTCCTTCATGTACAATCCTAAAAATGGTAGAATATTTAAAGTACCTACTCATAAAAGTTAAAGCTGAAAAAGTATTCAATGTTAACTCAAAATGATTGATTACATAACCTCAAAACTACACTAATGCACAACTCAAAAATGCTAGAATATTTAAAGTACTGTTAAAAGTTTAAGCTAAACAATTCCTGGTTACCCATACATAAGTGTACAGAGAAAAAACTAGCTATCAGATAACCTACGAAAAAGCTGAGAAACATAAAAATATTAACGAAACATGTAGCATACCTCAGAAAACGATGAAGTGGAGCTGCAGAAGATGATGTATCGGTGGCGGTAGGAATCGTGGTAGCAGCGAAACTCACACACGAACTAGCTCACTCAAACTCCAAGAACACAATGAAGCTCCGACAGTTAATCCTGGCCTTTTATAGCCTCGGACCTGCCTGTTCTTGGAAAAACATTAGGAACAGAGTATTTCTGTTGTATCCGCCAATAGGAATGTAGTACATGGAAGTACCATTGTCTTCGGAAAAACCCAGCATGACTCATGTGCATGTCGTAGCAGGTCTGTGAGTGGTGGTGGTAGAAATGTAACCTGACAGCCAAACATGGGAAACCACACTCGGGTAAAACCACGAATGACCTAGGTGATTAGAGATTAGGGCGCGAGGCACTGCCTGCATCGTGACTCATCACTCAGGAATGTCGTCTCACAGTGTCCAGGGGACCCAAACAATAGACTTGACCGTGCATGTCACAACTGGTACATTAGTCCGCGACTTTGTGGCGCCATGAGGCGCTCATGAATGTCTGAGCCTGCCACCAACAGCTCGTCAAAGTGTCATCACGAAGCACTCGAGCTGCAGTCATGACGCGCATGCTACAACAGGCCCGTTAGTCACCGACTTCGTGGCGCCAAGCTGACACTCGGGTAGACAGGTAGCTAAATGATAATACTAGTAATGCAAGGAAATAAAAAAAAATCGGGTATGTTTAATACATTTATTAAAAGTAAGAACACATTACAAAACTAAAACATTTACAATTTATTCTACATTTATTATGACCAACATTCGTTTATAAATTTTTAGCATTTCATTGCGAACAATCAGTTGAACATCCACAGAATGACACATTTTGCTGATGTTCCAGGAACAAACCCTTTTCACAAACATTTAAGGAGACTTACCTTAAGCTTTATTTTCATTGGTCAAATAAAACATCTCCCTCTCTTCCCCTTTTACAATGATGCTGCTTCACCATTACGCTAAAATTCTGTAAGACCAAAAAAAAATATACTTCCCTTAAACCTTACGGTAGAAATTTCATCCTAGGATGCTGTTACTGCATCTAGAAATTAAAAATTATATTATCTCATACAGGTTTTATTTACATGTTAGACTTAACCATCCTACCACACACACACACACACACACACACATGCGTGCGCATGCGTGCACTGAGATGAAATACATACTTGCCCAAATAATGTACTTTTATTTACAAAGGCAACATATTAAAACACATAATATTTAAATTTTGTGTAGATTGGATGGTACCAGAAACCATACTACAAAACGAGCGGACAACACTTGATTCTTTACTATGATTGGGCTGACGGATTGCCTCTGGAATGCCCTTGTTACCTTTAACGACTCAGAATTAATAATTTTATCCATCAAAAAACAGCAACAGTTTAACTAAGCAAACATACACCCCACACCCCTCAAAAAATTGTTATTACACAAGGCATTATTTACATGGTAGGAGACCGCACATACGAAGTGCGAAGCTTCAGGTTAGAAATATTGATTAAAATAACTACTAAAGATGCTAATTTGTTTATGAAAAAATTGCACATGAAATACAGACACTTGCTTATTTACACACATATACATACATACATACATACATACATACATACATACACCCTGCATGGCTTCAGAAGTAAGTACGATATTTTGAAAACCACTCAAGACTTACATCTGTTTATGAAAAGGAGCTAAATATTAAAAAAAATTCAAAGTTAATTTTAGAGATGAAATATCATGTGCAAGTCCTTGCATGCGAGAAGATTTTATTACGCAATTATCTTCATTTTCCCCAAACCATAGGTCTGATGTCTGGATACCACACAAATCCCACACCTAACATATGCAATACGAGATGACTGCACGCCAGTCCAAGCCCCTGCGCTTAGAGACGAATCTGCACTAGAAGCGTTAGCAAGCATTGCAATTATCTCGCTTCACTAATGCAGATTCACCTCTGACTAGGTAGACCTCCTGAAACAGTAAACATAGGACGGTGAAACACGTTAAAATAATGCATTTCAAAATAATTGAATAATATAAAACACTGCATATTTCACGAAAATCACCACGCAAATGACAGCCCTTTCAGTCACAATTCTGCGAATGCTATCACAGAATGCTAGATTTAGAAAGAAAGGATCATTCATTCCTTCATTATGGAACAAAGTAATACATCACATGAAGAGAAACAAAAAAGGCACACACTTCGTTCTTAGACTCGTGCCGCCTCCTTGACAGAGAGAAAAGATTGTACACATAAAATAGTATATATTTCATTTCCAGCGATGAAGCTGTACTAATATCACCTTGACAAGCTTAGATGATCTAGGGAGAGATAAAGTAAATATATTAACAAAAAAAGTCGACTAAAATTCATTTACAAACAAAATACTTAACATTCCTTCGATTACATATTTTTCTCAATTTAATAAATGAGAGAACACAAACATTTGCTTAAATCACTATTTATCAATTTTAAACTCTCTTGTACATCAGGAAAAAATATATTGTATCATTCATTATTAGTTGTAATGTAAAAAATGCAAAACAGTTTCTTTGTGGGATGTGGAATGCTCACTCACGATCGAAAAAAAGAGGGGCTTCGCTGTAACTCAAGGGGAGGGGCGGAAACCATCTTGAAAGTTGAAGTTTCTCATATATTTGGATGTATAGTAATCAAGTAAGTAATAACATTTGGTGGTATAATATCCGTCTGATTAAAGTTTATTTGCTAACATGAATTCACAAATTAAACGAATCTCTGAGTACATTTGCTTATCTTTTTTAAAAAAAAAAATGCACAGATTGATTGTTTTATCATGAATAACCAGGAGCACACTAAAAAAACAAACGAAATTCTCGCCAATAATAACCAACAGCACACAAACAATAAAAAAAAACCATGTGTTAGTAATAACATGCAGCATGCGGAGAAAATCACCAAAATATTGTCAAGAATAACCATCAGTACATGTAGAATACCAATAAAGTCTTGACATGAAAAAGGCTGAAGTGCACGGAGAAAATCATCAAATTCTCGTCAGGTAAAAAAAGCAGAAGCACATGAAAAAAAACCAACAATATTATAACACAGTAATGTTGAAGCACACGTAGAAATCTATCGAAATTTCATGTGAAAAAATAGGAGCACTCAGAGAAAACTATCAGGGAGAAGATTAAAAACTCATAAATTATCAATTTTTTTAAAAAAGTTCAATTTAAATCCTGCCCAAACTCTCATGTTGCTTAAGCAAAGAGTTCACAAGTTGACTTGTGCTAGAACTCTCATGTTGCTTAAGCAAAGAGTTCACAAGCTGTGCTCCTGGTTATTCATGATAAAACAATCAATCTGTGCATTTTTTTTTTTAAAAAGATAAGCAAATGTACTCAGAGATTCGTTTAATTTGTGAATTCATGTTAGCAAATAAACTTTAATCAGACGGATATTATACCACCAAATGTTATTACTTACTTGATTACTATACATCCAAATATATGAGAAACTTCAACTTTCAAGATGGTTTCCGCCCCTCCCCTTGAGTTACAGCGAAGCCCCTCTTTTTTTCGATCGTGAGTGAGCATTCCACATCCCACAAAGAAACTGTTTTGCATTTTTTACATTACAACTAATAATGAATGATACAATATATTTTTTCCTGATGTACAAGAGAGTTTAAAATTGATAAATAGTGATTTAAGCAAATGTTTGTGTTCTCTCATTTATTAAATTGAGAAAAATATGTAATCGAAGGAATGTTAAGTATTTTGTTTGTAAATGAATTTTAGTCGACTTTTTTTGTTAATATATTTACTTTATCTCTCCCTAGATCATCTAAGCTTGTCAAGGTGATATTAGTACAGCTTCATCGCTGGAAATGAAATATATACTATTTTATGTGTACAATCTTTTCTCTCTGTCAAGGAGGCGGCACGAGTCTAAGAACGAAGTGTGTGCCTTTTTTGTTTCTCTTCATGTGATGTATTACTTTGTTCCATAATGAAGGAATGAATGATCCTTTCTTTCTAAATCTAGCATTCTGTGATAGCATTCGCAGAATTGTGACTGAAAGGGCTGTCATTTGCGTGGTGATTTTCGTGAAATATGCAGTGTTTTATATTATTCAATTATTTTGAAATGCATTATTTTAACGTGTTTCACCGTCCTATGTTTACTGTTTCAGGAGGTCTACCTAGTCAGAGGTGAATCTGCATTAGTGAAGCGAGATAATTGCAATGCTTGCTAACGCTTCTAGTGCAGATTCGTCTCTAAGCGCAGGGGCTTGGACTGGCGTGCAGTCATCTCGTATTGCATATGTTAGGTGTGGGATTTGTGTGGTATCCAGACATCAGACCTATGGTTTGGGGAAAATGAAGATAATTGCGTAATAAAATCTTCTCGCATGCAAGGACTTGCACATGATATTTCATCTCTAAAATTAACTTTGAATTTTTTTTAATATTTAGCTCCTTTTCATAAACAGATGTAAGTCTTGAGTGGTTTTCAAAATATCGTACTTACTTCTGAAGCCATGCAGGGTGTATGTATGTATGTATGTATGTATGTATGTATATGTGTGTAAATAAGCAAGTGTCTGTATTTCATGTGCAATTTTTTCATAAACAAATTAGCATCTTTAGTAGTTATTTTAATCAATATTTCTAACCTGAAGCTTCGCACTTCGTATGTGCGGTCTCCTACCATGTAAATAATGCCTTGTGTAATAACAATTTTTTGAGGGGTGTGGGGTGTATGTTTGCTTAGTTAAACTGTTGCTGTTTTTTGATGGATAAAATTATTAATTCTGAGTCGTTAAAGGTAACAAGGGCATTCCAGAGGCAATCCGTCAGCCCAATCATAGTAAAGAATCAAGTGTTGTCCGCTCGTTTTGTAGTATGGTTTCTGGTACCATCCAATCTACACAAAATTTAAATATTATGTGTTTTAATATGTTGCCTTTGTAAATAAAAGTACATTATTTGGGCAAGTATGTATTTCATCTCAGTGCACGCATGCGCACGCATGTGTGTGTGTGTGTGTGTGTGTGGTAGGATGGTTAAGTCTAACATGTAAATAAAACCTGTATGAGATAATATAATTTTTAATTTCTAGATGCAGTAACAGCATCCTAGGATGAAATTTCTACCGTAAGGTTTAAGGGAAGTATATATTTTTTTGGTCTTACAGAATTTTAGCGTAATGGTGAAGCAGCATCATTGTAAAAGGGGAAGAGAGGGAGATGTTTTATTTGACCAATGAAAATAAAGCTTAAGGTAAGTCTCCTTAAATGTTTGTGAAAAGGGTTTGTTCCTGGAACATCAGCAAAATGTGTCATTCTGTGGATGTTCAACTGATTGTTCGCAATGAAATGCTAAAAATTTATAAACGAATGTTGGTCATAATAAATGTAGAATAAATTGTAAATGTTTTAGTTTTGTAATGTGTTCTTACTTTTAATAAATGTATTAAACATACCCGATTTTTTTTTATTTCCTTGCATTACTAGTATTATCATTTAGCTACCTGTCTACCCGAGTGTCAGCTTGGCGCCACGAAGTCGGTGACTAACGGGCCTGTTGTAGCATGCGCGTCATGACTGCAGCTCGAGTGCTTCGTGATGACACTTTGACGAGCTGTTGGTGGCAGGCTCAGACATTCATGAGCGCCTCATGGCGCCACAAAGTCGCGGACTAATGTACCAGTTGTGACATGCACGGTCAAGTCTATTGTTTGGGTCCCCTGGACACTGTGAGACGACATTCCTGAGTGATGAGTCACGATGCAGGCAGTGCCTCGCGCCCTAATCTCTAATCACCTAGGTCATTCGTGGTTTTACCCGAGTGTGGTTTCCCATGTTTGGCTGTCAGGTTACATTTCTACCACCACCACTCACAGACCTGCTACGACATGCACATGAGTCATGCTGGGTTTTTCCGAAGACAATGGTACTTCCATGTACTACATTCCTATTGGCGGATACAACAGAAATACTCTGTTCCTAATGTTTTTCCAAGAACAGGCAGGTCCGAGGCTATAAAAGGCCAGGATTAACTGTCGGAGCTTCATTGTGTTCTTGGAGTTTGAGTGAGCTAGTTCGTGTGTGAGTTTCGCTGCTACCACGATTCCTACCGCCACCGATACATCATCTTCTGCAGCTCCACTTCATCGTTTTCTGAGGTATGCTACATGTTTCGTTAATATTTTTATGTTTCTCAGCTTTTTCGTAGGTTATCTGATAGCTAGTTTTTTCTCTGTACACTTATGTATGGGTAACCAGGAATTGTTTAGCTTAAACTTTTAACAGTACTTTAAATATTCTAGCATTTTTGAGTTGTGCATTAGTGTAGTTTTGAGGTTATGTAATCAATCATTTTGAGTTAACATTGAATACTTTTTCAGCTTTAACTTTTATGAGTAGGTACTTTAAATATTCTACCATTTTTAGGATTGTACATGAAGGAATAGCTTTGAGGTTATGTTTGCAACTTTTTTTATTTAGTAACATTACTAGTAGTTTAGGTTAGTAAGCTTGAGTGCTAGAGCTTTAAGGTTATGTTTGTAACTTTTTTATTTAGTTACATTGCTATCAGTTTAGGTTAATAAGCTTGAGGGATAGAGTTTTGAGGTTATGTTTGCAACTTTTTCGTGTTAACATCTAGCTACATTGTATTCTTAATTCTTTTGTTATAGTTCTCCGTGCGTCGAGCTACCGTTGTGTGTTCCGTACGTTGAGACCAGTCTACCGAGTGTCGTGATGATGGCGTCTACCGTTCAGAAATGCCGTTTCTGCTCTGCTACATTCACGGCAGGCCACAACCGCTACCGGCACGAGCGTCAGTGTGCTGAGAACCAGCATCGTGACCACCAACAGTGCCACCTATGTGGAAAGATGGTCGCACGCAGCGATAAGATGCAGCAGCACCTTGCATCATGTGCTGGAGCTGTCGCTACGACATCAGGCATGCGGTGTAGCTTCTGCTATAAGGCCTTCGCCCGTGCTGATTTTGCAAGACGCCATGAGAAGTCGGCTTGCGGTCTTAACCCAAACCGCATATCACATACCTGCGACAACTGTGCTAAGGAGTTCGCCAGGGCTGATAAGTTAAAAGCCCACATCAAGGTATGCAAGGGGCCTGCTCCGCCTCCAACA
This sequence comes from Bacillus rossius redtenbacheri, assembly GCF_032445375.1. Classification (NCBI taxonomy): domain Eukaryota; kingdom Metazoa; phylum Arthropoda; class Insecta; order Phasmatodea; family Bacillidae; genus Bacillus; species Bacillus rossius. The sequence continues at coordinate 40,477,856 of NC_086333.1, read as the reverse complement.
AAGAAGCAGAGGATGGTAGCAGTTAAGCCTGCAGTTACGCCCAAGCCTTCGACCAGCCGAACAAAGGTGGTTACCGTGACTGGTTTGGCCAATACCCACGGCTTCATCACCGCCGAAGTGGGTTTCAAGGGTAACTTGAAGACGTACGTGGCAGAAAATACGTCAAGTTCTGCCAAGGATATTTGTACGTACCTGGACTCCATCAAGAACAAAATAATCAACCAACTTGTGGAGGAGATTGAAGAGAACGGACCTCTCAAATTCAATATCGTGCTCGAGTGTGCCTACAAAAAACCCGTAGATGCCTGTGAAGACAAGAGGGCCTTCAAAACCATGAATGTCCCCCTCTACGCAGTTCATGAGGTGGAGGAGGCAGTTACCGAGTCCATCTCTAAGATCTGCAAGGAGGAGGAAGACTACATGGGTAAGGGGTCCGGATGGACTTTGTCGGCCGTTAAGCGACTACAGTTGAGAATCAACAAGCTCGATCCACTCCGTGCCAGCTCCTACATCGAATTACCTACTTCCATCAAAGACAAATACGCAGTGATAAATCCGCAAAACCTCGAAGACCACATGTGCTTTAAGTGGTCGATTCTTGTGAAGTACGTGGAAGGTGAGCATCCTGAACGTGTCAACCAGCGCTACCATGACTTGGAGGGGAAGTTCAACTTCAACAACACTGACTTCCCTACTCCAATCAAGCAAATACCACTGTTTGAAAAACAGAACCCCGGAGTCTCCATCAACATCTACAGTATCGACGAGAATCTGAATGTTGTTCCTGCACGAGTCGCTCCTGAAGAAAAAGAACATCATTTCGATCTTCTGCTCTTGGTCAATGACGATTCATCCCATTTCACCTACATCACTAATTTTTCTGCTCTGGTTCGGTCCCAAATCACTACACATCATGATGCTATTCATGTTTGTAAAAGATGCTTCAAGCATTACGATGATCGGGGTAGGGTTAGCGGGCTCACTGGTCTTCAGTGTTTGGAAAAACACCGTGAGCTCTGCAAACAGCATGCTGCTGTTAGGATGGAGATGCCATCGCCCGATCAAAACGGCCAGCCACCTGTTCTGAAGTTCAAAAACTTCCATCACAGTGATAAGATGCCCATCGTGGTATATTGCGACTTTGAAGCTATTCTAGAGAAAATCCATACATGTCACCCGAATACTGATGAGTCATACACGCTGCAGTACCAAAAGCATAAAGCATACAGCTACTGTATTTACGTGAAAGCTGATAATACCATCATTCCTGCACACCTCACTTCAGCACTTCCATCAGAGCCTGAATTGTATCGCGGTTGTGACGCAGAGGATAAGTTCATATCCCGCATTGTGGAGATTGGACATGACGTACAGAAAATATTTTCTACGTCTGTTCCTATGACTCCGCTCACACATGCACAAAACACTGCTTTTCTGCAAGCAAGGTGTTGTTGCTACTGTGGAGGAAAGTTCGGAGGAACTGTAAAGAAAGTTCGTGACCACAATCACTTCACCGGCGAATTTATTGGGCCTGCATGTAATGACTGCAACCTTCTCAGGCGCAGACCGAAAAAGTTGATTGTGTTCTTCCACAACCTGGCATACGATCAGAACTTCATTATCAGGAAGTTGGGGTATGATAGTAAAGACATCTTCATCATTCCGAATTCAGAGGAGAAGCTGATAACTTTTTCCAAGAAGTTACATGATAAGTTCAGCATTCAGTTTGTCGATACGTTCCGTTTTATGAGTCGGGGTCTTGCTTCGCTCGCTGAGTTCTTGCCTGCAGACAAGTTTATAAGTACTACTGAGTTTTTCGCGCCTGATGAGTTGGAGTTGGTTACCCGCAAGGGTGTCTTCCCGTATGATTTTGTGGATTCTTTTGCTCGACTAGATGATACTCGTCTTCCATCCATCGATGATTTCTACAATAGTCTGACTGATTCCATGATTTCAGAGATGGAGTACGCTCATGCAGTGAAAGTCTGGGACAAGTTTCAGTGTGCTACTTTGGGGGAGTACGCTGACTTGTATCTAAAGACAGATGTCCTGATTTTGGCGGATGTATTCGAGAATTTCCGTTCCATATGTTTGGAGACATACAGCCTAGATCCGTCTCACTATGTTTCTTGTCCAGGGTTCGCTTTCGATGCGATGCTTCGAACCACAGGCGTACAGCTAGAGCTTCTTACCGATTATGATATGTACATGTTTGTGGAGGCTGGTATTAGGGGGGGAGTAGCGCAAAGCATTAAACGTCATTGCGTAGCCAATAACTCCTACATACCTGAGACATATGATGCATCCAAGCCATCCACATTCCTGGAGTACATTGATGCAAATAATTTGTACGGGTGGGCGATGTCTCTGCCGCTTCCAATTCGGCATTTCCAATGGGCAGACACATCAATTGATGTCGTGTCTGTCCCAGATGATTCTCCTACAGGCTACATTATTGAGTGTGATGTGGAGTACCCTCCCGAGCTCCATGAAAGTCATAAAGACCTGCCATTTCTCCCCATAAATCAGTGTCCGCCCGGCTCAAATCAATCAAAGTTGATGACAACACTTGAAAATAAAGAGCACTACATTGTCCACTACAAAAACCTCCAGCAAGCGGTATCTCATGGGCTGAGAGTGACTAAGATACATCGAGTCCTGCAGTTTGAGCAGTCGGCATGGTTGGAGCCCTATATTCGGCTGAATACCAACAAGCGGAAAGCAGCAGCCAACGAGTTCGAGAAGGAGTTCTTTAAGCTCGCTGTGAACTCGACATTTGGTAAACTGATGGAAAATAAAAGGCGGAGGCTCAAAATGGAGTTGGTGTGCTCTGAGAAGAGGTTCAAGAAGTTGGTGTGTCGTCCGTCCTTCAAGGACCGTACAATGTACGAACCGAATTTGTCTCTAGTCCACCTTAATCACGAGACCATCATTTTCGACAAGCCGATCTATGCTGGACTGGCCGTACTAGATCTTTCAAAGACTCTCATGTACGACTTCCACTACAATACCATGAAACCCCGTTACCATGACAATATTCACCTGATGTATATGGATACAGACAGTTTTGTGTATGAGATCCAGACAACAGACTTTTACTCAGACCTCAAAACCGACCCTACACTGATGGCTAAATTCGACACCAGCTGCTACCCTTCCGACCACCCATGCTTCTCCCCCATCAACAAGAAAGTTGTCGGTAAATTCAAAGATGAATGTGGGGGAGAAGTGATGGAGGAGTTTGTAAGCCTACGGGCCAAACTCTACGCCTACAGGTGTGGTGGTAAGAGCGAGAAAAAGGCCAAGGGCATCCAGCGATGTGTGGTCAAAAACCACATAACATTCGATGACTACCTGGAAGCCCTGCAAGACCACCGCACAATGAGGGCAGGCGTTAGAGCAATTCGCTCCCATCAGCACATACTCTATACTGAGTACAGCAATAAGCTGGCCATAACGTGGGAGGACGACAAACGGCTGATCTGCGAAGATGGTATCCACACAGTACCCCACGGATATGTTGGAAGCGGCGAATAATTTTTTTTCTGTAAATAGTTTTTGATTTAAATAGTTTGGCAGTTTGGTAGTTGTTTCCATTTGTTGTATAGTTTTTCTGTTTTTGCTGTACAGTTTATGTTTTTGATTTATAGTTTCAATTTTTGTTGTAAAGTTTCAGTTTTTTTATGTGTAGTTTTTGTTTTTGCTCCATTTTTGTTGTGTAAAATATGTTCTTAATTTAATAAATACAATTTTACCTACATATTGTTTATTATTTTTAATATAGAACCTATATCCCACGAGGTACTGATACTTATAAATGTCTTACAGAATGGTGAAATGTAATTATACACAAACATTAAAATATCTGCTTCCATGCAGCTTTTAAAACACGAGTACGCAAACATGAACTTGTTTATAAAAGTGAAATTGAACGCAGACATTACAAATATCTGCTTCCGTGCAGCTTTAAAACACGAGTACGCAAACATGAACTTGTTTATAAAAGTGAAATTGAACACAGACATTAAAAATATCTGCTTCCATGCAGCTTTTAAACACATGTACGCAAACATGAACTTGTTTATAAAAGTGAAATTGAACGCAGACATTAAAAATATCTGCTTCCATGCAGCTTTAAAACACGTGTACGCAAACATGAGAAGAGATTATTACTTGTGAGTTAGGACTCTGAAAATTTTTTGGCCAGCTAAGATGGAGTAATAAATGTTTTTTTAAATTATCATTACTTTAACTAACGCATCCACAACGATAGTATTGATAACATATATTTTAGTTAAAACCTATAAGTGATAAGACTTTAAGAAAAAACTGTCGGTTACAACAACAAAATGACTGTGGATTTTGTGGATTTTGTGGATTCTGTGGATTTTGGTCTATAAGGTTCATAACAATGTTGGTAGAGAATTGTAACTCGACCTTACATACACTAACATACTTTATAAACCTACAGCCGATGACGACATCCATCAGATGAAATCAAGATGGCAGTCTCCACTAAATAAGATGGTCCCTCCAGCAGACAACGATGGTATATATTTTTTTCCCTGATTTTCTAAGTTAATAATTATGATTTTCCAAGATGGTGGATGTAACGAAAAATTGTAACATGAATGAGTGGGGTGTTCGATGACGATGCCATTGTAACAGAGGGGTGGGGGTGCTAGATGATGTACTTGTAATTTAGAGGAGTGGGGTGTTCGATACGTAGGTTTTTAATTAAAATTTTATTAAATAATATTTTTTTAATTTTATTTTAAAATTTTGATTATTTAATTTTTTAAAATTTAAATTTTTTTCATTAAAATCGGATAATAAATAAAGATTTTCAAGATGGCGGACGAAACTCAAAATAGAGGAATGTTGTAGAAAACAAAATGGCCACCGGAATTGATGTAATCCACGATGGTCGCCGGAAGTGACGTAATCCAAGATGGTCGCAGGAAGGGACGCAATCTAAGATGGCCGCCGGAAGTGACGCAATCTAAGATGGCCGCCGGAAGTGAAGTAATCCAAGATGGCCGCCGGAAGTGACGTCATCCAAGATGGCCGCTGGAAGTGACGTCATCCAAAATGGCCGCCTCGAATCCCCGAATCCCCCTCCCCCCTCCCCTGTCCCCATATGAACCAAATACACCTACTTATCAGATTAAGACCATTAATCGAAATAAAAACTATCCTATCTCTCAAGTTGGAAAAAATTACACATAAATGCCAATTTTCATCGAAATCGGTTAAGTGGTTTAGGAGGAGTATGGCAATTTTTGATATTATTTAAAGTACTTGCAATATTTCAACGGTGATGAGGACTGCACTAACAATGAAATAGCCGTTGCCATAGAGACGAATGAAGCATCAACAAAGCAACAGCCGTTGCCATGGTGATTTCCTACCAAAAACTGGAAATTAAAAAAAATTTAGGGGTGGACTACCCCTAACATTTAGGGGGATGAAAAATAGATGTTGGCCGATTCTCATAGATACCGGATAAGCACAAAAAATTTCATCAAAATCGGCCAAGCCGTTTCGGAGGAGTATGGCAACGAAAACTGTGACACGAGAATTTTATATATAAGATATATATATGTATACACACGCCGATATTAATTTAATTTCCTTTGCCTCCAATTTTTTTCTAATCGTGTTTTGTTTTTCTGTACGCCTATACAAACATATGTAACATTGTGATTAGGTATCATAAAAAGCCGAAAAGAAATTATTGAATTACGACACAGAAATAAATCTCAGTAAACTTTACAATGTAGTTTTAAAATGTATCAATTGCTTGAAACTGCTGGTTTGAAGCAAATCACTCACCAGCCAAGTAATAAATAATAATCACGTAATAAAACTAAGCCAGTGGGTGTTTCTTGTGGTATAAACACATAAAACTGTTTGGTATTTTGTGTTAGATCGACAGTTATAACAGCCGAATTGTAATTAAGGTAATCTATTAGAGGACCGTGAGTAATGATGCCGCCAGTCGCCATTTATCTTCCCAGCTGAGACTGGAACAGGTTGTTCCAGCGAGGGGAGCTGCAGGCCCGGCACGAAAACGTTTATCGGTAATAGCCGTCCCACCTACCAGGGGTGTAGTGCCCGCCTGCCTGGGCGATAGTGCCCGCCCGCCTGGGCGATAGTGCACGCCCACCTTGGGCGATAGTCCTCGCCCGCCTGGGTGATAGTGCCCGCCCACCTGGGCGATAGTGCCCGCCCACCTTGGGCGATAGTGCACGCCCACCTTGGGCGATAGTGCACGCCCACCTTGGGCGATAGTCCTCGCCCGCCTGGGTGATAGTGCCCACCCACCTGGATGATAGTGCTCGCCCACCTGGGCGATAGTGCCCGCCCACCTTGGGCGATAGTGCACGCCCGCCTGGGCAATAGGGTTTTGAACATAATTTATTAAATAAGGTTTTTTTTTGTCTAAAATATTTTCTTTTCATTGATGGAGTATCGAACAAAGAACGGATATCGAGCGAATAAATCAGTGAACTGAGTGATTTTTTGATGAATTTTGGCATTTTCTCGGAATTTTCAGCTAAATAATTAAGAATTTCCAAGATGTTCAAATTTCAAGATGACGGGGCGCCACAGTAATAATAAATATTTACTGCACTCTAATGGGTAAAAATTAAACTAACATGGCGGCAGATCACTTTAGCAGAATAAAAAAAGATGGCGGACGTGACATCATACAAGCTGTTGATATATAGGTATACATTGGCATTAGTGGTAGAAGGTCAGTCTGCCGGCAGCTTCCGTGGAGGAAGGATCTGTCGTTAATTTTATTTTTTGCCTTGACCGGGTTAGAAACAAGGACTTCATGACGTAAGTGCGATTTTTAAATTATTTATTATTATAATTTGATTAATTTTCTTATAAATTTTAATCTTTTCCCGATTTTCTAACAAATAATTACGGGTTTTCAAGATTATGGGCTTGACGTCATAATCCAAGATGACAGATTGTTTTTATGTACATTTTTATTAACTTTTTTATAAATTAAAAGATTTTTCCCGATTTTCTAGAATACAAATTACGGATTTTTAAGATAGCGAACGTAACTAAACGTGCAACGATGACGTCACAAAAATCCATGATGGTGGGAGTAACGAAAAGTGCAACGTTTCTAGAATCAAATATTGCGACCGTAACGTAATGTGCAATGGTGTTTTTAAATATGTTATAACATTTTTTTTTTACTTTAAAGTTTTTTCACATTATAATCAGATAACAATTACATATTTTCAAGATGTCGGACGTAACGATAATTGCAACAGTTACAACATAATTCAAAATGGTGGTCATGGTATTCTAATTGTCAAGGCCATGACCTCGGAGGGTTAGGGATGCTATTAGATATTGATTCTTAAGCCTCATTACGGACTTTTGAAGCCATTGGCAATTTGAGGACTAAAATTTTTTCGAAATAGAGAAAAAATTGAGATTTTTAGCAAATTTGGGCAATCACAGTTTAATGATTCATAACTGCTTAATCTTGAACCTAAACAAGTGAATTTTTCACCACCATTTACGCCTTCTAGTCAGTTGGCAGCATCAAGATGGAAAAGTATTAGACGGATGCGCGGATCATTGTGAATCGCTCGGCTTGGTGAAGGACGGACGGATGGTGGACGAATGGATGACGGACGGACACAACGGACTATTGTGAGTCCAGCTTTATACTTTCCAGCCAACCTCGCGCACCAACTGCGCGTGGTCTGAAGCACAGGCGATAAATGCGCTCATGTCGCAACACTGTTAGAAACAAATTTTTTGACGTGACAACGTCTAATAAATCGATGAACGCCGGCTGCACGCACGAAAAAGTGTTCCGTTACGCACATTGTCCCGTTACACTGTGTCCCGTTACGCTCATTGTACGCTTGCGCCGCATCTATCTCTCTTCTACTCGATTGGAACAACCATCGATTTGACTTTTTCGAGGCACATTAAACTTGAAACACTCCCATTCGTTTCCTACTTTTCCTATCATCGTCCTATCCTTAAGAGAATAACACAGATTGGAAGAAGTTAAATAGCAAACATGTATAAAAGTTATAGTTAAAATAATCTCTTCGTTAAAGTAATAAACATATTTGAATTAATGAGTACAAATAAAAGTAGATTTATCAATTAAATTGTAGATTTCATTTCACTCCTTCTTTGTATCCATACAAAATAGTGATAATTCAATAAAAATGATTCAATTTTATTCATAAAATTATGCGATCATTTCATCAATGTTTTGTTATGACGTCACGTTAAACAATCGCCCGTAAACCGACTTTACAGACAACCAATTTTTTTTCCTTCGTTAAATTACGTAACATTGCTGATAAAACTTCTCCCGATACCTTCGCAAAATTAAGAAACAAATCTGTGAAATTTCAGAATTTTCCGTAAAATAACAGTTCATTATTTTATTGATTGCCGTGGCACCAAACACGTAGCAGCATCAGCGGCCGGTAGTTCAGCTCTTAACGGCCGAAGGATGCGGACCAGTGGGGATGCGGACAGTTTGAAGCAACGGTAGTACATAGCGGGCACGAGCCTGTGATCGCCCGCAGAATCTTTGTGAACCCAAGGCGTCGAAACGCCCAGAGCTGCATTCGAGCAGCCAGCGTGGCTCTGGCTGCGCAAGACCGGGTTTATAAACCACGCAATACTGCAAGAAACACAAGACACAAGATGTTGAAATACGTCATTTTAAAATTCCCATTTATAAAGGACGCAAGACACAAAAAAAAGCAAAGCAATCATCAGCCAATTTCAAACTCCTTGCATAAGCTTGCATTTCCGCCTTCCATATTTTAAGTAAAGTGTTCCAAATTATTTTAAAGATATTTACGATTTTCGTTTTATAACATAACTTTTTCACTTATCAAACTATCACACAGCTATATAAAATGTCGCGTTTAAATTAAGATTTTAAGACTTTTCGCTCGTTTTCGCGAAGAAAAGATAATTGTTAATGATATGAAGCCAGGTGAAGAATTTTTTTCTACAGTTTTAAATTTTTAATTTGTAGGGCCTTGCCACTTACGTGTTTTATAAACGACTGAAGTTTCCTCGTGTTTTTTTCGCGCTGTGTCCTTACGCTCTTGCGTTTCTTGTGAAGGTTATACACTTGGCCTAAGTCTGCACTCTTAGCTTCGCCCCCTGAACGAGTGGCTAAAGTCTTAACAATGGTGCTGCGCGGGTTGTCGTTTTTCCCGGCGCTTTGCAGTAGCGAGTGTCAGAGTGTGAGAAGCTTAGCGGAATGTCCTGGCCGTTTCGAGGAGTGTCTGATTTGCTACGACGACGCATTCAAACAACCCCTTGGGAATTCATTTCTCTTTATAAACTACTAGGCAATAACTCGCGCAATTTCAGAATATTGCTGATGTCTTACAATTGAAAGGAAAGTATGTGATTGATTCCACACATTTTTAATATAAATAAATGGACACAATAAATCGTCAGGTGCATAATTTAATTCAGTGGTTCTTAACCAGTGGTCCGCGGACCACTGGTGGTCCCTGGAGGCATTCCAAGTGGTCCGCGAAGCCATCCTAATAATATGTGACGTAATGAGTAGAGTCGAAACAACGCGAGCCGCGCGTGGCACGAGTCCGAAGGCGAAATGCGGTACAAGAGGGCGGGGGATGGCGGTTTCGTTCCATTCGTTCTTTGTTTTATCGGCGCGGGTTGCCGATCGTCACTTGTAGCGTCGACGATGTAATGAGCGGTAGGGATTTGTAACGTGGCCTTGAGAGAGTGACGAGTACCTACCTACTACAGTACTTGGTTTAATTTTTAAAGTTCGTCAGCAAAAAGCAAATTTCCTTAGTGCACGAAGGTAGTTATAGTAAATAACTACTCCAGATATAAATACTACGTAGGTAAGTAAAATAAATATTATCTATTTGTTTGGTTTAGGTATGCCACACAACTAACTAATTGCGGATTACTAATTTTACTTTATTTTCGTCACATTGTAAATCTGCTAGGTTTCTTATTAGGTACCTACTGTTGTTTTTAATCATTTTTATAAAACGGAAAATAATGCACATTTCAGTACTTTTGTAGGTTAGGTTAACCGTTTTAGTGAGCAATTAAAAACGAACCTTATTTGACTTGCATTGTTTGTTTTTTCGGGTTAAACCTTAAGGTACGATTCCACCGGTGTGCTGCACTGTGCTGCACAGTATTTTGGTGGAATCGTACCATTACAACTTAATATTTCAAAGCAGTTATTCTCAACCAATTGAGAGGCAAAGTCGGGAATACATAATAATGTCATTTCGGTGACAATGCAATTGTTTGGTATAATTGAGCAGATTATGATGTATATGTAAGTATAGGTACCTACTTAATAATACTGACGTATTTGGGCTCATTTGATACATCTTGAGTAGTAGATACTTTTACCGTCATTCCCACAGCTGGCCATAGACCTCACAAATAAAAGCTTGTCAAAACAACACATTTTTATTATTATATATAAGGTATACATGTAATACATAAGGTATACATAAGATTATACCTGTCTGTATTATCACTAAAACTTTGTTTTCAGGAAAATGCCACCAAAAAGAAAATATGACGACGACTATATTAAGCTGGGATTTACTTCAATAGAAATTAATGGAGAAACTAGACCGCAATGCGTTTTATGTGCAACTGTTCTTTCTAACGACGCTTTAAAACCGGCAAAGTTGGAACGTCATTTGAAGACCGTGCATCCGAAGTTCTGTAACCATTCGCGAGAATTCTTTGAAGGCAAACTAACAAATCTTAAAAAAATGAAACTTGGACCCAGTGGAACAAGTTATTCAACGTCTGAAAAAACATTATCTGCATCATTTGAAGTTTCAAAATTGATTGCGAAATCGAAAAAAGCACACACAATCGGCGAATCTTTATTAAAGCCCTGTATGATCAAAGTTGCAGAGGAGCTTTTAGGCGCGGAAGCTCAAAAGAAAATTCGTGAAATACCGCTTTCTAATGACACAGTTAAGTCACGCATTCAAAAAATGTCAACTGATATTGAAGACCAAGTTATTGACAAGATTAAAAACAACCCTTATTTTGCATTACAATGTGATGAGTCTACCGATGTTTCGCAATGCTGTCAATTACTTGTATTTATTCGATTTTTGGAGGACAATAAAATGTTTAAAGAAGAGTTATTATTTTCTCATGAACTTAAAACGACGTCGCAAGGTGCAGATGTTATGAATGCTATAAGTCAATATATGGAGGAACGTGGACTTATGTGGGAAAGGCTTGCCGGGTTTTGTACTGACGGTGCTCCTGCTATGCTTGGTTCTCGCTCTGGTCTTGCAGCATTGATAAAAACCAAAAATTCCCTCCTCAATTACGACGCACTGCGTTATTCACCGTCAAGCATTGGCTGCCAAAACGCTCCCGGAATGTTTCACTATGGCTCTGAAAACTGCTATAAAAGTAGTTAACTTCATTAAAAAGAGCGCACTCAATACTCGTCTATTCAAACAGTTGAGTTCTGACATGAACTCTGAACACGAAACTCTGCTTTTCCACACAGAAGTTCGTTGGCTTTCCAAAGGAAACATGCTGTGGAGGCTGTACGAACTAAGAGAGGAAGTACAAATATTCTTAACTAACAAGGAAAACAAAGAGTTGCTAGATCAGTTCTGCGAGCCCGAATATAAGGTACGTTTTGCTTATTTGGTCGACTTTTTTGCGCAAATAAATAAATTGAACCTTCAACTGCAAGGGTCAGGAAATTTGAAGTTGCAAGGCATGAGCAACATATTTGCATATGAAGATAAAATCAGGGCATTTATTGCTAAAATCGAGCTATGGATCAATAATGTCGAAAGAAAAAACTTTTCTGCATTTGATACGCTCAACCAAATTATTGACGGACTGGGTGCAGATATTAAAGAAGAAATTCAGAAGAACATGATGATCCATTTGACTAATTTAAAAAGTGAATTCAATCGCTATTTTCCTGACTGTTAGGACAAAAGTATTCAGAAACTGATCCGGAATCCTTTCATTGTCAACGTTTCCGAAGTCTCTGATGAAATTCAAGAAGAAGTGATTGAAATGCAACACGACACGAACTTAAAAGATACATTAGAATCAGGAATAAATCTTGAAGATTATTGGAGCCAAAAAGCAATTTCTTTTCCAAAGTTTCGAGACATTGCTATACGTTACCTACCTTTATTTTCATCGACGTATCTATGCGAGCAGGGATTTTCGACGCTTCTGATTATTAAAAACAAGCATCGAAATCGGTTGGATGCCACTGCCGACATGCGTTTAGCTTTGAGTAGCACTGAACCAAGAATTCAGAAGTTAGTAAAGAGTATGCAGCCACAAAAATCACATTAAATTATAATCTGTAACTTTTAGATTTCTGCCAAATAATTAAGAAATGAGTGCTAATTATAAAATTGTGCTTGTTTTCCTTATCAAACAACCCTTAATTTAGGTTTTTAGGTAAACAAACTGGGTGGTCTCCGGCAAGACATACATTTGGTAAAATGGTCCCTCATAACTAAAAGGTTAAGAACCACTGATTTAATTCATAACAAAACCGTGTAAGAAAGATATTTTTAAAAGTGGTTATTCGTAGGCCATTTTTATTTTCTCGTATAGATTAAGTACCTATCTGATTTAATAACATGCTTTTGCCCACGACTTCGACTGCAGGACTTCGGGATTAGACCCATAGTAAAATTAATAGAGAAAATGAATTATATAAAAAAGATAGATGAGAGTGATTTGTAATGCATTTTTGCGCATCATTGACATGGTAGAGTCGTGGAATTCATATTGTTTCTCAGTCTTAATTTAACGCAATATATTTTTTAGACACCATTAAAATATTTTTATTTTATTTTCCGCCGGTACGTATAAGTTTTGCGCACTCGATACTCTTGGACAACCAACATAGAGCCGACCATGCGAGAAGCGTGGAGTGCCCAGATTAATTCTTGTCACTTTCAATGTTTGGCTTTGAGACGTGTTGTCAATGCAAATGCTAACTTTGCAGTAATTGCAGCCTATTAAACTGTAATGGCTAATTATTGGCAATTATTGGAATGAGGGTAATCAACACGCTCTCTCATTTAGCTGATCCGGTGAGAATATGTTTCTCCCCAGCTCTGTGATGCACAGCCTCGTGCCGTTGCACAATCTCGGTGCCTCAAGGTTACTCAGCAACAAAATCGGGACGCCAATCGCCAGCTCCAGTTTGTGGGGAGGCGGGTAAGTCCAAGGCAAGACGTGACGGACGCAACAAACGATAACGCCTTTCAAATTCAAGGCAAAGCCATCTATTGAAGAAATTAAATACTAAACTGTTATTGGCGCCGTTAGTTCGCTAGCCGCCGCGAGCTCCACAAAGCGGACGGGTCTCGCCAGACCTTATTATATGACCGTGTGGCGGACACAGAGAAACACTCGCTGTTTTGTATTGCACATGGTTCAGCCAATTTGGCATGAAAAGGTATTTACAGAATTATGCTTCACATCCCACAGTAACCGTGCATTTATTTTCGGGATAAAAAGTACCCTATGTCACTCTCCGGTCCATAAAATATCTCTATGCAAAAATTTTTCTCGATCCGTCTTTCCGTTGTTGCGTGAAATAGGACAAACCAACAAACTCACTTTCGCATTTATAATATTAGTAAGGATAAGACACTGTACTTTAAATATAAATTTATATCTAATAAATATTTTTAATAAATAATGTTATTTATATTTTCATTTATAATAATTGTGAACAGTACATATTCTAAAAAAATTAAATTATTTTTAAAAAGTGACCTTCAGCAAGAATCGAAACCCGAGCATTCGTACGGCAAGCTAGTACGTCACCACCTAGGCCACTGCCCGTTGGCCAGAGCGAAACTTAACTAGGATAAAAACTGTGCTTACATTTACAACGGCTTTTTTGTCGGAATTGGCTGGCCAGGGCCCTTTATTATTTTAATGGGTGAACACCCTAAAGGTATACTACTAATACACCGAGTCTCATTCAGAAGTGAATTTCCCCAAGTAATGTCCTCCCCTTGTCAGTGTGAGGAGGTACAGAACTGGTGTACCTCTCTTGGACTTTTAACTACCACTCTAATTATATGTTCGAATATTAAAGATGAAGGTAACTTGCACGTCACTTTGTATATTACAATGCTCAGTTCCAAAATTTCTGTACTAAATTACATCCGTAAAACCAACGGTTTTAGGGATTTTCACCGTCCGAAAAATACAGGCTGTCCACAAAATAATGTTTCAATGGTGCGATGCAATAGCCTCTTCAATTCTGTGTCTCAAGTCTGGCAGATCTTTAGGTAGCGGCGGAACGTAGAAACGATCTTTTATAAAGCCCCAAAGGAAAAAAAAATCGCATGGCGTTATGTCAGGTGAGCGTGGAGGCAAGCAAAAAAAAAAAAAGCTTTGTCGTCTCGAACATTACGACCAATCCAACGGTCAGGTACTTCGACGTTCAACCACTCTCGCACAAAGAGATTCCAATCGGGAGGAGCACCATGCTGTTGCCAAATAAAGTTTACAGGTTCAACATTATTTCGCGCTGTAAGTCAGAAAACAACAGAAACAGTACTCGTGCATGCAATTATATAAAACTTTTCGAGTTAATCTTTAATTATGACCTTGAATCATAACACTTTACAACGCTTACAAGCGATACTATTCGAATTGATAACTGGGACATTCATTTACGGACAAACTGCACGTATAAAAAAGAAACTTTTGTAGGCAAGTGAAACTGCACTTAAATGCTTCAACCCCTCTCCCTAAAGTGTCTCTGCCCGGAGGAGAGCATGTGGATCCACACGATGAAGAAAGTTCATGGCGTTGACATCGGAGACTGGAGACTGGAGACTGTATCAAACAGCAAACTTCAGGATCGCCGCGGCGATCAACGAGATGGCTTCGGACGTAGGCACACGCTACGCAGGTCTTCGGAACAGCGGTAGATAGCAGCCAGCGGCTGATACGGAGTACGGAGTAAGAAGTTCAGGTATGAAGTTGATGTTCAGTCCAGAACAAGGGCTCGGAGCAGGGCGGTCCTGCGAGTCGCAAGCACCCAGGCATGGGAGGGGACTCCAGCAGGCAGCACCAAATCACAGCCAGACACCTTGAATAGATCTAGAGGTGTTCGTGAATTGCGCGTTGACGCCCGGTCTGCCCGCTCGACACGCCCCGACGCCTGGTTGAAAAGTCCGTGGAACCGGTTCCGTTGGCACACGTCCCGCGTCCGGCAGTTAACTGTCTGTGCACGAGCCAGACTCGCACCTGCGCAGCTCGTTCCTGTTGGCACAACTCGGGTTGGTCACATGCATTTTTAACTTTCTCGGAATACCTACATTCCGTTGCGCCCCTCCCGATTTTGTGCAACAGCTTAGCTCCCGGTATGCGGCATTTGGTAGTAGTTTATTTCGTGAACGGACCCCGGGAAGCAGAATAAACGGAAAGAGTGTAACCGCGTTGCTGCCATCTGTGGCGGATGGCGCGAAACAAAGTTAACAAAGCCAAAGGGGAACTTAGAAGTAACGGTTTAGTTAATTTTAACAAGATGGGCTGTATTTTAATAAAAATACCTTGTCGAAAATCAGGTCTAAATCCGGGGTTTTGTAAAATTTTTTTAATACCTTTTTCGCTTTTATCGGATCTGTTTCATTATATATTTTTAATTTTCGGTCCACGTAACTGCTCCGGCAACTAATTCTAGCGGAGGGTGTGGAAACTACGTGTGATTCGCGTCAATAAATGTAGTGGAAAACGAAATTTGCGTATATAATTATCACCCTCGGCATTATTTTAAAGAATTATACGTTAAATTTCGTGTCCGAGTTTCATATAATTTTGCTCATTACCGAGGTTATAAGTTACACTTCTCTGACGAGTAATAAAAGACTCACTGGCATGTTTTATTTTTATTTTTATCCTTCAATGAGGTACAGTGAGTTAAGAAAATTGTCACTACAATCGAATCGCGAGTTTCGTGCCGAATAATAAAGTCGATATAAGTTTCAGATTTTTACGCGCTGACACCTGGACTGAATCACTACAGCCCGAGATGAATTTCTTTGGATAACTGTCGTGGAACAGCGCGAGTTAAATAGTCAACTGCCTGCGGCAGGTAAGTGACTGTACGTGTGCTTTCAGACTGGACCACAGAGGGCCTTCGTGTAACCCAGTTTATACCTCTTTCAGCTGCGAGTAGCAACCAATAATCAGCTTCAGATCAAGCTCTTTGTGAACAAAACAGTTACGATATTATCTTTGGAATAAATATATATATATCTCTCTCTCTCTCTCTCTCTCTCTCTCTCTGTAATTGAGTGTGTGCATGTGTTTCCTTGACAGAGACTCAAACTATCAAAATAATTATATATGAATTAAATATGTCAATCAATTAATAAATGCATGGTTGAGGGGTTAACATTTGGACTACCATGAAAACTGGACGTTACTGTAACTAATGCTTCAAACCATGAAGATGATAGTATTTTCAAAAACATGAATGTAATGTAACTCAGCATTCATTAAAAAAGTAACATTAGTTTTTTTCTGCGGAACTGGTTCGAAATGTTTGCAAATTACGTAAATTTTTTAATCAGTTCTAAACTACTCTGTATTAATCTATTTTCAACCTAAGAGAGGATGCAAATTTCTGTTTTAAAAGTTGGTAAATAATATTAATGACGATCTTGTAATTTACTTGGGTGTTTGCTAGATCGCTTACGAAAAACCATCGCACAAATATCACAACAGAATAAAATGTGTTATTTTTCGTAGTGATTACTTAAGAAGAGTTAAATGCAAAATGAAGTTTTAATAATTTTCAAAATATAATATTAAGGAAAATTAGAGCATTACAAAAAATGTTAAGTTGCATCTCTGAAGAAAATAAACTTTTAATTAAGTGAGCATTAAAAATGTCTGAGGAAAGGAAGATTCTGAATTTGTGGACCTTAGTAGTAGGCTATGTAAACGGCAGAGCTGGCGATGGAGACGGCGGGAAGATACGATACGATAAGAGACGGATACAATGTACGCCCTTATGGCTTTTGACGTAACGGTGGCCATCTTGGTGTCAAATTCCCTCAAAGTTCCTCAAATATTCCCTATTTCTAGGGGAAAATTCCAGTTTTATTCCTCAAAAATTAAAAAATTCGAATTTGAAATGCCCCAAAATATATTTTCCTTTGAAAAAAACAAACGAAAATTCCAAAAGCAGCTTAAATTCCCCATTGCCAAGCCGCCCTAAGTAGCTAAAGTCATGACCTTGACCTTGACCGTAAAAATTAATTTTCTTAATTATTTGACCAAACAATCTGCATTATTCAATCTATGACGTTGTTTTGTCTTCTTGAAAGTCACCTGAAAGTATAGTTACGCATCCATATCAACCAGCTACATACTTGCATTCGATCAATTCACATTTTTTACTTGGTACCTAAAGATTTTGTCCTTCATGCCAAACGTTCGCGCCTTAAGACGTCAACGCATTTATCCCTTGTAGATCAGACCAGACCACGTAGCACTTTATGGATGAGGTTGGCCGGAAGTAGAAAGACGTAGAATTTACATTGACGCTCTTGATGTAGTTACTGAACTATTGCCTATGCTCATAAAGTGTTAGAATGCAGAAAACGGAATCAAGCCTAATTTTATTATTTTTATTTTTATTTTTTGAAAAACATGTATTCTCTAATTTAAATATGTTATTGACTGAAAGTAAGTACAAATCCAACGATTTTAAAGCGTTCAGATATGTATCGTTGACATCGAAGTACTTAGAGACGGAAAAAACGGGTAAAAATGTAAGATGGAGAAACGACGGAGTACGTGTGGTAGAGGAAACGGGACTACCAAAAAAAAAAAAAAACACATTGGCCCATTGCCACGCCCGCCACCTGTTGGGAGGCGAGTGCTCTAACCACACCACCACCGTGGTCGCGAGTTGATGACTGGCCTCTACTTTCGACACTATTCGCCTTGTTTTTAAAAGGTCGTCTCGATAAACATACGAAGTACTATACTGTTAGAAATTTTTAACAAAATTTTAGTTCATTATTAAATAATAAGTGGAAAATTTCAAAATTGAAAAACCATAAAAACATGTGTGGGAATATAAAACATTAGCAATTTAAAAATGGTTGGTATTCCCGTTAAAAACTATATTGACGTTCGATCATTGAGCAGCATCGCTAAGACCCGTTCTACAATGGCACGTAAACGTGGACATTTATCACGGAACAGAGTTTCTGCAAAAGCACGCACCCGTACGCATTAGATGGGCAATGCTGAGATCTTCCGTTTACGTTGCTCCGTGCGATCAATAAAAGCCGAGTACGTTAAAAAAGATTTTGACGTGACAACGTCAAATAAATCGATGAACGCCGGCCACACGCACGAAAAAGTGTCCCGTTACACACATTATCCCGTTACGCTGTGTCCCGTTACGCTCAGTGTACGCTTGCGCCGCATCTATCTCTCTTCCACTCGATTGGAACAACCATCGATTTGACTTTTTCGAGGCACATTAAACTTGAAACACTCCCATTCGTTTCCTACTTTTCCTATCATCGTCTTATCATTAACAGAATAACACAGATTGGAAGAAGTTAAATAGCAAACATGTATAAAAGTTATAGTTGAAATAATCTCTCAGCTAAAGTTACAAACATACTTGAATTAATGAGTGCAAAAAAAGTAAATTTATCAATTAAATGGTATATTTAATTTCACTCCTTCTTTGTATCCATACAAAATAGTGATAATTCAATAAAAATGATTCAATTTTATTCATAAAAGTATGAAATCATTTCATCAATGTTTTGTTATGACGTTGTCACGTTAAACTATCGTCCGTAAACCGACTTTACAGACAACCTATTTTTTTTTATTTTTCCATTGTCTGCGTAGATAAAAAGGCTATTTGGTTTACCGACACAAGAACACGCAACATACAGTTGTTCCTGTGAGGAGCAATCAGTATCAAAATCGAAACCACACAATTCTAAAGTTAGACCTTGAGCTTTATTGCTTGTGATTGCGAACGCCAATCTAATTGGGAATTGCAATCTTTTTCAATTCAAAGAATATCTAGTGTTCTATAATTACTTTGTCTTTTATTTTTTTTATTACTTATGTAAATTCTGCCCGTGCTATGATTTCGAAGCATAATATTATTATTTAAATTAAAATTGCTTAAGTTGGAAACGCAATCTCGTTAGTTGCCATTCGCTACGTTTCCGTGCGTCGCTAAAGCAGCAGACGCGATAGTGAAATGTCCCGGAGGATACGTCTCCGTTCCCGCTCCAAGTGCAGAACGGGCCTAGTGCTAGACGGCCGTGTTCCCGAACCAGCGACGCCTGGCTGTACAGCCCTGCAGCCTCGGGAAGGGAGGGGGGCAGCGTGGTGGCCGGGCGGGCTCGCCTTTGCCCTGGAGGCGACGGCTTCACGCCTGTCGCTCTTCGACCACAGCCTCGGGCGCTGGCTTCTTACCGGCCGTCGCCATGGCTCAAGGCTCGGGCCCGCAAGCATGCATGATACCAGCTGAATTACCTGGCGTCGCGTCCGGGCTGAATCACCCTTGGGAGCTGATTTACGGAAAACCTCCTTCTCAGTTCATGGCTATTGTCCTATATATGGTTTACGCTCATAGGGGCAGAAAATTTTCGCGAAAAAAACCGAACCCCTACTAGACTGCAACAAGGTATACCCACACCAGCGATTTCTTCCTTGTGATTGGCGGCCGTCTGCGAGAGAAGTCGTTGCCTTGTTTGCACGAGCCACTAAGGACGAATTTGCTTCCACACTGGATTAGTGTGATTGGTTGTTGTAACAATCGGCATGCACCTCAAAGTAACTCAACCAATCACGAAACACAGACGATGCTACAGTGTTTTAACTTCCAGCTACTATCGGGATCTTTTCGCGAAATTTTCATGGCCCTACTCATCACTGACTTAATGATCGCGTAACGCTGTGGGCTATATAAGTTTTATATTTCTCTTTGCTAATCTAACATTTTCATTGCTCTTTGCGATCGCGTCCGTGGCGCAATTCTGTTTTCATGCGCTTGCAGTGTAACATTTTCATTGCTCTTTGCTAACCTCTTCCTCCTGGCATTGCTGCAGAGTCCGTGGGTCAAATATAATATGTTGACATCTTGGTGTTGGGTAAGCCATTTTCCTGCACATCATCGGTGATTTAGGTATCTTAAATGTATTATTCTGTGTGTTAGTTGATTTTTTTTTAAATTCTGTGTGTGAATGATGTTTGTCCATTACATGACCATTATCTTACATGACCATTATCTTTCCATATGTATGACCATTATCTTCCCTTAAGTCGTTCTGTGTTTGAATGATTAATGTCATAAGGTAGATGAATATTCTTTCCTTTTTTTGTTGGTACCACCTTTATATGCAATGAAATTTGAAATAAATATTTTATTGTTCACTATATCTTCACAGACCAACTGTATGTGGCTTTGTCACGATCAAGAGTTGCAAGTCAAGTGAAAGTTATGTTGAATCAATCAATAGCAAGGACGATTATTGAATCACCACAGACATTTAATGCGCTTACAATATATTAAAATTAATTGAATTGTTAATAAATATTTCATGTATATTAATTTAAAGAGTTTGTTATATGCATAATTTTTAACCTTACAGTTAACTAAAATTACGTAAGGAATTAAATATTAAATTCCAATTCAATGAAAGGTTTTTTTATTACGGTACACTTCTTTGGTTGCGTTATGGAAAAAAATGACAGTGAATTTATAAGATGCGCGCGCAGCATGCAACGAATAATTGATAAAATTAAAGAAAAAAAAGCTACATACCTACAAATAAAAAAACTATATATTCTTTTAAATCATGTACTATTTTAGTGTAAGATATTGAATACTGGTCCATATAATTAAAAACATTTATTGATTATGAATATTAGTGACAGAAATTGTTTATAATTTTTTCAAGTGTATTTATTTAAGAGAGGTTATGTTCCTGTGAGTATTATTTATTTGCATTACAAATTATAAATTATTACATTATTTTAATTCAGTTTGTTTATTGATTTTAATTAATAAATAAAATTTATCTCCATTACTTAATTAAATTTAATAATTAATTTTATACACGGACTTATATTAATATTTGATTCAGCGTATTTAATGAAATCGTTTAATTTGATTAAATTTAAACTTAACCAACCTTTTTATAATATTGATCCAGTCCTTTTTTATTATTTTATTTATATTAATTATTTGCACGCAGAATTAAAGTTAGTGAATCATGGAATGACGTACCCACAAGAAAGGACAGTGGCGTACCCACGAGGAGCAGAGGTGGAGTTTAGCGTAGCAGTCAGTCACTGACTTATCATACACAGTAAATTATAATTAACATTCATAATATCAATTTATTTTATTATTTGTGCGTATGTTCCTTGAGTATATACATCACACTGTTATGTATCCAGATCCGTAGACAAATTTTATAATAAAATAATAAATACAAATTTAAGAATTATTAGTATGTTTCCACTAGGTAGGAAAGCTAATATTTAAATTACCATTATGGTATCACTACAATATAAATTTTATAGGATCTACCCTGTACCAGACTGAGTTTTGATCAAGTACACGGATTAGGTTGGACACATAACACTCAAGTGTTCTTAATTAAATATAATGAATATTTAATTATGATGTCTATGTTTGATTATGAAATCTATCAATTTCAATTATTATTTCTTTTTACGGTAAATCTATTATATTTCCTCGGCTATAGTTTAATCTCAGGGTAGCATTTCTTGAGTTCTTTCTAACTAGACTTCTGGGGGCCGAAAATGACTTGACTTCTTTCAACAGAAAACATATTATCCAGAAAATATTTGATTTATTTTAACTTATATTAAATTGTCAGTTTTTCTGGTTAAAATTATCACCAATTTCACTTTAGCATGTTACTTATATGAATATAATTATTAAATCTTGTAGAACACGAAAAAAATGTAATAAAGTACACATACCACATCAGCAGGATGAACTTACAATACGAACATTGTTTCTTAAATCAACTCTACGACAATTCCTTTAGTATTTCACAACAGATAGTATTAGTAATGTTTTTTTCAATCTTCTCAGCATTAATTACATACATTTTAATTTTAGCGTCCTTAGCAACCACCTTATTTTTCATAAACAGACGTTTCCAAAGAATAATGTACACCTAGACATGATTGTCTTTGACCGCAACCATGGAGTAACAAAAAAATAATTAAATGAATCACATGCACAATTTGTAAGATAATTATGCACCGTAACGGTACATATTAAACCATTTTCTCGATTATTATACTAAATTAAATAATTAATTTTATACACGTGTTTATATTAATCGTATAGGCTATATAGATACGCTCATCACTCACTGACTCTGTAACCTTGGATACAAGCGCAACATGAAGCACAAATATAATTCTACTCCATAGAGATGTATAGAATATAAAATGGAAGTGTAACAATAGAGAAACATTTGAAATACAGCTACATAAGAGGAACACGCCTATATTATTAAATTTAAGTTTTGTTATATTCATAAGTATTAATTGGGCACCTTAGGGTCTCACGAATAACTATGCTTAAGTATAATTATTAAAAAGGCTTATATCATAGAAAATTTATATTTAAACGAAATACGGTGAAGTTCCTCCCCCCCCCCCTTTTTTTTTTTGTAAATGTAACTGAGTCACTGGGAATATGTTGATGATATTTAAAGGTTGTACTTATGCCCTTATGAAAATTTATTTTTTAATTTTTTAATATACTTATATCTTTGAAGTTAATTATTTTATTTAAAAAGCTGTTAGTATTTTTTTCCCTTTTATATATATATACTATATGTTTGTATGCCTAAAAGGTTTTTAGTAGATTTGTTTTTTGTAGTTACGCCCTTTGTTCACATAATTTCTTGCTGCTAAATTTATCGCTAAACAGCAAAGATGCATCTAATATATTAATTTAATTTTTTGTCAAGATATATATTTATATATATATATATATATAGAGAGAGAGAGAGAGAGAGAGAGTTACGAGTGTAATGTAGGGGAAATGGGTTCATAAGGGATAGCCCAATTAAGTTTTATTACATTTTTATTAATTACTAGCGACCCGCCCCGGCTTCGCAAGGGTGCAATGCTGATACTAAATATACTACAGAATGTCTTTATATACAACGTTCACAGCTTTTTTGTCATTAGACAATACACACATGTTTTCTTTAGAGGTTACTCTTGAAATATAATTGGTCATGTGAAAAACACTCAACGCTCAAATCTAAGCCTGCAACGTTGAAAGTTTGACCCTGCGATTTATTAATGGTCATTGCGAATATATCTTTGCCGGAAATAGTAGGTGTTTAAATTGGACGGTAAATCCGATGGTATCAGAGGAATTCGGGGAATCAATACATCTTCTCCGGTACCATATCCGGTGAGTATTGTGCACTCTATTATGAACGTTTTTAGTGATTTTACCAGCAAACGCGTGCCATCGCAAAGTTTAGGTGGATTCAGGTTTCTTAAAAAAATAACAGGACAACCTACTTTCACACCATTTTATGAGGAGGGAATCCAGACAGTTCAAAGAATTAAGAAATTCTGTAGGAAAATGAACAGCTTCTTCCAAATCGAGAACAGTATCGACCGAGTATTATAATTTCTGTACAAAATTTACTCAGTTCTTGTTTGAACTCACACTTTAAAACTATATGTATGATTATGAACAAATTGCCTTACAATTAGTATGTACTGCAGAAAAAAATATTTTACTTACTATTCGTTCAACTAAAAACAAAAGATAATCAACAATTATCAACAACAAAAGATACCTATTGTATTCAGTTTTTTTTAAACTTAAATACCTTACCTTAAACTACGACTTTCGATAATTAAAAATACTTGCCCTGATACTAAATTGCCATAACTCTAAATTCAAACAAAGATCTTAATAGAAGAAATACAATTGATAAATTATGGTTTCAATCTAATCATATCTAACCTAATGTACTTACTATAAGTGCGGTTTAAAAATTAACCTTAATACCGACTAAAGTACGAACATACAATTTCGAAAAAATTGTCGCTCTGAAAAGCACAATTTGTCTTTAAAAAAATTCACCTTAGTATTTAAATACTATCATACAATTTCGAATATATTTTTTGAAATTTATCCTAACGTACTTATAAGTATGGATTACGTTGTCGCGCTGAAAAGCACGTTTTAATTGTTTTAACTGTCCATTATTTTTCATAAAAAGTAAAGGATAAAAAATGGTTATTGTGGATGATCACTAAGAGATACACATATACCATCACGGACTTTTTTTTTACTTTTTAAGGTGTACAATAGTGTAGTACATTATTTTGATCTATCTCGTAGGGTTCAGCCAGCGTTTGCAATGTAAGCGCAAAAAATGTGTTTATTTACGACATAACATTAGAAACCTCTAAAATCATCAGTGTTTCTCTACGATATTATGAATGTATTATACATATAAGCCTTTCTCTTGAATCACTCGATCTATTAAAAATAACCGCATCAAAATCCGTTGCGTAGTTTTAAAGATCTTAGCATACATAGGGACAGACAGACAGACAGACAGCGGGAAGCGACTTTGTTTTATACTATGTAGTGACTAATATTTACATTACTAAAAAAATAATTGTACTTAAAAAAATGTCTGATCACCAATCACTAGCACTTAACAAATGTTTATTCTCAAGTCACTCAATGTCTGTCAAGATCCTCAGTTCGCACTCCTCATTGGAGCTAGGCTCGTTAGTGGTTCGCCCCGTACCTCGCGCCTGTCCACACACAAAGTCTCGCGCCACTCAGTCGCACTCTCGCTGTCTCGTCGTGTCTCACCCCCTTCGCCGATGTCGCACTTCCCTTCATTCGCGGAAATCTCCAAAGTTTCGGAACTCCTGCGGAGGCAGGTGTCGACGCTTATACACCCATAACATCCTTCTCGAAGGGACGAGAGCGGCTGTGGAGTGTCATGTCATCCAGGCCCGACCCGACGCCCGAAGCACCGAGAACAGCGACGCTCATTCACTCCTCGCGGCGGCCTCTGTAAGCCCGGAATTCCTAGGCATCTAAATGTTACAATCGCCCGAGGCGAAACGGAGCGCGGGAAGCGGAGGGGGGTGGATAGCGAGGACCCTTGTAATCCGGTCAGGCACGCGTGGCATTCCTTAAGCCAGAAGACGGCACGTGACGCCAGTGGCCGTGCAGGGCCGCCAGCCAGCTCCGAATCTGGCGCGTGTCGCGGTCCTGTCTGTGTTCGTAACAATATATAAGAAAAAAATTATTTTGTGCTTTATTAAAAATAAATTACTTTTTTAATAAAATTTACGTGTATATCAAATTTATGGGCTTGTTTACTTCATCATCTATCAACGGGTACCTTACAACTTCCTAGTGTAGTATAAGGAATATTCCTGCATGGTTTCAAGTCTGTAAGAAATATACTTGAATAAACGGGAAAATTTGATAGTGAACGCCCCGCAATTAGAAAAACTGGAACGCCAATCTTTAGCTTCATTGTGGGAAGGCACGATATGTCGGGCGCAAAAACGACAGCGCGTTAAAAATACAAGGCAACGTCATCTATTGACGAAGTTCAAAACTAAACTGTTATTAGCGGCTTTAGTTCGCTAGTAGCCACGAGCTCCACTAAGCGGACGGGTCTCACCAAGGAGAAGGATACGAAGTTGCCAAACCTTACTATATAACCGTGTTGCGGACATAGAGAAATGGAGACACTCGCTGTTTTTATGTCTGTTATAAAAATGAATTTACCCATGGCGATCGGTTGAACGGTATAGAAGCTGGTGCACGTCAGTGCCATCTAATGGCGAGCTACAAAATAAATGGATAGCATTAAAACCTACATGAAAAAAATCACTTAGATCTGCCAACTATCATAATGATCGGTCAAACGTTGTCGGTATTTAACATCTCTAGCTGCTCTAACTGCTATTTTGCGTGAAAATAACACTATGCCTCGCTTGCAATTATTGTCAATATTTTCAAAAGGAGATAATAACTACCTGCAATATAATGGATGCAAACAAGTCGCGCCAATTTCGTGATTATTATCACTATCCATTATACGACACATAGTGAATAGCCGTTGGAAATATTTGTGACGGAGCAAAAAGAAAGATAGGTATCGTGATATGTTTACAGAAATAGCCCTTAACTAACAGTATGCACTGACAAAATTAAAAAATGGCGAGAGAGATCGAGCCCTAAGGGCCAGTCCATTAAACTCATCCCTCATTTGTTGTCCGGTAGCATATTTCGTGCCCAGACAACTGCTTCACTTAATTTGCGAACTGTTAAATGTTACGCAAGACGAGGTCATAGCTGTGGATATTGCGTGAGTTTTTATCGCTATTGGCGAATTCACCCTTTCGGCCCAATTTCATTCAGCGTAATAATTGTGACTAGTGCCGCCATTTAAGTGTTGGTATTTAAAAGCAAAAATTTGCAAACACTTGCGAAACATTAAAAATAAATATATATCAAAAGTTAGGATCATAATTTAAATACACACGTCTAAAGCATACCCAAACAAATCTAGATGTAAAAAACCTTCATAAAATTATTTATTAGGTTATTCTTAAATAAAAATGAAACAATTATTTTCTACATAATATTTTTAGAGAAATTTTATGGTTAAATAAATGTGTAAGCATTTTTAATTAACTTTTGGTAGTATTACTTATTATTACTTTTTATTACTTTTATATATAGTTGCCGAGTGGATAAGTTTTATACCACTGTCTATTCAAAATTATAAACTGTTCAATCTTTAGCAACTGAGACGTGTTATCTATTCTTATGAGCATTAGACAAACAAAACTTTTGGTTCTATGATTTTTTTTCGGAGATATTGCTGATCACGTAACTCATGTATGAAGTAAATGTCCTCTGTGTGTTGCCCGATGTTCACCAGAACTTCGGGAAGACTATGCTAAACATAGGTACTGTCTAATGGTAGTGGTTTCGCCTTATCACTATATCACTACAGCCATATATCACTTGTCCCTTCCTTGGGACACTAGCGCGTCGATTCGACGTGGTTCGGACCCCTCTAGACTAGTGGAAAGGCACGACTTGGCCTGTGACGTCATGCGAAATCTGCTTCCTGGGAGAAACAGCTGACATTATGTCACTGCTGTTTCCTACAGCAGTTAATTTGAGGGAATCGTACGATTTACTAATCCCAGATCAGTCCCCGAACAAATAAGGAGTTCGCCGCTCGATCGTATACAACTTCGCGATCGGAATAAATAAAAAACACAATTGCTCAAGATTACGCACATTTTCGCAAGTTTAGAGTATTTTAAATATTGTTAACCTAACAGCCTTAAATTTTAGTTACTATACCTAAACGATCGTAAACCAACCCTCCCAATAAAAAACAACAAATGTAACAAACCTTTTATTTTAGTTGTGTACAACTAGAAATGTGAAAACCAACAAACCCAAAAACAAAGATCAAGAACGAATTTTTGCGAGAAATGTATTTATTAAACACAACTAACTGACAGATTTAAAAAAAAAAAAAGTGTGTAAATGCGAATTATTCGGACATATGGCTCGGTGTAAATGACTCGCAGGTTACCCTTCATTAACAGTGACGATGCTTAACATTTGAGGCATCATGCAGCACCGATCCAGTTTTATTTTCTCGTGGTGTAACAAAATAATCAATATTTGCAATGGAATACTCATCATTGGAACTTCTGGAAATGGCAGGCATACGAACACAGCTAAAATCTCTTACGCATCGCACACGTCAGATAATATGTACATACAAGTAGTCTTTTCCCATGCTAGCGTATTTTTAAAGTGAAAACTTTTTGAAAAGGCTGCATACTAAGGTCCCACCAGGTTTAGCGATTAAACGCTTTTGTTACCACCATTTTTTTTTTTATCTATCTCGTGACTCATATGTTGTATCGCCAAGTGTTGTACATGTCCTGAAAACAGACCACTGCACGTTGCCTGTCAGTGCACTTACGCCATCGTGCACCTACGTCATTGAGCGTGACCCCGGGGGAAGGGGATGGTGGGGAGTGTTTGAAAAAGTGCCTCGAAATTCACTCTGGGCGACCAAATAATTAGTCATAACTTCGCAACGGTAAAGGTTTACACGAGTTACTTGTGCGTCGTCGGGTGGATGTTGAGGTGCTCTAAAAGGTTAGCTAAGCAGAAAGAAAAAAAAAGTTGTCGAGTGATAAGTTGTGTCGGGTGAGTTTACAAAACGACCTAAAACTGCTTGTTTCAGGTACGTCTCGTAGTTACAGCAGTATTCGGCGCCAGAGGCGGCGGGACAGGACTACAGCGCTCGGGGCGATTCGTGCGCAGAACCGAACGAGCGCCAGAACTCAACAACAGAGCGAGTGAGGCGCCTTCATGAGCGCCGGAGACTTGGAGCGCTGGGCGCTGTTGGAGGGCCACCGACTGCGCCGACCAGTACAGAGGCCAGGATGGAAATTTATTAAATGTAAAGTAAATTAAACATTTATTTACGCTTGATAAATGTAAAATATAATTTTAAGGTTGACCGACAAAAAAAATATATGTAAATACATTCATAAAAAGGCCAGTTTTATTTATTTCCTCTTAAATTACACCTGGTGGTCCACTGGAGTCGTTTTCAAGTAAAAAAAAAAATTACGGTAGTGTAGCAATGCTACCCACCCCGTTTATTTTCTCAGCCTTTGTAGGTACATCAGTTGCTTCCCAAGCTCGGATACGCCCGCCCGCAGTTCTCAGTCAAACTGAAGGGGGAAAAAATCAGAGTATTTTTTTCAAAATATTAAAATGTGTATTTTATTTCATTTCTGATATGTTGTCAAGGCACTGAGTCACGAAGCCATTTCAGACATTCTTCACGTCCTCGTTTCCAGCAATCTATACTCATCATTGTAATCCACGTTGATTTATATATATATAATTGTAAATACGTGCGTAATAGTTGCATATTTGTATTTATATAGTTTCATGATATCATCCTTTCGTAACTTAAAATGCTGTCTCTCGGCCAGTAAAGATGCTAATTATATTATTCATAGTGTAACGATGCATATATGTAATGAACAGAATGAATAACTAAGAGCTTTTAAAAGTGTTATTTTCACTGTGAATTATATATTAAAATTTTTTTAGCCATAAGTTTAAATCTATGTTTCATATAATGCAGGTATTTTTCAAATAAATTATTTATAGTAATTTAAATAGAGTATTAAATGCATTTGTCTAAGCTTAAAGGACTTCACTGAAAGATCAATCTGGGCGTATTTTTTGCAGAAACTTGGCATAAACGTTGTATTTTATACGTACTTGCATGGCATTGTGAGCAATGGTCAAATCAGTTAAAAAAATATCTTTCAGAATAGGGCTTCATGTAATTTTGTACGTTTAGTAACTTAAGTCATTTCTTAAATCGATTGGTGTAGCTCAGTTCACACGGGTAAGTGAACCTGAGTGGAAAGTCAGGTCATGTATTATGATAGCTGGATCGTTTCCAAATAGGCTAATTTACTTCGCTAATATTCATTGGACCAACCACTGTATGGTTTGGGTGGAGCGGGGGAGGGATGTTG
The DNA here is from genome assembly GCF_032445375.1 of Bacillus rossius redtenbacheri. Taxonomy (NCBI): domain Eukaryota; kingdom Metazoa; phylum Arthropoda; class Insecta; order Phasmatodea; family Bacillidae; genus Bacillus; species Bacillus rossius. The sequence continues at coordinate 40,448,117 of NC_086333.1, read as the reverse complement.
GTTTCCCTGGGCGTGAAATGCGCTTAAAGACCTCTTCGCGTCTTTTCTGCCGGAATGAAATACATATCCCTTACAACTGCACTTTCGTGCTGGCAACGTCTCGAGTGAGACGTCTGGTGAGCGACTTTCTTGGCGCTGCGATTGTACCTTCGCAGCGCGTGTGGACCCGCGGACCAGATAATCAGATCATCAGATACGATCACCGCTGTTGGTAGATCTGGTGAAATGGCAGTCTCGGAGGTAGTCGGGAACTCCCACCAACTGACACGCAAGACGTTCGATCAAAAAGGACTCTCAGATGAATGTATTGCAAAGTCTAGCGTTAAGTGCGTGAGCTGACTAAATAAAGGCTGCACGACAACAAAAAATTTCACACGCTTCAGAATAATAATACAAATCTTCACTTAAAGTAATAAACTTAACAGATCCTAATTAATTGTTTAAGTACTATCGCTATATCTATTTTTTATCATATTAAGTATTAATTTAATCACAATAGTGTTGCTATGGTTAGTGTAATTCATCACTTTTATTTGTATTAATACTTGCAACCCACCCCTGCTTCGCACGGATGTTTACTACTTATTGTTGCGTCATTTAGATTTAATAGATAAGTAAGTACTTATAAGTATAAAGTTCTCGCAAGTGTCTGGTGTTCCCAACAATTATATACCTAATAAAACGTACTGCCCATAACTAAATAATTACTTTGTAAAAAATATTGACAGCTTTTTTTCTCATCAGACAACACAAACAGTTATTGTTTTGAAATCAATGATCAGATTTATTCCTGGTTACTGTGAGTCATCCTTAGAATATACGCATGCTATCTGCTATCGTGGACTTTTCTGTAGGCCTTTTAAAGACCTACAATTATGTAGTACATTAATTTGAGGTCCAAGTCATGTATAAGTCAACGTAAGGCATGCAAGCGTAAAAGCGTCTTTTTACAACTTTGTTGCAAAACATCGAGATTTCTCTAACATCTTTATAATCAATATGAATGGGTTTTTTAATAAAAAAAACCTTCTGGAAAAAATTCTCTACATGATGGTGAAAATGGTATCAAAACCCATTGTGCAGTCTAAAATAAGTAAGTGAACAAAAAGGCAGACTCCGATAACGACTTTGTTTAGTACTATTTAGAGATTAAGCTCTGAAATTGGCTATTGTAATTTATGTACAAACTTCTTATCGTATTTCAGATTGTGCATTTTAAATCGCATTTTAGACATACCTTTGTGACATTTGTACGTGCAATGAAGTTGTAACAGGACTTTATTCTAAAATCTTTAATCTTTCTCAACTTTACGAATAGATTCTGCACTCGAAACCAACGGGAAAAGTCATATTTGAGATGGGGGAGTAGTCTCGTTTTGTCTGCAATGTCTGTGTATTTATTAATCGATAACTACTGCAGTTATTTAAACCAAACCCATAAGTACACGTCATTACGCAGGGTTATCTATGCCTCAGAATAGCTTTGTCTGACTATTCTTACCTGCGCCCGTTGCAGTTTCTTTTTTGAATGTTTGTTTCTGGTTTGACAGAAATTTTATTACTGTTTACTGTAACTTAGTTTTTGTCATACGCATTAGTAGTATATAAGTTTTTGTCATACGTATTAGTGTGTATATATATATATATATATATGTTCCCCCGAGCCCTGGCTTCCGGCTGAGGAGCGAGGAGCCGACCGCCATCTTGTATTGTGACGTCACGGCGGCCATCTTGGACTCAAACTTCCTAAAAAATTACTAAAAAGAATTTTATATTTCTAGAAACTTCCCTATTTCAAGGGAAAACAATTCCCGTTTTGAGGGAAAATTTCCCGTTTTATTCCTCAAAAATTTAAAAATTTGGATTTCGAAAATCACAAATACTTTTGCCTTAGAAAGAACCAAAATTCCTAAAAATGGCTTAACAGTCCTAAGAGAAGCCGTCCCTAAGCCGCCAAGGACACGACTTATACCTTGACCATAAAATTCAAATTCTTTAATTTTTGACCAAAAAATTACGAAAAAATTGAAAGAATATAAAAAATTGCTTACTTCAAATGATTAGTCACTTATTTGACTTCAGTCCTCTGTTCGATTTCCGAAAACCCGAAAACCAAATTAAAATATTCCTAAAATTAAAAAAAAAAAAAAAAAAAAGTTATTTAAGTTTCCCCAACCAAGTGCCTGCGAATTTAACTAGCCGGCCATGAGTCCGCTCTCCTCTTAACCAGCAAGTTAAACTGCCAAATTACCTAGTTAAACATTCTCAATAACCATTTCTAATATCAACAGCCTATAGACTCAAATACCTACATTGTATGTACCGTCCGCAACGGATTTCAGTGAAGTTAATAAAACTACAGCACAACTCATGTGTTCTACCTTCTGTTTCAGGTCTACTGCTAGCTTTCCATTGAGGGAAAAACAATCGACATTTAATGGCTCACCCTAAATTTTACCGACTACTTGGTAACGCAGCAGTTTTAGTTCCTAGCACGAACAATTTGTTACTAATATTGTTTCTTTTTCCTACACCAACACAACCACACGACGATATGGCTGCGCGAGTGTCGGCCTGATTCACCTGTGCTGTGACATGCTCATATGGGCCAGCTACACATTCATGTGTCGTTAAGGGGTTTCGCTGGAGCTTTACGCTACAAGCCACACCCGCGATTAACTAGATCACTTGCTTGCATCACACCAACAAGCCTGTAACAGCTCAGACATCACGACACTACATCACGCCAGTTGGCCGATCTAGCTGGTGGGGAGCTGCCCTCCCCCGCCGACGACACTTGAACGTAATTATCTTAGCATTACACTACAGGCCGATGTGCCAAACCTATCCCACAAGACACGCGCCCCGCCCCTTGATCCAAGTGATTCTACAACAGCGTGTGGTGCACCTGAATTACAATGCACTGAGCGAGCTATAGAAACTTCTGTTTCTGGTCTCGCACACCCTAACTGCCCCGGTTGGCAATACGATGGATCGGGGGCGAACGCAAGGAACTTACGGATCGCAACGCCGTAGCACACAACATACGCAAGAAAACCTCGGTCGTTTATGAAGCACGAAAGTCGCAAGACGTCACCAACCCTGCAACTCGAAATCGTAAATAAATAGAAAACGTAACTTATTCCCCGAGATCTTATTTTTAAAATTTATTTCATAGAAAACTACTGAAACAGTCAATAATTTGATTAATAAGTGATATTTTCTTTCACTGTGCGAATGGTTAAGAAGGGAAAACGTGATGTATACAATTTTTAAAAAAAAATCGTTGCTTTCTATGCACTTAACGTCTTCGTCTTTGAAAGTTTTCGGTACACTAAAACTTAAAATATTGAAGGCTGAAAAAACAAGCCGAAACGCAAGAAGTTGAAAGTTGGGCGATGATTGCGTGTTGCGTAGTTCGTAAACGAGGCTCATGGCCGTGGGTCGACTGCAGACCGATGTTCCCGTGCAGCCGCGGCAAGCGAAGAACCAGGCACTCACCCAGTCCATGGTCTGTGTGGTTCTCTTGCACTCTGCACACGCCGCTGCGGCTGGAGGGTGACTGGCCCGCCAGCGCGAGAGATGTTCTGCTCGCCTCGCCTCCCCACCCCCCACCCCAATAACACCTACCGCCGGAAACTTCCCCCTCTCCCGCCGGAGAGGTCCTCGCAAGAGTGCGCGACTGCACTGGCCTTTCTCCTCCGGGCGTCGACAGCGAGTGCCGGTGCCGTGTCACACACATTCCCGAGACCGAGACCTAGTTTTTCGAAGTAGTTTTTGGCCCATCCGCTAGATAGTAGCATTCATAATCTATACTAATATTATAAAGCTGAAGAGTTTGTTTGTTTGTTTGTTTGAACGCGCTAATCTCAGGAGCCACTGGTCCGATTTGAAAAATTCTTTCAGTGTTGGATAGTACATTTATCGAGGAAGGATATAGGCTATATTATATTATCAATTACATTAGGGATCCTTACTAAAAAGTCCAATTTAGAATCAAATGCGTTGGAGGGGGTTAGATACAACATGCAGTACACGTACGAAGTGTGTGCTGACAATGCCGCAGGCGCTAGAAGTTTATTTCCTATTGCCTATTAACATTATTGCCACGCACTAGATGCCTTATCATTCTTAATTTTCCCATACAAGTAAAAAACACCCGTGTGATATTAACAACGAAGCAATCAGTACCCTCAAAAGAGTTCAATTAGTAAATACTTTTTATCACTTTAAATCGCAAACCTAAACTATTGTTTTTTTTTCCTCTCTACGTGTTTAATTTGTTTTGTTTTTTACTAAAATTATTTTTTATTATTTTTAATTAATTTTCATTTTTCGGACCATCAATAATTTTCCTCTCCCATTACAATTCTGACAAGGACTTGTATATATATATATATGCGAAATACCACTCACTGACTCACTCATCACGAGATCTCTAAAACTATACACCCGATTGACTTGAAATTTAGCATAGTTACTCATTTTGTGATGTAGACGCTCACTAAGAACGGGGGCGTAGTAATATTACATATTATATACATATACATATACATATTATATCAAAATTTCCAGTTTTTGGTAGGAAATCACCATGGCAACGGCTGTTGCTTTGTTGATGCTTCATTCGTCTCTATGGCAACGATTATTTCATTGTTAGTGCAGTCCTCATCACCGTTGAAATTTTGCGGGTACTTTAAATATCAAAAATTGCCCTTTTTTTCAAGTATATATATATATATATATATATATATATATATATATATATATATATATATATTACAGACTTGAAACTTCACGGTAATGTTCTTTATGTTACGCAGGATGACACTTTCCGGAAAATTATATCCCATGGGTGGTTAAAACCAGGCAACGGTGGGTACTTTGTCTGCATGAGAACAGGATTTTGCATTGTTCATGCCTTCTGCGTCTCCATGGCAACGGGCATCGCGCGGCAGTGGCGTACCCACAAGGAGGGACATGTATAATGAGCGGCGCAAGAGTGATCTGCCTGTAGACTGCCGTAGCGAAGTACGGGTACATCAGTTGTACGTTGCGTGCACGAGTCGGGAAACCATCGGTGCTATTCATTTTCTCTCCGGTACATTATACAGCATTGTAATAAATTTTCACTGAATTTTTTTTATTTACCATTACTGTAAATGGGAGATGTGGCTTAATTTTTTTCCATTAGTATAGCCGTGCGAAGCCGGGTCGGGCAGCTAGTTAACATTATAAACTTAAAACTTTGGAAATCAACAATTGCCCCAAGTTTTTTTTTTTTTTTTTCGTTGTCAGTTTTTCAAGAAGGCTCCGTTTTTTTAGGGAGGTAACAGTTCTTCCTGATCTTTCAGAGTTATAGGGATTTTTTCTGGGGTCAGTAAAAGAGCTTTTATTTGTTCTGTGACATCAACAACTGCCTCCTTGCTACTTGATGCATTTTATTCTGCTGTTGTGAGAGTGGTTTCAATATCAGAGATCACAAGAGATTTTGGATCAGATGATTTGGGAGAAGTAATGATTTCTGAAATAAACTTATGGCCTGCGATTGCTGATGTGTTGAGAGAATAAATACTAGTACTTCAAACTCATTAGCTTAATTCCCAACTGTAGCATCTGAGTTCCAGAATATGTTTAATATCACTCCGAAATTTTATTTGGAAATGCCCTATCCGTATTACTGTGTTGCCATTACGCCGCCTGTAGGTAATAATATGTGGCTTGAAGACACAGACATCAAGAGGCTGGATTTCATATTTTGTTGGGGTAGTAGGATTAGCACTTCAATATTAAGCTTCTCGCACAAATCTACTGTTGTAAGCGAGTGTGTGAAGCATGTCCATCAACAATCAAATTTATTTTTCCTCGTGTTATAATATGCTTACTGAAGTACTCCAACCATTAACCAAATGTTTCCTCATTCATCCATCCTGAATCTGTAATACAGACCTATGTAGTAGGTCCTTGCCCTGGTGCCGGTACATAGAGCTGGAGCCGATGTCCGCCATCTTGGATTGTGACGTCACGGCGACTGAACTTCAAAAATTTCCAAACATGACTAAAACATTTTTACAATTTGCCCAAAATTAGCCAAAATTTCCAGTTTTTAGAATAAAAGTCTGTCAAATAATCTTAAAAAATTGGAGAAATTAAAATTTCCCTATCTCGAAGGGAAAATTCCCGTATTGCATCAGCCAGTACGTCAAGTCCGCCATCTTGTTTTCGTCTGCTGGAGCCGCCTTCTTGGATAAGAAATATTGTTTTAGTCTGCTAGAATATGCTACCGCCATGTTATTTTAATCTTTACCTGCTAGAGTTAAGTAATAATTTATTGAAATATACCCGCCATCTTGTCGGCCATCGGGCCACCATCTTGGAAATTTGTAGTCTATTTATTAAAGTGGAAATTGGGGAAAATTCCAAAATCAATCAAAAATCAGCAATTAATTAATTGATTGATTTGATCGATTCCTGTCCTTTTTTGATACTTGATCGATGAAAAATATTTTAATTTTACGTAACAAAATATTAATTTCAATAAATATGCTGGAAAGTTATAAAAGAGACTTAAATTTCTCTAATGCCAGCCTCTGGTAAGCTGATGACATATTGGCTCCAATTTTGGAAATTTGTAATTATAGCTTTCAAATTCGGAAAAGAATACCAATTTTAAAATAATTACTCATTAGTTTACTGGTTAATTCGATGGATTACTGTACTTGCGTCAAACCTCGGTCAATGCAAAAAAAAATACAAACTTGATTAAATATCACTATAATACATTTGATCTTTGTACTTTTAAGAATGTTTGATCTGTGTTCTGCAAAAATCAAAAATTAAGTTTTAATTGTAATGAATACATAGAAATTTCTTAAACATAATAACTTAAATAAATAAGTAATTTTACAAACATTCTTATCTCAGAATTTATGGAATGTTATATTAACGGAATGGCGTATTGAGTAAAATGGCAAAGTATTTTACTTTGGAATAATTTTTGACAAATTTGAATTATGAAGTAGCTTGGCTTCTGGGTTAACCCAGAAGCCAAGCTACTTCAGAAAATGGCCGTGAAAGCCTGTGAACATTATTAAATTTGAATTATCTTAGTAGGTATCAATTAAATAAGCATGGCTTTGTGTCCACCTGTGCAGGCGTACGTGCGTTCTGTGGCGTAACGATCGCACACATAATCGGGAATACATTATCTACAAACTGAACTGTTTATATTTTAAAAATATTTTGAATATTTGTATATAAACAGTATTTCGGCCAAATATTAAACTACTTATCTACAATAGGTACGCTCTATAGCTTCTAGAGACCGTTTTTAAGTCTCAATAGCTGTGACCCCTCTATGGAAAATTATCCTAGCAACGAACTTTTAAGTTGAAATAATTAAGCAACTTTACGAACTTTATTCGACACTATTTTGGAAGACGTTTAAAACTCGCTATATTTACAATTTCATGTAACGTGTGTATGTGTGTTTGCTGCCTCTGGAGTCAGTGGACCAGAGAAGCAGAGCCAATCAGAGACGAGCTACAAAGAAACTAATTTATTTGAATGAACAATGTTAGGAGAGAGTAAAAAGGTACTACAAAATGGCTTCACGCAGTTACCAAGCACTGTGACTTTATTAGTGCGTTTTAGCTAAGGAAATTAGCATTCATCGGAGTAAATATGCTTAGGGAGTGCCAAACGTTGTGCTAGTTAGCTACAGTAATAAGGCATCACTGTTAAGTATTGTTTAAAAGCAGGAATCTACAGTACTATAAACGCAGTGAGTCCTTTGTCTTTACCCATAGCTGCTATTGTTAGTGACCGTTAGGTGACGTCTCGTAATTTATTCAAACAGTTGTGAACTGACGCTAACTAGGCCAATTTTTAAAGAAACTTAAATTATTTTATTTATAAAAGTAATATGTACGTTAAACTTTAGAAAGTGACAACAACAAAATTAAAAGATTGACAAACACTCGTCTTCCCCAGTGGTCCTTTGAAACGATTTGATTTGCCTACCACTGAAAATAGTTAGCTGGAATCCATAAATAACTTTGAATCAGTGAGACAGTAAAAGTGGTGTGCGATTTAACCTGAATGGGAATACTTTCACTCGATAAGACTTTTGTTTGGTTTTGTGCCCATCATATCAGCCAGACCATTAACAAGTGTAGGCTGACACAACTCGCTTATTCATTCAATATTCTGACAAAACTTAATATGTTAGTTGATAATATAAATAATTGACAATTATCTTAACTGACCAATAAGTTGAATGAACTAGGCAATCTAAACGTATATGTGTTGTAAATTCAACAGTTTGAATATCATCTTTATTTTTTTTATGTAATTTGGTATCAGTATTGCTATAAAATATTGAAAACCATATTTGCTAGTGTATTTTTATTTATAATATGTCAGAATCCAGCTTTATTTAAAAATCTACATTTTCAAATTGAGTTATATTTTTCTAGTCACACACTAGTGTATATGTATACCTAACCGCCTAGTAATTTTTCAGATTGATTCTTATATACTATATGATATATTACTAGCGATGGATTAGGCACCGGGTGGGTGTCTTGGTATAGTGTAGGTATAGTGTGTATTTATTGCAACTAAAACTGAGGTTATGATTTCCATCACTTATACTTTGTGGCTACGCAGTTATTAATTTTTTGAAACAAAATATGAAGCATTTTAACATTGTGTTTTGATTGTTCCGTATTGAAAAATAAATAATCTTAAAAATGGTGTGGTGAATTTTCCCAGCAACGAATGACCAAAAAATAAAACCAATCTAGCAAACATTTTCTTTAAATAAATGAGCGATTTATAGGTTGTTAGGTTGCCAAAAAATACCGTGATTTTCCAAAGAAAATAAGAGCATTGGGTCGCATGGGCGTCGCAACCGGGTGGTAGGGGGGGGGACACGTCCCCCCAATAATAAGTTTTCAATTTCGTCCCCTCCAATAATATATTTAGTTTCGTAGTTATATTAAAAATATGATTTCTGTGACATAACCCATATGTTGCGCATGGTGCATTTAGTCCAATCGTGGTAATGTGAGCACTGTGTTTTTACAAATTTGTTCTCTAAAAATATTTTTTTATAAAAATAAATTATATATTGCAACCAACTATAATTAGAATATCTAGGAAAGAAAAATGTCTAAAAACCACCTTTTTGCACCTTCAAACCCCAAATTTTCTCGGGGGAGGACCCCCGGGCCCCCGCTTTTTTTTTTTTTTTTTTTTTCATGGGATGGATATTCCTCAACAACTAAATCAATTGCACTCTCCCCCCCCCCCCCCCCCCCCAAAAAAAATATATCCTTGCGACGCCTATGTATGGGTTGCAACTCTTTATCTTCCTTGATTTGTGCTCCTGCTCTGAGCGCTGTCGAGTGGCCCCGACACGTGGCCTTGACACGGAATTGTGTCGATGCTGTCGAGCTGATAGCGCAGCTGAGCCCCCCCCCCCCCCCCCAATGCTACTACTAACCCCCATTCCCTCCACATCAACACTCTCTCCCCCCCCCCCCCCCCCTTTAGTGTATGGGCGGTCGTTGCGCAATCGCCCACCTTCTGAAGAGGCCTATACAGAGTTTCTTCAGGTCGGGATTGTAAGACCTTTTGTTTAGGAAAATTTAGAGCTTCCCATAACAAATAAAACCATCATGATTTTGAGCTCAAAAAGAAAGGACGAATGAACCTGTCTCAACATTTTTTAAAGCTTTTTAAAGTTCGGGACATAGGTTGAAAAATTTCCGAATGTATGGTTTTAAACAGCTGTTTTTATGGCTCGTGTGTAATTCTTAATAAAAAAAATTAAAATTAAAATGGTACATAAAAATGCATAGGTCATTGCGAAAAAAAACTCCCAGGATTTTGTTAACGACGTAACGCATTTCCGCACATTTATTCTGCCGGGCGGTGACTCCCTCTCGCGCCGTGTTCTTCAGCCGGCGACTGGAAGTAGGGGTGGGGAGATGCGCATGCGCGGACAGCGGAGGGGAAGATCGTCCGCCACCACCTTCTCCTCACTGGCGCGTTGCGGTGTCGGGTAGCGCGATAAGCATCTGCGATCGCTGAGAGCGGCTACGGCCTTTTTGAATATATATACTGTATAGAAGTCGCCAGCCCAGGTTAAATTTTCTAATACGGTTTTGAGGTAGTTGGTTAATTCACCGCCGCAATCGCCACCATCTCTAGGGCATCGACTTGTGGTGGTCCCTAGCGGACAAGTGTCGAACTCTTCAAACACCCCTTCCCCCTCCTGTTGAACGAACTTGAGCTGCAGTGAATGATAGTTGGGGGGTGCGGGGAATGACAGCGGGCGACAGAGCTGCGCTCTAACGTGTAAATAACAACTAAGACGATACAGGGCATTACGGCAGCGCACTGCAGCGGTGAAGTTCCCAAGCTGCTCATCATACGCTCCTGAAAAACGTAGAGTAAATCCTATCCACTTGCGATTTCTATACAGTATATATATTCAAAGCTACGGCGCAGGCCGCTTGGTCTGGAAGGAATGGATATTCCCAGAGAAAACCTCGACCATTCTTAAGAGTACGTGGGAGATAATATTTTCTCGCGCGCGGTCAGTTGAAGTGGTTCATTCTTTCCTCGTAGGATAGCGTCTCGTTCGGCCGCCACGAGCGTACGTAGCGTATCCATGCGGACATCCCGCGAACTAGTAGGAAAACTGATGGTGAAGGGGGGTGGAGTGGAGTGAGATAGAAAGAAGAATGAAAGACGGCTGATAGGAGTGGGATGAGTCACCTGAAGCAGCGGCTTTGTGATGTGCTGAAGCACAAGAGAAGACACGACACTGGACTATCACGCCCGTTTCACACATAACCAGACAGAGCGGATAGAACATTTTTTTTTTTAGTTTAAAGGAACGCCGATTTTATGCTTAGCTCTTTCGGCGTCCATTTTATAACCTTCTTTACGCTTCGTGGATGTTACTGTGTGATACACCACTTCGTTTAAATAAAAACCGTACAACAGTTCTGGTACATAAAATATTACAAAGCGAAACAAAAAAAAAATAGAACTTTAGATACAAGTCTACCCTACATACCTAATAGATTAGTATTGTCATCTGCCTGACAACTGCAGAACGAAACTTCTTATTTATACCTTTTTTAATACACTTGACGTTTCTGACTCGTGTTTTGTAACAAATGTACCGTTGATTTGTATAGAATAAAACACAATATAATTTGTTAATAGTTCGAGAAAATAACAGCATATTAAACTCTGAAAAATCGGCGATCTCTGCACTTTCCGCATTACAAAATATCGGCTTGACCTCAACTTTTTCGGCTCTTATCGCGCGAGGTGGCATACCAATGGCGCGTCCTGATAGGCTGAAACAGTTTTCCTCTGTTTTATCGGCGTTGTCTGGCTGACCCGAATTACTAGGCACTGGCTCAGGCAAATGAAGCTGAACTACTCCAGGAAATATCATCATAATCAGTTTGCTAGTGTACTATTTTCTACATGAACTTTTGCTAATTGTTTCTCCAAATTTCGTTTCGAAGTTTAAAAAAAAACACGAAGTCCGTGTAGTCTACGTTTTTGATTGAAAAGTCAAGCAAGAATTTGTCTTTTTTTTTCCCCGCAATGGACCTAGATACTAGTTTCTATATTTTATTTAAATCCAAATGTCCATACTTTAATTTTACTTCAATTTAACTTTTATAAATGTATGTTGTGTATAATTAAGTATACCATTTTTTATCGATCAACATAATATTTGCTCCGTAACCAATTAAGTGAACTTAAAAGTGAATGTTACTGGCATTACAGTATATTACACATAAATTATTATTGCAATCACAACTGGTAATCATAATTTAAACAGAACTACTATAATCTATTTCATTGTCCGTATTTTGACGTTTAGCTTGTAAGAAAGGTCTCTGTAAACAGGATTGCAAAGATCTTATTTTACCAGAAAACTATTGGACTGCCAGAAACTTTTTAAAAAGTGAACGTCAAAATTCGGACAACATGGACTTTATCTCAATTGAAGTTATTTCTGAATACAAATATTACCATATCGGTTTTTCTAAATTGAACGACAGTTTACTATATAATCATTGTGTTATGTTGAAATTGAGCCAACTTTTCGCTACAGAAAGAAAACGTATGTCTCTTCTCATATAACGTAGAACATGGTCGTGGTAACTACCCACCTATATACTACCTCTGAAGGTACAATTACTGAACTCGCATTCGCGGTGGCCTGGGTTTCAAACCTTTTCCAGCGAGTCTTGTTATATTTTAAGTAGTGTATCTATACTGCGGCAAATATTAGACTAAATTATATGTGTCGTTAACGGGATACAAGAGCCAGTCCTGTCAGTCGTTATCCGGTAGAGCGCGCTTGTGATGCGAATGTGCAGAGCTCGGCTGCGGCGAGGCTTACTCCGCGCGCGGGGTTGCCAAGTCGTCAGTCGCGCGCTGGCCGCTGTCGCAGTGCCTTGGTTATCTGCCTCCCTGCCACCCGATATGTTTCCTCCGCCGGGATCCACGGCCTTCACATGCTGTGCGCGTTATATGTGCACGTGTTATTTTACATACCTTTTCAATTAAACAGTTGTCAACAACAATTTCTTCGCTGAAACAATTTATTTATTTGGGATTTAGTTACTATTTGAATAGTGGCTTATAGCGAGAGATTCTGATGTATAATCTCGGCCAGGGTATGATTTTGTGGTCTAATTTCGAGCATAAACCGAAAACAATAAAAAAATAATTCTCAGTTTTATAACTCTAATCGATTAAAAAACCTTTCACTCGATAAGAAATAACTTATTTTAATTGTACTAAATACTTTAATAAAGTAATGTCTTAAATACTTCCTGAAATGTACAGGAACAAACACTATACAAAATTTAATGCTGTATTAAACAATGATACTCTGGCCAGAGTTTTTTTGTGTAATTTTACAGAGAGTTCACAAAGATAGTTTTTATGTATGTACATTAATGATACCGTTGAAAGACACCATTAAAAATTTATACAATATGTGTACTATTTAAATGCATATATTAATTACATATAATTTAGCATAACATTAAAGAATGAAATGAACATATTGACATACGTTTTTAAACAGAGAAATTATAGTCTTTCAAGCACTTTCACTGCTACGATACACATAAGTAAAAGAGGTGTCTATATAAATTTATAATAAGTTCGAATTTAATCTACTAATAAACATAAAATATGTGTTTGATAACCCAAATTCTAAAAAAAAAAAAAAAATCTTATTGCTTTTACATACAAAATATGATCATAATATTATCTACACTGTTATATTAGGACTGTGTCAAAAACAGAAGAAAACATGCATAACATTTAGGAAACCAAAACTGAAGTAATCTGTTTTGTTTTTACATGCTTTATATTAGCTTCACCTGTATGTTTGTCTGTCCGTCTGTAACTCTTTCGACTAAGAGTGAGTGGCACATCATTGTAAAATGTCCCACCGATTTCATTAAGTTCGTTAAATTGAATTGAATTGAAAAAAATTGACTTCTGTGATGTTAGCTTTTGGATTTCAGCGATCGTGGGTTCTACTCCCGGCCACGCCGAAAAAAAAAATGTTTTTTTTTTTTTTTTTCCGGTAAATTCTAAGATTATATCCATACATCTAACTGTAAATGATTCGGAGAGACTTTACCATTTCTTTGTGACGTTGCAACTCCAAATAGTTATCTCAGATGGTAATAGGTAGTGTCGGTAACTCATTTCCCTATGATAATTATACATAAATATAGTTTAAAAAACTAAAAAAACATGCTTTTAAAGAATATCAAACTAAAAAGTTAAAAATAAATATAGTTTAAAAAACTAAAGAAACATGCTTTTAAAGATTATCAAACTAAAAAGTTAAAAATAATTTTAAAATTTAATTTATGACAATAGTATATAAGCAATACTAGTATAAACGAGAAAAGGCACAAAGCGCCTCAAGCTTTTTTCTCGTTTATACTAGTATTGCTTATATACTATTGTCATAAATTAAATTTTAAAATTATTTTTAAATTTTTAGTTTGATAATCTTTAAAAGCATGTTTCTTTAGTTTTTTAAACTATATTTATTTTTAAATTTTTAGTTTGATATTCTTTAAAAGCATGTTTTTTTAGTTTTTTAAACTATATTTATTCTTTAGTGATTTTTGAGCTTCTTTTACAAAGTCAGGCTCTCGCGCATTTAGTCTTCGGGTATTTAATTGATCTGCTATCTCTGGAAGTAAGCACTCCGCAAAAAAAAAACTGTTGTAGCTTTGACAGCATGAGTTTTTCCCAAATTTCTTTGTCGAACAAAATTCTTTCAACTTGGAAATCATTTTTCGTATGAACTACAAAGTCGTAATAATTTCTACTGCAGACGCCAAGTTGACCTTGAATCTGGTTAAAAAAAAAAAAAAAAAAAAAAAAAGTGGGTTTTCTTTAGACGCAATTCTCCAAGTTTTCCTTCGATACACGTTTTTTTTTTTTTTTTTTTTTAAATATAGTCTAATTTATCGTCTCCAGCTGAAAATAAGCATTTAACTTCCAGCAAACCATCGTCTGCCACTAGTACATCTGGAGATATTCCGAGAAATGAAAAGCTTGGGTGTACAAAAAGAAGCCACAATCTTCGACTTCGACATTTTTTAGTTTGGAATACATATTCTTAGCCAAATTTTCGTTAACTCGTCCAAACTGAACGGCTTTGGAATTTATCTCCCTGTGATACAAAATTTATTTTACTAGACAGTGACAGGATGCATGTGTTCTTTTTACCACAAAACCGAAACTATATGCTGTAAGTCTGTTCATAGAAGCATCCCTCCATTTAGTGTTCTCGTGTTGACCAACAGTACTTCCTTCTTTCCAACTCATGAATATTTTTTAATGTTGTTGCATCCAGATTCAGGTTGTCGAGGATAAACTTCATCTTTGTATCAAGTTCTTCAGGACTCAACACGTCTTCAGGACACGAAATGTCTTCAGCACTTGGACAATACTCCAAATCAGGACCAGGAGTGTTGTTTGGTCGTCTCTTTTTATTTGGGGGGCCATCTTCATACTGGAGACAGCTAATTTTTAAAACTGTTTGGAAGTATTTTCCTGGGCTTCGACCAAATTTGTTTTTCCATGGGATGAAGTGCCACCTAGGACCTCTGACATGGGCCAGTCCAGCTCCCATACAACGAGAGTGATAAGAGCCTCTTTTAGCAAAGTTTACCCGTTTTCCACCTGAAAACTTTGCTAACATACTCATATATCGCTCAATCTGATTTTTAGTTTTGTTAAATACGAGTCTATCAGATTTCATTACCATAGGATCAAGAGCCTTTTCAATAGCTTCCATAATCCCCGACTCTTTCACAAATGTCACAAAATTTTCATTGGTATTTTTTTCTATTTCAGTATTCTACACGGCAGTTTTCGTGACAACCGAATACATGATGAGGACCATTTTTTATGTCTAGTTTCAATCGAACGATAGATGTACCAACAAGAGATGTTCCAGCAATTTCGATTGCTTTTCTAGCGCCGGATTTTAATCTTACTATTCTTGATTCAAGCAAACGACGCGCAGATGGTGGAAATGACATATTTCTGGAAAATTTGTGAAAATGTTTTTTTACAATGTGGTTTGCACACTCAATTTTTATGACTTCCCTTCCGTAAGGAACTCGCTGCTTCATTCTAGAGTAAACACTGAATCTCCGTCACCAAAGTAAGTATTTTAACAAGTGCTGCTCAACACTCCCGCAGAACCCTTCTACTATTATAGTTTGTTCCATTACAGTGTTTGACCACTATAGTTTTTAAAGCAAAGATGTTCATTCACCTTTTTGTCTTTGAGTCTTGCAAATTCGCATGCGAAGCAATACTTCCTTTTCTCTCCCAGGTACAAGAGTTGGTTTTTTTCGGCTCTCATAATGCAATTCTTCAAAAGAAAAAAAAAGTTAACATGCACATTTTGACTGGATGTTATAAGTACTGAAATATTTTATTTTATGAACAACAGACTATAGAGTAAGCATTGGTGTAAACAGGAAGATAACTCACCACTCCACTTAAATCGAAACTATGTCAGTCAATCCTCTTATTCCAGCCGCCGTCGCCTACGACACTAATATATGGTGTATCATTTTCTACGTTACCTATGGCAATAGCTATTTTTTTTCATTCTCTATCATTTTCTTGGAAAGTTGTCTTTGCCGAAACCAAATTAAAAAACAACCATTGTAGTAGTAGCGTTAAGAAAACTTATGCAAATCACATGTACACATATTTCACTACACAAATCTATCACATTATAGGGTTGTGTGAATAGTGTATTTTGGTAGTCGAAAATTTTGAATCGAACAGGATTTTTTTTTTTAAATTACTTGCGAATAATTTCAAGGTCGAAAACTATCTTACATTTTCACATAGATAGATACATAACAATACAGCACACATGTAGTGAAAATAGTAATACTATATTAACTTTTGCAGACAAAGTGAAAATTGTACCATGTTTATTAACTATTGAAGCAATGTAAGCATCATTAATATGCACATTTCTCAGATAGAAATATTAAAAAGTGCAGTGTTGTACTTTTTAAAATTAAAATTAAAATCCAAATTCCATGACCGCAATGAATAATGGTGGGAGGGGGGGGGGGGTTGAGAATTTGTACAATTTGAAGGAAGTAGGCTGGAAAATAACTTGTTGCACTCATGGGTGCCGCGTGTTGAGATCCTCTTCAAGAGAACTATACTACCAGCCAGCTTGTGTTAGCTACCCAAGGTCGACGGCCCACTGTTGAGATTCAGCGCTTCGTTCCGTGTTGTCACTGGGCGCCCTCACACGTACATACCCACACCACTTGAGGCAGACATTCCTCCAGCTGCCCGAAAGTAGCGGCAATCTCCTGATATTTCTGTAGATCTCTTTCCACAGAACAAGGGTACAAAAAGGCTTCACCACCAAAAGTAGTACACATTAAATAATTGAAGCTATATCAGCTCGTAAGATTCGTTTACCGTGCCCAAAAGTTTGAAATACTCCTCATTTACAAATAAGTGTAACTATGTTACACCGCGTACTGGTACAAACATTTCGGGACCAATAAATTTTACGATGTGATTATAATATTCTATTAAACTGTACTCCTCCCCCGTGTATCCGACATCCAGTTATCCGGAACTACAGTTATGAGGAAAACATCTGCTGGCCCGTACAACCTCACAACACAACACGATGCCCTTCTCCCTTCCCTTTTTACCCTCTGTCAAACCCATAACACCCATTCACTTGCCTTTTATGGTAGACGCGGTAGTTGCTTACAGCGTTACACCTTATCTTTCAGGTCGCACGTCGACCTCGGCCGGCCGCTAGTGCTATAGAGCATCCCACTCTTAGATTGCAGTGTGGAAGTAAATGGGCGCATTATCTCTCTCTCTAACACACGCCGATTGCCGTTAGCACTGTCCTTGTTTCTTCGTGCGTTCTTGCCAAATATCAAATGAAATTAAAATTTTAATTTTTGGACCAAGATATTGTATAGCATCGAAATAAGCATCAGGCAATGCTTATTTTGAATACTTAACAATATTTTAAGTGTCCGAAAAAATTTAAAAACATAACTTATTCGCTACGAACTGTTTTGAAGTATTCCGATATGTTCACATAAAAAAAAAAAAACCTAGGTGTGTATTTCATTCAGATTTTTGTTATTAATAAATTAATGCCTTAGGACGCCACCGAACAAATGTTAAGACAAAAACTGTACAGGTTTCACTTCAATAGTTTTTTTAATATATTGAAATGCATTTTCTCACAAACTGACACATCAAAAAGTTGACCAGCGGAAAAAATTGTTTCTATTAAATATAGATGGGGGACGAAAGCGTGAAAAATGTTCACAATGAATTGAATTAGTTTTTAAAAGCAGCTCCATCTCAATTGCTTCTACAGTTTCCGTGAAAATAGCTGTTAAAGATGTGTCTTATCAGTACAAGAGCGCGCGCTGCCGTCGTAAGAGGAAACAGGGTCGTGTGTTTAGATAAGTGGGGTTCTGTCCTACAAGCAATTTCAAATACATGGCTTCCTTAATCAACAAAAATATTTTAATCGATTCTTGAAAATAATATATAAAATGTATGAAATAAATACGAAGGAATTTAATAGCGATCATAGTACAAAATTTTGAATTATTTTTCTATCCTTCTCAACACCAAGCATCTTATCAAACATTGTTTTAGACAAAGTTTTGGAAAATAATTATGATATTTACAAACAATGTATAGAGATTTGATAAGGTGTCTACTAAGGCAGTTACGTTTTTTTTTGTCCGGTGAAAATTTTTTTCGAACCCATGCAGTTATGGCTGGTCGTATCAAAAATGTATTTAGAAAACATTTTTCGGTATTAGGTACTCCGAGTTATCATACGTTAAAACGGATTCGATATTATTCATATTATGGGAGTTGTTGCGATTTTACTGTTTTTCAAAAAATCTTCCCCATTTCGAAACAATTGTTCGGATTTTTCCCATAACTTACTCGACCGAGAATTTCCATTACCGTATTTCATTTATCATTTTTGGACATGACTTGTCCAAAAATACGGCATTTATCGGGCCCATGAAAATGTGATACACACACACAGATATATATATATATATATATATATATATATGGGATTTTTAGAACATAAAAGAAAACTATAAGAAATTTTCGTCTACAATAGGTAGTTTTTATTTGAAATTTACATAAAAGTGGCATTATTACAAATTTATATGTGTAATAGTATCAAATATTATTAATTACGATATGATTTCTTAAAATGCTTCTTGTTCGATCCGAATTACAAAGACACGCATCTCCTGAAATTCGTAATGTGTTAGAGATTTGGCAACAGCGCGCGCCATAACCCGTGTACTGCAATCTAAGAGTGGGACGGGCTATAGATAGTGAACTGGCAATGCAGTTGTGCCGTGTATATATATATATATATATATATATATATATATTTATACGTTTAGTATTTGTTTATACTGTGTTATGTGATGTCAGCAACAATTAACATTAGTGTGTGTCCAGATGTAGCAATCCAAAATATGTAATGACCAAAAAGAATCCTGCATAAATGTTTTAAATTCTTTAAACTCATGTTTTTAATAGACGCGATATATAATTGTAATTTGATAAGTTTCCATTCACGTGTGACATTTCAAGAGTAGTATTGCATAAGGGTGTACGAACGTTCGAAATTTCTAACTCGAACCGAACTTTAAAATAGTTCGGTTCAAGTTCGTGTCAACAAATTTGGGTTCGAGTTCGTTTTTTTGTGACAACACTAGAAATTGTTACTTTCTACATTTTAATAATACTAGAACCACGATTTAACGTATGCTCACGGCAAGGGCGCCCATATGGCAGTTTGTAGGGGGGCCCCAGACTATATGATAGTTTGTAATGCGGGGGGGGGGGGGGGGGGGCAGATCTTCAAAAATTGACTAAAAGTGTCAAAAATTACTCACAATTTGCCAAAAATCCTCAAAAGCCCATACATTTTTTCCTCTTCCAAAATGTTGGGGGGAGGTGGGCCACGGCCCTACCCTGCCCATGGGTATGGGCGCCCTTGGCTCACGGTTCCAAGGATGGCATTCGTATCGCTGCCTTTGTAAAATCGGGGCAGCGAGGAAACAAAAACCTCCGGTCGCAGCGTGTGCGTGGAATGCGCACTGGCCCGCCCCGCCAGCCCGGCGCCGCGGACTGTCTGCCCGCCCTCTCTCGCGATACCTTCCCACGCTGCGGCCGGTCTCGGATGCTACAGTCTCTGCGCTGCTGTTATTTGAAATATTCAGATACATGGAAAGTGTTATACACTCGTTTTAAAGATTTTGGAATAAAAAACAAACTAATATCATCAATTTAAAAATAAGTTACCTAACTTTTATTTTTCCACTTTGCAGAAAGAAGCAGGTTTCCTTTGTCACTATTCTTTTTAAAACGCGTCTTATTGCCACCAATTGCAGCGTTTCCCACCTATTTCAATTTAAAAATGTGGCTTCGTGGTAGCGCGATACAACAAAACAAGTAGTGACGACCTCCGACTAGTGATGGGTCGTTCGTTAACGATTCGTTCAAAAAGAACGAATCTTTGAGAGAACGAAATCTTGCGATTCGTTCGCGATGTAAAGAACCGGCTCTTTGAGAGCCGGTACCTTGAAAGATTCGGTAGAACGAAAATGCGGAGAGAACGAGAGAACCAACCGGCTCTTTGAGAGCCGGTACCTTGAAAGATTCGGAAGAACGAAAACGCGGAGAGGACGAGATGAGAGAACCGGCCACGCGCCAGGTCTGATTCGTTCGTGAAATGATTCATGACGTCAGGAGTCTGAAGAATTAGTAATCACAGCGTGAGCATGTTCATAAGAGCAAACGATAACTGATCAAATAAAATAGGTGTCATGTCCACCATTTTGGCCTCGGCTGGTATAATAGCACAAGCCCCAGGTGCGCCACCCCTCCTACACACTCTATGGGCAGGACATTTAGTTCGCCACCCGCCCCTAGATGGCAGACAAAGGGGAATGTAAAGTAAGGGGACTTTGTCTACCTGCCCCGTCTAACTCAGGGCAAATATGTAAATATATGGTGTTGTGACAAGAAACTGTTAATGATACAAGTGAATGTAAAGAGTTTTGTAAGTCGAATATGTATGCACAGGAAGGGTGCAGATGTGCCCTCCCTACTGAATATGTACATATTTTGTATATTTACCCTGGCTGAGCTAAGCCAGGCAGAAAGCTTTTCCCAGTATTTCTGGGCCAATAAAAGTGACTGAATACTTGAGCAGTATTGTTTTAGGCAGCGACCTCTCTGGAGGACCGCTCCTCCCCCTTCCTTCCTCTGGTAGGCAGCGACCTCTCTGCAGGACCGCTCCTCCTCCTTCCTTCCTTCTCTGGTAGGCAGCGACCTCTCTGCAGGACCGCTCCTCCTCCTTCCTTCCTTCTCTGGTAGGCAGCGACCTCTCTGCAGGACCGCTCCTCCTCCTTCCTTTCTTCTCTGGTAGGCAGCGACCTCTCTGCAGGACCGCTCCTCCTCCTTCCCTCCTCCTCTGGTAGGCAGCGACCTCTCTGAGGGACCGCTCCTACCACTCCCTGCTCTTGGGCAGCGACCTCTACTCGGGGACCGCTCCCACTCTCTCCCCCCCCTCTGCCCGATCTTCCCCTGCTCTTGGGCAGCGACCCCTGTTCGGGGACCGCTCCCGCTCCTCCTCTCTGCCTGGGACAAGTCAATTTGGCGCCCAACGTGGGGCCAGTCAGCTTGGATAACCTGAGGACCACGCCCTGCCTCTACGAGAGCTATCAGCACAGCCGGAGCCACATCCACTTCCAGGAGTGCAGAAAACACCTGGTGGCGCCCAACCCAACTGAAGGATGTCTTCTGGATCCTGTGCCGCACCTCGCTGCAGTGCACCGGATGGACCCAGCATTCCCTGTGTATGCTGCAATGCCCAGTTTCACCTACAATGCCTTGGTATCGTGGAACAAGTCATTGAACAGGCGTATATCCACATATGCCAGCCCTGCAGACAACTTCTGGTAGAGAAGAAGCCAACAGTTCCAGCTCCCCGGCGCTGCTTTGCGCCGAACTGCCCTGGGACAGCCCTAGTCCTTGTCACCTGCCAGGCCTGTCAGCGCGACTACCATCTCGCCTGTCTAGGCTGGGAAGATACCCCACTGGACCTTGCTGGGATGTCGTTTACCTGCGCCCAGTGTAGAGTGAATCCCACTTTACCTTCAAGTACAAGATCTGCAAGTGTACCTCGGCCCTTTAGAGGTCAGGATCATGAGGACCCTATGCAAGCTGTACACCAATGGGAGCAAGCCCTACGGGCACATGCAATCCACCGCACCGAATGGGTGGACCAGATAGGTCCATTACTACTTGGGGAAGCCTCTAGATGGTGGAATAACCATGAAGGGCTGTATGACACCTGGGAAGAGTTCACAGGGGGCTTCCTGAACCATTTTGGAAGCCAATCAAGACTGGCAAAGCTTACTGCCCAATTATATGGTACCAAACAAAAGGAAGGAGAGGATGTCGAAAGTTTCTTTTTACAGAAAAGGAAACTTTATAAGAGGCTACACCCAGGGAGAGACCCAAATGAATTTCTTCCTACCTTGTTGGAGCTGGTGCGGCCCAACCTACGGCCATTTCTACGGCATCCGCCTCCCGAGAATTTATCCGAACTTATGGTTCGAGCCACTGCCGTGCAGCGAGACTGTCTCGAAACTAGGGGCACTGTAACAAGTAAACCTTGTTCACCACCAACCCTGGTACAAGAATATTCTACCCCCAACAAAAGGTTGCCGAAGTGTTGGCACTGCCCTGAACAACACTTTCACAAAGACTGCCCACTGCTCCGCTGCCAACAGTCTGAAAGGAACAGCCTCAACACAGTAGACCCCTGGAGGGAAAGAGTGGTGCCAACGAGCCCTACCCCTACACCGAAGGTAGAAGACCTCAACTCCCAAGCTCGGCTCGAAGGTAGACCGACCCCGAGCCTTATGTGCATACAGCACCACCCACAACAAGAACTGCCAAGAGTCAAGGTGCAACTAGACTCACAGCCCATTCAGGCTCTTATCGACTCAGCCGCCACCACTAATTATGTGCGCGAGAGTGTGGTGCAGATAATAGGGACCCCTATTAATTCCCAACCCCAAATGGCACAGCTTGCCACCCAGGGATCCACCATGACCTTACTGGGCAATGCTGTGGTACAATGCTGCATAGCCGATATGGAGATGGAGATCCCATGTTTAGTCGCAAAGGACCTTCGAGAAGAACTTGTGCTGGGCCGAGATTGGCTCACGCAGCAGCAGGCGATATTGGACTTTGAAGATCAAACTGTACACTTCGGACGAACGTCCCGCCGGACTCTTGACTGGGGAACCAAAGGAATGGGTGACCTGAATGCCCCTAATCAAAGTGGTGGTAACCCTAATCCTGGAATATGCACTGAACAACACAGAGACCAACTTATGGTTGTGTTGACGCAAGGGGACCAGAGACCTCAAGAAACTCCTTCCCTTCGCTCTGCCACAACCAAGCTAAGCCTAAATAACTCGGGCAGTGGTTTTCAGTGGTGCCAGAAAGGAGGAACCCCAAAGGGGAAATCGACCATGCAGTCATGGAGACAGCCGCTGAGCGACGCCCTCTCAAAGGCAAGATGCCACTGGAAGAAAGAGCCTTTTCCAGACCGAGGAATATGGTTTCCCCAGAACAGGATTCACCTGCAGCCATGGAGACGGAAAACAGATCTGTCCAAAAACCCCGAACCCCAGGAACCTACTAGCCCCTCTGCACCAGGAGAACTACCTCCAGTACCCTACGACCATGGGAACGGCTGGGCAGACCAGCCCGCTACCGTCTATCCTCCACATAGTGTAGTGGCCAGTGTAGAGGAGCCAGCCCTGGGACTGAAGCCCAGCGTGCTGACTCCTGGCATGTGCAACGATCCCAGTCAAGGCCACAGAGGGAGGGGGGCGAATTGTCATGTCCACCATTTTGGCCTCGGCTGGTATAATAGCACAAGCCCCAGGTGCGCCACCCCTCCTACACACTCTATGGGCAGGACATTTAGTTCGCCACCCGCCCCTAGATGGCAGACAAAGGGGAATGTAAAGTAAGGGGACTTTGTCTACCTGCCCCGTCTAACTCAGGGCAAATATGTAAATATATGGTGTTGTGACAAGAAACTGTTAATGATACAAGTGAATGTAAAGAGTTTTGTAAGTCGAATATGTATGCACAGGAAGGGTGCAGATGTGCCCTCCCTACTGAATATGTACATATTTTGTATATTTACCCTGGCTGAGCTAAGCCAGGCAGAAAGCTCTTCCCAGTATTTCTGGGCCAATAAAAGTGACTGAATACTTGAGCAGTATTGTTTTAGGCAGCGACCTCTCTGGAGGACCGCTCCTCCCCCTTCCTTCCTCTGGTAGGCAGCGACCTCTCTGCAGGACCGCTCCTCCTCCTTCCTTCCTTCTCTGGTAGGCAGCGACCTCTCTGCAGGACTGCTCCTCCTCCTTCCCTCCTCCTCTGGTAGGCAGCGACCTCTCTGAGGGACCGCTCCTACCACTCCCTGCTCTTGGGCAGCGACCTCTACTCGGGGACCGCTCCCACTCTCTCCCCCCCCTCTGCCCGATCTTCCCCTGCTCTTGGGCAGCGACCCCTGTTCGGGGACCGCTCCCGCTCCTCCTCTCTGCCTGGGACAAGTCATAGGGTAACATGAAAAGTATCTATACCTGAAAATGTCAACTGTTAAGTAGTGGTTTAAAATTGCGTTTTCACATTCACATACACAAATTTGGGGGAAAAAAAAAAACATGAATTAAAAATAACAGGGAAAGTAACTACAAATGTTCACACTTACCATTTAGGTGTTAATTAATGTACCTACTTCATTTTTCTCTCTTCATACTGAATCGCAGTACTTAGTAGTATTCAATTTTTGTCTTTTTTTCTCTAAATGTGTTGGTCTACATGTAAACACTTTACTCTCTCTAGAGTGTAAATAGCCTGTATATTAATATTTGTAACTTAAAAAGTAATACAATATAAATAATCTTGTTTCATATACGCAACTGTGATTCACTGGCTACGAAAAGCAATGTTCGAGTACTAGCTATAATAGTGCGATTACAAATTAAAGTTAAGAAAGATCACTTTCGTACCTAACATTCTTAGATTTAATGCTCCCGTATTATATAGAATCACTGCATGAAGCATTTGCAGCGATCAACAGTCAATAATTTTATAACAGTCAGTATACAACTAGACGTTTGAAATTTCATTTACCCATGCAGAGTAGATAAAGATAACCACCCATGCGATCCAGCCTCCTCTCGTTATCGGGTCACGCGATAACGAGGGGAGGCTGGAAGCAAACACGTAGCCAATACTCTAAAGGATGAACGAGTTACGACACCTGATAAAACAGCCAGATCCTATTCACAGAAAAGAACGAAATGACCGAGATGAACGAATCGTTCTGAACGAATCTTTCACGGAACTGATCCGAAAGTACCGGTTCGGTCAAAAGAACCGTTCTGCCCATCACTACCTCAGACATGTGCGACATCTGTTATATGTTACTGCAATGAACCTCTGCGTGCGGAGTGCCCGACATCTGTGTGTTGACGCGTGAACTACGATGTGTAAAATTCGTTCTTCGTCTACCGATTACAAAGGTTACGGCGGAACAGATTTTTCAGCTGGTATTGCTTCTAAATGCATCCTGCTGTTTCTAACTCATGCACACATATGTGTTGTATAATATTATTATTTTGTTTCCCATTTCCAATCAAATTATACTAGCATTCGTCTACTAAACTTCGCCGTTTTTAGGAATAATTAGTTAATAAAATAAGACGCACACCGAAATTTCGAGTAATAACATTTTAAGATCCATCCTTACTCTGTAAATAATATTTTACTAAAATCCAATTTATGTCATGGCATTTACAGAATCTGCTCCACCGCAAATGTCGATTTTGCTGCTCGGAACCACATGTATCGCGCACTCTTAAAGCACCCCATACACTATCGGACATGCTCGCCGAGCATGCTCACCTTCTTGGCTCGGCGAGCATTATCCGCTAGTGTAGGGGCTGGTCCGGCCTCTGTCAGACCTTTTAATATATATACATATTTTCAGGGGCGCAACAACAGGGGGGGGGCAAGGGTATTTTGCCCCCCCTCTGAAACCTTGAAGTGGGGGCAAACGGGGGCAAAGAAAGTGCTGTGTAATCAATTTTTAGATAATAAAACTGCTTAAATAGCACCATTTTCCACCTTGGAATACAAATTTTTCCCGGGGGAGGACCCCCGGACCCCCCGTTTCAATAGGGGGGATCGATGATTCTTTATAAAAAGGTATATTGCCCACCCTCCTTTGGAAATTTAGTTGTTGCGCCCCTGAATATATACACATATATTCAAAGGTCAGACCGAGCATGCTCGGCTCGCCGTCGGATGGCAGTTCCCTCCGAGACGAGCCCCGGACCGAGCATACGCGTGTCGCAGCAGTCAGACAACAGAAGCGGCCAGTACCTGGACCAACAAGTGTATCGGTTCTGAATAAATGCAGTGTCGTGTCAAATCGTTTACCAGTTATTTATAAGACATTTTGGGTGGCCTGAACAGCCCGGGTAGGTTTCGAACAGAGACGCGCTCCTGCCTGCAGCCACGAGGCCGAACCTCCGTTAAAACCCCTGAGATCACTTTCAACATTAATAATCCATTTAAAAACTTAGACAGGCAGCGGGAGTGGCGTCATATGGCGCGCAACTAGTGTGGCTTTTGAAAAACGAACTTTTGAACGTCTTTCAAACTTCAAAGTACATCAAAATTAATTTAGCACGAGTGAGTTCTAAGGCCGGCAAGTGGCATTTAGTTTTTGTGACTTTTATAACATTTCGGGACCATTCACTAAGGAACATTTGTATTTCAAAAAATCTTAATTTTATTTTCATAACTCCAACGCGACTGTCTCACGCCAAGGCGGCAGCGGAAACCGGCACGCCAGGTCACGGGATACGTCGCCGCGAGATAGCGACGGGAGACGACGCGGCGAGATAGAGACGGGAGACAAGAGGATCGGAATCCCCGTGACGTGATAACGTCTGCACCGCGAGATACGGCTGGGATTAGTTACACGACGTCTCACTGCGATCAGTTACGTCTCGGAACCGCGAGAACGGCGCGCAGCAACTGCGGGACAGCTGCTCGGCACAGAGTGACGTCACAGGTGACACAGACAGCCGCACACGGCCGCGCACGCATCACTGGGCTTCCGCGGGACAGGAGGCGTGCGAGCATGGGACACTGACTCGGGGGTGAGGAGAGGCGGTCCTGCCTACCTGCTCACGCCCTGTCATCGACGTCCTGATCTGTCGTCCGGACAGTCTGCCGCGAACGCATGACAGGTCACACGTCAATATGAACGGGGACGATCCATGGGAGACGTGCTTACGGGCGGTAAAGCACACCGCGGAAACAGACGCCGCAGGACATCCCGGGGACGATAGTGACCAGACCGCAAAACAGGAGCAGCAGAAACCAAACGTACGAGTAGGCAAGTGCGGGGCCGCGCAGTGCCGCGGACAGTCTGACGAGTTAGCCACTTGCTACCAGTGTGGCACGCTGCGCCACCGAACATGTACCGTCGCGCGAGAATTCCTGGTTTTTCGTGACGGACTCTTTATGTGCCAGGCATGTGAAAGTAAGGCGACCGCACCGACGCAATTAGCGGTCATGGCTGGCCCAGCCCACGCAGGCACCTGAATTAGGCTTCCCGAGTTCGCCGGGCAGGAACACGAGGACCCACGAACATTCGGCAGCCACTGCTGCGACCTTTTGGCCCGTTATGGCGTTCCACTCAACGAGTGGACGGAGCGAGTGAGTGACCAGCTCAGAGGAGCCGCCCGTGACTAGTGGGCCATGGTGGGGGAAGGCGAAATGGCATGGGACGACTTCATCTCTCGGCTGGAGAGCCGGTTCGACGACGCGCGGGCACGGGTGCAGTGCCAGCGCTCCCTCTGGTGTACCTCGCAAGGTGACGACGAGGACATTGAGTCGTTCATACGAGCCAAAGTTCGACTTCATCGCCGTCTTACCACGGGAAGCTACCTAAGCGAGGCTCTTGGACTGGTGGTCGAATTGATGAAGTGGGAGCTGCGCCCACATCTGAGGGGTGCCACCGGATGTGACCTGGAGGACTTCATGCAACTGGCCAAGGAAATTGAGCGGGACATGCAGCCACTACCGCAGCAGCTCACCACAAGAGCTCGGCAACATGGGACAGCGCGACAACAGCCCATAGCACCAGAAGACATGTGGGTGATGGTGCCTTATAGAGTCCCGGCACCGCAGAACGCTACACTGGCGGGCGAGGGGCGGGGACGCACTCCCCCAACAGCAACAGCACGCCTGCCTGAACGTGTGGTGCCACAGAACCGGCACGTAGGACACCGAGCA
The DNA here is from genome assembly GCF_032445375.1 of Bacillus rossius redtenbacheri. Classification (NCBI taxonomy): domain Eukaryota; kingdom Metazoa; phylum Arthropoda; class Insecta; order Phasmatodea; family Bacillidae; genus Bacillus; species Bacillus rossius. Next base: position 40,420,046 of record NC_086333.1, on the reverse strand, counting down.
CGACTGCCACCTGTCACATCAGGCGGTGGTGCCACACACCATGTGTCGCCGCCCCGCCCCGGGTCGCCGACGCACCGCGCTGACACGTCAGCGCCCACGGCGACCCCGGCACCACCTGCGGGGCACGACCACGCAATATCGCCACCTGTCAAATCAGGCGGTAGTGCCACGCACCACGTGTCGCCACCCCACTCCGGGTCGCCGCCGCACCATGCTGACACGTCAGCGCACACGGCGACTCCGGCATCACCTGCGGGGCACGACCACGCACCACCGCGACCTGTCACGTCAGGCGGTGGTGTCACGCACCACGTGTTGCCGCCCCGCTCCGGGTTGCCGACGCACCGCACTGACACGGCAGCGCACATGGCGACCCCGGCAGCGCGAAAAGCAGCACCAAACCGGCTGGGACGAGCGGGTGACAACGTGGGGGGCCTGACCCGTGTGCCGGTCCTGGTCAACGGGCAGCCGGTCCACGCCCTGGTGGACACCGCGGCGAGCCACTCCTACATCGCCGCCCACCTGGTACCTGAGGCAGAGCTGGAGCCGGGAGAGGAGGACGTCCTTCTGGCCACTCGTGGGACCTGCGCGCTCACGTCTGGGCGCGCCCAGGTAACAATCACCATAAGAGACATGATCAGTCAGACCACCGCCCTGGTGCTGCGGGAGTTGCGGGACGACCTCATCCTGGGGCTCCCGTGGCTCGTCCAGGAGGACGCGTCCATCGACGTCAAAGACGGTAAGGTGCATGTGGGACATGCGAGTCGCAGGACGATGTACAGCATTGGCGGGGACAGGCAACTCGTGACCATGCCAGCTATCACCGTAGGGGAATTGCGCAATGAGGTCCCTGCAGAACACGTGGACAGGTTCAACGTGGTTCTGGCACAACATCCCCAGGTGTTCGCGGCCGCGGACATGTTATGTCGCACCACGGTGACACAACACACGATTCCTACTCGCCCTCATGAACCTAAGTTTGTAAAACCTTTTAGTTTCGGACCCAAAGAACGTGAGGCCATCCAGGTACAAATATCAGAAATGTTACGTGACGGGGCCATTGAGCCGAGCGAGTCACCCTACAACTGCCTAGTGGTGGAGAAGAAAAAGGATGGCTCGCTCAGGTTTTGCGTTAACTTCAAACCCATCAACTCCGTCACCATACTAGCACCCCCACTTCTCATTAATATAACGAATGCTCTGGCGGGACTAGGGGACGCCCGCATCTTCAAATCATTAGACCTTAAGTCAGGATATTGACAGGTCCCAGTATGCCCAGAGGACAGACACAAGACAGCATTCACCGCTCCCGATGACCGCAGATTTCAGTTCTGCGCCATGCCGTTCGGGCTGATGGACGCCCCCGCGACCTTCCAGACCATGATGGTCCGCATCCTAGATGGGTTCGTGGGCAAGTTTGCCGCGGCCTACCTGGACGACGTGATCGTCTGGTCGCAGACGTGGGAGGAGCATGTGCAGCACCTTGCCATGGTCCTCAAGCGGCTGGCCAGACATGGGCTGACCTGCGCGCCCCACAAATGTCATGTCGGTGCCACGGAGCTTGAATACTTGGGTCACATTGTGAGTGCGGACGGATGCCGACCCCTGCCAGCGCAACTTGACCTGATTGAATCTAAGACCGCACTGCGTACCCGCAAACGACTACAGCAGCTCATAGGCCTACTCAATTGGCTGAGGGGCTTCATCCCCCACTTCGCCAAAGTCACGGCAGCAATGACAGCCCTTCTCTCCCCCAAGAACAGGTTCAGGTGGACAGATGAGGTGGACCGCGCGCTGGCTGATGTGAAGCGCTTGTTCTGGGAGTGCCACACGCTCACCCACCTCCGCCCCGAGGAGCACGTGTTCTTGCAGACTGACGCCAGTCAGGAGGGGATGGGAGCGGTGTTGTATCAAGTAGGTCCAGAGGGGGAACGGCGCGTAGTGGAATACGCGAGCACCAAGTTCAGTCCAGCAGCGCGCCGCTATCACGTCAATGAGCAGGAGTGCCTCGCGGTTGTGTGGGCGGTAGGGCGCTACAGACACCATCTAGAGGGTAGGCCAATTATCCTTCATACCGATAGCCAGTGTCTCAAGTGGCTCGACTCGGTACAGGGCCGCAAGTCGAAATTCACGAGGTGGGCCCTGACACTCCAAAGCTTTGACTTCCACGTCGAACACGTTCCAGGGCACGAGAACCAACTGGCTGACGAACTATCACGACAACCCGATCCTAACACCGAGTACCACGACAAGGGAAGCTGGGAGGAACTGCTACCGCCAGTGGGACACACCGCGTACACTCCGGGGGCAGGCGAACCCACGGTTCTATACGCCACTGATTCCAACGCGAGTCCAAACAAGTCTCTCCCCAACACGCTCACGGCCCTACATCGTGTTGTGTTGGAGGCGCAGCACGACGACGAGTCAGTGCGGGGGTGGGTGGCCAGATGCGGGGAACAGGTGCAGCCGTACCACAGATGTGTTGACGGGAGGCTGCAGACACGGGTACCGGGGAACATGGAAACCTGGAGGACGTACATACCCACAGCTGCCCGTTCAGCTGTCCTGAGTTTTTACCACGACCACGATATGGCCGGCCACCCAGGCACGGAGCAGACGCAAGGGGCGCTGCGTCTGGAGTTCCATTGGCCCGGTGTTGCCAGGGACGTTCGCGACTACGTGCGGAGGTGCCAGCTGTGTCAGCAGCGCAAGTCGCGGCGAGCCGATGAGGTAGAGCAGCAGCAGCCCCGCAGACCAAACGAACCTTTTCACACACTAGCTTTGGACATCATGGGGCTGTACCCCCGCACGTCACGCGAGAAAAGGTTTTTAGTGTTCATCACCGATCTGTTTACCTGCTGGGTCGAGGCCTTCCCAGTCTCCAATGTCAGGTCAGGCACCATCTTGTCACTCCTAGAAACTGAGGTCTACCCACGATTCGGCTTCTCGAAGATACTGCTAACAGACAATGGATGCCAGTTCACCGAGGGGCGCTGGCGGGCCGAATGCCGCCGGTGGGGAATTTCCCATCACACCACGCCCACATACCATCCTAGGGCGAATCCCACAGAACGGAGGAACCAGGAAATAAAGGTTCAACTCCGCCTCCGTCTCGGGGAGGATCATTCCAAGTGGGACATACACCTGCCCAAATTATTGTATTGTCTGCGCCGACGCACCAATGCAGTCACGGGCCACTCTCCAGCCAAACTGCTCCTGGGACAGAACCTGGCCCTCCCTGGGGAGTGTCGGGTAGCCGCGGCGGCTACCGAGGACCTATGGGGGGAGGAAATCGCAGCCATGAGGGAGCAGGCACGTGCTCTACAGGAACAGTTCCTGGCTCAAAAAACACCACAGTCCACCCGTCCTCCTGCACAGCTTGAACCCGGTCAGTGGGTGTATGTGCGGCAGCACCACTTGTCTTCTGGAAAACACAACTTCTGCGCGGGGCTCACCCCCAAGTGGTCTGAGCCACGCCAAATTCTGTGGGGAACCGGTCCATCCTATTACACCGTTCGCACCCCCAGCGGGTGACCGGCCAAGGTGCACCGAGACGACTTGCGCCTCGCAGTCAACGACCTGACCCCAACAGGGGCGGGACCCCCGGTTGATAGGCCACCAGACACACCTCCGAGCCCGACTCCGGGCTCGCCTGAACTGGACGTGGCTGACCCGCACAGACACCATGACGGCCACGCAACTGCCCCTCACCTACAAAACAGATGCTGTTTGTTCCGTACCAGGGACTCCACCCGAGTCCACAAATATCATGGACTCCCCAGTTCCTGACTGACCCTCACCCAACATCCTTCCTCTTGTAGCGGACACTATCGTGCCAATGACCAACCTAGCACCGACCTCTCTGGCTGAGGAGGAGACGACTCACCTTGTCTGGCAGCCGAACGACGGGGACTCGAACCATGTAGAGGACGATGTCGACGAGCCCTGGTGGCCGCTGGATGTCAGCTTGAGCGAGTCCACTTTCACCATGTCCATTGAGAAGCCTACATCAGAGAGGGAGGGGGAAACAGCGCAGAGGCGGTATCCGCAGAGGCGGCGGCAGCTGATGACCCGCACATGCTGCTCGCAGCCACGGCCGCAAGCAGACGGCTCGACAGGCCCTGGGGAAGGGCGCGCAGCTGATAACACCAGGGACAAGGGTGAGGGGGAGAACCAAGCCATTCTAGATATCAATGCTAGCACTAACACCATCCCTTCCAGGCGGGCATGTCGCCCTCCGGTCCATCTGCAGGATTACATCACCGGAAACATCCAGAATCAGGAAAATGCGAGCGTTCAGGGGGTGACCAGTGCACACCAGGGAGGGCGACATGAACAGGCAACACCAATATTACATCCTATTAGAGTTTCACACCGCGTTCCACAGGTGCCAACCCATTTAAGGGACTACTTCCTGGGTCGAATCACGACGGCGGGGTCCCAAGGGATGACGGGGCTGTCTCCGACTACAGCGAGGGAGGACCCACACCCATTCTTCAATCCAGTCGTAGGCTCACCGTCGAGTACAAATCAAATCCTACATCACCCACTAGTTACGCCCTCCAGATGGGTCATGCCAGAACCGCTATTAATTCAATTGTAGAAACACCTTTACTAAGTATGCCACGCCCAGGGGCCCCACCACACTCTAACCCCCTTAGTGCGACGAACCAGTGCACCACTTCCATGCGTGTGAGGAGTAGTGTTGTTGAGCATAACGGCCTCGTGGGAGGGGGGCATTTGACGCCGACCGCCGGTGCTCCCTCTGGTTCGCACAGGCCATTATGTCACAACAACACCTCTTAAGTGCATCGAACATGCCCGAGCGTGATTTCCACCGAGTGTGTAAACGTGCGCCGCGACGAACACCAAAGCGACGACAGCGCCCGGCCGGGTGTGGCAATGCGCCGAATTAAATACGTAATTTTTATGTTAAAATCAAAAACAACCAATTTAATAACAATTTAAAACATAATTAATTTAAGGGAAATCATGTCTAATTATTGTATAATCATATATTGTGTAACATGTCTTTTAAACCCAAAACTGGCCGGATCTGTTTTCCCGCGCTCCACGCGTTTAGGCGCGAGGCCACAGGGCGGTCTCGAACTCAGTTACCGTCGGGAGCTCGCAGGGGACGGACGCTCCGCGAACGTCGAGCCATCAACTTTCGCACTACATCCACATATCAGCAATAGTGTAAGTTTTAAAATCCTTCTTCCAGCTCGGCGCCGACCCCACCCAGTCGCACAATATTTCGTGTGACTCGTAACTAATTAATTTTATCCCAACAGGGAATTTTACATATTTTACGTAATTCCATGTCCAGTCTAAGGACAGCGTAATTGAGGTACGCAGCTTTTCGGTTTCAAAGCCAATTAATTGTTCTCATCGAAGGCTCTTAGCGACGTGTGTCGAGTTCTTACTCGTGAATCTACGTCTCTTAACTTTCATCGTCTGTAAATGTGTAACTTGTAACGTGCAATCTGAGTAATTACTGATTAATAAGTGACTGTAACGTGTATGATTCCAGTGTACTGGGTTACGTACTTTTCGGGACCTTAATATTTCGCCACAGGTTAGATTGCAAATATCTTTGGAACGTCCGTTTGTATATGCTACTTTCCATGTTAACGTAACTGCCTGTAGAAGTTCTTGCCGCACAGGAGATCTGTGGCTATCCGCCGTGGCATTCACATGTATAATCGACCACTGTAGAAGTCCGTGTACACCACTTGGCAACCTATCCTGGTCGCGCGTACCTTTTACGTGGAGTAATACACGTGTCGCAGCGGTCAGACAACAAAAGTGGCCAGTACCTGGACCAACAAGTGTATCGGTTCTGAATAAATGCAGTGTCGTGTCAAATCGTTTACCAGTTATTTATAAGGCGTCCTGGGTGGCCTGAACACCCCAGGTAGGTTTCGAACAGAGACGCGCTCATGCCTGCAGCCAGGAGGCCGAACCCCCGTTAAAACCCCTGAGATCACTTTCAACATTAATAATCCATTTTAAAACTTAGACAGGCAGCGGGAGTGGCGTCATTTTTTATATGAATGAATCATAGTCACACATGATTATTGAAAAAAATTACATAAAATAAATTTTGTATTGCGAAAAATTCATATTATTAGTTTTTTCAGGTTATGTGACCATAGTCACCCCTGTGACCGAAGTCACCCCTTCTGACGGTAACAAATTTGAATCCAAAAGTTTGAATCCCACGCAATTGATTAGTAATACAAAACATAAACATCTAATAAAACAAGAAGATATAGAGCCACCATATAATTTTCTTTAATACTTAAGGACGTAAGCTGTTTAATAACTAGCAAATAATTTTCCAAAATGCTGCTGCATTACAATTATGTTTAACTTATGACAACCTTTATTTGAAAATAAAATTTTGAGACTGGAATTAGTTTGGTTTATTTGGCTCACTTTCTCTATCACTTGATCTTCTTGGGTTTTTCATTTGTATCGTATTCTCTATGGTGGCGCGAGTTCTCAAACGCTTTGACCTATTCATTTTCACGTAAGCAATCCTATCCATGATAAAATTCCATAGCAACGATTTGAAAACGCCTGTTAAAACTTTGACGGAGCTGTAATGATGCGAACTCTGTAAACAACGTATAATATTTTTACCTCGAATTTCTGTATGCAAGTTTGAATGCACTATATTGTGAATGAAATAATACTATCAACGACATGGATACTGTTGGAAATATTCAGTATGTTTACCAGAAGAAACGCAGTAAATTTGGACGCCCGTTCCTTTTGCACGATGAAGTTCCAAATACTTTGAATATTTTCCCTGATAAATCACTTTTTGATGACTATATTCTCAAGAATCCTGTGGAACAAGCAAGTCAGTGTGGGCCTGTGTTTGCTAGATGTGAGGTAACATAAAAACTTTGGAATGTAAATAAATTAATGTAACGCAACTGTAACACTAATTTCCAAGTGACTAATATTGATGAATATTTGCATTACCTATCATTCATTGTTAAAAAAAATTGATTTATAGTCAGCTTTATATCAAGAACGTGAATGAGGTTATCACATTATATCACTTATAATAGGGCAGATAACATTCAGGCGCTGCTAGTTACGGGAAATCTGTCCATATTTCTTAAACTAAATTTTTTAACTCTTTTGGTAAGGCTGGTCAAATAATCCTAATAATATATTTTTTACCTCTTTTTCCCCCCAGAAACAAGTAATTCACTTTACCTATAATTTTCCCCATTCTCAACTCAACAGCTTTTATTCATAATTGTTTCTGTTTCCATGCTGTCTTTACTGTACCCATTTTCCAAGCCTTAAAAAAGACCAGCCTTTAACAATTAGGCTACCTCCTTGCCCTCTAATGCTTATTTATTTATTTTCATATTTAAAATCCCTACACACACACACTGGTGAGCCTTGCCATGCTGCCTGCACTGTACTTCATTGCCCCTTCCTCAGTGGCAGATACAGAAAAAAAACTCAAGGGGGAGGGAGGCACCTAAAATATATCTTGAGCAATGGGCTTAGTAACAAATCATCAAGACATTTCAAGCAAAATATTTAATTTAGTTTTTATCTATCATAATGAAGTTGTTCTGGGTAAGTGTATGAATGCATTTGAATGTGCATTGTATAACAAGGGGGGCGGGGGTGCGCCCTCCCCTTGCCATGAACCGCGCTTGGTGCTGGGCCGCCCGAGTCAAGGGGGAAAGGACACGCCCCCCCGCGCTCACCATATGTATCCACCACTGCCAGTGGCGTAGCCAGGATTTGTGTATGGGGGGTGTTAAAAGCATGGCCCCCCTGTATTAAAGTGGGGGGTCCGGTGGTCCTCCCCCGGGAATAGTGCTATTTTAGCAGTTTTCGGTACTTAAATTTAAATATCGTAATGGTAAAAATTTTATTAATTTTTAATATGAAATTTGTTTGCGTGATTAATAAGATATTAATTAATGATTTGGTGCTGGGGGGGGAGGGGTTGAACCCCTAAACCCCCCCCCCCCCCCTCCAGGCTACGCCCCTGACCACTGCCATTTACTTCATATTCCAGTGCTGCCTAGTTGGCCATTGCCCCATTCTCCTCAGGAGCCGTCAGCCCTCATTGTTGCAGACATTGCAGCTTAAGTATTCTTAATAAATTCCCTTAGCATTGTTCCTTAAGGCTGGTTCAAGTTTAAAATATATATATATATATATATATATATATATATATATATATATATATATATATATATATATATATATATATATATTTTTTTTTTGTCCTTTTCTTAGAGTGCATTGTCAGTATGATTTTGAGTGGGCTCCACCATATGAGAGGGCATACAGACCTGGTGTACGGCTCTTGATAAGGCCGTGACGTCCTCCGTGTAGGTACTTACTCAGTGCCTTGTGCAAAGACTTGGCCTACTCTCAGCTTTGGGTACGCTACTGTTCATATTTTTACAGCTCGCACAATAACTTATAAAAAGAGTTCTTACGGCTCATAATCAGTTAACAGGAAGGTGACCGGACCATGCCATGGGGTCAGTCAGTAACCAAGAGCGGTAAGAGAGCATAGCAAGGACTGCTCTTAGCGGCAAATGGAAGATAACTGGGGTGGGAATGGTGGCGGTTCACACCAAGGGTGCATGCTGGTGCCAATGTTGTGCCGGTTAAAATTTATTTAATATGCAAAACAATATTAAAATAAATATTGGGTCATAAAATTAAAATATATTTTACAATATCCTTAGGTACTAAGAAAAAGCATACAATTCTTTAATAAAAAATGTTTAACAAAATGGGGGAATTTCTGTTGAACCAATCAAACATTTTTAGGAATATTATTAAAGTTATTACAAAACACAATTGTTATTATTAAATAAGATCACAATGATTCTGAAAACCTATACAAAAAAATCACCATCATACGCACGCACACACACACACACTTTAAATAATGCATTACTGCCAACTCTCTGGAGTTGCCTGCATGCTGTTTAAACCTGCCGCACAGGTCAACACACATAGACAATGTCATTGTGATGTGTTATTTGTAGGTTTTAAAAATTTAAATTTAAACAGCTTAAAGGTTAGTCTAATGGGAAAGGCAATGGAAACAATCTCTCCCTGCCTTCATAACTCCCTTATTTTTTTGTAAAAAAAATATGTTTTATTTTGCACTTTTAAAATTCTTCTGGGTGTGTGATTTTTTTAAATTTTAGTTGAACTACTTATTAACAAAATGAGCTATAGTATTGATAATGATTTTTCAAGACATCGGAAATGTGTTGAAATAGCTTTTTAAAAGGGGCTACTTACCTACTATTTTTAAAAATTTTGGACTCACTATTTAACTCAGGAAGATATTCCATGTAATCCACGCCCTCCCCAAAGTTCAAAGCTGGGTATGTTATTCAGAATGCTGAAGTAGAAAATTAAAGCCTGAAAGTGTGCCATGACAGGTTTCGCATAACCTTCCTGGCATGCAAGTTTACAGACAAACAGCTGAGGAGGTTCGTATGGAACAGTCTGTCACACAATTTCTCCCTCACAGCCAGGACCTTGGGGGGGGGGGGGGGGGAGGATCTGCAATCTCTCCGGGACCTGGGCACTACGGGTAGCCTGGTCAAGTTTTGACATTATTTTCAATGCATGGGTTTATCCTGATTGGACTTAAATAACACGTCTATTGCTAATAGAATTCATACCAAACCTTACGAATTATGTGATGCACGCAGATCACTATTAAAGTTATAGTGACAGTAGTTTTTACTTCTTTTTATTTTTTTTTTTTGAAAATTGTGGGGTTTCAAAAGTTGTAGCCTACATTAAATACAATTATTTGTCCCTAGGCCCTTAGTTTTTCTCAATGGCCCTGGGTACGGCTTCTGTAACATTCATCAATTCCACATTCCAATTTTACAGAGGCAGAGGCGTAGCCAGGGGGGATTTTAGGGGTTCAAACCCCCCCCCCCCCCCCCCCTTAGCCCCAAATCTTTAATTAAATTTCTTATTCATCACTCAAAAAAATTTCATATTAAAAATTAATAAAATTTTTACCATTACAATATTTAAATTTAAGTACCGAAAACTGCTAAAATAGCACTATTGTACACCTTAGAATCCAAAAATTTTCCCGGGGGAGGACCCCCGGACCCCCCCGCTTTAATACGGGGGGGGGGGGGGGGGGGGCATGCTTCTTAACACCCCCCATACACAAATCCTGCCTACGCCACTGTACAGAGGTAATTATTTTATTGCCCTTAGATATACTGTTGTTGTAGCCAAGGGTTGGTTTTTACCTCCTGCTTCTAGAAAGGGAATTTAGGGGTGCAAGAATTTTACTGTCATCAGGTGATGACTGTTCCATGATAAGGGGGAAAAAATATCTGTTCCCAAAAGATGTATTTTTTAATGTAGAAAGGCTACTGTTCAACTGTTTGATTTTTGTCTTTCATCCAATGTTTGCATAATTCTTTGTTGTTTCAGCCACTTGTTTTCTTGCTCTGCATGTCTTTTTTTCTTTTTTTCTTTTTTTCTGACTTAACTCCTGTGGAATACTATATATCTATACATGTTGTGGACAAACACGATGTGATATTTATAACAGCAAATAGGGTGCTCTACCAATGTGTGTGATTTTATGTCACAGTCACTTACCTGCCCTTCCTCTCTTCTCACCCCTCTTTTCAGTTTAAAAAAAATGTTATATTCATTAAAAAGTGAAACTTATTTAATTTGTCTTTCACAGGGTTATTTGAATTGCATCTGTACTCGCTAAAGTAAATGAAAAATAATTATGTGTTTACTTTTTGTAACTTGTCAAAAAATTTCATATTGTATGTTCATACTCCTAAAATCATTAACATATTTTATTTGTTAAGTATAAATTACCGGTACTTACTTATTTTGATGTTATGAAACATTTTTTGTCACTGTAGTTTCATTGATTCTGCTTTCTTATTTCCTTTGCCTAATATAAAATGGTAATGGTATTTAGCTTGATATTTGATCATTGTATTTGGCCCTATTAGTTTCAACAGAATTTAAATACACTACATATTTTTAAAGTGCCTCTGTGAAACATTGCACACCAAAACACAGAATAGTTAATTTTCAATTGTTTAATTTATTCTTATATGCAGTGTAACATATTTAATCAAATTAATATAATTTAATAATATTATTAAATTTTTCTGCCTATTTTTGTGACAGTCAAACTTTTAACTGAATTGCTCCTTCATGCGATTCAGTGTTGAAGAACTTTACTACGTGAATGGCACAGACTTAAATGATGACAACAATGACTCAAATTTTGCCTTCCTCTTTATAAATGTAGTTCCAGCACATCTGTATGTAACTTAATTATTGCAAAAAAATTTATTTTAAAAAATAACATAATTTTCAATATTTAAAATACAGCTGATACATTTACCACCATCTGATTGGCTTAAACTTTCATCTTGTTGGAATGCTTTCTCATGTAATTCTCTACCCCACCCATCATACCAATACTTATAAGAAAACAGCGTGATAGACCATTATCTAGATCTGGAACATTCAAAACTAGTAGCCATGCAATTAAGCAACCATGAAACATTCCAAGACAACGTCCAAAGTCATTTCAACTTTGGCCATGCTCTGTTTTAAGGGACTAGCATAGATAGATTTTCTTGGATTATTTTCGAAAGCTGTGGAAAACCAAAATTTTAATGAATGGACTAGGATTCGAACCTGGATCATATCCAGTAGAAATCCAGCAGATGCGGAAGTTTGGGGGGGGGGGGGGGGGGGCAGACATTAGTAGAGAAAGTTGACTTTTGAAAGTGACAAACTTTGCAATTAATTTGGTGAATCTCAAAATAAGTGCTAATTGATAATGTATGTACCCTCTTTATCGCATAATCTTTGCACAAGCATAATCGTCGCACCTATATTTTTGGCCGTCAAAATTGGGATAAAAAAACTTCTAGTTTAAAAGTCAAATGATATTTTTGTTTTTGGTCCCGCTATTAGATGTCAAGCGCTTTGTGTAGGTATCTTTTCCGTATAAAACGATGTATTTTAAAGTAGAAATCTAACATTTATTCGGAAATTACCACTTACTTATTTAATTAACGGAAATACAAAGTTGTCTGACATGTAAATTTTCTTTTAAAGACTTTTTAAATGTAATTATCTTTATCTGATCGTCTGCGTCGCCGCGGTGTACTGGTGTAGATATATTTTCCATATAAAACGATGTATATTAAAGTAAAAATCTAATATTTATTCGGACATTACCACTTACTTATTTAATTAAAGGAAATGTGAAGTTGTCTGACGTGAAAATTTTCTTTTAAAGACTTTTTAAACGTTATTTCCTTTATCCAATCGTCTGAGTCGCCGCGGTGTATCGCTTATAAAAATATAGCCAGCGCATCATTCATGTTTGGTTATGTTGCTTCCCGTACAGAGCGCACGCACGTAGTCGAATATTGATATCTCGCCAATTGCATGCAGCGCGCGCTCTCTGTCAGGTGCCGAGTTAACTACATTTGATGGCCCACATTTTTTCGTGGTAAATGTGTACTACGGTAATAGTTACGCGTTAGTTCACGTCGCAGATTCAAGTGGCTTGCATTTGCGTTACAGTTTCGGTTTTCTATTTAAAGTTGAAGAAAGGTTTTTGTTTAATGAATTATTAATATAAATTGTTTGGCGTGCTCTTGTATACTCCACATTTTTTTTTAAATAAATGTACTTTCCATGAACGGTTTTTTTTTTAATAAATTTACCTAACAAATTTTTTCGTTTCTGCATAATCGTCGCACCCCTACTTTTCAATCTTGATTTTAGAATAAAATGTGCCACGATTATGCGAGAATACACAGTATTTATTTTTTAAATCATAGATCTGTAGTTTTATTTTGATATTGCTACATTTATTTTTTACACAAATTAAAAATAACTATCAAAAATGGAAGTTAATGTATACATCTTGCATCAATAAAATACAAATTTTAAAGTATGGACCTAATATTTTTTTTACAAATGTAACTATATTGTGCCAAGTTATTGCAGTCATTTGTCTTTTTATCAGGATGGACTATGTACAAATACTGTTGTGAAGAAAATTTGGTATAAATACAATTCTTCTTTCGGATGAAAATTCTCCTGCAGTATAAATAGCTGTGTTGACATGGTTGTTGGCAGGTGAACACAGTACGGGCAGAATACACCCAGCATGGGATGAACCACACGGAAGGTGGTTGGCCTCGCGATGTCAATCCCGCGGACGAGGAGCAGGCGATACGTTACCGCAAGAAAGTCGAAAAAGATGACATGTACCTTCATGCTTTATCTCAGCTTTCACACGTAAGTCTGCCCGTCTGGTGTGGTCACACCGCTCAAAAGCTCAAACCTGCTTTAACAGTGTCTTTTATTTTGAGAACATGGAGATTGTTTTCAAATAGTTCAGTGCCACTGAAGGGAACTACTACTTGCTTCCTTGCCACATCATGTCATTAACCACAGATCTTGTCATGTTACGCCCAGTGGCGTAGCCAGGATTTGCGTATGGGGGGTGTTAAGAAGCATGGCCCCCCTCCCCCCGTATTAAAGCGGGGGGTCCGGGGGTCCTCCCCCGGAAAAATTTGGATTTTAAGGTGTAAAATAGTGCTATTTTAGCAGTTTTCGGTGCTTAAATTTAAATGTTGTAATGGTAAAAATTTTATTAATTTTAATATGAAATTTGTTTGAGTGATGAGTAAGAAATTAATTAAAGATTTGGTGCTAAGGGGGGGGTTAGAACCCCTAAAACCCCCCCCTGGCTACGCCCCTGGTTACGCCCCATTGTCAATGAGACCACGTACATACCAAGGATAATTTGGCAGCAATAAGTACATATTTGTATGAAATTTATGCGAACAAGTATTCTGGAACAATTCCAGCCTATGCATTGCCACTTAACTTCTTCTTCTTTCTTCTAATTTTTCCTACAAATCTTTGTGATTAAGAAAATAATGTTTACATGATTATGAAAAAAATTGTATTATAATTATTCTTCTTAAGTATTTTGATCTTAGAGACCATATATCTAAAGTAAATTTTGATATCTTGCTCATCACACACATCAGATATAAGATATAATGGTAAAAAATTTGAGAGAACTGCAATTTTGTTTTGCAATAAGGATTTTTGAAAGGAAAAAAAAGTTCACATACTGTGGAAAGTGAGACCAAATATTTAATAAATTACGATATTTATATTTGTCAATGCAAGCAAATAGGAATGAGTGAATGAAATGACAGTGTATTCAATTTGTGCATCCGACCAATGTTAATATTATGTGGTATCCATCATTTTGGAGAATATAAGCATTTTGATGAACATGCTATAAATACTTATTGTGAAAATTTTAATATAAATACTTCTAATTCCTTTTCCCCCTGAAACATTAAATATAGTTATTTTTCAAATGGGGAAAATAATTTATATAACATTTAAGTAGTTTGATGAAAAAATAATGAGAATGAAATTATCAGTCTTATTGTTACAAACAGAAGAAATTCTTATTTAAAGGAAACAAATGTTTTTTGTAAGGTTTTTGATATAACAAATTTATTGGTTTTAGAGGTTACACTGTGCACCTTGTAAATATTGTCAACCCTTCATAATAAATTTGTGGTCTAGTGCCCTATTTTACCCCACAAGAAAATACGTGTTTTAAAATGTACATTTTTAGTTTTAAGATTCGAATTTGAATTAAACCTATATGTTTTAATTTAGTGTTTATTATTTTATATTTATCTTTTATCTATTACAAGAGGCAAGATTTTATGGTTGCATTATTTATGAGATCTATTTATTCATAGTTATAATATTATTCAACAAATAGGACATATGTTTCATGATACTTATTTCATTTTGACTGAACATGATGCATGGTTTACAATATAATACCAGTAATTAATATTAATTAGTTTTTATAACTACTCGGAACAATAAAAATAAATCACCAAATATTTTTGTGTTTGAAAATTTAAGTACCAACATCGTAATGTAAAAATGACTTATGATACTAATAATGACAGTTATATTTTCAAAAAAAGGTAAAATAAAAAAATTTCATTCTGTTTATTACCTACATACATTTTGGTACAAACTTCATGCTAAATAAAATACAGTCATTGAATTTAATATATTAAAGTTCACGATCTGTATTAGGGAACAATTCCCGCATTTGTCTGGAGTCATTTCAGGAAGCCATACAGATGGAAATCAGGATGGCTGTACTAGGATTGGGACCCGGGTAGTATTAAGTAGGAGTGCAGTGTCTGACCCCCTGCATCACCTCGCTCTGCCTGTCACAGGGCTGTCGAGAGAAACTAAGGCCCCAGGGGCAAATAATTTTGTTGATCCCCCTCCGTAAACAATTAAAATAAAAATCTTAAGACTGTAAACATAACCATGGCCATATCTGTAAGTGTGATCTGCGCTTATTCCATAACTTGTAAGGTTTCCGATAAAATTTATTATCAATATACTAGTAATTTTCGTCCTATCAGGGTAAACACAGGCATTAAAAAATAATCTGGAAAATCAAGCGTGGCCCCCTGAAGTCAGAGCACCGGGGATTTGGCCTCGCTCCCATCTTCCCCTCTCTCTTTGTGGCCATGCAGTCTGTCTCCCTGACATATTATAAGGCAATAAACATTTAATGTAAAATCTATACAACTATTTAAATATAATTAATTTTATCCAGCCACTTTCTCCCCATCAGCACAAGAAGTTCAAAACTATTATAATAATATGGTCCAAATTTGTTCCAAAAATATCTAATAAGCTAATTAAAAAATGATTATAAGTAAATGTAAAAAAAATTCTGAATTGTATACACATAAAGGAATAACAAAATATATTAAGGCTAGTTTAAATGATTTATACAACAATGTTGATGTGTGATGAAACGTGACATCGTCCAGGCCTGAGGCCCCTTTTAAGTCCGATATGCCACTGCCCAAACAACACCCCCACCCTCCATTCAAACCTCCCGCCTACCCGTGCGTACGTGTGCGTGCGTGTGTGCTCGCCCGGCAAGAGGGCGCTGTCGAGTCAGTGCGCCGCACCCCTAAAACATAATTAAATATAATTGTGTTATTTGTTTTTATGTCCACCTAAGTGCAACGTGACGGCAGATTGGCCGGGAGGGTTTTATGTACTTTTAATTAAAATAAGGTAACAAAATATAATAGCATTTCCGGACATTCCCGAGGAAACCCGAAACCAAACAATAATTAAATGTTCATTTTAATAATTGTAATTTGTAGTATTCTTTTGCAGTATTCAGAAAATGTCACATAATTTTTAAATCATTCTTGTCATGTTACTTTAGTTTCCCGTGGCACGAATTCACAAATATCTTTAACGGCAATGACCATGAGCTCAGCCCAGTCTTCCGCCATCAACGACCGAGAGTAGACGCGTCAGCACTCCGGGGACCTCACCGCTTGTTTTCACCGCCAAGTAATTCTGTTTAACTTTAATTCTTTCTAAATCGTTTTCTTTTCGTCCTCGGAGCTCCTCTCGGTCGGGGGACTGCATAATTAATTGTATTACGACCAGTAACTGTCTTTTCTTCTATTTACTACGTAATTTGAGATGTGACCACTTGGTGGGTCTTTACTCCTAAACCGATTCGTGCCGCGGGCATTTTAATCAGTTTCAATCGTGTACGTGTGTAAGTTGCATTAACCGAATAAATCAGATGTGTAAGTCCAACGTATTATTTTATTATTTTAATCTGTTTGACCACGTGGAGTGTGAAGGCGTGTGGGACGCCTGAGAGCCCACTGCGTAGATAATAGCGTGCCCGACGCTGAGAGCGGGCAGGGATCCGTGCTAGGTGTATTCAGGGGGAAATTAAAATCACGCCTCACATGGGCGACGTCACGACCCTGGGAAAGAGTCTCGCATCGGTCCGTGCACGTGGCACGGAGGCGCCCATAAAACCCGAGCACGCAGTAAAATTCAGCCATTAAATATCAGAGACTACGGCCCCCGTATCAAACGAGTCTGGTGCGTTCCAGTCGATGGAGCACTACATCCTGCAGAACAACGCCCTGAACCTCTACGAGGTGTACTTCGAGGACGTGGAGGAGACGGCAGTCCCGGAGCGGGGCTCGGCGCGCACGGTGAACGTGTACCGCGACCCCAGCTCGGTGAAGCGCCCCGTCACGTACCTGTCGTGGTCGCCCGACGGCGGCTCCAAGGTCGCGGTCACCCACTGCAACCTGGAGTTCCAGCGCGCTCCCGCGGACCTCAGCACCCATTCCTACATATGGGACGTGGGTGAGTTCACCTGCAGTGAACTTGTGCGAGAGAACACAGAGCTGATTCTCCAGCACTGTGCCTTTTTATTATTTAGGCGAAGAATGCCATTCAATTGATTTTACTGTCGACATGGTTAATTTGCGATAAACTTGTACAAGACAGTAATTATAATAATAATTCTTGAAATTATATTTCAGCACTGTCGCACATTTATTATTCACGTACAGATTGGTATTAAATTAATTTTACTGTAAATTTGTTTAATGTGCAACAAATCTTGTATAAGTGAATAACTATAATAATTCTTCAAATGATATTACTAAATAAAATACATATTTATTGAATTGTATTTGTAAGTTATTTTCATTTTATTGGCTATAGTTCTTTATTAAAGTTAACTTAGTTGTATACTCTTTTTTTTTATCACTTTAAATGTAAGATACTTTATAAATTATTTCACTTCATCACATAAAATTAGTATTTTTGTAAATACTCCATTTTCTCCACAACCACTTACCACCTTTTACTCACGGTTGTGGTGGTAAACAGCTCATCTACCATTGATTCTAATAGGATTTTATAGAAGTGGCCACGTTTTTCTGATGATTTACATGGCAATGGCTATGTAATGTTAATAAGTCCAAGTGGAGTTTTATATTCGTTAAATGTGCCAGAAATGTGTTTCACTACCTTAAAATGATGGTTGGCTTGCAAATAAGTTTTCTGCAAAATCTGAAATTCACCAAAATTCTGTAATGTATTAAGCATTTGCAGAATAACCTCATCAAAGCAAGCATAATAAACAGTTAAAAACAAAAAAAAAAACTGTATTTACTGTTGTGATGTATCTCTATGAGAGGAAGTGGACAAATGGACAGTAGCCAAGATGGCCAGATGAAGCATGTGTTTTTGTCTTGAGTTGGTTCACCAATCCCTTCCAATCCAATATATAACATGGCGCTGCGGACTAATTGTTTAGTATATCGACGCTATAATGCGGTGGTATAAACAAGAAGAAAAAAATAAATGAAGATTTGGGAGGACGGTACGGTAATGACGACGGTGAAGTGAACATAACCCAAACAAGAGATGGACGGGCTAAAACCACCGAGACCGTTTAGCTTTGATGGGGATCTGGCGGTTAATTGGAAACGGTGGAAACAACAGTTCCAGATCTACATGACAGCCACAGGGGGCGAGAGCAAGAGTGAAGAGGTAAAAATAGCCACTTTATTACATGTGGTTGGTGAAGAGGCGCAAGACCTATATTATACATTGGATGTATCCGAGAAAAACAGGAAGGAGTATAAAACAGTTTTGCAGAGTCTGGAATCATACTTTCTTCCAAAGACCAATCAGAGTGTTGAGCGGCACAAGTTTAATAATCGTGTACAACAGGAAAGTGAAACGTTTGACTCTTTTATAACTGCACTCCGGCGACTTAGTGCTAATTGTGGTTACGAAGGCCTACGAGATGACATGATAAGAGACCGAATCGTGTGCGGAGTACGTGACACGCGTCTAAAAGACAGGTTATTAAGAGAACCAAATATGACCCTCGCAAAGGCGGTACAGATATGCAAAGCGGCAGAACAAACGCAGGAGTTATTGGAAGCTATAGACAAAAAGGAAGCGGTGCATGAAGTTTACATGAAAGGAGCCCAGTATTTCAGCACATTGGATGCAAATAGAGGTTTTTGGCAAATAGGCCTCACAGATGAAAGTTCAAAACTAACCACATTTGATTCTCCATCACATGGAAGACTTCGGTTTACACGCTTACCGTATGGCTTGACCTGTGCTCCGGAAATTTTTTACAGTGTCTTCAGCCAATTGTTCAAAGATCTGGAAGGAGTACAGGTGTATGTAGATGATGTTATAGTTTTAGGTGTTGATAGAGCGGAGCATGATCGAAGGTTGGAACAAGTTCTCAAACGAGCAAAACAAATGAATGTTACATTTAATCTAGAGAAGTGTAAGTTTGGACTTACGGAAGTCAGGTATATTGGGCACATATTTGGGAAAGACGGCATTAGGACAGATATGGGTAAGGTGAGGGCCATCTTAGAATTCCCGGAACCTAAAAAAGTGACAGAATTACAAAGGTTCTTGGGAATGGTCAACTATTGGGGAAAATTTGTACCCAATCTTTCGGAAAAAACAGATGCGTTACGTGGGTTGTGTCGAAAGAATGTTGTTTGGTCATGGAACGACCAACACCACACAACATTTGAACACTTAAAAACACTTTTGACCTCCACACCTATCCTACAGTATTTTGATCATGACGATGAGGTAGTGCTGTCAGTGGATGCGTCACAGAACGGCTTAGGAGCGGTTTTGGTGCAATCTAAAGGCCCAGTAGCGTTTGCATCCAAATCACTATCTCCTACGCAAAAGAATTATGCACAAATAGAAAAAGAGCTCCTTGCAATTGTGTATGGCTGTGAGCGATTTCATCAATACCTCTATGGCCGCAAAGTTTTAGTAGAGACGGACCACAAGCCGTTGGAGGCTATATTCAAAAAACCGCTCGAAAAATGTCCTCTAAGATTACAAAGAATGAGAATTAAATTGCAGAATTACAACTTAACGTTAAAATATGTGCCGGGTAAAGATCTCATAGTCGCGGATGCGTTATCAAGGGCAGGAGGTCCAGACGACAAACTAGAATTACACTAACAGGAAATAGCAGCTCATCAGGGCATGGTAGTGCATTTCATACAAGCAACTCAGGACATGTGGGAAAGACTACGGTTAGAAACCTTGAGAGATGAGACTTTGATCCCACTTAAAGGCATCATAATGAATGGATGGCCTAAAGAGAGAACACAGGTAGAAGCTAACATAAGACCCTTTTGGTCATACAAGGAAGATTTAACAGTACACGAGGGAGTTATTTTTAAAGGCAAACAGATAGTAGTTCCGCAGAGTATGAGACAGGATCTGTTAGACAGAGTCCATTATGGACACATGGGGATACAAAAGTGCAAATGGAGGGCCAGGGAGTGTATATTTTGGCCTGGAATGGCAAAGCAAATTGAAGATAGGGTAAGTAACTGTGCAACATGTAAGGAGGTACAGAACCTGAGTCCCAAGGAACCGATAGTCAGCAGAGAAATACCGAGTAGGCCTTGGCAAATAATAGCAGCAGACATTCTACATTTCAAGGGGAAGGACTATCTACTAGTAATTGATGCCTACTCAAAGTACCCTGAGTTCAGTCAGTTAACGAGTCTCACATCAGGTCACGTAGTGGGGCACTGCAAAGCTATAATGGCGAGACATGGGATACCGGAGGTACTTTATAGCGACAATGGGCCACAGTTTTCTTCACAGGAGTTTAAGGGATTTGCACACAACTGGGACTTTACACATAAGACATCTAGTCCTATGTACCCACAGTCCAATGGACTTGTGGAAAGGTATGTGCAAACAGTGAAAAATATGCTCAAAAAGGCAGTGAAGGACCGTAGAGATGTGATGCTAGCGCTCTTAGAATACAGAAACACACCGGTCGACAGTCACTTACAATCACCGGCTCAGAGGTTGTTTGGTAGACGACTAAGGGGGTTAATGCCACACTCAGCGGACATGCTTCGGCCACAGCAACAGCCAGACATACACCAGGACTTACTGGGCAAACAACAAAATCAGGAAAAATATTATAACAGGGGAACAAGGAAGCTAGAGCCACTGGCGGTAGGGACCAATGTAGGAGTTAGATGTGGTGATGCATGGAAAAGGGGCAATATTGTCAGAATTCTCGATAGACCCAGGGGTTACCGGGTGTGTTTAGAGAATGGGTATGAAGTTGAAAGGAACCGGAGACATCTAATGGATAATTTTACGGGAAAACCTTTTGAAAGGATACGAGAGGAAATACCACAAGCTCAGGAAGATCAACAATCAAATAATCAACCACACATGCAGGATGACGTAGTTCAGAATAGACCAACACAGCCTCTTGAGGATAGTAACATGGTAGATTTTAAAGGGTTTGATGAGACAGAAGTTGGCCAAGGGCATGGTTATAGAGAATGGGATTTTAGAAAAGAACGTGAGGAAGGCATAGTAGAAAATACAGTAATGTCAAGGTCAGGAAGAGTAATAAAAACACCAGTGTACTTAAATGACTATGTACCTTAGAAGTTGTGATGTATGTCTATGAAGGAAGTGGATCAGTGTATGTTCAGTGTATTTACAGGATTAATTGTAAACACAAATAGATATGTTGTGATGTATGTCTATGAAGGAAGTGGATCAGTGTATGTTCAGTGTATTTACAGGATTAATTGTAAACACAAATAGATATGTTGTGATGTATGTCAATGAAGGAAGTGGATCAGTGTATGTTCAGTGTATTTACAGGATTAATTGTAAACACACATAGATAAATTCTAATGAATGTAGGAACTGGAAAAAAGGGAGATGTTGTGATGTATCTCTATGAGAGGAAGTGGACAAATGGACAGTAGCCAAGATGGCCAGATGAAGCATGTGTTTTTGTCTTGAGTTGGTTCACCAATCCCTTCCAATCCAATATATAACATTTACACCACGGATACCTTTAATTTCAACTGAAATGCCCTTAATTTTAAACAATTGCAATTTCCATTGATTCTGGCTTACAATTTAACTATCAATTAACTATCAACCACCCACTATAAATCTAAGATAATAATAAATTTTTTTCCCAAGGCAATGCCGGCTATTGCAGCTAGTAAAAAAATAAAATACAAGACATGAGGCCATTTAGTCTTGGTTTTGGAAGTAGCAGAACCTTCCTTGCTAATCCACTTGCTGTGTCTGAAACGAGTTCATTGGCAGTTCCAAGACTGAAAATAATGAAACCACATCATAATAACGTATCTAAAGCATGACATACATAACAACCATCAAGTGTGAGTGTTGCAAGTGTGGAAACAAGGGTAAAAAAGCAATCTTAAGTTGACCCGTTATGTAAGATGAGTAGCAGCTTTGAACTTTTATAAGGGTAACCAGTGACATATGTACCTATAAAATATTTAAATCATTTAACATATATTTATGATTTTGTTTTTAAATCCTTGTAGGATCTACCTAATTGATTCAAAAATATAGAATATAATAATCTTATAACCTATAGTTTTATAAACTCCCACTTGAAAAATCAAAATTATTTTTTATGTCTTGAATTTTTAGCAACATTATTGCATTATTTGTCTAGTGGTCATGAAATGAAAGTCCAGTTAGAGATTCTACTAAAAAATAGTTAAATACATATTTTTATTTTCACACAATTGTTTCAAAACAATTACTGTTCATTAACTCAGAAATTTTTAAGAAATGGTAGCTTATTTCACCATTTCTTAAATCACACAGTAAGTTTAAATTATGTAATACTTTACCTCAGACTGTGGATGTCACTAATTTTAAATATTGGTTTTGCAGAAAATCTCCTTTGAGTTATGTGAATAACATGTTTCACTTTAAATAATTCCAATAACTATAAATATTTTTTGTTAGGTTTATTGTCAGAATCAAAACTTACCTTGTAAATGTTTGAAATCCATTCTGTTTCTCAATTTTATTTTCATTGAAAGTGAACTTTTTCTATCTGTGAGGTTATTTGATTGAAAATGTAGCTATTTAGTCTGGTCACACCTTGTGGCCAGACTATAGTGATAGACCCCCACCGTATTATTTAATGTACAAAATTTCAAACACATTTTATTTATATACAGTCAACTCCCGATTATCCGACGGCGGATTATCCGATTTGCTGATTTACCGGCGGGTTTTTTTTTAAGAAAGAATAATTTTAAACAGATAGTAACTTTTCAGTCGCGCAGACTGCTGTGGCGCGCGGTGTGGCAACGCTGTTGGATGACCGAGATAAAAAAAAAGTCTGTACCTGTTTTGTTTACGCGCTCCAATTCTTACCCATCTCCCGTGAGTCATCATGCTGGCGCAGCGCTGTCTTGTCGGCTGTACAGTCGCAGTCAATATTGAGTTTCATCAGTCGTGCGCGCAAGGTGTCTACTTCCAAATGTAAACGAGTTGTTTTAACAATTGAACAAAAACTGCAGGTGTTAAATAAACTGGAAGCTGGTACTTTGGTTAGCCAGCTTTAAAAGATGTATGGTATTGGGGAATCTACAATACGGGATTTGCGAAGTAACAAAGCTAACATAATTGCCTATGCAAGTGCTTCAGACTCTATGGGCGCGATGAAGAAGAAGAAAACTATGAAAACAGCAACGTACGAAGAACTCGATAAAGCTATGTTTGAATGGTTTAGTCAGAAAAGAGCCGAAGGTACTCAAGTGTCCGGTGTAATTTGTGCAGAACAAACAAAGAATTTTTTTGAAGATCTTGGGATGGAGGGAGAATTCAATGATCCATGTGTTGCGCAAATGCTACCGGCGCTCACAAAGTAAAACTCTGTGTAATAGGCAAGGAAAAAAAAACACGCTCTTTCAAAGGTACTGAGAAAACAAATTTGCCAGTCTCATATTTTAATCAAAATGGATGGATCGACAAATTTTTAAAACTTGGTTTGATCACAGTTTTGTGCCACAAGTGCGGGAGCACTTACAATCAAAAGCCCTACCACTCAAAGCTGTGTTGCTACTAGACAATGCACCATCACATCCTAGTGCAGAAGTTTTGAAATCAGACGATGGGCAAATATTCGTTAAATATATGCCACCTAATGTGACGTCTCTCATTCAACCCAGGGGTTATTGTAACAATGAAGAAACTGTACAGGGGCAGTCTTCTTAGGCGACACATCAACGAGGGTGCTGAGCTCAAGACATTCTGGAAGAAGTTAACTGTACTGGATGCTATTTATGAAATTTCTAAAGCATAGAATTTAATCAAGTGTACAACCATCACTAAATCATGTAAGAACATTTTCCCTGACATTGAAATTGAAGATTTCACAGGGTGTGAGGATGACGAATTTTCCGCAGAGAAGTTAGCGGCTTCTTTACGTCGCATGGAAGGGTGCGAGAATGTTGACAGTGATTGCATCACCGAATGGTTTGAAATAGACTGTACTCTGCCAGGCTACGAGATGTTGAGCGACACGGAAATAGTGCGACGCGCCCAAGGTCACACGGGAGAAACAGATGACAGGGCTCCTGACGATAGTGATGGTGACCTGATTCCACAGAATACACACTCAGCAGCTCTGTAATGGGCTGATAATTTGCTGGATTATTTAGAGCAGGAAGATGATACACTATTGTCAGACAAACTTACCTTAAGAAAAATTTGTAGCGCCATTATAAGAAAAGAAAGCACATCACAAAAACAAAAGTCTATTACAGATTTTTTTCAATCAAAGTAGCCTGTATTGTTTAGCGTACATAACAGCTGTACAGTAGAATGTACCCCTACTACACCTATGTACATGCATTTATGTTTACATATTTTCCAATTGTATTTGTGTAGGCCTAAAGAATTTTTGCATGTTTAAGATGTGTGAATATTTTTGCGTGTTTTTTAATGCTTTAAAATGTCTATAAATTAACATTATATCTTTCCTCAATTCTTGTTTACATTACATATTCATATGTACATACCGACATACGTATACGACCATACATATTTGTATAAACATACTCAAGACAAACACGTGGGCTAATAGGCCGAGATTTTTTCGCCTGAAGCATTTTACTTAAATGCACTAGACTGTACCTCATTTCTTATTCCAAACGGTTGGAAAGTCAACAAAAAATTGCAGTGTGTGCACCAAACGTAAGTAAATTGAGTGTCTATGTAATGTTTATTTGACAGTAATGAGATGTGAAAGTTCGTTATGTATCTACCCCACACAGTTTGTTCATTTATTTTATTGCATCTGTTATATTTTTTTCTTACATAACTACAAAGATATTGAACAAATGCATAAATTAGTACGTACAATTTCATATAATGATATACTAATACTGTACGTATGTATACTGGCACATAATAGTACATAAGTTACTAGTATTATTCACTGTAACACATTACCGTACTTTCGATTGCCTTCCGTCGCGGCCGTGGTCGTTTACACGATAAGGGGGGTGGGGACTGACGGTGTTTGTTTACATTGCGCGGTAAAAAAATGGTTCAAATGTATTATCCGGCGTTTTGGGTTATCCGCGGCCTTGGCCCCCTTCATTACCGCGGATAATCGAGAGTTGACTGTACATAAAAAATAGTAATAATCATTACTGTGGCCATAAATGTAAATGTGATCTGAATATTGTATTAGTACTTGTAAGGTTTTCTATGGATTTCACTACAATATATAAGTGCTTGTAATTTTCCTCCTATCAGTGTAAACTCAAGTTATAATAAAATCACGATTCTCAACCGGAGCCCCCCCGCCTTGTGCCACGCAGACACTAATGGTACACAATGCGCTAGTGTGCTCGGAAGGGACGGCGGGAAACAGCGCAGTGTGTGTGTCGGCGCAGAGAACCCCAACAAGCCGCAGATGACGCTGAAGCCGACGGTGCCGCTGGCGTCGCTGGAGTACAACCCCAAGGACCCCAACGTGCTGGTGAGCGGCATGTTCAGCGGGCAGGTGGCCTTCTGGGACACGCGGCGCCTGCCCTCGCCGGCCGAGGTCAGCGCGCTGGAGCCCAGCCACCGCGACCCCGTGCACAGCGTGCTGTGGCTCAGCAGCAAGTCGGGCACCGAGTTCTTCTCCGCCACCACGGACGGCCTGGTGAGCTAGCTCCCTCCTGCCGCCGCTCGTCTTGTGTCACCGGCGACGTGGCTGTTGCTTTAGACCTGTGCGAATATCAAATTTTTAATATGAATCGAATATGAATATGGAATTTGAATAGTAAGAATTAGAATTCCACTAAAAACATTTTTTTCACATATCGTAACAAATACAAAGTGACATGTATTTTTTGAAAATCATATCATTACCATACGTAAAAATAACTTATTTTTCCCGCCCTGCAAATTTTTTTGTGGGTCTATTTTTTCGCACCTCAAATCCTCCCGCCCCTCAAAAACTGGTGCTCTGGGCAAATGCCAAGTTGACTCATTTGTAAATCGGGGCCAGAAAATGTCTCCAGGCAAATGCTGGGGTGGTTGCTTGATAGGAGCTGTTACCGATCCCTTCCCCAATATCCCGGGCCTGTGTCGTATGTTACCGCCTCCAATGACCTTGCCGTTGACAAGACATTAAACCCAAACATGAAGGAAAGTCATTGACAGGTATCTACAGGTCCAAAAGTAACAAACTCACAAAAAAAAGATAACAAAACTGAAGGAACGGTCGTGAAAAATTAAAGAAAAAAAGTCCCGAAATAAACTGTAACAATACAGGAAGTCTCAAAACTTTCATTAACAGCAGCTTTTTGCTAACCTGCATTTTGTTTTCTGATTCTTGCCTTCAAATTATGGTTGCACATTTAATATAAATAATGGGAGCATGTCCATTTAATTATATGAACATAATCTCAGTTTTATTTTTCTTTTATAAAAATCAACACATTCCTGTGAATATTAGTCAGTTCGTATTACGTTAAATTTTGCATATCACATCTGCATGAAAAAAAAAACCACTTTGATTAGAAAAGTCATAAGATATTAAGGCCCTGAAAAGTCCTGAATTAGGCTTTCTAGGTATTTGTAGACATCCTCATTAAGTCAGTCACAAATTGATATTATGTATTTATCTTAAAGTGGTAGCAAGTACTTTCCAAGAATTTAATACGGTAGACTTCTGATGACCCGGCACATTCGGGACTTTGCATGTGCCGCGTCACCGAAAATGCAGGATTATCGGGCAGTATCTCCGGCAATCTCTAAACGCTAAGTTGTAGAGCAAATACATCTGTAAAATGGTGTTTGACTGGAACATATCTGTAAAATGGTGTTTGGCTGGAACATAAGGACAAACAGTTCAACACTAAAACAGGCCAAAACTAAATTTTTATTTTACAGTTTAAAGGTTCGTATGTACACTTTTGTATGATCCCAAACCACACTGAACACTCCTGACTACCACCTATGTAGGTATTGTAAAAGCATTTTCAACCCTAGCTAAAATTATAGGTTTTTAGTTTTTACTTATTTGGCTAAAGTCCATGTGTACCTCGCTGGTGCCAGACAATCTGGATTTATCGTTACAAGTCAAATACTTTACATTAGCTTATTAGATCAGATGCATTCTCTACATGAGTGAGATTTATCTACAAAATGCTACTACACATAATATTTCATATGTGTCATTAATATGGACAAGATTTTATGGTCTTATTTTTAGGTCAAATTCATTTTTAAAACAGAAAATTTTAGTGTTGTTTTTATTTTTATACCTTGTCTTTATTAAAAAAGAAAGTTACATTTTTAATGACACATGATGCACTTCACTTACACAATAAAATCATTAGTAATAAACATACAGTACACTCCCTATTTAACGCGGTTGTCGGGGGACATAACTTTTACCCGCGTTGTTGCATAACCGCGATGTTTCGATGTGACCAAGGTCAAAAGGCATAAAACACCGCCTGTGTTCTAATAGGTCGGCAAGCACGCACAGTATAGACGGCCCGCCGTTGTGTGGACTTTGCATCCGCAGTTTTCACTAAACGCGGGTGAAAAAATAAAAATAATAAATTTTAAAGATAAATATTAAATGTTGAATTGTTTTTATTTTTCTGTGTGCCGCGCACAGTTTGTCGCACGGCCTACGAGCGCGCCAAACGCCGCCAAACACAATGAATCGCAAAGTACCGAGTTTGATTGACAAAATAAAAATTCTATATTTACTTACAAATAGCTTGTCTTTTGCAGAAGTAGGCCGCAGATACAGGAAAAAACGATTCTAGCATTCGTACAATAAAAAATAAAGAATCGTCTATCGTGTCAAGTGGTTAAACTTTATCATCCATGCTTACAGTAAATTATAAATGGTCACGTGTGGGAAACAAAAATTGCGCCAATTTAATTTTAGCGCAATCAGTGACGCCGTATTAAAAACCGTGTTAAACTATGTCTTTACTTATTTCACCAAACGCTGTGTCGAGTTGCTGAGTGTGTGTGGCTCGGATCGGCTAGTGTTATATTCCCCAGCCTCTGGTTAAAGGTCGGGAGACCGTTACACATAAACATTTCCGGGACTTGTTTACTACCTCACGGCAAAAGTGGTACAGTATGGTTCACGTAAGTATTGGACCACTGGGAATTCCTGGGCAAAGATTAAAAATACGCTAGCTGATTTACTTTACTATTTAATGTTAAAACATTATACCAAAGTAAAAAGATGAACGTGTATAATACAATGAATTACCCAATAATATTACGTCTGTAGGTTTAAGTTGTAACAAAACATTTATATACAGATGTCCAGTAAAGTACCAATTAAGATTCTGTAGTGGAATTTTAAACACCGGACTACCTGATTTTGCCTTGTACGCAGGAACGCTGCTCAGTCAAGTGACTCATGCTCTGCCTGTGTGCTGCGTGAACACATTCCCTCCCCCACTCCCCCTCTCCAAGTTTCTGCCCGCTCTAATCTCTACCTCTCTCCATATTCTCGGCTCGTCTCTCCCTACCCAGCGCTTGCCGACAACCAAGCCTATCCAACATCAATCCCCAGCCGAGTCACGCTGGAAAATGTCGCTGGACGGTGGGCTTTATCAGGTCCCCGTTCCGATGCTTCATTTGTGAGATAAAGCGACGTTAAGAACTAGTGTTTCAGAAAATATCACTGGGCTGGATTGGACCATAATTTGAAAACCCTACAAGATAGAGGAATAATGTACGGAGATATCTTGTTTAGAATTTCACTGCGGACATTTTCTACGCCTAGGCTTTTTTCTGCCCGATGCTTAGTTTGTTAGTTACAACACAAAATTATCCTAATCTGCTGTCAACCATTTATTCCATTACTATTCATTTCTGACTGGGGGACATGGTTTGACCCGCGATATACCCGATTCCGCGATCAATCGAGGCGCGATATACCGGGAGTTTACTGTATCTAAAACTAAACTACTCACAAAAATAAAAAAATCAAATGGCAAATTTTTGTGTTTTTGAAAAATGTGCCAACGTCTTAATGTAAAAACATATAAAGAGGTACTAATAATAAATGCAAGATCAAACAATGTAACATTTAATTTCTTTAATTCATTTAGTTTGTACATTCTGGTACAAAATGCATAATTACGTACATGTATTTAATTTATTTTTTTATAATAAAAGATAACATTTGAGTTAAGTTTTGTCAAATTGTTGATTGATTTCATGTTTTTTAGTCACATTTTGATGATGATGTGTTTTATTGCAGTGCTTTGCTGTGTTATTGTGGTCTTATCACAGTTCACCGTATAATGTTGTTGTTATCTTTGAAATATTTGTGCAATGGGTGTGCATGACTTGATGTAAGTTTTTGGACATACGCCATTGCAAAGCACTTTTTCTATAGAAGAAAACTCAAAACTAAAAATAATAAATAAATAAATAAAAATAAATGAAAATACCCAAAAGAAAAAGAACGCAAAATAAGCAAAAAATTGCTGTTGTCAACAACAAAATATTCCGTAACAGGAATATGGTCAACAAACAAAGAAAAACAAAGAAAAATGTACTTAAGAGAACGAAAAAAAAAAACCACAAATGATGATGACACAAAAATATTGAACCCAAAAAAATTCAGCACAACAGTTGAAACGAGAAAAAAAAACACGAGACAACTTTTTTTGTCTTTTGGGTATTTTTATTTATTTTTATTTATTTATTTATTATTTTTAGTTTTTAGTTTTCTTCTACAGAAAAAGTGCTTTGCAATGGCGTATGTCCAAAAACTTACATTAAGTCATAATCTTGTTGCCTTTCATAGTCACAATTTCTGTGATAAATAAAAAATAAAAATTCCATAATTTTGTAACGGGACTTCTAGATCGGTCTGAGAGGATGTGTGTGTATGTGTGTGTGCGCAGGTGAAGTGGTGGGACACGCGCAAGATCAGCGAGCCGAGCGAGACACTGATCCTGGACGTGGTGAAGGCGGGAGAGGAGCAAGACCTCAGCCGCGCGGTGGGCGCA
The DNA here is from genome assembly GCF_032445375.1 of Bacillus rossius redtenbacheri. Taxonomy (NCBI): domain Eukaryota; kingdom Metazoa; phylum Arthropoda; class Insecta; order Phasmatodea; family Bacillidae; genus Bacillus; species Bacillus rossius. The sequence continues at coordinate 40,389,681 of NC_086333.1, read as the reverse complement.
TCGGTGCTCGAGTACGAGCCCACCATCCCCATCCGCTTCATGGTCGGCACGGAGAACGGGTCCGTGGTGAGCGAGCCCTCCCGGCTTGGGGGTGGGGGGGTGGAAGTCGGGGGGAATTTCGAAAGCGGTCAGGGGGAGAGCAGGTCAAGTTGTAAAGTGTGATCTGGCAGTGTTGAGCAAGTGTTTGAACCGTGAAAATTGTCTAGCTCCTAAAACGATGCCAGTGAATTGGTTGGTATTGCATGAAATAAAATGTTTACTGTAGAACTATTGAAACGATTGTGGCTCTAAACCAGCTAAACGTGTGGTATTACGGTATTTACATTTGGTTGAAAGAAGATTCTATTTAACCTTCAAAATTACTACTGGGATTTTTTCTGTCTTGGAATTCTGGAAAAAAAACAAATAAATTTGCTCCTGTAATTCTGGAGCAATCTGTCTCAGTCACTGGTATGGGCCAAGTCACAAATTTTAAATGGTGCCTTTCTGCTGTTTGCAGTGCAGAACGAAACAGTGTGAAAGTAAAAAGTGTCAGAATCTCGATGCCAATATAAGACATACACCAATTTTTTAATAAATAATATCTACTGTCATCTGACATAGTTTACAATAACAACACAAATTAATTCGACACTTTGGAATTTATTTACTGCTATTTGTAGCAAAATGTATAAAATTATGATAAATGCTACCAATGTGATCATTAAGTATTCTTGATTAATATGTTAAAAAATAACAACTTAAGGTGAAGAAAGTTGTGTGACAAATTTTAATAAGCATACTTCGGAGAAGAAATATACTTAAGGTGATCAAACTTAGATGTGGATCATGTACTGGTTGTACCAGGCTGGTTTGTAAGTTAAATATAATCCACTGTTTTATGAAAAATAATTATTCTTTTTGCTGTAAGACGAGTAAAGCAGTATGGCATTACAGAAATTCCATCAGTACTTTGAAAATTTTTGGAATTGAAATAGATTGTTTACAATAAAAATTGTTATGTATTTACAGAAATTTACTAGGAATCAGGCATCTAAATGTTTATTTGATTAAATAAAGCTAACTACTACTTTTTTCATTGTGGTGACAGATCAGCTGCAATCGCAAGGGCAAGACTCCAGCAGAGAAGATGATAGCGAAATACTCAGCTCATGTGGGACCGGTGTACGCTCTCCAACGCAACCCATCATTTGTAAAGAACTTCCTGACCATCGGAGACTGGACAGCTCGCATCTGGTCCGAAGACTGCAAAGATTCTGCCATTATGTGGACCAGGTAACAGTGTGTGGCACGAGAACTTCTGCATTCAGGACACGGACAAGTTGGTCTAGCGGGAAGGCGTGTATGTTAAAATAGAAAGTTAGACGAGGGTGCCACTTAGTGAGTTAATGGGCCTGAAGTCTTGTTGGGAATCTTTCTCATATCGCACATGTGATGGCTGGACGTTATTCCCTCCGATTGCATTTGGAGCTGAACGTGTTCTGTGAAATCGCCACAGAGGCTCCTGGGCTTCTGAGACGTACCACGAGACGCTGTTTTTACACATTTTCTTGTTCAAAAATATGCCAAGCAATTGCCGCTCCATGCCTTTATGTGCTAATCTTTATAATTTTCACTCATTGGTTAGGGCTTCTAGCTATTATTATGGTGGTGATCCAATATGGTATCATCTCACCTTGTATGCCACTTTCATGGAATGGCAGTGAATTCAAGTCAGTCTCCAGGCCGATCAACCAATCATCGTCATCATAACTCTACATCACACACTGTATATTTGCAACTGAGTTCACTAAGAACACTGGTCCAAACTGGTTTTGAGCTGCAGCAAAGGGTGAAGGACAGATTGCGGGAAGATAGTGCAGGTTAACACTAGGGTGCACTCTCTAGTGTTGAGATTGCGACCAGTCATGAGTAAACAATAATGTACAACACAATATAAATCAGTATTAAAATTTTTTTAAAAATAAAAATATAACATTATGCTAAAACAAAGGCCCTTAACAGTAAAAATTAATAAAGAACAGCTTATTAAGGACCTGCCTACCTAGGCACATATACAATGTACAAAACTTCAGAAAAAACCACACAATTAAAAAATTGCTCAAATATTGGATAAAAGCATTTAAGAATATGCTGAGAGTGGATGAGTAGTTGTGTTTTTTGTATTTAATTTTGAAACTGTATTTTTAGAAGAGTGAATATTGCTAAACCACGTGTGGTCAGAATAATTTTCAGGCCCGAAACATCTGGTACAGATTCTTGAAAGCACTTGAGGAACTTCAATTGCACCTTTATTTTCATTTCTCCACCAAATAGTGTTACGGTTACCATTAAATATCATAGTTGGCCTATGCACAATGAAATGACTGCTCTCCAGTCTACAGCCTTGCGTTTAGAGATAATACGGCACTAGAAGCACCAGCGAGCATTGTACTTATCCTCCCACCTCACTAACTCAAATATACCACTGACTAGGCGGGCCCAAGGAATGGTCCATTTAAATTCTCAAACATCTTAGGTTTTTAGTATACCAACAAATTTGGTATTCTAGGAAAAAATATTCAAAAGAAATTACTGGTAGAAATGTAGTAAAATAAAAATAATTGTTTAAAATATTTTATCATATTAATGTTGTTTCATTTTTGTTCTCTGAAACCTTGATTCAGATGCAAGGGGTGGATTATAAGTACAGTCTGTAGTTCAGATTTAAGATTAGGATTTTAAAAAATTGTGATTAGACCTACATTAAAAATTGGTAATTTAAGCAGCTCTGTCAAAAAGTTTTTATTAGTCACTATCATTTAAAATAAACAAATGACAAACACTTTATCTTAATAAACACAAAAAAAAAAACATTAAAAACTCTGTAGACACTCACGCACTGCTGCCAACCCTCGGAGGGTGCTGGCAATACTTTTAAACAGCCACTCGTGCGCGCGCACACACACACTTGGTAGTGGTCGACATACCAGGAACGTGGACGGCGCGTCAGGCGTTAGGGCAGAGTGCAGGCAGCACCAACATCACTGAAGCAGAAGTAAATTTACATGGTCAGATATAATATTTATTCTGCTATATATTTCTTCCTTTGTCATTACTTCTTCAGGCTGACAAAATGCATAATGCACAAGGCTAACTAAAATTTCTTAGATAGGGTTTAAAAATTTTTTATTTATTTTTGACGTGACGTCTAATAAATTGATAAACGCCGGCTGCGCGCACGAAAAAGTGTCCCGTTACGCACATTGTCCCGTTACGCTCATTGTAAGCTTGCGCCACATCTATCTCTCTTCCACTCGATTGGAACAGCCATCGATTTGACTTTTTCGAGGCACATTAAACTTGCAACACACCCATTCGTTTCCTACTTTTCCTATCATTGTGCTATCCTTAACAGAATAACACAGATTGGAAGAAGTTAAATAGCAAACATGTATAAAAGTTATAGTTAAAATAAAGGTTGAATTAATGAGTGCAAATAAAAGTTAATTTATCAATTAAATTGTAGATTTCATTTCACTCCTTCTTTGTATTCATACAAAATAGTGATAATTCAATAAAAATGATTCAATTTTATTCATTAAAGTATGCAATCATTGCATCAATGTTTTGTTATGACGTCACGTTAAACTATCATCTGTAAACCGACTTTACAGACAACCAATTTTTTTTTTTTTTACTGTGAATTAGACTTTGTTAGACTTTCATAAATGTTCTACTGCAATCATGTGTCTACGGAAAGCACACTGAAGAAACCTATGAGTAGCTGGGGGGAAAAAAATGTGTGCGTGGAGTCCACACGTGACAGAAGTGAAACCTCTTGCATATTACTTATAGACAGAGATAAATTACTAATATTTTTTGATAGGCCAAGAGATAATAATTGAGAATAGTAAGGATGCTGGTATGATTTTAAATAAAATAACTCTTTTTCCACACAAATAAATAAATTATAGATTCTTTGAATAAAAAAAATGTACTAAAATATTTTTTTGTACCTACATTTAAAAAAAAAATCTTTGATTTATAATAATTCTTAAACTGAAAACTTGCTGATATGTAATTAGGTAGTTTATGCCGCTTAACTAATTGTCCAAATGGACGTGTGTAGTCTGAGGTAGGTATCTGGCAAGTAAAAGTGACAACATGGCATACAAATAGGACCTTACTCAATGCAATGCTATTTTGTTGAGCCACAGTCACTCACATCTACACTCTGATTGAGAAATATCCACACCTCTTATTTGAACTTAACATATTTACACTCTCGTGAGCTCATAACTATAATACGATGTGTGATTTAGTCAATCAAATAATAATTTGTGAAATAATTACCCATGTCAAACTAAAGCTTGAAAAGCATTATACCAGCAGAAATATTTAGTTACACAGCTAAAACAATACTCAAAAAACACTGTTCAACAATTCTGATTTACACAAGTAATTAAAATTATACTACATTGAGGGCGTACCGGTTTTGAGGTGGGAATATCGGTGGAAATTAATGGGCGCCACCACGTGAGTGGGCACGTGGACCCGGCTGGAAAACTCTTAACTCAGGGCGTTACGTGGCCCGTGTGCGGCAAGATATTAGCCCTCCTGATTTTTTACGCAGCACCTGTCCCTAACTAAGCCCGCTCTCAGCGTCGGGCACGCTCCTAATTATCGCAGTGGGCTCTTAGGGCGTCCCACACGCCGCTGACCAGGTTAAGGACCCACGTGGCCCCCCGAACACAAAACACATGACTCAGTTAATTGGTTTTTATTTACTCACGGTACACATCTTAGACGTCATACCAGCTGACGATATATACCTTGGTATTGGTGGTAGGTTAGTCTGTAGGTGGCTTCTGTGGAGGAAGGATTTGATGTTTTTTCGCTCTTAGCGGTTTCGAACCAAGGACGGGAATCGATGTAATCAATCAGTATTCTAATAAGTAAGTTTTTTGGTGAATTTTGAACTTTTTTTCATTAAAATCGGATATTAAATAAAGATTTTCAAGATGGTGTCCAAATTTCAAGATGGCGGACATGACGTCATACTTGCTGATGATATATATGCTATGAAACAAGTGGCGGGGGTCAGTGGTTTGCCTTGAGCCTTGGCCGAGGACGGACGTGCGAAGAGGAGCTCCGCACCTAAAGCTGTGTGTAGCACTATTAAATTGTGTTTTCAGCTTTCATTTCTTAATGCAAATCACACGTAGTTTCCGCACCCACTGCTAAAATTGTTTGCAGGAGCAGCTACTAAGACTATCGAATCATTCGATTTGCAGAGCAAAAGTTTAAACTACATCATGAAATGGCTCCAATAAAAGCGAAAAAACTTGAAAACTTACAAAACCCTGGCTTTTAACCTGATTTTTTTTACAAGGAATTTGATTAAATTGCTGCTAATCTTGTTCAAATTCACTAAACAGTTAATATTATAAAGTTTCCCTTCGGCTTTGTGAACATCTTTTTGCGCCATCTGCCACAGATGGCAGCACCATGGTTACATATTTCTGTTCCATGCGACTTCCATTCCATTCACGAAATTTATTCTATGAAATGTCATATACTGAGAACTAAGATTTGACACATTAAAAATATAAAACTTTGACTATCAAATAAAAATTATAATGAAAATCTGAATTAAAATATATTAATTCTTTATTAATAAATAAGCAACAATCTCACTTAACAGAATTAAACTGTTACCTAAAGTATCAAATCTTTCATTTATCATACAATAAAGTATAGATATATAGCTTATTCTTTTAAATACAGTAGAGCACCCCTCAACCGGAATCATCGGGGGGAGGTCTATTCCGGTTATGGGAAAATTCCGGATAAGGGGAGTTGCGGTAGGGCCGGCCTCCCGGCCGGTTGAATGACCTTCATTCAAGCAAGCTGGCAGGCACCGTGTTTCTTATCACTGTGGGTGGGTGCGTGCGTGAGGAAAGAGGAAGAAACAGAGGGGTCAGGGGAGGTATTAGGACTACAGCTGCGGTGTTGTGTTACTTCGGTGTTGACGTGCAAATGATTCACACTTCCGGGAGAGTGTATAGTCACTGCCACGCACAGTTTACATTTCACATACACAAGAATAACACTTCATGCATCTCGTTTACAAATACAAAGTTAGAAAAATACAGGTAAATGTAGACTGTTTAACCATATATTAACTTATAAATATGTTCATAATACATATTTGTGCACTAAATTTTTGTCTACAAACTGAAAGAATCACACATTGGAAGTAAATGTTACTCGCTATCACTTGTGTCTGCGTGTGTAGTGGGAGTGGGTGTACATACTCTCGGGTCGGCTGTTTCATCATCACGCAGTTTAGTGACGGGACCTGATAAGATCTTAAACATATCTGTAATGCGAGTTTGCTTTGTTTGCTTTGACTTCTCTACTTCTAGTTGTTTTTTTAGGAGGTACAGGCTCATTAACTGCTGTTCACTTATCTAGCTTCGCTGCTCAAGTCCCGCTATCAGACGAGTCACGTGAAAAATGCATTCTTCCTGAGTGATTTTTTCTGAAGGTTCGTCTACATCGGAATCTGCACTTTCTTTCACGGCTTCTTTATTCTTGTTTGTGACCATTTCCACAATCTCTTCATCTGTATAATGGTGCATGACGGGAACATCACAGTCAACAGTGAACCATTCCTCAATGTTGTTTTCTTGCAGTTCTGCGATTTCAGGACTGGTTACGGTCTTTGCATACTTCATCAGGTCATTTGCCATTGTTTTTTCTTGAGAAATATTGAATCCACGGAAGTCTGCTGGCTCATTTTCATTTTCTTCAGTGAAAATGATTGTCGGCCACAGTTTGTGCCAGGCATTGTTCAGGGTAGATTTAGGGATGCTATCCCAAGCCCTTGCAAGTGCCCACACTGCATCTTTTAAACAGTAATCTTTCTTTATTTCCTCAACAGTTTTGCCACCATTTAGGTCAGTCAGGAATTATCGCAGAAACTGTGATCGATAGCGGCATTTAAGTGAGTGTAGGATTCCCTGGTCTTGGGGCTGAATGAGTGACGTGCAGTTCGGCGGCAGATAAATAACTTGCACGTTATCTTTTGACAGGGTTTCAGCTGGTGGGTGGGCGGAACAATTATCCAACACAAGAAATATCTTGCAATCCGGGTCCAAGCCTACGCTGTTGCAGTGTTGCCTTGCCTGTCGAACAAAAATGTTATTGAACCAGTCTGTGGTTAGTTTTGTTGTGACCCAGGCTTTCTTGCTTGACGTATATTCTACAGGCATTACCTTGACGTCTTTTAATTTTCGTGGCCGCATACTTTTACCGATGACCAAGAGTTTGATCTTGTGTGTTCCAGCTGCGTTAGAACAACCTAACACTGTTATTCTTTCTTTGCTTTCTTTCATCCCAATATGCGCATCATTAGGTGTACACAAAGTATTTCTCGGCATACACCTCCAATATAATGCCGTCTCGTCTGCATTATACACCTGCTCGGGTGTTAGTTTTTCATCCGACACAAGCTGGGCGAACTCCAGAACATACTTTTCTGCTGCTTCTGCGTCAGCAGAAAGTTTTTCACCACTCAGTGCATAAAGAGAAATTCCGTGCCTTTTCTTAAACTTGTGTAACCACCCTAATGAAAAGTCACATTCATAATCAAGTTTAAGTTCAGCATGAAAAATGTTAGCCTGCTCAATGAGCATAGGTCCAGAAATGCTTAGTCCCTCGCTTCTCCTTTGTCGGAACCATTTCATTAAAGCTTCATCCAATTCACAACTTTTGCTTGGGCGAAGTGTTTTTCGAATCTCCATTCCCGCTTTGGATTCACTATCAACGTAAAATTTGCACAGTTCATCCTTTTGCTTTTTTATGTCATAAACTGTGGACACTCCTACACCATAAAGTGTGCACATCGACTTGACAGAACTTCCGGCATCCAATTTTTTTAACATGTCTATCTTCTCTTGAATGGTCAACATTTTTCTTTGCCGCTTAGCTGTGTCGCAAGAACCCGGAATTTTCCGTTTACTTGACATAGTGAAACAATGAAACTACTTATAACATAAACACCTTTATAGTAATTCTCGTCCGACGCGAAAACCAGCTGCGTATCGACGCAATGCGCGGGAAAGACTGGCTATAATTAGCTCTCTGACAGACGTGCGCGCACGCGCCTAGAAGGCATGTACAGTCAGGCACAAGCAGAAACGCCTCGTTCCAGTGCGGAAATGTTTTGTAATGTTTTAATTTTTTTTTTGAAAAATTAGTTCCGGATATTGGGAGTTCCGTTTGTGGGAATTACGGTTGAGAGGTGCTCTACTGTACTACTCTGAGAAAGTATAATATATCCATAAAAGAATGTCGTAGTTTCAAGGTATATTATAACAGTATGATTCAGACTATTTACAACAAATCATACTTAAAATTTGAAGGTAAAACTAATCAAGTTTTTATTACAAATGTTCAATGTGTGCTCATTTAGTCATACAGCACACATCCAACCTATAATCTAATTCTTCCCACACTGGTTAACAAGACTGGACTAATGGAAGCAATAGCCTCTTTAATTCTGTGTCGCAACACTGGAAAAATCATTAGGTAGTGGTGGAACGTAGACAGGATCTTTTGTAAAGTCGCAAAGTAAAAAATCACATGGCATTATGTCAGGTGAACGTGGAGTTTAGCGAAAAAGAGCTCTGTTGTCTCAACCATTATGACCAATCCAACGGTCAGAGACTTTCACGTTCAACCACTCTTGTACAAAGAGATCCAAAGGGGAGGGTCTCCATCTTGTCGTCAAATAAAGTTTACAGGTTCACCATTCTTTCGATAAAAAAAGCAGTACTCGTGCATGCACTTATGTAAAACTGTTTTGAGTTACTCTTTGTGACCTTGAACCAACACACTACAAAGCTTACAGTTGTTGATACTATTCAAATTTATAACTGGGACATTCTTTTGTGGACATGCTGTATTTTATTTTAAATTATAAAATACAGGTGATAAGAGAATTTTACAATAGGTGAGTACGGAGAATGAATAGCATAATAGAATACCCAAAAAAAAATTCATGATCACAATCACTGCACCTTTAAAAATTTGCATAGTTGAGTGCGATTGGCAACGCCCTACACAAACATGTTAACAGCATCTAAAATGATAAATCTTTTTCAATAGCTTTCAGCTGTGCTGACACGTGTTCTTTTCCAGTAACCACCGCCACAGACTGACGTACGGAGCCTGGAGTCCCGTCAGAACTTCCGTGTTCTACACCACGAGGACTGACGGCTCGCTGGACGTCTGGGACATCCTGCAGCAGCAGCGGGAGGCTCTTCTGACCTTCAAGGTACTGCCCACCGTTGGGTCACAGCATACTCACTTCACAAACTGCCTCACTGATCATCACTCAGAGGCAGGCCCCGATTTACAAAGGGCCAACAGGGCATTTGCCCACAGTGCTAGTTGTTGAGGTGCGAAAAAATAGACGGACAAAAAAAATTTTAGGAACTGAAAAAATTAGTTTTTCAACATATGGTAATGATTTGTTTTTCAAAATACATGTTAGTTTGTACTAACGCAATGCGCTTAAAAATATTAGTCCTTAAGGGGCCCACCTCATCAGGAGCGTATTTGTGTTAGTGAGCAGGTTGATAAGTGCAACACTTGCTGGGGCTTCTAGTGCGGTATCCCTGAACTTGGTGTGCAGTCACTATACGGCGGAGAAATGCAATTCCCTTAAGTGCTTTCGAGAATCTGTACTGGTTGTTTTATGCCTAGAAATTACTCTGGAAACATACTTTTTAGCCATGAAAAATACAGTTTAAAAAACTTAATCCGGAAACCAAACTACTTATCAGCCCTCAGTAATTTCTTAAATGCTTTTTGAAAACAGATCCCACTGTTTTAAAATAGTGTTGTTTTTCCTGAAGCTCTGCACACAGTACGTGTGCCCAGGTAGGCAGGGCCCCAAATACTTTAGTAATAGATTTAAAACTTGTTTAACAATATACTATATACTGTAACTCATGTTTTACTACGGTAGTTATTGTAATAGTAGAGAAATACATGGATCGCCAGGAGGAAGTTGTGTAGCTAAGGTTGGCAAGAAAGGGAAGGGAAAAGATGGAAGCCAACAAGGAAGTCTGTGTTTTCTATAATAGTATTTTATATCCAGTGTAATCGTAATAAAGAAGTAGTGAACAAAGAATATGAGGTCTCTGTTTAATTACTATAAATAGGAAGTACAAGTGTAATCATAACATGGTGCAGTCGGAGAAGAGTCAACGTGTCACGAACGGCAAATAGACACCACGCTGTAACGATAAGGTCTTGCAGAGCAGCATGCCGAGCAATGCAGTCAACATCACAATGAATAATTTGAAACTGCCTAATCCATTGCAATTTACGGAAAATGCAGCGGAAAATTTTCGGAGGTTCAAGCAGCAGTATGAATTGTATATGCTAGCGTCGGGGTCCACGAAGCAAACGGCGGAGGTGCAAACGGCGATTTTACTGACAATAATTGGTGAAGAAGGTTTGGAGCTTTACAATACATTTGAACTGACCGAGGCAGAAAAAAATGACCCAGTCAACGTCTTAAATGCTTTTGAGAACTATTGTGTTCCGCGAACCAATGTCAGTGTGGAACGGCATGTATTTTTCAACAGGGACCAGAAGGAAGGGGAAAATATTGATATGTATGTAACAGACCTGAAGAAACTAAGCCGGAATTGTGAGTTTTGGGATATGAGGGACAGCCTGATAAAAGACCGAATTATTGGTGGTCTGCAAGACAGGGAAATTAAAACCAAACTGTTAAACACAGACGACTTAACCTTAAACAAGTGTGTCCAGATATGCAAAAATGCAGAACTAACACAACTCCAGTTACAAACCGTATCCTGAGGGGAAAACGTGGCAAGTGTGTGCAAAATCAAACAAGCCAATATGTCTCAGCAAGCACAACCTTCAAGATCGGCGTGTCATAAACAATCCAGGTATTCGGGGCCTCCACAATCAAGATCAACAGAACTTTACAGAGATGGAGAGGAGAGCAGCAAGCAGATGCCACAGCGGTACGGAGGAAGAAATTGGAACCAGGTCGAGGGCAATGCTTTTAGCTGTTCGCGATGTGGTAAGAAGCATCCACCTATGAAGTGTCCAGCATATGGAAAGGTGTGCAAGGTATGTAACAGACTAGGGCATTTTGGAATAGTGTGCAGATCAAACGTCAATTCCGTACATCAAGTGAATCAGCAAAGCGGGACAGTTGGGGTAAACAAAATGAGTGATCAGGACAGGGAATTTAACGGACAACAGAAATGGGGCGGGAGTCAAGTAGTACATGAGCAAGTATTGTTATTAGGTCAAGTTTCATGTGTACAGAGTGAAAGTGCAAACAGTAAGGAGGAATGGGTTGAAAAAGTGTTAATTAGGAATAGGTATGTCAAATTTAAATTAGACACTGGAGCACAGGTAAACATAATCACAACTGAGGAGGCAAGGAACCTAAAAATAAAAATGGTGCCCCCAACAGTAAAATTGGAGAATTATAGTGGTCTACCCATACCTGTAGTAGGAAAGTGTTTCTGTTATTGTAGATTTAAAGGAGGTAAGGAAGGTGTGGTGGAGTTTCAAGTTGTAGAAGGTAACAAGAACGCTCCACCAGTGATCGGCCTACCCACTATAAAACAATATGATCTGGTGAGGAGAGTACTAACGGTAGGTACAGTTGAAAACAATGGGGCACAGAAATGTTCTAAACAAGGCACCATGGAAAGAGGTACAGGTAGCTCAGGGTTCATAGATAGTTTAGATAGCAATGCATTGCCTGACAGCGTTAGTGAAGTGTTACAGGAGTATAAGGAATTGTTCAAAGGAATTGGGGTATTTAACTATACATAAAAAATAAAGATAAGGGATGGAGCAGAACCACACGTTGCAAAACCTAGAAAAATACCATTTCACTTGCTAGATGCACTGAAACAGGAACTAGATAAAATGGAGCAGTTAGGAATAGTCAAACCAGTGACAAAACCGACACAATGGGTTAACTCCCTCGTGGTGGTCAGAAAACCGGATAATAGTCTCAGAATTTGTATAGATCCATTTAAATTAAATAAGGAAATAGAAAGAGAATACTTTCAATTGCCCACATTCAAAGAGTTAGTCTCACGAATGCAGGAAGCGAAGGTGTTCACAACATTGGATGGTTTCAAGGGTTTCTGGCATATCAAATTAGATGAGGAAAGTCAGGATGTAACAACATTTAATACACCATTTGGGAGATACCAATTCACTAGGCTTCCATATGGGTTAAGATCGGCCCCAGAAGTATTTCACAAATGCTTTACAACCATTTTTGCAGGCATATCAGGGGTGGAAATTTACATAGATGATTTGATTATATGGGGGAAAGATCAAGCGGAACATGACTTGAGGTTACAACAGGTACTACAAAGAGCTCAAGAAAATGGAGTAAAATTCAACAAGTCAAAATGCAGGATCAGTTCTTCAGAGGTAACTTATGTTGGGCACAAAATCAGTTCCAACGGCATTAGCCCTGATGAGGCAAAAGTCGAAGCAATAAGGAACATGCCCACACCTAAAAATAAGAAAGAATTAGCCACTTTTTTGGGAATGATCACGTATGTATCAAAGTTCATCCCTCAGGTAAATAAAATTAGTCATCCCCCGAGAGAAGTTAATACTGCATGCAGCGTGGCAGTGGAATGATCACCATGAGCAGGCCTTTAGGGAACTAAAGCAAGTGCTAACAAAAAACCCAGTACTACAGTACTATGACAGAAATAAGCCGATAGTTTTATCAGTCGATGCGTCTAGTCATAGCCTAGGAGCAGTTATCCTTCAAAAGCAGTTGCCAGTAGTATATGCAAACAAAACACTTAACAAAAGTGAAGAAAATTATGCACAGATTGAAAAAGAGTGTCTTGCAATACTCTATGGTTGTGAGCGCTTTCACCAATATCTGTATGGAACCAAGTTTGTAGTACAGACAGATCACTTACCTCTCATTTATATTTTTAAAAAACCCTTAAATGAGTGTCCGTTGCGATTGCAAAGAATGCGCTTGAGGTTACAACCATACGAGTTTACCCTGGAGCATGTCCTGGGTAAAGATCTCATCATCGCAGATGCTTTGTCGAGGCTAGGGGAAAAGAAATCACAGAATAGTGATGTTTGCCAAGAAATAGAAGCACACGTAGGGCTAGTAATAGCTAAGCTGCCAGTCACACAATGTAGACTAGAACAGTTTAAAGTAGAGACAGGTAAGGATCCAGAATTGCAGGCAGTAATACAGCTGGTTAAAAAGGGTTGGCCAAAAGACAAGAAAGAGTGTGCGGATGTCACAAAACCTTACTTCATGGTGCAGGGTGAGTTAAACGTAGTTGATGACTTGTTATTTAAGGGAGAGCAAATTGTAGTTCCTAAGGCCCTACGGAAGGAGATGCTGAATCGGGTGCATTATAATCATTTAGGTATATCTAAGTGTAAACATCGTACCAGACAACATTTGTACTGGCCTAATATGGGTCAAGAAGTAGAGAATGTGGTGAATAATTGTGTAATTTGTTTGAGGAGCCCAAAGAAAAATGTCAAGCAACCAATGTACATGAGAGAGGTACCAGGTGGTCCGTGGCTGGCTGTAAGCACGGATATTTTCGCTCTCTTCCAAAAGAATTATGTGTTGGTGGTGGATTACTTTACTAAGTTTGTGGAAATAGAAGATCTTAGAGATATGTCTAGCGAGGGTACCATAGATAAATTAAAATCAGTTTTTTCTCGGTATGGGATACCAAACGTTGTGTATAGTGATAATGGCCCACAGTATGCCAATGCGAAATTCAAACAATTTGCAGAGGAATGGCAGTTTAACCATGTCACCACCAGTCCACAATATGGACAGTCAAACGGGCTAGCAGAAAGACACATACAGACAGTTAAGCGGATGTTAAAGAAAGTCGGGGTAGAGAACAAGGATGTCAAGTTAGCAATGCTGGAATTAAACAACATTCCGCTAGAGGGAAACTGGAAAACGCCAGCAGAAATGATGTTTGGTCGTCAACCAAACACCATGCTGACAGTGGGTAGAGATAGTCTGGAGGTACATCAGGCAGACAAGGCAAAGCTCATTAGCAGACAAAACAAACAACAGGAGTATTACAATAGGGGATCAAGAAGGCTCAAGCCTTTCAAGCCAGGCGATAAAGTATTCTATAGCAGACAAGGGGATCAGGAAAGGACCATGGGGCAGGTACTGGGGTACTCCTCCAAAAGACCACGATCTTATGTGATTATGACCCCTGAGGGCAAGCAGGTTGAAAGAAATAGAGTTCACATACATAAAGGAACTAACAATTTTGAGTTCAGAGTTAAGAACAGGATCGACGAGGGGGAAGGAGGTGAGACAAACAGGCAGGCGAGGGGAAGAAGGGAAAGTATAGACGAGGACTTTAAAGGATGGGATCATGAGAGTAGGGAGTTTAAGGAAACAATACGGTGGGATCAACATAACAATCAGATGTTACACCACGATGAGTCAGTTAGCCACGGCTCAACCTGCCACCACTCTCACAACACAAAGTGGACATCATGTACATAGACCTAAGTATTTGGAAGAGTACTGTTAAGAAAGGGAGATGTAATAGTAGAGAAATAAATGGATAGCCAGGAGGAAGTTGTGTAGCTAAGGTTGGCAAGAAAGGGGAGGGAAAAGATGGAAGCCAACAAGGAAGTCTGTGTTTTCTATAATAGTATTTTATATCCAGTGTAATCGTAATAAAGAAGTAGTGAACAAAGAATATGAGGTCTCTGTTTAATTACTATAAATAGGAAGTACAAGTGTAATCATTACAGTTATAACTGCCATTTAAAACTGCAACAACCATTTATTAAATTTAAATAAAAAAACAGCTATGTCTTTAAAAAACCAAAGTATTTAGTTGCATAATGTGCTGTTTTAAAACTGATAATAAGTAAGCTTGAATTTGAAAACTTTATGATGTCTTGGTGGAACTGGAAAAGGAAGGGGGGCGGATGGCTAAAGACTGTCTGCCCAGAGTGCTAGCTACCCGAAATTGAATACAAATAGGAATACAAATAGGAATACAGGTCTGGAAAACATTGAAAACATGGAAACTCTAGAATTTTCAGGAAAAGTAGTTACTTAAGTTGTAAAGTTTAATCTGGGGTACAGTGTCAGATGAAGCATATTCTTCAGAACTGTAAATTATTTTAAATTTAAAAAAAAATCTTCACCTGCCAAAAAAAAAAAAATGAGAAAGGGATTCATAGTGAATAAATTTAAAAAAAATTGATTTAAGAGTAAAGAAACATAAAAATTTAAAAATCACTTATGCTCAAAACAGCAATCTATTTTGTATTTTAGTTTCATTGAAATAGCAACTACAAATAAACTATGACAAAGGCTGTAAATTCTTATTTCTTTGCTTGTAGGGAAACCTGAGAGGGACAGGGAAATTTAATCCTGAAATTCTTGAAGCAACTGTGATATAGTACTGTAAATTTTAAGTACATAACCATCACATTAAGTCATTTCTTTTTTTCATAATTTACCACAGGCATACAAATCTAATCTCAATCTTGCAGCAGCATTGTACAAATTACTTAGCTGTAAAATATGTTGGCAAGCACGCATACCTACAATATGGTTGGTCAGTATTGAATTTACTACTTTTATACTACCATAATTAAAAAATAATGATTAAACTGACGTATCAGACACATACAATTATTCTATTTCCTGTCCAATAAGTTCAATCGCAAAGTACGGTAGATTCCAGATTATCTGGGTGCAGAATATCCGGTTTGCAGGTTAACTGTTCCATATTTCACTTCCATCCTACTTAATATTATAAACGCAAAAGTTTGTAAGTATGGATGGATGGATGTTTGTTACTCTTTCACGTAAAAACTACTGAAAGGATTTGAATGAAATTTGGCCTACAGCTAGCTTATAACCTGGATTAACACATAGACCCCATATTAATATGAAATTCCATTCCTAAGGGAGTGAAAAAGTGATAATTTCATTTTATAACAGAAAAAATCATAGGTCATAGACATACAAATAGTGAGTGAGTGTCATTTCTCTATGTCTGACACACTATCGTACACATAGTAAGGTCTGGCAAATTAATATTTTTCTCATTGGTGAGACCAGTACGCTTAGTGGAGCTCGCAGCAGCTAGCAAAATAAAGGCGCTAATAACAGTTTTGTTCTTAACTTTGTCAATAGATAGAGTTGCCTTGAATTTTAAACACACCATCGTTTGATGCGTTTGTCATGTCTTTAATTTTTGTTTGTTTGTGCGGTATGCATTCCTATACCATTCATCCGATTGCAATGAAATTTTGGTGATTTGTTATGCGCATGCCCATGAAGGTTACTGAGAGGGTATAACTATTTTTCAATAGTTGGAGCACGAATCGTGTCAAAAAATGTGTTTATTTCATTTTATATAGCAGCACTTCGTCTGTTTTTGTTGTATAAGTGCGCACGCATGACACAATTTATTTAAATATAAAAGAGAGACATATATATATATATATATATATATATATATATATATATATATATATATATATATATTTAGTGAGATAGAGACGGAGAGATAAGTTGAGATAGAGCGAGGTATAGAGAATGAAATGATTGCGTGTATCAAACTTTATTTTCAACAAAAGTTCAAAATAATATTAAAAAAGTTAAACATACTTAAGAATGGATTTCAGAGTGTACAGGATATGGAAGTTATATTTTTTTATATTCCAACTCCTATTTTTTTTCTATTCTGTTGAGTTTACTGTTACACATTTTATTCCTTATTGTAGGTATTTATTTGCCAGTTTACAACACAACACAATACATAACGAACGCCATCATGCATCCTCACTCAACTGTCTTCCACACAACAAGCACACCAACTCCGCCTCCTAAACAGTGGTGCCAACACACCACATTTGTCACCAGTCCACAATTACCCTACATACACAACACCCCTCCCCTTTTACATGACACAGTCCTTCATCCAGCCTGGCTTAACAGATTCTCTGGCCGGTCTGGTCCGTTTTGGTGTACGAGCTTCGCTTGTTTCCCTTGCAGCTAGTGGAGACTGGAAGGTGCTTTGTTGTTCTGCAGCCATGGGTACTCTTGGCGAAAACCCTTTGAAGTCTGCTTCTTCACCTGGAGACGGTGGTGGTAGGTCCTGACTTGCTCTCTCCTCCGCTCCCTGGCCTTGTACGGCCTGGTCCTTTTCTTCCTCTACTGCCATTGGTGACCTTACTTCACTGCCTGCATATGGGGTCATTTCTATGGCTTCTTCCGGAGGGTGGGCATGTCTGGACCGTAACTGGTCAATGTGCCGCCTCATCAACACCCCATCATTGGTGATTACCTTGTATGATAATGGACCGGTTACTTCAATGATTCTAGCAGGCAACCATTTCTGCCCACGCCCCATGTTTCTGACGTACACCAGGTCCTGTGGCCTGAACTTCCTTGGTGGAGATGTAGTCATGCTGTCTTCTTGTCTTTGCTTCATGTCCTCTGCCAGATCTGGGTGCACTTTATCCAAGCATGTTCTTAGCCGACGCCCCATCAGCAGTTCCGCTGGACTTGTCCCTGTAACTGCTGTAGGTGTTACATGTTGTGTTATCAGCATCCGAGCTAAACGCTGTGAAAGGTCACTGCCGCTCATCCGCTTCAACATCTCTTTTGCCGACTGTACCATCCTTTCTGCTTGTCCGTTGGATGATGGATGGTACGGGGCAACTTTAATAAGCCTGATCCCATTGTTATCTGCAAAGGTAGTGAATGCCGCCGAACTGAATGCTGTTCCATTGTCACTCACAATCGTGTCTGGAATTCCATGGGTAGCCATCAAAGACCTCATTGCTGTGATAACGCTTCTAGCATCTGTGGATGGCACTGGAAGCACCTCTAGCCATTTAGAATACGAGTCAACGACGACCAGAAACACCTGCCCCTGAATAGGGCCAGCAAAATCTACATGTAGGCGTGACCATGGTTGCCTGGTCCATTCCCAGGGGTGGTTTGGGGCCCTTGGTGGCGCATGGCGCGTGGACTGACAAACCTCGCATTGCTGTACCATTTCTTCGATTTCCTTGTCCAGTCCTGGCCACCACACATAACTGCGAGCCAATGCCTTTGTTCTTACTACTCCCTGGTGACAAGCATGTAAAGTTCGCAGAAGGGGATTTCGGCCCTCACTTGGGATGACTACCCTCGATCCCCACAGCAAACATCCACGGTGCAGTGATAGCTCATGCTGCCGCCTCACATATGGCTGGAATTCTTCCCCTAACTTGTCACTTGGCCAACGAGTTCCCACCCACGAACAAACTCTAGATAGAATGGGATCTTTCCTAGTCATACCTGCAATGTGATGTGCCCTGAGGGGGGGAGTGTCTAACACTTCCAGAAGCAGCACTTCCATGGGTGCTGGTACCTCCATCTCTGGGGTTGCTCTTGGTAGCCGACTGAGGCCATCCGCATTCGCAATACTAGATCCTGGCTTGTACACCAACACAAAATCGTACCCACTTAGTATTACACTCCAGCGAAGCATTCGGGGCGAGATTATGTTTGGTGTGACTTTATCGGTCGTGAACAGTCCTAATAATGGTTTGTGATCAGTGCGTATTTCAAACTGCCGACCATAAACATAATTATGGAACTTCTTGACCCCCGCTATAATGCTTAAAGCCTCCTTGTCAATTTGGGCATACTTCCGCTCTGTTGACGTCATGGTTCGTGAATAATAGCAAATTGGCACTTCTTCCCCCTGATTATTCGGTTGGCTAAGAACAGCTCCAATTCCATACTGAGATGCATCACACGTTAATATAAGTGGCTTTTGTGGGTCGTAGTGAGCTAGTAAAGAGTTTGAGGTTAACAGAGCCTTTGTAGCCGCAAAAGCTGCATCCTGCACCGTGGTCCATTCCCAGCGAGCGTCTTTCTTCAAAAGCTGATGCAAAGGTTCTGCTACACTAGCCTTATCCAACAGAAATGCATGGTAAAAATTAAGAAGACCTAGATATGCCTGTAATTCATCTCTGTTTGCTGGTGTTGGTGCATCGTGAATGGACTGCACCTTGTCGGGGGTGGGCCGTAACCCATGTTGATCCACCACATAGCCTAGAAATGTAACTTCTGAAGCCCCCAGCACACATTTCTCTGCCTTGACATGTATACCAGCATCTCTGAAACGCTGTAGTACCTGTCGCACATTGATGAGCAACTCTTCCATGGATGTGCCCTTCACTAGTACATCATCAAAGTACGGCACGACGTTCTCTAGCCCCGCCAGTAGGTCTTCCATGAATCGTTGAAACTTCCCTGGTGCTACTCGCACCCCAAATTGCAGACGATTTACTTTGAATGCCCCCTTATGTGTGATGATAGTTTGCGCTGCTGCCGCACTCTCATCCACTCGTAACTGTTGGAATGCTTGTGCCAAATCAATTTTTGCAAATACTTTGCCTCCACATAGTTTTGCAAGCAGTTGGCTGATTGGTGGAACAGGATATAGATCCTCCTTCAATGCCTTATTCAATGTGCTTTTATAATCAGCGCATATTCGCACATCACCATTTGGCTTCAAGACTGGAACAATGGGTGTGGCCCAGTCTGAGTACGTGACCGGCGTATATACCCCTTGTGTTACTAATCTTTCCAGTTCTTTTTCAATTTTCGGTAGCAGGGCGTATGGTACTGCACGAGGTTTTAACCTCACCGGAGCCACACTAGAGTCTAGTTGGAATCTTATAGGTTGTCCCTTAAATTCGCCCAATTCTTCACTAAATACCTCGGGAAATTCTTGGACTAACTCTGATAGCACCCCCGTTACTTTTAACACCCCCTTCACTTCAATCCCTAACGGTTGCATCCAGTTTCGGCCCAACAGAGAGCGATGACGCCCCTTGGAAACTATCAATGGAAGCATGCACCTCCGCCCACCATATGTCACCTGAACCCTGCACGAGCCTAATGTCTCAATAGAATTTTTGCTATAGTCATACAGCACACAAGTGGTTCTAGACAGTGCAGGTTTTCTGTTTGCATAAATTGCCTGGAAAGTCAATTCATCTATAATTGCATAGCTGCCAACCATTACGGATTTTCCGTAATTATTACGGATTTTAACCCCGAATTACGGAATTACGGAACATCGCTGGTTTATTACGGAAACGAGGCTTTGTGCTGCATGGTAACGGAGAAAATTCCGTTTCTGCTGTGCTTGTTTCGTGAACGCAGTTTGAATACATCGCTTGGTTGCACAAATAACGGAACTAGTAAGTGTGCGCATGTACGATGTACTGTCGAAATAAGTAAATTAATTCTCGTGTTTTCAAATAATAATGGGATGGTATTACGTCCGTTGTACGATACAACTAGTACATATTCTCGGACTTATCGTTTGAAGGCTACTTAAATCACGATAATTTTTGTACGGTACTTTGGCTAACCTGTGTTGTGTTAATTTATTTCTTGAAAGCCATTTTTTTCATCATAGGGCCGAATGCATAGACCATACTATTACTAAAATTTAGTATTAAGTTTAACTAAATCGGAATTTCGGTATGCACAGGTTGTGAAGTATTAGTGGGGCTTATTTTTTAAGTGCATTCGTGCAGAGAATATTTAGTCGCCGATTGGCCGTACTAAATTGCTATTTAGTGCTACTTTTCACAACATGGAAGCTGTAGGACGCATTGTGGATGACGAGTTTGTGGAATTTGTGCGATATGCTAGGGATGTTCCCTACAATCCGCCGCCTAGAAAGTATCTTCGAGATGGGGATAATCCATTGGAATGTTTTAGTGATGAAGAGTTTGTGAAACGTTTTCGTTTCACAAAAGAAACTGTAATTGGTACCATCGTGCCCCTTGTTGCGGCTGACAATGGAGATAAGCGTGGTTTGCCGGTGCCAGCAATTGTTAAAGTTACCACTGCACTACGCTTTTATGGTAGTAACAGTTTTCAGGTACGTGAGAGTAAAATTTATTTAAAGTGTCTGACGACAGGTATGTTGGTTGTAAATGAGGTGTAACTGATAGAAATACATTTACCTATTTATTGTCTTTTTTCGTAATGCTGTCATAAACATGCCTATTTACCCGATATTTCTTTTAAGAGAGAAATTACTAACCTGTGTTCGTTATTTTTCAGATTGTTTGTGGTGACCTTATCCACTTGAATCAAGCAACAGTAAGCAGAATTATCAAGGTTAGAGTTGCTTAAGTTTAGGTTATGTACATCATCATTTTGGATGACAGTTTTGTGCCCTTCATTTGACATGTTAATTTCCATTAAAAAGTAGGAGCAGGGCATTTGGGAAAAAAGTTGAAAATAAATATTTCGAAATAATTTTTTTTTTTTTAGCAAGAGACCCCAAACTAGGCTATTACCCCAAATTGTCTATCTAATAACAGTTTGGTATTAAGAGTTTTCTGGAAAAATTTGTAGGTGGATTACTGTTTACATGCTAAATGAACCGATAAAGTAGTGACTAACAAAACAAGTTAATTTGTCATGGTAATACATTGTGCTGCCCTATTAATGTTGGTAATCATGGCAATAAATATTATAGAGCAGTTGTTTAAATTGTTAAAATTACGAGGCATTTACCTACACTTTTATGAGTTTGGAGTGAGTAGTTTATATTTAAATTATAAGTATGTGAAACATATTTTACAGGTAACTTCAAATGAGCTGGCAGGACATTTGCTGCAGTATGCACACTTCCCAGGACCAGGAGGTATTCGTAGTAACCAGAGGAAGTTCTACGATTTGGGTGAATTTCCTGGAGTCACTGGTTGTATTGACTGCACGCACATCTGTATTAGTAATCCTGGTGGCCAGTTTCCTGAGTTGTACCGTAACAGAAAACAGTACATGTCCTTGAATGTTCAGGTTTGTGTAGATAATTATTATGTTTGTGTCGTAAAAGAGAGGTAATTTCGAAAACACTTTTTTGGAGCACTAAAGCTGTTCTTATATTTTAACCTGAAAATAGTGTTTATAAATTGCTACTGATTTCTGAAAAATCACAGTTTATTGATTACATTACATTACCTTTGCATTGATGTGGCCACTCTCATTTTTTGCTTTCCTAGGTGGGCAAACCTCACGTTCACAACATCCATTCCGAGGCCACATTTGTGCATGTTCAGCATAAATATTACAAGTTTGTGATAGTGTGAGAATGGGAGATGGGTTAAGTTAGTAACATTTAAGTTATTTTAAAATATTTCAATGGGTTGATATAATTAGTATAGCTACAATAAAAATACTGTTAGATGTTTTTAATGGTAGCTTTGGAATTGCCATGTAGCATAACAACCAATTAATATCAGTGCATTCTGTGGCCTAAACAGTTCCTAAATTCATTGGAGGTCACGGAAGTTTGCAGTTCGCACAAGCAACTTCAATAATTGTACATACTATAAATAAAAACGTGAATAAAAGATGTCTATATTGTCTTTCATATACTTAAATGACAGAGAAATTAATTTTTGAGCTTTGTTTAAAATATTAAAAATAGTGTGGGCTGGTAATTAGGTTACGTTAGCTACATTTAAAATAGTGATAAATTGTGTGTGGTTGGTTAGGTGAGGATAGCTGTATCTTATATTAGCAATTCCTTAGCAACTGATAACATTATTTTACAGTATTTTTTGTGTAGGTTATTTAACTTAATAGACCAGTCTCATGATTTGACTTGAGTTCTCGAAATCATATACACAGACCCATGTGGGAAAGAAAAAATGGCTACAGGTGTGTCAGTGCACACACATTGTAATGTGCACTATAAACTGAATATTCGGAATCTGGTAGGAATTTAGAAATTATATTTTCAGGAAAATTACAGGAATGTTTCAGGTGTTCAAAAAAATTATTTAGGAATTTTATTATTAATGAATGGAAAATGCAGCGGTGTGAGAATTTAACAAAAAATTGAATTCATTACTGTACTTGAGATGATAATTGAGAATTTATTTTTAGTAACCTGCTTCTGCATTCGGTAAAAACCTTAAACAAGTTTAAAATTAAATTAAACCGTTAATCATATAGATTTTTAAATGTTAACCATTTTTAGAGATTCTTTAGTATTTACTTTTTTTTTGTACAGCCAAACATTATATGAATTTTAAGTGTTTGGGTAATTTAACAAATGTATGTATATACATTAGGTTGTTGCAGGTCCTAACCTCGAGATCATGGACATTGTAACACGATGGCCTGGCAGTACCCATGATGCCAGGATATTTAGTAACAGCAGGGTGATGGTTAGGTTTGAAAATCAAGGACTCCCAGGAATACTTCTAGGAGATAATGGGTATCCACAGTTACCATTCCTGTACACACCAGTACTGGTTCCAACGACAGCAGCTGAGATCAGATACAATTTAGCTCACAGAAGAACAAGAAACATTGTGGAACGGTTATTTGGAGTGTGGAAGAGGCGGTTTGCATGCCTTGGGCAAAAACTACGAACGAAACTGGCTACTTCAAACAAGGTTATTCTTGCATGTGCTGTGCTGCACAACATTGCGGTTCAGCATGAAGAGCCTTTGCCACCTCCAGTAGAAGAACTTCGTGTTTTACCCATAGTGCCAGTTGCAAACTTGCGTCCACGCAACCACCGAGGAGCTGCAATGAGAGCAATGTTTATTGAACGTCATTTTGTGTGAATGCATTACGTAGTTTCCGTGGTTTTCTGTACATAACTGCTTCAAATGTATTTTTTAATTTTTTTTAATAGTTTCAGTAGTGAATTAATTTTTTTTTATTTTTCCAGGCACAGTCTAGAACATGGAATGTAATAGGCCTCTTGGGGAATCTCGCCATGTATATAAATATAGGAGATAACGCATTGAGCACTATACCTCCAGAGAGCTTCCTCTAAGGTGATGTGGAAACTGGTGCAATGGGTCAAAAATGTGAGTAAATGGGTAAGTTTCCTGCAATGTGTATGTAATGATGTTTATTTGTTCAGTTTTTTTATACAATTGAAATTTAGTGAAGCTTTTGTTTTCTTTTAACAGGTTTCTGTGTTGTTAAGCGATTACATAAAAAATATACCTTTTTAAGGTGTCAGTTAGCAGTCTTTATCCTAACATTTATTTAACCACTTTGCAAATCTTAAGTATCTAATAAAACTTTAGCATTTCATGATGTGGGTTATGTGAGGCCTATGGGAATCGGAGAAATAGTTAAGCCTTATGTATATAAATGAAAAGTGCATATTATCAATGAATTTCAATGAGTTTTTTTATTAATTATTCATGCATATTAATGTCGTGATAGAACATACCCTAATTTAACCAGCTGCATTTCTCAAGCCTCGTAATTACTGATTTTAAAATAAAGTGATTTGTGTGTTCATAATAATTACCAAGCTATATAGATGCAGAATAAATACTTCAACAAGATTTATATTGCACTGAATAAAGTCTCAATGATTTTAATACAAAAGCATGTGTGTCTTTTTTCCCCTTTTCCTTGTGCCAATGTAAGTGTATTGTGTGGTGTAGGGTGAGATTTGCTTGGAGACAGACTAGACACACTGACACTGCAGGTAACGGAAAGATTACTGCTAAAAGGTCCACAGTGATGAGAGTGATCACAATGGAGGAGTGTGTCTGACAATATAATTGGCCAGTGTTCAGCCCTTTTGCAGCAAGTTAAAAATTTTTAGTATCCTTGAAACCTGGTTTTCTAAATAATGAAAGAAAAATTGACAATAGTAGATACCAGATACTCTTAGAATTAGTGTATGTATATAGCAGTAAAATAAGTTCTAAAAAGTTTTAACCAACTATCTAGAGATATATAAATAGCTTATCACCCTGCTTTCAGCACCATTTATTGCTGTGTATGGTAAAGTCGAGTGAGAGACAAGAGATCTGTTTTTAGAGATTAGTGGTCATAAAAGCATTGGTTATGCAAAAAACAATAAATTGCTAATGAGTCCTCTTGGAATGGTCTGTTGCAATTTTAACATTTTTGCAGGTATTACAAAATGATGGAAAGTCGAAATAATGTCAAATATTTACATTTATTATTAGTCTGATGTTAGAGTTGTAACTATGTACACTGTTTAATGTGCTTAAAAATTAGCCAAACCTTCCTCTTATTATAAATGTTGTATGCATACTGTTATGCCTTTAATTGTCTATTTTGCTGTTTAACATTAAAGTTTCACTGCAGTTTATAAACGGGACTAAACTATAGCAGCAGTTAACACAGTAAGTTCTAACACTAATTTAAATAACATAGCAATATAAAACAAACCTATTGCTAGATTAGGTTTCAAGAGAATATCACATTGGACCAGTGCAAAACCAGGCAAGGTTCAAAATGCATAAACATCGCTGTATAAATATACAGAGATAAATAAAGGAAGAAACAACATTTTTGAAGCTTAGCATAAATGTTTGATCTTTAACAATGTGTACAATAATAAACAACTAATTGTCATTCTAAAATTTCACAATATTTTATTTTTTTAAGAAGCCATTAATTTTAAAAAGAGAAGATCTTTGGAAATAAAGTGAATAATAACTAAATTGAATGTTTTTCTTATATAAGCTATATTAATAATAAATTAAATCTATGCTAAACTGTTCAATATATTAATAAAAAAAATTTTCTGAGCAGCTTCTTAGAAGTAGATGAATTGGAACATGCGTAAATGGTTGGTTATGTCAGTTGTATTAATTATTTGTATAAATCTTGGAATTTTAGGGAATTTATTAGTCATTAATGTTGCTTACCTACCCTAAACAGTCTTTTCTCTTAATTTTTAATACATATGTCTCAGAGGGTGCTAATGTAGTTACATGAAAATTTATAAACATATTTGCAAAAATATTTAAGACTACATACAGTAATTTCCAAGAGTAGGTGCACTTACGGGAGAAACAAAATTCAAAAATGGTTATTTTGATTACTTATCTGCAAAAATGTATAAAAGTATTTTAAACCACTTATTTCCTTGACATATCACAAAGTTGTTAGATAACATTATCAAACTAAATAAGAGAAGCTCAATAAAATAATTTTCAGACTTTTATTTCAATATTTTCAGTTGGAAATTGAATCAGTATTGTCTATGGTCAAGCAAAACATACAATTACAAATAAAATACACTGTTCAATACCTACCAACACTAGTTGTTTTCAATCACATTTTCTAATCATTAGTTGGAGTACACCACAACACCACAGATGACCACACTTGTCAATATTTTAACGAACCCCCAAAATTTTAATAAATTCAGTTACTGTCTGCTTATGAATGTTGTCATTTGTAAATGGTCCCAATAATTATAATTTGGATTCCTAATCATACATATGAAAAATAAATAACACATTGCTCATTTATGTTGTATACACCTTCTCTTAGGAACATTGAATTTTCAGCTGCATTTGGTAATTTTAAAGGAAAGCCTCTTTCCTGAACAAAAAAAAAACTAATCAAAATTCTGATGTTTTTACTTACATGTTATGCAATTTTTCTCTGTAAGATACTTCAAATATTTTGCAGTAGTTTACATTTTTAACAAGTAGATAAGTCAGGTATATTTATTTCAAATACTGTGTGATACTATGAAAAGGGATGGGTTTGCTACATCAAATAGTGGGCATGGGATATATTAGGTGTGGTAAGTTCAATTTAAAATCCTTGATTAAGTATTATGGATCATTAGTATTTAATTAAGCTATGCTAGAAACATTTCAGATCATTTAAATAATTTCTTAGTTTTACCAATTTGAAATGTCTCTTCATTTAACCCAACACACCATCCTAACTCTCTAATATTTGTAATGCTACTAACCTAACCAGTCGCTGACACAACTTCAAACAGTAATTTTTATATGGCTTAACAAACTTAACTGTTTAAACAATTTCACAGTTAGCTAACATAATAACCAACAACTCTCACAATTTTACACTATCTATTATATAACTTAATCTAACCACTCCTTAAAAAGATTCAATCTGGAAAATTGTAAACAATATCGCAATGCCCTCTTAGATAATGTTTGGAAAATATGTTAGGACATTAATAAAAACTGGTTTTTGGATTTTTTTTCAGCTAAGAGGCTTTCTTTCAATTTTACCGTGCCATTTTGCAGAATTTTACTAAGTGCAATTTAGAAACCACAGGAAAGAATAAATACAAATAAGGGCATAATATAAAAATGGTTATCGACTGTAATATGCAAGCAATTTACAGTGTTTTCCCGTTTCCTGATTTCATTAATTCCATTCGCAACTTGTGTTCTTCTTCACGATGATTCTTTGCCTGCTCGTGAAGCTCTTTTGTATATATTGCAGCAGTTCTTGCTGCCCTCACTCGCAGTTTCTGCTCAAGCATCAAAAGCTTATGATGCTCAATTTCCCGCTTTTCTGTACTGTTAAGTTTATGCAGGCGATGCTGCAGTTCATCTTCAATTGCTACTTCACGACGTGTATTTGACTTATTGGAGCGTCCAGAAAGGAGAGCATCCTTCTTTCTCACCTGTGGGCTGTCAACCTCCACCTCATAAGTAATTTCTTCTTCAGACATAGATTCTGAAATGGGCAGCTCATAGTCATGGTCCAATGCAATTACTGCCTGGTACTTAGCAGCATTTTCAGCACTGTCTGCGGAAACGACCATGTCATGATCGCCACCATCTACAATAAAGTGCTGTGTCCCAGCTAATGCCACTTCCAATTCGGGGTTCGTGGAGGGCTCCTGGACAAATGGACCACCACCAGTGGCCATTCGCTGCCTTGTGTTGGCAGCAAGGATCTTCTTCCTCTTCATTTTCTCATTTTCCCAACATTTCTTTAGCTGGGATGCAGTACGCTGCAACAAAAAAAGTAAAAACAATTGTAGTAATGCCATAAGTTCTGATAACTTTTCCAACATGCACAGTTTTATTATTTCAATAATGATGGAAAAACACAAACTTCTGAAAGCATAAAATGTATATTTTATGCAGAATATAATCCATCTAAAATACCACAATCTGATTTTATTAGCCTATTTAAATAGTTAATTTAAGTGATAGTTAAATGTGAAAGAAAAAATCGGCCAAAAATAATCTTTGCAGATGAGATATTTTAGAAAATTTTTATACACCCTTCAATGTAAAATAATTAAATTATTAACTGCTTAATGTCGCTGCTTTCAATAATGTGTATTAGAATTATGCAGAAATACATGATCAACTTTGGATTAACGAGAGGCAGTTAATAAAAAAATTTATAATGAAACATTGGGTACTATATGCAGTCCAACAGATCATATGATATAAAAACACTAAAGTACGTTCCTTTATTTTAATAATTTGCTACTAACCTTGGAGACTTCTGAATAAGAATTGAAATCTTTTTCAATCTCCTGCCAAGCTTTCCGCTTTTCGGCGACGTTTTTGAAATCCGTTTTTTTGGCTTCCACTATTTTTGCCCTATTTTCCACTAATGAAAATAAAATTGACTTCTCATTCATAGAAAACCTTTCGGCAAATTGCCTCGGAGCACAATCCATAACGACCACGTGGATCGGTGGATACACAAGAAATGTTTATTATTTTCACATACAAAAAAACAAATATACAATATAGGTTTCCTATTGGCCGAGGTTATGTCGTCATGAACGACGTCATTGATTTCGGGCCTTATTCGAGTAAACTCGGCCACCTTCGTAATTAAGTAGCATTCTTCACTTTACTTTGTAAAACCTAGCCGGGCTTATACTAAAATATTTCTAACATACGAAATTTAGTGAACTTCAAATCCTTCACTAAAGGAAGTACGAGTAGACACTTGGCTTCTAGTAGAATCTGTGCATACGGCCCATAGTGTTTTTGTCGTGTCTACAGACGTGAATTTTTTTTATGTTTTTCGATAGTGTTGTGTTCTTCAGTGCCGGTTTTAGAAATGAAGCGTGTGACAGAATAATGTGTATCTGGGAAAAAAAACACGCAAGTCTTCAGAACTTTCGACTTAAATATTCAAAAGAATGGCCATGCTTGTCGTTTTCAAATGTTTGGAACGCCACGGTTTTGTAATGTATGCACGTGTGACTTTTCGATTGCACATGGTGGAAGGGATGACTGTAGACGGCATATTGAATCAAAGAAACATGCAGAACATTTTAAAGCCGTGACGAGCAATAAATCTATATCTTCGTTTTTTCGCTACATCTGAAGAAACGAAAGTAACGAACGCAGTTATTGTTTACAAGTCCTTGTGTTTGCCTTGTTGTTTGTTTACATGACATTTCTTATCCAACCAGGATAAAAAAAAGCAAATAAAAAGACAGTTGCTTTAAAGTTTAACTTTGAATACTTTGAATTGAAGATTCAAAATATCCAGTAAAATTATTAATATTTCTTACATATTCAGATGATTGTATTGTTCAAATAGATTTTTTTTATTCATTAATTTGCATTGTATTCATATTTTTCTTTTTCTTTTGCATATTATTGTCCTTGTTTTATCTTGAGAGTGTGTTATAATGCCCCAGGGAAAATTTATCGTGCATGATTTACGCGTACTTTTTTCATATACCTAATTGCCATTACTGATGGGTGTGATTTGAGGTTGGCAGCTCTGTAATTGACACCGCAGCCCCTGTGTCTAATTCCATTTCAACAGCCTGACCATCTATTAATACAGTTGTGCACAATTCCTCACATCCTGCTGCTGTTATCTTCCATAAGTTGTAAATATCTGGTTCAGTACTACCTGTCACTGTGCCCAACTGCACCTCCGGGACTTCCTCCACTGTGTGAACATTACCCTTAGAGTTCATCTCACGTACCTTCTGTCTACATACCTTTTCCAGATGGCCAGGCCGTTTGCAAAAATAGCATTCCACGTTCCTGAACCGACAAGCAGCTCGTAAATGTTGCCCACCACATCCAGTACATCTTACCCCTTGATTGTATCTGGGAGGTTGCTTAACCTTGCTCACCCTGTCGACCCCCGCTGCTTGTTGCACCCCATTACCCTGTGGTGCTTCTTGCCCTACGTAGTCAGTGTACACCGGCTTGGACACAGCCCCCCGGATGTCTCTGGTATTTTGGTTTGCTGCCTCCGCAACAAGGGCTTTCTCCTGTGCCTGTGCGAATGTCAATGCCGTTTCTGCTAATAGCCGACGTTGCACTGTCTCGTCCTTCATCCCGCACACAAATCGATCTCTGAGAGTTAGGTCCAAATTAGCGCCGAAGTTGCAGTGTTCTGCTAGCCTACGCAATTCTGCAATGTACTCTGCTACACTTTCATCGTCCTTTTGATCGCGACGATGAAATTTGAACCGTTGGTAAATCTCCGACGGCCTAGGGGAGAAATGATTTTTCAAAATTTTCATAATATCTGCATATGATGTGGAGGCCACAGAAGCTGGAGAATTAAGCGATCTTACTACCGCATACGTTTTCGGACCGCACACACTAAGAAGCACTGCACGTTTCTTCTCTTCGCCTATAACCTCGTTTGCTTGCATGTAAAACTCAAGACGCTCTGCATAGGCATCCCAACCTTGCGGATTTGCCACATCAAATTCTTCTATGTTGCCTAACAAAGAAGCCATTGCGGAGATGCCGATACAACGACTCGTTAATTAAATACTAGGGCGAACCGACGCATGCATTAAGCACTGGGGCACTTCAATCCCATCCTCGTCGCCAGATGTTGAGTTTACTGTTACACATTTTATTCCTTATTGTAGGTATTTATTTGCCAGTTTACAACACAACACAATACATAACGAACGCCATCATGCATCCTCACTCAACTGTCTTCCACACAACAAGCACACCAACTCCGCCTCCTAAACAGTGGTGCCAACACACCACATTTGTCACCAGTCCACAATTACCCTACATACACAACATATTCCTTGCAGTAATAGTTCGTCTTATCAAAAGTTGTTTTAGAAGAAAGTTTTTCATGGTTATTTTAAGATTTACAATAAATTGTAACAGATTTAATAGTGAAGTAAATTATGAAATTATTTGTCCTTTAACCCCTGCTTTTTCCACCCCTTGAGGTTATATTTGGTCATATGAAAATTTATATTATGAAAATTATTTTGTATTGCTCTAACGAGATGTAGCAACTTCATACAGATGGGAAATTTGTTTTTTTAAGGAAGTTCATAAACATGTTACTGTTCATTGAATCAAATGTGAAATGTTATAAAATTTCAGACATTTACTCTAAAAGTATTTAACCTATGATTAATGTTTGATATTATACTTTATGCAGTCACTAAGTTATCTTATTATTTAAAAAAAATAGTAGATTTAGGCTTAATGAGATTGAATTTATGTATGTATGTTATGTACATAAAATTAAAAGGATACAAGGGAATTGAGTTTTGTTTTAGTGTAGTTTATTTATGATATATTCATGATTTTTTAAAATATTTACAGTAATAATAAAAATGTGCTGATTTCATTGCCAAAGTTCAAATTGCTTCTGATTAACCTTTTTAAAAAATGTTAATACATTATTAACTTATAATCTTACATTGAGAAATTATAGCTAACAAATATTTTACTAAGCACAATAAGAAACAAGCATTGTTTAAGATTGTTTAAGTTTCTATAATTAACTTAAATCTTAGGTAAAAGAACACCATCTCGTATTTTCATTTAGGCTAACAGGTGCGTAGTTAAGTTCATATAAAGTGTTCGTTTATTCATCAATAATATTAGACATTTATTTCCTAATACATATAATAGGTTAATTTTTTCCTTGTTCAAGTTACTTGGGATCCTACAATTTAATCTTATTATTAGAGAAAAAAAATACACACACACCACACAACACTCACAACACACCACACACCCACACCTGCACGATAACGCTATGCCACACACGGCTTGAAAGACAGCAAGTCTCCTGCAGTTCAGCTGGGAGGTGTTTAATCATCCACACTACAGCCCGGATCTCGCTCCTAGTAATTTCCATAATTTCCTACACATTAAATTCCTTTCCGGTCAGCGTTTTGAGAATGACAAAGAGCCGGAGATAGTTGTCACACAATGGTTTCAATCCCAGACTGCAGACTTTTACAGCACAAATAATCAATATTTGATCCCACAGAGACAAATATCTCAATTGCAGTGGCGAATATGTTGAAAAATAGCTGAACACTTGCTGTTGCAATAAATATTTACATGATATTGTGTTTTGTTTCTGTAAACTAACCCAGGGAAACGTACTTTGTGGATGTGCCTCGTGCTCTAATAATCTTGTTGACAAGACATTAAATCTTTTTAAAAAAAAAAAAAAACTTGCAAAACAAATCCAGGTATAGCCCCACCAGTGAACAAACATGGATCGTCTGACCATTATATTACCAATATTTTGTAAAACTGAAATAAAAAATAATAAATTTATTAGTCTGATAAAATCCTGTTTAGTTTAGATTAAGACCCTCACACATAATTAAATTTCTCAATGGAAATTAGAGAGCTGCTGTCTTATATTATGAATGCAAATACATATGTGAAATGTGAACTTGAGAACTGAATGGACAGGACAGTATTTCCACTGCCCGGCAAGACGATACTAAACGAAGATGATGATATGCTGCGTGCTGAGGGCCGTGTATATGTGTGTCTGTGTCTGTGTGTTTTTCTAAGTCTGCTGTTGTTTCAAGTTTTCTTAACTCAATTGTATTTTATTCAAGCAGACATTTACTATAAAGAACATAACTTTTAAGTGCTTGAACCACAGAAACTCTGGCTTAGAAGTAGGTCTGTGTTAGATATCGACCTCATTCCAGCTGCTACCAATGGCATGCTTTTAGCTCCTCTTACTGATAAATTCATACGTACTCAATTTCTGGTACAGTTAAGAATATCTTACTCTGTAAGTATTCCAGAATTATCAGGTACAGCTGTAATACTTGCACAAGTCAAAATAATTTTTATTTTTGTTTAGAGGCTGCTCTGACATTAAAATTAACCCCCCTCCCTGCCCCTTTCTACACCCCAGTCTATCGTTCAACCATTTAGATTCTTTTCCATTTTAATTCCTGTAAATCATTTTTATTAGATTCTTTATTACATCTGCTTTCTATTTAACATTAGGATCAAGTCAGACATTGTTAGTTTTTTCTCGTTTTAAGTTCCTTGGTAATTAAATCCAAGCATTAACTGTTTTCTTTGTTTTTATTAGTTGTGTTATAGGTTTCCCACCGAGAAGGCCATTAGTTGTCTCAAAACTTCTGTGCCAGCATCTCACAATGAGATTTTTATTTATTCTTTTTTTACGTTCATTTATTTTTTGTGCCGCATGCATTTTCATGTGTGCCTTCTTGTTTTTTTTGTACAGGCCAGCCCTTTTTAAGACAAACTGGTATGTTTGGCAACGAACGTTTCTCTGCCGCAGATGTGCGATCAGCCTCTGAAGTGCCTGAGGGTCCACGAAAACGGCCAGCTGATAGCCGTGGGGAGCAGCACTGGCACTACCTACCTGGTGGAAGTCTCGGACAACTTCGTGACCTCGCAGCGCAACGACAGGTCCCTACTGACAGCTGTGAGTAGCGAGTAGCGCCCAATGTGCGCCACTTGTCTGGAAATCCTCTGTATGTGTAGTAGTATGCCTGCAACAAATAATCAAGGGTTGGGGAATAAGATTTTTGGATTATCTGATTTTTTTTACGTCTGCAAGTGATACGTAGTTAAATGTTTTGAGTATCATGTCACTCACTACATCTAATAATCAAAATTAATTCAAATTGTATCTATACTTGCATACAACATCTCACTGTCTTGTAAACAGTAACGGTCAGTAGCACACAATACAGTTTTGTTAGTTTTGACTTAGTGGTCGAATGTGTTGTGTACATTTTTCATTCAAAATGTAAGAACAACTTTTATGCACCTAAGAGTTAAATGAGTGGTTTTCACAATATTTTACATTTAGGGGTTTAGATATTTTTAATTTGTTTGTGTTTCAACATTATATATATGTAGGTGTGTGCATGCGCACATGAGCGCGTGCATACACACAGACACATATATAATCAACAAATTAATACACATTTAATTTGCTAAAACCTTAAGCTTTAGTACATACATATATTCCATGTTGTCCTATAGTTGAGTTTTGGTTATGTTTGATGTAGGAAGTCATAATATGCATAGTTATCTTATAGTACAAACATCTTAATTTTGTGTCTGTCTTGAATTTGACTAAATATAGTCTAAGTAAACTGTAACTACAGATTTATTTTGGCATGGGGATGTTATAGCAGTGCTGTTGGCAGATCATAAGCTAAGGAAGGGTCCTTAGTGCAGAAGAAAATAAATGGTGTGTATCCATTATTATTTTGTTTGATAACGGTATACGTCTCATGTCTACGTGCAGAGTTTTAAGGTGATGAGGCAATTGGGTACGACTCTTGAGCTCATAAATTGCAATCAAGCAATAACCTGTAGGCTCAAACCCGTGATTATAGACACCATCTCAACATTAGTTTAGCAGGTTACACAAATATTTAATAAAAAATTTCCTTGACTAATTCTTTGAAATAATCGATCTATTTAGCCGTTTTCTGAAAGAAATAAAGAAAATCCATCCTCCCGACACAAGCACCTCATATTAAATTTTAAACTAGAATCACATCACAGGAACAGAAAACTCAAAACAGACCCTTGAATACACCATTTTACTGTGTGTATGACTATGTATTAAAACATAAATCTAAAACAATGCTTTCACTGTCTGGGTGTCGGTAGACTGTAGCATGACATTTTCCCCTCGCGTTACTATCATACGGTAATTCACATGATTTCAAGTAAATTCTGACTTTTCCTGACCTTCCAGAATGTGTACACCCAGGGCCGGTGCAAGGTAAATTGGCGCCCTAGGCGAAAAAACCTTAATTGCCCCCCCCCCCCCCCCGCCTGACCACCCCTCGCTACTTGGCGCCCTAGGCGGTTGCCTAGTTCGCCTGTATGGACGCGCCCCGGCCCTGCGTACACCCTGTCACACGGGGGCACTGTGCACAGCGGGTTGTCCCTCGGGAGATGGGAGATGCGGGAGGTGGTGGCGAACGTGGCATGCAGATGCTGGACCGCGAGAGCCGGCGGGAGAAGATCCTGGAGGCGCGCACCAGGGAGATACGCCTGCGCCAGAGGGCGCGCGCCGACATGGCCGCCAAGGCCCTGCAGCAGGCGGCGGCCGCGCCAGACGACGCCCCGCACCGCAGGGAGTCCATCGTCCAGGAGGTGGAGAAGACCACGGCGGACGAGTTCATGGCGATGGTCCAGGAGGTAGTCGTCTCGGACGCTCCCGTTTGCTTTCATATCCCCTGAAGGGGTCCATTTGTGTTGTTGATGGCGTTTCTAGTGCGGTACTGCTCTAAGCGCAAGGCTCTGAAATGGAGTCGGGTCTTTACGTCAGTGCATGGGGCAGCTATGAAAGTCGAGTGGTAACGATAACATTACATGGCGTATAAATTAAGATAAAGGTAGGTGTAATACAACAATTCAAGTCCCTTGAGTGCTTTCAAGAATCTCTAGCTAGGAGTTTCATACCTAAATTTATGATTCTGATAATACCTGTGTCTAGCCAAGTTCACCCTCTAAAAAAGTGCTTTTTTTGTAAACAAAACATGCAAACAGTGCTGCCGTTCAGATTTCTTCACATTCTTAAACGCTTATGTGAAAAGTCATGAAAAGTTCTAGACCAGCTATTCTTTTTATGGTTGCTTCATTTTGAATGATGCAATGGAGGGCACAAACAAACATGATGGCTACTGAACCCTCTCATTTCCAATACTAGTAAGAGAACCCCTTACCTGTCTTGCTCAATGCTGTGTAAGCCTTCAGTGTTGTTTGAGGTGGACTGGTGCCATTGTCATTTATGTTGCAGTACACTGCACTGTACTGTTCATGCGCACATACCAATGCAGTAGATGAGAACCCAGCCTCAGAGCAATTGGTCATAATGAGAGC
This sequence comes from Bacillus rossius redtenbacheri, assembly GCF_032445375.1. NCBI lineage: Eukaryota > Metazoa > Arthropoda > Insecta > Phasmatodea > Bacillidae > Bacillus > Bacillus rossius. Next base: position 40,353,657 of record NC_086333.1, on the reverse strand, counting down.
TGGCACGTGCTGTCAACTATGCAGCAAGTTGTATCACTTCAATGCCGCACTAGAGGAGCAATATTGTATTGCTCTAGTATGTGCACCTTCATAAACTGCTGTGTATGTTATATCACTGTACATTACCACTACCATTATGATGTACCGTATCAATGTAGGAACAGGTATCCTCCCTTTGCACTGAAGACCATGGCTACAGTAATACAACTGCTTGAATAAATTCAAAACCATTGCCAAAAAAAGTTAAGTTGAATATCAACAGGGTGTTCATAAAAATATGTCATACAATTTCAACAATTTCCCTGACTTTTCATGATCAAAATTCCACATTTAACCGACAAATTTAGTCAATAATAATTTACTTATTTTGCAATTTTCTGAGATAAATAAAGAAAACGCAGCCTCCACCATCCCCGTAGCTGTTTTAGTTCAAAAGAACCTTACATACGCCATTTTATAGTGTGTATGATATGCACTGAAACACCAACCGAAAAATAAATGCTTTCTAGGCCTGAATGATATCAGACTGGAGCATAACATTTTCTCCTAAAATTAGCTGTCACTTGAGGATATACGTACATAACATTTCAAGTAAAATACCCTTACTTTTCCTGACCATTTTCAACTTCCCTGATTTCCCCTGACTTTCCAAATGCTGACACTCTGATCAATTACTAGGGACAAGATTATATGGTGAAATTATGATAAAACAGAAATACACTGCATAGAATGTCAACAATAAACATAACACCGAAATGTGAGTTAATACACCATTTAGCACTGAAATGTAACTAAATACATGAAATCTACCAATCAAGTAATTTGACATAACTTAACTCAAACCGCAAGAAAGTTATATTTATCAGGGGTGCCCACAAGGGGGGGGTAACGACGCAGACTGCGTCATTAAAATTTCAGGGGTGGGGGGGGGGGGGGGGTGGTTAAAAGACTACGTTTCTGGTGCTTTGATAATTGAAAGGGATCTTGTAAATCAAATTGGCAACCCTGCACTTTCCTCAACAAAAGCAGTTTGGCATCTGTCGGTTCAGGATGGAAACATTACCTGATATGACCAAAATTATTATTAGAAAATCAGTTTAAATTAATGCAAAATGTGATAAAATATAATACTAAAAAATTATAATATTATAAAATAATTGAGTAAATCATTGAGAAATTGGCATAAAAAAATTTGGGGGGGGAAGGGGGGGGCATCATTAGGTTAAGGGGGGTGAGTCATAGTGTTTGGGGGGGGTGGGCACCTCTGTATTTATTATGGTAAATTCATTGAATGTAACTATTTTGTACCAAAATTTATAAACTAAATCAATTGAAAAAAAAATATTATGTTATTTGATCTGGCATCTCTTATTAGTAGTATATTACATTAACCACTTTGCACATTTTTAAAACACTCAAAAATTAACCAATTTTTTATTTTGAGATTTTCTTTTCTAGACATACTCACTACAAATTATTTTATTGTATAATTGCATCATGTGTCAGTCAAAATGATACTATTTTGGTGAAAAAAGTTTCAAGAAATATTTTAGTTTCATATTTGTTGAATAATACACAATTATTATGAATAAAAACAATAACCCTGAAATTGACCTACAAATGAAACCATAAAATCTTGTCCCTAACAACGACAGCATGAAGCAGTGATAACATCAGTACAGAAGGATGCACACGAGTGTTGGTGGATAACTTCTAGGAACTACTGTCGCTGCAAGGGCAGACGCAGCCTGAAGGTCCGGACCATCCGGATGAGCAGTCAGCCCAAGGCGAGGCGCGGACAGCTGGGGACTAGCCCGAGGACGGGCATTAAACAACTGGAGCTCATTGAGCAGATTATGAATCTGAACAAAAAAAATTTCCATGTAAGTTTTTTTTTTCTCAAAGAAAATACAGCTAATACAAATTAAATCTTTTCTAGGATCATGGCAACATTTGAGCTAAATAATGGAAAAATAACAGTTTTATATTTTGCAACATAAATGCCACTTTGTGAATATTGAATGAGTTGGCAATATTTACTCTAATTTTAACAGAAAATTATAAAAGGAGGAATATTTTGAATATAATTTTGTCCTCAAAATTGGCAAGGCAAAATATTTTATTTTGTTACTAAAGTTTAAAAATTCTGTATTATCACTCTTTCTTATTTCCCTTATTTTTGAAGGTAAACTTCTTTGGGTGTGATGGGAGTAAAATTTCAAGGCCGAATTTTAATGCAACGTTTTCGTGAAACATTGTTGTGAAACAATTTCTGACGGTAAAAGGTTGCTGTCGCACTGGGGTTGAAAAGAGTTACGCTGTGTGAGCGTCTGCTAGATATGGGCGCCACCACGTGGTTTAAGGGTACGTGGACCAGGCTATCACGTCTCAGGGTCGTGACGTAGCCCAAGTGCGACGAGGCTTGCAACCTCCAAACTACCCAAATCTGGCCTAACCACCCACTCTCAGCGGCGGCCATGCTTCTTAACTAATAATAATAATTTTGTTAATTAATGTTTATTTAGAAAATTAGTTTCTTTCTCTCTTTCTTCAGTTTTACACCTTACGATGTACTTACGAGCTGAGGTTTGAATTGCCAAAGAAGTTTCACTTCTATCACTATCACGTGTACTGAGTTACACATGCTTTTTTTTTTAATTTTACATCACTCTCCTTGCTGTGTAACCTTACCAGCAAAATGATGCAAACAGATTGTTTCTAATTAAACACTGAAACTGCAGTCTTCATCACACATCCAACTTTGTAATTTTAGATCAGAATCTTTCAACAGAAATATCAGATATACTATTGTGTATTAGCAGGCTTTTTTTTGCATGTATGTGGTGTAAGTTTTCAGCAGAGACTGTTAAGAAAGAGAAATGAATACCAGAGGACTGAAGTAAAAGGGTTATAGTGCCAGTGTTTAAGAAAAGAGACAGTAATAGATGTGAGAATTTTATAGGGATCACTCTGATGTGCCACTGTGCAAAGGTGTATTAGAAGATCTTGGAAAAGAAGTTAAGGAAGGGCATGGCAGGCTAATGGCGTGAGGAGCAGCATGGATTTAGAGAAGGAAGATCTACCATAGATTTGATTATTGCCATACGACAACTGATGGAGAGAAGGAATGAATATGGGAAAGATCTAGTAATTATATTCCCGGATGTGGAGAAATATGACAGTGTGAAAAGACAGTACAGTTATGGAAGAAGCTGGGATTAAGAAAGAGTTACTAAGTAGAGTGAAGAGAATGTATAAGGGTAACAGTAGCAGTATGAGAACTGGAAGAGGGATAAGCACGTGGTTTGAACAAGCCAATGGAGTACAGCAGGGTAGTGCATTGTCTCCATTGTTATTTACTATAGTGATGGAGAGAATAATGAAGAGAGTGGAAGATAAGATTGGTGAAGAAAAGATAAAGACCAAGCTATTTTCTGATTATTTGATGATTTTGGGAGAAAAGGAAGATGAAGTGCAAGAGCAGTTAAAGGCATAGAGTGAGGATATGTGGTATGCATGTCAACACTTAAAAGAGTGAAGTGATGGGCATGATGAGGAACAAAAATGAAGTTAGAACATGCATTGAATTAGATGGTGTTGAATTAAAACAGGTAGAAACCTTCAAGTATCTAGGAAGTGTATTGGAGGGAGGGGGCAAAAACAAGGAGGAAATTGTAAGGCGAGGACAACAAGGGAATGCAGTCTAGAGGTGTGAGAGAAATTTGGTATGGAAGAGGGAGGTGCCATTAATGTGCAAACAAGTGTTTTACAATACCTACTTTGTGCCCATTGTCACTTATGGAGCAGAGACTTGGACTCCAGATGAGAGATGCTGGGAAGATCAGAGCAATAGTTATGAAGTTTATGAGGCGTGTGTTGGCAGTTACGAGGTGAGACAGGATCAGGAATGAGACGATGCAAGCAAGAGCAGGAGCACAGGACTTGAATAACATCATTGATAAAGTGAGAATGAGATGGTATGGCCACGTCCAGAGAATGGAAAAAGAGAGACTGCCTAGTAAAATGATGGTGTTGAAGTACACAGGAAGAACACCCCACGGAAGACCAAAGAGGAGATGGGAAGAGCATATACTAGTTAAAGGAGTGCAGGTGAGAAGAGAAGACTGAAATAAAGTGGAAAATAAGACATGGTGGAAGGACAGAGGAAGATGGAGGCATTTTACTTGGCTGACTGGCCCACAGGCTGGAAACTGTTGATGATGATGACTATGATTTATAAACACCAATGATGGCTGCAGTTTTGTCACAGAATGTTCAATTGAATGTGTGGGAAAGCTCGTACAAAATCAATAATGATAGGGCACAGCTGCGTCACAAACACCTGTCAACTTGCTGGCGCCGCGACTGGTCGAGCGGCGAACATGGCACACGTACAATATCTGTGCTGTTCACGGAGCTTCACACAACTGCCTCCTCCTTCTCCACTGCCACACACAAATTTGTATGTTCCGTTTGTCTTCCTTGGTGACAGTGCTTTCGGACTGAACAGTCATTTCATGAAACCGAACCCATTGACCAAAATAATACGTGAAGAGCGTATTTTTAACTACAGACTCTCTAGAGCCCGAAAGGTTGTGGAAAATTCCTTCGGAATCTTATCGTCCAGATTCAGAGTGTTTCGGCAACCTATTTCAACGAATTAGACTTACTCGTGGGATTAAATTTATTAAAACCCAACATAAGAAGTTAGTTATTTATACCCATACGCAACCACACAATGCAATATTATTTTTTAACCCAAAAAAACTTTGCATATGAGTAGCAATAGCACATTTTTTTACACTAAAAATCCGCATAAAATGTGCTTCCCATACACGGGTAAATACGGTATGTCTTCTGTAGGATCATACAAATACAAGTGAAGACTGTGTGCTGCATCTCAGCTTTTGGCACGTAAAAAACATGGCACTAAAATAGTCCTTCTCTGTCTGCTATCTGTCCCATTATATTAAATGAAAAGGGGAAGGGGCAGACATCCTGCACCCACTCCCCTACAACCCTCCTATTCTCTCACTACATCAAGGTGATAGAGATTTTTTTTTGGGGGGGGGGGGGGGGGGGGGGAATGCCTGGACACAATAACTACGAATTGTCACACCAATGTTTGTTTTTTTCCTCTCCTGACTATGCCATTTTAAATTTCTTCCTATCTCCTTCTCCAAGAGAGAAGCAGCAAGCTACTATTTACAGTTAGTTCCACGTATAAAAATGAGCATGCACATTTCAGTCAGTGAGAAACTTGTGCAGAAGGAATATTTTAAGTTGCACTTGAAAATACCATTTCTATGAGGCTCTCTTTTGCAGACCTAAAACCGGAAATTTAAGTTTCCATTAAGTTAAAGATGCAATGCTATAATCCATGCTGGAAATACAAAATGATTATTGCAGCGTGCATTATGAAATGTTGCAGGCATACAAAATCACATTTTTTTTTGGCACAGACACAAAATAGAAACCTGTCATGATACACACGTGAAGACTGCGTACGTTGCCAGCTCACTATCATCTACATCATGGAATCTATTAATACCGTGTTTTCTCGCATAATTGTCACACATTTTATTCTAAAATCAAATTTTGAAAAGTAGGGGTGTAGCGATTATATGGAAAAAAAAATTGATAGGTAAAGTTATTCATAAAAAAACCTGTTCATGGAAAGTACGTTTATTTAAAAAAAAAAGGTGGAGTATACAAGAGCACGCCAAACAATTTCAACTTTAAATAGAAAACCCAAACTGTAACGCGAACGCTAGCCACTTGAATCTGCGATGTGAACTAACGCGTAACTATTGCCGTAGTACACATTTACCACGAAAAAATGTGGGCCATCAAATGCAGTTAACTCGGCACTCGACATATAGCGCGCGTGCTGCATGCAATCGGCGAGATATCGATATTCGACTACGTGCGTGCGCTCTATACGGGAAGCAACATAACCAAACATGAATGATGCCAACTAGCGCTGGCTACATGTTCATAAGCGGTACACCGCGGCGACGCAGACGATCAGATAAAGGAAATAACGTTTAAAAACGCCCTTAAAAGAAAATTTACACGTCAGACAACTTTGTATTTCCGTTAATTAAATAAGTAAGAGGCAATGTTCGAATAAATATTATATTTCTACTTTAAAATACATTGTTTTATACGGAAAAGATATCTACACCGCGATGACCAGACGATCAGATAAAGATAATAATGTTTAAAAACGTTTTTAAAATAAAATTTACACGTCAGACAACTTTGTATTTCCGTTAATTAAATAAGTAAGAGGTAATGTTCGAATAAATATTAGATTTTTACTTTAAAATACATCGTTTTATACAGAAAAGATACCTACACGAAGCGCTCGGCATCTAATAGCGGGACCAAAAACATAATTTGACGTTTAAGTGAGAAGTTTTTTTATCCCAATTTTAACGGCGGTGCGACGATTACGCGCGTGCAATGATTATGCAATAAAAGAGGGTACTGCTTGAGATACAGTCATACATGCTCATAAAATGCACATACCAAAACTACAGCTGGTTAAATTTTTTCCCTCTAACCGAATGCCAGCGCAGCAGACAGCCCTGTCAATTGCCGGGTGCTGGTAGAAGTAGCAACATGCAAGCGCTGTTCACAGACTTTTGAATGTAAACAATTTATTATTACATTACTGGTGAAGTTAGTTGTATTTATTAAAATCCAACACATGCTAGTTCTTTATGCACATATTCAGTTATGAAGTGCATTGATTGAACTTTTTTCCAAAAGTGGAATATGTGCATAAGATAGCATAACATTTTTGTTTTAAATTCCAAATTGGCATAAAATGTTCAACCCATATGCATATAAATAAGGTAATTCACTTAAATTAAATTGTTTTCATTCTTATGGCATTTTCATAATTATCCTAAAAATCACAGCACCTTATATGTTTTGATGTATTTATTTAGCAATACTTTAGCCATGCAAATCTGAAAAAAAAATAAAAACAATTACCAATGGCATTAAAAATGAAATAAATTTTTACATATATAATGCTAACCAATAATTTCGTTACAATTCAAATTTTTTTTTCTTTTTTTTTATATATTTCATAAAGTATGCTGCATCATGTAAGTAAAAATTTGTAGTTCTAAAAAAATATTGTAATCTCTTTTTATAAACTTTTTAAGAGTTTTTAATTATTTGCCAATTGGCTATAAAAATAAATTAAGGCTGCAAAGAACTTACAGTGAAACCTCAATTCTACGTACACTCACGGTTCTCCAAAATTTGTCCTTACGACCGAGTTGTACATACGAACCAGCGAGGCCAAATTACGTCTATTTGTGGCTACCCCCCACCCCCTCCACCAACAATTTTTCCCACCGCTGCAGTGGGAAATTAATTGCAGTTGCCGTGTCCTGCTGTCACAGGAAATTATCTGCCGTGTCTATATATTATGCTGATGTATTTTTTATCGAAATTATATCCTATTCGTGCAGAAACAACACTTGAGCTAATCAAACGTAAAAATAAAAAAAACTCCATACTGAAGGCAGTGTCGTAAGCCCCGTGTTTACATTTTTTATGTTTTATATCAATAAAATAATAATTAACACACAATATATTTGCTCAAATAAAAAAATACCGTGGGTACTTTAAGTGTAGATAAGATTAGCTAGTAGGCCTAAAAACATTGTGAAAAACGTAACGTTTATAATCGGCAATGAATATTTTAAAACTCAAAATATACATATTTTATAACATGAAAAGTTGCTTTTATTTCTAAACTTATAATAATTTAAGCCTAGGCGTGTAAAAGTCCGCGTAATTATAGCAGGAGACAATCTAAAATGCACGAGGGAAAAACGTAATCTCACGAATGTACAAACGTAACGGGAATATTACGTGGCTGCTTAAGTTCTGATACTGTATTTATGTTACAACTTAGCCAAAATACTGGTACGAGACATAAACTTCACAAGATAAAATGAGCGGAGTCTTGGTAACTATTTTATACGTATTTTATAATTTCGGAAGTATTGTACAGTTGACGAATATTTTTAAACTAACCATTTATCTGGGGATCGTAAATAATTTATTATTGGTATCAAGACATCGAGATGTACGTAAACTTGAACACGTCACGGCAGCGAGAAAACTGGTGCGTATACCAATAAACTGGTATTAGAACTGTACAAAACTGGTACACGGGAGGTGGAGCTTATATTTTTTTCCGCTAAGATCGCTTCTATTGGCTGGCTGCTGGTGGAAGGTCATCAGTCTGGGCGGAGCGTTGAGTGAGTTATACTGCCATGCGCAGCTCAGAGAACAAAGAGAGCCAGCCGGTAGCCACGCCGCGCCATAACAGCAGCTGACTGAGTACAATGACCTTTCTCCACGTACGGCGCGCTATAATTGACGGTAAATTTTCATCAATTTGCGGCCTTTTTTTATATTTTTTACTGTGAGGCAATGTGTATGTAGCCCGTATTTGTTATAAACGCAGCAGGTTGCAACTGTATTTTAATATTCTTTAACGTATTTGTTACACTTTTCATATATTTATTTTTTTTATTTTTTTCCTCATTTTTCACGGTTTCTGAAAATCTGTACGTATGACCGAGGTGTACGTACGAACCGGGGGCCGTACGAGCGAGGTTTTACTGTATGTTTATACATAATATTAAGGGAGCACCAAATAGGAGGTGCATTCATTTAAATCAGCACAAATATTTGAACTGCTATCAATATTCAAAAATTTTGATGTTGCTAATTAAATAATAAGAATGTAAATTTTATAAAACCATTATTTAGAAATTTTAAATTTGGGATGCACAAATTCCTGAAAATCATTTTTTCAGATGCTTTATCATTTTACTGTTTGGATGTGATTAACACAAGGATCAGTATTGGAACACCTTTACATAATGTTATAAAAAATACTCACTTTAATTCCAGATCCCGCTGTTTGGTTTGCACAATGTTATCGACTGACAACCGCCATTAGCATTATTCATGAAATTGACGTCGTCTGGGCCTGCGGCCCCTTTGAGCCCGATATGACACCGCCCAACCACCATCTCAGTTCAAACCTCCCGCTCGTGCGTGCGTGTGTGTGTTTCTAGCCCGGCAAGAGGGCGCTTAGATGCAGTGCGCCGCACCCCTAAATGTGTTAATTAATATTGTAACTAGGGATGGGCCGGTCGAATCCTCGAATCCCACCGAATCTCTAGTATTCGAAAGATTCGAAATTCGAGGGAAAAGATTCGGGATTCGAGGAAAAATATTGATGTAAATGTAGTACTTAAAAAACTTAAATGCTTACAATATTCTTGGCCTGTTTACGTTTTCCTTGGAACACATCCTATTGAGGTACAGTAGAACCTCGTTAATACGTGATGGTCAGGACCGAGATAATCACGGATTACCGAATTTCACGGACTAGCGATTAAAAGCCCGGAAGGTCTTGTCAAGCTTCTCAGACACCGGCGTGCAGCTGGGTTAAGGCCGTTCACGGTAAGGGCCGGCTGTCTTCGAATTAGTTTCTCGGCTTAAAAAAAATACAGCACTGCCTAGCCATTAGTTCACGGTTATTTACAACAGCCGAAGAGAGAAAGATAAGATCGTGCTGACCTTGCACCCTCCCCCCTTCTCATAGTACAGCAAGACACGTCACTCGCCAGGCGCCTGCCCTGCGTTGGCGGGTGGAAACAAACAAAGGGAGACGGGAAGCAGAAGTAGGACATCCCCCTCAAGTTTAAAGAGTGACAAATGTGACAGCTGAAAAGGGGGCGACACAAAGGGTCGGTACAAACAGCTTTGCAGAGTTTGGCGGCCCACGGGATGGCTTGTAGTGTTTGCCGCCGCCGGCCCGCGTGACGTTAATTTTAAGCGCTGACAATTTTTACTTCTTTTTTTTTCTTCTCTTTTAAATCGTCCCGGATTATCTGATTTCCGAATCAGCGCATCACGGATTAACGAGGTTCTACTGTATTGTACTTTTAATTCGTTATTATATAAAAAAAATTATGAAGCATGTACTGATTTGGGAAACTTACTTTATATTCATGAACATGGATGCATTGTCGCTACTTTGGCATTAAATAAGGCATAAATCATATATGTATTCTCAGAATATGCTAAAAAATAAAATAAAGTACATTTAGGATCTAGACTAAATATGAATCTTGTTATTTTTTTTTTTTTTTAAATAACTTTACTGAGAAATCTGTTACTTAGTAATACAACAATAATGCCGAATTTCATCAAGTTACGGTCGCACATGTAGTAATAACAATGAAATAATGAATGACAAAAATTAATACGTTATACAATTATTATTTTAATCGCAATTCAATTTTAAATATTCTGATACGTTCTATTTAAGAATTTTTTTAGGACCAAGTTTGGTTTGTGTAGACTACCAACGTTAAAATATGTATTATCTGAGAATTCCATGATGGCCAACCAATGAATTTGTTAGCCAATCATTTTTAGCAACATAAAAAATAACTAATATTAATATAAAAAAAATTAATTGGTAAACTAGAGAAAACACCCCTTCACTTTTAACTTCGGGCATATTAATCACTATGCTTTAGTGAGGCTTAATTTTAAAAGACGCACGACAATATTTCTTATGGCCTAAAACCATTGAAGCCAAGATGGTGCTTTTCAGTTTCCATTAAATATTTCAGGAAAACGTTTACTTTCATTTGGGACTTTAAACAAATGTCAAGTTGGTAACTACAAAATATTGTTCCGTCGGATGTTGAATTTCGTTTTCCGATTTCCATGGATACATGAATCACTGTACTCACAGATAATGCCTGAATGCCTTAAATCCACCAAGTCAGATTCTACAGCAATTGATGAAGTGACCAGATTCTTACGTGATCCTACAGTTAACCCAGAAATAAACATTCTCGAATACTGGAAAACTCAGTCTGCGTGTTCACCCAGGCTACATAAACTGTCCAAAAAATATTTGTGTTCACCACCTTCGACAGTGTTCTCTGAACATTTGTTCAGCACTGCAGGAAACATATTGTGATCAAAAACGGAATCGTCTTGATCCAGACCGTGTCAAAATCCTTGTTTTTTTTAAATAAAAATTTAAAGGGTTAGATAGTTTGAAGTGGTCGGTGCGCGTCACTTGAATTTCGCGCCGCGCGGCGGACTTCGGCGCTCCTTCCCTTCCTACTTTCCCCCTCCTATCTGCGTCCAGTGCTGTGTTTTGTCTTCCCCTCGTGAGGTGTCCGCGCATGCGCGTGGCGCCCTCTTGCTTAATTAAAACTAGGTGTAATGCCTTGAAGGCTCTTGTTCGTTAGCAGTCAGTCGGTGCTGGTCGTGAATTAAGCATGTAGTCTGATACTTGCTTTAGAGAGAGTGTGTGACAGCGGGGAGAATGCACGTAAGTGTTGTAAGGTGGTGACCCTTACAGTAATGTAAACGGTACTTGGTAATAGCTGTATTATAAATTCCATTTCGGCCGTCACCGTCTAAATTCAATTTGGCATTTATTGTTTTCCTTGATCGTTTTTGTATTAATACCATGCATAGTTTGTTTGACGTCTCTCCCCGTCTGGTCTACAGTCTTCGTTAGGACTTGTTTTTTCGTAATGAATTTAATGTATTAATTTGTAAATTTTCCTTTTATATCATGCCTTATCATGCTTTACAGTAAGCTTATACCGCCTAGTGTAGATTAGGCCGCGGTCGCCTGCATGTTCATTTGACGTTTTTGTATTCTCTAATGAGGCATGTTAGTGTTCTTTATCCTTGTGTGTAAGCGTTAATACTTAATTGTAAAATTTCTTATCAAGTTAATATTATGTATTCAATCAAGCATTTAATCCTAAAGAAAATATAGATATGCGTTCACGTATTTTGCCGTGGCATGTGTACTAGCACTATCAGTATTAAGCAAGTATTAATTATATGTGAAAGAATGATGTATTTGTATGATAACCACGTGAGGCCTTTGCCCATGATTAAACGAACTAAGTTAATGTAACTATTTGCTACTTCAACCTTTGCATCCATCCTTGGCTATAATTGTTAGATTACCTCTTTGAAAACCTTTTATTCAGCATAATTTATTCAGTATTTTTAGGATAGTGTTACACGCAGTTGAAGGTTCACGTGAATGTACTTCACCTGTTTACACTGTCCCATGAAGCTCATGGAAGCCTTCAACTGCGCAACTCTGCTGTGTTATGCTGACTATTAACGTTTTTGTTTTTCTCTTTTGTCTTGCATGCACCATGGGGTCACCGGTCACGGGATGGGTGTATCGTCTACGCCGTGACGAGCTGGTTCAAATCCTCTCCGAGGAGGGCGTTTCCTTCGAGGAGGGCGCTACTGTTGCTGTTTTGAGGAGCCTACTCGTCCAGCATGTTCGTAACTCCTGGGAATCAGCTGATGAGGTACCGTCTCGGCAGTTCCCACCCCCTTCTGGCCCCGCCTTGAACTCAAAATTTAATACAAAAATATTTTTTTCTAACCTTAAGCTTCTTCCTCGGCTTGATAGCTGCGAGCCACGAGCTGTTTTGGATTTTTTATGTGCGGCATCACGTCTTGAAGGGCTGAAATTAGTTAGTGAGGCAGAATTGTTAAAGGCCCTGCTGAGTCTTTGTGGAGCCGCATTTTTGCAATTACTTACTGACGCAATTACTCAGAATCTTTCTTTTGCTCAGTTCAAAAGCTCAGTTTTGCAATTTGCCTGTCCTCCACGTGTGCTTGAGAGCTGTAAACGTGACTTAGTATTTAGGTTTCAATTGCCTAACGAGCCCACTCTTCAGTTCATTAATTCCGTGGCCAATTATGCGGCCGTTCTTAATTTAAATCTCACGGAAACTGAGTTAGTACAAACTATATTAGGGAATGTCTCTCCGCTTGTGCTTCAACATAGCGCCATGCTTAGTCCTCCCACAACTTTGAATGCTTTACGCAAGTGGAGCTCTGAAGTGGAGAATCGCTTGCTCGCTGTTAGAAAATATAAGGAGGAATTCCCCATTTCATCTACATCGCGGTTTTATAAGCCTAAAAACTTAGAATTTCAGCCTGCTGTGAATGTTTATTCTCAGTCTGCTCGTGCTACGCGCGCGCCGCAGCTCGTTGATTGTGCGGTTAGTGTAACCGAGCCCCTTGTCGGCTCCGGCCGCGCTACCGACAGGCGCCCCCCTCCCACTAATGCGCCCGGCCTTAAGGCCAGCCGGTCTAGGTGTGCCAACTGCGGAAAGTTCGGTCACGCGGTGTCTGAGTGCACGCAGCCCGCTGTGAGCCGTGATTTACGCAAATGCTTTAGGTGCAACCGCGCAGGGCACTATAGGGATCAGTGTCCGGGAAACGGGCCCCGATCAGGGCGTATGAGCGGTCGCCGCGATCGTCGTCAGAGAAAAGCCGCCTTTCATAAATTTTACAATTTTGTTCATGTTAATTTGTTTAGTGATATTGTTCCGGCATTAGTGGATTCCGGAGCCACTCGTTCTTTGTTGAGTGCTGATTTTTTTGATTCCTTATGTAATAAATTACCTGCATTGCAGAGCCGTGTGACTACGTGCCCTGACGTCATTATTTGTGTAGCTAACGGAGAAGTAGTACGCGCTAACATGACAGTTGAGCTTCACATTAAAATTGCCGGATTTTCCTGGAACTGGCATTTTTACATTATTCCTGGTTTGTGTCATTCACTTATCCTTGGTCTGGATTTTCTGGGGAAAACTCGTTGTTTGATTGACGTGGCTAATCAGCATCTTGTTTTTGGCTTTCGCCCTTCATTAAAAATTAAATTAATTCCGCAGAATGCCGCCCCTGAAGTCATGTCTTGTCCTGACATGAGTGACATGACCTTCAGAGACTCTCTGATTTCGGACGTTTTCAGTCGTTATCCTGACGTAATAAACAGTCGTATAGGTAGGTGTGATGTATTGCCCTATAAGTTTTATTTGAAGGATCGCACGCCTGTTAAGGCCAAAGGCCACAGAGTATCACCCCCTAAACTACAAAAAATGAAGATTATTGTCGATCGCCTCATGGAAGCTGGGGTCATTGCCCCATCTATTTCTGATTTTAGCTCGCCTACTTTTCTAGTTCCTAAAAAGGAGGCTGGAGAATTTCGCTTGGTTCACAACTTCAAATCTCTAAATGATAAGGTCATTCAGGACTCTTACGAATTACCGACGGTAGAGAGCGCTCTACAACACCTAGGAGAGGCAGCCATTTTTTCCGTCATCGATTTGAACGCCAGTTTCCATCAAATCCTCCTGCATCCTGATTGCCGTAAATACACCGCATTTTCTACCCCTTGGGGACAATTTCAGTTCAATAGGGTGCCCATGGGAGTTTCATTTGGTAGTCAGGCCATGAGCCGCGTGCTGGACCATATTCTTTCTGATTTAAAGTATAAATTTGTCTTTAACTATATTGATGATATTATTGTTTATAGCGCTAGCTTAGAAGAGCACAAACAACATCTAACTCAGGTGTTTGACCGTCTTCGAGCGGCTGGGTTAACTGTTAATCCTGACAAACTTCGTTTGGCCCAGGACCATGTTAAGTTCCTTGGTTACATTATTTCTAAGGGAAAGCTCATTATGGACCCTGACAAGGTTTTACCCATAGTTAATTTTCCGCCCCCTAAAAACGTCAAAGGAATTCAGAGATTCCTAGGCATGACAGGTTACTATGCACGCTTTATACCGGACTATGCTGCGGTTTGTGGTCCGTTGAATAAGTTGCGCAAGAAAAACACAGCCTTTGAATGGGGTGACGCGCAACAGAAAGCCTTTGATAATCTTAAGGCCCTTGTCTCTTCTCCTCCCGTTTTGATCCTTCCGGATTTTCAGCGTAGGTTCGCACTTCAGGTCGATGCGTCTAGTATTGCTCTAGGAGCCGTCCTAGGTCACCTCGAAAATGATAGATTACGTCCCATAGCTTATGCTAGCCGATCGTTGACAGACGGAGAAAGGCGTCTCGGCGTGTATGAGAAGGAGGCGCTTGCATGCTTGTTCGGCGTTGAGAAGTTCGCCTCGTACCTGGACTGTCAGGAATTTGACCTGTACACTGACAATCAGGCACTTAGCTGGTTATTTAACCACCCTAACCAGCTAGGGAAATTAGGGCGCTGGGTGTTACGGCTGTCCCGCTTTAACTTTAAGCTACACCATCTTAAGGGTAGTGACAATGTGGTCGCTGACACGTTGTCACGGATGTTTACCCCTGAGGAGTTTGACACCAGTGCCTTGCCAGTATCTTGTTCTGAGCCGATTAGTGCCGCGGTGTGCAAGGTCTTCCCAGAGTCTTTTCTTAGTATCCGTGATTGTCAGAAGGATGACCCGCTGTGTGTTCGCATACGCAGGGATTTGCATCATGGCACTGTTACGCCCTACGTAGAGGAACAAGGTGTAATTTATTACACAGGGAAATCAGGCAAGCAGAGGAAGGCAGTGGTTCCTGCCTCCCTTCGTCCGATGGTTCTTAAGTACTTTCATGACTCATTGTTGGGTGCTCACTTGGGTATCGAAAAAACATTCCGCCGCATCAGCGCGCATCTGGCATGGCCCGAACTACGTGCAGACGTGCGTCACCACGTGAGGTCCTGTGTTGACTGCCAGGTTTCTAAACCCCCGCAATGTGCCAAGGTTGGCCTGTATTGTGCGGATCCCCCGGTTGCTCCATGGCACGTTCTGCATATGGATATTTTTGGCCCCCTTACACGCTCCAAAAAGGGAAATATTTGCATTCTAGTGGTTCTGGACATCTTTTCCAAATTTGTGTTACTACTCCCCTTAAAAAATATGAAGGCGACTAGTATTGTTAAAGCCTTAAGAGAGCAAGTGTGGAAATTTTTTGGTGCTCCTGCTATGATAACCTGTGATAATGCCCGTTACTTCCGGTCTGTATTATTTAAGGATATGTGTTTTGAATGGGCTATTAAACCCATTTACAGTAGTCCCTATTGCCCCCAGGGTAATCAGTCTGAACGTGTAAACAAGGTGCTTAAAGCCACTCTAACTGCTTATTACAGGGATGACCAGTCATTGTGGGACAGTGACCTTGAATTCATCAACGTGGCGTTTAATTCTGCTGTCCATATGGCGACAGGGTTTCCCCCTTCCATCCCCTTCATGGGCCGTGAGTTGACCCATCCTTTGCTTAACTCCTGGGGACTGCCGCCTCTGGAACTCGCGTCTGACAGTGATTCCCTGGAGGCCATGCTTGACGATGTGAGTTGTAATCTTAAGAAGGCCCGCGAGGCTGTAGCCGCCTCTTATAACGCTACGCGGAGACCTCATGGTTTTGCTGTTAATGACTTGGTTCTCTTAAAGAATTTTAAATTGCCAAAACTGGCTGATAATGTTAATTCAAAATTGATTTCTGCTTTTGTTGGGCCATTTGTGATTGATAGATTTTTGGGAGACAACACGGTCCTATTGCGTAACCCTTCTGGTTCTAGAAAATATAAAAAGGCCCATGTGGGTCAATTAAAGAAATTTCATCAATAATTTTTTTTTCCTTTTTTTGGACTTAGTTTTTTTTTGTTGTTGTTTGGGTGTTCGTGTTTCCTTCTCTTTTTTTTTTTCCTTTCCTCCCACCGATGCTCCCGCCACGCCCAGAAGAGGACTTCGCGCCGCAGCGCACCCGACGCTCCTCGCCCTGCCCGAGATAGCGTGACCGCAGCCGCCCGCCGGGTTCGTCGTGTCTGCGAGGTCACTTGCTTGCTGGGACGTTGGTCGCCGTCACGTCACCGATGAGGAGCGGTGGCATGCTGTCGCCGCCGTCTCCTGCCCGTGAGGGGCCGTGACGCGTGCGGAGACTGACTCTCCTGCAGCGGCCGCTTCGGATGGCCCTGCCTGCCAGGCGTCGAGCGTGGGCAGGCGGTGGGGACGCCCGCCGTTCTTGCCCTGGTGTCGCGCTGGGGGAAGGCATGCTGTTCCTGCTACTCTGGGATGAAGAAGATGCTGTTCGAAATTGAATTTATTAGGGACGTCCCGTACTCTAAACTTTCTCTTCAACGCTGAAGAGTCTTTATTTCAGTGGAAACGCTGAAGAGTCTTTATTTCAGTGGAAACGCTGAAGACTCTTTATTTCTGTGGATACACTGATAATCCTTACTTGGTGTCCTACACGGAAACTATGCCAGTCATGAACTCACTTCAAGAAATTGCTAGTTAGAAACATTGTTTGTATTCGTATACACAGAGAAATGTGTTGAACTTACTTCAAGAAATCATCAGTTAGATATCAAGAAATTGTTATTTAGAAACATTGTTTGTATTTGTACACACATGGAATTGTGTTGGCTTGACATTTGAGTTACTTCAAGAGTTGTGACCGGACCTGCAGTTCCTCGTGTCCTTGTGACTTGGTTGGCGAGGCTCGCGGTTGCGTTCGTCAAGGGTGGGGGAGTTGAAGTGGTCGGTGCGCGTCACTTGAATTTCGCGCCGCGCGGCGGACTTCGGCGCTCCTTCCCTTCCTACTTTCCCCCTCCTATCTGCGTCCAGTGCTGTGTTTTGTCTTCCCCTCGTGAGGTGTCCGCGCATGCGCGTGGCGCCCTCTTGCTTAATTAAAACTAGGTGTAATGCCTTGAAGGCTCTTGTTCGTTAGCAGTCAGTCGGTGCTGGTCGTGAATTAAGCATGTAGTCTGATACTTGCTTTAGAGAGAGTGTGTGACAGCGGGGAGAATGCACGTAAGTGTTGTAAGGTGGTGACCCTTACAGTAATGTAAACGGTACTTGGTAATAGCTGTATTATAAATTCCATTTCGGCCGTCACCGTCTAAATTCAATTTGGCATTTATTGTTTTCCTTGATCGTTTTTGTATTAATACCATGCATAGTTTGTTTGACGTCTCTCCCCGTCTGGTCTACAGTCTTCGTTAGGACTTGTTTTTTCGTAATGAATTTAATGTATTAATTTGTAAATTTTCCTTTTATATCATGCCTTATCATGCTTTACAGTAAGCTTATACCGCCTAGTGTAGATTAGGCCGCGGTCGCCTGCATGTTCATTTGACGTTTTTGTATTCTCTAATGAGGCATGTTAGTGTTCTTTATCCTTGTGTGTAAGCGTTAATACTTAATTGTAAAATTTCTTATCAAGTTAATATTATGTATTCAATCAAGCATTTAATCCTAAAGAAAATATAGATATGCGTTCACGTATTTTGCCGTGGCATGTGTACTAGCACTATCAGTATTAAGCAAGTATTAATTATATGTGAAAGAATGATGTATTTGTATGATAACCACGTGAGGCCTTTGCCCATGATTAAACGAACTAAGTTAATGTAACTATTTGCTACTTCAACCTTTGCATCCATCCTTGGCTATAATTGTTAGATTACCTCTTTGAAAACCTTTTATTCAGCATAATTTATTCAGTATTTTTAGGATAGTGTTACACGCAGTTGAAGGTTCACGTGAATGTACTTCACCTGTTTACACTGTCCCATGAAGCTCATGGAAGCCTTCAAGTTCTGCATAATGTTTAATTTTTTCTCTTAACTTATAAATTATTTTATAATTAACCCTTGAGAACTGGATTCGGATTCGAGAAAAATGGGATTCGAACCATCACTAATTGTAACCCTTTTTCATTCATTCTTTTGCCCCAGTGTTTTGTTGCAGTTTACCCATGTATTTCTTTAATTTAAATATTACGTTACTTAAAAAACTATAGACGTTGCCCGGGCGGACCCGAATAGGCACGGACTTGGACGAGGGTAGGAATGTTTTATATAAATTCTCAATAAATACGTAAATATTAATGTACTTTAAATTGCCAGTAGTTTTTATATATTTTTAATGTTAATCTATGATTTACTTAACTTTCGCCGGGGCACGGAATCGCATAATGTTGTAACGGTAATTGTGTTCGGCGCGAAGGGCGCCATGTTGCCACCTGCAAGCGATGAGCTCAGCCCAGTCTTTCTCTCCTGCCGGCCGAGGGCGGTCGTGTCGCTGCCTTGAGGCGACCACGTGCGTGGTTCGCCTCCTCACCTCATCTGATTCGTGCCTCGGGCGTTTTACAGTTTTATCAGTGGAGGATCGTGTAAGGACGTGTACCGTGAGTAGAATAAACCAATTAACTGTGTTACGTGTTTTTGTGTTCGGGGGGCCACGTGGGTTCCTATCCTGGCCAGCGGCGTGTGGGACGCCCTGAGAGCCCACTGCGGGAGTTAGAAGCGTGCCCGACGCTGAGAGCGGGCTTAGGTAGGGACAGGAGCTGCATGTAACATCTGGAGGGCTAATATCTCGCCGCACACGGGCCACGTAACGCCCTGAGTAGAGTCTTTAAGCCGGGTCCACGTGCCCACTCACGTGGTGGCGCCCACTAATTTTCACCAATAATTTTCACTACAACACCGTACGCCCTCAAAATATATATGAAAACTGAAACATGCAGACATTATTTTAGATCGACAACTTGACCAGCCAAAGATAAAGTAGGTATCACTTAAAATTTTACATTACTGAAGAATACACTGGTAGCCTACAAACACATTAAATCATATTTATAGCAATTAACTCCTAAAAGAGCAAGATAAATTAAGTGCATAAAACAACCACAACAGTGTAACAACATGCGGAATGAAATTCACAATATAAAATAGTAACTTGCAATGGAAAAAATAAAAGCCATTGTTGGTTGTTACCATACAATTCACTGCTCGTGACCTAACATGCCAGAATTTGTCTTAACACCACAAGTTATTAAAATGCAACAAGTATTCATAACAGACACGCTGGAAAATAATTTACCACAATTTATATTTTTTTGTCACAATGTGTGCACAGTACAATGCTGGATGTCAATTCAGGTAAATACAGTACCAAAACTAAACTTGAGATCTCCACTACATGAAGTATTTTTTTTTCATAACATGGTATTTAAAAAGTCTGGCTGCGTGCGTGGCTCCTAAGTGTAGTAATGTGGCTTCTTGACAGTGATGCCGTACTCTGCCAGCGCTGGCGTCAGGTCCTCCATGGTCAGCACGTAGCGGCGGTCCTTGCCCTTGGTCTTGGCGTTCTGGGAGACGCCGCGCGTCTTGCAGTGCTGCAGCGCGTCGTTGGCCACGTCCGACAGGAACTTCTGGGCGGCCAGCGAGATGAGGCGGATGCTGGGAAACCAACACAATTCGAGCTCCTGTCACTGTGCTTGTACTGCGCACTAACCCTGTTGAATAAATCACCAGAATGTGTTGAATGATTATAGTTAAATAAGTAGAGGTGGGGCGGGAATGGCACTTTTACTTTGGGACGGTAATTCGGACGGGAAAGATATTGGACTCTGGGGATCAAGAGTAACAGCACTGAAATTATGTCACTTAACTTTGTATACAAAAAAAAAAGCCATACTTCCCGCTATATTTTAAACTTTTTTATTTGGCCTTGTAATTAAATGTTGGAAATCCTTATTGTAGTGTAAAGGGCCTAGTTTTATATTCCTGCAACATTAAAAATAATAATTGTAATACATACTCCCTACAAGGTCAAAATTAATGCACATAAAAAAGTTTTAAGTTAAAAAAACAGGTTGTCTGTAAAGTCGGTTTACGGATGATAGTTTAACGTGACAACATCATAACAAAACATTGATGAAATGATTGCATACTTTTATGAATAAAATTGAATCATTTTTATTTTAATAATAAAAGAATAAATACTTGAAATTATACTAGTAATCAGATTTTTAAAACGCAAGAATAATTAACCTTTATTGCCGAAATTGTTGTTGTAATAAGCAATGAAAACCACATTAACTTTTCACTTCACTATATAAACAGTTGACGAAACAGTTGACGTGTAGATGACTTGTAATTAATTTTAATAACTGGCATTTAGCTATAAAGTTTAAATATAATTATGAACAAGTTTTCATATAAATTAACTGTAATCAAATATCTATCATCAATTATATGAATCACCATAATTTTTTAGTCAATTGTAACATACCCTATTATTACTGCACACGCCGACAGCGTAACGGAACACAGCGCAACGGTACAATGAGCGTAATGGGACACAGCGTAGCGGAACAATGTGCGTAATGGGACACTTTTTCGTGTGTGCAGCCGGCGTTCATCGATTTATTAGACGTCATGTCAAAAAAATATATTTACTATTAAAATGTGCATATTATTAAGTCTGGCATAAACCATCCACATTAATAGTCCAATTGATTCTAAGTTCACAAAAAAATATTGACACTAGGAAAAATGAGTAACATAATGGGAATAAAAACAAACCTTTCATGCCCTATTCTACTTCAAATTTTTCTGAAGAAATACTAATTCTTCAACATGTTAACTTGTTATTTGCCTCCTGTTGTTGAACCATATTCAGATTTCAGTTTTCAGAATCGTAAAAGTGCAATGCATTTTGTTATTATGTCATTTCTTGAATAATTTCTAAATAAGTGCAGTAGTAACACCTGTTGAGACTCAAACAGTAATTATGGCCTAAATATTTGAAAACAAGATGGCGATTTTGGTTTATCTGTTAAAAACGGAGTTGGTATCATTCTGAATGTCACGCGTTTGGCAACATGTTAATAACTGTTCTCGTGAAGTTAATTAAAAATATGTTTGATCACATTGAGTACTTTATTTAGTCAGAGTTTTTATTTTTGACAGTTTATAAACAAGTGTTGAATTTACATTTCACAGATAGATCCATGAGTGTGTGTTTTTTTTTTTTGTGATATCTCTGTGCTTTGTCTGGTCAATCACGTGCATATTGCTGTTGTTACTTGATGTAGATGGTGACGTAAACATGAGCACATAATGTTTTTATAACATAAAAATTAGTTTATCGGCCGTAGGTTTTTAGCATTAAAAAAATTGGTTTACTGAGTTATTATCTTGAAGAGAAAAATTATTTTCCCGAAGTTCAGGAATGGTCTCTCCCGACTTTTATCCTGAATTTTGGTATCCCATCCATCTCTATTAATAAAGCCCTAACACACCATGTGGTAACATTAAGGTACATACAGAGGCGGATCCAGAGGAGTGTAACTATAAATAACTTAGTCTATATCTAATATCTACACTCACTTTAGTATCTATTTTATTGGGGAGGAAGTATTCAGACTTCCAGTGCCCCTCCCAGAAGTCAATCCTGTATCCGCCCCTGGGTAAGCACCACACTCCTTCCAAGAACCCAGTTCAATCATTCAGAGAGGAAGACTCGCAGAATAAGCTCAAATAAGCGACAAGATAAATAAATGAATCAACTTTGAGCATGGGAAACAAAATTGTGGTGTAAAATTTCCACTGTAAAAAAAAATACTGTAAAGAAAGTTGTCACTTTATTTGTGTGACGTCCCAACGTTTCAACCAAAATTTTCTCCTTGAAAATAAATTGGGGTGGGGACTACACAGGGAACACAGGTAATTTTACCACCCATGTGCTGCATCTGGAACTTATGCAGTAGTTTAACTTCCCCTCCCTCAAGTAGCAGTTCCTGGGGAGGGGGGGGGGGCAGCTAAAGGGCTAAAGGCCACCCCACCCCCCTTTCCAAAGTATCTGGGTCCACCCCGACTCTCAGATTAAAATTGATATTATCCTACTTTCTTAGTACTAAAATACCTACAGTACAATTTTCATCACTTAAGCTTCCTTTATCCTTTTTTTTTTTTTTCTGTACTAAGGCCCTCAGCTGGATCAAGGCCCTCACATACCAAAATACTGGATCTACTACTGTGCTCCCTCCAACCATGCACTGAAAAAATAGATAACTGTTGCCACAGCAGAGGTCCCAACTAGCATACCTGCCATTCTGTCCCATGTGCACAGTTTTCCTGGGAGCCAGCCCTCTCCCCCAAATAAAGCTGAAGATTATTCTATTTTTAGCTGTTTACTTTCTTTCACAGTCATTTTAGGGTCAGCCGGTTATCAGTGGTTAGGGGGGAAGTGTGTTTCTAGGGCTGTATTACTGTACCCAAGCAACTATTTTTAATACCTACTACTACTACTACTACTTTATTTTTATTTTCAAAAATGATAAAAAAAAATAGGTGGAACCTGTACATGAGTAAATATGGTAGATCACCGCAAGATCAATGGGCTCAGTGCAGCCAAAAACATCACAGCTAATAACAAATTTCACATATCAGGTTTTTAAATTAGGGTATCCCAAGGAAAAAAAAAAGTGTTATCACACTTAGTAGCTTAGTCTCATATTTGATTTCAAATGAATATGATGGACCCGAAAAGTATTAAAAACCAAAGTTATTAAAATATGGTAACAAAAAACCCCAACTAATAGTACCCACTGCAGAAAAAAATTATTTAACAATTTATGCATTTTATATGTTAATTAAACTTATATATATACAGGAGTTTATTTTTGTGTTTCTTACACAAACAGGATGGCCACTCTTCTGGGATAATAAAATTCCTGGTTTTTTCCAGGGTGGTTTTTATCAATATTTGCATACAATTTGCATTTTTGTTACACAAAGCACACACAATATGATGTTTTATTGGCGTTAAACAATAGACAACTTAACTATATGCTTAAAAATTAAATCAATGAACTTGCTTAAAACAAAACCTACCACCAACAAAAAAATTTATAATCTCACATCACCAAAATTACTTGACACCAAACGCACGTGTTTTGCCCCTCTTGCATGGCTGGCTAATGCTGTTCTTCCCATGCTACCGATATTGATTTTTTTATTTTTTTATTTTTTTATTTTTTTTATTTGTATTTGTGACATGCCCACCGACAGCTAAAACACTTTTTAACATTACACAAATTGCAAATGGCGTTTGTCCTGCACTTTGGATCTCTTTCTCCACCCATTCAAACTCTTCCGTATATTTGTCATTGTATGTGGTGACCGAACTCTTTGACATTTTGATAGTCTGCGCAAATTAAATGTTGGATTAAAAAATTCAAAACAACGTCCCGCACAACTAAACTTTTAAAAAAACTCAAGAAAAGTATCCGTGAAACCGTGACGCAACAACATGAGCGCAAAGTAAAAAAAAAATTATACATACAAAACTAGTGCTACCAACATGCCGTGCTAGAAATTACTACCACCCTACAACAACATTTTCAGCCAAAATGCTGTTGCTTTTGAATACGGAAACATAATAAGTATGTAAGTCTGAATTGTTAACAGTTTCTTACGTACTACAAAAGTTTTTAAATGCAATATGAACAAATTAACTTTCACAAAATATAGCTCACGAGCATACTGTCGTGCTTCGACGGGTGGTGAACGTGCTCACGTTAAAGTTTCTCCATCATAGGCTTTTAACAGCCGTATGTTATTGCGATCGCTACTTCATAAAAAAAAATTCCTGGTTCTAATAAAAATTCCAGGTTGATTCCAGGTATTCCTGGTTTTTTTTTAAAGAAATCCTGGCTATTTCCCGTATTTCCCGATTTCCTGGTTGGCTGGCCACCCTGACAAATCTACAGTTTTACTCCAAACTCAGTACAATATTGCAAACTTGACCATCGAAACAACCATAAGATAGCAGAAAACTACCACATTCTCGAAAAGCAGGATTTCAGTACTTCTTGATAAAATTCTAAATATTGCATTGATATCACTTTCTTCATCTCCTGGCAACATATAATCAAATATAACCTTGTTCAGTACTGCTGAAAATTTTAAATTGTTAGGTCCTGTTACAATACACTGGCAGGTTCCCTCTTAAAAATAATAAAAATTCTTGGCTAAAATAGGAAAAATTCCTGACTCCAATAAATTAAACCCGAAAAACACAAACTATAACAAATCTAGAATTATAAACAAACATTATTAAAAATATATGAAAAGTTACCAAACATAGTTGGTTCATCTATTGAAATGAGTGTTTTCTGCATAGTCAAAATTGTTTACCAATTGCTAAAAGTAGGATTATATGGTGAATAGGGTAGCTATAAAACCAGAATATTACTCAAATAGAAGTTGAATACACCACATAACATCAAATCATGGTAAAACATAAAATAAAACAATATTCATTCAAATTGTATCAATTTAGCTATTAAAATATAAATTAGTCATCTGTTTATTATCTTTGTACATTTAGTTTGGATTCAATTTTGATTTATATCAAGTATTATTTTGCTATGCTTTATTATTTTATTTTTAATATGTAATGTTAAATTTAAGAAATGTATATTTTTATGTGGTTAAGTGTTAGGAAAGGCATATAGCCTTAACTTCGCCACCAATAAAGTCATAAAATACATAAATAAATCTTTAGTGTAGAATTTAATTTATAATTATTTAAGTACAGTAACATCCGTAGGTACATGACCGATTCCACCGTTATACTTAAATGCATTCTAGTTTCTAGACTCTCCTTAGGGGAATAATTGACGCCACAGACTAAATGATAAAATGTTAACTAACCCGAAAGTGTTTCAGGAGAGACAAATTAGTTAACTATCACCCATTCTTGTTTAATCTCGTCCACTCTTGCTCACTGAATTGAGTTAGTAATAGGCATATGCATTCTTTCTACCTTGCTTATGCACTAGCATACTTATTCAATCACATACTTATGTACTTGCATACATACTTGCCTACTTAGGTATTCACATAATTGTGCACACTCATGCTCGCCCACTCGCATATTTCAACACTTCCTTATACCTCTATCTGTGAAGTTTAACCTCAACATTTGTGTCTGCCACGAGCGAAAAAAAAGTTGCTTACATTCTTGGGTCGGATGTATCCAAGCCAGAAGACTGCAGATAGTAGGAGATCACACCATCCGGGATCTGAGGGAAGAGGAAAGAAAATAACAAATACGCCATCACTTTGTGTACAACACACTAAAAACACTTATAACATTTTCAGGGCTTCACCACAGCACAACATATATCATACTACATTCCAACAGCATTATGTGAGGCCAATTTCACACAGTTAATTCCAGCTAATATGAGCATTTGAATTCTCGCAAGATGGTCTCCTTCATTCAGAAGGCTTTAAATTATGAAAATTTTTGTGCTAATATTTTGTCTGCTGGAGCAGGTGAAAGATAAACTGTGTCCAAATAGAATTGTGTGGCTGAGGACAGAAGAAAATACCAATTTGTTGAGATAAGGATAAATGCACCATAAGTGAAGCTCTCATAAATTTCTACAATAGTATTAGGAAGCACGAATTTAAAATAAGCACTGTTTATAAACCATCAACCAAGTTAAATGTAGAGCAGCTTACTGAAGGCGTATAATCTTCAAGTTGCAGCAGAAAATCAGATAAGGACTGAGCACTGGGCTTGACGTCAGCATCGTTCGCTGATGCAGAAGCTTCACCGTTGCCGTTATTCGCAGCAGACGAATCTCCTTCCATCTCGTTGGTGACAACCATGCTGCACATTTAACCATACTAACCATCAAAGTCAGCACTTTTTAAACTTTATCTCATGAATTAAGTATGCTCGTATTTGTGGAAAAAAAATTCTAATAATGGTATTTCTGATTACATTAAAAAATAGGTTGTCTGTAAAGTCGATTTACGGACGATAGTTTAATGTGTGGTCATAACAAAACATTGATGAAATGATTGCATACTTTTATGAATAAAATGGAATCATTTTTATTTTAATAATACAAGAATAAATACTTGAAATTATACTAGTAATCAGATTTTTAAAATGCAAGAAAAATTAACCTTTTTGGCCGAAATTGTTGTTGTAATAAGCAATGAAAACCATATTAACTTTTCACTTCACTTTATAAACAGTCGACGAAACAGTACAATTGTAGATGACTTGTAATTAATTTTAAAACCTGGCATTTAGCTATAAAGTTTGAATATAATTATGAACAAGTTTTCATATAAATAAACTGTAATCAAATATCTATCATCAATTATATGAATCACCATAATTTTTTAGTCAATTGTAACATAACCTATTATTACTGCACTCGCCGACAGCGTAACGGAACACAGCGTAACGGAACAATAAGCGTAACGGAACAATGTGCGTAAGGGGGTCACTTTTTTGTGCGTGCAGCCGGCGTTCTTCGATTTATTAGACGTCATGTCAAAAATAATTATGAATAGCTTAAAATTTTAAGATTGTTAGTTTAGATTGACTACATTAAAAAAACATTGTAAAATCAGTCAATAAGGTTAGGTGAGTATACGAGTTGCAGCTTTTAAGTAAAAATAATAATATAATATTTCATTTAGGACCCTGAAAACAGCATTTGAAAATTCTGACTTGTATCTGAGAAACTATAGTTTACAGGTTAAATTAGGTAGGCTATGCAATGAGACAGCTGTCACCATGTTGCCACTTTAGAACGTAGTCGAGAATATTTTAAATGAGAAATATCCTTGATCCTGTTGTTGTTGCTACCCTACTGTTTACTTGATACTATTGGTGACCTAATTCTGTGGTTTTTCAAAAATAATTAAAAATAGGCAATTTAAATTTCAGTATGTTAGGGCCAGCCGTTTACCATTTTGAATGAATATTGAAGAATACTGAACAATATTCACTTCAAATGGAAAACAATTAGGGTGGAATACGCAAATCCGGTGAACTACCGACCAGTCACCCTGACGTCCTGTGTAGGAAAAAGTAATGGAGAGGCTGGTGTGCAGGTGTGTGGTGGGAGTAGTAAATGACCTAAGTTGGATGGACTATGGTCAGCATGGATTCAGGAGAGAGTTCTCATGTGAAACACAGATGGCGGAGTTGCTGGAAGATCTGGGAGAAGCAGATAGATGCAATTTTCATATTTTTGAAAAGGTATTCGATAAGATACAGCATAAGAAACTAATGGAGAAGGTAGAGATGCTGGTAGAGGTTGGATAGTAGACTTTCTGCAGGATAGAAGACAGTTGGGAAAGGTCTGAAGAGGGGGAAGTGACGTCCGGAGTGCCACATGGAAGTGTTATGGGTCCCCCTGTTGTTCACAATAATGATGAACAATATTGGAGATGGAGGCCGGGTTGAGAGTACATATTTGAGGATGATTGCGTAGTGTATGAGGTGGAGGGGGAAGGGGTATATCTATGCACGGTGACATGAGCAGACTGGAACAATGGACAGAGGAGAATGGGTTGTCACTGAATGTTAAAAAGATAAAGGTGGTGAGAATCAATTGGAAGAGGAAGGCAATGAGGGAAGTGTATAGCTAGAAGGGGCAGGTGATAAAGGAGGCAGACGATTATAAGTACCTAGGGGTGACCCTGCAAAATAACTTGGGATGGGCAAAACAGGTTCAGTGGTGATGAGCAAGGGGAGGAGAGCACAAGGATTGCTTAGCAAGACCCCAAAGGGAGCAGGGAGGAGGGTAAGGGAAAATGCATACTCCAAATTGTCAGGCCAGTATTGGAGTATGTGAATGTGATCTCGGACCCCTATCTTGTGGCGGAGGTAAGGAAGCTGGAGAAGGTGCCGCGTTGAGCAGGGAAGTGGGTGATGAGTATGTGGAGAAAAAAGGGCACGAGGTAAAATGCATAAGCTGACATAAATGATAAGGAGTTGGGGTGGAGAGCATTACAAGGGAGGAGAAGGGTGGAAAAGTTAGTCAGACTGCATAAGGTGATAAAGGGAGAAGGGGGGTTGATGGCAGTAAGGAACTAGGGTGCACAGAGATGGCTAAAAAGGGCGGAAAGATCACGGGTGAAAGCTCCAGAGGAAATGGAGGCGAACTGAAAGTGTTTCCTTGGGAGGACAAGGCGGAATGGAATGGGCTGGAAGAAGGAATGCTCTAAGTGAGAGATGCAAGGGATCTGAGAAGAAGACTAAAAATAAAGGGGGGAGGGGGAAATGAGTGAAAGGGGAGGACTCCTGGCCACTGGGTGAAAGCAAAAACCTTGGCCACAACCGTAATTTGCTGTTATTAAAAATGCCTGTCTCTTAGAAAAGTATCAACTATGCTATATGCCTGAGGATCTTTGTAAAACCACAGTATCAAGCTGAAGCTAGCATCATGAAAACAATAACGTGGCGACAACAATCAGGCATATCTCTAATTAAAAACAGTCGCGGCTACGCTAATAAGGAACAACATTGCGGCGGCTGCGAACTGTTAAATCGTATAAACGGTTAGTTAGGTTAGCTTCATTTATAATAGTGAAGCTGTTATTTTAGTAAAATTTTGAATTAAATGTTTTTTTGCGACTGGGAATTCGCCAATCTCTGGGCAGCCCTCACATTAAAATTGTTTTTACTTAAAATGTGATTAAAACGTATCATTTTAATTCATAATCTAAAGTACTCTTTCCTTATTATCACTTTTTTTTTTTTTTTTTTTTAAATAATGGAAGTAGTTCACAGCTCCACGTTTTTATAGGAAAATAATTATTGACCACATCGGTCCTATATAGTAAAGAAGAGGTAATAAGCTCTTACACTAGGCAACACTTCAAAAGTAAAACATTATATATTATGACTTTTAAGCTCACCTTTAAATGCAATTAGTATTCACGAATATGTTTCTACAATAGGTAAATATTCCCAAATATTTACAATAATAACAAAACCGTTGCATCCATAGAAAGAGTATTTTAGTATAAGGCAGGCACTACGTAAGGACAGCCATAGAGCCTACACGTTCCTTGATCTAAACAATTTCACTTCCCTTGGGGCCGTATTCCAAGACACAAATATAAAAGTTAAGGTGTTGAATTTGCAATACCTATCCCGAACCGTATTCCAAGTGCATGACAGGACACGGCCAGTCCCTTATTTTTAGGGCACTAATTTTTGGTGTCCTATCTGTTGCCAATTTGATCAATAACTGTATATATATATTTTCCCTTTATAATGAACTTTAACGGAACTTTTACAATTACAATTTCCCCAATTTCCCCCATCCCCACCAAATATCTAAAAAAACAGCATTGTTTATTCTTGTACAACCAAAATTAAATATTTTATTTCACATTATATTTCCATAGTTTAAAAAAATAAGTAAAAATTACGATGGATTCCACGAAGTACAACTGTTTATAGCCTCGCACAAGTCCTCGTTTATTAAAACGGCTGCCGATCTGATACCTTACAGCAGTTCAGTTAGGACACGTTTTGGAATATGACCCGAGAGTTAGGGTACGGCAGTTGCCCAACAAGGTACTGCAAATTCGCTACCTTACTCAAATGTATTGGAATACCACCCTAATATCACACAATGAACATGCCACGGCAGTCTCGCAGGATGCAGTTACGAGTGTTCTGAAGACAGCCAGTAACGAAAGTCTTAGGGTGGCTCAGTGAGTGTGACCTTAAATAACACTTACTTGTGATTGCAGCTGGCAGGTGTATGCGCGGCGGTTTATCGAAAGTGGAAAGCTGGAGTCGGTCAGTGCCATATGTAGCGTTATCAACGATGCGATACGGTGCGGAACGATCGGGATAAGCCCGGGCCCGCAAAATACATGCAGAGTCGATGTGAGCAGCTATGAAATAAAAGAAAAGGTTTAGGTATAAAATGACTGCAGAATGTCCGATCGGTGAAACAAGGCGAAAGGCTGCTCATGGACACACGTCTTGACCCTGCGCGGAATGGTTGGAGACTGTAAATTTATTAACATATTGTCTTCCTGTGAACTGTATTAGTGGGATTTCTCCTAATCCGACTTGGTCATTGTCACGGACACTTTAATTAATCGCAGTGGCCACGGTGAATGTTATGGAGGTTCGTTGTCTGCTACGTGCGTGCGGCGTTCGCACAGACCTGCTACGACGCACTTATTTAATGACTGGTATTTAATAATTTGTCCTAATGTCGATTCCCTTAATTGTTTTATGGGTTCGAGCCCCTGGGCTTCCGTGCACTTAAGTTTCTTTATGTATATTGGGGTCACGCCCGAGGCGCTCGCCTGACTCATTCCCATTTGGCTGGGGTTCACTCCGAAAATCGGATCGGGTATTAGCGGTGCGGGGCACGGGTTTAGAGGCCATGGTCAGTACGAATTCAAACGCACAGCCCCCCCCCCCCCCCAAACCAATGGAAGCCCGTCCCCGCCGAGTGTTCCTAATCCCACGGCTCGATGACCCCCTAGAGAAGACGGCACCCTTTGTGGCGTGATCCCGTGGCCCGTGGCGTTTTGACGCAGGCGGGCGCCGCTTTGGTCGCTGCGGTGGCAGCTGGGCCAGGAGGCAGCGCCCCGGCACGTGAAATGGTGGCGCTGGCGGGCGCTGCCTAGGTCGCTGCTGGGGCAGCTGGGACGGAAGGCGGCGCCACGGTGCATGAAGTGGTGGCGCTGGCAGGCGCCGCCTCGGTCGCTGATGGGGAAGCTAGGCCGGAAAGCGGCGCCGCTGCGCGTGAAATGTTGGTGCTGGTGGGTGCCGCCTTGGTCCCTGCTGGGGCAGCTGGGCCAGAGGGGGGGGCGCCTCGCTGCGTGAAGTGGTGGTGCTGGCAGACCTCGTCTCGGTCGCTGCTGAGGCAGCTGGGTGGGTAGGTGGCACTGCAGCGCGTGAAGAGGTGGTGCTAGCAGATGCCACCTCAGTTGCTGCTGGGGCAGCTGGCCTGGGGGGTGGCGCCGCGGTGCATGAAGTGGTGGTGCTGGCGGGCGCTGTCTAGTTTGATGCTGGGGCAGCTGGGCCTGGAGGCAGCGCCATGGCACGTGAAGTGTGGTTGCATCGCGACGAGACTGCCCAGGACGTACCCGGCCAGATGGGCCGGAGGTCGACGCTCTTGTCGGGGTCGCCCTCGCAGGCTACTCCCCTCGGGACTCGTCGGACGTGGCCCCCTGTAGGGCTGGCTTTCTCGCTCGGGTATCAGCGCCGGGCTGGGTGAGATCCCCCCAAGATGGTGTCGAGTACACATTCCCTCAACCTCGCTGGACTGTGCCGAGTCCTTAGCAGATGGACGGTCTCTTCTTAGCGCGGGTGCGTGATGGTGTCGTAGAAAGTGTCCTCGGTGAGGGAGGCTGCGTGTCCCCAACCGCCTCTTGTCAGGCTCTGGGGCGGCTCCGCCTCGGCCTCATTTGGGTCGGAGATGATTGGCTCCGTACTAGGGAGTGCTCTGGCAGGGATCCTCTGTTTCCTCCCCCGTGACCTCCATTACTCGGCACCGGGCATGGCTGGGCTGGCCCCTTCTCCGCTGGTGTGGCGTGGTGTATGTTCCCACGGATCCTTTTGCCTCGGGGAGGGGAGGCTCGCTCTCTGGGGCATCCCCCTGTGTCGGGGCTGCTATAAAGCAGGGGGCCTCACGGGGGTCAAGTGGGGTGTCCGTTTCCGGTCCTCCATCGGCGAGGTGTTCCTGCTCTTCCGGAGCGGCGTCCTCGGCTGTTTCTTGCGGTTGCCTGAGTCCTCCGGGAGGGTGCGCAGCAGGAGTGTCTGGCCCGTTGGTCGGGTTCGGTCGGGAGTGGTTCCCCGGGAATCGCCGCCACTCGCAGGTGGTCTCGGTGGATTTTCTGTACGCGGCGGCCGCCTAGGTCCACCATGTTGGACGTTGTCCCTAGGCACCGTGTCACGGTGTAGGGGCCTTCCCAGGGGGGGGAGTCCGGCGCAGTAGTTGCGTGGCACTGCCGACAGGGGGTGTGCCCGGGCTTACACACTGTCGCCGGCACACAGTTATGCTGGTGATTGTGCAGTCTGTGGTGTTATGTCTTGGCTGTAGTGCGCTTGTCGTGCTCGGACTGCATCGTGTTCATGGGTGCGCCGTTGGTCGCGATCCTCCTGGTGCTCTCCCAGGTGTGGAATTCCGTGGGTGGCCAACTCGCCGGGTAGCGGCAGGTTGCGCCCCAGGGTCATTTCCACGAGATTCATCGCAGTGGCCTCATTCACGGGCCATCGGATGCAGAACAGTGCGTCGGCGATGTGGTGGTACCACTAAGTGTGGTCCTCCCCCAGGTGTAGCTGCAGTTGGACCTTCAGGTCTTGGTTCCTGCGGTAATTTTTAATTAAATAATATGAGAAATGTTATACATTGTTTTTGCAGAATTGGAAACACTAATTACAAAATGACCAACTTCCGAATTAGCACGATTACATTCGTGGCATGGCTTCAAGTACTCTGCAGTTCACAGCATGTTTTCGCAAGAATCTGTCTCCTAGTGGTGCATGACAACTTGACACTCGGCCAGTTTGTTATCAACCTTCATCAGGGCTAAGAGCATTTCGCTCTGCGATAGTTGTTACTCGTCCCATTATTGTGATAACACTGATTTTGTCTGTGGTTGGTTTTATTCTGATGCCAGATCAGTCTGCTTATCTGTTGTGCGCAGTTTGTGTTTGCTTTGTTCAGGTGTCACTACGACGTGTCCACGGTTGATACAACGGTGACTTCTTGTTTGGCGACTGTCGCTCTGCTTCGCGAACATTCGCATTGGTCCGACTTTGCATGTCCAAATGATCGTAAGCCAAAGTTTGCTCTCGGAAATCAGAGATATTTTCAAAGATTCTGACCGTAAGATGCAGCTGATAACGCATTGGAATTTGTCATAAATTCATAGCTATAAATTCTTCATCATTCAGAGCTATGTCCAAGTAATGTGTTCGCTCGAATATGTCACTGAGGTGAGCCTCTAGTGACCAGCTACGCTTTGGTTCGAATTTTTCGCTGAGCAGCTGTGCTTGTATGTTGCCTTGTATTTCCATACTCCAGTGTTGGTGTAGGAATAGTTGGCAATACTGATAGTATGCTGCCTTGGTATACTCCCCACCAGTAATATGCGGTACTTTTGAAACATAAACTTTGTGCTGGAAATTAGGTGTTTCGGCATGTTTTTGACGTGACAACGTCTAATAAATCGATGAACGCCAATTACACGCACGAAAAAGTGTCCGGTAAGGCACATTGTCCCAGTACGATGTGTCCCCGTACGCTCATTGTACGCTTGCTCCGCATCTATCTCTCTTCCACTCGATTGGAACAACCATCGATTTGAATTTTCAATGATGTTTTCGTCGTTTGAATTATTTTTATGTAATTTAACGATCGTCCACCGATTTTCAGCACAATCGGTATGGTTATTTAAAAGTAATGTTGAATTATCAAATATGTTTTTGTACGTACAATGGTGTTTTACAGTTACACATAATAATTCAAATTGCACCCAGGATCTTTAGCACAATGTTTTAAAAAATATTGTAGGACATTTTAATAAGTTTGATGTATTTGGGATGCGAATTTGTTAGAAAATCGTATTATAAAAACGAAATAATATTATTCGCGTATGGTACTGCCATCTACTGTAACGGACGCGAACCGAACGAATAACGCTATCAATCAACTACACGTGAACTGTTTCGTCGACTGTTTATAAAGTGAAGTGAAAAGTTAATATGGTTTTCATTTCTTATTACAACAATTACGGCAATAAAGGTTAATTATTCTTGCATTTTAAAAATCTGATTACTAGTATAATTTCAAGTATTTATTCTTTTATTATTAAAATAAAAATGATTCAATTTTATTCATAAAAGTATGCAATCATTTTATCAATGTTTTGTTATGATGTTGTCACGTTAAACTATCGTCCGTAAACCAACTTTACAGGCAACCAATTTTTTTTAATTTTTATTATAAATTTTAATTATTTTTGTAAATTTTATATTTTATATAATTTGGTTACAAAAGGGTGATTTACACTCTGTTAGGCTGGTGTACTCTACTTATTTAAACTTTGCTGCAGTGGCACGAGGCACATTATCTCAGGGGCCAATCTGATATTTTGCATGTCTAAAGATGTCGTTAGCAGCCCAGATGACATTTCTCCCGCTTGCAATCACATCTGTGGTCTGTAACATTATTTCCCTGCATGACTAAATCTGCACACATCAGCTCTGGACGAGTTGTTACCACTTCCCAGAGACCAGCTTACAACAGCTCTTCCCATCACGCATACGTCTTAGGTTCACTCATAGAAAGTCACGTTAGGATGATCTTTCCCAGCCTCGTTGCGTTTTTTATCCACCCTCACCCCCCAGTCCCCTCCCCATGGTTCTCAGAATTTAGCCCTGACACGAACTCGCCAGGCAGTGGCCTACTTCAAGGACGATTTGCCACAGAAAAAATATGTGCAAATATGGACCACACACAACATCTAGCGGCAGAAATAGTAACTTCTTCACTTGTAACCAGCTAGTGGAGCCTACGCCCACAACGCCTGGTGACGACATTGCTAATCTTCCTCTTTCTTTCCCCTGTAGGCCGCCAGAGAGCAGCACTGACTGTGCCATTAGCCCCAGGCTGTAGTAGACACCTCGGGCGAGTCGATCTCTATTTGTTTCAGTCACCCCTCAACAGGTACCGCTAAAATTGGCCAGTGCTACCAACTACGATATTTCGAAGTCAGAGTTTTTTGTGATTCACACGCGGAGAACTTCGGAACCTTTCGGTCCGGACGCCAAAGTCCCCCCAACCCCTTGAATGAGTTATTCATTTTAATTAAGAGATGCGGCTCATCCGGGGACACTTCGCGTCGCGATTCCAAATGGACTGTTTTAGATTATCGGCGGATCGGCGAGACACACAACAAGACTTCTGTCCGGCCGTAACTGACGATGTAGTCAATTAGACAAGGAATTCTATCCTTATAAATTCTTTAAGTAGTTTAGTCCATCTGTACAGTACACAGGATAGAAGTTATTTTTTTAAATATACATATATTTTTTTAATTATGGAAACGCCCGCGACTCCCGTGTTTCCGCGATCTTCAGATCCGGACGCGCTATGCTTCAGACCCTAGAAGTCAACTTCCCTGTCTGGTGAGTTACTATCAGCTTTATTCTCCGACCTTCCCTTATCTTTTTGCGGGAATTTTCTGTCCAGTTTGCTAACTGTCTGTGTACCAGTTCTGATCATGTTTGATGTGCATTTTCGCACACTTCCTCTCCAACAAACAAGTGCCCTGACACCATGTTGACTGCTGAACTCCGACCAGCGAATATCAGACCTCCGGTCCTACTGTATTTATGAACCTTTTGGAACAACATTTAAATTTTTACGTTCGAAGAAATAAGAACTATATAAAACTTTCGTTCTGGACTTTCACCATTTGAATTGGGATTGTTTATGCCGCTTTGTATTATTTTTAAATTTAATTGAGTTTGTTTATTTATGTTAAGTAAAAACTTTAATAATTAATTTAGGGCTGGCCCATATATTTTTAACATAAGCGAGAGCTCTTTTAATTATGTAGTTGGAATCATACTTTAACACATTTTATACCTCTTATTCTTTTGTCTCTTTCAACTGTTATAAGTTTAATCAATTAAATAAATATGGAGTAATTATATTCAGATAGAATCACACCTTGTTTCTGTTCATTCCTCATGACCTTGTGAAACTAAAAGATCCACTGTTGCAGCAGTGTGTAATGTCGTTGGTAATATTTATGTTTTTAATCTGATTTACCTACACTGCCTCAACGTAACAAAAATGGTAATATTAGTGAGATAACTTTCTATCTGATTTGGTTTGATTTATGAGCAAAGCTGTAACAACTTAAACAAAGTATTTGCTCTGCTTCTGTAAGATTAAAGCACTTAGCATACTCATCTAATGACTTTAAAAAAATTTGCTAGGGTTTTCGTTTGTTTTGCAGAAAATGTTGGTATCTCTTCGGCCCAATGACGCGAAGGATGATTAAGCATAGTGGCTGCGTCTGAAACTAGTATCGGCTGTCCGTTTGCCGTGGTTTTTATGACGTGTTACGTGCTTGACGACTGGTTGTCTGTGTGCAACGGTGAAGCCGGAATTTGATGTTCAGGTTGTTGTGTTGCCGGTGATTCCAGTACGCGCGCGTTAGTAACGATTAGACACATCCTGTGTACACAACTCTCCAAACGCTTTTTTTTATTATATAAAGTTTTAAATTCTTGTGTAGTGTTGGTCTCGGGTTGCTGTAGAGTTTGCTGTACGTGCGAAACATATTTTTAAACCAGTCGTGGTTTGCATAATTTTTTCCTGGGCCACACGCCTAGCTGTGTCCTGACTGCGGTCTCTGCATTCTCTATGGATTGCTGCATGCATTCCATCTGAATTTCGATGAAACTAACTTTCGTGGTGACTGATTCGTGAAAGTTTTGTGCATCTTTGCATACGTTATGTATTTGTGCAGTGAAGTGTTGTTTAACCGCAGAGATTTTATTGTCTACTCTTTGATAACACTTCCGCTTGCTTTTGATTTAGTCTTTCAATTATTTTTGCGTTTGGACATGCTAATTAATCTGAAATACTTTTATTTTGTTTGGCCTGTTGTCGTGACAAGTCCTCCGAAAGGCCACGCGACAACTCCACCACTTCAGCTTTTTGACGTGCTAATTCATCTGAAATACAGTTTGTATGCAATGTTAGCGACGCGTTTAGCAGTGTGGAAAATGTGTTAAAAACATGCATGAAATCATCCATTGTAATGACATTCGTTCCCGTCTGTGATGTGTTTGCTTCTGCGTTGGAAATGTTTTCTTCCTCTTTGGAACATGGAAACTTTTCCACATCATCAATGGCGCTTGCCTGAACAATAACTATATCAATATTTTCCTTATGAGTCACGTAACTAACGGGCGATAAAACCTCGCTATCTGAGTTATCACTAATTTCTGCTGAATTGTGTTCATATTCCTCTTTTCCATCTGCGGCCTTGCTTTTGCGACGTAAAAAGTACGTACCTTCATTGCCGGGCATAGCTGCTTGTGTGTGTGTGAGTATGTGTGTGTGTGTGAGAGTGTGATTGTGTGAGTGAGTGTAAGTGTTTGAGTGTGTGAATGTGAGTGTGAATGTGTGAGTGTGAGAGTGTGTGAGAAAGTGTGTGTTTGTTAAGTTGTGTGAGTGTGTGAGAGTGTGTGTGCGCGAGAGTTTGTGTGACTGTGAGAGTGGTGTGTGAGTGTTGTGTGAGTGTGTGTGAGTGTAAGCCTAAAGTTACTATTTTTGGTAAAAGTATTGTTTTTATATACACGTAACACAACTACTTAGTAGTCTGTGGATTTCAGAATCAGGTACGTACATCTGTGGATGAGGGATAGTAGGAATCACAACACACCCTTTCCAAATCACCAAGAAATCCTTAATGAACTATACAAAACTATCATTTACGCCAACAAAAGGAAATAAATTGAAAGGAAATACATTGTAAGTAAAATAGTGGGCAAAGTTGTTCTATCTTTGCTCCCCACCCACACCTCCTTCTCCTTTCCCAGAACAAATACAGTTCTGTGTATGCTTCTGGTCAGAAACTACCTTGGCATGGTTACAACCAACACATCCTTGATAGTATCTTGAAGTATGCTAATCTGTCAGCAAAAAAAAAAAAAAAAACATCCAATTCCCAAATTTTCACTGTTAATTAGAGATAATGCCCAATGTGATTACAAATGGGCATGGAAGATAAATAACTCGATTTGAAGTATTTATAACAATTTATTGAGTGGAAAGACGAAATGTTTTGATGTAATATTTGTTATGTAAAAAGAAAAGAATTTACATAACTAAACACTGTTGATAAGTTCGTTAACACTGTCACAAAATTTAGAAATATCTACTTAATTGTTAGATTCACATTAATAAAAGTAAAAAAAAAATGTTATGTAGGAAAAAGTGGTAAAAATTCTCTTTCACATAGGTATATAAGATTAAACTTTGTTGTTAATGTCGTGATTATGTGGTAAACGATGCTTGCTGTTTTAATTTAGTACACACAACGATAATTAGTGATATAGGTAACATTGAATTATTATCGTAAATTGTATATGAATAAAAAAAACAATTTCCACAAGACCTGACATAATTAGTGTGTATTGTGATATTCGAGTTTTTTGTGTCCATGATTTTTCTAATTACTAAAGTAAAACAGCAACAATAATTAACCATAGAACCTATAAACATAATATCATACGATAATATCAGGATCAAGACATAAAATTAAATACGCGATATTAAACAATTACCGCTTGTTTTAATAGGCCTACTGGGGAAACTCACCAAAAAACAATAAGTAAACACATCGAGTACTGTATCTCTAGAGACTTGTTTCATATGTGATTGCAAAAAACAGTGCATTTCTCCAGATGTTAGAGATTCGATAAGTCACGAGCAAAGATAGTATGTACCATTAATGTTTTTGCTTCTGTAAATTGCACATCTTTGATTTACATTTCTAAATTGCGTCTGGCGATTTTTTTTTCTGCATAAATATAGTGTAAGTATTGCCAGAAGTTTTTTTTCTGAATAAAAAATGTATATTTTTTGCATCCTAGCCAACTTACAGTTATTTCAGAGCAGACCCAGAAGAAACTCCACCGGACATTTAAATGGTCTGGCATCGCCCACGATGTTAGAGACTATCGAGGAACTGCTAAAACTGCCAGCAATAAAGGCAGATCGGGTCGATGGAGTGAAGCAGCAACAACCTCACTGGCTGTGTGAGCCCTTTCATACCATTTGCTCTGGACATAATCGGCCTATACCTGCGCACTTCCAGGGGAAAGCACTTCCTTGTAGTCATTACGTACATTTATAATCGGGGTGACGAGGCTTTTCCAGGATCTGTTTTTTCTTGAAAAAAGGGGGAGGGGACGACAACAGTTGGGGCCCTATTAGAGGGTAATATCTTTCCATGTTATAATTTATTACGTATTTTGCTCAAAGACAATGAGTACCAGTTCGGGGATAGATGCTGGTATACAGACTGCTGCCGATGGGGCATCACTCACCACACAACACCAAACCACCCACCACCCATGTGCTAACCCCACGGAGTGGAGGAACCTTGACATAAAAATGCAAATTTATCTCAACCTTTGGGACGACCACTCTAAGTGGGCTGTCCACACCTTCAAACTGCTAAATGCTTAAGAAGGTGCATGAACGCTGTTATTGGCTACTCACCTGCTGAATTTCTGGAGGGACAAAACCTAGCCCTTTCTGGGGAATGCCAGGTGACTGCGGTCTCCACCAAAGATATACTGAAGGAGAAGATACAAACAGATATCGAGGCACTGCAGGAGCAGGCCAGATGGCAGCAGGGGCAATTTCTTAAGGCTAAGATACTCCAGACCACCCAACAACACTCTCCCAGAGAACCCAGCCATTGGGTATATTTTAAGTAGCACCACCTCTCAGCAGGTGCCTGAATCTTTTGTGCCTGACTGGCTCCTAAGTAGTCGCATCCTCGACATATCACCTGGAAAACTGTACCCTCTTCCTGTGCAGTATGCACACCAAGTGGCTGCCCTGTCAAAGTACACAGAGACAATCTGTGCTTGGTGACCGACATTTCAGATCAGAAACTGACACCAGAGGGTCTAATTTCTGGCTGGAACATCAGCTCTGAGTCCTATGAAAATCGTAACATAAAAACATGCCAAGCTCAGCAAACGAGCCCCCTACTCGCCCCACCTGTGAAAGCAGTGATAAATGAGTGAAGAGAATTTCCCCAAACTAGACCTTTCCAATCCAGTGAACACTACACTCGCCCCACCTGTCAACATAGAGACAGATGAGGGTAGCCACAGCTCACCAAGATCAACCCCACCGACCTCAAAGAGCACTAAAATCAACCCTTCTATGGAGGTACTGGGATGGTAACAAATCATTTGGCACCCAAATGACGAAGGGGCAGAATCCGAGATTCACGAGCCAGATGAGTTATGGTGACCGCTAGACATGAGTCTAAGTGATTCGACTATTTAAGTAACAGTAGAGGAATCAGACTCAGAGGTGAAGGTACCAGGAGAATAAGAGATGGTATCACCACCGCATGCAATGGACTCTGACTCGGGTACTAGAGCAACCAGGAGTCAGGGATGGCTAGTGTAGGTGAGTCACCGGAGTGCGACAGTCATGGAGAATTGGAAGCAATGTCCACATGTGCCACAAGTTCGTGAGCTGAGCTTTCCATACCTCCACCCAACGACAGGTCTGCAAGAACCACTATCACTCCCGCACAAGTCCATTCGACACAGATACACAGGGCTCCAGTTTACCTGTAAGATTACCAATTGTAAAATCCCATGTCACTACCAAACGACATGCCCGTGGTAACAGCAGTCACCTCCTATGTATGTGGTTCGACCCGAATATGCAGAGCACCAGGTCACTTGAGTGACTACGAGTGGGGCAGCTCCCGAACTCCAGCCGACTCTGTAGCATCATGTAATCTTTACAATACTTATCTTCATTTATAGAGTCAATATTAGATGATAAATAAATGTATTTAATTAACTGAGCTATCCTAGTGTGGTCACACCACAATATAAAGCAGTACATTGGCCCAGAACCCATGCTCCTAATCGAAGACCCAGTGCGACGACCCGGTGCGCCGATCCAGTGTGTGTTTCAATGCCGCCATACTGATATGTGATGCCGTCCCTGATACCTGTCCTGAAATTATGCTAATTAAATACGTGAAAGGAAATTTGGTCTGAAGAGCGGGGTTCTTTGCCTCGTGGCTGCAGGCAGGGACGTGTTTCCAAAGGGCCCCCCGGGCTGTTAAGGCCACACAGGATGCCGTACTTATGAAAATAACACACGTGGATTTAACTGATTTATTACTGAAGCACACGTTACAAAACTTGACTTCGCTTAGGCACTTTCACGTGACTGGCCGTATCATCGTCGACCTCCACTCTGCCCACATGTCCCTCAAATGGCGGTATTGTATAACGTTGACGTCACTCCCGCTGCCTGTTTTAGCTGTTAATTAATTATTAGCATTGTGAAATATCTCAGGGGTTTTAACGGGGGTTCGGCCTCGTGGCTGCAGGCAGGAGCGCGTCTCGTTTCGAAAATTACCTGGGCTGTTCAGGCCACCCAGGATGCCTTGTAAATGAATAATCAACGAGTTACAGGACACTGCACTTTATTCAGTATTGATACACTCATTCGTCCCGATACTGGCCGCGTCCGTTGTCGGACC
Source organism: Bacillus rossius redtenbacheri (assembly GCF_032445375.1). Taxonomy (NCBI): domain Eukaryota; kingdom Metazoa; phylum Arthropoda; class Insecta; order Phasmatodea; family Bacillidae; genus Bacillus; species Bacillus rossius. Next base: position 40,311,848 of record NC_086333.1, on the reverse strand, counting down.
GCTATGACACGCGTATCTCTATACGTGACGGTTTGCGCGACCAAGATGGATTGCAAAGTTATATCGACAAACTGAAACAGTGGGTTCTGGTTCCTGTGAAAGGTTTAGCAAGTGAATGAAACTGGTACTGCCCCAACTTAGGCGGGCTGGTACAAATGTAGAAAAGTTCCTATGTTCAGGATGGTTTGCAGTCTAGCCTGCTGCGAATTATTAACGTTTCAGTAATTACGTGGACACGCCAACTGGTGACGTACACGCAAAAGTCCCTTACAAATGAAAGTTAGTCAATTAAAATACACGTTACACTTTGCACTACAAAAACGGAGAAAGTTACAAGACGAAAGTTAGTCAGTGTTATTCTCAACACTTATTATTGAGGATCTACGACGATAACGATTAATTGGCTATTCAGCCGAAAATTGCGTACCACTACTATGCGGTCCTTAAACTGGACATGGAATTACGTATGAAAAATAAAGTTCCCCGATGGGAGGAATTTAATAAATCAAGAGTCGCACGAAATAACGTGCGACTGGGTTGGGGTCGGCGCCGAGTTGATTAAAAGATCTACAAAAATTACACTATTGCTGAAATGTTGAAGAGATGCTAAAGTTGATGACCCGACGTTCGCGGAGCGCCCAACCCCTTCGAGTTCCAGACGGTAACTGAGCGCGAGACCGCCCTGCGGCCTCGCGCCTAACCACGTGAAACGCGGGAAAACCAACCCGGCCAGTTTTGGACTTAAAGACAAGTTACAAAATATATGCTTATAAAACAATTAGACATAATTTCCCTTACATGAATCCTCTTTTAAATTGTTATTAATTTAGTTGTTTAAATTTGACAAATAATTATATATAATTAGTTAGGCGCATTGCCACACCCGGCCGGGCGCTGACGTAGCTCTGGTGTTCGTCGCGGCGCACTTTCACACACTCACGCTCGGGCGTGTTCGATGCACTTAGGGGCAAGTGTTGTTGTGGCATAACGACCTTTGCGGACCAGAGAGAGCACCGGCGGTTGGCGTCAAAGTCTCACGGTGTTCCGAGGACAACTTCAAAGTGGGGTGCAGGCTACCCTGAGCTACGGTGACGATGATTCGTGACGCGGCAAGACTAGTGCCCAGCATGTGGTAGTCCGTACGGTAGGTAATACGAAAATATGCTAATGACTGCAAAGGGATTAAAATAACACTGAAATAGACATAGGCGTGATGATGAAGGCAAACACTAACATTATCACAGAAATCAAACACTAAAGTCATTACGAGCGAGTCCCGGGCTCGGGGTTGTTTCGGTACCTTTGCTCATGGAAATTACGTAAATCGAGGCTCGTCCTCGTAGTGGCGTGGGCCACGTTAAACTGGGAACGGGCGCGGCGGAACCCAGCGTGGTATCTCGTCCGCGACCGTTGCACATCCCAGGGAATGATGTGTTCACAAGTTCAGTTACGCGTTCGGCACAATGCCGCCCTGCGTGGGCAATGTACTAGCTCTCCGAAGTGAGATATAAAAGCGTGAAGAGCAGGCACCTCGGCGGGCTGCCTAAAGCATGATCAATTACATAGCACATGTGAAAGACTCGTAGTCGAGTCGCACATTTTAATTAAGGACCGTACGAAATATCTTACGGCCGGTTAGGGCCGACCGTGGAGCTGTACAATGAAGATTCAGTAATATTACCTATGGATGTTACATGTGGAATCTGGCGCGAATGTTGGATGCTCCCCGTTTGCGGGGCTGCCGGCCCTGGTGAGTGCTGGAAGGCTACTGCTGACTCTCCCTGGCAACCGGGCCAGGGAGGGGAGGAAAACCCGTGGGAAAAAGACGGAGCGCGGGAAGATGATGCCGGCCAGTTTTGTGAACGGAAATAATTTACAATATCATTAATTAACAAGAATTATTAGGCTCATTAAAAGTTGTAGTTTGTGTTCGTTAATTTAATTACATATGCACTGGATTACATATGCGCATTGCCACACCCGGCCAGGTGCTTTGTACACTTAGCCGGCCGTGACTGACATCACGCCCTTCGAAGCACTGCACTAAGCTACACGCGCGGGCGTGTTCGGCGCACTGACACTGGTTCAGGTGTTGAGGACACATAACGGCCTGTGCTCTCAGAGGGAGCATCGACGGCGGCGTCATATGTTTATAAACAAAACCCAGGGAGCCGCATAACCCAAAACCCGCACACAGAGAGCGCCACAAACACCCACTCAAGGAGAGCGACCCCATGTTGTTGCCACAAGGACATCATTTAAAGTGCGAACAGAAAAAACCCAACCATCTTATAGTACTAAAGGAAGTGTCTATGTACATAACTGCCTTGTTTGGAGGGTGGGGGGAATTTGAAATTAACTGTCGGTGCTCCTCTATCAAATAGTCTCTTATGGTACATCGACACCCACACCTTTAGTGTGTTCATGGAACGAACACATAAGTGGTGTGAGTTAGTGCAGCGAAGGGAACGACTTAAAGACCGACTGGTCGATAGCCTACCATGCAGTTATTGAGGAGTTTTTATGTATTTATTCGCCACTATACTGTATGTACTCGCCCACTGGATATAGATTCAAAACATTGTTATTTATTTATTTAATCACTAATTGTTAATAGTAAATCAAATTAACTTCATCACTTATCTATCCTATGTACAATAATATCGTTTACTGTGTGATTATTCCGCAAATTTCAGCTTGAATTGTTCCTGCACTCTGCATACTTTGCGCGGGAAATATGGCCCCCGGTGGCACCGAGCTTCTGAGGCCACGCCTGTCGCTGCTCACTCGGCACAGGGGTCGGACGCATCCGCGTACCACAGGATCTACAATAACTAGCGATCACCAACTGTAAAATTTTAAGCATAAGTTTCCTAATCTTTTTGCATCGGTCCCGTGTCCAGCCCCACTTTCGGTGCAGTTTGAATGAACCCTTTGTCGTCGTCCCTCCGAAGGCCATAAAGCCCGGCCTCCAACCGCCAATATTAAACCCCGCTAACGGAACGCAACCCTAGCCCATGTCACGTGAGTCAAGTGAGCCGTCGACGTCGGTGAGTGTTTTCACAGATTACACCCATATGCCAACACCACCAAACAGTTCTTCAGCATCATTAATTACTGTGAGTAATTAAGCGATTTTTGAATAACAAAACAACTCTTAAGAGTGAAAGTGCATCGTAGGGGTGAAGCGGTATTCCCCGTGGGAAACCGCAATTAATAAATGTCCGGAACGTCCCTTGCGGCCTTCCGCCAATAATTAACCACAGCATTAATCAACCTAATTCACCTCCCTGTTTTCACCTGCAAATAGCCACTGGAGTAGTCAAAAAGTGACAGACAGTCTCCAGCTTGACTTTTGATTTTCAAATATTATTAATCTCAAATTTATTATGTATTATTATTATAGGCCTTCCGCCAACTAATTCAGACAGATGTCATTAAGATACGAGGGTTCTCGAAATAATAATTACTAATTATAATTGTAAAATTGGAATAACGGCACATTAGAAAGTTCGGTGCGTCATGACGCTTCCTCCCCTCCCAAGCCGGCACAAAGCGGCAGTAGAGTTTTACTCACGGGCCAGGGCGGACGTCTGATCCCACGGGGAGACTTCAACTTTTGTACTCCTGATTCTTCATATTGGTAAATATCATAATTCATTAAAATCTCTTTTTCCTCTCCCCGCGTGCCCCCGTGCCCTTTTCCGGTGCAGGGCTTAACCCGGCCGCGTTAATTTTTGCTCGTCGCGTAACAACGGTTCGAGACGCAGTCACTTTATGGTCCAGGCCGACTCCCGTGGACAGAAATTATGTAATTCGTCGAGCACACACCTGCCGAACAATTAGGAAACAGTCCTCTATACTGTTTAGAGCCAGTGCGTATTAGAAGCAGGGACTCCCTCCCACCATCAACAGCCATCGATCCTAGTGGAACACGCAGGGGCAAAAACCCAGGACCACCTCGGTTAATCCTCGAATTAACCTGGCGCCCGCCGGAGATTTCCTTTAGAACCACTGAAAACGACTAGGACCGCCCCGGGTCTCGATCACGAGACTGTGGGTGACGGCAAAGCATAATGTAATTTTTTTGTTTTATGTAATGTTTTTCCGAGTTTTATATTTCCGACATCTTTAGTTGACGGGTCGAATTCGCTCATCTACCCTCAGGCAGGAGGTACTATACATGAACGTCGCCCGCACTGGGCTGTCTATGGACTAAACATGTCAACCTTTCGCATAACTTTCTAACTAGTTCACTTACAATGGGAATCTGTGGTACCTACGCAATGTTCGTCCAAGTGGGAAACATGCTTGCACATGCCCTCCACCCATGCTTAAATCATGGGACTACTCATCTCTTGTGAAACTTTGTCTCTGCCTATACTTTGAACAGAACTGAACTCAACCACTCGCGAGAGTTTTCAAGCAGCATCCTGTAGCTCCACGAACATAATCTCTATCATCTTGTGGAGGATCTAGCCACTGTCCCTTCTTTCTCTCTGACTCCTTTTTTTTATTATATTCCGTTGTTACCTGTTAATATGAAACTGGTAAATATGTTTCTCCACTACATTTGCTTTTACTGGTGTAGTGTCCATATTTATTGTGCTGAATATTATTACTATTTGTGGGCACCAGGATTCTCCCCTTATTAAGCTTGAGTGTGTGATAATACCATAGGACATAAGTATTTCTATTATTATAAAACAAATTACTCTCAAACATTAAGATTTAGCTCACACATATTTTTTTTTATTCTAGGGAACAAAAGGAATCCAAAATCATAAATTGAAATAATTAAAATACATAGCTCTATCTCTGTCAGCACAATAATTACTGTTAATGTTATTATAATAAAACCTATAAAGATGTTGGCACTCTAGAACACACGTAGTTTAAAAAAAACGTCTGGATTTAGGTTGCGCACATTTACTCCAAATTAACAAATGTCTCTCAAAGTCTAGGATTTATTATTTTTACACAGTTTTGTATTTTTACCTCGGCTATTTCTCAGTTTTCTTATTGATTGGTCGGTATACACACAGAGAAACGTCTCCCTGGACCTCTAGATCACCAAGTCGTATTGACGCCGTCCCCGTTGCCTGATCTGAATTTTACGTGAATCTAAACTGTTTAATTAATTTTGGGTCTCAAGGGCGGGGTTCCTGGCCTCGTGGCTGCAGGCAGGGACGCGTCGACAAAGGGCCCCCCGGGCTGTTATGGCCTCCCAGGACGCCTTATTAATAAAACACACACGTACTGTTAGCTGTTTTATTCCGTCGCACAATTTACACGTTACATGCTCACGTAACTGGCCGCTTCATCGTCGACCTAAGCTCCGCGCACGCCACCCTCTATTGGCGGACTTTTTACGGCCACACGGTAACCCGGTGGCAAGTACATTGAAGGGGGTTGTTCCCGGCGACTTGCGAGTGGGGTGCTCAGGTGCACGATGGACCTGTTCCGGCCTATGTGAAAGTCCGTGGACGCAACGTGGAATGCGTGGGTGATAGGTCCCGCAAAATTACTTAAGGTAACACACTACACTATAATCACTGTGGTTAGTCCCGCACAGATGGGTATACAAAGGCGGCTACTCCGCGTGGTGGCTGGGGCCACGTTATGCTGGGTACGGGCGCGGTGGAATCCGGCAGGATATCACACGCACGACCGTGGCACGTCCCAGTTAATGACTCGTCCTTACACTTAGGTACGCGTTTGGTGCAGTGCCGCCCCGCGTGGGCGAAGAACTATTCCCCGAGAGGGGATTTCACTGGCGTGAGGCGCAGGTGCCACGAGGGGTCACCTAATTGATTACGTATCACACGATAAAGCCCGATGGCGGGCTACACATTATATTAAAGGACCGTGCGAAATCGCGAACGGCCGATTCGGGCCGACCGGGGAGCTGAGTTAAACGGTTTGACTATAATTACCTATTGCAGTGACTGGTGATGTTGGCGCAAAAGTTGAGAGCTCCCCGTGCGTGGGCTGCCGGCCCGGGCGAGTGCTGGATGGCGACTGACTAACCTCCCTGGCCGCCGGGGCCAGGGAGGGGGGAAATTCCGCGGGAAAACTGCGGAGCGCGGGAAGATGACTTCGGCCAGTTTTGTGAATGATAACCCTTTATAAAATGATTATTAAATTAACATTAATTATTAATGGTTTTAGACTTATTAGTTTCTGTTTATCTTATCAAATGCATGAATAAATAATACCCTTGCGCAGTGCCACACCCGGCCGGGCGCTTTGCACACGTAGGGGGCCGTGACTGACGTCACGCCGTTCGGGGCACTGCACTATGTTGCGCGCGCGGGCGCGTTCGAGGCGCGACACTGATCGGGTGTTGAGGACACATAACGGCCTGTGCTCTCAGAGGGAGCACTGACGGCGGCGTCAGTATGTTAATGGGTATTTAACAAAAATAATAATTTTTATAGATTTTGTGTGTTCAAAAATACTTTACAGTCTTTTCAAAGTCTCAAATCACAACAATAGATCCAATTTAATGTTAGGTAGTGTATTTTACAATTATTCCATACCAAAGATGAATGGTGGAAAATAGGGCACATGTTACATAAAACTATGCACTCCTAATTACTTTATCGTTTTGATAAAGCCCTACCAATAATTATACACTTTAATTCAATCAATCCTTATCGTCCATTTGTGCGGATGCCTATTTCCAGCTTACATTCTTGTTGATATTTATCTCTTTGATATACTGCATGCAAGTCCCATCGAAGCCATCATAAAAAACTATCTTTTTTTAAAATTATTTAAAACTTATGCCTTTGTTGGCAAGGCGGCTCCTCATTGGACGGAATCTAGTGACAGTTACACTTAATTTACATTTAACTTTTGAATCAGGTGCTCAACAATAACACCAAAACATAATATTCACATTAAAATAAAAATAACAATTTATTACTGACCATAAAATGTTACACGATTAAAACATCCATCAAAATAATACTTTCCGATGTAAAACTCAATTGTCTCTAGAGGGGTCTCTCATATTGTTGGATTTTAATGTTTATATTATACCATAGAGTTTGTATTTCATAGATACGCATTAATTAAACCAAAGAGCACGTAATTAACATAAATAAAATATTATGTGACACAACTATGATTAAAATAAACAAATAAATATAAAATCTGAACTAGACTATTGTTGCAGTACAAGCTGCATGTGTAATATTAATTTATTTGTGTTTTTTCCAATGTTTCGTGTTATATCGCTCGCAGTGTTTGCTGTGTTATACATCATGAACATGACGTGACAATAAGACTATATCTTCATATCATAATCCGCGGACTTTCACGCAACACAACAAATGGACCCTTGTTATCATCGCCGCACCCATGCTTATGTCGTACCCGTAACAATTGCCTAACATACGTACGCAGAGATGTACTCCAGCATCGACACGATATGGGCTGAGTGTGTATCTCAGGCCACGTGGCCAGGAACCCCACTTGAGAGCTCACCATTTTCAATCTATAAGTTACTTCAACCACAAGACCGCCTGTACGGCAGCATTATAATTATTGAATTGTTAAAATAGCGAAAATCCTTCATTTCTAAGGGATTTATTAGCAACTAGCAACTTTCTTCCATAAGAACCAATGTTTTTAAAGGTGTTAAAGAAGCAGCTCTCTGTCTCTTTCGCTCGGATTGTAGTTTCCTAGTCTGCCACCGACATCAGTAAATGGTGCTGAAAGCATGAAAGCAGGGCGATAAGTAGTCTACTTATTTCTAGCACATGGAGTGGCCACATCTACATGATTCTATGGTAAGTGTGTGAAGCCATTTTTTCCTTTAGCTATTTTAGTGACATATTGGTTAGTTGCCTGAAACATTGATTGAAGTTTTTTTTGCAATGTGGACACTGTTTTTAATTAAATTATTTATTTAAATTTTTTTAACGATGGGAAAAGGAGATAGTTTTAGATAGATTAAAATAAATTGGGAAACAACTGAATAGGAATATCAAGATAGCGAAGGAAAGCTATCGTAGAAACTTGATGGAACAGGGAACAAAGGGAACTGGAAGAAATTGTATGGGCTTGTCAGGAATACGAAAGGGCTTAGAGGCAGTGGTACAGATTCTATGGAGTTACGGGGCGTCGGTTGCGGCGGGATCAAAGGAGAAAGCTGACATATTGGCATAGTAGTATCTGGCAGTATTTTAGAAGGGAATCCAGTGGGAAGGGACAAAGGAAGAGTAAAGGCACAGAGCAATGTGAGGAAAAAAACTGATGATAAGAAAGGAGGAAATGAAGAAAATATTGAAAGGGCTAGACCGTAAGAAAGCTATAGGCAACGATGGTATAGGGAATGTGCTGATAAAACTGTGGGAGAATCCATGGCAGATTACCTGTATTTTTATTCCGCAGGTCTCCGGAGGATGGTAAATTATCACAGAAGTGTAAGGAGGCGTTAGTTGTACCTATATATATATATATATATATATATATATATATATATATATATATATATATATATATATATATATAAGGGGGCAATAATGAGTACCCAGCAAGCTATAGACCAGTAAGTATTACATCGATGGTGGTTAAGATCATGGAGAGGATAGTTCATATGTATGTAGTAGAAGAAATGGACAGAAGATAATGGATTGACAGGAGGCAGCATGGTTTTCGAAGGGGATACTATTGCGAAACACAGTTGACAGGCCTGTTAGAGGATTTGGTGAAGGGAGTAAACACGGGAAAGCAGATCGATGCCTGCTTCATAGAATTTGAGTAGGCCTTCGACAAGGTGCTTCATGAGATGTTTATGAATAAGGTGGAAGTGGCCGTAGGGACAGAAGGGCGGTGGAGTAGATTGGCGATTTCCTAAGGAATAGGAAACAGAGGGTATATATGGAAGACGAGATGTCTGAGAAGGGAAGCGTCACGTCAGAAGTGCCGCAAGGCAGTGTCCTTGGACCGTTGCTCTTCGCCAACATGGTGAATGACTTAGAGGAGGAAATGAATGGGCATCTGGGAGATTCTGGCAAATAACTCTGTTGTGTATGGGTATGATGAGGAGGGAGGGTTGCAGGAGGATTAAAATAAGCTGGAAGAGTGGGCGGGGTGGAATGGAATGAGGATAAATGTGGGGAAAACGAAAGTGATCAGGTTCACCAGGAAAAGGAATGATCATAAGAGGGACTACCACTGGAGAGTTGTTATAGTTAAGGCCTCAAGCTATAAATACCTAGGGGTAGTGCTGCAAAGAAATTTGGGGTGGGGAACAAATGGAGAAGGCAGTTAAGAATAGCAGACGGCCCTGAGCATGTTGGGAAGAGAACTTAGGGGAGGAAGTAGTTTATTAAAAGAAAAGTCCTACACACAATGGTTCGTCCCATGCTGGAGTATGCAGCAGTATGGTGACCCTTATACAGCAGTGCTTAGTAGCACATCGATGGTGGGTATCATCATGAAGAAAATAGTTCCTAGGTATAAAATAGGAAAACTTGACAGAAGACAGTGGATAGAGGGAAAGCAGTGGACAGTGGTTAGTGGGAACTGGTGGGAGTGCAGAGGAGAGCAACTAGGTGGGTGATGGGTAAGTGGAGGATAATTGGTAGTGATAAAAAAATTGAGTATAGTTCAACAGAGATTACGAAGGAAATGGGGTGAGAGAGACTAAAGTATAGAAGGTAGAAGAAGAGACTAGTCAGGATGTACCATGTGCTGATTGGGTGGGATGGTGGGGAGAGCTGAAGAGACGAATTGTGATAGGGAAGCTTAGAAGTGGAGGGAGAACACCAAGAAGGTGTTTAAGGAGTGAAGAAATATAGAAAGGGTTGAAATTGCTATGGTTGTAAGAAAACAATATGGGTTGGATTGTGTTAGATGAGGAGAGTGTGTAGGTATTGGCTAGTAGTGTGTTCCAGTTTAATAGAATAATGAGAGTGATTAGGGGAAATGCTTGCCATTGGGTTTTTACCAATTTACAGCAATAACTAACTAATCAAACATTATTACACACAATTTCCACAATGTTTTGGGCAAAACAATATGGTACTGGCGAGGTAAAAAGTGACTTAATTTACGTCACAGTATGTCATCTCTTAACATTTCCTAAAAATTTGCGACATTTAAGCTCGTAACCTAGAATCTGTACACATTTCATAACCGAGGATATTTAAATTTAATATTTAAATACCAGTTCTTTTAATGTTCATAGCATCTATAAGCTACTATAAAATTGTTTCACAGCAAGAAAATGTATTCATGAATTGGAATTACAAATTTTTATACGTGTGTAATAGAAAAAATAACCAGTAAAATATCCAAACAATCTATTTCAGAAATCTTAAAACAAAATAAATATGTTAAATAGAGCTTTTGTTTTAATTTTCGTAAAATTTTTTCTAAACAATTTATCATTTATTAACATGATGCGAGTAATTTCGTATTTCCTACTATTTTCGTACCACATCATAAAATACTTTCCAAACGAAATAATATTTCGTGCCAACAAATAATTCTATTGTGCTCTGATGATCGCTTCCCTAAATTTTTATTAAAAAAGATAAGATATCCATCTCTGTTAGGTTCGCACATGACCCTTTAATTTTCCTACACGACAATCATACATAAACCATTACACTAGTAAGCCCTATACATTTGTGCCATATATTAAGAACTCGGAAAATTGTTAATTTTCAGTCGTCAACTCACCTTAACACTCTAAATTAGACACATAATATTCGACTGTGTGACAAATCTTTAGTGAATCGCTCTGATATAAATATTTTTGACGTGACAACGTCTAATAAATCGATGAATGCCGGCTGCACGCACGAAAAAGTGTCACATAATGCACATTGTCCCGTTACGCTGTGTCCTGTTACGCTCATTGTACGCTTGCGCCGCATCTATCTCTCTTCCACTCGATTAGAACAACCATCAATTTGACTTTTGCAAGGCACATTAAACTTGAAACACTCCCATTTGTTTCCTACTTTTCCTATCACCGTCCTATCCTTAACAGAATAACACAGATTGGAAGAAGTTAAATAGCAAACATGTATAAAAGTTATAGTTAAAATAATCTCTTCGTTAAAGTAATAAACATATTGGAATTAATGAGTGCAAATAAAAGTCAAATTTATCAATTAAATTGTAGATTTAATTTCAATCCTTTTTTGTATCCACACAAAGTTGTGATAATTCAATAAAAATGATTCAATTTTATTCATAAAAGTACCTAGGTATGCAATCATTTCATCAGTGTTTTGTTATGACGTTGTCACGTTAAACTATCGTCCGTAAACCGACTTTACAGACAATCAATTTTTTTTAAAGAATATAATGCCACTTACTGAGTTACCTACTCAAAAATGTTAAGGAAATAAACAATATATATTTTTTTACCTTATGCCTTGACTTATTGATTCATATATAGGATCAGTAAACTTTTTTAAAGTTAAAATAAATGAATTAATATATTAGCACGGGTTATGTAAACATATTTTTGTTTAAAACATTCCAAGCAGATATTCATCTCTGTTCGCCTGACTGTGTATTGAACACCGACATTGTGTACACATTAAGCCAAAGAAACAAACATGTTTGAATTTGGTTTGGCATTTTTTTTTTTAGGCATATTTTAAAACTGTTAATATTTTGAAGTTTTGAGTCATATATTTGTATATTTGACTTTATAAAGTTTATTATATCAAAAATTGTATTTAAAATTATTAGTAATCTGTTTTTATTTTGTTATTGTTTTGTTTTATTGTTAAATGCCAACACATATATCACGTGACTACAACATTACGCTTGCGCAGAAATCAATCCACGGCCATATTGGTGTTATTTTGGATTGGTATTAGTGGTGTTTGAAGTTTTATTTAGTGGGATTTATTAGTGCTAACGGTAAATACATTGCTTATAAAGCATTTCTACAACTTTCTGTGTGTCTTTTAATACTAAATCTATTATGTCATGAAGTTATTATCATAATTTTTGTAAAAATGTGTGATGGTATTTACATTTCCAGTGGTTTTTTTTTTGTGAGCGAGATATCATTTGTTGTTAGAATCGTTAAGAATTATATTGTTTTTTAAATGATTACATATTCTTCACCGTAAGTCAGAGATTTTTAGTGTGTAGGGGAGTTAATGGAATGATTGCTTTTGTATATCGGCATAATTTGTTGGAAACTGTTGGGAATAAGTCATTTTAAATTTAGAAATTTTTGAGTGAAAATGATCTGTAGGATTTGTTTGTTGTTTATAAATTATTTTTAATTTTGAAACTTAAGCTAAATGTTACTATCCTGAAACCTAATCATTGTACTGCAACTTATTTTTAGTGCATTCATTAAGGCCACATTGCTATTTTTGGCTTGGTAGAGCTAATTGTTAATGCTTCTTTAGTCCACATTTTCGTATGTGCCTTAGGCCGTGTCCGAATTTAAGTCATATTTACATGCGACATCACATACTCACTTGGCCTTGTGAACTACAACAATTTGAATGGTTACCTTTTGTACCTTTTCAAATGGCATAGCTAGCCAAACAGGTTGTTGTTTACAACAAATAACTTTCACTGCAGAAACAATGTTTAACTGAAATTATTTCTGTGCTCTTTATTACACACATACACACATATATGTAAATTTACATTTGGTATTATTTTACTTTTGTTTAGGGTCAGGTTCACATTTTAGTACCATTGTGTCTGTGCATATATTATTGTTAAAACTTCCTTATAAACATTTTTAAATATTTAGTTTTTCATTCAGGTTATTAATACAAGTCAGTTACAAGCGAAAATGTTAATTTTTTTGTCTTTAAATTACTTAAATGTTTTATCAAACTTAACCTAAAAAAAATTTTTTTCAAAATAGTAACATTTTCATCTGAAAGTAAGCAAGAACAAAGGTTTGTTTTCTTGCTTACATGCAGATTTAACTTTTGATTCGTACAGCTATCGTGAAATCAGTTCCGGGGACAAGTACATTTAATTATATTTCCTTTAAGTGTGTATGCACAGCCTAAGTACTATTTATTTAATTGTATTTTACACATATTTTAATATGAATAAGCCCATTTTTTCCATTAGGTTCAAGGGTAGGATTGTCAATTTAGGTTGTATTTATATAAATATAAAGTTTGTGTAGTAAGACTTTGGAATCATGATATATTTGTTGTATGTAGGGAATGTAACAACCTTCACATGTTACACTGAGGTTTTTGTGATAATTAGTTTGGATGACACTATGTGTCATTTCAAATTTTTATGTAATAGTGGTTTTGTAAATGTGCATACTTTTTTTCTTTAATAGATCATATGATTTCAACTTTTTTGTTGAAAATAATTGTATTAGGACAAGTCTCGTAGAATAGTTGCTGTGAATGGCGTCTTACAAATGACTAGACTCTAACCATCCATCTTAACTTTGTGATTGAGATGCCTATGTTGACACTAGCCAACTGGGATACAGCCGTCAATGTTTTGACCTTGTGTCTTTGCTGTTGCCGTCGCGTTACTTCTTGGAGCCAGCATTTTATTGCATCCCCATGACTGGCTCCACTGTTGTGAGCAGCGAGGGTGTGTCACGTAGCACTTGCTACCACAGTATTCACAAGGTCCTGTGACACTGCGATATAAGTTCGATTTTCTACGTCATTTAACAATCTTGTGCATCAGCAGTCCCGAATTTTTGATGTGTAACATCTTAACTCTGTGCACAGCATTTGGTGGGCATTATTTCGTAAATGTGATGGAAGTCAAGGAACGGAAATGTGTAACAACTACAGTGCGGCAATCTGGGAAGGATGGCATAAACCAAAGTTCACAAAGACAATAGGGGAACTTAACTGTTTAGTAAATTATAACAAGAGGGGCAATATTTTAATAAAATTACTTGTAGAAAATTAGGTCCAAAGCTGAGGTTACCTAAGTATTTTTTCTAGTTTTTGCTTTTTTCATAGTAGTTTCATTATATACCTAGTTAAAAATTTTGGTCTGCTAATCAAATGATTCAATAGTCGATGCAGCTGCTGCGGCAGCAAATTCTATCAGCTGGTCCAGGAACTATGTTTGATTCGTGTCCAGTTAGAAACAGAATTTGCATTTATTTATCACACTTGGCATTATTTTAAAGAATTCTACTCTAAATTTAGTGTCCGAGTTTGGTTTTATGCGTGTATTTGTAATATAAGAACACATGGATTTGATCGTTACCAAGTTTCTAGATGTTATAAATCACTGTTGAGTGCTGAAAGACACGCTGACATTTTTAAAAAATTTTATTCAACTCAGTACCAATTACTACTAATGTTATCTCAGTGTAACCCTGATTCAAATGCTGGGATTCAATTAGCCCAGTGAATGAATGTTAAAAATGCTGTATGTGATACGACTGTCACTTGGTGAATAAAGATTTATTTGATTATAGTTACTGAAAATAGGGGCTAGTTTCTGGCCTGACATGCCTTGCATTTCTGCCTCCCTAACGATAAATATTTTTTTAAAATTTGTGCATATAATATAGTGAATTACAGGTTCCAGCTAGTCACACTTTTACATTCCTTGCCAAAGAGTCTTCTTTTCGGTCAACAAGGTGTTAGAATGTGAAAATACTTATTCTAATATGTATAGTTAGTTTGATGGACAGGAAACTGTTTAGTTATATTTCATGCAGTTCTTGACTGTAATGACTGTTGCTGCAAATAAATTCCAAACTTGAATGCATACATACATACATACATACATGTTGTAAGTGATACCTTTTTAATTATTTTATGTGTAATTTTTGTTTCTAAAATTCAATTACAACTAATGTTATTTTTACTTTTGTTCCAGCCCTTATGATGTCTACTGAGCCTCTTAGTTTTGGTCCGGAGTGGTGAGTATTATTTATGAAGTATTCATTTAGAATAAATGTTTTTTTTTTTTTCTAGGGCTGAGTGGCCAAGTAGGCTAGTGGTTTGTTTAAAGTGTCTTGGACAATATATTCACACTCCTCATTGGAAATTTTTACCCTGGTGTGTTCTAAAATTATACCCACCACTGTGAAAATATTTTCTGCTTTCTCAAGATAAAGAAGGGTGTTTTTAGTAAATCTTTGGAAAAAAAAATATTACTGTATAAATTATGAAAGTACTCTCTGCTGCAGGAAGTTGTAGACAAATTGTTCTGGTTTACGTCCGGAAGTAATCAAAATGACGAGAGGAACACTAGCTCATTTGCGTTGTTGAAGATTTTGTGCTTAAAGCACACATTTTGACCTACTTATTTGTATAATTTGCACCCATGTAGCTTGCACCAATAAAAAATACTGAGGTTGTGTTACAATTTGTCAATTTGTAATTTGCAATTTGTGATTTTGGTAGGTTTCAGTTCGAATGCCAGGGTGACCACAGACTGAGAAAACTCTGAAAAGTCAGGGAATTTGAAACAAGTCAGGGAAAACCTGGAAAAGTCAGGGAATTTTTTTAGATAAGCTTGTTTCAGAATTGTAATGGTTTCTTCAAAGGCCATGAATTATAAAAATGTGAGTTAGCGGGATCATTTTCAAAATTGTGTGTGCATATTACCATTATCATATGGCTTATTCAAAACTTGACAATGCTGCAAGGCAATGTTGCGTAGTTAAAGTTCCTTCAAGTTCCAATGTTGGTTAACCTGCTGTTAAATGACAACAGACATCTTGCATATGGTTTGAAAGTGCATATATTTGTGAAAAAAGGTGTTACAATGATTGGTGAAGGTTTTGCAGTTGCGATTATCTACGGTGGCTGAAAACCCCTAAAATGATAAAAATGATTAGGAAATGGGAAATCATGTTATGAGAAGAAAGTCGGCATATATGTGACTGGAGGGAAAAAATAAGTTATGGCCGAACTTTTAATGGCACTTCACTGCAGTAAATAAACCATCTTTGGTCAGCACGGTACTCATTATTTTTCATTCATGACAATTTTTTTTCTTTCAAGTTAAACATATCATTCACAGTTAATCCATAAATAAAATATTTTCTACTTATCTGTAGATACGTGTATTTACAATTTACTTAAAGAAAATTTAATGGAAGTATTGAAACTTTAAACTGTATTCTTGCAGCAAAAATATAGCGTGAAAAAAAACAAACTGGTAGACGTATACAACGGTACCAAGAATGCTATGTTATTTTTCCAGGAAACCTTTAAGGCATATTATCATTTGGAATGATTATGTAAAGCCAGAATAAAAATATTATAGAAAGTTAAAGTGTTCTAAGGTATATGTTTCAGTTTGGTGGGTGGCTTATTCTAATCAAATATTTTTTGTTATAGTCTTAATATCAGGGGTCTGAGGCTAAGGTATTTGAGTAATTCTAAATGATAGCCACTTTCCTGTAAAAATATTAACTATAAACTTAAAATAACATATTTTTGTTTTAATTTTTTACATGTTTTAAAATTATTTAAGAGGGTGTTGTGATACAAGTGGTGAGGTTAGGTTACATATTAAAAACACTGCAATTTTGTGGAAATGCCCAGGTTTGCTACATTAGAAATCCTGAGATGTTAGAACTATTGGTTAGGAATTACCAATATGTAGCTTACTTAAACTAACCAAAATTCTTTACTATTTTACAGTGTTTTTAATGGAGATAACCAATTGTTAACATAATTTAAAAGTAAATATAAAGTAGATAGCCGAACCGAAACAACCATCCACACTATTGTTTTTAATGAAGCTAACCTAACAACCACTAACTAACCACTAACCACTAACTAACCATTCTCACAATTTTACTCTTGTTTAATTTACCTAACATAACCACTCTTTAAATGGTCAATTACTGGTAAACTACTTGTAGTATCACAATGCCCTCTTAGATAATAATTGGAAAATAAGTCAGGAAGTAAAAAACAGCATTTTGTATTTTTTTTTATAATTTTTGTGGTAAAGTGGCTCTCCTTTAGAATTTCTGCATCTTATTTTGGCTTAATTACCTGCTACAATTCATTTGGGTTACCTACATAATCTCATAATGTTTTTACTCTTGGTGAGTTTTGTACATCTTACTTAATATTATAAATGCAAAAGTTTGGATGGATGAATGTTTGTTACTTAATTACGTCAGAACGGCTGAACGGATCTGGATGAAATTAGGAAAAGAGATAGATTATAGTCTGGAATAGCAGATAGGCTTCTTTTTATCCCGGAAAAATGTACTGTTCCCGTGGGATAGATTTGTTTTTCACAGAGCAAGGAATAGACATCTTTTGCTAAGTGGTAGTTTAGGGTTCAGAGAATGACATAGGCTACTTTTTATCCCGGGAAATGCACGGTTCCTATGGGATAGCATAACATTTGTATCGTACAGAAACCGTGGATTTAAAAGGAGTTTTGTTAAAGTTCATGAAATAGAGTTTCAGCGCATTTTCCTCAAGAAGGCTTGACCAATTTATACAGTAATGAAAAAATCTCTCTAAAAATTTTAAAATAAAACCAAAATTAAAATTTTTGGAAACACCCACAATGTTTTAATTGAAAAAGGATATAAGAACATTTTTGAAAATCCCCCGACTTAGTTAGACACTTTTTACAGAATTTTGATAACGTTTGTCGTTCCTTCTGGTTAAGCAGTAAGAATTAGGTTCTCACACTTTGTCACTAACTAGATGGTGCTTTACGGTGAGGATTAAGTTTTCTAAATCGTGCTATTAAGATTTTCTCGCGAAGAATGACCTTCCAAGCAATTTTTGTATGAACTTCTCATTTTAGAACCTATTTGTTCACCTTCGCTTTGCTCCTTTACCTTTAAAAATCTCAATCTCGATCAATAAATACGGACTTGATTTTGATTGATTGGGTTGCTGTTTTGTATTTGTTCAGGTAAATCCTACTATTATAAATACGAAAGTTTGTATGTTTGGATGTTTATTACTCAATTACGCAAAAACAACTGAATGGATTTGAATGAAATTTGGTACACATATAGTTTATAACCTGGATTAACACATAGGCTACATATTAATGTGAAATTCCCTCCATATTGGATTGAAAAAGTGATAAATTCATTTTTATAACAGAAAAAATCATAGGTCATAGACATACAAATAGTGAATGTGGGTCATTTATCTATGTCTGCCGTACGATCAAATAGTGTGGTCTAGTAACTTCCTATCCTTCTCCTTGGTGAGACCCATCCACCTAGTGGAGCTCGTGGCGGCTAGCGAACTTACAGTGCTAATAATAGTTCAGTTTTGAACTTCGTCAATAGATGGCATTGCATTGAATTTTAAACGCGCTATCATTTGGGGCCTTCATCACATCTTGAATTTTCGTTCGTTTGTGCCGTATGTGTTCTATACCATTCATCCGATTGCAATGAAATTTGTATTAGTTATTATGCACATGCCCACGAAGGTTTCTGAGTTATGGCAACTATTTTACAATAGGTGGTGCACAAATAGTTTCAACGAATGTGTGCTTCCTGAAGTTTAGCGGCAGTGTATGCGTTTTCTAGGTATGAGTGCACATACATTACAGAATTTAAATGAATTAAATAGAAACAGCAATAATTCATAGAATATTCTTGAATAAAATTCAAAAAGTGACATTTCAATTCATATGTGATATAAACAATGGGTAACCCGAGAGAGGTTTTAAACGAATGTATAGCATATTGTATAGCTTAGTTCGTCTGTTTTCGTTGTATGAATGTGCACGCATGGCACAATTAAATTAAATTAAACTTAACATAAAAGAGAGATAGAGGGAGATAGAGTGAGATATAGAGAATGAAATGGAGTTAAAGAGAAATTTAGAGCTATAGAGAGGTATAGAGATTGGTTTATAGAGGAAAGATAGTGTGATATATACATATATATGTAGATAAGAGTTAAAAACAGAGATAGAGATTTAGACATATAGATGTAGATAGAGATATAGATAATTATTAAGATAGATGGATAGGTGCTTTATATACAGGGTGTATCAAAATTCAGTTAAAAAATGCAAAAATTGAAATAACACAGATTTTCAGCAATTAACTAAGTGAATTTTCATCGGGCACAAAAAAAATAGCTTTCCCCTTCAAAATACCATCTGAAACGTATGTATATTTTGAATAGTAAAATTTTTACAGCTAAAATTGATAAAGCATAAAAATGGCATTTCTTGAAAGTCTTAAATGCAGATAGACAGAAATGGGCGCATTTAAAAATCAAATAAGTGTAAATTTTGTTTTTTGTGATTCTAAAGAACAGTCCCTCAAAGTTAGACCAAAATATAAGACAGGCCAGCAACAAAATATTTTATTATCAAACAATTTCATATGGAATGACTCTGATGCTAGGAAATTTTTCTTGAAAACTCCATGCCTCACTTCAGTTTATCCTTCTACAGTAGTAAAAATAGTTGGAGACTGTCCACTTTATTCATTTGGAAATTATATCCAAAAAGGTTTAAACTTTCTCAACAACATCCATCATACTCTGGTGATAAGATCTATTAAATAGGCCTATCACGTAAAATTTTTATTGTTACATGCGAAAAATAAGACACTTGAAAATAGTTGTTAAAAAAGTTTTATTAAAAGGTAGTTGAAATTGGTTTGGTATTTATAGGCACCCTGGTTGTATTCTCTAATAACTTTATCACAGGATGGCAACCATAAAAAAGTAATTGAAATCTGCCTAGCCTCAAATAAACATGTATGTAAAATATTTGTACATGTAAAGATTTGTAATTGAAATATTAGAGCATTCACAGGTTTGGCAGCTTAAAAGAACCAGAGGTCATATTTTTTGTTAAATAATTATTTTGAAAGTCTTACCCATTTTTCTTATTTGCAGGCTGCGCAACAGGTCTCAAGAGGGCTGTTCGCAATCAAGCCTCCCGATCCCTCGTTATCAATTGGCAGAGCACCGCTACGGTCGGGAGGAGATGCTGGCGCTGTCGGGTCGTCTGAATCCTCCACCAGATTCCATCAAAAACATACCATCGCTGTACATAGAGAAAGCACAAGTCCCACTGGCACTGATACAGATGACCGAGGAGGAGACCGTAAGCCTCGAACGTTTTTGTTTGTGGTTGTGTGAGTGTTTGGAGGCACGTGGTTGTGGTCAAGTCACGTGCGTGGTCGTGTTTCCAGCGCCAGTGGAATCGAGGTATAAACAGCGATGCGGTGCTCCGCCTGGCCGGCAAGGCCCCTGTGGGCGGGCCGCCCCCCAACATCAGAGGTGGGGGCCGTGGCGGGAGCGTAGACAGAGGGAGAGGGCGCGGCCGCGGGGGTTACTACTCCCGGGGCCTGAGCTTCGAGGAGACCGGGGAGGTGGGCGAGCTGCGAGGGGCCCCACGTCCCGAGAGGGGCGACGGGGCCAGCTTGTCCGCGAGCAGCTTCCCTCGGAACATACGACCTTTCGATAGGTCACAGGTGAGCATTTTCATTTCTCATTTTGTACTTTTAAACTGTTTGTCTGGATTTCAGTGCAAAGTACGCGAACTTTGAATTCACAGTTTTGGCCTGTAAATATAACTTTGACCAAGGGAAGTACCTGAATCAAAGAAGATAATTTCCTAATAGTGAGGCAATCTGCAGAAAAAATATATTTCTAAAATAATATTATTTCAAAATTAATTACATATTTTTTGCACAACAATTTACATAAGTTACTTCAAAATATTTTCTTTGGGGTGTGAGACTTTGGTGCCTAGCCAAATGATTATTTGCATGTTTGATTATTTGCATGTATGGAAATATATTCCTACTCATACCTTAGACTTGAATTATTCTTTTTACGAATATCTCAGTAAAGTTCCTCTTGGCAGCTAAAATTACTTTGTTATAAATAACTTTAGAGAAACTGTAAAATTAATCAATTTGAAATGTACGTCTTTAGAAAAACATTGAACTGGTGGCACATTACATTAAAAAAAAAAAAAGAGCAAGTCTTTCAGTACTCACCAGTCGCTAGTGACGTGTAACATTTAACCTCGGTAATGAGCAAAATCCTGGTTACCTTGAGTAGAGTGAGTAGAGTTACGAGAAACTGTTTTTGGCATTATTCCTTCAGTTTTCAGTTTTTCCCCTCGCTTAAACTGCCTGTTCTCGCATGTACTTTGCTCTTGATTTACTCATCCCTGTATTTAAAAAAATGAACAAAATCTTATCAATTCAGGAAATTATTTTTAAGGTGTTATTTGTTTAATAATTTATTTGTTGGTTTCTTATGTACTTAAAAAAAAAAGATTAATTAACATGGTGTTAAAAGGAATGAATCTGAAATTTTAAAATGTTATAATGTCAATTACATAAGTTTTTAATACTCACTTCATATAAACAACCTCTAGGATTGCATTTGTATCACAAATTATGTATTAACACAACACTTATGAAATTATTGAATTTATATTATGTATTATTCATTATTATTTCACAACATATTCGTAACTATTAGAAAAGCCACATTGCAATGCATCGTGCTGTTCAAGACTAATTTTAGTGGAATGAATGGAAAACAGCTGTCTTCTTTTGCCCTTTCTCTCTTTTCAAAAGCCATGGAATTGTGTCTGCTCACTGACATGCTGCAGCACAAGCGCCAACTGTAGGCCACATGGAAAAATTGAATGCAGTGCGCTTCTCCCTACTTCGTGTTACACATTTCCATTGCATTCGTGAAATTACTTCCAACAAATGCTGTATGCTGAGAGCTAAGATGTTGCACATAAAAAAAGTCATTAACTTGGTGCAAAAACATAATAGCCTCTTTTATCATCAAAATTAAATCAGTTAAACATTTTGAGTAGGTAATCAAAGATATGAACACGCAAGTACAATATGTATCACTTTTGTTATTTCTACGATTATGCCAAACATTGATTCTAATGATAAATGCTGTAGTTTAAAAAGAGTTCAGGGGAGACATTAAAGTATTTTCTTTTCAAAGTTTTTTGGCTGTGTTACAAAACTATGGCTTTCTGTTAGCCTTTCATTCCAAAATTGAGTCAGTTTGTAGTGTTTTGCGACTAAATAGCGTGATAACATTTTGCGGGCAGTCTAATGTAAAATAAACCATACTTTAAGAAAACTGCATAACTTGCAGGAGAACATAAATAGAAGGTTTCACTGTAAAATGTTTACAATTTAGTGATATGTGATTTTATGTTTGTTGTATAGAGTTTTAACAAAATACTGTTGAGTCTCATCCAATTGACTTCAATGAAATCAACTTTCAAGTCTAGTCAGGTTGAAACTACTCAATCGATTTGGCCCATATTTATCCAAAACCTATAATCAATATGAAAATTATTAAGTTAATTTGTTCTGTGCTCACTCTTTTACATGTCGGAAAATCCTGAATTATCAGTTTCCCGCACAGTAAATTCATATTCCCTCTGGCTGGAATTTCATCATATGGATATGTATATATTCCTCTTGCTTACAACAATTATAATGCACCATGCTTTCTCGTATAAAACATTTGAAATGCCCTCATGATTCACAAAACTGCGGTACCATAATAGCTTAGAGCTCAAGTTCATAGTTTACAAAACGTCTATGAGTTGCAGATATAGCGACGCGTAAGGATTGTGGTACATTCTCCACAAAATGGCTCCTATCCATTAGTGCTGTAGGCATGAGGATATATTGAACTAAGTGACCATCAATTGTCAAGCAATATTAATAGTGGTGCACCGATGCGGATACCGATGAATCGTAATCGGCGATTATGGGTACTTACCGATTAATCGTAATCGGCGATTATCTTAACGATTACTTTGCCGATTATTTACGTCCCGGCGTAATTAAGTTGGTTTTTACCGTTTAATATTTTGTTACACATTTTAGGACGAAATACGGTAATATTTGTATATAATACAAAATTCATCTAACTGCGTCATATCATAATTACAGATATTTCGTTACGTTTAATAAATCTCATTGCCTCAAACAATAAAAAATGCATTTTTCCTACACGTTTATTTACGTTTCGTCTTTTGTTTAGTGGCCTTGTACATTACGTATAGCCAGAGAAGTAAAATAGATGGCACGCAATCAAAATACCACAAACAGTTGCAGTGGATTCTATGACAATCGATCTTTTCGAGTCGTAGTAGCGGTTCAAAATCGTGGTCCCGATACCTTCTAGTTTTTATCAGTTTTTTACAAACTCGTTATGGGCGTCTTTGGTAACATTATCCGTTTGTTATTTGTATGTGACGTGAAAAGTGAAAAAGTACTTATAATTTTATATATTCAGTTAACATAAATAAAATCACATCTGCTAGAGTTGGTTTTTAGTCATTTTTATATAACTATAGTGAGATGGCGAGTAGGGAGAAAAAAAGTGAAGTGTGGAAACATTTTTCTATAAACTCAAGTGAACAAAATAAAGCAGCATGTTTACATTGTTAAACGGTAATTTCTTGATGCAACCTTATGTGATAGTCGATAATAATGCTAGTTTTCCGCAACAAAAACTTACCTATTGTAAATTACAATTATTAGACTGTAGTTCAAGTTGTTTACAATAACAAATATTTAAATAGAAGTTAATTTAATTTCTCCTTTCAATGACTTAATAGTGTATTTTATATATTTTCATACTGTTATTATAACTGTATTCTCAATTTTACCTAATCTTGTTATTAAATTCACATGGGAATAAAAAATTTTGTGTGCATTATTACACTTAAAAAAATTTCTTCATTATAATCGGTAACTGAATCGGTATCTGCCGATTATTGCTCTCATAATCGGTAATCGAATCGGTAATCGGTAAAGTAATATCGGTGCACCACTAAATATTAATATATTTTGACCTTTTTTTGCTGGTAGTTCTGCAGCCAGTTTGGGCATCCATGTAATTGAGGGTTGTAAATAACGTTTTGCTTCCGTTTATGTGGCACGCGTTCTGAAAGTTTTTTGTAGCAAATGTTCTGAAAGTTTTTGTGTGAATCTTTATGTGATTACTTTTATTTTTATTGCAAAATGTGTATGGTAGAAAATTATTCCATGATGGATTCCAGCCATTTAAAATATGAGTTTTAGATAATCTTGTCTTTCGACTGTACCTAATTAATTTTGTTTGAATAGATTTTGATATTTTGAATATCTAAAATGACATAACTCTTCATTTAGCCACATTAGAGGTATGAAATTTATAGAGTATGCAGCATTCTAAAAATTTCTTTGACATTCATTTCCCTTGTAAGAATATTTCCCTGATAAAACAATTTACCAAGCTACTCCTTTGAAAGTTTCACAAGAGTGTTTTACTGTATGACCAAATGTTTTAAACTAATACGCATTATTGTGTTAGCAAATTTGTTTAAATCAATATTTTTTTTACAAAAATCAAAAGTGGAATTTTATTGCGGAGTAATTGTTTAGGTTTTGTACTAAAATTTCAACTGAACTTTTTGTTTTCGCTAGTATCTGTCTATTAGTTGATTCCTCCCAGGCTTCTATCTCGTAAGTAGTAGTTAGATAATAAAATAAAATTGTACAGATGTATTATTTGTTTTATAAAAACTAGGTAAGTATTTTCTTAAATTTTGTAGAATATTTTGAAGAGGGTCTTGATACATACATGAAAAAAAATTTCTATCTACACATTTCAGGTATTGTTTAGTGTGAGTGGTTGTCTAAAATATATATTTCGCCTTTTTTGTACTAAAATGTATCTATAACTTAGGAATGCAACTTTCAAAAACAATAATTTTGTATTTAGTAGGTATATTAAATAAAAAGATGTTACAGTTTCTTACATAAATGCAATAGTTGTGTGCTAAGCTTGTATATTCATGTTTATTAAATTTGTATATTATGCATTCATTATGAATTATTTTTGAAAGGATGATTATTTTCATATGTTTAATATTTAAAAAAACAGTTTAAACCTTTTCCTTGAATTATTTACAAAATATAATAAGAATGACATTTTTTTTATAGTATTCTTTGAAAAAAACAAAGAAATCTTGTCTCCTATAACTATAACTATTGTTAAATTTTCCTAAGTACATTTTATTTATGACCAAATAAGACTGGAAATAGGTATGGCTTTATTGTTGTGAAACTGTTGAAAATTATTGAAGAATTATTCTTTGCTATTGGGTTGGTAAATCACTTGCAGGGATAATAGACAATAACACAGGTCTACAACCAAAATTTTGATTTGATAAAAGTGGCTAATCTTTATGTTTTTGGGTGTGCTGAAACCAAAAATGATGTCCGTTTATCTCCATCACGTACAGTTTTTTTTTTCAAAACCATATAACATAGTAGCAGGTGTGTAGCATACCTACCGTATTTACTCGCATAATGTCCGCAGTAATTTGGCTACATTTTTGACAAAAAAAAATGGGGTGCTGACATGAGGTGAAGTCTGAAAAAAAAATTTTTTCCTCAAAATTTTACATGTTTTGTGTAGAGTAAAAAAATTATTCTCTCATAATTAGTTTACTAGTACCCTGATTTTACGTATGCTCACGGTTCCGCGGATTGCATTAGTAAAATCGCTGCTTCGTAAAATTGGCACCCTTCCCTCGGCCTAGTTGAAAAATATTAACGGCGGCACACTACTTTGCAGAGCGCTGGTGACTGGCGACCCTCCGCAGCGGACAGCGGACATGAGAAATGAAATGTGACAGGTGTCGAGATAATTGTGTGCCGGCGATTAGTGGAAGACGCCACTCATTATTATTTCTTCTCTCACTCGCGTGTGCGCTCTTACGTTCAGAAGCCGCAGCCAGCCTACACAAAATAACGCTTTGCATGAAAAGATATTTTTTTAATCTTTCATTGAGATGGCCACTAACGGCACGGAGCAGATGTCTAATGTCTGCATTAGCCGGCCCCGGTGAGCCTCTCTCCCTGTCCCTTGCCCACTGTGTGTATAAAAAAAGTTACCGGCAGACGTCTGTGCATGTGAGTCCCCTCCTGCCCTGCTTGACTGAAGCGGGGGAAGGAGTGCAGAGCGTGGAAAAGGCTGAGCAGGAATTTTTAACAAAAACAAAGCAGAGCCTTGTCTTCCTGACATGTAAGAATTTATGTATGTCCATTCTGTTACAGCTTACGTTTTCTTTACGTTGCGTATAATATCTTACATTAAAACAAAATTAAAGCCTCTCAGCAAACGCGATGTTAGATAAACATGTTGAAAAATTTACACACATTAAAAATTACTACCTCTAACTTAATTGACACTGTAGTAGCAGTCAGAAAATTTCTACTAGGTAGTCTGCATTTTAACAACACTTTGCTTGCTCAACAAAGCAGTTCTATTCGACTTCAGACTCGTTGCTGTCACCGTCCTCTGTATCGCTGCTCCCGTTGTCGTTATCGCTATCTTCCCAAATAGCATCATCTTCAGTCCCGTCGAGAGCAACGGTGATGCCAGTCTTTTTAAGGCTTTTCACCACCACAGTGTCAGTGATAAGTGTCCAACTTTGTTTCACCCAGTCACATATCTGTGTTAGTGGCGGTCTTTTCAGTCTGCCCCCTGGAGTGAGTTCATGACTCGTCTGCCATCCATTCAGAATACAGTCTACGTAAATGTCCCTTAAACGGCTTGTTTATAGACACGTCTAAGAGCTGCAGGACAGATGTCAGGCCTCCCGGAATGACAGCTATGTCAGTCTTGCCATCACTTAGGTCGCGTTTGACGTCTTCAATGAGATGTGCTCGGAAACTGTCCCATACGAGTAGAGATAGTTTCTTGAGAAGCGCACCAGGTCGGCGATCCCACACTGTTTTCAGCCAGTCTTTCACGAGTGGGGTGTCCATCCAGCCTTTCTCTTGGACATGTACATGCACACCAGATGGGAAACTACCTTTTGGTATCGTCTTCCTTTTGAAAATTATGTACGGTGGCAGTTTCCGCCCGTCAGCTGTCACCGCAAGCATAACAGTACAGCGCAACTTCTCATTGCCAGTTGTGCGAACGGTAACACTTGATACTCCCTTCTGACTTATTGTCGTACACTGTGGCATATCAAAATAAACTGGGGTTTGGTCCGCATTACCTATTTCCGAAAGCAGGTAATCGTGAGTTTTTCTCTGCCTAATAACGAATCGCTGAAATTGCAGCAACTTTTCATTGTATTCCTTAGGCAACCTTTGGCTCAAGGATGTTCTGCATCGCAGAGAAAGGTTTTCTCCTCATAAACCGTGTGACCCATCCACGACTGGCTTTGAATTCTGTATGTGGTATGTTCAAATAACGAGCAATTTCCCGGGCCTTCACCTGTACCATTTCATGCGAGACATTATTTCTTTACCCCCGAAATGCACGTCTCATTGCATTTGTTGATTGTAAATGTTCTTTCATTTTTCGCCACTGCCGCACACTTTTCTCTTGCATGTCAAATTCACGTTCAGCTGCCCTGTTTCCATGCTCTTCAGCAAAACGAACGACTTGCAACTTGAACTGTTCAGTGAAGGACTTGTACTTCCCCATCACATACCTACGCTAAAAATACTCTTGAAATAACTCCTGCCCTTAAAGTAACTACGTCGACACGGGTCTGCTGCGTTACAGTTATTTTTATTACCTAGTAGTCCAGTGACCTTTCCCTTTCCCTCTCCCAACGAACCGTGGTGGGAGTATTGAGAAGGTGAAACCGTGCACATGTACCCCCACCACTTCTCTGCTACCTCCCCTATTTTGTGACGTAGTGTGAGTTGCAGCTGCTTTGTCCGCGCGTCTGCGCTCC
Source organism: Bacillus rossius redtenbacheri (assembly GCF_032445375.1). Taxonomy (NCBI): domain Eukaryota; kingdom Metazoa; phylum Arthropoda; class Insecta; order Phasmatodea; family Bacillidae; genus Bacillus; species Bacillus rossius. The sequence continues at coordinate 40,284,158 of NC_086333.1, read as the reverse complement.
ATCCCGTTAATGTGCCTTTCAGGGGTGGCCAAGGTTGCTTTGTCTGGTGCGGACTTTATGCGGATTTTTAAAAATTCCATTTCAAGTATTTAAAAAGAAATGTGCGGACATTATGTGATGGCGGACATTATGCAATTAAATACGGTATATATATATATAGAGTAGACGTGGAAAGTGTAGTGTTTGTTCTACCTTGAACGTTTGGTAAGATGTTAAATACAATAAAGTAAAATGACCTAACATACAATACAATATGTATACTAAAATAATCAATAAGTAATACATTCTAATATCACTCACCCTCAGTAGGTTTTGTAGGCATGAAGCTCCAGGCACAACATATACAGACAGGAACTGCGATAAATGGACACTATCGGCTGACAGTTTTTAGTTTTTCCCATGTTGAACAATACTAAATATATAAGTCCATACACATATTAGAGTGGCAGAGTACACAATCATTTCACTAAAAACGTTTTCTTTTTTCTTGGAAAGTTCTGCGTGTGCGCCTCCGTGTATAGGACGCTTCATATGATTCACGATGTAGCATCCAACAATAGTCCGCTAGCATATTAACATTCCATCTCCTTGATGTCTTGGTGGAACCGTTTGCCTTGTTCTTCACTGACGTTCCCCAAGTTTTCCAGAAAATAGTTCACATGCGAGTGTAAGAAGTGAACCTTTAGACTCATCCTGCAACCTTGTTGTTCAAACGCATGCAACATGCGTTCCACGATACTTCTGTAGTTCGGATCCTTCACGTTACCGAGGAACTTCTCTACAACCTCCTTGAAACAATTCCAGGCTTCCTTCTCCTTCTCATCCATGGTCAGAACAAATTGTGCATCTGCGAAAAGTTTTCTGATGTCGACCTACAAAGATCCCTTCTTTCAGTTTGGCGTCACTTAAACCAGGAAACACGGTGCATAAGTACTTGAAACATGCACCTGCTTGATTGAGAGACTTAACGAATTGTTTCATCAACCCGAGCTTTGTGTGTAGAGGTTGTAGCAGGATTTTGTCAAAAGGAACCAAACTGTCTCTAATTACATTCTTTTCGCCTGGCAACACAGAATCTCTTGATGATCTCTTTTTTTTTCCAGTGGGAATTTCTGTCACAGCTATCCCATAAGCACCAAAAACAAGAATACTTTGTGTACCCAGATTGTTGACCTAACAGCATGGTGATTACTTTTAAGTCTCCACAGATCAACCACTTATGCTCGTTATAACGAATTCTGTCGAGAAGTAAAGCAAAATTTTCGTATGTTTCTTTTAAATGTACCGATTGGCCAACCGGAACAGAGGCATATGAATTGCCATTGTGTAATAAAACAGCCTTCAGACTTCTTTTCGAAGAGTCAATGAATAAACGTCATTGATTTGAGTCATATTGTACACCAAATTGGCCCATCAGTCTAGGAATGTCTTTACAGTACACAAGATCTCATCCTGTGCAAAGTAAGGCACAAAAACTGTTTCACGACGTCGCTACCATGAAAAAGATGTGCCTGGTTGTAATAAATTTTTATTTTTAAGGCGGGAGCTAAGTAACTGATCAGCATCTTTCGAAAGGCCAAAATCTCGCACTAAATTGTTCAACTCCTGTTGTGAAAAAAGCTGCGGTTCGTTATCTGAACTGTCTGGTTCGAAATCACTGTTTGATTCATACTTTTCTATGTTGGAAGCTTCCCCCTCTATTTCCCAATCAAGGCTGTCCAAGTCATCAGGAGGCTGAGACACTGGCAATCCCAGACCGTGTGGTACTGGACGACTAGCATATTCAAGATTAGGGTAGTTAATGAGCTTCTGGTTTTTGGAATTATAACCTTGAACATCACAGGTCCAAATTAACAGTCATCCCCATGTTTTTTTTGCTCCCTCCACATCGTTGGGATGGCAAATCTAAAAGATTTTGCTTCTCGTTTGTGCCACAAGCAAAGTTTTTCTATGCAGCTATGGCATACTTTGTGAGGAGCCCACACTTAATCTTGATCACCTATTCTTAACCCGAAACATGCATAATATACCTGCTTGACGAAATCTTTTATATTTCGTTGGTATTTCTTGATTGTGTACTCACCACAGATAAAACAGAAGTAGTCTGGACTGGTAACACAATGACGATGAGACATATTTGACAATTCCAGTTTGAAACGCACAAACTTTTGTAACCACTTGCACGCAACTACGTGTATTCACTTCACTAACACAACTCAACTGGCTGACTGTGAGAATGAGCAGCCACATGGACTCCATAGTCCAGATATAACAAGTTTAAACCGGTTTAGCTTCCAACACTGACTGATGAAGACAGATAAGTACGATCCTGTCTGTACAGGTTGTGCCTGGAGCTTCATGCCTGCACCACCCACTGCGAAAGATAAATGCAATGTAGAAAACATTTAATGACAAACAAACACTAGTAGTTACAAGTGTAAAAACTACAATTTTTGGACACTTTTTTATATATATATTTTTTCATTCATTTTAATTAGCAGCATTTACGGAAAAACATACACTACTAGTTACAAGTTAACGAAATACACCATCTTATTTTTTATGTTTGTTTATATTTATTTATTTAATTATTTACTCCCTTTATCATTTTATTTATCAATTAAATTAATTATAATTATAAACAAACACAATCTGGCACAAGTTAATTTATTCATGTATGTATGTATGTATGTATGTATGTATGTATGTATGTATGTATGTATGTATGTATGTATGTATGTGGTTTTGAAAAAAAACTGTACGTGATGGAGAATAACTGATTTCATTTTTGGTTTCAGCACCCCAAAAAAAATAAAGATAAGCCACTTTCATAAAATCAAAATTCAAAAAAACATTTTTTGTAGACCTGTATAATCATTGTAAAATGATCATATTTTCTTTGTATTAGCTTCTTTTAAGGCAGTCATTTTATATAATTTATCTGTGGGTTCTAAAATTTGTGTATATTCACCCTCATGAGGCTACAAACATTTTGGTAACCTTAAAATTACTTGTTACTTGTAAAAGTTTTATTTTCACTATAAAAGAATGCCATATCAGAATCAAAGATAATATCTACTGTTGGAATCAGTACCATAATAATTTGGTGTGTATGTTTTTTCTGCTCTCAGTTTTGCCAACAAATGTACTTGTTTTTGAGCATGTTCTAAGAAATCTACAAAATCAAATGGCTACTTTGTTTGGCAGCATATTTTCAGTTCTTATTTTCGCTTATATCATGCATATTATTTTGTTGGGATTTTTCTAAAATAAAAGGTTTAATAATTGACGTGTTAAAACATTGCAATGAAAATCAAAAGGAAATGAAAAGCCGGTGGTTGGGTTAATTTAAACATTATTTCTTTCTGTTTCGGTTGGGATCGCCATATTGGCTTATTTGCCTTTGTGTACACTTGTAAAGTACCTATTGCTTGTGTTGCGGAAATTATTACGACGGAGTTGTAGGGGTAGTGTTCGTTAGACGTAGTGTTTGAAGTGATTATTACTGCAGTGAGCTACTTCTTAGGAATCGTAAATGGGGATTATGAAACGTCTAACATGGCTGGCTAGCTGTTCAGAGAGTTAGCTAACCTATTTTTATACAGACGTGACAGACGTTCGATTTGTTTGTTTACACGTGAAAATATTGCGTAAAATTTCGTGTTTCAGTATTTAAAACATGACAAAATTTTCATAGTTTAGAAATGACAATTTAAGGAAAGTTCGTTAACAGTTTCATGGTAAGTTTCGAATAATTTGAGACCCTGAAACATGGTATTTCCAAGAAAGACTTCAAATTTCAAAGATGATTGGCTTCAAGATGAGAGATTTTGTTTGTGGTTGGAACGACCTAAAACCGGAAGTAATCATGCTCGTTCGCTGTGTCAGAAAACATTCTCCCCCAGCAACATGGGAAAACGTGCACTCACAAGTGAAAAACACAGGCAAGCAGAAGAATATTCCAAACGTAGCAGTTGTAACTTTGGTATGTACTTTTCTTGTAAGCCAAAGCCTTCTACTAGTGCCAGTGGTAATTCTGATCCACAGTCATCCTCCATGTTGTATATACTACTACTATTGTTTCTGATGGTACTGTTCTTGGTGACGAGTCGGGGGTTTTCAGTAAAATGCAACCTGAGAAAAATTGTGAACAGTCAGTTGTGGAATCTACAGCTCTTTGCAAAATGCCACTGTCTGGGATAAATACGTTTGTTTTAAATGAGGAGGTAACTAGGGCTGAAGTTTTGTGGTGCATGCAAACAGTTTTATCACATAAGTCTTTGCGTTGTGCAGCAAGTGATGTGACTGTGATGCAAATGATGTTCCCAGACTCATCAGTTGCCAAAAAACTGCAAATGCGAAGAACAAAAATTGGGTACATTATATTACATGGCATAGCCCCGTATTTCCATAATGAATTAGTGAAAGACATATTCCAGTGTACTGAAATAGTTGTGGGGTTTGATGAATCAGTAAATGAGACTTCCGAATTTGGACAAATGGATATAGTGGTGAGATTTTGGAGAGAACAGAGCTGCCAGGTTTCAACTAGGTACTTCAACTCAGCATTTTTGAATCATGCCACAGCTGAAGATCTGCTGAAAGCATTCACTGAGACACTGTCAGTAATAGATTCGTGCAAAATTCTGCAAATCTCTATGGATGGTCCCAGTGTCAACCTAAAGTTTCACCGTGATCTTTGTGCTTCTTTGTCAGGCCTAAATATTTGCATTGCTTGGTTGTAACAATTTTTACTTTTAAAATGTTTAATAGTTTTAGATACTGCATGGTCTTATTAATTTTTTATTGTTTTTATTACTGTTGAAATTTTTATGCCAAAGAATCGTAACAAAGCTGCTAACAACAGAGATCCTATATTTCTCATTTTAAAATATATTTATAAAATCGCAATCACGGTTGTGTAAATAAAAAAAATTGTCATGGAATTTTTTTGCACAGTCAGGGAAAACATGGAAAAGTCAGGGAATTTAATTTCTACATTTCTGTGGCCACCCTGAGACATTTAATACTATATTACAAAAACATTTTATTGTGCTATTAAATGTTGGCTAGCTAGTCATGATGTTTTATTTTTACTTGTGTATTTACCCTAAATGGACCAATTTAAAATGTACATAGAACTGTATAAGCACACAAGTAGTGTAGCAACTCATAAATATGATATTTTCTCAAATAAACTAATAATTTATTTTTAAGATGTTTATGCTGATTGGCCAGGTGAGATGCCAAATTTTATTGAGATATTTTTACTTTTGTTTTGTAACATTTTTGTGAATTGTAATGGTAGGCAAGGCTTTCAGATTTTACCTTCTGTTAGTTGAATTTAATTCTCTTTCTGACCTTTTCCATTTATTTATGGAATACAGGAACATTTTTCAACTTAAAATTTTTCTCTGCACAGTGGATTAATTTTTAGAAACAATTTCTGTTGCTTTGTATGTTTGTATGTGTGTAACAAAATATTATTACAAAACATTACTTTTGTGCATCTGCAATTTTTTTTTTATAAAATTTGGCAATTGACTGTAAATGTACATTATGTACATTCACTGTGTACTTTTATGTTTCTGTAATTGGAAAAATTCTTGCTTATTTTTCTATGTATTTATTTTGTTTATTTCACTATAATTTAAGTTTCTCCATGTGGTCATTATTCCTAAGTAAGCAAACTGATGATGATTTGGCGAGAATACTAGAAAGTAGAAAAATTAACAAATGATTAAGAGATTATCATCTTATTTTCTTTGGGGATCATCGAGACAGAGGTCAATGAGTGATAATAAACTAGTTAAAAAATTGCATGTATGAACTATATAATTAATTAATTAAAAAATACATCGTGACAAGTCAGTTTTTGTGTTTACGAGTTAGTCATGTGTGGAATGGGCGTGAGTGGGTTGTAATGTTGTGCAGGGCAGTTAATGTCTCGTGCACACACTTCTGGCTGCAAGATACGGGTCTGTTGTGTTGACTCGTTTGTGGACAATCTCGTGTATGTGATTTACTACATTTCAAGTGGATCTGTGGTCCTCCATTTGAAATATGGCTTCTGTGTAAACAAAGGACTGGTGTCGTGCAGTGGTAAACAATTGGAACGTGGATGGAATGAATGGGTGGGGGAATGTGAGCATCCTGAGAAACTCTACTGGCTCCCTTCAGCGTTCACCACGTTTCCTGCGTGTGAAAAATACATTCAGGAAATCAAATCCTGATTGCTTCGGTAGGAGGCGATTGATCTAAAGAGTGATAAAGTTTTCTTATTTTGAAGTTTGTTGGATATGTGTTTATCTAGAGTGCCATTTCGTCAGACCGGGGCTGGAGCGAAAGGAATGGCACGGACCCGGGAGATTGGAATGGCGGTCATAGTCCAAGGAAAGAATTTGGCACCGGGAGGAGTTTCATGAATGACAACTGGCGTCGGCATCGACCAGGGATGGAGGATGAAGATGGCTGGCGGACTGCAACCAGCGGACGTTCGGAAAAGTGGAGTGGGTGTCCATTTTTTGCTCTTGAATGTTTTAATGGTTGTGGGAACTGCTTTTTTTGTGTTTAAATACAAGTTCTACTATTTTCGTGGTTTAAACGGTAAGGTTGATCATCTCTCATTACGAATGAGGTAGAGGTTTTCTCAAGCTACTTCCACTTTTTTTTTACCGCTATGGTTAATTAAAACTCAATACTTACACCAACTAATTTATATTAATCCTGCATTTATTTCCTTTTTTTTTTGTCCAATATTATTTATAAAATTATTTCCCTCAAATTACATTTGCTATCCTATATTTAGTTCTTGAAAAGTGCAATAAAGAATAAATTTCACCCGAAACATCCTGAATACTTATACAAATTTACATCTTGCAAATAAGTATCGAAGTCGCTTGGCGTCGACGGTACAAGCCAAAGAAAAAAAGGTGTCTTTGGGATAATGGCTAAAATTCAATGTAGCCCCATTGTGGGCTGAATGCAGACCACTGTGGTCGCTGAAATTATAATTTAACCTGTTCTAAATAAAAGGTTTATTATCGGTGCAGCCTGAACCACAGTCTTATTAAAGTTCATCACTTAATACATAATTTTTTGACGTGACAACGTCTAATAAATCGATGAACGCCGGCTGCACGCACGAAAAAGTGTCCCACTACGGATGTCCCACTACGGATGTGTTCTGTTTGCTCATTATACGCATGCGTGGCATCTCTCTTCATGCTCATTGTACGCATGCGTGGCATCTCTCTTCCACTCGATTGGAACAACCATCGATTTGACTTTTCAATCATATTTTCGTCGTTTGAATTATTAATATTATGTAATTTAACGATCGTACACCGATTTTCAGCACAATCGGTACATTTTTTAAAAGTAATGTTGAAAATTCAAATACGTTTTGAACCAACAATGGTGCTTTACAGTTACACATAATAATTCAAATTACATCCGGGATCTTTTGCACAATGTTTTAAAAAATATTGTAACACATTATAAATAAGTTTGGTGTATTTGGGATGCATATTTGTTATAAAATCATGTTAATATTATAACCCTACCGTGAGCAAAGTTTTTATAAATAAATAAATAAATATATATATATATATTATAACATTTGAAACTACATTACCTTAGTATGGCCTCGTGGGCGTGTGGTTAGCGTACCTAACTCTTAAAATAAAGGTTGTCGGTTCGAAACCTGGCAGCTGCGAATTTTTTTTTGTACTTGTAAAAATAAATATGGCGCACGCAACATTTGAAAAGTAATAAATATATTTGAATTAATGAATGCAAATAAAAGTAAATTTATTAATTCAATTGCACATTTCATTTCACTCCTTTGTATCCATACAAAATAGTGATAATTCAATAAAAATGATTCAATTTTATTCATAAAAGTATGCAGAGGTAGATTTTATCATGCAAAAGATTGAAAAATTAAAAAAAAATTATTCCTGAAAGAATATAATATTTTTAATGACTAAATGGTTTGGTTGCAAAAACCTATTACGGCTCAGTCTCAGGCCGAATATGATATTTCCTTTTATTCTGGATCAATCATTTAATCAATGTTTTGTTATGACGTTGTCACGTTAAACTATCGTCCGTAAACCGACTTTACAGACAACCAATTTTTTTGGCTTGAGCCACTGCCAAACGTGACCTATGCAGATAAAATCGAGCAGAGAACTGGCAAGATGACACAACAGCCTACTGTCCTGCAGGGAGGCAGATGCGTTGCCTTCCCGACCAATCATAACACAGTTCTCACAAAGCAACCAATCACAATACATTTCACTACAGCAAAATCTTCCAGAAGTCCGTGCATTTATTACTGTCACTCTCTCTCTCTATAGTCAAATGATAAAAGCGGTGGGAATTGCACACGTTCAACTTTCCCAAAATAATGTTACAGCCTAATGTGGGGAGAACTGGGTTCGTGAGGGATAGCCCAATTAAGTTTTATTACAGTTTCATTAATTTCTTATAATGACATTACTAATAAATAATTGTACTTAAAAAATGTCTGATCGCCAATCACTGGGGCACTTAAAACTGTTTATTCGCAAGTCACTCAGTGTCTGACAAATTCCACAGTTTGTATCCATCATGGAAGCTAGGCTCAAAAGTGGTTTGTCCCTTACCTCGCGCCACCTTCGAGGGGGGGATCTCTCACCCTCTTCTCCGATGTCGCACTTCCCTTCACTTGCTGAACTCTCCGAACTCGCTCGGAACTCCCGCGGAGGCCAGCTTCGCTGCTTAAATACCTGTGGCGCCCTTCTTGAACCGACGAGAGCGGCGGTGATGAGTCGTGTTATCCTGGTCCGACCTGACACCTGAAACATTGAGAAAGGCGATGTTTATTCGTGTCATTCCACGCAGTGATCTCTGTAAGCCCGGAATTCCCAGGCCGCTAAAGGTTATAATAGCCTGAGGCGGGACAATGCGCAGGGTACGGAGGGGGGGAGGAAGTGGTGAGGACCTGTGTAATACGGCCAGGCACGTGTGGCATGCCGTATGTCAATGGACAGTGCGTGACGTCAGTGGTTGCCAGCTCGCTCCGAACCTGATGCGTATCACAGTCTTGTCTCTTGTGTTCGTAACAATAAGAATACATACAGAAAGCACTAGAAAGCTGTGGTACTGAAAAACAATGGTGCCGCCAAGTCGCGCGCACCTTTCTCTCATCCTTTCAATAAAAATATAATAAATGTTCTAGAAGCATTATAAAACCTTCCGAGTAACACTAAACATAAAAAATTATGCATTAAAATAAAATTGAAAGTAAATATCATACTGAAAAAATGCAATAATGATTTGGTAAGGAAAATGAGCATCAGTAGTTAATATACTTTTCTAAATAAAACATCTTAACACAAAAATTATTTACAAAAAAATAAAACTAATAGTTCACTATAACTTTGAAACTTTATAATCCGCCGAGGCCTCAAATTATTAAAACATAATTCCTCAAAGATTCTTTTTTAAAAGCTGGGGAGGGGAGGGTATTGCAATGTTACAATTGAAAGAATGTGTTTGTTTTCCTTACCTGCATGAATAATGTATTGTTACACAATGTAACAGAAACGTACAAAAAATAATGAACTGAAACGTAAGATATCAAAAGTCTGTCTGGGTGTTGTAATTTAATGGAACCAAAGCCAGAACCTAAAAATCGGGTACAGGCCTACTTTTGACCAGTGTCACATTACCCATTGAAGAATACGCTAATCATGAGCACATAGCATTAGCATCTCAACCAACTCCGGAGTCTTTCCCGTGCTTATAAAATTCACATGAGCTGAACGTTCTCTTTCTATCCTGACTTCCTTATGAGAATTTGTATCACCTTGATTTCATACAAAGAACCATAGCAAATAATACAAAAGAAAAATGTAAAAGCACATAAAAACTAAATAAGTAAGCGAAGTTAAGTAGAAGTACCTTTAATGACTTTTTCATAATAAATTTAACTATTGTTATTAGGGTTCTGCGAATATTCGAAATTTCCGAATTAGAGTTCGAATTTTTTGATATTCGATTCGTCAATTCGAATCGAATTCATTTTACAATAATTCGACTTGCAAAATCTGGCCCGGATACACTAATATAAGGCATCCCCCTCCTTCCCCCCCATTTTTAAAAGAAATGTAAATGGACGATTACATTTTCCACTTACAAAAAACTATACAGCGAAACCCCTTATTTAAGTTAGGTACCGTTATTTACGTTTTACCGTTATTTGAACCTTTTTATTTCTGTCCCGTTTTAACCTCATTTGATTTAATGCAATAAATTCCCGTTGTTTACAACGCACCTATTGATTTACCCAGTTTACGCCGTTCGTTCTGATAAAACTGCTTACTAACTTAATTAATCCTATTACAAAGTAATCTGATATGTAAATCGTGTTTTAAAGACGTTTTTAAAAGTTATAAACTTCATCTTTAACGTCTCGGGTGTCACTTTATACCGCTTATAAAAACGTAAGCAGCGCCAGTTTGGTTGTGTTGATTCCTGTATTCCTGTATAGAGCGCGCGCTCGTAGTCGAAAATTGATATTGATAGCTCGCAGGAGCATGCACACACGCGCTCTGTCAGGAACCGAGTTAACCCGCCCGATCGATATGCGTACAGTTATAATCACGTTCTTGTTACGGGTTTCTTTTTTTTTTACGTTGAATAAAATTATTTTATTGCATCACTCATTAATTTAAATTATTTTGTGTGCTTTCGCAAAGTCTACTTTTTAAAAAAACATACTTTCCATGAATAGGTTTTGTTTTTATGGATTACTTTACATTTTTTTTTTGCATAATAGTTTTCTCCGTTCACTCTTACGTGAGTTTTGGAATAAACAAAGCCTCTTGTAAACAAACATTTTCATTGGCTGCCGGCCGCTGCGCACATTATTCGTGCGCAAGAAATTGTCCTTTGGCTACGTATCATTTGTAAGTATTTCTACACTGCCTTTTTTATATCAATTGTTGTTATATAGCATTATAGCGTTTCACCATTAATATCCAATACAGTTTAATGTGTCAGCAAGTATTTACTTACAATTATGTTAGCAGACGCCGTGTGTACAGTGTAAAGTTGATGCCCGGCGCAACAGTTGTATTTCGGATTCGCGCGCACGGACAGAGTTTTGTAAAGCACAGAACTGGAAAGCCTTTGAAAAGTGCACAGAAAACCCGGATTGTCGTGTGAACGATATCGCGAGTTTAACTGCGGAATTTACGGGTGTTTCGAAGAGCAGTGTGCTTCGTGCAAGGAAATAATTACAGGACACTGAGACATTAACAACTCCCGGGAAGAAAAGGAAACTTGAGTATCCTGTTATCAAAACTTGTCATGATTTTGTGAAGACGGCTATTAGGCGTAAAGTGCATAGTTTTTTCTTCGCAAATGAACCACCTACGCTGAACAAAGTGCTACGGTGCTTCCTGTTATATAACTTCTCCGTTATTTTATTAGCACCGACTGTACTGAAGTGTGTGTGTTGCAACTAGTGCTTGGCGCGCAAGATGAATTTAGCCTATCACTTGCTGACGCGGCGCAGTGATACGACGGTGTTTGTTTATTTCAAAACTCAGCTAAGAGTGAACCCTCGGTCTCACCCCTAATTATAAACTTGATTTTAGAATAAAATGTGCGATGCTTAAGCGATAAAAATGGTAAATTTGTAATTTTTTTGGTACCACTTCCTTATGCTGTGATATTTTTATTAATATTTTTATCCTTTAAAATCTAACATGCTAAATAAGGTGGCAAGTGAGAGAGTTTTCTCTACAGCAGGCAACATAGTTATCAGCTGCAGAGAATTGTTGTTGCCGCACCATGTCAATGAACTCTCCTTTCTCCATGACAATTTGAAATGATTTGCGAAGTGATTTATGTTAGTGCTACAGACATATAAATTTTTTTTTTTTTTTAATTTTTGAGAATCTGGTTGTGCTTCTTCAATATAGTCTAGCTTTAATTTTATTTACTTGATTTAAACTGTGAATTATGTGACAAGTTTTTCAAAAGTGGTATGTTAAATTTTTTAATGATCTATGTTATTTTAATAAATATTCTCAAATTCGATTCGAAAAAAAAAAATCAAAACTCTTGAATTTTTTTGAAACTCGATTCGAACTGAAAAATCACATTTCGCAGATGTCTAATTGTTATTAACACATTTAACAATAAACCTTAAACCATAGCATTTTGACTATGAACTATAAAAAGCTTATATACTGCGTTACTTAAAAACATATTGTCATAAGAATACTCTGTAATATTTGAGGAGTGCAGTGGTCTGCAATGCCACATGCATTACACCTTGTTCAGCAGCACACACCTGTAATTCCATCAGCTGCACGCAGCAAGCTGTTTATCTTGTGTTGTTTATTGCACAGTATCTTGCATACCGTATGTTTATTGTTTATTATTGGAAAAAGCCTAGTTATTAAAATATTAACTTTTTGATACTAAAAGTTTTCATGCAAATTTTGAAACATTGTTTTGTGAAGGACAGTATTGTTTTGAGAATGACAGTTTGGTTTTCGTTAATTCCTTCTTTCATCTAAACTCTAGGTCATTATTTTTAAATTGTCCCATTTACCCTAATAGGGTTAAAATCATTAGCAAACTATTTAATAATTATTGTGAAAAGAGTTTTCTATTTTAGTATCATCTCGAGATCTGTTATTTAAAACATGCTAGATGAAAATTTTTTTAAAGTGGTACTATTTTTATTCCACATATTTTAAGAAAGTTTCTAGGTGAAATGAGCTTAGTGAATTACATAAATAGAAATTTAAAAATTTCTTACCACGTGAAAATTTTATCAGGAAGTGTAATGATTGTTTATTAATAGGAGTCTGCGAGTATTTGAAAAATATTTCATATTTGTGAATAATTTGATGTTCGATTCAACAATATATATTAAATACTTCGTTTCATTATTTAAAACGCATACCACACAAACTTCAACACACACAGAAAATAGGGCTCATCTCCAAAAAAAAAATTAAATGCAAAGAGTAACATGTATGAAGCCAAGAAGACTACACATAAGTGAATACTAGTTTTTTTTGCAAAGTTTATATCAAATCTAATGTTTAAACTATTCGCGAAGTCAAATTGAATTGGGGATATTGTTCTTGGCGAAGCTGTATTATACTTATCTTATAAAATACAGGATTGAAATTTAAAAAAAAAATTATTGTTTAAACGTTAGTAATATTTGAACTATTTTATTAACCATTTGAGCCGTATGTATAACATCATTCAATAAAAATTACAAAATACCATTAATACTGAGCATTCGTAAAATCAAATGGAGTGCCTCCTTTTGGGTTTTTCAAGTAACCAACTATTCAGCAAAACATACACAACACATGAAAATATTAAAAATATTTTAAAGAGATAATCTTTAGCTTCCAATGTTTTAAAGCTTTGAATCAAATGTGAGGCTTCATATCAGACGCGAAGCTTTGCATCACAACGGAAGTTTTAAATAAAATGAATAGCAAGTTTCCTGGCAAAGTCAAATAGAATATTAAAAAGAGCTTTATTGATTTGCTTAGTTGAAGCTTTGCATAGGCCTATTTTCTACAACATAGTAATACATACATGCTTTTTATATGTAACCAATAATATTTAAGTATAATTACAAATGATTAGAAATACTGATATTTTTATGTATATAATAAGTTTTATCAACAATACAATTTTAAAATTTTAATAGTTGAACAAAATGCATTTCCAGGTTATTAATATTTTTTTTTGAAATTTATACCTTTTCATTATGATTCCATATGTATTTCTCCTTTTCATTTATCTTTATTTTTCATCAATTATTTTTTGGGTCTCCTGTGATATATATAAACAAATTTCACTGTATATTTAAATATGATTCGTAAAACATTCAATATTCATTAATAAATTGATATGTAAGTTCGAATTCAATTCAAATACAAAAAAAACAGCATCTGTAGAAGCCCTTTTATTAATTTACACACATAGCGGCCATGAATCACTACTGCCCTTGTCCTGTATATGTCTTACCCACCTGCCAAGCCCTTGGCTGTTGGTGGGCATGTAGCAAATTAAAAAAATATATAATAATAATAATAGAAAAAAAATCCTCATTCTTTCTGATGAGATGTTGTGATGTGATTTGTTCGTTCTTTTACGACTGCAATGTAAAGGTGTGCCGTTTGTGTGCAGCTCGCAGCAGTTGGCGGGAAGGCGAGAAAGAAGGCGGTGACGTGGACAGGGGCGGCCGCAGTCAGCAGTGGGAGCAGCGTGCCAAGGGAGGCTGGGACGATGGCCACCACCTTCAGAGGAGGCCGTTTGACGAGGACAATCTTCCTGAGTGGTAGCCCTCTGCACCCAAGTACATTGGAAGGTCTTTAAACCAGCAGTCTGTGGTTCGGCACATTCTGTGATCTGGCACCAATTGAGTTACTGAGGTGGATTCTGATCATTGACCTTGGCAGGCATATCGCAATACTCCGCAGTTGGAGATGATAGTATGCTCAGATTTTATCGTTGCTGTTCATTTTCATCTTGGTACAGTATTTCCTGTTCAGATTACCTTTCACATTTTCAATATCATACTTGGTATTTCTATTAAAACTAAATTGATGTTTAATAATCCGGCAAAATCGCTAGTCCGACATGGTTGTGTTCCCAAACGTGCTGGGTTAAAGACCTTTTAATCTGTTATTTTTGCTTGAATTGGATATGTTTACACCACTTTGCTTGTAGTGATGTGTGGGTCCTGGTTCTGGTACTTGTCATATTACCAGCACTGTGAACCGTAAATATTACCTTGTTACCATCAGACATCCATTCAGTTCCACTGTGAAAATACGATAGACTTCTGGTGAAATGCAGTTGTATATTGCAAGCGACCAACACGCGCACGTGTTTCTAACTTCACTTTAAGCCAATTAGTAGATACTATCACCATCTGTTTGACACGTGAAAGTAAGGGTTCATAAATCTTTGAAGTCTCCCCTTCCCTTCCTTCACTCCTTTGCACTAGACCGCACGTATAGAATTCTTTGGGCTGAGATTCCATCCCTTTTGGTCACTTTTTTCACTAGGAGATTGGATTGATCATTTCAAATAAAAGAAGACCTATGGGTAGGGCCTGGAAAAATTAGCATCTATTTATTACAAAATTAGCATTTATGATGTTGAAAATTAGCATCTATTTTCCAGAAATTAGCATCTATTTTTGAGAAATTTGCTTAAGATATTAAAGTTACATAACAATACAAGAAGTTGTAATAGTGTTTATACCCATTATGACGAATTTTAACACAAACCAAAATCATTAAACGGTATTTGTAAACAAACGTTTGAGCACTAGTAATTTCAAATGAAAACAAACAGACAATTCAAGTTGGCCAACTTCAGTACGCTAAACGTGCACCACAAAATGTATGATTTGTCTCTATGTAAAATATTGATCAGAAAAAAAATTTGAAAACTAAAGTGATTATCAACAAATGTAAAAAAAACCGCGTACTAAAATATTTGTAGTAGTTTTGAGCATTTAAAATATTTTCATTTTTATCTTTGCAAGTTCACTACGATCCCGTCAACGACCTAGATATTTTCTAGTTTTGTTGGTTTCCGTGAAGCGCTTCCCGGGAAATTTGTTTTGTTAGGTTGGATACTCTTCATGAACAGGCAACACACGATGCAATGGCGAACGTGGCGTGATCTATCAAAACAAAATAACTGCGTCGATAAGTAGTGTGAACATTCTTTTCTAAACATTCAACGGTAACTTGAGTAAATCGTAAACACTAAATTTACAAAATTACTTATTCTATACTATCAGGCGTGATATTTGGTTAAGGAATGTTTTCTAAGTTAAGGTTAGGATTCGGATTTTATTCCTTCAACAAGCCTTGTCAGAAGCTATTGTTTACTGTAATTGTGTTATGGTGGTTATTTTCAAAAACAATACTTTGAGGAATGTGTGTTCAAGCCATTTTGTTGCATTCTATAGTGGTTTTTCGCCCGATAATGGTAATTTTACCGCGATTTCGCAAATATAGCATTTATAACAACAATTAGTAAAAAATCGCATCTAACCTCAAAATTCGCAAAAAAATCGCATCTATCGCAAATTGCGAATTTTTCCGGCCCCTACCTATGGGGAAAAAAGCAGGCTTATCTTATAAATTACAATACTCATTAACTGTTGGTATTTGCTACTACTTTCGAAGCCCTACACCACTTATAACTCGACCAACAAATCAAATGGTATTAATAATTATACTCAGTTAACTTGGGTGCTACTTTCCTCACACATTATAATTAGGGGTGTGCGGGATCCCGACGCTTCGGGAAAAAAGTCGGGAAAATAGGCTTCCCGAAATGCCGGGCCGTAATTTTATTACTCCCGAATTTTTCGGGAAATTTTTTAAAAATTTACAAATGTTTACTAATCATGTGAAAATGTTTTTTATCAATTCAAACTGTTTTTACAACAATATTATTTATGGATTACACATATCTAATTGGAATATACAAAACGTACATGGAGTACCGTAAATATTGTATGCGTTCATAAATATATTTCTTCAATGGTACAAATTTGCAAGATACGTGAATAGTCAGTTATATAACGTTATTGCCGTCACCATTGAATACTTAACCTAAAACCACTGTGTCTCCTTAGACACAAACAAAACACATGCGCAATCCAATCTTTTCGCCAAAGATATAAGAAATACTAGACTTACGTTTCTTAACGAAGCGTAACCGTTCTCATTACTTGATAGCAGTGGCGATGTAGAGAACTGTATTGGCACTTTGAAAAATATGAAATCACCTAGTTTTACACCACTGCTCACGAGTATCTAAACATCTATGATTTTGCTTTGGGAGAAAAAAAATAGTTGTTTACTATTTAGTTTGGCGGGCTTTGTCGGCTGACGTTATGTTATTAAGGCTTGTGCAAAGTACCTGTTCCTATATTAAAACAAACTAGCAACCTACAAATAATGGATGTCGCAACCGATCAGCTTGTTACTTGTAAACCTAAAAGTGTTTGGATGTATTTTGAACGTCTGACAGTAAATCCCTGGCAAAGTGTGTCTCGTGTGAAAAAAGTTTTGAGATACGAGCATGGTAGCACGTCTGGCTATAAAAAAAGAATTTGAGGATGCTAAAAAATATGAAGTCGCCGCTGAAAAAAGGGCAAGTGAATAGACAAAATAAATAGCAAAAAAAAACTAACTTTGCAAGAAACGTTTAAATGGCCATCTTCTCATATTATAATTAAAAATTTGCTTTTTTTTTTTTTTTTTAATTTTCACGATCCCGTCCCGTTTCCCGCGGGAATAATTTATTTTTCCCAAAAATTTCCCACAGTACAAAAACCTATTCCCGCACACCCCTAATTATAATACATACATAATTTGCAATTTTCTTTTGTGTGTTGCTGCTATCGTATTAGTAGAGACACGGAAATTTCGCGAATCGCGATATCGCGAAATAACACCGCAATTTACCTTAATTCGCGACAAAACACCGAAATTGCACAGCATCGAGAAATAAAACTGATAATAATGAATTAGACCACCCATGCAAGACATCGCGAAAAACAAGTAAACACGACGTTGACGGCACATCGCCATTTTTCTAAGTTTCAACATGGCCGCTTTGTAGTAATGAAAGTAAATAATGATTTACAGTATTCCCGTCACGTAATCATTACAATTTGAAACGAAAGCAGTAATTGCAATCATAAACTAATTAAAAAGAGAAAAATGTACCTGAGCATCAACACAAAGTTAATAAAAAATACCGGCGATGTTTTCAACACAATATAGCTGCCATGATTTTCAACCCGCTGTATTTACACATTAATCTTGTAGAGAAATATAAAATTTTAATTCTTCCTTTCATGTTGAACAGTTAACAACCTCATGCTTTCAACTACGTTTGACTGGCTTGGCAACCTACTCGTTAGAGCTGTAGGTGTAGCAAACCGTATGTATTCGGTACTGACTGAGTAACGGGTGCGCCATCTAGTATCGAGTAACGAAACGTTACACACGGCTGGATTTCGTTACTCGCATTTTTCGTATGTTTTACGCATGCGCGCGCATATTCGATGAATTTACGTTACAAAGAACGATGTTTGTTTATTAAGTATAATATGGAAATTTGTCGTCCAAGTTTTTTACTGTTTATAAGAAAGTATTTTTTACAAATTAGAAATATGTATGTTTTTGTTATTTATTATCGCGTATTTTCACGTCTTTTGTTGTTTTTATCTTAAAAGAGATAATATAATAAAACCGCTCTAATGAGATTTAATTGTTTCTTGGTTAACAAAAACTGTTAATTATCAATTATTGTTAATTGTTTATATTCTATTTATTATTATTTACGTGACGTCATACTGTACGCGTACGCAATACGACTCGATTCGTTGCTGCAAAATAACATTGCATGTTATGCGGTATCAGAAGTAACGAGTAACGTAGCGACACGATAGTAACGAGTACTAATTGTTATAGTAACGAATACATACGGGTACACTTTTTTTCGTTACTTTTACACCTCTACTACTCGTAAACATGAACACATGGCACTACGCCGATTGATAAGCAAAATCAGTGACCTTTAACTGCCGTAACTACACTTCTCAGCAAATGCAATACGACCGCAGAGCAAGTGAATACGGCGTCAACGGGACAAAGAACAGCAGCAAGAAATATTAAAAGAATACTAAGTTGAGACATGCCGTGCCGAGGCAGCGCGCTAGGCGACACCGGGCCGTGCCGAGGCAGCGCGCTAGGCGACACCGGGCCGTGCCGAGGCAGCGCGCTAGGCGACACCGGGCCGTGCCGAGGCAGCGCGCTAGGCGGCACCGGGCCGTGCCGAGCTGTTTCAAGCCTACAATTTTTATTTGCCAATAGTGTTGACTTTAGAGTGCAGTATACGAGTATACGCCGTGCCACTATTATTTAGCCAAGCAAAACTTGTAGGTCATAAAACCATTCTCAAAAGTTAAAGTAAACATGAAAAACCAAAACAGCGAAATAAAACCGAAATTTGATTTTTTCAAAACGAAATTTAAGGAAAAATAAAACCATTTTTACGGGACTCTACGTATTAGTAAGGGCTGGAAAAATTGGCATCAGTTAATTTTTTCTCTACAAAATTAGCATCTTATTAATTTATAAATTTGCATGATAAGGGGAAAAGCAAGAATGAAATGTATGGTCTAGTGAAGTGAATGGGAAAAGAGAGACTGCCTAGGAAAATGATGGAATTGAACACAAGAACAATACCCCAAGGAAGACGGAGGAGGTAGGAAGAGCAGATAGTTAAAGGAGTGTAGGAGAGAGAAGACTGGAGTAAAGTGAAGGATAAGGAATTGTAGTGAGATAGAGGAAGAAGGCTGTCTTTGCTAACCTGGCCGCAGGCGGAAAGCATTTGAGAATGATGATGGTGATGATTTTATAATAATGCATCTATTACAGTCAAACCTCTATCTATCGTTTTTCAGGGGACCAACAAAAAAATTCAGTAGATGCGGACATTCAATAGATGTGGACTTCACTCTAAGAATTTTTAAAAAATATTTCAACCTCAAAATTAGTGTCAGAAATATATCAGTTACTTGTCATTAAAGTTAAATCAGTTGAAAAATAAATAAAAATGGAAGTATTTTACTTAATTCAATTTACACTTGCAAAAAAAAAAACATACGCACAATAAATCTACATGGAAATTAAAGTCTTTTTCAATATCCTGAAGTCTGAAATATGTTTACTCATGTCATCAAATGTAGAGCTGTACTGAAGAAGCAGATTTTGCCAATATTTAGTTGAATCGGCATTTCTGCCGACTTCCGATACGCTTGTTAATTTTCGGCCGATATTACTGAAAAACGAGAGACTGCCATAACCTAAAAATCCACGATTACCCTTTTTGCTTTTCATAGTAGTACTGCATTTTTTCAGATCGCATTATTTCTTCGCAACATGTGCCAAACGTACATATAAAAATTTAACATCCTATTTTTCAATTATGTTCTTTATTTTTAATATGTCATAAATAAATACATTACCGTCACGGTAAATATACATCTCGGTTGTTACGGTAACTGTAGTGCAAATGTGGTAGCTATCGTGCTTCTGTAGTAATTATGGTATCGACAAAGAATCTTTAGTTCTTTTTATGGTAATTATCTTAGGATAACAATTGGGTTTGTACTGTAGTTATGGTACAACATCCATATTTCTTCGTAAGTTGTTGTTCATTTGTCTTTTCTTCATATTTACGTGCTCCATTACTTGGCTGCAGATTTAAGTTGATTTTTACTACTGTATACTATCGTTACTGTTTTTATGACGGTTACTTTCTAAGAAATGGTTATTTCTGCAAAATCTTTATGGTTAAACGATCATCTATTATAATTTATAGTGATGGGACCACATATTTTGTACGATCAATGCGGACAAAACGATAATTCGAACATCGGTACAAGCGGACTTTTTTAACCTTAGTTGTATGGCAATTTTGCCGGGACCGTAGAAAGTATACGATAAACACGGACAATCGATACATGCGAGTTCGATAGATAGAGGTTTGACTGTATTGTGAAATTAGCATTTTTAATGCAATTTATTTAAAACTTAATATTTACATTCTTACTGTTTGTGTACTAAATATCAATATATTAAAATACATACAAAAAATATTCTAGTTCAGTTTTGTATAAAATTTTTTTTTCCAATTGCCTTTCTATATTGAAACCATAAAAAATTGAAAAATTCTTATCTTATCGTATTTACTCGCGCAATGTCTGCCCTCGCATAATGTCCGCACCTTTATTTATATATCCTTATAAGAAAAAATTAAAAATTCGCATAATGTCCGCACCAGTCGTCTACGGCGGGCAACACAACTTTGGCCACCCCTAAAGGACGCAGTACAAATGGAAAGTAGACGGCTCTGTAAACAAAGCCGTGACCTTCAGCTGTCCTTTCTCTCCTGTCCTGAAAGGGTGGGGAAATTCGTTGAACTGAACAAAGCACGGTAACGGTAAACACAGCTGACCAACACGCACGCAAGTTCAAGGCATGAGTTTCGCGTCGAGTTTTGTAGTGTAGAGTACAGAATGGGTAAATATAAATCCTTCACTGCGCTGTTTAAATTAAGAGTTGTTCGTTATGCTGAAGAGCATGGGAACAGGGCTGCTGAAAGGGAGTTTGAAGTGCAGGAAAAAAGTGTTCGTCAGTGGCGGAAAATAAAAGAACAGTTGCAGTCAACAAATGCAACACAGCGTGCGTTTCGCGGACCCAAGGCTGGGAAGTTCCCAGAACTTGAAGTGAAAGTTTTAAACTATATACGTGAATTAAGAAGTAATGCCTGTGCTGTTTCGTATGAAATGGTTCAAGTAAAGGCGCGGGAAAAAAAAATTAACATCACATTTGCTGACATGGATCAGTCCTGTTTTCTGTTGAGGTAAGACACGCAGCGCAGCGTAAAAGAAACGTCATTTTTAATTAGTGTGTACCCTGTTTTACGTGTCAGGACAGAACAGAACCCCTCTTTGTTTACATTTGGTTGGAATCCCTCTCTCGGCCATTCTCACGCTCTAAATGTTTCCTTTCCTTTCCTCCTTCTCTACGTCACGAAGGCCATCAGTTGCCGTGATGGGGGGGGGGGGGGGGAGTACAGTGCGCAGCAGATGTGGAACTGGTGAGTCACTGCGCTGTTGCCAGCTAGCTGGTTCCATACGCGCAGCACGTAAGGATATGGTACGGCTAAAATATTGCAGCCGTGCCGTTAATAGCCGTTTTAATCCATCACATATTAATCACATTAATAAGGCACACGTAACCACACTTATTTCAGTGTAGCGCGTAATATTTTTTAATGTTCCGGCGGGTGCGAGACAGTTGCCGGTGGCAATTACAGCAAAGTAAACATGGTCTAAGCCGGGTTGTTTGCAAGCGATCCCGCAGCAATGTTCTTTTAAAATACGTAGCTAGTTAAATCCAAATTGATTTTAGATACGTTTTGTGCCTTTTTAGTAATAATTAAGACACAAAATTTTGTATTTTTGTTTTTCCTCGCATAATGTCCGCACCCCATTTTTTTGGCCAAAAAAGTGGTCAAATTACTGCGGACATTACGCGAGTGATTACGGTAATTAAAAATTGGTGGTGCAACATGCTAGCAAACATTAAGTTACAGGTTTAATACATAGAATAATTCATAGATCATCTGGTTTTAATTGGGTGGGGCTTATATTTTGAAGTTATTTCAGATACAGTAGAACCCCGATTTAACGAAGTGCTGTGTTTACCGAAAATGTTTACTCTAAATTGATGTTTCGTTAAATCCGATTTACCGATTTTCAATGACCCCCGCACTCATAATCGCGTCACTACGTTTCCATATCGTAGACAGGGTCGACGCCGATGTCTTGCGCTGCCGTGCTATCTCAGACTTTGTCAACTTTCCATCTTAAACGTTTTTGATCTCGCTCGTACGGCCCCCGGTTCGTACGTACACCTCAGTCGTACGTACAGATTTTCAGAAACCGCGAAAAATTAGGCAAAAAAAATATGAAAAGTGTAAGAAATACGTTAAAGTTTATTAAAATACAGTCGCAACCTGCAGCGTTTATAACAAATACGAGCTACATACACATTGCGTCACAGTAAAAAATTTAAAAAAAAAATGGTTGCAAATTAATGGAAATTTACCGTCCATAGCACGCCGTACGCGGAGAAAGGTAATTAATTGTACTCTGTCAGCTGTTACGGCGCGGTGTAGCCGCCGGCGGGCACTCTCTGTTCGCTGTATAACTCACTCAACGCTCCACCCAGACTTGTGACCTTCCATCAGCAGCCAGCCAATAAATGCGAGCTTAACGGAAAAAAAAATAAAAGCTCCACCGCCCGTGTCCCAGTTTAGTCCAGTTCTAATACCAGTAACATAAACGAATCGTCAAAAAAAAAATGTAACAAAGCCGATATCCAAAAACTGTAAATAAAGTCATGTACAGTAGAATCCCGCCGATGCACGCGGCAGTGTCTAGCCGAGCTCGGCGCGTCCACTATCGCACGAAAAGCCGTCTCAGCTGTCATGTTATCTTACCCGCCTGCACGCACGAAAAGCTGCTGTGGTAGCTTCTGCGAGAGCGTAAGAAACTCGTCCGGCCAGGCTGGCGGTAGTGGTGGCTTGACTTCATACGTGACATGACGCGACGCTTACCTCTCCATCCCCTGGTAATTCTTCAAGGCTCATCCCTCCCAGAGCCACAAACCATGTAAAAACACCCCCTCCCCTTTTACAACTAACATTTCAAAACATTCCCTCCCTTATTTCAACCTTCTGCATGAGAAACTGCCAGCATCCTCCTCCCCTTCCACACCACGTGTGACAAAAGCCAGGTTGTATAGTCCATTCTCGGTAAAATAAATATTTTATTGGCTTATACGACTGTCCTTCGCCATTAATAAATACTTTATAAGTTTAAGTTATTATGATACAATTTGTTTATTAGTCACACAGCAGTTTCTGCTGAAAAATCACTAATACCTCTAAATTTATTAAATAGAAAAATTTAGCAGGGCCATAAATATATTTATTTTAATGCATTGTTACTTTTCCATTTGCATTCCAACGTGTTTTTTTATTATTTTTTTTAATTTTATTTTTTTAAAGCTGCGAAGGGACGTGGAAAAGATAATTGCTTGAGCTGTCAAAATAAACATAGCTGACGGCAAGGATGGGAGCGCATCCTGTCGGTCTGTCGCTGTGATTATCTACTCCAAAAACATGTCACAGCATTTCAGGATAGCATTGTTCTTATATCTTTCGATTATAGCCGAATGTTTTCTACCTGATCCACACAAGTTCCTTCGCCACGTTTTGAACGAAAATAACCACCAGCCGGCTAGCATAGCCGAACTCGCGTGACGCAAATTCATTTAGCGCGAGCATTTGATGTATTTTGATATATTAGGGTTGGGGGGGGGGGGGGGGGGGGGGTAAAAATTGGCCGGAAATCTCTATGGCGACCATTCCGTTTATAAGTCCGTTTTTTCCGGAAACCGTGAGTGGTCGCATCAGCGGGATTCTACTGTACCAATAAAAAAGCTAAGCAGGTCGTCAACAAGCAGTGTAGTAAATTCCAATCGCAATCTGTAGTCAAAATCCAAGAAGAAAAGCAAAAAATCGAAGTCCGAACAGCAGTTATAAAAAATGTATTCCAAAAACTAAACACTGCGCACAAAGCTCTTACTGAGAATAATGATAATGGCGTATTGGTGTGACGTGGTCACAAGTTGAAAAAACCTGGAGGATGGGAAAGGGAATATTTGGAAACGTGTGATTATTGGCTAGCACTGTTACTATGCGGGCGTGATTGGAAGATAACGTGATGAGTCAAGCCAGGGATATGGAAGGGGGAGGGGGATGCGGACAAAGAAACCCTTCATGACGTCATGTGTCACGGACAGTCTATCCAGGCGCGTGCAATGGCACGCACCTACGCAATTCAGTTACAGCACCCAGAGTTTTTAAGCAATTTGAACTTTTTTATTTTTTCGTGTTTAGACAGATGATGCAAAGGCACATATTATTATATAGTACCTCCATTCTATTACTGACACCACAGAGTGTATTTTTTAATAAGTTTCCGTTACAATTTACTTTCATTTTTTGGAAATCTATATTATTTTAATAAATTGGTGTTTTTTGATGGTTCCTGAAAACCTTTACGTTAAATCGCTGTTTTCGTTAAATCCGTGTTCGCAAAATCGGGGTTCTACTGTACGTAACTTGGTTGCACCAAAGAAATATGGCAATATCAAAAATCAAGGTGGTCATGAAACCCATTGTAGAGAACAATTATTACTAAAAAATCACCACATAGCTCAAGTGTAACAAATTGAAATTAAAATTAATTTAACTGAAAAGAGCAATAATTTATAAAAATAGATAATATAGCATTATGTTGGAAATTAGCAAAAAAAAAAAAAAGCACCTATAGAAGGATGCTAATTGTTTTGGCCCCTACTAATATATTGTGGTGATAAAATCATGTTATCAAAGATTTTCCTGGAAATTCATCAAGACTCTCTAACAATGTGGTCAAAGGGGTCATTTTTGTAACTCCACTGTATTTTCATTATGGAAAATTAACAGCTGTAGAAATGTAAACTAGCCAGTGTTTGAATCCATGTGAAGAGGTGCATTCAACGAATTAAGATCTTTTAACTTTTTACACAAAATATAAATAGATCTCCTCCCATATGTTGACAATCGTGTTCATATGTGTTGTGTTATAGTAAATTTGCAGTCTCTTACACAAAAAAATTACATAAAAATATTTTAAACAATTTAAACATGCTAATGTTATATATGTGTTAATTAAAAATTTATATTATTTTGGTAACAATAAGTTAGATAAAAAGATTAAAAAAATCCAGACATAATCAGATAATAACATGTTCTTTGTTAACGTAGTAAAGAACTGCAGCAACGTGTTACAGCAGTCTTGCCGGGCAAGGCCATTTTCTACTTATAAAATTTATCTGCTGTCAATTTATGAATTTAAATAATTATATATATATATATATATATATATATATATATATATATATATATATATATATATATATATATATATATATAAACAGTAATAAAATAAAACAGGCGTGTAAGTGCAAAAAAGGTTTGCATAATATCTACTTTTAATACAGACGAGTCAACCTCTCTACTTCCTAGACATTATTTATATGACCACCAATGCACATATTTTTCCATTCAATAATCCATCCTCACTAATGATTATATATTTAATCTGTAGGAAACAGTATGTAATTTCTATATCACACATAATTAGAGAAAACATTTTTTGGTGTACTGCATGTCCTGGAGAGAGGTGGGTCACAACAATTTTGCAAGTACTCTCTTTTATCGCATAATCGTCACCAATATTTTAGGCCGTCAAAATTTGGATAAAAAAAACCTCTCGCGTAAACGTTGCATGATGTTTTTGGTCCCGCTATTAGATTCCAAGTGCTTTGTGTAGGTAACTTTTCAGTATAAAACGATGTATTTTAAAGAATAAATCTAATATTTATAATATTTAAACGTTATAACCTTTATCTGTTCTTCTGTGTTGCCGCAGTGTATTACTTAAAAAAATGTAGCCAGCATTAGTTGGCATCATTCATGTTTGGTTATGTTGCTTCCCGTATAGAGCACGCACATGTAGTCGAATATCGATATTGATATCTCGCAGATTGCATGCAACGGGCGCTGTCTGTTGAGTGCTGAGTTAACTACATTTTATGGCCCAAACTCTTTCGTGGTAAGTGTATACTACAACAATAGTTATGCGTTAGTTCAGGCTCGCATTCACATTTTGTTTTTCTATTTAAAATTGAAAGGTTTTTGTTGTATGACTTATTAATTTAAATATTTTGGCGTGCTCTTGTAGACTCCTTTTTTAAATAAATGTACTTTCCATGAATGGGTTTTGTTTTATAATTAACTTTACATAACAAAAATTTTTTTTTTCGCATAAAAATTACACTCCTACTTTTTAAACTTGTTTTTAGTATAAAATGTGCGACGATTATGTGATAAAACACGGTAGTTAGCAAGTGAAACACTATGCAGCACCACCAGTACGATTTTCACACCTGTGAATGGTGCCTGTAGCAAGATGCTAATTTTTCCAGCTCCTACTTAGTAGATTTATTTATTTTTCATAATTTAATCTCTTGTATTTTTCTCAAGCAAATTATTTTGCGTGTGCCTAAATTAAATACTGACATAATCAGGGCTCGATTTTAGCGCCTGTCCGCCTGCCCGTGACAGGCAAAATCTCGTCCGGGTAGGCAAAATAAAAAAGGCAACTGTCCGGTGGATAGGTGCAACTTGTGACGCAGAGGTTATTCGCACGCACTAATGCAGCAGAGGTGATTAATAACATTTATGCGACCGCGACCGCAAATAAAAAGTCTTTGACAATATATATAAATAAACAATAATGGCTGCTCTTTTGTGACGGACGACTCTGGCTATTGTAAACCACGGGAAAAAAAGTAGGTTATGTACAAACCGTGCTGAAATCTTCTGAATCATAATTCTTAAAATCTTACGTTCACGTCATGATTCACGTAACATAGTCGTATTCGTATGCTAGAGATGCAAAATGTCTCACACCGATTATGTTTGTTTTTGTTGCCATTTTTTAATATTAATTTCGTTGCAGTGCAGCCAACAATACGTAATTTACCGTTGTATACTTTCAAAATATAATTTTTTAAATTTATTGTCTTTATAAATCGCGACTTTACTAATTCCTTGCTCTACTTTAACATAGTTTGTTAACAGAAAAGCGTTTTCGCGTGGTTAACATTTCACGGCGTACTCCAGATGCAGCTGACAGTGGCCGCAGTGACTGTGACTGCTTGAAAATTCGCCTGTCAACTGTTGCATCAAAAAATAAACATTACTTGTTTACAGAGGACACGGTAATATTTTACAGTTTATCTTGTCACGGCGATTGTTTGTATTTAATTAACTGCGTTACACAATGTGGAAATTCATTACTGGTGCTTCAAAACCACCAGAAAAGAAAAGAAAAACGGACGATGACAAGTCAGAATATAATGTTAAATATGACAAAATCGCTCGGTCCCGTACCTTTTTAACGTCTTGGTGTTCCGAGTTTCTTTGGCTTCGTTACGACACAGAAACAAAACAAATGTTTTGCAAAGTCTGCGAAACGCATTCAAAATCATCTGGATCAGTTTTTGTTACGGGCTGCTCAAGTTTTCGCAAAGAAAACCTAACGTCGCATGCTACAAGCAGTGCCCACAACAAGTCTCAAGATATGGAAGATGCGATACTGACAAAACCTGGACAATCCAAAGCAGAATTGACCTTACAAAGTATTCAAAAGGATGTTTTCACTAAACTGGAAATACTGTTTCCTGGCTAAACATGGGCGACCTTTCACAGACTTTGTTTGGCAGTGTATACTTTACACAAAGAAAGGCCTGGATGTTGGTAATACTTCGCACTGACAAGAAGTGCAAAGAATTTCTGGGTTCCATTGCAGAAATAGAACGCCAGGAATTGCAAAATAACTTCAGAAGTGCACCATATATTTCAGTAATGTGTGATGAGTCTACAGAGACAGTGCTGTACAAGAACAGGTCATTGTTTATGTAAGGTTTGCTGTTAAAGGGGTAATACATTGTAAGTTTGTAGGTTAACATGTAGAAAGGCCTAATGCAGCCCTGATTTATGACTGCATATTGTGTGTTTTAAATGAGTATTGTGGGTTCACCATTTCAGATTTAAAGCTGCATTTGGTAGGCTTTGCAAGTGATGGTGCAGCAGTGATGCGAGGATTGCATAATGGAGTTAGTACCAAATTGAAGCAATCAATTCAGCCCAATTTGGTTGCTATACACCGTCTTGAACTCGCATTGAAAGCTGCACTTTCTGAAACACCATTGAATCTCAAAGTGGAAAATTTCTTGAAGAAATTATATGCATTCTTCCACCACAGTCCAGTGCACCGAGCGATCTTGAAAACATATTGTGAAACTCTGAGAATCAAGTTCTGCGTACCTACCAGAGTTGGAGGCACTCGTTGGGTTTCTCACACCAAACGAGCCTTGACTAATGTGCTCAAGATTGTTCCTGCACTTATCCTCACTGCAGAAAATTTACGCCAGAAATCAACTTGTAATGCATCAACTGCTGGTTCATGCAAATTTATTGATGATGCACTGAACAATTTGGAATTTTTTTCAGTATATTCACTTCTTTTGCGATGTAACCTACATTTTGAGTTACTTTTCACAACTTTTGCAACATCCTTATTTGACTGTAGCAGAAACACAAAAGTCACTGTGTGATACTATCACCATGTTGCAGAAGCTCTGTGACAAAGATGGCTTTCATCTCCGTGCATGCAACAAATTAATTGAAGATGAAGCTAAGCAGTTGAAAGGAGCTCCTTTGCAGACTCCCAAGAAAACAGCTGTTATAAATGCAATTGTTGAAAATTTAGAATCTCACCTTGGAGATAAGAAAACTGGACTCTGTGAATTACTGACTGCTACAAATTTGTGTAGTTTTAAAACGTGGCCTACAAGCATTCAGCCAGAGTTTGGTGACACTTGCATCGTTAGGTTGATACACTTTTTTTCTCCCTCCCTTGTGAATAATGGGGTAAAGTGTGAAATGATTGAGTTGGAATGGACAAGTCTAAAGACCACAGTTTACCAGCTGTATAATCCAGTAACCAAAGCAAATTGGAGTGATATCAATCTCAAATACCACACAGAGTATGAAAATGTACTCTCTCTCATTGATCTTGTGCTATCCCTGCCAGCTCACACTGCAGATTGTGAGCGAGGGTTCTCACTCATGAAGTTTATAAAGACAGACTGGCGAAACTGTCTTAATGATGATACACTGTCTGCCCTCATGCGTGTTCAAATACAGTCACCTTCTGAAAGTGAGTTTGATCCAGCACCAGCAATAAATCTCTGGTATCATAATGTTCAGAGAAAACGTAGACCCTTTCAGCATCCTTATCGAAGATGTTCAAGACAGAATCAGCCAAGTAATTCGTGCAGTGACTCAGACAGTGACTCATCTGAAAATGATGATTAAATAAGGATGTTAAGTGTGTGATAAAAATAGGTGCAAAATATAGCAAAAATCCTTTTTTCTCACTTTTTCAGCGACTTCGAAATTTTTTTTATTTGGGTAAAACAGCGGACAGGCAAATTAGATGGCGGACAGGCAAATTTTCGATTACACCTGTCCGTTGGGCAGGTTAAAATATTCCTTAAAATCTAGCCCTGGACACAATGATAAAAGTTGTTAATACAGTTAAACTCTGTTAAGACGTTTTTCAACCGTACGGTGGTTACATCTCCAATGTTAATTTTGATATTGGACCCCTGTAGGAATGCCCTTATGTATTACCTCTATCATTACCAATGGCCTAAGTGGGCGGAAAAAATTATAGTTTGTGACAGATACCGTGAAAACCATACATTGGAAGCCCGCAGTGGATGCCTCATGAATTTTATTTTTGAAGGCATTTATGTATCAACTTTATCAGCATCGTTGCACATTTTGATGTAAAAAAATTAAAAAATCCGGGGCGGAATTCGCCTTAGTTGCGTGGAATCTTGTAGCCTGTTATTCCAAGCTCTCTGTATGATGCGATGACGCACCTGAGTGGCCAATTAGATAAGCGGATAGAGCTAACTTCAGCATAGTAAGCATTCTAAGTACCTGTGTTAACCAGTGCAGTTATTTTTTTGCAGCATTCTTTAATTTTGCTTAGAGTATTAAAAAATTTATTAATATTTACAGTAAAAATCTCTGTCATTAATACATGTATTTAAATATACTGGGTGGTATATATTTTATTTATGGATTAACTGTGAATGATAAAATGTTAACCTTGATGTGAAAATCATGAATGTAATGTATAATGACTGCAGTGGTTTTGTTTACAGTATTGAAGCAACTGAATTCAATGCCATGTTAGAAAGATTATAAATAAAATATATTGGAAATTGCTGAGGAAGCACATGCTACAAATTTTCACCTTTTAAATAAACTTTTTATTGAAATAACACCATCACTCAAAGACAATTTTTTCTCCTCCAACCACGTATGCAACTTTCCGCGACAAGTGTTTTTTCTACCCAAGGCATGAGTTTGCATATCCTGAGCTTTTTAAATAATTTTAGGTTTTTTCAGCAGCTGTTGATGATCGCTACCTCTTACCTTTGGCAATCATAGCAACCTATTTTCACAGAAAAGCAAAATTACAAAGCACAAACAACATGCAAAATTTCTGTCGTTCCTTTAGGCAGTAGCAGGTCAACCAACCTTGGAGCTTGAAGGAACCTGTGCACTATAGTGTTGCCATGCGGCATTGTCAAGTTTGAATTGGCCTCATGCCATGATTTTTCAACACACATTTGGCAGTATAAGTCTGTTCAAAAATGGAAATAATAGGAAAATGAGGAAACAAAAATTTTCTTCATTACGTCCACCATATAACAATTTTTGACTGCAGTGCTCAACAAACAATGAAACTATTATTAGTTCCCCAAATTGCTGTACTAGTTGCGTCACGTGGTTTGTTGTTTATTCGTCAGTCATGATGCCTCGAATGAGGGATGGGATATGGTGTACAGATGGAACAGCCTCACAAAGTTCATACGAATGCAAGCAGATGATTGGTCGAAAAATATAATTTAACAGAGTGCGTAGTGCGACTAAGGTTTTCACAGTCATTTTTGTTATTGTTTTGAAACAGTTGTTTAAAAGTTTTAACGATAACTATATTTTAAGAGTGTAAAGATAAAATTTATTACATTATTGTTTCCGTTAATGATGAACGTTACATGCGGGAAGCATCTGTATACGCAAAAGTTTTGAATGGGAAAAATAACATAGGGATAAATGGAAATGATCAAGGGAATAATTATTTAAATGTTATAAAGGGGAAAACGTGCTATGCGGGAATGTCATAAGCTAGTTTTATGTATGTACTAGGTATTGCTACTCTTAACCATCTAGTGAAACGTTAAGCGACTGTGCTACCTCGGGGCTAGGTGTTTTGCTTGTGGTTGGATTATGGTAAAGTGGGGCACTGATAAGTCTTATTAAACAAATTAACATTTGATCATACTGTATATTTAGTGTGTCTAGATTGTGTGGAGGTTAACTTAAAACTGAAAACAAATTTTTATGAACTTTAATTTAACCGAGAACTAGGGAAAAAGTATGAACGACACATCACTATTTGCTTGAAATGTAATTTGTTAAAAATTTCACAAGAATTTATTTAATGTCTCACTTAAGAAATCATATGTTCGCCTCAATCTAGTAATTGGGAAATATTAACGACACTGCTGTTAGTTTTTGCCATACTGTGTTTGCCAATAACAATCAAGAAAATAAACTTTGTAAACCTTTTGATTGTTAATTAAGCACGGGTACCAATTCTGTTCCAAGTGTAAGTACTGAATCCGGTAATCAGGAATCAATTTTGTAGAACCAGAATTCGGAAGCAGGTAGATCTGTAACCATCCCATTCCCTACTAAGAAGTAATTAAAAGATACACTTATAGTTGCGGTTTTGTAGTAAATTATCATTATTATTTTTTTTCCTTTGTAAAATGTTTTAGGGCAACAGAAAACCCCAGCGAAAGTGGTGGCAGTTTCGATGCCACTGGAGCATTCCACGGTGGTGGTTTTTCTGACGAAGATGAGGTAGGTAAAAATTTTTTTTCCAGATACTTTACATTTTACGGCAGGCATATAATTAAGCTGTGCTAATTTACGTTATATTTTAAACGTTTTGGGTCACTTTTTGGTAATGTCATAAATTGCTGAATAAACTTTCTGTTCTTACTTTACTGTAGTTTTCGGCATGAGTGTATATCCCTGGGGCTCGGAACCCCTTGGAATTTAAAACCCCTCAATGTGGGGACCCGCTTGCATTTGCAAAATTGTAACTGTGTAACGGGATTAATAATTGTAATCCCACGATAATTCTTCAGATTTTCGCCTTTGGCTTCCGGCATTTAAAGTTTTAGTTTTTCAGTTGTAAAAATGGGAAAATAATTTTGCACCTTCATGTAAGATATGAGATCATTTGATTTTGGGCATGGAAGTAGTGCAGCCCTGCTTATCTGTACTACTGCACATTGATTGGCAACAAAACACTATTATATCACTAACTAACAAATTTGTATAACACCATCATTTACCAAGCTTGTTTATGTCTTAACATCTTAATTTTACAAAATGGGCTGAACTAAATCCAAACTGCAGTTGAAGTGGCTTAATTTTTCGTAAGTGATACAAATTTTCTGATGTGTAAGCTTTGTAAATTTCACATTAACCAGGAAAAAACAATAACTTTCTGAGAAATCTATCAAAACCGCAATTAATCACAATTTAATTGCTTTGAAAAAATTAATAAGTACTGTTAATTAGGCCTGTGTGTGGATCAGTTTTGTTTTACAGTTCAAATAAAATTTAAAGACTATCAAATTATACGTGATTAATAAAATTGTATTGAAATAGCAGGAGATGGGGAACATTTTTTAAAAACTAGTTTTGAAGTCATATTTAAATCAATACTTGTACTTAGTTTTGTGCAATTGCTATAGATATTTCAAGATAATAAAATACCCAAGTTTGCTTATTTTCAACTTATCAAAAATTCAAGTTTGCAGATTGTCCTACCATCTGAACATAACCATTATGCTGTTGTGAACTGTGCTCTGTTAGAATAAAATATAGTTTATTATATGAAACCCATTAATATAAGTATTTTAATTAGATACATACATACAAAATTACATAAAGTGATATGCAACATTTTCACTATACTTGGAATACAATTAATTATATTTTATTTCAAAGTTTAATTATTTAAGATTGAATATAATAGGAATAATAAATTATTCTTTATTTATGTTTTTTTTTTTAAATTTTGAAAATTTGGATTGATTTACTATTGTAATTCTGTAGAACTTAAAATAAATGTTATAAAGTACAGTAAAACCTCGCTCGTACGGCCCCCGGTTCGTACGTACACCTCGGTCGTGCATGCAGATTTTCAGAAACCGTAAAAAATGAGGCAAAAATAAAAAAATATTAAAAGTGTAAGAAATACGTTAAAGTTTATTAAAATACAGTTGCAACCTGCAGCTTTTATAACGAATACGGGCTACATACACATTGCGTAAAGGTAAAAAATTAAAAAAAAAAAAGGCCGCAAATTGATGGAAATTTACCGTCAATAGCGCGCCGTACGTGGAGAAAGGTCATTGTACTCGGTCAGCTGCTGTTACGGCGCGGCGTAGCAGCCCGCTGGCTCTCTTTGTTCGCTGAGCTGTGCATGCGCAGTATAACTCACTCAACGCTCCGCCCATACTCGTGACCTTCAATCAGCAGCCAGCCAATAGATGCGAGCTTAGCGGAAAAAAATATAAGCTCCACCTCCCGTGTACCAGTTTTGTCCTGTTCTAATACCATTTTATTGGTATATGCACCAGTTTTCTCGCTGCCGTGACATGTTCAAGTTTACGTTCATCTTGATGTCTTGATACCAATTTATTAATTAATTACGATCCCCAGAAATAAATTGTTAGTTTAAAATATGCGTCAACTGTACAATACTTCCGAAATCATAAAATACGTATAAAACAGTTACAAGACTTCGCTCATTTTATCTTGTGAAGTTTATGTCTCGTACCAGTCGGCTAAGTTGTGACATAAATACAGTATCAGAACTTACAAACAGCCACGTAATATTCCCGACATTTGCGTTACGTTTATACATTCGTGAGTTTACGTTTTTCCCTTGTGCATTTTATATTGTCTCCTGCTATAATTACTCGGACTTTTACATGCCTAGGCTTAAATTATTACATGTTTTGAAATAAAAGCAACTTTTCATGTTATAAAATATGTATATTTTGCGATTTAAAATGTTCATTGCCGACTATAAACGTTACGTTTTTCACGATTTTTTTTGGCCTACTAGCTAATCTTATCTACACTTAAAGTACCCACGGTATTTTTTTATTTGAGCAAATATATTGTGTGTTAATTATTATTTTATTGATATAAAATATAAAAAAATGTAAACACGGGGCTTACGACACTGCCTTCAGTGTCAATTTTTTTTATTTTTACGTTTGATTAGCTCAAGTGTTGTTTCTGCACGAATAGGATATAATTTCGATCGAAAATACATCAGCAAAATATATAGACACGGCAGGTCATTTCCCGTGGCAGCAGGACACGGCAACAGCAAATCATTTCCCGCCTCAAATGGACGTAATTTGGTCTCTCTGGTTCTTACGTACAACTCGGTCGTAAGGACAAATTTTGGAGAACCGTGAGTGTACGTAGAATCGAGGTTTCTTAATGCTAATTCCTTCCACTCTATGGCCATGACCCTATTTTTAGATGGTTGAATATGTACATCATGTTATAAGAGAGATTTAAAGTATTTTTATCTGATTCAGATTGATTGTAATGGTAAAATTTTTTGTGGTTATGGTTTGTGTCATTTATGTGATTCTGCAGATTTAAAATAATGGGCAAAAAAGATATAGGCGATTTAAGAATTACATTGTTTAAGAGTCATTTGTGAAAACTTTCAGATAAATGGTGGGCCAGGCAGCATCCGAAGGGATCCACGCACGAGGAAGATTTCTGAAGAATCTGGTGGTGCAAACAATCAAAAGCGGTCGCAAGTTAGTTCATCAAAAAAGTCGGGTAGCGAAGCGGACCCGGACAGTCGGAAGCGGCTCGGCGAAGAGCCCGGCAGGCAAACGCAAAATCAAAATGTAGATAGGGTAGGGGGTGAAGAGATCGCCCCCACAAACTCCGCCTCGGAGCGAGAACTTTCCGGGAACAAGCGGCTGTCTTCGTCGTCGGGTGTTTCCTCGGTGTCGGACGCTTCGTTGGCGCACGGCCACGACAGGACAGGCGTGAGTTCCGCGAAGCAGGGCGTCCTGAGCGCCGTCCCCAGCTCGAACTCTGTCAGGTCCAGTGGCGCGGACGTGCGAGCAGAAGGTGGCGGCGCCCCGTGCGAACCTCGCGTCCCGCGAGACCCCGCGAAAGTGAGTGTTTCCAAACAGACAGCGGCGCCGGCGGCTCGGGTCGCGGGCGCGGAGTTGCCCTACCGAGGGTTCCCGCCCGCTGCGACCGCCGGCGGCCAGAAGCCGGAGGAGGCGTGGGATCAGATGCCGGAAGACGCTGACCACCTCGTGGAGAAGCTGATGGCGGATGACGACCGGCAGGAGAAGCTCAAGTTGTCGCAGAAACCTCCCGCTGCGGAAGCAGCCCAGCCACCTCCGAACCTTCAACGTGCTCAGGAGAAGTGGTTTTACAGAGATCCACAAGGACAAGAACAAGGTGGGTTGGTACTGCTGAATGGTCCTGTTGTATTACCTTGTGCTTCCTGTAACCGAGGGCCCACGGGGACCAAGGCGTTCCAGGCGGGGTCAGTCCTGGTATTGGCAGATGCCATTGCTGGTGGCTATTCTTGGGGTATACTGGTTTCCTACACCCATTCTGTCAGTGCTCTATCAGCATGTCTGCAGTACACACACTAATGTGTGTTTTTATTTTATGGCACAAAGAGATGGTTTTTTTTTTTAGCTGAAAGTGGTATTATTTTTGCACTTTTACTTCAATATTAACTTAAATATTAACAATAATATCTTTTATTTTCAAAATACCAAATAATTATGTAATTCAGGTTATCAGAGGTACCAGCAGTATAAAGTAATTCACCGTTCAGCCAAATGATATCTACTTATACTATAATACAATAAAAAAAATGACATAACTGTACGTTTTGCTAAAGAATGCATAATGTTTATGTTTTAGAGATTTTACTTGGTAGAAGTCAAGCATAACGATGAGATAGAGTCAAATACAGTAAAACCTTTTTGTTGCGACCCCATTTATTGCGACCACCTCTCTATTACAACCCGATTTCGAGGAACCGTGAAAAAATTGCTGAAAATCCGAAGAAAATTGGACAGAAAATAAGTTTCTTGTGGTGAGTAGCGTGTTACTGCGTTTCTCTTGCTGAGTGCTGTACTGCTG
This sequence comes from Bacillus rossius redtenbacheri, assembly GCF_032445375.1. Lineage (NCBI taxonomy): Eukaryota > Metazoa > Arthropoda > Insecta > Phasmatodea > Bacillidae > Bacillus > Bacillus rossius. The sequence goes on along the minus strand of NC_086333.1, from coordinate 40,247,447 downwards.
TAGGCAGCGCATATCTAAAAATAGATACCACTTCCTGTCGACTGCTGTAAGCGCTTGACAACCCCCATTCCATGTCCCTTTGCCGGCAGGGTGCAGATAAAGGTTTTTGTGGCAACGTGTTTACACAGCGACCGCCTCGACTTGTGTTAACTGCTGCAGCTATGTTTATTTTGACAGCTCAAGCAATTATCTTTTCCCGTGGGTTGACAGAAAAAGGTCGCTTCACCCAGCATAAAAAAAAAGGCTACGGCACTTATTCCCCACGCAGGAAACACACTGGCTGCCGTCTGTCTCCCCCGCATTTATCTTTCTTCTAACATTCCACGTCTCGCCTCTTGCTCGAGCAATAACGAAGCGACCACGTGTTGGGCCATTTTATGCTTTGTTTGGTGACAGCAGCTTGATTTTATTCGTTATGTTCCTTTTCATAGGACCCTTGCTATTAAAATACATTTATGTTTAAGTTTGAAAGCTTGTAAATTCCTTGCCAGAGATGACTGAACTAGAACTTGGTGTGAAAAGTGACATTTTGACCCCTTTCTCACCGCTTTAGTACACCATTCATAATAGCCAAATTTTACGGGAGAAGGGAGGGTGAAATGAGCATTTTATCACTGAAGGTTTTTCAAAGGAAGCGAAGTTGGGAGGACACTAGATGGTTTGTGTGGCTGGGAGGGATGAGCTAGCTTTGAAGAATTTTAAAGAGGGGAGGGAGGGAGGTGTGAGCTTATGCGTCTTGAAGCCGCTGCCACCAGCCAGGCGGGCGAGCTTCGTGTGCGCCCACTCGCGTTGCAGAACCTACAGCTGCCAATATTTTTAAAGGAAATGTCCCATTATTTTTTTGTTATTCTTACATGAACATTATTGGAAGTATTAAAGCTGACACAAAAATACGCTGTGTGTTAAAATTAACAGATTTTAATGATCTTTTATTTCGTTTTTTTAATTTTTACATTTTGGTCAAAATGTCCAATTTTTTGATGGTTCCCGAGAATGTATTCGTAAAATTACTGCTTCGTTAAATCCGGGGTTCGTGACATCGGGGTCCTAGTGTATTTAACTACGGCAAGCAGAAAACGTACATGTAAACTAACCAGTAAAAATAAACTGTCTTTTGACATATTTTCTTTAGAGGTGGCCGGTAGAGCGACGGACTTGTCATGAAGGTTGAAGTGGGTTTAAAGCAAAGCCGTCTAGCATTGTGAGTGACAGCATCCTGCCATTGTACGGCTGGTTTCTTGGCGAGTAGCGGTTTGGGAAAGGGGGGGGTTTGAAATGAACTGAAAATTTCGGAAAACATCTATTACGACCCTATTCCTGGGAACTGTGAGGGGTCGTTTCAGAGAGGTTTGACTGTACTGATTTATAAAACTTTTAGAATTTTATTCAGTTAAAATTTTTTCTCATGTTACTGGAGGCATGGTGTACACTTAAACATCTATCCACTGTATTTCAGAGCACCAGCGCAAAATTAAGATATTTGCTGGAAAGCAACCGCTTAAGTTGCAGGACCATAAACACCTAAAAAAAAAAAAAAATTTGCTTTGTTGATCACTTAGTTTTTTTCTAACTTTTTTTCCCCCTCCATTTATTTGATCATATCTTAACTGTTAATCCTGTGTTCTCATATTTTTAAAGGCCAAGTCATGATATCACATGCTAAATAATAATAATAATACTATAGGTTTTTTATATATGCCAGTAATAATATGTACTTTAAAGGCAATTATTTATAATAGTAACAAAATATGTAAAACAATATGAACACGAAACAAGAAAAATGTTTTCATAGATCTAAAGGTACAGAAGCACTTCAGTCAATGTTTGCTGGTCGTATACTAAATACCGCGTAGAAAACTCGAAATATTCACCAAACTTTGGATTGTGTAGCTTTCGATGTCTGGCTCTATACCCCCTTGTCCACTCAGGACCAAAATGGTACATTTTGGACACTGCTGGAAAACAAAATTAAAAAAAAAAAAAACTAAAAATTCAAAAAAATTATGGTTTTCACTTTTTGAAAAGGCAATAAAAGCATTCCCTAAACCCTCAACATCAACAGCAGAGGATTATTTACTTATTTTTTAATAATGGAACCATTCTGGAGATTATTAAAAAAAAACCACAGAAACATAATTTGGCAAAATTTTAATGCTGATAAGATTCTTGGATTTTGAATAGGCTCATACAATTTCATATGTCGGACACCCGTCAATATATTGCACACAGTTATACTAATACTGTAAGCAAGCATTTTTTATGTGAAATATGTTGAAAACACACAGCAAATTAATAATATTACAAATGCCTTTCATACTTGGATAGCTCTGATAAAGACTAATTTATGACACACTATAAATACTACAACTAACACAAAAAAAATGGAATAATAGTAAAATCCTTATAAAGTTTACAGTGTTTTATTGCATAATCATCACACATTTTATACTAAGATCAAGTTTAAAAAGTAGGGATGCAATTTTTATGCGAAAAAATATTTTTGTTAGTTAAAGTTAATCATAAAAACTAAAAACAAAACCCAGTTATGGAAAATACATTTATTTAAAAGTGGAGTCTACAAGAGCACGCAGAACAATTTAAATTAATATGTCATGCAACAAAAACCTTTCTTCAATTTTAATTTAAAAACAAAATGCGAATGAGAGCCTGAACTGACACATAACTATCGTTGTAGTACACACTTATGAAAGAGTGTGGGCCATCAAATGTAGTTAACTCGGCACTCGACAGAGTGCGCGTTGCATGCAATTGGCGAGATACCAATATTTGACTACATGTGCACGCTCTATACGGGAAGCAACATAACCAAACATGAATGATGCCAACTACCGCTGGCTACATTTTTATAAGCGGTACACCGTGGCGACGCAGTTGAACAGATAAAGGTTATGTTATAACGTTTAAAAAGTCTAAAAGAAAATTTACACATCAGACAACTTCGTATGCCCGTTAATTAAATAAGTAAGTGGTAATGTCCGAATATATATTAGATTTCTACTTGTAAAATACATCATTTTATATGGAAAAGAAACCTACACAAACGCTTGGAATCTAATAGCGGGACCAAAAACATAATGCAACATTTACATGAGGTTTTTTATCCAAATTTTGACGCCCTAAAATATCAGTGTTTTTGGAAAAAATTGATTATTTTAAGGATCTGTCAAAAAAAAAGGGAAAGTGCAACAATTTTGAAAATTTGGCAAAACATGATTGTCATGATAACCCTTAACATGCCACTAAAATATTTCTGTTTTTTTTTTTTTTAAATTGGTTTATTCTCGGAAGTAAAAATGCCTTAAAAATGGTATTGTTCTTAAGTTCAATTAACTGTTATTATTATTGTTATTACACTTCCTAGTACCGTATTGGTCCGAATATAAGGCGACCATTTTTACATAAACGAGAGATGCAAAAATTGGAAGTCGCCTTATTTTCGCACCCAAGACGTCAGAACCGCAAACATTAGTTCCAAGCTGAAAGCTACAGTAGAAACATTGTTTAACAAAACGTTCACGATTTTTTATATTAACTAAAACTTTGTTACCTCACATGGGGAAAAACGATAAATCCACCAAATATTGCAGTAATTCACAATTGTTTGAAGTTGAAAATTAAAATATTTGTTCTAGAGTAAAAACGAGAATGTTGAAGCATCTCATAATGGCAACCTTTTATTTCACAATTCATATTTTTACTTTGTGTACAATCGCGTGTTAACATTTACGGTAATTTATCTTCAGATTTGTAACGGAAATATTTGTACTAAAATATCACAGTTATTTTCAGAACGATTGTTTACATTTACAAACATTTAGGATGTAATGTTTGGAAATTCACGGCTGCCAACTGTCTTTCCACAATATTTCTTTGTTGTAAAACGAACATTGCCGAACACGCACGAAGACGCCATATTAACATGAATTTGGTACGTTGCTTCAAAAGCTATTTTAATAATCCACTCTTTATTTATGTAAAGACCTTTCATAATTATAATAGATTATTCTTTCAAATTCACAGAACAGACTCTCTCTGTCAGAGAGTAATATGGACAAATATACGCGGTCACGTAACCGAAGTTATTCATGGCCGTATGCTTCATCATGTCAGCTAGCCACTTAATTTGTTCCGGCAAGATGCATTCTTTGTTTGCTTTTTTTTACGTTAAACACACTACTAAATAGTAATACACCTTGTTCTGTGGTAATACGTAGCTTAAGTCAAACGGAAAGTTAAATGCTGTATTTTAAGAGTGATTAATAGCCATTGTAAAAATTTTAAATTCGTAGATACAGTAAACTGTGAAAAATGAACAATCACTCATCGGTGGAACGGCGGTGAACGAGCTCTAGACAAATAAACAGCTCTGAAGATGACAATTATGCAGCTTCATTAGAGTAAACATACGAAAAAATTTCTAGTGTAATATTTAAAAATGTAAATATTTTCTAATTGGTTTCTTTTGACTTTTAGGGTAGGCCATTCAAACTTATTTTAAATAAGTAATGTGATAAATATAAATTAATTGTTATACATAAATGCAAAAACGATTTATCAACACAAAATGTCTAATGAATTTTCACATTAATTTCTACCAAAAATTATTTTTACATTTGTTTGGCCTCCTGAAACTGCAGGTCGCCTTATATTCGGGGTCGCCTTATATTCGGGCCAATACGGTAATTTATTTGTCACACATTTGGCATTTTTAAGTGAAATCTGACGTGTGGTATATGTAAATGATAATAATTTTACAAGAACCACATGAAAGTTTGAAATGAAATAATTAAAACTTACATTATGTTTTCCTCTGTGGTTTGAAATGTAGTTTTTCATTATCTGCTGCTTTCGTCACTGGAAAAAAGTTTTAAGAATATTGTTCTACTTCATAATATAGTCACTTTCCTAAATGTTTGAGCAAAAATATACTCAATTCTTCACTTAGTTTGGATCAATGTTATGACAGCTACCAGTTCTCAAAATGTTAGATGCTATTTCCTGTTCTTTTCCCCATTTAAAGGTAACGTCCTTTTTTACAAGTTCATACAGTGGTTTAGTGATATTGCTAAATTTAGGGATAAATCTTCTATAGTAGGATGCAAGTCCACAGAACATTTTTATTTCCTTAGCATTTCTAGGTCAGGGATAGTTATTTACCTTTTCCACCTTAACCGGATCTGGTCTCACCCCTTCATCACTAATGACATGTCCCAAATAAGTAACTTCCTTTCTGAGGAATTCGCACTTGTCAGGTTGTAGTTAGAGATTGTGTCGTCTCAGCTCAGTCTATGCTATCGAACACCTCTCTTAGTCTCTCGTTGTGTATTTCTACTGATTGTCCATAAATAACTACATCATCTAAGTAGACTAGGCATTTGATTCCCACTAGTCCTGAAAGTACTGTATTCATCAGTCTGGAAAATGTTGCGGGGGCTCCCTTCAAACCAAACATCATCGTATTCATTTCAAAATGCCCTGTAGGAGAGCTAAAGGCTGTCTTTTCTCTATCACTTTCCTTCATCTTGACTTGCAAATACTCACTGGCCAAATCTAATGTGGTAAAATATTTTGCTTGTCCGAGCTGATCTAAAATTTCCGTGATACAGGGAATCGGAAATACCGATCCTATTGAGACTTCATTCAGTTTTCTATAGTCGACCACTACTCTCCACTTAGGTTGTCCTGATGCATCCAATTTTTTTTTGGAATGACTAAAATGGGTGAATTCCATAGACTACAGCTTGGTCAGATAATGTCCTCTTCTAACATTCGTTTTTCTTGTCGCTTAACCTCCTCCTTGTGGATCTCAGGTATTCTGTATGGTTTTACATTTATGTGTGCGACTTCATTATTAGTAGGAATACTATGTTCTATAGAATTAGTATGTGTTAATTTGTCTCCTGGGAGAAAAAATATGTCAATATATTCCTTACACATTTCATCTAGTGCTTCCCTTTCCTTATCATGTAGATGGTCTAATCTTAACATTGATTCTAATGTTTTGGTTCTGTGCTTCGGTGTATTCTGTACACTGTATTGCCCTTCGTGCTCCTGCCGTCTTTCTAATTGTAGAAGCGGAACATTTATCTCTACTTCTTTTCCTTTAGTGTTTATTATAGAACCCACACAGTTTACTGCTTTAGCCTCTGTTAGGCTGTTACCCAAATAAACTCCTGGTATCAATTCTTGTTTGGCTATAAGCCCAATACCCTCTGTGGTCGTGTTTAGTCGCACTATTCTTTCACACCTCGCAGTTACCTTAACTATCACAGTACCTACTCTTATACTCTCCTCTGCAAACCTCAAATATTCTGCTCCCATTTTGACTGAATCGTATCTGAAATCTATTACAGCTCCTGATGCTTTTAGAAAATCCCTACCTAATATACAGTCATGTGGACATACAGATACTACGTGGCATTTCTGTTTCCTCTCAAAGGAGTTTAATTTCCATGTTAGCACTACTGTGGCTATTGTCGTCAACTGTGTTGTGGCCAACCCACTTAGCTGAGTTTTTTCCTCTATGTTAATACGTGATCTGATACTGATTCCCAGTATAGCCTCATTGACTAATGTTAAATCTGAACCGGTATCAATTAAGCATTCTACCTCTCTACCTATTTCTTTCACTCTTACATGTATAACACTATTCTGTACCTTATGATTTTCTTCTATTTCCTTCCCCTTACTGATTTTCTTACCTTGGTCCTGTTGTTGGTTGCAGCCGGGTCCAAGGGAGTGATAGGCAGGCTGCTCACCTAACTCCCTCTCTCGTTTCCCTTATCTCCTGTTTTCGCCTCTCTCTTAATGTAGCTATACCTACCATTTTCCTTCTGCTGTTCCCAGGAAGTCTGCGGTCCCCTGGTGTTGCTCTGATAACCTCCTGATTGTGTATAATTTTTCTTTACCTCTGTCTGTCTCCATTCATTCGTGTTTTTATGACACTGTCGTGCGAAGTGTCCCATTTTCCCACAGGAATAACAAGTAACATCATTCAGATTTCCAGTGTATTGAATGTGATGTACCCCATTGGGTCCCTTTGTCCCACTGTTTCTCCAACATGAATATGATTCTAGCCTTTCATCTTTTCGTGTCATGCTGACATGTACCTTCTTACCTGTTCGCTCCCCTCTGGAAAGGTTTTCTAAAAAAAAAAAAAACAATCCAATGTGTTACTCATCTTACCACAATTCGTGCATGGTAGTCGTGTTTCTAAACCTTGACTAACTTTCGAAAATGTTGTACGACTTTGTTCCTTTTGTGATAGTAGATTAGATTCCTCCTCCAAGGCAGTCTCCACTTCTAAGCCTAATGTACCGATCTGTGAGCTCTTCTTAAAATAGTTTGGATTTTTTCGCTATTCAAGCCTTGCGTAAAGCAAGCATGAGCTAAATGCTGAATCAATGAAATTGCTCCTACTTCTTGTGGCCCTGTACACACCCTCATGGTGGCCTCCTTTAAATCTGTTACCAATGTATCAACTCTGCTTCCCCAATTTGCAACCGATTCCGAATTACCCTGGCGAGCATTAATAAGTTAACAGGCATAATAATCGATTGTCCTGCGTACTGAGTAGTTCTCCTCTAGTATTTCTTTAATATCATCCCAGTGATTAGTTCGATCCCTTACTAAAAGTTTTGCTTTTGCATCTCCCACTATTTTAGACTTAACAAATTTTAGCAGTATGTCATGTTTTACCGGGTTTACTAGCTCGAAGGCTGTGTCAACATTATCGAGAAATTCCTTCAATTTATTCTTATTCCCGTCGAATGGTTGACTTATTAACTTTAAAGCGCTACTTATTGAAATAAACTTGTCACCAGTTTCACTCCCTTCTGTGCTGTCTGCCATGTTGATTCAATTACACCTCCTCAAATTATGAATATTCATAACTTTAATTACACATTACACTCTTAACCTCTAATGTTCCGTACCTTATAATACTACTTAGTTGACTAAGTTGTGACTGGCAGCGTTGGCAAAGAACTTCTTACTTGTTTGTAGAACTGGAACAGTCAGTGTATGCGTTCAACTCCTTACTGCAATCTCTGCTACTGATGACTGGTGCGGTGACAGGCGTCTCGATCGTCGTGGCTCGTGCGTCTGCAGGCTCGTTGACTGATGATATTCTTCTTTCGTTGTTTCGTAAATCTTCGTAACTCAAACTTCGTAGACTCTTTGATTCTTCTTCTTTCGGATGTATCTCGTAGAATCACAGTTATTACAGAAGTCCCACTCTACCCAACCATCTTGACACCAAAATAATGTGTCGTATCCGAGCGGCAAGGATTTCTATTAGGCAGCGATGTTGCGGGTAAGCGAGTGAAATTTTAAGCAATAAACTTAACTCCTGTAATACTATGTTCTCCTTTATTATACTCTGCATCGGTGTTATCTTACAATAATCATAAACTTCTTAATTCATTATTAAGCTTGCTAACGGCAGCCAAGCCATGGCGGTTGCGAAGTATCTACCTTAACTGCTTCCAGTATTCTAAAGACTTTAACTAATCATCGCGCTTCCTGCCAAGCGCTCGGACCCTGTTTGGTCCCTACCTTACGACTGTTCTCCTCCAGCTTCTACGAAAGACTCTCTCTACCCCGATAGCTTCCTCTGCCTTTATTCCTTCTCTGTATCAACCCTGTGACCGGGGGCCACTCTGTAAAAACCTCGTGACTGGGAGGTCACTCAACCTCATGACTGGGAGGTCAGTTCCTGCCCTGGTTCTGTGAACATGCTTGCTCACATGTTTGTACTTCCAGGCCAAGAGGCTGTGTGTTATTTACCCAAGTTCATAGTACTTTTCCTGTTGTCCCGTGGCTTCAGGCTCCCGCAGATGAACTATTGACTCTGTACACACTCAGTCATCTCGACAACATCTGCCCTAGTTTCGCTTGCCCGACAGCCCAAGTAGCTAATACATTAACTAAAATTAATACACATAACTCAATACATACAGTAAAAGTTTCATATATATCACAATTTCTTGACCCCGTTATCTTTCTTGTCACATGATTTTATAGTCTGTAATTGGTTGATTCTCCATCATATCCAACAAAGATCATTTTCTTGCTTTTTGCTGCCAATTTATCGCTACGTTTTGTTGGTACCAATACGTATGCCTCACTTCCAAAAATTCAAGCTTGTTTTAGTGAGGGTATTCCCTTTCCATTTCTCATATGGTGTTTCAGAGGAGCCAGAGGTTGGTGTTCGTTTCAGGAGATAAACAGCTGTGTTTACTGCCTCGGCCCATAGGCACTGAGCCACATCCCTGGAGTGCATCATAGATCTTGCACTTTCCATTACAGTTCTGTTCTCTCTTTCGATCCTGCCGTTTTTTTTCAGTAGTATATGGGGCAGTACTTTCATTCACAATTTCATTTTCTGAGAGATACTCTTGAAACTCAGTGTTGATGAACTCTGTACCCTTATCCACTCTCAATTGCTGCACACTATGTCCAAACTTGGTGTCATATACGTATTCTAATCCCTTGCTTTAATTGGAATAGCACATAATTTTTATGCCTTAAGAATCTTACAAACTCAAAGCCTGAATGGTTATCCTTAAATATTGCGAAGTACTTGAAACCACGAACTGAGGGTACAGGCATTGGTCCACATAAATCACAGTGAATCACTTTCCCTGGCTGTGAGGACCTAACCATGTTGTGAGAGAAGGGCAGTTTGTGCTGCTTGCCATATATGTATACACATCCTTCACAAACAAAATCTTGCTTGCCCTTAAAGCTCACATCATCAACAACATTTTGGAACTTCACTCAAGTACTTAACATTAATGTGTCCGAGCTGTTCATGCTAAAGTTGAAACTCATTTTTAGTGACATTAATTTCCCTGTGACCTGGCTGGAAGGTCTTAAATATCATGTTATAGAGGTTATTCTCTCCTCGTACACCAACACCTACAAGTTCACTGTGATTATAAACTTGAACATGCATGCCTGATTTTTCTATTCTCATACCTTTACTTGTGATGACCCCTTCTGACAGTAGGTTTCTTCGTAATCCTGGAAAATACAGTACATTGGTAATAGTACCCTTGATCCAAGCATCGTTCACCCATTTTTAAATCCTGACATCTTCCATCCCTTTCACTTCAAGCGTTGCACTATTTCCCAGGCTGACACTATCATTTACGTCTACAAAATTTTCCAAAATGTCTCTAATAAATGTCATGTGACACGAAGCCCCACTGTCCATGGTCCAGTAAATTTTCTCATCCACTATGCAGGCCTCTTCTTCATTCACCACTGTAAAGAAGGCACTCTTGTCATTGTATCTATTGGCATTATGAAACTTGTTCTTGTATTGAGAAGGTTCTCTACATTTGCAGGCTCCTTTCCGCAGTTGTAACAGGTGATACTTCTATTCTTGAATCTTGCTACTGCTAGAGCCGATTCCGAACTCCTCTCGTCTGATACAGTCAGGCTAGCTTCATCAAGAAGCCTGGTGGTAAGGTTATGTATGTTTTGTTTGCTTTCATCTGTAGACAGCCAGGCTTGACAAATATTCATATATTTTTCCGGGAGTGTACTTAATATTTTTGTCACAATGGCAGTCTCTGACATACTCTCACCAGCCTCTCTGATTTGCTTCACTAACGTTTCTACCTTAGAAATATAAGTAACTATGGAATCATCTGGCTCCAACCTGAGACGGTGATATTTCTCCAGTAATGACATTTTACTAAACTCTGACATTTGTTGGTATACGGAATTAAGCTTTTTCATAATTTCAAATGATGTAGAGCAATTTTCAATGATAGCTATTTTATTGAACTGCATTGCAGAAGTCAATACAAACCTGGCATTTGCGTCTCTTCTTAACCAAGTTTCCTGCTTTTCTTCATCTGCCTGCCTTTTAGACGTCCCATCTACAATGTCAAACAATCCTTTTGCCTTAAGAGCACACACGATTTGGAATTTCCACTTTGAAAAATTATTCCCGTCAAACTTCTGAATGTTGCTTGTCTCGACCTTATCTGCCATTTTGATAAATTTGAGCGCGCGCTAGGTTCCTCAGCACAACAGTATTCACCTAATACATTTATGTATCTGGGCCCATAACCTGTTAATATTATCAATAATGGTATCCCAGTTAGCATAAAACTCTTTATTCACTACGTTTACAATTAAAACATCTTCAGTTCTCCACTAAACTCTCTACCATGCTTCCACACACATTCTCCACACCACTTCCTCTCTCTCACTCACTTGTCCTCAGTATTGCCAACTCTCACAATAACAATAATAATAACAGTTCATTGAACTTGAATACAATACTTTTTTTTTGCATTTTTAGTCTGCTGCAGAGAATAAACCAATTAAAAAAAATAGATATTTTAGTGGCGTGTTAAGGGTTATCATGGCAATGTTTTGCCAAATTTTCAGAATTTTTGCACTTGCCCTTTTTTTTTACAGCTCCTCAAAAAATGGATTTTTTTCCAAAAACACAAACTTTAGGAATTTTTTTTCGCCAAAAAGGGCTGAGTACATTCTTTTGACAATATATCATTGCCAAGTACTCCATGTAGACTTACTTGCCTCAAGGTTTCATTGTGTTTTTTGAATTTTGAAAGAAAGGAGCAGTTGAAAATTAACAAAAAGTCCGTGTCAAGGTCAGCTTGAATGTCTATAAATGAAAACATGTAAAAAACATTCTCTTTATTTTAAGTGGCATTATTAATAGCCCAAGTCTCCTCTTTGTAATGACATTGCACATGACTTTGTATCTTTTATAGATATTTAGATATTAAACAAAACATAAAGGCTTGAAAATGTAAATTTTTGTACATGGCAGTGGCCATTTTGGTCTGTAAAATCAAAATGGTGGCAGATAAAAATCAGTACCTTCATGTTTGCACTGTTGGAATATGTACTTTTTATGTGACAAAATTTCAAATTTTTTTAAAAGGGTCAGCAACTATATTAATTGAAATTGGGTGATTTTCCATGGAATGACCCAAATGTACACATGTTTTAGTTTTTAAATGGAACTTAACCTCTCTTTTTTTCCACTCTTATTTTTGTTTGTTGATGGCCTGTTTTACTTATTGAAACGTGAATTTACTAATGGAGGCTGGAAAATTTAATTATTCAATACGTAATTATATAATAATAGGTAATTAATGAAATATAGTGATTCACAAAATACAAAGTTAAAAAATTATTTTGAATGTGTAAAGTTGCGAGAATTTGTGCATGTTTACAATTCAAGAACGGGAATTCCAGTACTATCTTAACATGTGCAGCTGCGATACAAAAATTAATACTGAAATGCATTTCTTGTGGTCGTATTGCACGTGAAACAGTAAAAGTAATTTACTTTATGTGAAGTCCTATATTATTTGGTTATAATTTTTGTTATCAATTTTATAAACTTAAGTTAGTTAGAAAATGTCTCCGTCACAATATTACGAACATTTCTTTGCATTTCATGCAGTTGGTATTTTCCGTTGTTTATAGGGGTAGCCATACTATAAATAAAGCAATTTTTTGTTACTATCTAACTTTACTGTACTGGTGATATATTTATTTATGATGTATTAGATTAAAGAATGTTATTAAAACATAGGATGTTTAAGTTAGATATGTACGGCTGCACACATAGCCAAGATTTGATGTTCAAAGTATGCATTTAGTTTTTCAATAATATCGTCCGAAAATTAACAAGCGTATTGTGAATTGGCATTTCTGCCAATTCAACTAAATATCGGTAAAATTAGATTCTGCCTATTCATATCGGCACAGCTCTAATATTGAGGCCCAACATAATTATTTGCTCCTGGGCTCGTGGTTTCTTTCGATGGCTCTGGTTCCAAGGATTAGGAAGCAAATAAGTGTGGGTATAAGTATTGAAGCTTCTGAGGATTAAATCACATTTAAGTGTTAAAGAGCTGAAGCACAATATCATGGAATCATTTGTTATATTGGTCTTTGCAGGACCATTCTGCTCTAGTGACATGGCTGAATGGTACAAGTCTGGCTACTTCAAACCAACTCTGCTCATCAGGCGAAGCTGTGATGAGCATTATTCACACCTGGGCAACCTCATAGAGTCCTGGGGTATACTTCCCTTTATAGCACCTCCACATTTCAAGGTAAACAGTTTTCTTTTGTAAATATTTTGCAGAGTTCTATTTGGGTACTCTCTAGTGTAGGATAGAATCTACTTTTTCAAATCCACGTATGGGTTTTGATTCTTAAAAGAGTGCCTTTAATCCAAATTTAAATCCTAACAGTCAAGAATAAAATAATATTTGAGTAAAAACACAGATTTTAATTTTGAAGAAACAGTCAACCAATAATTTTTAATTAAAAATGTTGTGTTTAAAAAAAAAAACAATTTTTTGTGTCAATTTTTTTCAGAAATGCTAAATAAAAATTCTGAGAGCACTTAGCTGGTGGCATATATATTATATGGCATATATAATATTTTTGGTGGCATATATAATATTTTTGATAGCTTCTGGAGTGTTAACTAATGTATTTTTTGTCAACTACATAGGTGCCAGTGTTTGAATTTCCATTCCTCAGCCATTATTCTTATGTGCAATAGTAGGCAAAATAACCTGTTCATATCCTATTTTCATGGTCAATGGTGCACAGGAAAATCTGAGATGGCTCTTTTGTTTCTTGTCACATTTTACACTCATTTTCTTAAAATACCAAAACTTTGAAGTACTTAAGAGTTTTTAGTATTTATGAATAATGTTTTTATTTTGTTGGTTACCTTAAATTTTTGTTTGGTGTGTTGGGCATACTGTGTTTTTGCTCAATACATTTTTTTTTTCTTTTTAAAGTGGGATTTTGATGCACAACACGTTTTGTTTATTAATTCCAAAATACTTGATTGATAATTTTTCCATTGATAAATTTCCGATTTTACGTAGAGCTTGAAATACTTTTTTTCTGAATTCTGCCTTATATTCTGAATTACATGTACATTTCATGTACATTCATGTGCATTCAAGTAGTCACACCTAGTTTAGTACCTGCTTACTGTATTCACCTGAATAAGCTGCGCCCTCAAATTAGCCTCGCACCCCTAATGTTTTCACCATAACTTAAAATAGTCGCGCAGCAAACTTTTAAAGTATAAATTGACCAATTTTAAGTTTCTATTTAAATGTCTATTTAAGACTTCGGGTAATGGGATCTTCAAGATATATAAGATTGTCAAAGTTATAAAAAGCATTAAGTCCGCAGGTTTTCTGGAATAACATGTAAAAATCCATACGTAACAGTAACAGGTATGCAACATAGTAACTTATGTCAGAGCTAAGCATGCAAGAGAGAACGTGTAAACATAATAGCATTTTTGGTACTGGTGTTGTCCGCCAGTTATTTATTGAAGCAGTGTCTTCTTTTCTGCCACAAGAGTACAATTTAATGTATCAATATTGCCAGTAAGAATCTTTTTTGCCATATACATCCCTACATATGTCAGGCAGTAAATATTATATTTAGGGATTAATTGTGAATGATAACATTTTTACAGCGATGCGAGGAAAAAAGCATCATGAATGTAAAATAGCACGGACGAAAGCTGTTTTGTTTACTACAGTGAAGTTACATTAACATCTTGGCCACAAACCACCAAAATCAATGCTGCGTTACACACACTATAATGAAATAAAAGTGGGAAATTGCTGAAGAAGTACACGCAACAAACTTTCACCTTTCAAATAAACATTTTATTGCATTAAACCATCACTTGGAAAAAAAAATTTTGTTTTCCTTCAGTCACATACATATATGACTTTCCATGACAACATACTTTATTCCCACAGCATTACTTCCTATTTCCTGAGAATTTTTAGTTATTTGGTTTATTTTGTGCAACTGCAATCAGTCTGTTACAATTATTTCAACTGCTTTCTTCCAGAATCATGTGCAGGATGTCTGTCATTCATTAAGCAAAAGCAAGTTAACCAACTATGGAGCTTGATGGAACTTGTGCAATGCAGTGTTGCCATGCGGCGTCAAGTTTCAAATAAGCCGCACATAGTGTTTTTCCAGTTTTCAAAACAAATTTTATGAAAAATTGTGGGCGGATGTTTAGGGTAAATACGATATATCTCGAGTTATGCCAGCAATCGTTGCAGTCTGGAAAATATTCAGTGCTCTGCCAATTTTCCTGGCTTTGCTTCATATTCTTATATATAATCTCCCTCTATGTAATTTTATGCATTTGATTAAATATTGGTTCCTCTGTTTTACTGCATATAGTAAATTCGCTATAATAGCATAGTACGCAAATGAAAGTTATTTAAAATTAATTTTCAGCCAAGCGAGCCCATTGCAGATGGTTTGTCTACATCACAAACTTCGCAGTCTGTACCAACGGTTTCTACAGTGCCACCAATACAGTCACCAATGGACCCGGAATCTGCGCTTTTGGAGCACTACCATTTTCAAATGCTTCAGCGGCAATTGATGCTCAGGTATTGTTTTGGTGTGAAAGTGATGAAGTGTTTGATTGGTTTACATTGTTGTCCTTGAAATGAAGTATAAATAAATCCATTATCATTAATTTGTTTGTCCTGTGGGATGGTAATTATTTGCAATTTTTTTAAAATTAGGAATTATTGTTCTCGGATCATTTAGCTTCACCAGTTCTTTAAGTTAGTGAAGAAATTAGCTTTGACCATGTTTGGTTTTTGGGCATTTTCGTGTTGGATTTGCATGCAATTGATTGTGATGAATGATAATTGATTGTGAATAGCCTTTTATCAGGCATTTTATTGTCCTGTGATTAATGCACAGCATATGTTGGATCCACGCTATTAAATTTTCTATTGGAGAATTATTGTGGCGTGCTACGTGCCGTGTATGCCTTTGGTCAATAAGCTGTCAGCCCTTCTTTTCCTAAACACGTGTGCAGGCGAGATAGCCAATGCCATCTGCCCACAGTCATTTCACCGTTGCCAGGGCGACCATGCTTGCGTCTCCGGTTGCCCTGGGCAACTGGGCCGAGTGTGACGAGGCAGCCCAAGCCCACCTGACCAGCCGCTACCCCCGGCCCACCCCTCTCCCATCAGGCAAGCAGAGTGTGCACGGCACCACATTAGCCTGGTATTCCCAGGAGTGGCCGGCAATTCCAAGAAACCCAACCTTTCCGGTGTCATTTGCTAGCCTTAAGATGTGGTATGTAAGGCCGGCCCTGGTCCCCGCAGCAGGGATGCCAACTTCTGAGTAGTCTCATCAGTAGTCACCCCTCCTCGCCAATGGCTCATCGACCACACTTTGTAAGAGAGGGGTCCGGAGACCCACCCCCGGAAAAATTTGAATTTCAAGGTGTAAACTGCTATTTACGCATTTTTTGTATCTGAATATTAAATATACTACCAGTTGGAAATTTGCTATTGTTTTATAATATTTCAGGTTAAAAATTATACACATTGGTAGCCTTGAGGGAAAGAGAGAAAACAATGAACACCTTAAGTGCTATCTGCCCTCTAAAACTCACAAATGACCAAAATTGTTTTTTTGTATACATACAAACACAATGAGAGACCAAATAAATCAGAACACTTAAAACATGGTACATTACATTTACCTGCACTCACAACTAAAATATCTCATTTATGGCTAAATTATAAATAAAAAATTGCAAGCTCACCTCAACAGGAATTTCTGATCACATATTTCCGAAAGTTATGAAATAGGCCTAGGCCTACTATTTTTTTTTTTAAAGTTGTACACTCATTTCTGGAATGTCTATATACATTTACCTTATATACACACACATATTTACAAAATCGTCTCATTTCAGCAGTGTGCCAACAAGTTAATTTATAAATCCTCCTTATGCACCCCTCCTTGCTTCAACTGGTTAACAGTAGCATGCTTAGCCATTTCTAGTTGCTTCTTGGAAAACTTCTTTTTGTAACATTTATCTCCGTGTGCACCCATTTTTATTTTTTCAACCATTAAAGCATTTAATGTCTCAGTTCCAAGATTTGCACGAAAGTCAGTAGCATTTTACCTTACTATACTGAAAATACGCTTTGTCGCAGCATTGCTGTGAGGAACTAATAATATGGTCAGCATAAGTTTTGGGAGAACCTTGTACTTAACACTGCCACTCGCATCTACCAATTTGGAGATTTTTCCCCAACATACGTCCATTTTTGGTGAACCTAGGATTTCTTGATTTAGTTCGTCAATCTGGTACCTACTGAATTCAAGCTCTATTTCATCCATCTCACTTCCATTGACAACCCCAGGAAATTGAGACATAAGATACTCTACAGATGAAAAGTTCTTCTCTTTCTTAAGATTGACATCCACTATCTCAGTGTGTTTCAAAAATTTATCCTTCATGGGCAGTTTAGAAATCATATAGTCACAAGCTACAACAAAAAAATTTCTGACAGACTAATAAAATGACTTCAACTGTGATGTAGAAAGTATTTCTTCATTTTCCCTTAAGTAAACTCTTGCTTTGGCTCCAATCACAAGGTTTTCATCTGATTTCTGATGCCGTTTTTTTAACTGTACCTCAGTTATGTCAGAATTAGTTGAAACAACTGCATCTGGTTTCATGAAACGAACCAACAGATCTGTGAACAAGGCCAACAGTTCTCTGCTAACAATGTGTATAGATGGAGCCTCAGATTGCAACTTTGCATTGCAAGAAGTGAAAGCGGGTAATACACTACTAAGAAACAAAAAGTACAGCTTGGTGAGAGGAGATTTTAAAATGTTCCTTACACTTAAGAAACGAGAATTATGGCTATCGTTAACTGACTCATCTTCGACACCAAACAACTCTAACAATGCATCCCACTGTTCCAAAAGTCTGTTAATAGCATCCAATAATGACAGCCAGCGGGTCGAAACATATTTCAAAATTTTGTGTGTTTTCAAACCACACAGCTTTTGGCAAGCAAATAATTCCTTTTTCCTCTTTGAGCTTTTTTCAAGGTAATAGTAAATGTCAACAACTAATGTTTCGATGTCACTCCCCAACTGTTTTGCAGCCTTCTGGGCACAAATATGCAATAAATGGCACACGCAATCTTGAACTACTATGCTAGGATTTGCTGTTTTCAAGAAGGATGCTACTCCTCGCAAATGCCCTAACATTGTATTACAATTGTCACTGCCAAATGCTACACAATTTTTCCAAGGTATATTTTTTGCCTTCATCTCTGAATCAATAACAGAGAAAATTCATTTTCCAGTGTTGTCGTCTGTTTCTCAAATGGAGAGCAAAGCAGTTACTATTTCTCCTTTAGAACTGTCAAAGTAACTGACCAAAATGGGGTAGAGTTTAACACTATTTTGGTCTGTACTGCCATCAGTTGCCATGGAAAAACTTACCATGTTGCAGGATGGAAACAACATCGCGTGTTGTATCTTGCGCCATCGACTTGAGAACTGCAGTTGTTTTAGTACGCGCACATGCATATTTCTTAGCAATTGTAGAGTCCGGAAACATGGCCCTAAATAAATCTCCGGCGTGGTATGCTGATGATAGTGGTAAATTATGTTCTACTATAAAACATGTAAATAGCATTTCCGCATTCATGATGCTGTGAGAATTATCTGTCTTGGTAAAAAACGAACTTAATGATTTCGTTCCCGCCTTAACCTTCGCAAGTTCGATGTGTTTCTTGGAAGCGATGTGTTGCCTGCAATTATCACGGCCTCCATGTTTGACTGAAAAGTCACAATTACACACGGTACAAAAAGCACTATGTTCCGACACCTCGCTGGTTTTCAAACATTGCCATTCGTGTGCATACTCAGTCCGAAACCGCTGCGCTGCGACCTTTTGTCTTTTCGTGGTCGTGCATTCATCGCCCGACATGGTTGTTGAATATTTACTTCGCCTTATATCATGACTAATTTATTTTATCAACCACTGTTCCACATTTCAACAGATAACGCAAACACAAACTACAACCGGCAAAGGCAAACTAATACTGGCAACCGGGTGTAAACAACAATGTCCCGAACTGAAGTGCGTGGCAACAGTGCAAGTAAGTTAGTCGCTTAGTGAGTATGGTACGCTCGCCGCGTAAGACAGGTACGCACGTAACAGAACATCCTGGAAACTACTGCTACGAGTACCGAAACATCTGTACGTCTACGCATCACTTTAATGGCAACGCTGCACGGATAGCGACGCGCGCGCACCAGCCTTGTGAAGGTGAACTACACAAAACAAAGAACGCAATAAACATCTTCGCGATGCCTGGCCTGTAGTCAGCATTCTTCACTAACAAATGAATACAACGTAATTAATAAATACATAAAACAAGGAACATGGCTCTCAGAATAATGTTTGTCTGCCGATTAAAAATTTACTGAACGCCAAAAAAGAGGACTACTAACTAATTTGCCGCGCATCCGTAGTCAGCCATACACCGTCCGGAGATTCGTAGTTTACATACTCTGTCCGTAGGAACTACGGAGAATCCGTAGACGTTGGTATCCCTGCCGCAGAGCCAGTTGGTGTTTCGGAGACACCACAAGGCAGCTGAGCTAGCTGACCGCGCCACTTTCGGATTCGGTAGCTGAGCCATCAAGATTGCAGCAGCATCTAGCATGAAGAGTATCGAGCATTTGCCCCAGCCATAGTAGCGAGCGGAGAGTCGTGAGAGCAGTGACACGAGAGTATAGTCGTATATAGGACCTACCTTGCTGCATGCTGTGTTAGTACGGTTCCAGACCAGCGTGTAAGGAGCCTGTGAATAAACTAAGGTTATTTAAATCTTAAGTGCTGATTTTGGGACCAGTAAGACTAGGGAAAACTCTACCCTGTATTTCATTTGCAACTACATACACCAGTCCCACAAGGAGGGAACCATAATTCGAGATGACCGCATACCAATGCCATTCTCGCACCGAAGCAGTGGCGAAAAACCACCCGGGCACACCCAAACATTCAACCTCATGCATTCGTGAGGTTCACCCCTGTAGAAGGAGATTCCCCATACAAGGTCCCGTGAGTCTATGGGAAAGCTCAAGACAGCGCCGCAGCAGAGCCTGTCCTCAACTTTCTTCCCCGCACCACTTCGTATTCAGCCACCCTCACAGCCCTTGGGCAGCAACGAGAAGACAATCGCAGCAGTGACATAGAGCGGGTCCCCGTTCCACAAGAGCACCCTGACAGCCATCCACATGTGATACCTCGCTGGGGATGCCCACTTGAGATAATTTGTCAGTATCCACCAACACCACCAAGGAACCTTAAGTTAGTCACTGCACCATTCTTACAGGGCAGCCCCAATTTACTTTGATGCCCTATCCACCAGAAAACGAAACTAGTGTCAAGCGACATCTGCAAACTGTCACACTTAGTGGGGAAGGCTCAATCCCAACACCCGCAGGGATTCTGTTGACAATTATGTATATAATATGTTGCTTAGTTGATTATAGTATTTTCTTACAATTTTTTTTTGGTTGCTGAATAATGGTGATTTTTTTACAACAGTTATAAATTTAATAGTTTTTTTTGTTGTTGTTTCAACTGCTTGACACCAATATTTATTTATAATATATAATAATTTGTTGTTGGATGAGGTCAGTAGTTTTTTTATTACATTCAAATTTTTTCCAACTTTTTTGTGTGTGTAACTTCATTGTAAGCACATTGGATGACTTAGAGCCAGAAATGGTACATGTGTTAGTACTGTGAAGCAAAGTAAAATTTTCTTGTTTGCATATAGTATATTAATGTGATCTTGTGCAATTGCATTGCAGCCAGCAGGCAGCCATACAGGCAGCAGTGCACAAGCTTTCTCAGAATGATCGCTGGACCACCTTGTCTGCACTGGAGCAGCAACAGGTACTTATTTTACCCCGTCCCCTGTTTCTGGGCAGGCTCGGCATGCATGACATCCAGCCGAGGGTACTAAAATGCCAAAAAATAAAATTGCAAAAAAATATAAATTCCTTCCAACACATCAATTGAGTGTTGGCCTGATGCACCAGCTCACGAAAAAGCATGATTAAATTAAAGCTACCGACTAAACATATTTTTAAATGTTTATTTTATGTTAATTTAATGTTTCTTTACATTTTCTTAAATTCAACAGCGCACACGAATTTTTCCCCTTAACTTAGTCTAGGCTGGCTGGCAGCCTGGTGGGAAACGGCTAAAGTCGCCCCCGAAACAACCAGTGCCACCAACCAAATGCGGACAAAATGTCCAAGCTCCCTCCCATTTGCATAGTAGTCTTTCTACTCTGTCCAACTCTTCTTCCAGAACCATCCTTCTGTTTCCTGTAACCAACCTGCTTGTAATTAATTCATGCAATTTTGCATCCCGCATGTCAGTGCCCAGGGTTTTCCCTGTGTCTATGCAGGTTTTACCTGGGCCCAACTTATCTAGTTTTAACTTAGAATAGTCAGTGAGGGGAGTTATTCATGGCTAAAACGTTGCCATGGCTGGCCAATCCCCTCCTAGCACATGATGCATGCTTCCTCTCCTGCATGGTTCATAACCTGAATGCTTAGAGCGTATAGGTATCGGCCTGAGACACACTTAGAGTCTTCCCTACCCAGACCCCTCCCAAATACACTTAGTAATTAGTTAGGTTAGGAAAAAAAAAAAAAATTGAAACAGTATGTCAAGGTTCGCTGCGTTCGCAGTAAGCATATGAAAACTTAACTTGAAGTGAGCTAAACCATATTGTGAGGTGGACTGCAGCTTACCCCCATGCCCTGATAAAATGGCAGTTAAGCCACTTTTTTCCAACTTTGATAGCAGTATTGTCTACAGCCAGGGGGCTGTTATTGGCTAGGAACTACTTTCTTGCGCCCTGATCCACTTAGTTTTTAGCTTGAAACTTTTGCGTGTGAACTAACTTGTAGGACGTCAATAATAGTGGTTAAACATTTTCTGAAATTAGACTTTGTTAGAATAAGTGAGCTTGCTAAACAGTGGTGAAGTCAATTTCCCTCATTTGGCGTGTGGCGGAGGGATACGGACTGCCAGCGGAAGTGAGGACGGAGGAGGAAGAAGGTCAAGATGGAGGAGGGGACGCTGTGAGAAAACGGGGGTGTAAGGTGCACAGGGGAGGAGGAAGGAAGCGAGACTGAAAAAGGACTGGATCAACGTGTTGCGAGTTGGTTGAGTGGAAGTGATGCGACAAACTCTTGTGTAGCCATTTTTCGGTAACCACTGAACCGCTGGAAAATCCCTTTGGTTGGGGAGTTGTGCAACAACCAATGGCGCCCGAACAAACGTGAGTCGGGGGTGGAAAACGTTACAACTGAGCTGGCGCCCGAACAGGGACCTGAAGAAAGAAGTATTCAGGGAGAAATATGGCTGCGAGAGAAGAGAAACAAAGGAGAAGCTGCGTGTAAGGTATTCATGAAACAGGATGATTAAGGTCAGTGTAATTTGCCATAACAAACATGAGTGAAGTGCCGATACGAGACTGGATGGATGAGCTGTGTTCCGCGGGTTTTTGAGGGAGTGGTGTTTTGCGGAGGAAAGAAGTAACTGTCACATGGTGTGGTTTTCCGTCGAGCCGAGCTCCTGTGAAACAATAGTTGGTGTCCTTTGTGTTCTATAACTATGGCCGTCTGCCTGTTATTCTTGTCCTGCTTTCAAGTGTTTTGTGGATCAGGGTAAACATAGTTACGTAATTAGGAGTTATATAACCTTTGTGCAAGTGGTTTAATATTGTAAACACAGGAGACAGTCATGGCCCCAGTAGATACTCGTAGCAGGGGCGCGAGGGGTGACGCAGAACGGAGTAACGGGAATGAAAAGGATTTGGGGATAACCGCTGAAGGAGGGGAAAGTAGGGGAAGGGAGAGAGATGGTGAAGGGGCTGGCGCGAGCGTTGTTAGCCCACCCAGTGCGGCCGACAGCACACCGCTATCTCCGCAAGGTAGCGAAAGTAGTGAAGTTATGGACATGTTGAGGGAAATTATCAAAGGTCAGCAATCATTCCAACTAACGGTGGAGAACAAATTTCGTGAACAGAATAATCAGTTTATTGGATTGCGGGAGGAAATGAGTGTTTTTAATTTTTTTTTTTTTTTTTCCTAACCTAAGTTAAAACTAAGTGTGTAAGGGAGGGGTCTAGGTAGGGAAGACTCTAAGTGCGTCTCAGGGCAAGCCCTATACGCTCTAAACATGCGGGTTTTTAACCATGCAGAAAAGGTCACGTGCATCATGTGCTAGGAGGGGATTGGCCAGCCATGGCAGACGTTTTCGCCATGACTAACTCCCCTCACTCTTAATTCTAGACTAAAACTAGATAAGTTGGGCCCAGGTAAAACCTCCATAGACAGAGGGAAAACCCTGGGCACATACATGCGGGATGCAAAGGTCATGCATTATTACAAGCAGGTGGATTACAGGAATAGAAGGATGGTCCTGGAAGAAGAGTGGGGCGTGGTAGAAGTTCTACTATGCAAGGGGTGGGGCACTTGGACTTTTAGTCCGCATTGGTTTGGTCAGGTCTGGTCTTTTTGGGGGCGGCTTATGCCGTTTCCCGTCGTGCTGCCAGTTAGCACTCATTGTGGCTGTGTAATATGATCGTGTAAGTGGGGCGGTCGCGAACTGTGGCGTCGGACTAGACTCCAGAGTGGTGACATAGCTTCAGGTCGACCTGTCGCCAGTAAAAGGCTGTCGGTCAGTTAGAGAAATTGCCACCATCTGTCATTGAAAAGTCCTAGCTGCAGTACTACGCTGTGTGAGCTGCGGTCGCGAGCAGGGCATCGAGCCAGACTCCAGAATGGTGACATAGCTTCAGGTCGACCTGTTGCCAGCAAAAGGCAGTCGGTCAGTTAGAGAAATTGCCACCTTCTGTCATTGAAAGACTCTAGCCTAGCATCTACGCTATTAATCTTCGAAGGATAATTTACTTATTCCATTAGGGCCCCGCTGGGCCAAAGCACGACTATTTGATTCGCCTGATAGTTTGTGTTGTGCAGTGTGTAGTGGGATGATGTGTGCTTATATATAATTGGGGCCTAATATTAACTTAACTTAATATTAACTTAATGTACGTGAGCTGCCAGCTTGTGTGCGTACGCTCCGCGCGCGTGTTCTCGCGCTCGGAGCAGGGGGAGGGGGCGCGCTGATTGGTCCGCGGGCTGCCGGCCAATCAGAGAGCAGTCCCGCCGCGTCCGCGTCTACGGCGGGCGGTGTGACAGGATAGATTTTGGGCGTTTATATTTCTCATTAATGTCTGGATCATAATTTCCTAATGTAGAAATATGTGGGTTTAAACTATTTGCGCATTTATCGTAAAAAGTTTGTGTAGTTCTGATGTAGAAGTCTTGTAAGGTTTCCGACTTCGTTTCACGATGCAAGGCTGCTACAGCACAATACACTGGGGCGTCTGTAACTGCCCGAATACATTTGTTTTGTACTCGTTGTAGCTTTATTAAGTGCGATTTCGCAGCAGTTGCCCATACTGGGGCTGCGTACGTAATTATGGGGCGAATGAGTGCTTTGTAGAGCAGCAGACCATTTTTTACTGTGCCTCCACATCGCCTACTCATGACTGGATATAGTGAGCTCATTCTAGCATGGGCTTGAGCCCGCTTGGCGTCAATATGATGGCGCCAGAGCAGTTTCCTGTCCATGTGTACGCCTAGGTATTTTACTACGTCCTTGTGAGGGATTTTTTCGTTGAACAAATGTATGGGTGGCCTGCGTTCTACAGGCGGAAGGTTTTTGCGGGTAAACACAATAGCCTCTGACTTAGCTGTGTTTACTTTTATTCGCCAGGATGTGCACCATTGCTGGTACACAGCTAATGCATCCTGGAGTCTGGCCGTGGCCAGCTGGAGGTTATATGATCTACTGTAAAGTATAGTATCATCTGCATAGCAACCTATCTTTACTAGGCGGTGTTCAGGGCGTGGTAAGTCATATGTATATATGTTGAATAGGACAGGGCCAAGAATACTGCCTTGTGGTACGCCAGCTCTTATTTGTTTAATATCAGACAGAGCTCCTTCAGTTGACACTCTGAAGGTTCTGTCTGCGAGGTAGGACGCGACTAGCTTAATATAGCAGTCGGGGAAATTAGTTTGAAATAATTTGTAGATCAGCCCCGCATGAAATACCCTGTCGAAGGCTTTTTCTACGTCTAAAAACGTCGCAACTACATAGTTTTGAGCGTTAAATGCGCTAGTGATCTCTTCTGTGAGACGAACTAATTGATGTACTGTCGAATGGGTACTTCGGAAACCGAATTGCTCGTCCGGCAGTAAGTTGTGATCGTGTATGTGTTTGTTAAGCCTGGATAGTAGGATTTTTTCCGCGACTTTCGACACAGTGCTTAGTAGGCTTATTGGCCTGTAATTCTGAGGCAGGGTTTTGTCTTTCCCTGGCTTGTGGAAAACAATTACTTGTGCTTGTTTCCACTGGGTAGGGAAAATATGTAGTCTGAGCATTGCGTTTATGCATTCAGCTAAATATTCTAGTGCTTCGTCGGGGAGCTGTTTTAGGACGACTGCCTGGATGCGGTCGTTGCCTGGTGCTTTACGCGGCTTCATTAGCTTGATAGCTCGCTTAATTTCCTGGGCCTGTGTTAATAGGGGCTCGGAGACTGTGGGCTGGTGCAGTTTAGCGCGTAGTTCGCGGTAAATCTGCGCTGTGAACGGCCTATCGCAGGGCTCCATGTTGGGCTGGAAGGCGTTTTCTAAGACATTAGCGAAAGCTTGTGCCTTGTCTTGGGGCTGAAAAACTATGCCGTTGTTTGTTTGAAGGGGAGGGATTTTATCCGTTTTATTTAAGAGTCGCTTCGTCATGTCCCAGGCACTCCCGTCCTGGATCTTGAGTTGCGAGATCTTTGTTTCCCATTGGCTGCTGCGCCAGAGGGAAATTTCGTCGGAAATGACTGTTTGGATTTCATTTATCCGGCGTTTTGTGGCTTGTGTGCGCCGCCGAGTGTATTCACGGCGTAATCTGTTTTTTTGCGATATAAGATCGCTGATGTAAGCTGGCAGCTCGTCATGTGCTAACTTAACTTCCTTTTCTGGGATGCACGCGTCTATACCGGCCTGGATTTTCACTGTGAACTCAGTTATCGCAGTTTCAAGATTAATGCTATTTTCTATAGTGAGTTCGGCCACATCCTGAAGGTTTGTGGTCAAGTAATTTTTAAACCCGCGCCAATCCGCGTTTTTATAATCTCTATACTTCCGTGGCGGGTTTGAGTCTGTGTTCGCGTCATCGAAAATTAGGTGAACAGGGAAATGATCTGAGGAAAGGGCGCGGACAACCTCGAGTTCGAATCCCGTGTTGACACGCTTGTTTATGGCGATATCTAGAATATCTGGCAAGCAATTAATGCTATTTGGGTCGTGAGTGGGCTCTGTGGGAGCATGCACGTGGTAGTTTTTGTTCTGTTGGTCGGCAAACAGTAGCCTACCATTTGCTGTGGTGCGTCTGCAGTTCCACTGTGTATGTTTGGCATTTATATCGCCTACTGCCAAGAAGCTCGGGGCTGCTCCGTACAGGGCGTTGAGATCGTCCTGGCAGAGGGACCTACCGGGTGGGGCGTACATAGAAATGATTTTAAGTTGTTGTTGGTTTATTGAGATATTAATTCCAACAGCTTCAAGGTTATGAAAGTCGGGGAGTTGGCATACTGAGTGCTTAATACTGTTATGAACTGCTAGGGCTACCCCGCCGCCTCTGTTGTTTCTATCGCGCCTATATATTACGTAATTTAGTATCGTTAGGCGATCTATCGGTTGTAAGTGTGTCTCGTTTATAGCCGCGATTTTAATTTTGTATTTTTCCAGGTGGTTTATAAACTCCGGTAATTTATTTTTAATTCCGCGTGCATTCCAGAAAAGAAGGGAGTGGACCTTAATACTATTGGTCGAGGTTGTTAAGCAACTCGGGACCGGATTAGTTGCTACCATTGAGTATGGTATTCAATCCCTGAACAAAGCCCAGCGTAGCTTGGACTTTTTTGGGTAGGTCAAAGCTAGGGTCGCACCATATCGCGAGGAGTTCGCATAGAGGGCCGATGGATGCTGCCAATTTCGGGTCGGTCATGAGTGCGTGGTTGCTTTCCAGGATTTTCTGGAAAACAGCCGGCTCTGCGGGGCTTTGTGCTGTGGGTGCGGGCGGGGCAGTTGGCGGCATCGGCGTCGCATCAACTACCATCGTCTCCACGACTGGAGCCGCAGTTTCCTGGCGCGGCGCTACAATAGGCGCTGGTGTTGTGGCAGCCTTGCTTGCCAGAAGCTTGTCCTGGGCTGGCTGCTGGGGTTTGCCCTGGCCATTTTTGTGGCCAGTCCAATTCTTTTTCGGCTGCCTCTGGTTGCGGGGGCGCGGGTTGTTAGCCAGCGCCGGGAAATTCAAATCGTCCCGGTAGCTGGGTTCGCAGTGTTGTTGGAGGGGCGCGTAGCGGTTTTGGAACGCCTGAGGCATGTACTGGCCCAGGTTGTTCTGGTGTGCCCGCTGGTCCCAGTGGTTGGGCCTAGGCGGGCCCTGGTGGCCTGAAGGGCCGGCCTGCTGGGGCGCGGGCTGCTCAGCTGCGCGCTGATTGGCGCGCATGTCGCGGCGAGATTGTTGCTCGCGTTCCTTGCGAGCCTGGGGCGGTAAATGACGGCGGGTCTCGCGCTTGTATTCGCGGCAGCCGCGGTAATTCGCGCAGTGGGGCTCGCCGCAGTGTGCGCACTTCTTCTCGGCGGTGTCTTTACCGGCGTGGGGGCAGTTAATTGCGCTGTGGTCGCCGCTGCACCACCTGCACACTACGTTGGCGTGGCAGCGTCTGCCAGTGCTTTCAGAAAAGAAATGAGGGAGGAAGGGGATAAAGTGATGGCTAGGCAGATTAGCTTTGAGAACTCCAGTGAACTGCGTTTGGGTGAGGTTGAAAATCGCCTGAGAGTAGTAGAGAGTGGGCAGGAACAGGGAGAGGGAAGGTGGATGGAGGTCAGCGGACAAGTTGCTGAGCATAGCCAGGAAATAACAAGGCTTGGGAATAAAATGTTAGCGCTGGAACAGGAGGTCAGGGTGCAGCCAGGGGAAAGTGAGCTTGTTAACCGGAGTCGAACAAGCAGGCTGGGAAGTGCAGCAGTAGAAACAGCTACCTGTGAAAGTCAGGGGGAAGTAAACAAGCGGGGAGAGACCAGGGAGGACAACACAAGTAGGGGCGGACGTTGTGCACCACAATACCACGATCGTGACATACCGAAGTTCACCGGGAACGGAAATGTACACCCGCGTAAACATACCAGCAACCTAAAGGAGTTTTTTTCTATGTATGGTTGTGGGAGTGAGGAGAAATTGGTAGTGGCCAAGAGGTCAATAACAGGGGGTAGTAGCAACTGGCTTAGGCTCTGTGACCACCGAATGGCGAATTTTGCTGACTTCGAGCGTGAGTTTACCGCGGAATACTGGGACAAGAGAATTCAGGGAACTGATAGAGCTGAACTGTACCGGGGACGGTGTATTGAAGGGAGCCTGGAGAGCCATCTGAGTAGTGTGGTAGAAAGAGCCAGGTACTATGACACGCCATTAGGTGAGGAGGAAATAATAACCATGATTTACACACAGTCACCACTGCGGGTGCAGGAGGCATTAGTGGGCAAGGAAATCACGACAATTGAGCAACTTAGAAAAGTGCTGAAGGAGTTGGATAGGCTCAGTGCGCTGCGTGAGAAGGGGGGAGGATTTTACAGGACAGGAAATCGTGACACAGACCATCGCTTAGAGCGAGTGATGGGGGGAAGCGGCGGAGGCCAAAGTGTTTTTTTTTTTTTTATTTTCCTAACCTAAGTTAAAACTAAGTGTATGGGAGGGGTCTAGGTAGGGAAGACTCTAAGTGCGTCTCAGGGCAAGCCCTATACGCTCTAAACATGCGGGTTTTTAACCATGCAGAGAAGGTCACGTGCATCATGTGCTAGGAGGGGATTGGCCAGCCATGGCAGACGTTTTCGCCATGACTAACTCCCCTCACTCTTAATTCTAGACTAAAACTAGATAAGTTGGGCCCAGGTAAAACCTCCATAGACAGAGGGAAAACCCTGGGCACATACATGCGGGATGCAAAGGTCATGCATTATTACAAGCAGGTGGATTACAGGAATAGAAGGATGGTCCTGGAAGAAGAGTGGGGCGTGGTAGAAGTTCTACTATGCAAGGGGTGGGGCACTTGGACTTTTAGTCCGCATTGGTTTGGTCAGGTCTGGTCTTTTTGGGGGCGGCTTATGCCGTTTCCCGTCGTGCTGCCAGTTAGCACTCATTGTGGCTGTGTAATATGATCGTGTAAGTGGGGCGGTCGCGAACTGTGGCGTCGGACTAGACTCCAGAGTGGTGACATAGCTTCAGGTCGACCTGTCGCCAGTAAAAGGCTGTCGGTCAGTTAGAGAAATTGCCACCATCTGTCATTGAAAAGTCCTAGCTGCAGTACTACGCTGTGTGAGCTGCGGTCGCGAGCAGGGCATCGAGCCAGACTCCAGAATGGTGACATAGCTTCAGGTCGACCTGTTGCCAGCAAAAGGCAGTCGGTCAGTTAGAGAAATTGCCACCTTCTGTCATTGAAAGACTCTAGCCTAGCATCTACGCTATTAATCTTCGAAGGATAATTTACTTATTCCATTAGGGCCCCGCTGGGCCAAAGCACGACTATTTGATTCGCCTGATAGTTTGTGTTGTGCAGTGTGTAGTGGGATGATGTGTGCTTATATATAATTGGGGCCTAATATTAACTTAACTTAATATTAACTTAATGTACGTGAGCTGCCAGCTTGTGTGCGTAAGCTCCGCGCGCGTGTTCTCGCGCTCGGAGCAGGGGGAGGGGGCGCGCTGATTGGTCCGTGGGCTGCCGGCCAATCAGAGAGCAGTCCCGCCGCGTCCGCGTCTACGGCGGGCGGGGTGACAGGATAGATTTTGGGCGTTTATATTTCTCATTAATGTCTGGATCATAATTTCCTAATGTAGAAATATGTGGGTTTAAACTATTTGCGCATTTATCGTAAAAAGTTTGTGTAGTTCTGATGTAGAAGTCTTGTAAGGTTTCCGACTTCGTTTCACGATGCAAGGCTGCTACAGCACAATACACTGGGGCGTCTGTAACTGCCCGAATACATTTGTTTTGTACTCGTTGTAGCTTTATTAAGTGCGATTTCGCAGCAGTTGCCCATACTGGGGCTGCGTACGTAATTATGGGGCGAATGAGTGCTTTGTAGAGCAGCAGACCATTTTTTACTGTGCCTCCACATCGCCTACTCATGACTGGATATAGTGAGCTCATTCTAGCATGGGCTTGAGCCCGCTTGGCGTCAATATGATGGCGCCAGAGCAGTTTCCTGTCCATGTGTACGCCTAGGTATTTTACTACGTCCTTGTGAGGGATTTGTTCGTTGAACAAATGTATGGGTGGCCTGCGTTCTACAGGCGGAAGGTTTTTGCGGGTAAACACAATAGCCTCTGACTTAGCTGTGTTTACTTTTATTCGCCAGGATGTGCACCATTGCTGGTACACAGCTAATGCATCCTGGAGTCTGGCCGTGGCCAGCTGGAGGTTATATGATCTACTGTAAAGTATAGTATCATCTGCATAGCAACCTATCTTTACTAGGCGGTGTTCAGGGCGTGGTAAGTCATATGTATATATGTTGAATAGGACAGGGCCAAGAATACTGCCTTGTGGTACGCCAGCTCTTATTTGTTTAATATCAGACAGAGCTCCTTCAGTTGACACTCTGAAGGTTCTGTCTGCGAGGTAGGACGCGACTAGCTTAATATAGCAGTCGGGGAAATTAGTTTGAAATAATTTGTAGATCAGCCCCGCATGAAATACCCTGTCGAAGGCTTTTTCTACGTCTAAAAACGTCGCAACTACATAGTTTTGAGCGTTAAATGCGCTAGTGATCTCTTCTGTGAGACGAACTAATTGATGTACTGTCGAATGGGTACTTCGGAAACCGAATTGCTCGTCCGGCAGTAAGTTGTGATCGTGTATGTGTTTGTTAAGCCTGGATAGTAGGATTTTTTCCGCGACTTTCGACACAGTGCTTAGTAGGCTTATTGGCCTGTAATTCTGAGGCAGGGTTTTGTCTTTCCCTGGCTTGTGGAAAACAATTACTTGTGCTTGTTTCCACTGGGTAGGGAAAATATGTAGTCTGAGCATTGCGTTTATGCATTCAGCTAAATATTCTAGTGCTTCGTCGGGGAGCTGTTTTAGGACGACTGCCTGGATGCGGTCGTTGCCTGGTGCTTTACGCGGCTTCATTAGCTTGATAGCTCGCTTAATTTCCTGGGCCTGTGTTAATAGGGGCTCGGAGACTGTGGGCTGGTGCAGTTTAGCGCGTAGTTCGCGGTAAATCTGCGCTGTGAACGGCCTATCGCAGGGCTCCATGTTGGGCTGGAAGGCGTTTTCTAAGACATTAGCGAAAGCTTGTGCCTTGTCTTGGGGCTGAAAAACTATGCCGTTGTTTGTTTGAAGGGGAGGGATTTTATCCGTTTTATTTAAGAGTCGCTTCGTCATGTCCCAGGCACTCCCGTCCTGGATCTTGAGTTGCGAGATCTTTGTTTCCCATTGGCTGCTGCGCCAGAGGGAAATTTCGTCGGAAATGACTGTTTGGATTTCATTTATCCGGCGTTTTGTGGCTTGTGTGCGCCGCCGAGTGTATTCACGGCGTAATCTGTTTTTTTGCGATATAAGATCGCTGATGTAAGCTGGCAGCTCGTCATGTGCTAACTTAACTTCCTTTTCTGGGATGCACGCGTCTATACCGGCCTGGATTTTCACTGTGAACTCAGTTATCGCAGTTTCAAGATTAATGCTATTTTCTATAGTGAGTTCGGCCACATCCTGAAGGTTTGTGGTCAAGTAATTTTTAAACCCGCGCCAATCCGCGTTTTTATAATCTCTATACTTCCGTGGCGGGTTTGAGTCTGTGTTCGCGTCATCGAAAATTAGGTGAACAGGGAAATGATCTGAGGAAAGGGCGCGGACAACCTCGAGTTCGAATCCCGTGTTGACACGCTTGTTTATGGCGATATCTAGAATATCTGGCAAGCAATTAATGCTATTTGGGTCGTGAGTGGGCTCTGTGGGAGCATGCACGTGGTAGTTTTTGTTCTGTTGGTCGGCAAACAGTAGCCTACCATTTGCTGTGGTGCGTCTGCAGTTCCACTGTGTATGTTTGGCATTTATATCGCCTACTGCCAAGAAGCTCGGGGCTGCTCCGTACAGGGCGTTGAGATCGTCCTGGCAGAGGGACCTACCGGGTGGGGCGTACATAGAAATGATTTTAAGTTGTTGTTGGTTTATTGAAATATTGCCCAAGGTCACCCCGGGAATGTGAGGGGGGAAGGCAGGGAAGAAGGCAGGCCAGCCGATGGCAACAGCAACTGGCGAGGGGGGTGGCAAGGAGGGGGGAGGGACAGATGGAGGGGTGGAAGGAAGGGAGACTGGGCGACAGCCGGTGAAGGGCGCGGAGCAGGAGAGAGGACAGATAGAAATCAAAACAATGAACACAAGGACGGTGCTGTTCCGGGAAACGGAGAGGGTCGCCTAGCCTAAGCTGCCAGGTTAGGCAGATCCACACTGATAGGAGGCAGTCTGTTGACCGGGCAGAAACCCGTGATAGTATTGATGTAATTTTCACTGACGATAGAAATTTTTTATTAAACGAGGCAGAAACTGTAGTGAAAGGCAGAGTCGTTCCGGAACTGGCATGCAAAGTAGGAGACCAGGGTGTGGCAATCTTGTTTGATTCTGGGTCAGAAGTGTCTGGTGTGTGCGAACAGTTTCTGGAGAACTTAAACAGGTTAGGATATGAGTTTCCGGTACTTCCAGTGCCGCAGTTAACCATAATAGGAGCAACAAGGGGAAAAAGCAAGAAAGTAAATAAACAGGTATATCTGAATTTCAAGATAGGGCCAGATGAGTATTTTGCAAACTGTTTGGTCATCCCACAGTTAGCTAAGGAAATAATAATTGGCATTGATTTCATGGCAACGCACGAGGTAGTAGTAAGCTTTGTGACAGGGAGTATTTTCGTCAGCACTAAAGAATACAGAATGCTGCAGGGCACAACGGTGTTCGAGCGGGGTGGGGGGTCGCTGCGAGTGCAGTACGTAGAGGAGTGGGAGAAGGGGAGAGAGGAGAGAGAACTAGCGCTTGCTGTAGGAGGGGAAGAGATAAGCAGGAGCCATGTGTCCTTGAGTGGCTGGGAGGAGAGGTTGGACAGTGTGTTGGCGGCCTGTGAGGAGGGGAGCGAAGGGGAGAGAGAGGAGCTGCGGGAAGTACTGCGCCGCTATAGCGATGTGTTCAGCGACGAGCCAGGGCTGACAACCGAGTATACTGCAACCATACCGGTGACCAGAACCACCCCATTCAAAGGGAAAAGTTACCCAATACCTAGAGCATGCAGCGAGGAAGTGGAAAGACAGATCAAAGAAATGGTGGAGAAGGGTATTATAGAGCGGGGGAACAGCCCATTTGTCAATCCGCTTGTGTGTGTAAGGAAAAGCGACGGGAGTGTACGAATTTGTGTTGATTCCCGGGGGGTGAAAGATCATATTGTGCCTGACAGGCAAAGCCCGGTCGAACCTGATTCCCTGTTTGAATCATTTTACGGCAGTAAATATATCAGCACGACCGACTTCACAAAAGGGTATTGGCAGGTACCACTAAAGAAGGAAGATAGGCCGTATACAGCTTTTTTGTACAGAGGGCGGTCGTATCAATTTAAAGTGCTCCCTTTTGGCCTACCAAATAGCGTTGGGGAGTTCTGCAGAGCGGTGGATGCTTCGTTGGGACCCGAGCTAGAGTCAGTGGTGCATACTTATGTAGATGATGTTCTGATTGCCACAGAGACGTTTGAACAGCATGTACAGATTTGGGATAAACTGTTGTGTAGGCTTAGAGAGGTGAACCTGACACTGAGGTTATCCAAGTCAAAGTTTCTGAGAAGAGAAGTAAAGTTTTTGGGGTTTCAGCTCAGTGCAGAGGGGATCAGACCGGACCCTGATAAAGTAAAGTTAATAAAAGATTTTCCTAGGCCACAGTCAGTCAAGGAGCTGAAGGGATTTTTAGGGTTTTGCAATTTTTACCGGCGGTTTGCCGAAAGATTTGCTGATACTGTGGAACCATTACTCAGGTTATTAAAGAAAGGTTGTAAGTGGCAGTGGGAGCAGGAGTGTGAAGACAGTTTTGAACGAGCAAAGGCCTTGTTTATTGACAACTGTATAGTAAGGCATCCTAACATGAGCAAACCTTTTTTTTTGTGCACTGATGCATCCAGTTACGGAATAGGGGTGAAGTGCTTTCAACGAGGCGAGAAGGGGGAAGAGGAGCTTATAGGGTTGCTGAGTAGGACGCTGAGCCCTGCGGAGCGTGCTTATACAGTCACTGAGAGAGAGTGTCTGGCCGTAGTGTGGGGTTTGGGAAAGCTGCGTAATCTGTTGTTAGGCAGCTCGGTTGTGGTATTATCAGACCACCATTCGCTTTCGTTCCTTATGTCTTGCAAGTTAATGGGAAGCCGGCTAACACGCATGCAGGAATATCGTCTAGAGATAGTGTATGTGAAGGGGGGTGAAAACCAAGATGCTGATCTGTTGAGCCGCACCGTGATAGAGGGGGGGGAGATAATGCTGGAGGAAAAACCACGAACGGGACCAGTGATGGCAGGGATGACAGTGGAGCGAGACGAGATCTTGGTGGCTGAGTTCGGTCAGCTAGGGGAACGGCAGAGAGAGGATCATGTGTGGGGTGATGTAATCAAATCATTGGAAACCACCAGTCAGGGGGGAAGTAATGCAAGGGCAGAAAATTTAAAGCAGTGGTATTGTTTATCTGGGGGGTTACTTTTTAGAAAGGAAAAGGCAGGTACAGTGGACTGGAAGTTATGTGTTCCTGAGTGCTGGGTGAAAAGGCTTGTTTGGCATTTGCATCGCAGCAATGGTCATTTTGGGGCCAAGAAAGTTCTGTGGTTAGCAACAAATAGCTACTACTGGGTGAGCATGGAGAAAAGTATTAGGAAGATATTACGGAGTTGTGACATATGCCAGAAGGCCAAGTATCCGAATAGGAGCTGGGAGGGCAGTTGGGTGCCGATTATTCCTGAGGGGCCTGGGGAGCTAATCGCAGTTGATTTGTATGGACCATTACCAAAGGGTCGGGGCGGTGTTCAGTATCTGTTCGTAGTGTTGGATGTGTTCTCAAAGCTGGTCTGTTGTTATCCATTAAAGAAAGCTACCGCAGCTGCTTGTGTTAGCAAGCTGATCAATCAGTATTTCAGTGAGTATGGGGTACCTAAGAGGGTGCTTAGTGATCATGGGACGCAATTTACATCAGACATGTGGAGATGGGAGTGCGCCTGGGCAGGAACAGAAGTAGTGCACAGTTCTGTCCGACATCCCCAAAGCAACCCTAGTGAGAGAGTCATGCGGGAAATAGGGAGATTGCTGCGGACCTACTGCCATGATAGCCATAGTAAGTGGGCTGATGCAGTTCCGCTCATCAACAGAGTGCTTAATGAGCAGGTACACAGTGGGACCGGGTTCTCTCCTCGAGAGATTGTGACAGATGAAAGACAACGGGATGAGCTAGCAGGACAATGTGTGTTTCCTGCAGGCGATGAATTGAGTAGGGAAGATAGGGTGAAAGAAGTACGCCTTCGCTTGAAGCATGCAGCGTTAAAGAGGGGTCAGCAACAAAGTAAACCGTTTCAGAGATTCCAGGTAGGGGACCTAGTATTACTCAGAGTTAGTGAGAAAAGTAACTATTTGCAGAAGGAAACCAAGAAACTTCACCTACTCTATGAGGGACCTTTCAGGTTAAGCAAGGCAGTGGGCCCGAATGTTTGGGAACTGGTGGGGGTCAAAAATAATGAAGTGCGGGGTATCTTTAATCAAGGGTTACTGAAGCCTTACTTTTGTGACATGTGATTTGAGGGTGTTAAAGAAAGGGGCCATGACTGGATCTCATGTGGTAGGGGCAACATGGTTGGGTTACCCTAGTGGGAGACTAGAAGCCATGACAACTAAGAACCTGTGTAGATAAGTGGTGTTATTATATAGAGGAGAATGAGGAATGTTATTTGTGTTGATCATGCTACTAGTGCAGTGACTGATGTGAGCCTGCTGAGAGAGAAAGCCATCTGAATGTTGTGAGAGTCACCCATTAGGATGACTTTATCTGGGGGGTTGTGAGGTGGACTGCAGCTTACCCCCATGCCCTGATAAAATGGCAGTTAAGCCACTTTTTTCCAACTTTGATAGCAGTATTGTCTACAGCCAGGGGGCTGTTATTGGCTAGGAACTACTTTCTTGCGCCCTGATCCACTTAGTTTTTAGCTTGAAACTTTTGCGTGTGAACTAACTTGTAGGACGTCAATAATAGTGGTTAAACATTTTCTGAAATTAGACTTTGTTAGAATAAGTGAGCTTGCTAAACAGTGGTGAAGTCAATTTCCCTCATTTGGCGTGTGGCGGAGGGATACGGACTGCCAGCGGAAGTGAGGACGGAGGAGGAAGAAGGTCAAGATGGAGGAGGGGACGCTGTGAGAAAACGGGGGTGTAAGGTGCACAGGGGAGGAGGAAGGAAGCGAGACTGAAAAAGGACTGGATCAACGTGTTGCGAGTTGGTTGAGTGGAAGTGATGCGACAAACTCTTGTGTAGCCATTTTTCGGTAACCACTGAACCGCTGGAAAATCCCTTTGGTTGGGGAGTTGTGCAACAACCAATGGCGCCCGAACAAACGTGAGTCGGGGGTGGAAAACGTTACAATATAGAGCCTGTAGGATGGTAAAGAATGACTAAAAGAAAGAATAAAAGCACAATTTAAATAAAGAAGTAAAGATTTTACTTTTAAATATTCTGCATTTGGTGTTCTTAGTATACTAAATAATCATGTACAAAATATTTGTGCTGTGCTCACACACATGGTAAATAAAACAGTGTTAAATGCCCTTAATAGTGCATTACTTTTAAAAACCTACCATTTTTCATAGCATAATTGTTACACATTTGATACTAAAATAAAATTTTAAAAGTAGGGGTACAATTTTTATGCGAAAACATTTTTTTGTTAGGTAAAGTTATTCATAAAAACAAAACCTTATCATGGAAAGTACGTTTATTTAAAAAGTAGAGTATTCAAAAATACGCCAAACTATTTAAAAATAAGTCATGCAACAAAAACAGTGACCCGAATATGAGCCGGAACTAACATATAACCATCGTTTTAGTATACACCATGAAAGAGTGCGGTCCAAAGACTATATAAGAAGTGCGGACTATCAAATTTAGTTAACTCGGCTCTAGAAAGAGTGCGCGTGTTGTATGCAAACTGCGAGCTATCAATATTGATATTTGACTACGTGTGCGTGCTTTATATGGGAATCAACATAACCAAACATGAATGATGCCAACTAGTGCTGGCTACATTTTTATAAGTGGTACACAGCGGCGATGAAGATGAACAGATAGAGATTATAATGTTTGAAAACATCTTTAAAAGAAAATTTATCAGACAAATTTGTATTTCTGATAATTAAATAAATAAACAATAATATCCTAATGAAGATTATATTTCAACTTTAGAATACATAGTTTTATACGGGAAAACTACCTACGCAAAGTGCTCAGAATCTAATAGCGGGACCAAAAATATTATACAACGATTATGCTAGAATTATTTTCTCCAAATTTTGACACCCTAAAATAATGGTGTGATGATTATGTGATAATACACAGTATTTTGTTGTCCACGACATATATTAAGCTCACTCAAAGCAAATTCCTATATATACTTAATACTACTGCATTATAAATTGCATTTTGAAATCTTAAAGCTGTACTAAATAAATATAAGTATAAATCTATGCTCTGGGAAAAGGAGTATAATACAAATAACAAAAATAGAGTAAAGTCAACTGTCTGCTAACGGGAAGAAACTGCTCCTGTGGTCTTAGTGGCAAAAGTAAGCAGTAATTTTTTTTTATGACATAACATTGGGTATTTATAAAATGTTTTTTTCCAATCCTGATAAGGAAAATAAGTAAAAGTGACAACTTGACTTTTTCTCTTTTTCCCTGGCAGCCTAGAAGTTAGGCCAAAACTGCAAAAATCAAGCTGTGTTGAGTGAGTTGCCACAGTAGTGAGATGAAATATGTAGAGATGCCAGCTTTATTTGAGATATTTTCAGTGATGGTTGATCATTTCAGGTTTATTTATTAGAAAGTGTTGAAAATTTTTTTTGTTAAGATTTTTTATTAATTTAATTTAAAATTATATTTTTAATTTTCAAAATTTGGATATTGATATTGACTTCATCCATACTTAAGATTTGGCTATAACTGCATGTCTTTTGTATTGTTTTCAAGTTAAGTTAGTTCCAGCAGTAGCTGATTTTTACAGAATATTTTTTTACATTTTTTAAAAGACAAAGTAGTAAGTTTGAATTGAAGTAACTCTTACATCCACCATAATTATCTTAAATCAATACTCAATTAAATCTAAAAGAAATGAACATTGAAATCTTAATGAGTTTTGAAAACAGTACATCACAACAACTTGACAGTAAGATATCTTCAAAGGATTGTAAGAGGTGGGGAAATTATAGGCAGTGGTTTGTAGTATAGGTTAGAGATGTACCGATACGATTCAGCAGGGGCCGATGTTGCCGATATTTAGTTGAATCTGCGTTTCTGCCGATTCACGATATGCTTGTTAAGTTTCGGCCAAATTATTGAAAAATGAAAGTTTCTGTCATAAAATAAAAATATACAAGTACCTACAATTTTCACTTTTCGTACTACTACATATTTTGAAATCGCATCATTTCTTAGCTACGTATGCCAGCATACATATCAAACTTAAAAATCCTATCTTTTAATAACGTTCTTGAATATATTGCATTGTAAATAAATATATCACCAGTACGGTAAAGTTGTATAGAACAGTAACGTGCTTTATTTAGAGCATGGCTATCACTGCAAAAACAGGAAATACCAATTGCCTGGACTGTAAGGAAATGTTTGTAATATCGTGACGGAGACTTTTTTTAAGTAACTTACGTATAGATTTAAAAATCGAATAAAAATAATAACTAAATAATATAGAACTTCACATAATGTAAATTAATTTTTCTGTTTTCCATGCAAAGCGACCACATGAAACTCATTTCCATATAGGCCTAAATGTTTGGTAGCGTAAATTTTTGCCGCTGCACGCGTTAAAATGGTATTGGAATTCCCGTTCTTCAATTGTAAACAAGTACAAAGTCTCGTTGCACATATTAATTTCATTTTTTTGAATTTTGTACTTTGTGAATCAATATATTTCAGTTACCTATTATTAAATAATCTTATTTTATATAATTACTTACTTCATAACTAAATTTTACAGCCTCCATTAGTAAATTAATGTTCCACTAAGCAACTAACGGGTCGTCAACAATGAAAACAAGCTAAAAATACGAGTTAAAAGGAGAGGTTATGTTCGTTTTATAAACTAAAATATCTATGCATTTGCATTGCATGCTTTTCTTAGAATGAGTTATTAGGGGTAATCTAGCAAAAAGTATAAAAAATGTTTAACCAAAATCTGTTTTTTTTTTCCTGTATCGGTTCGGAATCCGTGAATCTGCAACAGTTGTATCGGCATATCGGCAAAATTTTGTGAATCGGTACAGCTGTAGTATAGGTTGTAATGTATACACTACCAGAAATTATAAATATGGCAAGCAACATTATTTGGTGAACTCATGAGACTGCTACAATAACTACATGCTGTTCTTTCTTCTAGCTGATCACGCAGCAGGTGATGAGCCAGCCACTAGACCCGTACATGAACATGCTGCCTGGCGGGCTGGACCAGAAAAATTCCATTTCCCAGCTGCTCAGCCAGTTGCAGCAGGTTTGTACCAACTTTATTGATCATGGTATTGTACACAGTTGTATTATGCAGCAAAATGAAGTATTAATTGAAGAAAATACTTCAGAAGAAGATATTTCTTAGTATAATTTATTGTAATAATCGCTAATCCTGCACTTAATCTGTAAACTTAATTAATTTCATAGCCGTTAAAATATTTTATTGTTGGTAAATAGATATATTTTATTGAAGCTATTTATAATTTTGTATTAGCTCAATGGGGGACAGTTTGGTGTTGCTTGGCACATGTTAAGCCACACCACCGTGTTGGTTGCAGTCAAAGATGGCGGCTCCCCCACTGGTGGAGGGCAAGCTTCCCACTGGGCCGCCCCAGATGCCTCTGCTCGACCCCTTGCAGCAGATGATACAGCAGATGGGCGGTCTGCAGCAGCAGCAACACCAGCAGCAGCAGCAACACCAGCAGCAGCAGCAGCAACACCAGCAGCAGCAGCAGCAGCAGCAGCAGCAGCAGCAGCAGCAGCAGCAGCAGCAGCAACACCAGCAGCAGCAGCAACCGACGGCAGTCAGCCCCGTGCTGCCACAGCCCTTGCCCGCCATGCCCATGCCAGTCATGCCCATGGCCGCCATGCCCATGCACCCCGCACAGGCCCTGCTCGAAGACCCGGCTGCTAAGCCCACCATGCCTGACCCCATTCAGATGCTGCTGAGGCAGCTCAACGCTAGCAAGCCTCAGGTAAGGGGATCAGAATGTTTTATTGATGGACGGAAGCAGATTCAAGTTAGTCAGTCATGTGAATTTAGTTAGGGCTGTCCTGATACCTCAATTTCCGAGACATAGGGACCTAAATAAAACCGGTAAATAAAACTGACCTAAAGCAGTGAGCAAAATATCGTATTTACTCGTGTATATCGCGCCCTCGTGTATAGCGCGCACCACGATTTTTGCAACAAATTCCAAAGAAAAAGAATTTTTTCCCATAAATAAATTTTACTAACATTTTGTGGTACCTGTTAAGTAATTAGGTATGAAACAAATGATAATTTAAATTGATGTGTGGTGATGCGTCAGGAAAATACTTAAACTCTGCTGTGTAGACGGAAGATAATGAAGCGCTGTATCGTCACAACTGGTACGTGGGCGGGAGGGAGGGAGACAGGCAGGAACGGGACGCGGAGGACTAGATGACTCACCGGTAGCAGCTGCGACGAGGAAGCGAAGTAAGTGGGAGGGGAATGGCGACAACATTCTCTCTTTCTCTCTCTCTCTCTTTCTTTTATTTTACTAGCTGCGCTGGCTTTCTGTAGAGGGGGAGGTCTAAAAATAAACAAGAGACGTGCGAGCTTGCACGCGCACGTGTGTGTGTGTGGTTGTGTGTGTGTGGTTGTGTGTGTGGTTGTGTGGTTGTGTGTGTGTGGTTTTGTGTGTGTGTGTGGTTTTGTGTGTGTGTGTGTGTGTGTGTGTGTGTGCGCGCGCGTGTGCGTGTGCGTGCGTGCGTGAAAGAGAGGCCTTGTTGCTTGTGCGTATGTGTGGGGGCTGGCCAGAAACGTCACCCGTCACCCCGGCAGGTAACGACTTCCACTCCTCCTCCCCGCCTCACCCCATCACTTTTTTTTTTTTCGTGTATAGCGTGCATCCTTATTTTTTTCCTTTACTTGAGGGGAAAAAAGGGCGCGCTATACACGAGTATATACGGTAAGTCAATAGCTGTGCAAATATTTTGTAAAACCACAAAAGCTTGTTTCTCTGCGCTGCCTAATGTTTCAAAATGCTCTCGTCGATAAAATCTAATGACTTAATTTAATTTAAGAGCATTATTCAACTTCTAAAAATGGTACTTTATTGATAAGAAAATAAACCATAAACCATAAAAATGAGATATGCCACGACTGATTTCCTACTGTTTATTACGTAAATTACAGGTGTAATAAATCTGAGAGTGATAATTTGGTAGGTTTAACTTTAATTTTAATGTATTGGACTGTAAGGTCCCTTGTTTAAAATCACTGGTTTTCAACCAACTCTATAGTTGTAAAATATGTGTAAAAAAAATGAACAATAAGAAATCTAGTTTTATATGCACACACACATTTATATGTACAGTCAAACCTCTCTGAAACGACCCCTCACGGTTCCCAGGAATAGGGTCGTAATAGAGGGGGGGGGGGGGTCGTAATAGATGTTTTCCGAAACTTAAAGTCGATTTCAACCCCCCCCCCCCCCCCCCCCCCCCCTTTTCCAAAACCGCTACTCGCTAAGAAACCAGCCGTACAATGGCAGGATGCTGTCGCTCACAATGCTAGACGGCTTTGCTTTAAACCCACTTCTACCTTCATGACAAGTCCGTCGCCCTACAGGCCACCTCTAAAGAAAATATGTCAAAAGACAGTTTATTTTTACTTGTTTGTTTACATGTATGTTCTGCTTGCCGTAGTTAAATACACTAGAACCCCGATGTCACGAATCCTCGGATTTAACGAAGCTGTGATTTTACGAATACATTCTCGGGAACCGTCAAAAAATTGGACCTTTTGACCAAAATGTGAAAATCAGAAAAAAAAAAAATAAAAATAACGAAATGAAAGATGATTAAAATCTGTTAATTTTAACACACAGCGTATTTTTTTGTCGGCTTTAATACTTCCAATAATGTTCATGTAAGAATAACAAAAAAATAATGGGACATATATAGTGTCCATGAAAAATTGTAAATAAAACTGCCTGATTTCGGTAAATAAACTATAGGATTTCGGTGCTATATTTCGGTAAAATAAGTATTTCGGTGGTATATTTCGATAAAAAAAAATTTTTTTTTTGTTAATGAGTGCATTTGTTCTACTAATTATTTAATTTCATGATACACACACAAAGCTGTACATGATACTTGATACAGCAATCACTAGATTCCTGCGTAAGCCTTACAGAAGTGGAAATGTTATCTAGTATATTATACACACATTACTTAAATTTTACATTACAAATAGTGTCTAGAATTTTACAGTCTGTGTTAATGTATTTAAACATTTTGAGTATCAAATAGGCCTATGCTATGTTCCTACACAAAAATTTATAGATTAATTTTTTCCTGTCAGGAGAATTGGCCACTTTGGCCAAATAGTTTGGTAAACATGTAAGAAACGGTTTCCTAAAAAAATTAGTTAATTACAATGATTATAGTACATGTAAAATTTCAGTCTCAAAAGTTTTTTTTAATTTACTATAATTTTGTTTTACTACACATTTTCCGGCCTCTTTCCCATCAAATTGTTTTTATTAGGACGTTAGAACCGTAACACATTTCCTTGACTTACCTTTCATGTATTCATTTAACCATTCCCTCATAGCTGGGTGATCTAGCTTCTCTAGGGGAATATTTGCAGAAACAAATGCACGCACTGTATCACTTGCAAATTTGACTTTAATTTCCTTTGCTCGTTTATGGAGAACAATATTATTCTCGAGTGTCACTTGCTTTTTGACTCCACAACCTGATGGTGATGTTTGACTTTTTTTCTTCTCTAAATGAGATGCTCGCTGTTTGCAGTGTTTTTCACAAGTATCTTTCCTTTTCCAATCTACTACCGTATTGCAAAATTTACACACACCAAGTTCAAGTTCAGTCATCTCTGGCAAGGAATTCACAAGCTTTCAAACTTAAATATAAATGTATTTTAATAGCAAGGGTCCTATGAAAAGGAATATACCGAATAAAATCAAGCTGCTGTCACCAAACAAAGTTGTGTTAACTTTTACGTAGTCTAACCATGTTTTTACTTAAGTGAATTTTTTTATGTAGTTTTGTAATACTTATATTATTTTTTAATAATTATGTAAATTGTTTTTCAACTATATATATTATATACAAATATTGAAATATTTTCAAAATCAATAATGAAATTTGTGCTTTTTTTGTTGTTGTTTTGACATATATAATGTACACATTATGGAAAGGTATGGTTATTACAAACCTCGTTAATACAAAGTGGGTAAATTTCTGTCCCCTCAGGTTTGTATTAAGGAGGTTTCACTGTAATTAATTCTCTACTTTTATTAGGGAATAAATCTATATACAGTAAATTCTCTTTAGTACGTACCCCTCCTTTACGTACTATTCTGTATAAAGTATTAACACGTCGGTCCCTTGAAAGGCAATGATAATTCATAGGGATTATTATCATATAACGTACAATTTTCCTTGGCGCGAATCATTATTACTCGGTAATACGTACAATTTTTATTCGCGTGAACAAAAAAAGTTTATGTAATATTTCTCTATGTAGTATTTCTACGTAGAATAATTGCATTCACTCGTTTTACTTTGCTATACGCCATATTACGTTGCTTTACAAGCGTGTTTATTGATGAACATGGCTAAAAAAAAACAATAGCGTCAGTGCAGGAAACAGCGCGCGGCTAAATTTCATTTTAGCGCGAAACATTACTCAACTTACGTATTTACGTGTTAACTGACTGCCAAATCAAATTTATCAACATCAAACAAAGAAACGGGACCAAATTTTAAATATTGTTGAATGTACTATATTATGCATATTATTGTTGTTGAATAAGCAAATGGTTACGGCAGCGATGACGTGTTTTATTACTCGTATCTACTGGATACACTGCTGCCTGTGAC
Organism: Bacillus rossius redtenbacheri; assembly: GCF_032445375.1. Taxonomy (NCBI): domain Eukaryota; kingdom Metazoa; phylum Arthropoda; class Insecta; order Phasmatodea; family Bacillidae; genus Bacillus; species Bacillus rossius. The sequence continues at coordinate 40,202,971 of NC_086333.1, read as the reverse complement.
CGAGCGTCTCGAGGTTGGCTAAGCTTCATCTTGTAGCTAATCTAAACAGTGTTTTGTTCGCGACGTAACGTAACCTAAACGGTAATAACGGATAAACGGAATATACCCTGAAATTGTAATTAAATTCCACTTGCACGTTGAAAGAACTCGCGCTTTCTATTATAGATTGTTAGTTTTGTTAAATGTATACTAGATAAAATGGCAAGTGAAACTTTCCGCCGCAACTAAAGATTTGTAGGTCACACTATGAGTACCGGTACTAAAAAACGTGTCGGCATTAGTATTGCAACAAAACTCGAGATTCTAAAAGCGGTTGACAACTGCAAGAAGAAGTGTGATGTGGCAAAACACTTTAATATCGCGCCCACAACTCTGTCTACAATAATCAAAGACAGAGCTAAGATAGAAGAGAATGCAGCAAAATTGCACCACAAGAGGCAACGGTACAGTAAATGTGTGGATAGTGACCTCGACAAAAATCTTTTTGATTGGGTTGTTCAGGCACGATCCAATAATATACCAATTTCTGGCACAGTACTGCAAGAGAAAGCACGCATGGAGGCGTTAAGGCTTGGAATGGATAATTTCCAAGCCTCAAGTGGGTGGCTTACTCGATTTAAAGCAAGGTGGAATCTAAGTACACTTAAAATATGTGGCGAAGAAGCAACAGTTGATACCGCAGTGACAGAAAATTGGAAACAGAATTTACATTCTCTCACAGCAGGTTATGCTGATAAGGACATTTTCAATGCCGACGAAGCTGGCTTTTTTTATAATCTCTTGCCAGACAGTACTTTAAGCCACAAAGGTGAAACCTGCCATGGAGGGAAACGCAGTAAGGAAAGATACACTGTACTTTTCTGCACTAACTCTGATGGCTCTGAAAAATTGAAGCTTTTAGTTATTGGTAAATATGCAAAACCTAGATGTTTTAAGAACATTAAAAAAACACCTTGCACCTATAAAAACAATAAAAATTCATGGATGACTGCTGTGTTGTTTAAGGAGTGGTTACAAATGTTGGATGCCAGAATGGGAGCATACAACAGGAAGATTTTGTTGTTTCTGGACTCTTGCAGTGCACACAAAGTTGGTGTCGAGTTACAGAATGTAAAGATAGTTTTTTTTCCACCTAACTGCACAAGCAAATTACAGCCTTTAGACCAGGGTGTAATTTCTCAAGTAAAACGCTTGTACAGGAGGCAACTAGTGCAGTTTCTATGTTGGCAGATGGAACACCTAGAAAGATGTTTCAAAATTGAAGTGGAACATTTTAAATTCCATGGAAAGACTTTGTTTGGTGTGGGACAAAATCCCTCCTGTTTCAATTGCAAAATGCTTCAAGAGGGCAGGTTTCAGCACTGACAACTCTACAGATGCATCTCTGGAAGCTGATGTCCAGTGCCAAGAAGAAGATATACTTGAATGGTCTAAAGTCACAGTAAATCTGCAGGTGCAAGAAGCAACATTTGCTGACTATGTTGAAGTAGACACAGCTCTGGAGACTTGCCAAGAACACAACGACGACATTTCTGCTCCTGCTGGTAGTACTGAAGACCTGCTAGAGGATGATGCGGAACAGGATATAAAACGTCCTACAAAGCAAGAGGCAACCAATGCTCTGGATGTTCTCCACAGAATGTTTTTGACATCTGAAGTGCCAGAAGCAAACATGGAACTTTTCAGGAAAGTTGAGTGTGTGGTAATGAAAGATATTTCACAGCGAAAAGTCCAATCTACCTTTCTGAATTTCATGCAAACATTGTAGGTCTAACTAAGTGTACATTGTAAAGTTGAACATAGTTTTTATTATTAGTGCATAATTATTTTGTTAGTTTTATTTACCGGTAACTTATGTCAGTGCCCAAATTTTTGTAATTAATGTTTTCAAAGTGGAGAAAATATGGAAATATGGAAGATATGGAAATAATACTGTATTGTAGGGCCTATGAAATGAACATTTAGGGCCGGTTTTATGACCTCCGGCTAAAGTTCCGGCTAAAATTTAACCGCAGGCTAGCTCTTATTTCGGTTTTATGACTCCCTCTTAACGTCTATCTTCCAGTTAAAGTTCCGGCTAACCTAGCGGGTGGATGAACCGGCCGCTAGCTGCTTAACCGGAGGCTAAGCAACAGAAAATAAAATGGCGATGTATCAGGCGAGGTTAGTTGTTGTTAGTGATGATGACTATTTGAGGAATTCTATTGAATATTTGCAGGATGCGATGGAATAATTTATTACTAAATGTAAAATGCTTCGCTTTCGTCAAAGTTTTATTAAAAATTTCATGGCATGAAAGTATAGTCACGCTTTTCTATTCTCGTCGAGTCGTGTATTATTATTTGACTTTAATTGATCACGAAGTACATAAACGTATGCTATGTATATAAACTTAATGTTCCTGCTTAAGAATATGTGTAAATAAGTGAATTTTTAATTGCAAAACGAGGGTTATTATTACCGGTAGGTACCTATAAAATGCGTGTTTTCGTGGAAGTTGTATCTGTGAATTTTTATTCGTAATACAGTGGACATATGCCGGGAATGAAATGCACTTCATACGACTTCAGCCGTGGTTATAATTCAATGAATACAATTGAATGTGAAAATAAATGTTACCCAATTATCCCTTCCCTATCTTACAAACCATTAGGTACTTATTATCTACCTGCCACGCAAGTGAAAAACGAAAACAGCACTGGAATTATTCTGTTTACCGTATCCAAGTTTATCCCTTGATCCTATCGGCATGACCCTTTATATGTTGGTCTTGTTTTACATTATACTTGCTGTTTTAATTTAGAATGTTGAAAAATCCTGTACACATCACAAAATACCTAACATATCACGATGCAAACAAATTATGTCAGGTCTTGTAAAAATATATTTCTTTCGTATACATTTTACAATCATAATTATTTCCCCAGTGAACATATCTAGGATCTCTCGACCTACTAAATTAAAACAGCAAGCATCCTATACCACAAACTAATTCCATCAGGATCGGATTAATTTGGATACGTGATACAAAACTATTAGTACAAAAATGAAACTTACACCAGTGAAATGAAAATCGACAAGTATTTTCCCGAAACGGGGTCTATATTATTTGATTATGAAATAAATTTATGAAAGAAATAAGTGTTTTCTAGCAAAAATGTCATCCCTGTTTATTTGTTGGTATAGAATTACTTCGTTAGTTTTGGCTTAATATATAACCTAACAAAATCATGAGTTCCAATACAAGAGTAAAGTTGAAAACACACGGTTTTGAGTCGTAAATTGTAATTTTATGGTTTAATACAAAGCAGGTTTGACGTCAAAGTAGTTTTTGGTTAATTTAATTATATCTGTTGCAAGATAAAGATCGCGGCATATTTCTTTACTGCAGCTGTAAATATTACGAATCACAATACAAACAAACAGCTGACTAACATTCTACCAGATAAAATAACTGTCTTGCAACAAAAGTTACCAAATTCTGTTTTATTTCATTACCAACACACCCATTATTACACCACACGCTTCGTCAGGTTCCGGTTAGCCAACCGCAGGCTAAGTATGGGTCATAATACACCCCTCGTTCGTTAACCGGAGGCTAGCCTTACCTGGAGGATAGCTAACCTGAGGATTTAGCCGGAGGTCATAATATCGGCCCTTAAAAACATCTCTGATACACTGTATGAATGGCTATTACTTCCACTGCAAAAAGAGGTAAGCCTACTATGTATGTATATTTAAGGTTACCTATGTATTTAAATTATATTAACTATGTTTTAACAATATTTTGCATTACTTTATTTTTTTAAGTAAGTAAATCACATCATTGATAAAAACAAGGCGTGTAAGACCACATACATACGTTTTAATTAGAAAATGAAAAAAAAAAAACTGTAAACATGTGCGGGAAGCGACATTTTTTTGGTTTAGGGTAACTCCTCTATAAAGTACTCCTCTATAAAGTAGTATCATATTTTTGGTCCCCTAAAGTACTTTATAAATGTAATTTACTGTATTTTTACTGAATAAACTTAACACTTCATAGAAACCCCACACCTGTTAGCCTAAATGAAAATGTGTGATGGTTTTCCCTTACTTCAGATTTAAGTTTACTATGCTAACAACTATCATGTTTAACTGAGCGTGTTTCTTTGTCTCACTTGTTTAAGAAAATTGTTAGAAACAATTTCTTAAAGTAGTAGAATAAGTAGTAGAATAGGTGAATACCAATCAGTATGTACGTACGTACGTATAAAATATGAAAATCGGTACCATTTGGAAAAAGCACAATTAATATTGTGAATTAACTGGATGAGCTGTCTTATTAATGGAAAATTATGAATATATAATAAACTACATTTAAGCAAACCCGAATTCCCTTGTATCCTTTTAATTTTTTATTACTAGATTTTGAAACCAACCTTTTAAGGAATATTCATTCTCATTAATTTTAAAATTGCTCTGTATTTTTTTAATTACAGTACAAAATTTTTTTTGTACTTTTTTTGGAAGTGTGACGCCTGCCTGCCCTTCCTATATTAAATATCACGTTACTTTACGTTATAATTAAACCCAAAACAAGTTTTAATAATCTCAGAAGCAATTCAAGGAAAAAGGTATTTCGGCAGTAGGCCTACTCACGTATATGCGGCGACGAATCTGTGCGACGTCGTAGGTTATAAACAAAGCAACGAACAATAGAATAATTCATTAAAGCAACCAACCATCTTCGCCCTTTTATTTTGCACGTCGTTATAACCACACATATTAATGTACTTCAGAATATAATTGTAAATATGGACGAGTTATGTATACAAATGTATATTTTTCTCTTGCCACAGCTAAACATGTACATTGTGACGCCATCTTGTGACCGGCGAACTACCAACTGTATTTATATTTTATAAAAGTATAAATTTAACTAATTAAGTTGTGAAAGAAAGTTTAAATACTTTTTAATACATATAATTATTTATGCCACATTTATCTTTTCTTTTTAATTATTTATATCTAGTTTATACTTCCACCACCAGGGCAGGGAAATTTCGGCGAGAGTTATGCGCGCGCATCTCATCCCTTCCAAAGAGGAGTTAGTTCGCCCCTCCCTTCTTTTTCTTCGTTCCCGCGCATTTCACCCTATATAAAGGCGAGGTCATCCACCTGAAGTCAGTTGATCGGCCCGACGGCCAGTGAGGCTGGAATCCGCCCACTGACCATAGGACGATCATAGGGGGAGCAGCAGAACGACTGGCTATCCGTTTTCTGCTGCTCGCACCCCTCCTTCGCGAGTCAGGCCATCCGAGGATCTATGTCGGCCTAGGGAATTTGTCTCCCTTCCCCCCCCCCCCCCCCCTTTCTTGACAATAGGGTGTACCGTGTATCAATCCAGTGTATGTTGTGAAAGCCGACGCAGGCGATAAATTGAACTGTTTGGACAATTCAGGTCAATAAAAGTTCCTTGTAAAATCCGAAATTTTTCAATGAATAGCTTAGCCCCTATCCCTCACCCCATTAGCTATTCGCCTTCACCAGCCAACTGTGATTCCTGCCGCAAGACCAGCAGTTGGACCTTCTCCACCCGATACCTGGCTCTCACCCAAGAGAGACATCGGTGAGAGAAGAGAGGAGACGGAACAACCACGTCAAGTGAAATGTTGAAGATTAAATACCAAAATTCATTCACCATCAATCACTATAAATTAAATTGTCTAGGTCAGAATATTGAGCAATATAAATTTACTTTCCCCAAAATCTTTCACCCAGTACAAAAGAATAGCTTTTATTTTTTTCCTCTGGGAGACGTGAAGCCAAGTAAACACAAACAAAAGGGAAGAGGAGGGGTGCAAGTTTGGGGTGTCTGAGAGAGTGAGATTAAGGTTCTTTGTCCCCGAAGCAGCCGGACGTGATGCCATGTCGCTATCCAGCGTATGTTACGCGAGGATGTTATGTATATAGAGTTCTATGTGGCAATCAACACTCACACAACCCACTCATGTGCCAGTGGTTGTGCTCTTGTTTCCTCTACCTTGGTATGACTCAAATTTATGAGCACTGAGTGGTTACCCAAGTGGTTTGAGGCTACTTTAATCTTGGAGGTTTCATCGCCATAAGTTTCTGTGTAAAACTTGTTAGAAATAAAATTTTGCTTTGTTAGAATGTATATGAGGCTTTAAATACCATGTATTTAACAATATATATTTTTTTTATGTAGGTATGTTTGTGTTATGAAATTAGGTGGAGTCGCTATGGAGTGGCACTGCACACCCTCTGTTTGGAAACAACCTGTCGTGGATGCCGCATGCCAGCCCACCTCCGGGCCAGATGCCTGTGTCTATTTGGGACATGCAAGGGAAAGAAATAAAGACTGAACAAGAAATCATGGTGAGAACAATATTATCTATTGGTGGTGACATGAGTATGTGAGGTGTAGGAGTGTAGTGGGATTTTACGGGAGTGGATTTTTATTTAAAATAAATTTTCTTGGAGAAATTAATTATTTCCATAAGAAACTGAATTGGAAAAAAAATTTGCTAATTAAACAGTTTAAAATAATTACCTACATGATATTAAGTAGAAGCGTTTAAATACAGTGTTTTCTCGCATAATCGTCGCACATTTTATTCTAAAATCAAGTTTGATAAGATTATGCGGAAAAAAAAAATTTTGTTAGGTAAAGTTATTTATAAAAACAAAACCCGTTCATGGAAAGTACGTTTATTTAAAAAAAAAAGTGGAGTATTCAAGAGCACGTCAAACAATTGATATTAATAATTCATCAAACAAAAACCTTGCTTCAACTTTAAATAGAAAAAACATACTGTAACGCCAACGCAAGCCACTGGAATCTGTGACTTGAACTAACGCGTAACTTGCCACGAAAGAGTGCGGGCCGTCAAATGTGGTTAACTCAGCACCTGACAGAGAGCGCGCGGTGCATGCAATCAGTGAGATATCGATATTCGACTACGTGCGCGCGCTCTATACGGGAAGTAACGTAAGCAAACACGAATGATGCCAACCAGCGCTGGCTACATGTTAATAAGCGGTACACCGCTGCGACGTAGACGATCAGATAAAGGAAATAACGTTTAAAAACGTCTTTAAAAGAAAATTTAGTCAGACAACTTGGTATTTCCGTTAATTAATTAAGTGGTAATGTCCAAATAAATTTTAGATTTATACTTTAAAATACATCGTTTTATATGGAAAATATATCTACACCGGTACACCGCAGTGACGCAGACGATCAGAAAAAGATAACGTTTAAAAAGTATTTAAAAGAAAATATACATGTCAGACAACTTCGTATTTCCGTTAATAAAATAAGTAAGTGGTAATTTCCGAATAAATATTAGATTTCTACTTTAAAATACATAGTTTTATATGGAAAAGATACGTACACAAAGCGCTCGGCATCTAATAGCGGGACCAAAAACATGATTCAACTTTTACGCAAGAAGTTTTTTTATCCCAATTTTGATGGCTAAAAATATAGATGTGACGATTATGCGAGTGCGACAATTATGTGATAAAAGACGGTAGTTCCAATGGCTTATAAAACCTATAGTTACAATCAATCTGCCACCAAAAACCACAGTGCAAGTTTGCTTGCTGTATGTATCTATGACAAAACATATGTTACGACTTAAAAACATATTTGAAAAAATCTTAAATAATGGTTTGAGATTCCAGATGAAATTAGCAGAAATGGTATTTATAATATTGCGGAACTGAAATATGAAACTTATCTGTTGACTGGCTGTCTTGGACCCAATGGCCAGAGATAATCCTCTGTGATTGACAGCTATGACACTGTGCTCCATGAGAATTTTGTGAAGTTACTTGAAGAGATTTTTCACTGCCTTTCAGATTGCTTGCGGGCACATAACACATACTCTTGGTTTTAATATATGTTCACACTTTATTATTATTATTATTATTATTATTATTATTATTATTATTATTATTATTATTATTATTTGCTGAGCTTTTTTCTAGAAGTAGTTTTCAGAAGTACAGTAAAACACCGTTTTAAAGAACTTCATTAGAGCGAACAATTCATTACTACAAACTATGCCATCATTCGTCCATATATATACAGGGTGTCTACAGACCCTGGAAAACCTGGAAAACCTGGAAATATCAGGGAATATTGTAATCAGGGAAAAATCAGGGAATTTTTTTAAAAATCAGGGAATTTTTGTTTGGTAGGTTGTAGTTGGCAATACAATTTTTGTTTATTGATCAGCTTGCATTGACGGAGCATCATGTGTATCCCCTCTCATTTTTATTTTTGAATGTCAAAAAACGAACAATTCCCACGTCCATTTTCTTTTATTTACCACCGGATTTGGAAGTGGCAACATATCACTCGATACAAACTGGTTCAAGCTAGTCTGTTATCCTGCTGACGTGACGTGCTGCAGCATGTGCTTCCCACGTTCAGATTATACCGACAGGTGCATTTAATTTTAAGTATCTATGAATGCCCTCAAAGTAAACTGGACATTTTTGTTAGCTTTGAAAATACATATCACAAACACTTTTGGTGAAGATTCGCCATCGTTGCTAGAAATTGGTAGCTGTGGGCTTCATACGGTCCATTGTGCTTACAAAACTGGAATTTCTGCTACACAATGGAACGTTGTTAATTTTTTGACGCACAGTTACTATTTGTTTAAGCACGTACCTGCAAGGAGGGCAGATTACATTAGAATAACTGGATGAGAGCTTTTTCCCAAGAAATTTTGTGCAATCAGATGGAATACTGCAGTTGCTGAGCGTGCCATGAAACCATTACCCCACCTAAAGAAATTTGTTAGTGAAGTTTCTATTTCATCTCTCTCTTTCAGTGTAGTGAAAAGTGCTCTTGAAGATAATCTTCTAGAAATAAAATTGACATTCTTCCACTTTTTGGCATCAGAGCTGGAATTGTTTCTCACAATGTTCCAAAGTGAAGCACCCATGGCACCTTTTCTCTATGATTCACTGGTAGAAATTTTATTAGCTTTTTTTTGAAAACAGAAGTACTGAAGAGCTTTAGGGAGAAACGCAATGTATCTCGTTTGGATGTAGATAACCAGGAAAATCTATTGACTGCTAACAATATCAAGTTGGGTTATGCAGTATGCCATGCCATCAAGAAAGAGAAAGTACCAGAAAAGTCTGTCCTGTTGCAGAAAAATGATAGGAATTGTCTAAAGGTTATGGTAAAAAAACTTCAAGAAAAAAGTCCCCTGAAGTACAACCTTACCAAGGGAATTCCTGCTTATGTCCGTCTGTGGTTTTAAATTCGGGTGTGAGGAAACAGCGTGTGAAGTACAGTTTAGAATGTTGTCTTCAAAACAGGTGGCTATCAGGACAAGAAGCTGATAACATTGAGTGATCATGGAAGAGGATTTTCAGTGAATTCTAATCTACTGACTGAAAACATACAGGAAGAAATACTGATCGCACAAAGACAGATGTATGACTTTGTTCAATGTTCTGGAGGTGTAGAGCATGTTGATATCACCAAGTTCATGTTACAGTATGTAAGAAATGCTAGTTGTAGGGGTAAGAAATGCTAGTTGTAGGGGTAAGGAAGCCCTGCAAACAAAACAAAAAAAGAAAAGGAAGCTACAGACAAGAAGAAGGCAGAAAAAAGAAGAGTTGAAGAGGAGATCGAGGCATTGCAGTTGAAGAAGGCTCGAATGTTGGATTTGGCTCGTTCTGAAGTAAGTGCAATAGACGCAAAAGTTGAGTCACTGCGAAATTGATGGGAGCTTCCTTTTACTAATGTTTTTTTTGCAAAAGGAAGTGTGTGAAATATTTGTAGCAGCATGTTTTATTTGCCATCAATTGAGTCACTTTGATCACGTCTGGAAGAAGGTAATTTTTTTTACTAATTTAAGTAAGTTGAAATACTTTGAAACCCGTCAATGTAATATTATGCAGTTTTTTTCAGTTTCTTGGAATGTCGTAATTGTGTTAAAGAAAACCTGGAAAAATTCAGTTTTAGACCTGGAAAACCTGGAAAAATCAGGGAATTTAATTTACTAGATCTGGTAGACACCCTGTATATAGCATAATGTAAAAAAATTTCACTAGTACGAATTTTCTCGCTGAAATTTTAAAAATATTCTATAAATATTCATTTGAACGAACACTTTTCTGCCCGGCATGGTAAACGACAAACGTTAAAAATCGTCGCCATTCACCCACAAACTGTCATCTTATTTATTTTGATATGCGCCATAGATGACTGCAATGGACTAGTGTTGAAATTAATGCACAAAACTGGTGTAGCGACTAAAGCGCTGCATTGTGGTGTTCACTAACATTACTCTTTGTTCTATGCTCGCACGACGTGTTTAATCGATGCTAAGTTCTACATCATACAGTATTGCTACACACACATCTCTGGTCATTTCCTTGTTTATTGTTTGAGAAACGTGGCTATACTACGAGTATAACTTATTTTTACATGTGTCAAGTCCATTTGTTTTTATAGTTTAAAAAACAGTACTACTGAACATGTCTTCTAGGAAACGAAAGACGATTGATGTGAAAATGAAACTTGAAATGTTAAAAGCAGTAGATGAAGGAAATAAAAAGACTGATGTGGCTAAAAAGCCAAAGGTAGGCTTACTGTTTTGGCAAACAACTTACGTATTTCTGTATAGTACATATACATACTAGTATGTATGTATGTAGTATGTATCTTGATCCCAAAGTACAGCTGTTAAAGTAATTAATGCTTGTACCACTCATATTGGTATTACATTTTCTACTTTGTTAATTTAACAAGATTGAGTTATGTTAAAACCCAAAATCAGGCAATCACTGTGATTTCGGTATAAAGAACTTCATTATAACAAACTGTCATAATTTTGGTTCCTTCATGTTCTTTATAATGAAGCTCAACATGTAAGTTACATCTGTGTGTGTGTGTGTGTGTGTATATATATATGTATGATGTATGATGTTTGTATATGTATGTATATGCATGTATATGCATGTATATGCATGTATATGCATGTAAAAGTCGGTCGGGCAATTCAGCGAGCAGGGAGGCTTGACTTGTTAACGTAAATAAAAGTGCCAGATTCAAATGAAAATTCATTGTAAATGTTAATAATATTGTTGAATTGGTACTTGGCCATTCCAAAATACTAAAATGAGTGAGTAACTTTAGAATAAATGTAAATATAAGATTATTTTGTCTTTATTTTGTAAATTATTTAATTTTTATTTTTGTGGGTGTCATAAAATTAAATGAATTTATCTTTATTTCATGGTATAGTGTGTTTTTGTTGTAAATTATCTGCTTTAATTAATTTATAAATACTAGATTTGGGTCCACGCAATAAAAATGACAAAATTTTTCCTTCGTAAAAGTATAGAAATTTTTGGAATTTAAACTTCAATTAATTTCCATATCTGTACCTATCCCTCAAGAATTTTTTCCATCTTTAATGTTTTTCCATCTTTAATGTTTTTCCAAACCTAAAACCCCCATCCAGCTTAACTCTACTTATTATTATTTTACTGCGAGTGATAACGTCTGCACAGTTTCAATGCCCATAATACATCAAACAATTGATTAGCCACATGCACTGTGATGTGCCAGTAGTGAGTTCTGTTAATGGTTATTGCAGTGTTAAAAAATAGATGGTTTTATACGTACAATATTAATAAATAAATTATGCACTGCAATAATTTTTTGGTTGTATTATACTTGTCTCTTATTTAAATGACAGTGACTAGCACAAAATAATATTTCTAGGGTGCATCTTTATTGTGATAAGACATAATTACATTGTTTTTTTTTTTGACAAATATCTTGACAATCCTTAAATGAATGAATAATAACACCTGAACATATAAATAATAAAGCCTTCTAATTTTCTATTAACTATGGAGATGATGATGAATGTTGTAGTCTAAAATCCATTAAATTAAGTTCTTAATCTCAGTGGTGAAACTAATTGAGTTGATGGTGTTCTATACCATAGGGGTGTGCTAAGACCATTTCTTCATATTGAATCAAAATTAAGACAAAGAGCTATGTAAGTATTCACCAAAGACAAAGTACAAGTCTACTGAAATAATTTGCTACATGAAAAAATTTACATGGCTACAATTTGAGTATGAAGGAATTTTATTAGCATATCCTGCAAACCAAACACTCAATGAGACCATTATGGGAAACATTTATCATGTTCATCAACTGGTTCTGCTTATAAATAAATAAATAAATAAATAAATAAATAAATAATAAAAAAAAACTAATATTTTTATTTACTTTACAGAACCTTGTACAAATTTGTTGTGGTAACTTTTAAGTAAACTTCATTGTTTAACTTTTATAAGTGTACTTATTTGAGTTAATTGATTAAAGAAGATATTTATTTTTGTGACATTTCAGGAAGAGCAGAGGCGAGCAGCAGAAGAAAGGCGGCTAGAAGAACTTAGGTAAGCTCACAAAAATGGACTGCAAAATCCTTATAGTAGCTGAAATGTTTTATAGCATTGAGCAAAGTTTGTTAAATTTGTTCCCAGTATTAACTTAATGCAGTTAGTTAATTCACAAGAAGTCATCAATGAAAAAAATGGGTGCGTGCACATATGTACGCGCGTGAGAAGTTATACTTATTTGGCATCATTAGAAAAATAGTTTTAAATTGCATGCAAATAATTAATTACAAGAAAATAATAAAAGGGTTGGAAAAAGATACAACACAGTCAATAGGCATGTGCGAAGATCTCTTTAAATGCGAAGCGAAGTGGAAGCGAAGTTTATATTGTGCAAAGGAATGTCGAAGGATAATCGAAGTCGAAGGATTTGAAATAACATAGTTTTTAATATAAAAAAATTGTTACATATGTTTCATCATGGTTATATAGACTAAAGCAATTCCATTGTACCAAACATCTTCAAAAAATGTATGTATACTACATAAGTACTGTTAAATGTCTTGATCCACAGGAAAAATAAGAACTTTTCATTTATTTAAATTTTTTTTTTTGTTATTGACTTGGCCCTCAGATCATAAGAAAATTTCATTCTTTTTGAAAAAAACATTTTCAAGTGTATTGTGTTTCATATATCTCGTTTTTGGAGCAGGGTTTTTCAATTCAGAAACTTTTTTTTCTTCCACATAACTTTTCCATTCTTGTTCGTGCTTCTTCAAATGACAAATGAGTGTAGTTGTTTCTGCAACAATATGTCATTTTACTTAACTTTCCTACCAATACATTGTATTTTTCAAATCAAATTATTTAAATAATTTAATACATTACTAAATCTCTAGTGAAAATCAATTAATTTTTCTGAAATTATGAAAATAAAATCTTCCCCCCCCCCCCCCCCACCCCCCCAAAGATTGTTGATTTTAATCACTGTGATTATTTTAAGCATTATTACTAAATGTGTTTATAACCGATTAACTTTACGCGATGTTTTTAAATTCTTATAATGTGAATTATTGTTATTAGTTTTATAATTATTACCGTACTTACATCTTGGAGTGGATAGCACTTTCTTGCACACTTTGCATGTGCTTGAATTGTGATCACTGCTTTTCTCAAAATAATAATATATAACATTCATGTTTGGCATGCTGCAATTTAAAACTGAAAAATACACCCTACTATTGCGTTTGCAAAATTTAAACGGACAATACATAGGCACACGCGCTCATCGATGATAGTTTTTTTCTCCCATGTACGATCACGTGTGCATGAGAGAAAGAAACAGTTATCTTGGCACATGCCCAGTGTGCAGCGCGTGCTTCATTTGTCACATTCTCTTTGCCTTTTGGGTGGTGGCTGAACCTTCATCGATCGACGAACGTAAACAAGCATGGCGTTCCCGCGTTCCTAAATGGTTCATTACGTTTCTAACCGTCGTAACATATGAATCATTTTGTGCGCTCTATCAAAATTAAGGTGATTGCCATTTTGTGGTAATCTCTGTAAATTACGAATGTACTAGAAAGGTCGGCAAATGAGTCGTTAACTCACGCATGCATCGCTCATTGCTACATAACCTACTTTAATTAAACTACATATTTTCTTCACGGGAAAGGTGCTAACATTAAGGCAAGTTGTAACAGAAATTAATTGTTTTTGAATTTCCAGCCACCCATTAAATCTATGCCCAGCTATTTATTTCTGAATGCTGCTAATACTGGTATTTATCTCTATCATGGAATGTTTAAAGGTAAAACATTAGATTTTATCCCCAAAAAGTTAATGTAATTACTATATAAATATTTAAAAAAATTACTACTGAAATATATACATGTTGGTATTACAACATGTTAATTTTTATTTTTAATTAATTATTATTCCAGCTGCATCTAATTATAAAGTACTCACCTTTGTGATGTCAGCTGCTGACAGTTAAAAAGAAAATGAAAGGTGGCCAATAGTTCCATTAGGGTTCCATATTACAGTATAAATGACAAGTTGTATATGAGTGCTCAGTGGCCAGCTGGAACTACTTTAAAGCAGACAATTTTTTATTCAAATCATGATTTTGCGACAGCCTTGTTATAATCTTGGAGACAACAGTTTTTCACATGTAGCAATATATTGATATCTTTTATTGTATTGTAATCCATTCTAATGCTCTGATGCCTATTTCACCTCAGAGAAAATGTTTTGCAACTACTTGAGCTCAACTCAATTTCTAAGGATTTGACTAAAAACCAAGCAAGTTGTGACACTATTACTTATAATGTATTTGGCCTGACTCTACTAAAAATTTTACAGACTTTATATTTCAACTTAATAGAGCCATCTATATAAAATAAAATCGGGCACTTGTCATTGAATGCATAATTGCATTACTCCACAAGTATGAAGGTATGGTTTAGCAAGAATTTTATTTTAACTGTATAGGAAGTTTTTGGTATCTGTGCACTAGGTACCCTGAATAATAAATGGACAGAATATTTTAGTGATCATTATTACTTAATACAATATTCCAATTTTAACACTGTATAATTTTTTTTTGGGCTAATGTAGTGTCATTCATATGATAAACTCTTTATCTTTAAGTAAAACTTATTTATATCAAGTTAAATTTTTGTTGCGATTATATGTACACCTCAGTTATGTACTCAGAAATCTCTGGACTTAACTAAGAAATGCACTCTCTCTTGTCTTTGCCCATAAAATTATAGCATAAGGGATTTTTTAATGTGTCTTTATAAGTCTCATCAAGTAATTGCTTTCATTTATCTTTGGTGTACATTTGGTAGTTAACTAGAGTTCATCATGCTATTGATATTACTCTAGGGTGGTCTTAATTACCATTGTACACATTCAATTACAGTTTATCAGTAAGATTAATACATTTTGTTTTTTGTTTTTAAGGAAACAAGAAGAAGACCGCAAGCGAAAAGAGGAAGAAGAGAAAGCACGCTTAAAACTAGAGGAAGATGTTCGTAAAGAAGTAGAAAGGAGGAAGGAAGAACAGCGTAAGCGTGCTGAACAAGAGAAAAGACAGCAAGAGATAGAAGCGAAGAGAAAAGAAGAGGAGCTTAAGAAACAAGAGGAAGAGAAGAAACGTTTACAAGAAGAGGAAAAGAAGAGAAAAGAAGTTAGTTTTAACATTGACTGCATTAACTTGATAAAAGTAAATGTTGATTTTAGGACTTCCCATTAATTTCATGCTATTGAATAAAAAATTAATTCAATGTAAATGGATATACACCCCTTTTTGTAATGCTTGTAATTACAAATTTTGAACTAAAAACAAATTCGTAAAGATTATATACTAAGAGCAGCTATCATTAAATGTTGAGAATAAATTCATAAAGATTATATACTAGTAGCAGATATCATTAAATGTTGATAACAAATTCATAAAGATTGTATGCTAGTGGCAAAGCTATCATTAAACATTATTATTTTATTAATTCATTTGCATTTGTGACATGCCCACTGACAGCTATGACACTTTTGTGGTGGGCATGGGAAAAAACAAACTAAAATACAAAATACAGAAAACAAAAAAAAAGTTTTAAATGAGTTTAATGAAAACAAAAAAAAAACAGTTTTTACTTAGTAAATGAGACGTGAATAGTGGAAAGAAAGTAATTTTCGCAGTGTAATTTGAGGAAAAGTATTGCATTGTTTTTAATGACATATAATTGGGACCTAAAGAAAAATTGTTAACTGCGGGAAACTTAAATATGATAACTCAAAAATACGGGGTTTTACTTTAATGCTATCTTTATCAGTTCTTAAATATACGCGAAGCTAGTTTTGGGCTACAATGAAACTTCAAATTACACATTATCCGGTATTTCGTAATATAAAATGAATTAACACTGAACATCTTATATATTTGCCGGGGATTTAAACTGGTTTGCAATAAGGAGGATTTTGGCTTAACCGATATTGTATTAACAAGGTTTCATTGTAACCACTTTGATACTCCTATTAAAGTTAGATAACTCTCTAAATTTTATAATTTTACTTAGGAAAAGAATCACTTGGGGTTGTGAATATTTTGATACCTTTGGAGTTGATGGAACTAAACTATAATTTCAGATGAGAATCAATCCAACATTCACGAGAACAAAAAAATTTCTCCAAACTACTAGAAATATATTAACAATGAGTGTTGCCACCTGACCGGGAAAATCAGGATACCTTGAATTGGCCAAGAATTTTTTTGATGCTGGTAAATCGTGACAAACCCCTGAATTTTTGATAACCACCAGGAATTATTTATTGTCTAGCAAGTTGAAAACTGCTCTTGTGCCTTTTATCTTCGTAACGCCATTTTTGAGTGCTGTTCACTGGCGAATATCCGCAGCAAATGTGAGGAATGCGACACATGTTAATGTAATTATGGGTTACTGGCGGAGGGGGAGAAAGTCACAGCTCAATTTCTTTTCTTTCTTCTCTCGTGTATCTTATTTACTTTTACAAATAAAGATTTTTGCAAATGGTAATAATAAACGGAAGCCTCAACTGAAAACTATTGCCTTGTCTGTCACGTGAAGGACCTATATTGCAGAATAAAACAAAAATAAAAGTTGAACATGGAAGAAACTAAACTAGCAGATGATGCCATAATTCTTTTTCTTTAAAGTGTCCTAATAATTAAGTTTTTTAAGGGCTGCCATAAGAAAATAACACATTCATTTGCTAAGATTTTTCCATTACAATTAGTTTTGTGATACATTTGTTCTACAGCTAATATTAAAGTGAATTTTTGTGATTAGTACAAAAAAATAGAATGACCAAGTAGCTTACTGTGATTGAATGGTTATTTATGAAGAATTTAAAGCTAGGAACATATTTTTATAATGCTCATCTAACAAAAATACTGGTAAGATTTTTAATTATAATTTTAAAGTGTAAACTTTTTTTTATCTTTGGCAGCTGTTGAAGCAATTTTAGTTGTGCCCTTATGGTTTAATGTCTAATGCAGTAATGCTGTCTTTTGTAAAATTTGGCTGTTCATTGCTGCTGTCATAGTATAAACAACTAAATTAGGTTCAAGAAATACACTTTAATCACACAGTTATTATAGTCTTACATGAATAATTTATATTTTACATAATATTAAATGGTAGATATTTAATATTAAAAGGTAATTAGGTTTCAGCTCTGAACAACCAACATTGTTAGCTAAGTTACATATATTTTTATTAAAGTAGTAAAATTTTATTAAAGTTTGTTGAAAACCTTAAAATATCCTGGAAAAAAACTGGAATTTGTTTTTGCTTATAGAGTGGCCATCCTGCCATAGTTATCCTTTTCACACCAGCAGGGGATGTCTGCCTCATTAGATAGCTAAAATATGTAATAAAGATCACTCCAAATCACTCATAACCAAAAAAAAAAAAAAAACTGTCAAGAAGAAACAATTTGTGGACTTGTGCAGGTCAGAGTATTAATTAAAATATAAAAAAAAATATATACATAAATAAAATACTTGTTAATGTATTCATCATTTTTGGGAAACATTTTAAATTTGTATATATACTTTTAATGTTATCCATTGGTGTTACAGTGGTCTCCACTTTCCCTCTCCAAGCCTCATGATCTAGCATGCTACTTCTCCATCTCTGGGCCCTCAGCTTACAAATTCTCCCACTTTGTCTGACCATCTCTACTTTTTAATTTGTTCATTATTTTTATTTTTGTCAGTTACAAGATTACCCAAGAACTTGAATAATGATACTCTTTCAATATAATGGTTACCAACTATCATTGGTGTCAAAGGATTTGCTTCCATTCGAGTAGTTATAGTTTTGTCTGTATCTTTTATCTTTTATCTTGTATCTTGTATCTATTATAGTTATTGACTCTTTGATTTACAAACACACTCTTTTAAAATAATTTTGTTTATCCCTATCAACAATCCTTCGTGTTGATCACTCAAAGAATGTAATATTTTTTTTTAAAATATTTCATTCCTGTTTTGAAACACATATTTACTAATGGCCTTTATTTACATACAATAATTAATATAGTATATCTATCTGCATTGCTTTATACAGTAGCAATTGTGTATTCATTGCTTACCCTTATTTCAGGAAGCCAAAAGACTTGAAGAGGAGGCACGTAAGCAAAAAGAGGAAGCTGCTCGCCGGAAGGAAGAGGAAAAGAAACGCAGAGAAGAGGAAAAAGAGAAGAAGAGAAAAATGGAGGAAGAACGTCGGAAGCTTGAAGAGCAACACAAAAAAGAAGAGGAGGAGAAAAAAAGGTATAACATTGTTTTTTGAATTGTGAAACTATGCTGCAGCTGGATTCACAACGCTTCATGTAGCATGTATTTACGTCTAAAAGTATTTCCTGTCGTGCCATTCATATTGTGTAGCATGCCTACATGGGTAAGTGGTTCAGCTTTTAGCTTTTATCTTTGATTTTTAATGTAGATACAGGTTAACATCTTGCACATGCTTCCTGTTTTCTCTAAATGAGCCAGAGATGGGATGGTTTTCATATGAATCTTTTAAATTTTTACTAGTGATTGGTAATACTGATATAAACTGATAAAAAAAGTTTAGATAATGGATACTAAACCTTTTTGTTCTTTAAATCATCACAGTGCAATTCATAATAAATCTCAATACAGTAAAACCTCCATTAAGGAATATTCTATTTAACGAAAAACCCCATGCAACGAAATAAAATTTTGGTCCCGCCGAACCGCCATAAGATCAATGCTGTTTTAACCTCTAAATACCGAATTTTATTTGTTCCGAAATAGTGAAATTCCCTTTACAACGAACTGCCGCTTTTGAAAAACACGCAAAAATAAACATCTCCTACAAGACATCCACTAATTTTTTTGCAATCACTGCTTAAAAATACGTGCGCATAACCTTAAAATAATAAGCACCATCGCGGAAGGCAATAAACAAACAAAGCATCATGGATAACACACGTGTATACATGCCACACTTTGTTCAAAATGGCGGGTACATTTAGCGCTAGTGGCGGACACCTTTCGTACCATCTCTCTGGCAAGACGAACAGCTAGTATATTTTGCGTTTCTATGGTTGAAGATGCGCACACGCAAATATTTTTAACTATGGTGTAGTACAATTTCCGTTTTTTCAGTTTTCACTGTTGTTTATTTATTTCCACACGTAGTTACGGAAATCAACACGTTACTACTGTAAAATGAATTCTAATCCTAAAAAGCGGCGACAGATTGACGTCAAATTAAAATTAGAAATTTTAAATGCAGTTGATGAATGTGGAAAAAAAATTGATATAGCTAGGGACCCTTTTATTTCGCGAATGGTTTATTCACGAAATTTTTATACAAGCATATAGGGTCAACATACCAACAATTTATGTTATTTTTATTGTGTTACAAACCGTTTATGCGTCGCGAAATTCCGCGAAATTTCACGAAATTTGCCATTTTTCTCGCTTTGCGCGAAATAGGGTTAAATTCCTCTATTTCACGAAATTTCGCACGAAATAGTCCATTTAAAATCACTATTTTTAAGATTTGCGCAAGAATATGTTTACAAGTCAAAGATAAAACTCCACACTACACGAAAATATTTTACAGAACGACGCCTAGGCAAATAATTTTTTCACTTTATAATTTAATAATATAAGTAACTTCATATTTTAACGCCCTCGGGTTCAAGAAACGGGTTTAATACGTTTATTAACCTAACAATAACACAACTGTTTTGTTTTCTTTCGTTGGCCAACGGGTTTCCTAACGGCCATAACAAGCCATAGAAAACAAATTACATAAACACTTTATCATTGCGACGCCATGTTGAATTTTTTAATTTTTCGCTGTGAATCTTTACTTTTTTCTTTCAAACCCCATTTATACGGAAAAAAGTCTTAATTTTCTAGAACATTCACAATATATCTGAAGTCAAAACCGAATTACGGTAATTTACAAAAAAAAAAAAACAATAATTTTACCAACATGGCGTCCTTCCATACAAAATGACGTCCTTGATGTATTGTGAAGAAAACTTACACACTTTATCTCGTCTTCTCTGAGACGTTCGGAGAAACATTTATCTTTGGCTCAGAAACTCCGGGCTTGTTTGTTTTGATGCTGCTTATTATTGAATACACACTTTTTATATATTTTTTTAGATTGAAAAGTGGATTTAAGTGTTATTCCTTGAATTTATATATTCATACATTTATCTGAAACAGTAATTTAGCTACTACTTTGCCCTCGAATGAAGCATGTAATTTAAACAACAGTTATACAATTGCAATTCGCCATATCTAAACGTGTTACAAGCGTTTAAATCATGCCGAAAATTGTATCAATTTGCAACTGACGGATTTTATGTATTTGATGCAAATAATCAAATATTGATGTGCAAATATTGCAACTTCCCAACAAGGGTTTATATTAATATTACAATTTTAAATGTGTAAATGTTCAAGTGTTTAAAATAGCAAGATGTTTTCAATATTATCTCATAATGAAAGTTAAAATTTAACAGTTAAGTTATTTTCACTTTTCCTGTATTCTCTCCTCCCCCCCCCCCCCTTACATAAATGTACTACGTGTTAAGCGAAACAAATTTTATTTACCGCTTTATTAAAAATTTTGACTTTTTACACCGCTTCTACTGGTTTTTTTATACCGCTCTTACCAGGGGTTTTTACACCGCTTTCACTAGTTTTTTTGCACCGCTATTGGTAGTTTTTATTTACCATTTTTCAGGGTCCCTAGATATAGCTAAATGACTCGACATCCCGGCGTCTACACTTTCGACCATATTATCCAACCGGGAACAGATTGATAACAACGCTTCTCTGGTAGGGATAAATCGAAAACGTATGAAAGTATGTAAAAATGATGATTTGGACAAGATACTTTTTGACTGGTTAATGGAGGCTAGGGCATCAAACATCAACAAAGGCATGCCAGGAAGCACTGGGGATGGGAATTGATAATTTCCAAGCATCAAATGGTTGGCCATTAAACAAGTGTATTCTATGTACTTTTTCATGTTTAATTCCTCATATCGTATTAAACAGTCAGAAAGACAGTTCTAGCCATTTATGTGAAGCTTTATGATGACTAGAAATATATTGTGCGAAACCTCCATTTAACAAACCCCTTTACAACAAACACAACAAATTTTGGTCCCTTGAGATTTGTTAAATAGAGGTTTCACTGTATTTGTAAGTAATGATTGGGGAAATGAATAAAATGTTTATTTAACACTTCTATAGGTAGATGACAAAAAAAATTTTCTTTTAATTTGTGCATGCTACAAGACTCATTCTGTCGTATGCCTGCTGTTTAGTATCGACACACACCACTACTGTTTCAATGAGAAATCATCATGAGATAAGTACAATAAAAACATTTTACTATTTCAACATAAGGGGTCTGCAAGTACTCGAAAATTTTGAATTCGAATCAAATAATTCTACATTAGATTCAACATTTTGAATCTCATAATTTCCTGGCCTTTTGTGTAGTAAAGTACAGTAGAACGACATTTTTACGTATCCGTGCTGCGGTGAATTCTGTGACGTGGAAGTCAGTATCATGTTTTGCCCATTCTTTGCAACTTGGCATTCATGATGCAGAAAATATAATGCCGGTAATTGAAAACATATGCAAAAAAGTCTGCAAAATTGTTGGGGATTACTCAAGAAGCTCCACAGCAAGACATTGTCTTCAACAGAAGCAACGTCAGGTGGGATTTCAGTCTGTTGTTGAAGTTATTCAAGATGTGGAAACAATGTTTCAAATGTGAAAAGATTGCTAGTTTTAAAAGAAGCAGTTGCAGCTGAGCTTTCTTCAGATCCTAACTGTAGTATCAAAAGTTTATCAGCTAATGAATGGAAACTCATTGGTGGGGTGGTTGAACTGTTGGAACCATTTGCTCAGGCAACGCAAGAAATAATTTCTGAACGCTATCCAATATTGGGACTGGTAATATTTTGCAGGGGATAAATTATGTGTTACGAAATCAACACAACAACACAAACCTGGCAGTGTGTTTGCACAAAATTTGTGCAAAGCTGTAAAGTCAAGATTTAGTACAGCAAGAAAACAAACTGTACCTTTTGGCCACTGCTGTTGAACCACGATGCAAGCTAGAAGCAATGCCTGACGAAAGTAAAGTACTAGCAAAACAATTTTTACAAGAAGAATTAAGAAAGATGAGAAATAAGGCAAAATCTTTATATGAACAAAAAAAACAGCTAATGACACATGACGAGAATGTTACTAGTACCGAAACAAAAATTTGCAAAAGTCTTTTTGGGGATGGTTGGAATCCATTCCAATCGAGACAAAAGATGTTACTGCCGTGACCGAAGTAGCGAATAATAGTGAACAGTTTCTAATCATACCTAGGATTCCCAGGTCAGCAAGCCCACTACATGGTGGAAAGAAAATTCCAGACAATTTCCCTTACTCTCTGAAGTGGCACAACATTTTTTGGCTATACCAGCTCCACAAGTCAGCAGCATAAAAGTTTCTTCAGCAGGGAGAAATGTAGTCTGTAGCAGACGAGAAGTATTACTTCCCAGCCATGTTGAAGAATTAATTTTCCTTCATTAGAATATTAAAAAAAAGAAAGAAAAAAAAAGTAGTTAACTGAAGTGTGTGAAATGTTCGACTTAACCTGAACTTATAATCAATGAAACATTATTTTTCTTGATTTCAAAGTGTGTCCTTGAAGAGTTTTCAAAATAATCTTAGTTACTAATTGAAGTGGAAAGTAATTTTTTTTACTAAATAATGTTTTTTAAAATAATTTGAAGATTATGGAAATACTCTGTTTGTAATGTTTGTTAATTTTTTTAATCTATCGAACTGCTAATTTGGCATATATTAAGATAAAACATAATCTCAGTAAAACCTCTTTATAACAAAATTGAAGGGATTAAATTTTGGCATGTTTGTTATAAAGGAGTTCTTTATAAAGGGGTCATTTTTTTATCCAAAATCTCGAAAAAGTTTGTTTTTTGACAAATTTAATAAGGTATCGATAATAGGAATTTTGAAATACAGTAAACGATCCAAGACAAACACAATAGCCTACATACTGTACACATCAATCATAAAAAATAACATGGCACAATTGCAAGAGAATAACTTACAATTAGGCCCTAGCAAATAATATCAACATTTCACAATAAAAACAGCAAATTAATTGATTTGATTAATAAGGACAATCGGCACTGACCCATTAATATGTAATTCTGTACAGGTTACTGTACAATGCAGAAAATATACATCTACTTTTCTGAAAAGTAGTCCCGAATTGAAGTTTGCTTACAGCTGCTGATTTTCATTTCTTGTACAACTGCACACTCTACCTGGCGTAGTGATTTCAAGCTTGACTGATTGTTCGAACAATCTGACGTCAAAAGGAATCTTTCGAGTACGTCAAGAGCAGAATACACATCTTTTCTTGATGGTCTGGTCACTTCAGCTTCAATCTCTTCACCTTCTTCATCTTGTTCATTATCCTTGCATGTTGGTTGAGTTTCATCTGTGGAAGATGAGCTTGTGATGACTGCACTGTCAACCTCAACAAAATCTTCAAATGTAGCACCTGCTGCATTGTTGGTAACATGCTTCCACTCATCCTCATCAACATGTTCAAGTGTTTCATCATCTATTTCGTTAGGGCTAACTTGAAAGCCTGCTCTCTGGAAGCATTTGGCAATGGAAGTTGCTTCAATGCTGCTCCATGCCATACATATGCATTGCATTGCCTGTAGTATGTTCCACTTCATGTTTTCTGTATCTTGACATTTACATTTTTCTGATGAGGTACTGCACAAGTTGGCGACGGAAAATCCTCTTTACCTGCGATATCACACCTTGATCCATTGGCTGGAGCTTGCTAGTGGTGTTTGGTGGGAAGTAAACCACTTTTACATTTCTCAGTTGTATTCCTTCCACTCTGTGTGCAGAGCAGTTGTCAAGAAACATTAATATTTTCCTGTTCTTACAACCCATTCGTGCATCTACGCTTCCAAGCCACTCACAAAATATAGATGAGGTCATCCATGATTTCTTGTTGAATTTGTAAGGACATGGCAGGTTCTTCACATTTTTAAAGCAGCGGGGTCTTGCAAATTTACCAATGACAAGTGGTGCCAACTTTTCTGTTCCATCTGAATTTGAACACAAAATAACTGTAAACCTGTCCTTGCTTTTCTTTCCCCCGTGACATGTTTCCCCTTTCAGTGCCAAGGTTTTATCTGGAAGGAGGTTAAAGAACACACCAGCCTCATCTGCATTAAAGATGTTGTTTGGTGCATAACCGGCTGTAATTCCATTGAGTTTTGAAGTCCATGCTTCTTCTACTGCAGGGTCAACAGAGCCTTCTTCGCCAGAAACCTTTAAAGTTGTCAGGCTCCATCGACTTTTAAATCGGTGCAACCATCCATTAGATGCCTGAAAGCCTTCTATCCCCATTCTCAGTGCTTCATACCGTGCCTTCTCCTGCAGAATCGGCCCTGAAATAGGTATGTTTGCTGATCGTGACTCCATCAAAAAATCGAACATTTTCGTATCTAACGCTTCATCTTGGCATGGTCGATATTTCTTTTTATCTGTCCCAAGAAGAACTGCACTGTCTATTTTACTTCTGTTCGAAAGTATAGTCGAGAGAGTTGATGATGGTATTCCATACTTCTTAGCGACGTCAGATTTTTTTTCACCACTATCCACAGCATGCAGAATTTCCATTTTTGTGGCTAGCGAAATTGCATTGCGTTTTCTTTTACCCTCCATCGATCAAAACAAATTAATATTTCACTTCGTTAATTTCGTTGCAGTGTATCGCGCACACAAACATCACACGAATGTAACTAGCGGGCGGTAAAAAAAACTCATAACAGTCAGAGATGTCATACTTAAATGCAGTAATCGTCACCTGGCAAAACAGAGATGAGACTGCAACTGTGGCTATAATCGATAGTTACTGTCGAGGTTTTTCTAAAATGTATTGTCGCAGCTATGGAATAGGTTTTCATAGATGTTTACTTTTTTCAATAGATGTGGTATGTAGCCTGTACTATGGTTATCTATGAAGCTAAGCCAATATTTACGTTGTGAAGTCGAATGTATACATATTACGCGAAAGCATAATACAAGGAAATATGTAGCTTGCAAACACTATATCGTGTTTAAAGTTATTTTAGTTCTCGTCCTATGGTAAAAGTAATTCGTAATAACGGAGTTACGTCATGTGGCGAAGAAAAAATGCTCGTTAATTAGAGGTTAATATACGTAAAAAATAATACAGTTTTGGCAGGACCATATTGCGTGTTCGTAATAAAGAGTTTGTCGTTATAACGGTGTTCGTTAGGTCGGGGTTATACTGTACTACTGAGTTTGGAGTGATGCATAACTTGATATCAAAAACAATTGAGAAAAATAGTTTACAATTATTTTAAACCTTGTCAATTTGTTTAGCTAATTATAATTCAATAGCATTAAAAAATTTCTTAAACTACATTAAATGGTTACTGTGGTATAAATTTTCTTTCAAATTAAGACTCAAGAAACAGCAAATGGTGTATAAATGATTTAGCAGTGATACATAAAACTGTTCTAAGAATATTAAAACATCATTATTTGTTAATTTATGGTGTTATAATTTGGTTCTGTATGGTAATACACCAAGGAAAAATATCTGTATCGGAAAATATGATATAGGAACAACTCTACTTTAAATACAGCAAAAAAAAAAAAAAATTTGCCACACCTTGTAGCAATATAGAAGTGGGATCAGGCTGTATTTTGCTATAATTGTTTAACTTATCCTGTTTGAAATGTCCACCATAAGTTTAGAATGTACCATTGTGATTGAATACATTGAATATGTCCAGAACGGTTAACCACGGCAAATATGAGCGAGGTTATGATAGTGTCGGTAACTGCAGAAGCTGGTGGTGGGCAAGTGAAATGTAGATGTGTGGAGGGCGGAACAGTGCACTGATGAGGGAGCGCCCTGCCAGGCTGGAGGAAGAGGAGGCGGCCCGCAAGAAGGCGGAGGAGGAGCAGGCTCGGCAGCAGAGGCGGCAGGCAGAGGCCTTGCGCAGGCTCCAGGAGCAGCAGCAGCAGCAGCAGCAGAGGGCGAAGGCAGCGGCCTGGAGCCAGCCCGTCACGCCTCAGCCCAGCCTTGCCGAGATACAGCGCCAGGAGCGGGACAAGAAAGAGGTGAGGCTCAAGAGATTTTGGCTGTTTGAGACGAAGGTTCTTGGTTCGATTCCTGACCTGTTTGGGGATTTTTCGCTAGTGGGATATTATCTTTTCTGGGTTCAGGACTGGAATGTTCCTTCATCTGCATACTGTGTACAAACATTTCACTTGGTACACCCCATTCACGCCATGGCCATCTGTATTGCCCTTTGGCGGGGACGGCAGACAGCGGCTCTTTTCATAAAATTTTACGGCTCTAACTCACTTTGCTGCTGCAGCACTAGAGGTGTAAAAGTAACGAAAAAAAGCGTACCCGTATGTATTCGTTACTATAACAATCAGTACTCGTTACTATTGTATCGTTACTCGTTACTTCTGATACCGCATAACATGCAATGAATCAAGTCGTATTGCATATGCGTACAGTATGACGTCGCGTAAATAATAATAAATAGAATATATAATTAACAATATTTGATAATTAACAGTTTTTGTTAACCAAGAAACAATTAAATCTCATTAGAGCGGCTTTATTATATTATCACTTTTAAGATAATAAAAAAAATGTGAAAATTCACGATAATAAAAAACAAAAACATACATATTTCTAATTTGTAAAAAATACTTTCTTACGTTGTTTCTGTTCCAATCTCAAACTTTGTCTACACACAGAATACCTTTAATAAACAGTAGAAAACTTGGACGACGAATTTCCAAATTATACTTTACTTAATAAACAAACATTGTTCTTTGTAACATAAATTCATCGAATATGCGCGCGCATGCGTGAAACACACGAAAAATGCGAGTAACGAAATGCAGCCGTGTGTAACGTTTCGTTACTCGTATATAGACGGCGCACCCGTTACTCAGTAACGAATACATTCAGTTTGCTACAGCTCTATGCAGCACACAAAAAAAAGCAGAACAAAATGAAAGGGCACAATCTCAGCATATGTCCATAACCTGCGCTCGCACCCACCATCGCACCGCCTGCCATTAGACTCGCCTAGGTGCTTTTTTAATTATAATAATTAATTAATTAAATAGTGTAGATTATCGTATTTTATCAGTAGAGCTCTACTAAGAACTACCAAATTTTTTATATTTACTTGTTTTTGTGTTGAATTTGCAAATAAAATATTTTGATTTTAAAACAATTTTTATTTGCTAGCACTTTTGGTTTATGTAAGTGATGATTTTATATTTCAGCACATTTCAACAATATTTTTTTTTTAGGTGATCAAACCCATTTAAAACTATGCATTCCATTTAATAAGGATTTTAACACACATTTATTCAATTTCATTGACTAATATAATGTTATTTGATGTCATGATTGGTCTAATTTCTTTAAATCATCCGATATTAAACATCTTGTTGTTGAACTTAATTCTTGTATATGCACAAATATGAACGCCTTCATACCTACTTTTACAAGAAAGGTTTCCTCTTACCCAACCTGGTTTTCAAAAGATCTAATTCAAGCTCTGAAGTCCAAGAAGCATTTTCACAAACTTTATAAAAGAAACAGTAATTCATTGTATTTCTCTAAATTCTCATTTTTTCGTAAACAGGCCAAGCACTTAATCAAACGTGATAAAATCAATTGGTTAATATCAATTAACAATAATATCAAGAATAACCCGAAGAAATTCTGGCGTTTTGTAAAAAATAACGAAACATGGATATTATGATCATCTATCTCTTGAAGTTAACGGTAGTGTTTCCAATCCAATGATCCTAAAATATTTTCTAATACGCTTGCGGAATATTTTTCTAGTCTTTATGTGCCACCTACTCACACAAACAATGTTTCCTGTTAATCTTTATCACATGACACAATTTCTGTTCCTATATTATATGAAAGTCTAGTACTTTGAGGCATTAAGACTTTGAAAACATCAATGTCAATGGGTCCGGACGGAATACCAAATTTCATATTGAAATGCTGTTCTCATATTTTAGTTCCTCTTTTAACTCACTTATTTAACATGAGTTTAAAAACTCAAGTATTTCCTGATGAATGGAAAATTGCCAATGATATCCCGATTCACAAAAGTGGTTCTAAATTAAAGCTCTCAAACTATTGACCTATATTTCTATTAAATAGCTTTTCTAAAATCTTTGAAAAAATTATATTCAAAATTATCAACTTTCCCTTAAAAAATAGACTTTCTGTAAATCAACATGGCTTTAGAATTGGAATGTCTACTGCTACAAACTTAATTAACTTCCTCAATCCTATCTACTATGAAGTCACTAACAGGGTTCAGGTTGATGCCTGTTACTTTGATCTAGCCAAAGCTTTCGATTCTGTTAGTCATCCACTTCTACTTGTTCAACTATCCAATTTTGGTTTATCTGACAACTTTTTTAATTGGTTTTCGAGTTACCTCAGTAACAGAAGTTTCTTTGTCTCTTGTCCCACTCTACTGGTGTTCTGTTTGCAGATGATCTTAAAATCTGTAAAAAAATCATCTCGGTCAATGATTGCATTTTATTGCAATCTGACATGAAGGCAGTTAATCTTTGGTGCAAATCAAATCTTGTCCGTCTTAATCATGATAAAACAAAAATAATTTCCTTTACTAGGAAATATTTTCCTATAAACTATGAGTACAAATTAGATAATTTAATTCCAAAAACGACTGCTTTGAAAGATCTTGGAATTTTTCTTGATCCTAAATTATTTTTTCATCAACATGTAGTTTTTTTAATTTCTCGTTCTCGAAGAACATTTTCCCTAATTAAATATATTACTTACCATGCCATTAATTCAGATTCCATTATTTCTCTTTTCTTAGCACTTATTAGGTCAAAATTAGAATATTGTTCAGTAATATGGAACAACATTAATTCATCTGATATTGATAAAATTGAAAATATTCAAAACAAATGTATTAAACTTATTACTCAAAAATCATTTCCCCCTCCTAAATTAACATCACTTTTTGATCGGCGTGCCCTCCTCGACCATCTTTTTATTTCCAATTGTTATTAATCTAAAATCAATTCTAAATACATCTTAGATAATACTGGTTTAAGAGTTCCCCAGTATCATAGTCGACTTACGTCTACTTTCTGTACATTCAAGAGAAAAAATGATATTACTTTCAGATTAATAAGCAATTATAATTAGGGCTGTGCGAATGTGACTTTTTCAATGCAAATCAAATGTGAAACAAATAATTGCAAATATTTGCAAATAGCGAATAATTTGGGAATATTTTCTAATTAAGTTTTAAGTATAAATCTGAATAATTAAAGTCAAAATTTGGCATATTATAAATTGTTGTTTAAAAGAGTAATGTTCTTTAGCTTTATATACATTTTTATTACTCAAGTAACATACAAATTTTTATGTCTCTTCTAATGGTTTAGTAATAAAACACAATCAGTGATATAGAAATGTCCTCATCAAAAGCCAAGCCTACACCTTGCCATCTACATTACGTAAATTGCAGTGCAAAAAGACCAATACCTTTACATGTTCTGGATCCAGGCAATGCCTCTTGGAAGTGACAATGTTCCCAGAAGCACAAAAACAATGTTATGAACTTCACTTCTTCTTCTAAAAATTAAAAACTGCAAAAAAAGTTTATGAAAGTAAACAGATCTTCGATGTATCAGTTTTATTTTCCGCAGTAAATAGTCAAGCGATTACCAATCGGTATATCGAAGAGTTGTTTATTACAACTGCTTGTAAGCATGGTCAATATTCTGTTCTCAGAGTCTTTTGGAATCAAACGTGTCAAGGCAAAATAATTTTTAATGAATTTTTATTTATCGTGTCTTTAATTTTATCTAATTATTTACGTAACATTTTCGGTAGTTTAAAAAGCGATTGCGCTGGAGCAATTCCAGCAACACAATTCTCTGGCCATGGGCCGCTCTGCTGGCCATAACCACAAACGGACCCTTTTTCTTTTTTGCTGTAGCCATGATGGCAGCTGTGTTTACTTTTTTATCATTAAAAAAAAATCTCTAGATTTGTATTAGTAAAATTAATAGAATGGTGACCAAAGAGTATGTTTGCATTAGTTTTTAATGGTTATTTATGAAAGCTGATGTGCTGGCATTGTTTTAAATAGTTTTACACTTTTATATGGTACATGGCTCGCCCAAAAATTGTGCTAAGGACAACTGGATACAATAAATTAATTATACTTAAGCCGCTTTTAGGACTTTTCGATCCACAGGTATTTTCCGGGACTTAAACGGGAAATTTTCCCACGAAACGGGAATTTTTACCTCGATTTGGGAAATTTTTTCGTCAAAAGGGGAATTTCTGAGTCATTTTGAGTCATTTTTGAGGAATTTTGAGGATTTTTTGAGTCCAAGATGGCCGCCGTGACGTCAGAATCCAAGATGGCGGACCAGACACCACACACCACACTCAGACTCCTGTTTCCGGAGCCCTTAGAATATTTGAAATTTTCAAATACCTAATTTGGTTTCGAATGTGAATCAAATCAAATATTTGATTCGCACGAATATTTGCAATTTAGAGTATTTGCACACACCTAATTATAATAGATTAGACCTAATAGTAACAAGCTTAACCAATTAGTAAATTATTTTGGTAGCACTTGCAGTCAATTCAATTAACTGTGTATCTTTGTTTGTTGGCATTCTAAATTTACTATTATTCTAAATTCACTAATTTTCTGTATTTTTGAATTTATTAATTTTTTTTGTTTTGTGTCCTTTGTCTGTGGTGTCTCTTGTGTATTGTGTTTGTTTTTTGTACCGTGCACACCCCTGTAATCTCTTCTCAGAGTGTTGGTGTGCATGTCACAATTTATAAATAAATAAATAAATAAATAAATAAATATATTTGAGGTTTAAGGTAATAATGTAAGATATTAAAAATTTCAGAAAATAATTTCAGTTAATGAAACATAAAATAAAAAAAATTAAAAATATTGTGAAAACTCGGTTGGTCGAACTGCCTGGAACTATTTAAATCAACACAATGGCCCTATTGTTAGTTGTCTTTATTAGAGATATGGAAAATTATGTTAATTACTGAAAAAATGTCATGTTTATGTTACATTTATTACACAGAATAAAAAAGTTGAAATGAACTTGAACCTGCGATATTTTCCTGGCAAGTAAAGAAAACCAATTTTAGATAGTGCGTTGTAATGGAAAAGTGTAGCTAATTGTCTTGTACTAACCTAAAAAAAGTGTAATGTTTTGACAAAATTTGTTTAAAGTTCTGAATACTTAAAAATGAGTAAGTAATGCATGGGAAAAAACCAGCCATAATTTTTTTAAGCATTTATTTATTTTGTGAATATTCTGCATTTAAAAAATATGCTCCTGTTGCATACTGGCAAAGAACATTCCAAATACTAATGTGAAATCTCAGGATTGACTGAATTGTAGTATCGACTAATTATAGGAAGGAAAAAATCAATTGAACATTATGGAGACCTAGCCTGATAATTGCATCATCACATTAATTTTTGTTTCAGTGTTTACATTCAAAATAACTATCAAAGTTCCTGATGTTTCTTGACAGAGATAGGAATAAAGTAGGGTTGTGCGAGAATGAGATTTAGGCCTCGAGAAATTTTCGAGAAAGAAAATATTTTTCTCGCGAGAAATGAGACGAGAATGAGAAATTTTTAAAAAATCAAGATTTACTCTAGATATCGCTTTCAAAATATATTGTTCTGTACAAAAAACTGTTGTTTATCATATAGAATGTCAATTTAGTTGCCTGTGCACAACTGACATGACCCAAACACGTTATGTAAGCCTACACTAAATTATAAATAAACATTCACTCACTTAGGTAAAAGTCTAGTAGCTAACATGTTAATTGTGGTTTCCATTGACTTATCGCCACTTTTTGTGTAATACTGCCACACTTATATGTCCACATCTTCCATTTTACCGTAAAATCAAAGTTTAATTTGACAACAAAGTTTACTTCTGTTAAACTGTTATATTCCCGCAACACTTTTTTTTCCACTTGGTTACGCCGCAGTTAGAGATAAAGCAGTATTAGGAAATTATTCTCATATTCCTAATAACATTTTACAGGCGTCACATTATTTATTCATACCCGCAGAGTAGCTCGCGTAAACGGGAAACTCTGGTACTGTAATGAAAACAAAGAAATTGATACTAGGGAGGCTTTGGCGGGATTCATTACTCGTGACGTCTTACGACTGAGTGAAACAAAGGTGGAAAAGGAAATGGGATGAACATACTATTTATTCTGCCTTTTCAACGGGTTTGAACACACACATTCACGTAGTTTTACGTAATACAAGGGCGTGAATTGTTCTGCGTGTTCAATCCATTCCTTTACATTCCAGTCCATTTAATAATCACATGACTTGCGCAGTCTTTTATTGGAATGAAATAAGAAACGGAACAGCGAAGCAGACTTGGTCTGGCAGCATGACCACCATTTCCTTTTGTTTGTTAAAAAGTAAATTTTGTATTTTGCCGTAATAATCAACATTTCAGTATGCTATTAAACATTACCCAACAAAATATTATGACTAAATTAAATAATAATTTTAATAACTTTACCGTAATAACGTGTATGTAAACAAAACTAATTTTGTAGGTTAGGTTCAAACGTATTTTATTATCTATTACGCTTACGTAATTTAAAAATTAAATACGGCAGTTTTTCTTTCAGGATAAATTGGAATTTCATATGACAGTTTTTATTCACAGTTTCGGTTATTGATAAAGGTTTTGGTTGATTGACTATCGGCTAGTCTAATATCTCTTAATGATTGCATCATGTTTGCTTTGTGTTACGCCAAATCATTTTTCGTCCAAACAGGCAGACGCGTTTGGTATTTTTAAAACATTTAAACTAAAATAATGGCAGTGTGTGTGTAATGTTCAACATATAAAAATACAACTATCAATATAAAATTTAGTTTCCATACCAAACTGAGTTGTTACCGGTACCAAAAAAAATTCTGTTTTTTTTTCGAGAAATTATTTTTCTCGCTCGCTGTTCGAGAATGCAATATTTCTCGAAATTTTTCTCGAGGTTCGAGATCTCGCACAACAATAGAATAAAGTCCTGAAACCACAGTAGAACCAATGCTTGCCTGAAGGAATCAACTAGGGATGGGTCTTACCGATTCTCCGATTCCACGATTCCGCCGATTCTGCTACGAACCGGGATCGTCGATTCGTTTTCAAGAATCCGCTTAGTATTTTACTATGAGGCCAAGGAAAATTTTGTGTTTTGTTTTTACTTGGTACTTATCAAGGAATACATTAAACAATTCACACCCTATTTCTAACATAATTGCAGTATTCAATTCCTCTTCATTTTGTTTCCATGTTTTTATTCAAATTTTTATATGATAAAATTGCCGCGCACGCGATGTACACGTCCAAGTTGGCCACAAAGCAACAAGTCTGCTGGTCAGATCCATCAGTAACGATCAAAACACTCGAATCGTCAATGATTGTGCAACCTAACAGTGGCAAAAGGTTCTTTAATATGACTGAACATGTTGCCGTAACGTCTGTAAAACAGCGTTGTGATTTACCACGGTAATTAAAAACAAAAACATTTACTTAACAAGGTGGCCATTACATCAACGGGACATCAACAAATGCATAACGCAATCAATAACTGGCATCACTAGTGCTGCTACCTTTATGGAGGCTGCCGCAAAAGTGATTATCAGAGTGGCCAACGTAGTGGAATTATGCTATTTTTGATGAAATTTAGCCAAACAAAATTTTTACTGGACGGGCAGGGAAATTATTATTATTACTTAATTGTCCAATTCCCATCCCCCTCTTTTTATATTTAACATAGATTTACCTAGTAAACATTTAATAATGATTCAACTGATTTTCAAAACTGGAGTTGGCTACTCTGGTCATGTTTTTCAGTTTAACTTTTGTTTCCAAACAATGAACATAACCGTGTTTTGTTCACTTTTGTCGAAAATACTGAAGTAGTTCCGCACAACAGTAAAATACGTTTCTTAAATTTTTTACCATGATTTACTGTTTCCTATAAATTTTTTGTATATTGGGGCTTTTTTTTAATCTTTCCACTATGCCTGCGAATATTGCTTCTTGGACTTGCTTTTTTTGCTGATACAAGCTTTTTTTTTGCCTTTTGTTGTACGCCTACTCACGCAATGAGCTATAAAAGACAACCAGTTTTTCTGTTTACATGAGAAATTTAT
This sequence comes from Bacillus rossius redtenbacheri, assembly GCF_032445375.1. Lineage (NCBI taxonomy): Eukaryota > Metazoa > Arthropoda > Insecta > Phasmatodea > Bacillidae > Bacillus > Bacillus rossius. The sequence goes on along the minus strand of NC_086333.1, from coordinate 40,168,128 downwards.
TATTGTTGTGAGTTTTGATCAAATTAAAAAATGTCGGAGGTTTGGAACCAAGACGATGAGGAATTTGCAAGGTGTAACTACTGTAGAACTAAAATATCCAGAGGTCATTCAAAAACTACGTCAAACCTAATGAAACTTTTTCGGAACCAGCATAAACTACTTGCGGCTGCAGCAACAAAAAAATTCAAAGTGGATTCATCTGAATTCGATGATCCGAGTGTGGTTAGGCCTAGCTACAGTCTGCCTGATATTTCAGTCCAAGGCCCATCACACCAATGCCAAGCAGCTGATATACCAATCCCTGGACCATCACACCAAGACCAAACACCTGAAACTAAAATATCTGGTTCTGATTCTCTGTGTACAGACAGCTGTAACTAATGAACTTAGTAGACCTATAAACTTAACTGTTTTTTCATCAAATACATGTCCAAAAAATGTTAAATGTGTACAAAGTACTCTCCCAGCAATATTTGATGCTAGGATGAAACTTAAGCCTGGCGACCATAGAGCAGCTGACATCACTCGTCTGATTGGAGAGATGATTTGCTTGGACAATCAGCCTTTGTGTATCGTTGAAAACAAAGGGTTTCGCCAACTGATTTCAAAGTTAGAACCTAGGTACACAGTTCCCACTGGGAAAACATTTTCTCAGAAAATCATTCCATAAATGTACGAGAAAGTGAGGGATAAAGTTGTTTCACAGTTGAAAGTGGTTGAGTTCATTGGTTTAACAACTGACATGTGGTCTTCTTCATCGAATGATGATTACATGAGCTTGACACTTCATTACATGTACACATTTTTCAACCTTCAACATGTGTGTTGGAGGTCATCCCTTTCAGTGAAATAAGTCACACAGCAGAACATATTTGTGATTTCATTACAAAAACTCTGGAATAATGGGGATTGAGAGAAAAGATTGTTGCTATTGTATCTGACAATGCAAGAAATGTACAAGCAGGTCTTGAAATGTCACAGTTTCAACACACTTCGTGCTTTGCACATTCCCTTCAACTTGTCTTGAATAATGGGGTTTTCTCTAACCAAGTCATAACAAATTTGGCTGCAATATGCAGAAGGATTGTTGGAAATTTCAAACATTCTTCGAAAGCCAACAAAATCCTGCGCAAGTGTCAGGAAACAGTGGGTGTTCCACATCATAGGTTAATGCAAGACGAGCCTACAAGATGGAATGCGACACTCCACATGTTTAAAATATTGCAAGAACAAAAGCTAGCAATTCTTCTGGCAGCAGGAGAGCTGAAACTACCAACTGAACTGACCGCTGCTCAGTGGAATTTACTGGACAATGCCATTGCAGTTCTACAAGTGTTTGAGTCTGCGACACTGCAAGTGAGCTCAGCCAGTGCACGGGTTTCTGAGGTATGATTTCTTGGTGCCAATGATTTCTTTTATTGCTCTATGCTATTATTTATAAGTGACTATAATTTGGGTTTTTATTTACTTGTCTAGGTAATCCCATTGCTGCAAATAGTTGATTATGAACTTAGCAAACCAGCTCCTGTAGGTTCAGGCCTACAAGGCATGAAAAATGATCTCCAGGCATCATTAAAACTTCGTTTTGAAGATGTTTACAAGCACCCTATTTACCAGATTGCCACATTACTCGACCCAAGATTTAAGGAAGTGCCATTTAAAGACAAAGATGATTTGGTCATGGCAAAATCACATCTTCTGGTGGAAGCAAACAAAGTTTTTCAAAGCACAGTATGTAACGATAAACTATATTTTTTATTCACACATTCTAACTTATTAAGTAAATTCTTACACACACAGCTATTTGTAAATAATGTTTATTTCAAATGTTTTAGGCTGAGGAAAGTTCCCATTTTGAGACCAGGGATAAATCAGGAATTCCAACAGAAATTTGGTCACAATACAGCAGCTTATTTGGCCAAGCTGAAAGAACCTCTCCCTCGCAAACAGCTGAAAATGAGCGTGATACCTACTTCGCAGAAAATGTGTCACCCAGCACCTCTGTTGCAGAATACTGGAATTCAAGAAAAAACTTTCCAACTTTGCAGTTACTAGCAAAGAAATACTTGTGCATTCCCTCTTAAACTGTTTTTTGTGAAAGACTTTTCAGCTCGGCTGGAAACATATGTGATGTTAAACGTAGCAGGCTTGATCCTGAGCGTGTGAAAATGTTGATTTTTTTAAACAAAAATTTGTAGACTGTTTTGTCCACTGTATACTTTTTTAATTTTCTTTTTGCATGTTACGAAAACATCTTAAACTCAGGTTTAACAAATTAAATATAATAGTATTTTGCATTAAACTTAATTGAAAAATTCTTTGGACACACAATAAAATAAATATAGCTTAATAGTGACTTGTCAGGTACAGAATTACAGAATCTTCAATAATGGGGAATTTCAATATGGAATCGGAATCGTAACTGGAATCGAGCGAAATTCTAGAACTGGGATCGGAATTGAGAAAACATGGAATCGACCCATCCCTAGAATCAACCAATCAAAACTGAGTGTTACATAATTTAGAAAGCCATAGAATAATGGCTGCAACAGAGATCAACCTGAAAGTGTTTCGATAGTGGCAAATTGGTTTTGTAATGAAACACAATATGTACTTTTACTGGAAAGGAAAAATGTATTTTATTTATGAGTGGACCCTAGAAAAATAGAAGCAACCGGGGCAAAATATTTTGTGACTAAAACCATATTTTCAAGTTAAATTCCTTACTTTGAACTTATTTGTTTTTATTAAATTCTAGACTTTTCCTTACAACTTTCCAAACACATGTTATATGACAGTATTCATTTTTGTACATAGTTGCAGAGCTGCCAACCATTACGGATTTTCCGTAATTATTACGGATTTAACACCGAATAACGGAATTACGGAACATAGCTGGTTTACTACGGAAACGAGGCTTTGTGCTGCATGGTAACGGAGAAAATTACGTTTCTGCTGTGCGAAGTAAGCGTACAGAGGCAGACAAGAGCGAGCTACCTTCAAGCCAAGTTCCAGTGGAAAGTTTTAATGTTTGAATGATCAGTGTAAAACTAAATTTTTTGTGAGACAGACGTCTTTGAGTGCAGTAATTTGATTGAATATTTAGAATTTAGTAGTAAATAAAACTGAATTGAATTAATTGACTATTGTTCACAAACCCAGTTTCCTACCCATGCATCACTCGTGACGGTATGCGGTGTAATGGGCAGTGTGTGGTTGCAGCGGGAGGCGAAGGAGATGCAGCAGATGCTGGCTGCCCAGCAGGCTGCGGCGGCGGCGGCGGCCTTGCAGCAGGCTGCGGCCGACAAGAGCTCGCTGCACCTGAACTGGGTCGGCAAGCGGCCGGCGGCCAGCAAGGTCAAGTCCCTCGCCGAGATCCAGGCCGAGGAGCAGGAGAAGATAGTCAAGGTCGGTCTTTGGCTGCTGACTTCCATCAAGTGCCAGTTTAACTGGCGTGGATGATTTCATACTTGTCACCATAAGGTTTTTACTACAATAAATTTCAAGGAACCAAAATTATAACAGTTGATGCTTGACTCTATGACCACCCTTCATGGCTCCTAGGAAAAGGGTCTTGATTGGAATTTAGACTGTTTACTGACCTGTCTTCATACCCTAAACTTGAAAATGGTGTTTTGTTTAAGTTCAACTGTCTCTGTCACAAATGGCAAGTTTTTGTATTGAAATATAAATTAATTGTGAGTTATCTTGCAAGAAAAATAATTACCTATGATTTTAAGTGCCCAAAAATCCCTAACAGGGCACATAATTTATTTTGTAATGAGCGTGGGAAGTTTTAGTTTCAGTTGCTTTTTGCTTCTTTGTTAATGAAATATTGCAGGTTATTGTTATTGTTACTCAGTTCTAGTGATCTTACATACCTGTGTTAAAGGAGAGTAGAAAGGTGGGCGACATGATGTAGAAAGTGTATTCAAGGCCATAAACTTGTGAAGGGTAGGTGTTGCTTGGATAAGCACCTAATAATAATGCTTGTCTAGGGGTAGAGACCACAGAATAAATTCAGCATTTGTTACTGTATAGTTAGGAACTCAAACTGCTACAAAATGCGTGGTGCATATTGTATATTTCATGTCGAATTATCTCACATACTGTTATATGTGACAGTCTTTGCTGCCACTTGTGCAGTGGTATTATGTTGCTCTTCGGAGTTGGGACTTATTTTACAGGTACATCAACATAAAAATGCCTTAGTATAGAGTCGTAGACTTTTGAGTTTCTACCTACTGATAACCTGTTGAACTATCTGACAAAGTCACTACTTGGTGCTTGCTTATCACGACAACACTTCTCAGTCAGCTAGGTCTTTTTCTTGGCACTCCAGTAGTCCAGCTATCTGCCCAAGATAATTTTGTTTTATCGCAATTGATGAGTTGTAGCTGTGGTGTATTCAATCCTCTATATGACATTTGTGGAAAGAGATGATGCAAACTTTAGGAAAAGGAAAGAGTTTTGAGGGAAGTCACAAGTTACAAAATCATTCACTTGATTGATGAGCATTAGAAGAGGAAGGTCAGAAATGTGGGTGCTGCTACTTCCAGTGGTGTACGTGCGTGTGCGAGCGGCAAACAAGTGCACGTGCAGATGCTTCACCTCAAGTTCCAGCCCCACCTTTACTGGTCAGCGATCTGGGTTGTTATTCCCGAGGGTTGCAGAATCGTTAGGTTATATTACCTGTTTGTTGTGGTTAAGTTCTCTATAGGTACTGTGGAATCAATAGTTACTGATTTATTGATTTTTGAAAAAACAAAGTGCCAAAAATACTAGGGATGTGCGAAAGTGACTTTATCCACACGAAATGAAAGTGAAAGAAAATTTATCAAATTTCGCGAAAGTGAAACGAAAATGAATTTTTCTATGAGATAAATATATTCTTAACGAAAGTTAAGCGAAATTTTTTAATTAACAAAGAAAAAAGTGCCCCAAAATTTGCTCTTCAGTAATAAATTTTATTACATAAATCATTTTGGTACCTTTTGATGTATATATAAATATTACTATTTAATAAAATCAACATCCGCCCTAGACCACACAACACAGCCCCATGTCACTCGTAAATTTCAAGAATAAATTTAGATCTTTCAGCGCAGTCCTTTACAGTCGTAATGTCGCAGTCTATGATAATATATTTATCACGTGCATGGTACTGATGAAAAAATACGTGAATACTGCGGAACGGCCGCCATCTTGCACCACTGTCACACATGGCTAGCTCAGGAAGCTGTAAACCAGGCAAAGGGACATGGTCAAAACAAAACATAAAAAATGGTTGCTGCCAAGTGGTCATTACATGCAGTGACTTGTTGACCTTTTTGTCTAATTGGCTGTATATTATGAGGATTTTATATGCCAGTCAGAGTATGTAAAATTTAAATAAAGCAGACGACAATGTTTTTGTTTGGCTGTGCGCGAATAAAAGTAGGTACGTTCTTTGTTTATGTGTATACGGTAAATACTAAATAGTGTACTAACAGTTCTGGAATGTATGTTTTACGAATATAGTACCTACACTACTGTTTGAAAGCAAATGAATCAGGTAATTTTTCAAATATTGCATGATTTTGTTTTGATACCTAGGCCTATTGTAATCACGGTTGAATTTTGTTTACTTTATCTGCCATGTTTGTTCAAATTATGATTTAACCGTATTTTCATTAACGTGAGTTTTTTTCATCACCACGTAAATTAATCTTAATGGAAATCTTTTTTCTAATTAATGTCTTTATATGATTTGCATATGTTATTACATTATTAGTAATAACAAGCAAATCATATAAAGACATTACAGTAGAATCTCAGTGCTAAGTACTTACAGGTACCTCAAGTTTTTGTACTTAGTACTGAAACATGCATACATATCTTTACAAAGAGAAAAAAATATATAAAAAAATAGCTACAGGAGAGCCGCAATGCCATATGTATTCGCAACTGCGACTTGCTTTTTTCTCTGAGTATATCCACTTTTTCCTTAAGCGTGAATTGCTTTCGTTTTTTTTTTATCTCCAGGATCATTCATATTGTAGCACAAATACAATGCGGTATCTAAATAACGTAACCTGAAAATAAACTCAACAATAACAATAAACAATCCCGGCACAGACATCAAACAGTATTTTTAGCGTAGCGTAACACTTTTGTCTAAATAATTAATACTTCTCTCAAACCTCCGTCTTTCGATGTATCGAATGGTGTTGTGTTGCTCACGTCGCATACTACGTACGGTATAATCTATGGTTGTGCGCGCAACTGTTTGTTAACTTTGTTTTGAGAATTTAGAGGTTAGAAAATACGTTGCGGTGGTATTTGTGTATCTTTGTTCTACTACATTAATCATTTAGCTGGAAATTTATTTACCAGTTTAAGTAAAATTTGGTGTAGTAATGCCATGCTACTAGTAGAATTTATATGGCGCCGAGTGGTGTGCTACATGAAAATTCTCGCGAGAGAAAACGATTTCTGCAAAATATTAAGTGTGGAGTATGTAAAAAAGTAGTTAAAAATGGTAAAGTAATGGTGGTGTTCTTCAAAAACGAAATGTTACAATCTCCACTGGTAATAGATACACGGTATTGTGTAATACTGGCCAGGAGATAAACACTAACCAAGAGGATAGTGCTGAAGACAATGGTAGCAAGATGGGAAGACATAAAGTGGTTAGGATTTATGCAGATAGTCAAGGAAAGGGTCTTGCCGGAAAAATTAGTAGTTTAGACAATAATGTAAATGTGTCAGGGTTTGTCAAGCCCGGAGCAAAGATTGCAGAAGTGGCAAGGAATATAAAGGACGATTGCAACTCACTTAATAGGAATGATGAAGTGGTGATTTTTGCGGGTGGAAATGATGTTTCAAAAAATGAAGCAAATAATGTAATTTTCACTTTAAAATCTGTGGTACCTCGTCTAAATCATACTAAAGTTGCAGTCTGCAACATACCACATACCTAGATATGATCTCATTGAAAATTCTTGCGTCAATGTTGAGATTAGGAGAATCAACACTAGAATCGAGGAATTTTGTAAACGTTATGACCACGTAAGAATGATCAATGTGCACAGTCTTGAAAGGGAATATTATACAAGGCATGGTCTTCATTTCAATGGGAGAGGTAAACAGATGATTGCTGCAGGTGTGGTATGTACTGGTCTTGTAAACCATCCAATAATTGAATTACCCTCATTTAGCCATCAAAAAAACTAGAAAGTAGGCCTGTTGGAAAGGTATTTGATCTTAATGAAATTTCTGGGAAATGTGGAAAAAATGTATGTAATGTTGGTAAAGAAAATACTAGTATGTGTAACAATTTTGTAGGAATATCAGATAATGTTGGTCCTTTAAATGCACTACATATTAATATTCAATCAATCAGAAATAAATACTTAGCATTAACAGCTTATTTAGAATCTTTAGAGACAGAAATTGACTTAATTTGTCTCACTGAACATTGGCTCAATCCACAAGAAGCAGGCTCCAATAAAATAGGTTTATATAACTATTCCATCAAGTCCATATATTGTAGAGAAAAAGGGTATGGAGGTAGCTGCATATTGGTTCGTGATAATTACTTACCAATGTGCAATGAATTGAATTATATAAAAGATCTCAGTGTCACTAGTGAATTTGAATGTGTAGCAATAACAGTAGAATGTAGTGGGAAAATTGTTACATTTGTCTGTATATATAGACCTCCAAATAGTAAATTACAAATATTTTTTGAAAGGTTTGAGATACTAGTGTATCTATTATTTAAACAAAATAATTTTAATAAAAATGTTATAATTTGTGGAGATATAAATATTGATTTTATGGTAGAGTCTAGGGAGAGGGAAAGACTTATGGAAATAATGAATTCATACAATTTAAAAAACAAGATTAGTGGTTATACTCGTCTAACAAATAAAAACAGCACCGCATTAGATTATGTGATATCTAATATCTCATCTATCAATGTAGATAATATTGATTTTGGATTGTCTGATCATTGTGCTCAACTAATAAATTTTCCTGTACATATATCAAGTTCAACTAATACAATAAATAAAACAATTTATAGACCTATGTATGATTTCCAGATAAAAGATTTTATTGGAAAATTGACTAATAACACTTGGGAAGAGGTATATGAATCTGATGATATAAATACTATGTATAATAAATTCTTAGATAGTTTTCTGAAACTCTTTGAAAATGTATTCCCACTTAAAGTAAACAATTATAAGATGCACACAGGAAATAATAAGCACTGGGTTACAAAAGGTATAAGAACTTCGAGTGTAAGACTAAAGGAGCTTTACTCCTTAGTGCAAAGAAATGAATCAAGTGATGAAATATTGGAATATTACAAAAGTTATAAATTGATATATAAAAAAGTATTAAAAGAAGCTAAAAAATTACATGCAAAAAGGTTATTAAGTAAAAGCGATAATAAAACTAAAATGCTATGGAAAATAATAAACAATGAAACTAAACTCAAATCTCAAAATAATATGATTAATGAATTAAACAGTGAATCAGGATTAATTACTTCACAGGTTAATATCGCAAATTATTTTAATAACTACTTTTTGAATATATCGGACGAATTAAAAAAAATTAATATAAATTCTTATCAACATTTTCTTTCTAAACTTACTAGAAATGTAAATTGTTTCCACATGTGTCCAGTTACTGAAAGAGAAGTTATTAAAACTATTTCATCCCTTAGTAATAAAAAGTCAACTGACTTTTTCAATCTTTCTTCTTTTTTGATAAAAAAATGTGCAAAACAAATCTCTAAACCACTGACTCATATTATTAATACTTCTATTAGGGAAGGTATTTTCCCTGATAGGATGAAAATTACAAAACTAATTCCTGTACACAAGAAAGGGACTTTTACATCTGCTGATAACTATAGGCCTATAAGTTTACTTCCTATCTTCTCAAAAATTTATGAAAAAATCATTCATGTTAAATTAATTAATTTTCTAGAAAATAATAACATTCTTAGACCTGAGCAATTTGGATTTCAAAAAGGCAAATCTACTACTTTGGCTATGTACCACTTTGTTAAAACTATTCTGAATAGCTTGGATTCTGGCCGCCATGTACTTGGAGTTTTCTGTGACCTTTCCAAGGCTTTTGATCTAGTTAATCATGAAATACTTCTAAATAAATTAGATTTTTACGGTATAAGAGAAAAAGAATTGAAGTTGTTTCAGTCATATTTACATATGCGAAAACAAAGAGTATTTTTAAAAAGTAATAATGATATAAATTATTCCGACTGGGGTTATATAAAAAAGGTGTACCCCAGGGAAGTGTTTTGGGTCCTCTATTGTTCTTATTATATGTTAATGATTTACCCAATCAAATTACAAATGGAAACCTCATATCATTTGCTGATGATACTAATTTAATTGTATCAATTGATACATTATTTGAACTTAAGACTAAAACAGAACAACAATTTAAAATCATGTGTGACTGGATAATTGCTAATAACTTGAAAATTAACATTAATAAAACCGGATTTATGTATTTTCAAAATAGGATTAGGCCTAATTATGACATTGATCAGAAAAGTATTCTAGAACAAATATTGAATCAAAAAACAAATATGACTGATACAACCAAATTTCTAGGTTTAATAGTAGACAAAAGTCTTAAATGGAAAGAACATATTGAACAAACAGTTAAAAAATTAAGCAAATCATGTTATGCACTCAGAATTTTAAGCAATACATTAGATAAGGAATCCTTACGTACTGCTTATTTTGCTTTATTTCACTCTTACATGACTTACGGAATTGAAATATGGGGAAATAGTAGTTTCAGTGTGAACATTTTTAGATTACATAAAAGAGCTATTCGAATTATTTGTAATAAGAAACCAAATTCCTCCTGTAAACCATATTTTCGAGAACTAAATATTTTACCATATTACTCCGAATATGTTTATCGTTTACTGTTATTTACAAAAGAAAATGTGGAAAATTTTAAAGAAACTCATTTTATCGATTACTATGAAACTAGGTATCAATATAAACTCAAACCTAAGTGTTTTAAAACTACGTTATATGCAAAGGGAGTTCAACATAAAGGTATTACGCTTTTTAATAAGTTGCCTAAAAAATTAAGACTTCTAAACAATCACAATGAATTTAAGAAAGAACTTAGAAATTTTATAATTAAAAAAAATTTTTATTCAATATCAGATATCAATGATTTTTAACATGTTATTATTATGTAATACAGGCCTTTTGATATATTTATAATATAGGAAACTTTATTCATTGATTTTAATCTGTGATTGTAATTTGTAATGAGTGTTGAAAAAGGAATTTATGTATATATTGTAAATATGCATACTTATATTAATTTGACTAAGCCCATATCCCCAAGTGTATTATGAAACACAGGCCTTTTGATATATCTATAATATGGGAAATTTTATTCTTTAATTTTAATTTGTGACTGTAATTTGTTATAAGTATTGAAAAAGGAATGTATGTATATATAGTAAATATGTATACTTATATTAATTTGACTAAGCCCATATCCCCAAGTGTAATGCTTGTAAGGGGATCTAGTGGTGGATTTTAATAAATAAAATAAAAATAAAATAAATGATACTTTAAACTGAAACCGTTTTGCATGGCGAAGATACGATTTTTGGCGGGGACTTAAAAAAAATTCGTTAAGTGAAATATACTTTATAATAAGGAACGTTATTGTACCGGTATTCTACTGTACATTTTTATTAAATTACGATTTCTTTTTCAACTAGAACAAATGAACTTCGGTAAGCTATTGAACTTTCGTTTGGCTCGAAATATTTCGCTAAAAACGAACTTCGACAGATGAAATTCTTACCGAAATCGAAAATGAAAGTAGCAAAATTTCTATTTCGGTATCGGTATACCGAACATTCGCACAACCCTAAAAAATACACAAAAATGTGAAATGTAAACTGAAATGGAAATTTTGTGCTTAGTACCCATGGATGGTAAAACATGAAATTTTGGTACTGGTGCATTGGATAGTTCTTTTTTGTTCTGATTAGTGATTTAATTAGTGTTTCAGTGCCAATGATCAGATTATCATAGCATATTTTAAACAAGTAAATCAAAAGGTGTCCCAGCTATAAAAAAAATTACATATGTAATATTAAATTGATCAAAAATATCAATTAAGATCTCAGCTATGAACCAACAAAAGTTATTTTACCCTTTTTGTATTTTCTAAAATAATACACTAGCATGTTGTGACATTGTCATTGTGCTGTTATACATATTGATGATGTGTGGTGGAAGATATTCTGTTCACCATTTTCACCATTGCCATATTTGTATTTAACTAGTATTGTATTTACTCCACTCATGAGTATTTGTCCACTGTTATTAGCCATTTGAGGTAGGATCATACCTGTTATTCAAGAATGTAAGTTTTGCTCGTAATTCAAACTCGTTCCAGGGAAATGGGAATGGGGAGGTGGTAATGCCTCCCCTCCCCATTCAAAAGTGTTCATGGTCTACATTGTATCAAAGCTCTGCGGAAGCCCTCCCTACAATTGGACTAAAAAGAATTTACGCTGCCAAAATGGATTGTGGATTGTGGATTGTGCTTAGTTGTGGTATTTCTTCTAAGGCATAGCAAGCATAGTATACCTTTAAAGATACCCCTGCACACGGTGTACCCTGGGCCCGTGGCTTGGTATTACAAGAATCGATAACTGTAGCCAAGGATATACTAAATGATTCAACTTTATGTTCGAAAATGGGAAGTGGAAGAGGTCCCAAAATGTTTGTTCAATGAGAGAATGTATTGAGCAATGGGAAGTAGCATACATTGGTAAAGAGAGAAACATAATCCAGAGTTTGGTAATAGCTTTGAATAACAAATGGCAAGGGATGATTAATTAAAAAAAATTCAATGGACTTAACACCATGGCTGGTTTACACTTGTAGAAGAACCTAAAGATTTTCTTTCCCAATTTCCAAATTGATTGATTTATACCAGGTCCATAATGGACCAGCAATGGTGAATGTTCATAAAATTGTTTTAATCAATCCTCTCCATTGCAAGATACATTCAGTGAAGGTAGGGGGAGAGTGGTTGGCAGGTTTTTTTGTGGACACAAAGATTTGTAACTTTGATTATTAGACTGCAGTCTCACTCTTGTTACTCAATCTTCATAATGTGAAATAATTTTTGCGTTATTTAGGACACCATATGTCTTTTCTAAAAATAATGTTTGAATTTTATTTTTCTTTCCAAAATTAATATATGTTTACTTATTATAATGAATGAATTTTAAAATCTACTCAGTTCTTTGATTACATAAAAATTATAGAACCAATAATTTTTTTCGCCACATATTTTTGACTTTTCAATTTTGTGCCCAATGGTACACTGCTCTCCCCTACCAATTATTTTTAAAAATATATCAGTATTATGTGGTTGACTATTTTTCCAATGTATTAGTCAGTTGGTTTTTTTGTTTAAACTACATATCTGCTTGGTTCAAAAGATTGCTACTGTGTGTTTTTGTTGAATTTTTTTAAGTGGTCATGTTGAAGCATAATCTGTGCACTAATGAATGCAGGCAAATGGAAACACAGTTGTAATGCAGTTGTCATGATTGCAGAACCAGGAGCGGGAACGCTCGGAACGAGCGCAGCAGCAGAAAGACATCCCACTGCCTGCCATGTCCAGTATCTGGGGGTCAGCATCACAGAGCTTGTCGTGGGCACAGAACAACACTTCTGTTTGGAGCAGTGTTTCTTCAGGTAGCCAATGTGGTTTTTATCAAGTTTATTTTTGAGAGACATCAATGAAGTGAAACCGGGATTGCATGATTTGCCAAAGCGACCTCATACTAAAGTCCTCGGTGGCAGTGATTGCTAAGGCAGTGCGCTCGTGTTGTAGCGAGGGTTGTGGGTATAGAGTTAAACACTCATTGAAGAGCACCATGCCAGTACCCCATTTGATATGAAGCCCTTGTTCTAATCTTGGAAGTCCTGTCTTAATCCTCCTTGCATAATTATGCTATGTAACCATACTCGCCCATACCTTACATTCACATGGCAGATTTAGGTATCTATTCTCCATCCTTTATGGCCCCCTCTTACTCCTCCTCTACCTAAAAAGAACAAATGAAAAGAATACTATTTTTTATACCCTTCCTTCCCTTCCCTTCTATTGTACATATGATTTTTTTACCTGTTCCTTTCCAAAAGAGGTGAAAGTTGGCAAGCTATGCTTTCTTGTCAATTCCTTCTATAAAAACTAGCACGTACATTACAGTTGGCGAGAAACTTGTGTAGGGCCGGAGAAATATAATACCTGCACTTTTAAACACCAACTATGGCTGGCGTTTTGTCCAGAAATGTTGCAGTCGAAATTGTGGGTAGTATCACGCAAAAACAATAATGTTGGCGTGAAATTGCATTATAAAAACCTGTTGAGGTAGATAAAAGAAATTGTGTACGGTGCCAGTTCACAGACATTTACAACTAACTATGAGAGAGGGACAGAGGGAGGGAGACCATCAACACTGCTAAATGTTCACATCCACTCACAGAATGCACATACACTTTCTCCTCTAGCCCGCCACGCCACTTATGACAGGCGCTCGCCGGCCTGGCGGGTCGGTGGGCAGTGGCAGATGTAGCATAACAGTGCAGTTCATGATGCTTTGCATGCATTTCTGAGAAGATATTTTAATTAAACAATTTGTACTTAATCGTGACATTTTTTAAAAACCAACACAGGCTATATATTTAAGCACATATTTAACCAAAGTGAAAAACTTCCTTAAGGGTCACACTAAGTGTTTTTAACCCTCGAGGACAAGCAAGATGGGTCTCCATGCCGTAGGGCAATTCGAGGTAGTCATAACTGGCTAAAACTGGCTTTTTCCCATCATTCCTCCTTGTATCGCTCCTTCAACCCCTTCTTTAGTTCCTCAAGGAGTGATGCAAATACGTGTAAACAACAGAGCTCAGTTCAAAGTTTTTTTTTTTCTGAGAGTTGGTAGTGCAGTGCTCAGACCCCACCTGCGAGTGCTTTGTGTTCCCAGTGTTCACTATACATGGAGAGACCAAAATGTGCTGATTCAGTAGCGTGATGCATTGTTTCAATGAGTGACGTTTAAAGTGGTGACTAGGAGGACATTGAAATGGGTGATAACAGCAATGAATCAGGTGAGGAGGTAGACCGAGACTGTCCTATCATTAACAGTGAAAGCGAACAGTCAGGTGATGAATACCAACGTATGACCCGTATTTATCTATCAGTGTGCTGACAGTTATAGCATATTTTATTACCATGTTTTATTGCATAATCGTTGCACATTTTATACTAAAATCAAGTTTGAAAAGTAGAGGTGCAACGATTATGTGAAAAAAGCTTTTTTTGTTAGGTAAAGTTATTCGTAAAAACAAAACCTATTCAAGGAAAGTACGTTCATTTAAAAAGTATAGTATACAAAAGCACGCCAAACAATTTAAACTACTAATTCATGCAACCAAAACGTTTTGTTTAACTTTAAACAGAAAAAACCAAAACTGTGACACGAACGTGAGTAGGAGCGCATAACTATCATAGTTCACACCACGAAAAAGCGTGGGCTATCAAATGTACACCTATCCCTCACTTAGCAGGACTAATTCGTTTCTAAAAATGCTCATGTTATTCGAAATAGCGTATTCTGAAGCATTAGTTTCCATAAATAGCTAGGCTAATTTATTTAATGTGTTCCAAAACTTTGTTTAAAAATAGACTTTACATAATATAAAAGTGTTGAATAACACTCAACTATAATTATGTCACACCATTTATTTTTATATGCCTCACATTGCACTTTGTATGACAAATACGACACAGAGTAACAAGAGATACGTGGTTATGTACTCAGTCAGTCAGTCGGCTGGCTGACTTGCCCGCCCGGGCGTGACCTTCAACTCACATCGCGTACCTTTCCAAACCATCCTTTACTGACAGTGAAACCGATATTAATGTCCGGATAATTACATTTTAATTTTTCCAAAATTAAAGTGCTTATTCGCGTATCACCACCTGGTTCACACCAATCCTGTCAGGCCAATGATTATTCTTCTCTTTGCAACATACATTTAACAACCTTTTCCACGTGAATCATCTGTTCATATGTGTTCCGGTATCTAATGTCAAATATATTCCCGCTAGTACAACCAACAGTATCAGACTTATATACACTTTTGGTAAGAGTCCCTATTTCATTCGATTGTGCGCACAGTTGACTTGCTTAAAACTAAAGTGCGACCAATATAAGCGTGGCCTTGATGACATTTTGCATGCTGTAATACTTGTAGTTTTGTCTCAAATACTTGAACACGATGCATTATGAGTGATCAAGCACGTACAGTTACCGGCAGCTAATGGACGGACTTTGCTTTTGTTTGAGTGAATTCCCTGCCACTGGCTAGACAGAGTTCATGGCCCGGTTTGTGGCCAGGCGACAACGTTACTGCACGACGGCATATGCGCGGATGTAAAAAATTTGGTCTTTTATACTCCATAGTCGCAATTTAACTTGCCATAGCTGATGTTTGTACAACAGCCGATAGCATAGACAGACCTGTGCACGCATCTCTTCCTCCCTTGTTTGCCTAACTGTATCCCACGGCTTATCTGTTGTTTACAGAAGTTGAAACAGACTTCGTGGCATCATGCCCAACTTTTTTTTTTTGTGTGTCGAGATTTTGTGCTAACTGGAACTTGCAGACGTGCTATTCAAGACTGGGGCAGTGAAATTCACATCGTACTAAATGAATCCGTGCAATCTGAAGACGTGCTAAGTGAGAGATAGGTGTAGTTAACTCAGCACCAGACAGAGCGTGCGCGTTGCATGCAATAGATGAGCTATCTGTATCGATATTCGACTATGTACGTGCGCGTGCTCTATATGGGAATCAACATAACCAAACATGAATGATGCCAACTAACACTGACTACATTTTTACAAGTGGTACTCAGCGGTGACGAAGATGAAAAGATAAAAGTTAAAATGTTTGAAAACGTCTTAAAAAGAAAATTTACTCATCAGACAACTTCTTATTTCTGTTAATTAAATAAGTAAGCGGTAACATCCAAATGAATATTAAATTTCAACTTTAAAATACATTGTTTTATGCAGGAAAACTACCTACACAAAGCGCTCGGAATCTAAAAACATCATGCAATGTTTATGCGAGAAATATTTTCCCTCCAAATTTTGATGTCCAAAAATAACGGTGCGATGATTATGCGTGTGCGATAATTATGCGTGTGCGACGATTATGCGCGTGTGACTATGATGCTAAAAATGTTGTATCTTCCTGTAAAATGCAAATATGTTTGCAGATTGTGTAGGTGTTAGTTATGGGTTCGGGACAACCACTTTGGTTTGTAGAGGGGGGGATAGAAGAGTCCTAATAGGGGTGTGAGGAATGAGCTCGGGCCCCTTCCCCTCCCTCCTATCCTAGTAAACAGACAGAAGCGTACATAAAAGTACGGGCAACACCAGTTTCGCTTGGCTTACGCACCAGAAACCTGAGGCGCGGTACATAAACACATCCGTTGGTATCTTCCAAGCAGCTTCAAAATTGACCAACCAATAAAATAATTTTTATTTTACCAATAGCAGATATTGGAAAAAGTACCAACAATCCATATAGGATATTCAGGCCATCACTTCAGCATATTAATGTCACAGATGTGAAAATTCAAAGAAATTACAATAAAACTCTGCCTACAGATATCAAATTTGGTTGCAGGGTCTCTTTGAGGAGAGCTGGTTGGTGGACTGGGGGAGCCACAGGTCACTAAACAAACCTCGAGGGATGTGTAAAGGATAAAAACGGAGTATCATTACTGCTACGAAGGTGGACTGACATGTCCGACCTTCGAAGGGTCAACACGTTTTAGTATTTTATTCGGTTCTGGGGCCAGAAACTTCAATGCCTACCCCTGAGAATTGTCTTGGCATTTGGAGGGCACGAGTAGGTTTAAACTACCAGCCGTTATTTTTTGTAGAATACTGATAGTAAATTAGTACCTAATTGTTATGTTAAATTCTTTATAAATAGAACCTCATGAAGCCAAGTTTGAGTGGCCATCTTTTAATTTAATTGTTTTTTTTATTTATTTCTGATCTGGCAACCACAGTTTTGTGATTTTTTCCCGGAGTCTAGCCAGAGAAATGACTTAAGTAGTTCAAAAGACGTAAATGCCGTCATGCACAGAGATAAGCGGGTTACACTATATGGGTATTTTTCACATTTGTATATGTGGACTATGTTGTCTACATTTTTAATTAAATTATTAAATATTAATTAAATATATTATTTAAAAAAACTTTTATTTGACAACATATGGGTTCAATTTGCAGTGAGTCTAGCCGGGTGGAAAAATCTTTAAAAGCACTGAGACCCTACCCTCGAGTGATTGTGTCCCTCAAGTAAGCATAAGTCCTCGAGGGTTAAACAAAAAATGGGCATACAATATTTGGAATATAATTTTTATAAACATCTTCCCCCAAAAGCAATTACTGCAGTAAAATCTAGCTAGTATTTGTTTCACTCTTAGTAAGAATCCACTGAGAATTATTTTTTAGGGGATCTCATGTGTTTCATGAAGGTTTTTAAAGTTAGTGTTATTTTTCAGGAACAGGTGTTAACACTGCTGGGAATGGTGGTTTCTGGGATGACATATCTCTGAACGTTGCCAAGCCTGCTGCTGCTCCTGGTCCTAAGAATACCTCCAACAAGCCTGCGAAGCCAGCGACCATGACCAACAAGAGTGCCGGAGGGGGAGGCAACAAAGCCAAGGGCAGCAAGAAGGACGAGGCGGTCGTGATGAAACTGTTCGAGCAGAATGTGCAGCGCACCGATGACTTCACTCAGTGGTGTACCAAGACACTGACTGAGCTCCAGGCATCTTGCGTTGAGAGTGAGCATTTCACAAGTTTCTTTTACGTGGTTTTGAAGTGAAACTTCTTTGCTGAGGGGGCTACAATTTTCGAGCGTTACGAAAATTCAGATCGCATGGGGGGAATTGTTAGATACATGGGGGAAAGGGAGAGGAGGGGAATAGTTAATTGGTTGGAGAACCTGTAGAGATGTAGACAGTAGGAGATAGGCAGAAATGATGCAGCATATTTGCACACTTGCATGCTTGCAAACTTGCATATTTCCTTACTTGCATACTTTCACAATTGTGCAGTACCATAGTTTTTAATACCCAATGATGCTTTCATTCTTCAGATGTATATTTATCAACGTTTCTAAATATTTAATATTTAAATACCTTGCCCCTCAAAAAGTTTCATTCTTACACTGTAATTGTAAGTATGATTTTCCATAGAATCTAAGTAAAGGATCACATAATAATGATATATTATTGATATTTTATTAATTTACTATGTTGTTTAAGTTTGTTGGCAAACAGAATATAAAATTGTTAAACTGTATTTCATTTAAGAACAATTGAAGTCAGTTTAGATGTTAAACATTGTTTTGATGGTTTTTGACATATTTTTCTACTTGCATTCATGATTATGAAAATGCCGCTTTGTTTTAGTCCCGACCTTTGTGGCTTTCCTGCGGGACATAGAGTCCCCGTACGAGGTGAAGGACTACATCCGCACGTACCTGGGCGAGGGCAAGGAGATAGTGGAGTTCTCGCGGCAGTTCCTGGAGCGCCGCTCCAAGTGGCGCAGCACGCAGCGCGTGGCCCGGGAGGAGGACGACATGTGCGCCCCGGCTCCCGCCATCAACCCCCTTGGCACGGACTTCACCGAGGTGAAGGTGAGCGCGGCCGTCCCCTGCCGCTCTCGTTCAAGTCCCTCTCGACACTTTACCAAGTACCCTCTTTTTTCCGCATGATCGTTGCACCCATGTTTCAGGGCGTCAAAAATTCTGATAAAAAAAACCTCTCGCGTAATCGTTGCATGATGTTTTTGGTCCCGCTATTAGATTCCGAGCTCTTTGAGTAGTTATTTTTTTCCGTATAAAACGACGTAATTTAAAGTAGAAATCTAACATTTATTCGGACATTACCACTTACCTATTTAATCGACGGAAATAAGAAGTTATCTGATGTGTAAATTTTCTTTCAAAGACGTTTTTTAAATGTTATAAGCTTCATCTGATCATTTGCGTCGTTGCAGTGTACCGCTTATAAAAATGTAGCCAGCGCTAGTTGGCATCATTCGTGTTTGGTTATGTTGCTTCCTGTATAGAGCGCGCACATGTAGTCGAATATCGATATTGATATCTCGCCGGTTTCATGCAACGTGCGCCCTCTGTCGAGTGCCGAGTTAACTACATCTGATGGCCCGCACCCTTTTCGTGGTGTGTTCTATGACGATAGTTATGTGTTCGTTCAGGCTCGCATTCGGGTTTCAGATTTTGTCTTTCTATTTAAATTTGCGTAACTTACTAATTTAAATTGTTTGGCGTGCTCTATTATACTTCACTTTTTTAATAAACGTACTTTCCATGAATGGGTTTTGTTTTTATGAATAACTTTTAGGGATGGGTCGTGTCGATTCTTCGGTGCTTTGATTCCACCAATTCTGCCAGGAATCGGAACCGTCGATTCTTCCGCCAAGTTTCAAGGAATCGTATCGTATTTAGTATGGTACTGAGCACTCTTAATAATTAAAAAAAAAAAAAAGTTTTTTCCTGAATGAAACAAGCGATTCCTGCTAAAATTACAGTTTTTTTCGGCCAGAATATTGTCACAATATTTACGTAACTCACCTTGCACTTTGATTTCAAAATTCGGTAAATTACGTAATACGTAGTTATCTTATATCACGTTTATATTGGTTGCTGTTTCAGCTTATACAATTACATTATAAAAGTCGTTAGGATCAAATGAAATATTTGTTTTCCAAACTCTAGAATCATAACCGTGTTTTAACTTATTTCGTGTTGAATTACACAATACGTAAAGAAAGGAAAAGAAACAAATTACGAATACATCATCTCATCTAGCCGAGTCCGCCATACTTTAACGTTGTAAACAGCTAACAGAGCGTGCAACACAACAAAAGTAATACTATCTATCGTAATTTCTTTTGTTTGAAGTTTTAAAATGGTTAAAATTGGGTTAAAACACGTAATATATCACTGTATTTTTATTTAATATAATTATATATTTAACTAGTATGTCTGATTGATTAACTTTTTTTCGTTTGCTTCGCGCATAGATGGTACATTATGACGCGGCTGAGCACTTGCTGCATGAGATGAAACACGAAAACCTCCATATTATCGAATACTCTGTTTATGTTGTAACCTCACTTTTGTTTCTATTAACACGCGTGGTTTCAATTACTATTTTACAAGAGATCAGGTCAGTTTATTTCTACTATAGTATAGTACACGTATTTCTGTGATTGTACAATACACGTATTTCTGTGATGTATATAACTCGTTTTTGTAGAAACACACGTGAAACGGTGTATTAGAAATAAAACAAAATCATGTCTGAAGTGTGGAAACATTTGACAATCTACCCGTTCGATGACAAATTTGCAATGTGCAATTATTGGAACACACAAATATCTTGTGGGCCAACAAAGACCACAACCAACCTATTAAAACATTTTCGGACTCAACATAAGTAGGACCTATCTTGCTTTGGGGGACTCCAGTGAAATTCATAATGTACCATAAGATTCTATTTTTGATTTATATACTGTTTTAATATTTCAGTTTGTTTTGTAAACACACCTGAATTCTCATTTCTAGAAATTGATGAAATTATAACCTTGTATTGCTTATGAATTAATTAGCATAATACAAGCAGCTGAGTTCTCATTTCAATTACATAAAAAACTTTGTCTTGAAATAGAAGTTTGTTTGTAATCATGGTATATTATATTTTTCCTTTAAGTTTTTTTAATGATTAGGTACATGGCAATTTTTTTAGTGAAATCAGAATCGGAATCGAAGCATTTTTGGAATCGGAATCGGAATCGAGAAAATATGGAATCGACCCATCTCTAATAACTTTACCTAAAAAAATGTTTTTCTCTAAATGTCGCACCCCTACTTTTCAAACTTGAGTTTAGTATAAAATGTGCGATGATTATGCGATAAAACACGGTAGCTGTGAAATGGTTATCACCTTTTTCCCCTTATATCTCAGTTTTAAAATGTATTAGTAGTTCAATTTTTTTCCCTGAGTTGAAGTTTGTTCTTTTCATATGTGTAGATCAAGATATTTCTTAAGTAGCAAGTTTTAAAATTCTGGATGACAGACACCTAAATTCTTAGGTAAAATTGGAAAAATTGTGGAGTAAAAAAGAATTTGTGTTCATGAAAAAGAAATGCACAGCAAACCTGGGTCCATGTGAATTTGTATAATGTAATAAATTTTAAAATAATAGATTAATCCCAGTTATATTCTACTGACAGTAAAATATTTTTAGAGAAGCTAATTTTATTTTAATTCTTGTGAATAAAAGTAAGTACAGTAGAAACCTGATTTTACATTACTGCCTTTCACGTTTTCCCGTTATTTACACCATTTTATTATCTGTCCCATTTTAACCTCATTTGATGCAATAAATTCCTGTTGATTACAACATGCCTACAAATTGCTTCTCACAATTAGCACAGTTCGTTTATGCTATACCTACATTAATTTGTTTTTCCCATGTTAGTCACATACATCGTACATACGAAGATAACACTTCCGTGTGAAATACTAAATCCAAAATGCTGTTGGGAACACTAGCACTGTAGCTCCTGGATTTTTCTATGTGGTCTTCCATTAAAAACTGTATTTACAGGCGGCCGTCACTGGGTTAATAATGAATGATAGACTTTGAGAAAATGTTAGCATGGAACACTACTGCTGCAGTTTATAGAACCCGACTGTCCATCAGTAACTTATTCATACCGTATTACGTAGTTTTTATTTATGGTACCGTATTTACTCGCATAAAGGTCGCGGCAATTTTACCAGATTTGATGGGAAAAAAATGAAGTGCGACCTATATGTGAAGAAAATTTTTTTTTTAAATTTTTGAGGAATTTTTTTTTTTGCAATATTTTGCTTTAAAATGCGAAAAAGATGTTTATATAGGTATAGGCAAATTTATTTACAATGTACACATACAGCGAAACCACTTATTTACGTTACCGTTATTTACGTTTTCCCGTTATTTGCACTATATTCTTCAGGTCCCGTTTAGTTCCCATTTAGTCCAATACAATACTTTCACGCAAATTACATCTCAAAAATCGAATTCATCCCGCTATTTACGTCACGTAACAACCATAAACAACCAGAAAATACCGTGGGTACTTTATGAGTATATAAGATTAGCTATTAGGCCTAAAAACATCGTGAAAAACGTAACGTTTATAGTCGGCAATGAACATTTTAAATCGCAAAATATACATATTTTATAACATGAAAAGTTGCTTTTATTTCTAAACATGTAATAATTTAAGCCTAGGCGTATAAAAGTCCGAGTAATTATAGCAGGAGACAATCTAAAATGCACGAAGGAAAAATGTAAACTCACGAATGTTTAAACGTAGCTGCTTGTAAGTTCTGATACTGTATTTATGTCACAACTTAGCCGAAATACTGGTACGAGACATAACCTTCACAAGATAAAATGAGCGGAGTCTTGGTAACTGTTTTATACGTATTTTATAATTTCGGAAGTATTGTACAGTTGACGCATATTTTTTAAACTAACAATTTATTTCTGGGGATCGTAATTAATTAATTATTGGTATCAAGACATCAAGATGGACGTAAACTTGAACATGTCACGGCAGCGAGAAAACTGGTGCGTATACCAATAAACTGGTATTAGAACTGGACAAAACTGGTACACGGGAGGTGGAGCTTATATTTTTTTCCGCTAAGCTCGCGTCTATTGGCTGGCTGCTGATGCAAGGTCACGAGTCTGGGCGGAGCGTTGAGTGAGTTATACTGCGCATGCGCAGCTCAGTGGACAAAGAGAGCCAGCAGGCGCGCCGTAACAGCAGCTGATCGAGTACAATGACCTTTCTCCGCGCACGGTGCGGTAATGAATTACCGGTGCGACCTATATGGGGGGAATCTTAAATACCAAATTCAAGACCTCAAATTATGGGTGCGACCTATCTGCGATGGCGACTTATATGCGAGTAAATACGGTATTCATCTTTGTCAACGTCCGTTAAAAATAACATGGTCACTAAACAATTTAAATGCCAAAAAGCGTAAAATTTTTGTCTTTTACTGTGAGTAATTAATGTTTTTTTTTATCTATACGTATTTTATCGAAATGGTAGCTTGTAAAAGAGGAAAAAATTTCAACTGATGAAAAAATAAGAATTTTAAAGTGCGTGGATAAGCTGTTTCACTCACTGTGAGGTTTAGGTTACTTTGAGCACAAATGTTATAAATCGTAAAATCATTAAAGAAAATGCAGCTCAGCGTGGTGATAAAGTACTGTGTTTTTATGAATATTCTTAATGTTTGGATGTCTTATGTTACTATGAATTGATAACTGAAGTACGAAAGTACATATCGTGTTTTATCGCACAATCATCGCACACGTATAATCGCCACACCGTTATTTTAGGACATCAAAATTTGGAGAGAAAAATTTCTTGCATAAACATTGCATGATGTTTTCAGATTCCTAGTGCTTTGTGTAGGTAGTTTTCCCATATAAAACAATGTATTTTAAAGTTGGAATCTAATATTCATTCGGATATTACCACTTAGTTATTTAATTAACAGAAATACGATGTTGTCTGATGTGTAAATTTTGGTTATTGTGTTTGGTATTGTATTGTATTGAGTTTTAGGTAAATTCACCTGAATTTTATGGAAATCTCTAAAAGTTGTTCTCCAAATACTTTGCTCAAATTGTTGCAGAAAAGCTCCACGGAAAAATTTGTGGACAGTCACTTTTGCTCATAAAAATAACATTTAGGACCACTTGCTTCAATGACTTACATGCCTTCAAAGTACACTAGAAAGGAAGTGGTACATCTTTAGGTATCTATTTGTTAATTTTAATCATGCTTTATCTAATACAAGATTAATGCTGTGATATTTTATGAGTAGGGACAAGATCACATGGTAAATGACTGAATTTTGATAAAAACAGCGGACTGAGAACCAACAGGCGTAACCGAGGACCGAGAGAATTGGAACTGGTTTATGATTGATTAGTATTTAAGTTGACTGTAGTAACTTGCCTCTAGCAAAATAAATTTTATTTCATTCTGTTGTGTAATCAATGCTGGCAACAGGTGATTTGATATAATTGTTTGTTTATTTCCACACCTGCATTAGTTTCTTAATGTTTTTTCAGGGTAAGGGGAAAAAGACAAAGAAGAACAAGATGTTTCGCGTTGATAACCGCATTTTGGGCTTCAACGTGACGGCAGCGGAGGATCGGTTCAACGTCGGTGACCGACATTACGTAGAGGAGATCTGAGTCTCAGCTTTGTCAGCCTCTCTACTTCACCTTCATGCTACTAACCATATGCATGTACCAGATGATGTCTGTGAACATTTCTTTAGTTGATTGCTGCCACTGTGGCAATGATTGATTAAGAGCTGTTAGATTTATTGTCAAGTAACACATTATTTCTTCTGTACACAGTTGAAAATTAGTTTATCATTTTTAGACCCTGAAATCCCTGGAACTTATCAAAACAATAGACATTTTTTTTACATTTTTTGTTATAATTTTTTATGGAATTCAACATGTATTTTTTATTGCCTGTAAAATGTTTCTTTTTGAAACTTCTTCATGGATACTATTGTAAATACAAGTTAATATATTTTTATTTTTTTTCTCTAGTTAATGATTTGAAAGTTTGTACAGCTTTAGGTGTAATTACGTAAAATAATTTTTAGAATCACCTACTAAAAAAATGTTGTTTGTAGGTTACATGTTATTTATACTTGAAATGTTAAATTGATTCCTTACCATTTTTTTTTGTTACACTGACTACAAACTTAATAAAAATTCAAAGTGTAAATGGTAATTAGTTTGATAAAAATATACTATAAGGTTAATACATCTCTACCATGTTTGATTTTACAAATATTTCAATTAAGTATAAATAAAACTGTAAAATCTAAGACCCAGGGATCTATCAGTCCGAAAAGTAAATGTTTATGCCAGTTATGTTTATAAATGCATTTACATATAAAAGTTATTTCCATATTTTCATTTACAAAATTTTTAAAGAGTTTTTGTGCTGCCAGAGATTTACTGTATAATATTTTCAAGAATGTAAATAAATCTGGTTGTATAGGTACTGCTATTAATTATTTAATTTATAGGCTATGAATAAATTATGCAAACTTCTTAAGTTTATTATACAGTGGGTGTCTTACATAAAAATTTCATGTTAATTTTTTTCTCATTGGCAGATGTAATACTATTTATTGATTGTTAATGTAATTTAGTAATTTAAATAATTCTTATTTTATTTTCCATAATTGATTCAATCAGAGCATGAACATAGTCAGAGACATGAGCAGCCCATAGTTTTCTTCCATAATTTTTTTTGTGTCATTTTGCACATTGATTCTTTAGAGTTTTGTTTGTGATAGAAAAAAAAAGTTTGTAACTGTGACATTAAGCTATTGTTTGTAAATGTTAGGCTGTAACAGACTTTCTGCCAGAAGTAAGTATTGCAATATGAAATCTATTCACAACTGTGTACAAACACCATGATATGATTGTTTTTTTTTTTATATATAAAAAAGGCACATTTTATGTCTCTACGTTCTTCCAACATTTTTGAAATTGTGGCGTGTTGGTCAGCAGTAGAGAAGCTATATATATATATATATATATATATATATATATATATATATATATATATATATATATATATATATATATATACCTACACTGGTGACAAAATAGCTGGAAACAGACTATTTTGGAAGAAAAGAGAAAATAATGGCCACACCATGGTTTGTCAAATGATCTTTGAAAAGTCTACTATACCACAGTGCCGAGGGTTGTTACTTGTGAATACTGTACATTAATGTGTTTGATAGTGGGCACACAATGTCACACACCATTTGTATGTAAAGATTTTGATTGGAAAAGAGAATGAACTGTACATTTGCAAATAAATATGGTTGTATCATAACTTTTTGGTGGCTTTTTACGATTTTGCTGGTTATTCTGTTGAATTTTTTTACTTTAATTCCGCTTTAAATCCTGTGGTTAAATACTATGTATGTAACCGCTTTCAAAAAGTTTGTGTAAATAAATTCATAGAAAATTATAAACACTTTAAAATTATTTCATATGATAGAAAAGGTAGCTTTAGACAAATCTGAGTTAATAATTTACATGTTCAGGTCAAATAGTTCTATTTATGTTAGATTGTTATATGGGTACATGCATTAACAATTTCTGATTTGATTCAGTGACCAAGACACTAACTCAAGTGTTACCAGCTTATAAAAAAAAGAACTGTGAGATGAGGTATGTCATAACTCTTAACTGTGGGCATGATGAAAAAAATGCTGTTGCGTTAGGTAGCACATAATATTGTTATACAATTATATTCTCCACAAGGTCATAGGCAGTGCTGTCTTTTGTTTATTCACAAGTGATGTAGTTAGAATAGTAAAGGCAGCAAATTTATTACAAAATATTGGTCGCTTAGCGAGAATTGGGTTTCCCCTAACATTTCAAGGCGTACATGTAGAATTTTGATAGAGATTTGTTTTCTCATACAAAATAACAGAACTACAGTAAAACTTCCTTAAGATGTTCTCTCGTAATACAGTCACAAAATTATTTCCTTCATCTCTTCAGTATTTTATATACCCCTATGTTGTGTTTATAGATGCTTCCTACATATAACATTCAGGGTTTGAGGAATATATTAATATAATGTTTATCTTTAAACTTTTAAACTGTATTATTGTTAAACATTTTAACATTTCCAAACAATAACAAAGAAATTGATAACTGCACATGACAGTCAAAACTTTTGTCACATGCCACTCACTGGTATAAGTTGTAGTTTTCGATGAATCATCTGCTTACATTCATGTTGACTTTGTGAAGCTGTTCCATCTGTACACCATTTCCTTCATTCAAGGAGTAATACACAATAAACCACCAGCCATTTGTTGACCTGTTTTGGTGTAACGTAACTGGCACAGTAATTTGTGGAACTAAACACAGTTTTATTGTTTATTGAGTGCTGTAGTAAAAACTTTTACAGTAAAACTGTCTTAAGAAAATACTGGAAAAAACAAAACAAAATGTACTTCTTAAGCAGGAAAACTTATTAAAAGGGTAAATAAATTTTTTTGATTTTCATGTGAATGTTCACAAAATATACAGCACTAAATTGTACACAGAATTACAGTTTACTTACAGTTTATTTTGTGTGAAAAATATTCACTGATGGTTTTTTGCTTTGAGTTTTTTTTCACTCAAATTGAAGGGGAACTTTTGTAGCTCCTACAGGTTCCTCATGACACCTGTATCATCAGGTGTTCCTTCTAGAAAGAGGTTGAAATTGTCCAAGAACTTCAAAGCTTTGTGACATGTTGGGATAGGCTTGCATTCTTCTGCAGCAGATTCCTCCTCCTTCCTCTTGTGCATCGACTGATGGAATTTCAGCTCAAAGTTCATCTAGATCTTGTTCTCCACAGGGTGACAGGGCGTCCATCATCTGCTGTGACAAATTTATCAAAACTGGTGGGGTTGGCAAGTAGGTCCTAAAGTCTTGACCATTTGTTTATTATTCATTTCATCAGCATTACTAACATCCTGCTCATAAGATGTTGAAGTTGTAAACCCAGCCTTCTTGAAGCCATTTGGCCAGGGGCGTAGGAACCGGGGGGGACAGGGGGGATGTGTCCCCCTGAACTTTTTGGGTGGAGGGGACTCTCCCTTTCCAACTTCCTAGACCGTGATATTTTTATTTTATAATATTATTCTGCCCAACTTTATTTGTAATTTCTTCACTCAAATTTTATCTTAAGGAAACAATAATAATTTTAACATCAATGTATCCAATGGTTAGATACAAAAACTGCTTAAAAAGCGCTATTTTGCACTTTTAAAATAAAAATTTTCCGGTGGAGGACCCCCCGGTAGTAAGAGGGGAATGGGTTTACATGACATAAAAATCTTTATTTGTCCCCCCCCCCCAACTTTATGAACACAGCTACGCCAATGCATTTGGCAAATGTTTCTCTGTTTACTAAGTGTTGTGCTGTAGCCAAAATTGAGGTGGCATCGACCAGCGACAACTTGTACCTTTGCTGGCCGTTTTCAAGTCTTTGCAGTGAACTCAAAACAAGACTCCTACGGAACTTCTGCTTTTAGGCCTTAATGAGGTCTTTGTCCATAGGTTGCAATAACAGCTGTTGTGTTTGCAGGAAGAAACTCTAGTTGCACATTCTTCAAATGTTATACATCTTTTGGATGTGCAGAACACTGGTCAGTAAATAAAAGAATTTTCCTATTTTTCACTAACATTATCTGTCAAGGTAAACCAAAAACTCGTGAAATATCTCACCAGTCAACCATCCAACCTTGTTGTGATAAGTACATGATAGGGACTTAATGTTTCTGAAACATCTGGGTTGCTTTGGTTTGCCCACAAGAAGTGGCAACTTTTTGGTAACCATCCATGTTCATGCCGAGAAGAACAGTAATTCGCTACTTGTTTACTGTTGTGCCAGTGAAATTTTCTCCTTTGAAAGTGTACGTATGGTCAGGGAGCATATCACAGAATGAGCTACGCACATTTGTCTATAGAGGTGTTCGAAGCTTCGAAAAAGTCGAAGTCGAATCGGAGCTTGCCGACTTCGGTTCGAAGTTAACACCAAGAATTTTTTTCGAAGGAATCATTAATAACTTGTCAATTATCTTGAGGCTTCATTCAACAATACTGTAACGATGATTGGTGTTGATATAATACCACTTTATTACAGTAAAACAGAGTTTAGACCGTATATTTGTTACTTCATAAGCAAAAATAATTTAAATAATTTCTACGGTGACGGTCGGCAGCGACATCTTATTTTAACATTTTCATGCAGGTTGGCCAACGTGACATTATTTTAAAAAAGCACATTTGCGTCGTGCTCCGATAAAATGGTAATAAGTAATAACTTAAATATTTGTTTCATCATAAACACATAAAAATAATGCAGTTATTACTTAATGTACATATCAAAAAAGGATATTTGGGAATTATACATTTTAACAATATTAAGTCTTAAGATTTATAATAGCATCGGTTGGCCATCCTCGTAGCATCATCATGTAGATTGTGCACGTCCAAATAATTATCTCCATATTAAATTACGTAAACGTTACTTTCAGTTCCAGCATATTGAAGTTAAGTGAGCCTTATGATTATGATCTTACCCAAAAATAAGGCTTAACGGAATGTAAATAAATAGAGGTGGGTACTTTTTTTTTTATATTTTGTTTCCTTGCACAATAAAGATTATTCCTAATCCTTTAATATATGGTTTTCGGTGTATCAACATACGGATTTCTGCCGCAAATGTTGAAAAATGTTGAAATAGGTAAGTAAACTATGTCAACAAAATTTCTGTTTATGCGAATTCCAACATTCCAACACGATATTTGGCTTTTAGCATTTGTTTTAACTACGGAATGGCGGGAGGTTTTTTTTTTTTTACCGTACGCACATAGTACATGAGACACGGCGTTGATAGTGTTTTTATCCGCTAGGTTAACATAAGTTCCAGAGTATACTGATTTTGTTAATGTGAAAAACTAAACATAATGGACGTGATATCGGTTGCACGCAAGCGTGATCATGATGAAGACAATCCTATCCCCAGTACTAGCAAACAGTCTCCAAGTATGCCGGTGAATGTAATACAGTTCATACATTAGAGATGTTTGTTTAAAAACATTTTTTTTGTCTTAAAAATAAATAAACAAATATCAATACTGTGAAAAAACTTCAATTATTCTGTAGAAAAGTTACGACTTTGACTTCGAACTTCGGAAGTTTGAAGATTTAGAATTCGACTTCAACTTAAACCATAAAAAATGGACTTTGAACACCCCTATTTGTCTACATTGAAGATATCCTGTGGTTTATATTTTGACAGCAAACCTGGAATACGTAATTGTGCTTCTCTGTGCTTCAACTGTCTTCATGTTGACACTCTTAAATTTGCCAATATTTTTATTTGCAGACAAGTCCACAGTTTCTTGAACCTGCAAATCCAGCCACTTGATGGATTGAAATCTACATTTAGTTTCAGTGCAATTTCTTCTGCCTTTTTCTTAAAATTGGGTCATCGACAGGAATGTTAAGGGCAAATTTTGGCAAAACCATTCTTTTAGCACACACCCAACTTTTTCATATTTCGCTGTTATGATTTTCTTTCTGCTCACTGATACACTGCTGAAGAATGGTGGTTTACCGTAAAATTGTATAGCATTGAAACTGGAATACCAAACTGAGCTGCATTTTTATTGGGGTTATTTTTTAAAGTGATGTAATATTTCTGCTCCAAAGAAAGAGGCTTATGTTTTATTTTCATCTTTGATGTGCACAGGTCTGACATGATTAGTTTTAAAATGACGCCACAAAAATCTGAAGATATTATGCAAAAGCACGTGAAAATCCACAAAAGATATTTATGCATAACAATTGCAACCACTACTAAAAGAACCTCAAGCTTCTTTTTTCACCCCTAAATAAATTGCAAAAGATAATTTCGCATAACAATCGACAGTACTCCAAAAAATTACAAGCTTTTTTCTCTCTTCAAAATAATTACTTCTCAACTGTTTTATGTTCACAAAAGTTGCAAAGGTTATTTTTTATATTTATCTTTATTTTTTTATCCTAGAAATTTAAATACGGGTCAATTCAATTATAATTTATAATTCCAACTTTTTTATGGTTTTTGTTGTGTTAGAAATACGATTTACGAATCCATTATGATGAATGAATTTTGTACAGAAGTGAAGTTGGTACCACTACTAATATGACAGAGGCTAATGTTTGAAGCCAAAAAGCACTACATAAATTAAAATATACTGGCTTACGTGCGAGGTATCCTGGATTCTTTTCAATCTTTTTATAGTAAAATAACGATATTGAATTATGTTATAACAGTTTACTAAACTATTTTATTTTAGTGATATACTAAGACTTGTAAATTCCTTAACAAAAGGAGCAATGTTTACTCTGGATTGCTAAAAACTATTTTTTATTTTGTGAACATTGAATTGGAAAAGACGTAATAAATTAATACTTGCTTTTAAATTTGTACGTATACATTATCACAAAATTCAACCGCTGAGGGTCTTGTTTCGCTATGTTAAATACAGTCTGAGAAATGAATAATGGTGCTTTTGTGTGCAGTATATGATGATTACAATATAACTGAAATTTGGCGACAGTCAGGATGCGTTCGGGCAAGTATTGGGCAAAGATTTTTTTTATATAAAATTAGGCCTAAGTATTTTTGTTTATTTAGTGCTTATTAGGCAGGAAAATGTAATAACTCAAAAATGTTTTAAAGAGATATGTTAAGGTTAATTGTATGGGAAACTTTTGGTGATATGTTGTTCTTACATTTTAGGAGGGAAAAGTCTTTAGCCGTGGCGTTTTAAACTGGTTGGACTGTGTTTGATGGACTTAAGGGTGAATATTTAAATTTACATGTGTCTATGATTTCTGTTTTTGGCTGGACTTTTTAATTTTATTTTAGAAAAAGGTTTATTTTGGTTTGCGATTTGCATGGTACTTTTTAGGGGTGATTATAAGGTTATCAAGCATGTTAAAGATTTTGTGAGTTGTAAAACAGTCCATAATGGCACCTACAAGTGGGAACAGAAGGAAATATTGTTTGAAAAAAAAATGAAAATAAGATTGGAAGTTGATATGTATTCTTTGGTACCAAGAGTCTACTTTGAACTGAATCATGACAAAACAGGAATAACTTTTGGTTACTAGTGTTTCAGGGGCGGGGGAAAAGTACCATACTGGAAAGCTACTTTAAGGAAAGAGAACCAATGGGAATCTTAACATAATTTTGTATACACTCCACTTAATGAGTTTGCTCTAAGAGTAGTGTGTAAAATACGTCGGTAGGTAGCGCTATCAACTATGGCAGTTTCCTAGGTTAACTTAAAATACTACAGATAGCACTTCTCACAATGACTTACTGTAGTTACAATCATAAACCAACACAACAGATTGCATGCAAAAAGAAACCAATGTTTCCAAATGTGTGATATAGGAAGCAGCATTGTAATCTTAATACCATAATGTGTAAAAAATTATGTTTGTATTCTTCTGGTACTGCCCTTATGGTAGTAGTCCATTATGCACTTTTTCCCGTATGACTAAAGCGACACTAATGATTACAGCAAACATTCGGCAATTGATTTATTGCTTTCATAATAAGTTATTTTGCTGGTCGTTTGTACAGATCACATCAAATACAATTATTTAGGGAAAAAAATAGATAGTTAATAAAAGAGATTTGTACACAAAAAGCACTGAGTTATGAACTATGAAGTGAAATATTTTGAAAATTATGCTTCTTAAACAATAAAACAACTACAATTTTATAGTGTACATGCACAACTCTTTTACATGGAAAATTAAAAAAAAAAAACTGGTTGTCTGTAAAGTTGGTTTACGAACGATAGTTTAACGTGACGTTGACGCCGTCCCCGCTACCTCTGAGTATTTAGACGTGATTTTGTTCAGTTCGTGATCTCAGGGAAGGTTCGGCCTTGTGGCTAGAGGTAGGGGTCAACGCAGTAGGGCCCCCCGAGCTGTTGAGGCCACTCGGGACGCCTGAATAATAACACAAAACCTCTTCAGATAGTTGGTGAATTTAATACAGCACAGCCCAATACATGGTGCTGCCCGTTCTGGCCGTAACGGTTTGCCCGACGCGACTAGTCACACGCGCAGCTCACTTCCTCAGTGGCGGCTCACGATTCTTATGCGCGTGAGGGGCAGACTCGTATACGTGACGCGAAAGTTACAAAAGACACTCTGACATGGCACACGATATTTTGAAGCACAATACACTACACTAATACCTAGCTCTGGATAAACTGGGCTAGCAACACGTAGGCCCGTGTCTCCGGCGACTCTACGTGGTGACTAGGTGTGTCCCAGGGACTGAATCGTTATTAAGTTTGGTGGCGCACTGCAGTACGACGGTGATACATAAGCCCTGACATGACGAATTACACTTAGGCGAACAACTATTCCGCTAACACATTACACTTGATAAACTGGGCTAGCAACACGTAGGCCCGTGTCTCCGGCGACTCTACATGGTGTCTAGGTGTGTCCCAGGGACTGAATCGTTATTAAGTTGGATGGCACGTGTCGCCTGCTGGCTGCCCCGTGCGGGCCAAAACTAAGTAGCCTGTAGGCTAGGTTGGGCGTGAAGCGCCGACGTAAAAACACATACTCTCCCCACAGTACTTACGTATGACGTAAACACTCATCTCGGAGCACTGATTGAATTAAGTTAAGTACCTCATGGTAAATTTAGGCCGACCGCGGAACTGTACAAAAGGTTGAAAAGAAATTACACTATGGAAAACTACATGTCGGTGAATGCAAAGGTTGAAGGTTCCGCGTTGCGCGCAGGCTGCCGGCCTGGTTGAGCTCTCGAAGGACACTAGCGGTGTCGCCGCGCGCGACCCCCCTCCCCCGCCAGCCCTCCCGCGGAAACGTGTGAATTTCGCGGGAAACTGAACCGGCCAGGTTCGGGACAAATCGCACATTGAAACATGATTTTGCAAAGACTTAATTATTAATTAATAAAAAATAATGTTTAATAAAATCCTGTGGAAAAACATAATTATAACAATTTGTTGTAGTGCGGCGGAAGGATATGCCACACCCGGCCGGATCCTTGCGCCGGTGTAGCACTCGTTGTATGGCGTTCGCCTCGTCGCACGAACTGCACTTTGCTGCGCGCACGGGCGCGTTCGGTGCACACGCTTTTGCGAGACGTTGATGAGGCATAGCGGTCTATGCGACAGAGGAGCATTGGCGGTCGGCGTCAAATGCCCCCCCTTCTCTGAGACCGCTATGTGCATCAACGCCTCGCTTCACACGCTGAGCACTTCACTGACGTTCGCCGCACTGCGAGACCTACACTACGCGGCGGAGTGGTGGTGTGTTGTGATGTAAACATTCTGCCCTGAATACCTCTCCCACTCAATGAATGATAAGGGGTTACGCCCTGACCCGTGTCCTTTCCCCCCCTGGGACTGGGCAGCGACGTGCGCCTCTTCTAGCTCAATATGGTGACAAGTGGGTGGGGGGGTCAGTGTGGTCGGGGTGTGGCAGGGTGGTGGAATGGATGACGTGGGCGGGGGGAATGATAGGGGTCCGGCCACGAGTGTTGGCACACCTGGATCGCCCCTTACGGGCCGCGCCCGGGTGGAGTAGCTCGACGGGGACCTGGACCACTCGTAATCCGCCAGGTAGGCCGGGGGTCGGCGGGCCCTCTGTGGTCGTGTGGTGGGGACTGTGCTGGTAGGGGTCTCCACTGTGCAGAGTGTGGTAGGTCCCCTCGTGTCCGGTTGGGTGGTCGGGCAGCTCGCCTCCACGGCGGGGACAGGAGCGAACTCTACCGGCTCGCTGTCGTCCGCGCAGTACGTCCTGACCGGGGCCCGACGTCTGCGGGTGGGGCGCCTATCCCTACTGTCCGGCTCCTCCTCCCCCTCCTCGGGCTCGTCCACGGATACCCGGAACGTGGCGTCCGCCAGGCTGAGGTCCAGCGGCCACAGTGGCTCGACGTCCTCCTCCTCACAGACCTCCTCCCCCTCCTCGTCAGGAAACCAGACCAACGGATTCCCCACCTCCTCGGGGACGTGCGGAACTGTGGCCAGCGGCACCGGGGACCTGCTCGGGGTGTCCCGGAGGTCGGGTTGGTTGCACACATGTGCCTGATCAGGGCTACCCACGTCTGTGTCGCCCGTGTGCATGTCCCCCCGGGTGGTGGGTTCAGGTGCTGCTCCTTCCCGCGGCGTATCTGTGGCTTCCTGGAGTGTGGGTGATGGTGAAGAGGGGGTCGTTGGGCCAACTCTGACCCCGTGCGCGACTACGCGCAGGTCGTCCCGGTGCACTTTAGCGGGCCGTCCCCTTGGCGTCCGGACCGCATAGGATGAGGGGCCCGTCCTCCACAGGACCTCCCGCGGCTCCGACCATCGAGGCGCCAACCCCGCACAAAAGTTACGCGCCCCGGACGACAAGTGGTGCTGCCTGACATATACCAGCTGACCTGGCTGGATGGGGGGTGGGGGGTGACTAGTCATGGGCGTGTGGGCCGCCAGGAATTGGGCCTGCCGTTGTCTGGCGTGCTCCCTCCCCTCCTCATGATTGGGGCGCGCCACCTTGCCCATGGCAACATCGGCCACCCTGCTTTCCCCGGGCAAAGCCAAGTTCTTCCAGTACAGAAGCTCGGCAGGGGAATGACCGGTGACAGCGTTGGTGCGGCGCCGGAGGCAATACAACAGCTTCGGCAGGTGGACGTCCCATTTGGAGTGGTCGTCCCCCAACCTCAGCCGCAGCTGCGCCTTGACCTCCTGGTTCCGCCTCTCAGTGGGGTTGGCCTGGGGATGGTAAATGGGGGTGGTGTGGTGGTCGAGACCCCAACGTCGACAGTCAGCTCTCCAGCGCCTCCCGCTGAACTGACAGCCGTTGTCCGTCAACAGCACGCGCGCGAAACCATACCGCGGGAATATCTCGTGGTCCAGCAGGGCGGCTATGGTTCCGGCGCGCACGTTGGACACCGGGAAGGCCTCGACCCACCGGGTGAAAATGTCTGTGATGACGACCAAGAACCTCCTTCCCCGGGTGGTCCGCGGGTAGGGCCCCATTATGTCCAGGGCCAGGGTGTGAAACGGGTCGCGGGGCCGTCGGGGGCGCTGCTGCTCCACCCCGTCAGACCGCCTCGTCTTCCTCTGCTGGCACTGCTGGCAGCGCCGCACCAGGTCCCGTACGTCCCGCGTCACCCCCGGCCAATGGAAGGTCTTACGGATGTCTAACTGGGTTTGGTGCGCACCTGGGTGTCCCGCCAGCTCGTGCGTGTGGTGGAAGCCCATGACCTGCTCGCGGGCACCAAGCGGCACATGAAGGCGCCAGGCGTCCATGTCCCCTGGTACCCGGGTCTCCAACACCCCGTCCACGCACCTGTGGTAGGGGTGAACCTGCTCCCCACATGACCGCACCTCGGCCTGTGTGGGGTCGTCTGTCCGCTGGGCCTGTTTCACGAATTCCACTAATCCGCTCAGGGTCTCCACAGGCAAGACGGCGGGATAATCGGGGGCCCTTGGGATGTGGAATAAAGTTGCGGGCGCCTCCCCTGGAGTGACCGGCGGTGCGACTCCCCCTGGCGGCAACAGCCCCTCCCAGTCCTGGTCATCCTGAAACGTGTTGTGTGGGTCGGGATGGCGCGACAACTCGTCGGCGAACTGGTTGTCCCGTCCAGGGACGTGCTCGACCGCTTAAGTCGAAGTTCTGGAGCATCAACGCCCACCTCGTGAACTTCGACTTGCGGCCCTGGGCGGAGTCCAGCCAGCGGAGACACTGGCTGTCCGTCCGCAGCGTGAACCGGCGGCCCTCCAGGTGGTGGCGGTAGCGGCGCATAGCCCAAACGACGGCCATGCACTCCTGCTCGTTCACATGGTACCGCCGTTCGGGCTGGCCGAACTTGGCGCTGGCGTACTCCACCACCCGGCGCACGCCTTTGTCCCCCACCTGGTATAGGACGGCCCCCATCCCCTCCTGACTGGCGTCTGTCTGAAGGAACAGGGGAAGGTCAGGCTGCAGACGGGCGAGCTGGTGGCACTCGCGGAACTGCCGTTTCACCGCATCCAGGGCGGCGTCCGCTTCGCTGGTCCACTGAAACCGGAGCTTGGGTGACAGCAAGTCCGTCATCGGGGCGGTGACGCTGGCAAAATGCGGAATGAACGAGCGCAGCCAGTTGAGAAGGCCCATCAACTTCTGCAGCTGCTTGCGGGTTCGAGGGGCGGGTTTGGACTCAATAAGGTTCAGGTGCTTTGTAAGAGGGCGGCAACCCTCCGCGTCCACCATGTGCCCTAGGTACTCCAGTTCAGCCGCGCCCACGTGGCATTTCTGGGGGGCACACGTGAGGCCGTGTCTGGCCAGCCGCTCAAGGACCAGGCCG
This sequence comes from Bacillus rossius redtenbacheri, assembly GCF_032445375.1. NCBI lineage: Eukaryota > Metazoa > Arthropoda > Insecta > Phasmatodea > Bacillidae > Bacillus > Bacillus rossius. The sequence goes on along the minus strand of NC_086333.1, from coordinate 40,130,901 downwards.
AGGTGCCGGGCGTGGTCCTCCCACGACCGTGACCAGATGATGACGTCATCCAGGTACGCGGCGGCGAACTCGCCCGCGTACCCGTCTAACACACGCACCATCATGGCCTGGAAGGTCGCGGGGGCGTCCATCAGCCCGAACGGCATGGCACAGAACTGGAAACGCCGGCCGTCAGGGGCAGTGAACGCGGTCTTCGGGCGGTCCTCTGGACGTACCGGCACCTGCCAGTACCCGGACTTGAGGTCCAGGGACGTGAAGATGCGGGCGTCGCCCAGCCCCGCCAAAGCGTCTGTTATGTTGATGAGCGGTGGTGGGGCGGGTATGGTTACTGAATTGACTGGTTTGAGATTCACACAAAAACGCATGGAGCCATCTTTCTTGTTCGCCATGACAATCTGGCAGTTGTATGGCGACTCACTGGGTTCGATGACTCCATCGCGTAACATTTCCGTGATCTGGGTCTGGATGACGTGCCTTTCAGTGGGTCCGAACCCGTATGGTTTTACGAACTGGGGTTGGTGAGGTCGGGTGGGGATGGTGTGTTCCGTGGTTGTGGTACGGCGGAGCATATCTGTGGCCGCAAACACCTGTGGCTGTTGAGACAAGACATTGTTTATGAGCTCTACATGGGCAGCGGGCACACCGTTCCTCAAGTCCGCGAGCGTGATGGGTGTCCCCTGCTCGGCGGGTGGCCGATAGCCCAGGCTGTAAACTGTGCGCCGCTCGTGGTGGCCAACGTGCAACCTCCCCTCCCTGACTTCCACAGTGGCGTCCTCCTGCGCCAGCCAAGGCAGACCTAGGATCAGCATCTCCCGTAGTCCCTCTACTACTAGTGCTGTTGTGTGACTAACATGGTCCCTGATGGAGAGGGTGATGTTCGAGCGGCCAACAATACGCGCTGTCGCCCCCTGCGTCGCTAACTGTACCTCCTCCACATCTGAGACAATGTCCCATACGCTCGAGCATTGAGCCGACACATACGTGTGGCTGGCAGCCGTGTCGACAAGAGCATGCACCGGCTGTCCATCCATCCTGACGGGAATCCGGAGTAAATGCCCCGCCCCAGGTCCCAACTGCCCTAATTGGAACGACTCACCACACTGCTCCCGGGGCGCTGCCGCTGCCGTCAGGCGGTCCGCAGGTGCTGCCGGTGTCGCCGGGGTCACCTGGTGTCCGGTACTGCTCGCCGACGACCCGGTGCAGGCCGCTGACGAGTCGGGTGCGCCGCGCCCGTCCGTCCTGACGGGGCGTGCCGGTGTATCAGCGGACACCGCAGGTGCTGCCGGTGTCGCCGGGGCCACCTGGTGTCCGGTGCGGCTCGCCGACGACCCGGTGCAGGCCGCTGACGAGTCGGGTGCGCCGCGCCCGTCCGTCCTGACGGGGCGTGCCGGTGTGTCAGCGGACACCGCAGGTGCTGCCGGTGTCGCCGGGGCCACCTGGTGTCCGGTGCGGCTCGCCGACGACCCGGTGCAGGCCGCTGACGAGTCGGGTGCGCCGCGCCCGTCCGTCCTGACGGGGCGTGCCGGTGTGTCAGCGGACACCGCAGGTGCTGCCGGTGTCGCCGGGGCCACCTGGTGTCCGGTGCGGCTCGCCGACGACCTGGTGCAGGCCGCTGACGAGTCGGGTGCGCCGCGCCCGTCCGTCCTGACGGGGCGTGCCGGTGTGTCAGCGGACACCGCAGGTGCTGCCGGTGTCGCCGGGGCCACCTGGTGTCCGGTGCGGCTCGCCGACGACCCGGTGCAGGCCGCTGACGAGTCGGGTGCGCCGCGCCCGTCCGTCCTGACGGGGCGTGCCGGTGTGTCAGCGGACACCGCAGGTGCTGCCGGTGTCGCCGGGGCCACCTGGTGTCCGGTGCGGCTCGCCGACGACCCGGTGCAGGCCGCTGACGAGTCGGGTGCACCGCGCCCGTCCGTCCTGACGGGGCGTGCCGGTGTGTCAGCGGACACCGCAGGTGCTGCCGGTGTCGCCGGGGCCACCTGGTGTCCGGTGCGGCTCGCCGACGACCCGGTGCAGGCCGCTGACGAGTCGGGTGCGCCGCGCCCGTCCGTCCTGACGGGGCGTGCCGGTGTGTCCGCGGACACCGCAGGTGCTGCCGGTGTCGCCGGGGCCACCTGGTGTCCGGTGCGGCTCGCCGACGACCCGGTGCAGGCCGCTGACGAGTCGAGTGCACCGCGCCCGTCCGTCCTGACGGGGCGCGCCGGGGTGACAGTGGAGGCCGGGCTAGGGTTCCAGGGACAGTGGCCAGCCATGGCACTACCCCCTAGCGGGCGTTTCCCGACGTAAGGCCGCCCGCCCCACGGGCTTGCCAGACAGCTGCCCGCGTGGGACAGACGTCGTGCCAGTGGTACCGCTCCTCACGGCAGTACTTGCAGCGCGGAGCCCCCTGGTTTGGTGCCCCGGTGTTCTCCCTGGGTGCGGTACGTCGGGACGGCTGCTCCCCCTGTTGCCTCGGCACTGGCTCCACGTACGGTACCAGAGCCCTGGAGACCTCGGGGGCCGCCAACATCGGTGGCGACGCACCTGGCCGTCGGGTGGGCGGCTCGCGGCTGCGACGGACAGCTTGCACGTCGCGCTCCACCTCGTTCGCCAACCGCACGAACGTCTCCAGTCCCTTGTCGGTGGCGGCCCTAAGGAATGGCCGCAGTTCGGGCAGAATCAGCTGGACGACTACCCCTAGCATGCTGCTGTCGTCCTCCCCTTCCGCCAGCCGTCGGTGGAGCCGCGCCTTAGACCTGATGAAGGCCTCCGCGCTCTCCCCCGCCTCCTGAGGCCGGCAGAACAGTGACTGTTGACACCGGGCCCGGGCACGGGCGTCGTTGAAACGCTCCTCCAGTCCGTTGGCGAAGTCACCCCACTCCATGCCGTATTCTCCGGCTGTGGTCCACCAGTCAAGGGCACACCCCCTCAGCTGATCGCACGCCTTCTCCGTCCACTCATCTGTAGGCACCGCGTATCGTGCCAGCCTGTCTCGGCATGTCCGCAGGAACTTTGCGGGGTCCTCGTGCTCCTGCCCTCCGAACTCCGGCAGCTTGAGGGTGCCGCCGGGGCGCGGTGCGACAGGGGCCGCCGGCGTCGCTGACGGTCTGTCCAGCGCGAGCTCGCACGCGCGGCACATGAATAGCCCATTCCGGAAGTTAAGGAACTCCCGGGCCTCGGTGCACGAGCGGTGCCTCACGGTGCCGCACTGGTGGCAGAACGCCACCTCATCGGGCCGCCGATGACATCCCCTCGCGCCGCACTGAATTGTAGACGTCGGCCCTGATTTTCTGTCGTCAAAGTCTGTTTTGTGCTTCCTATCTGTGTCGCAGGTACAGGTGGCGAAAACCCCTGCCGCGGCATGATTTATTGGCAACCCTGGCAGAAGGCATGCGTGGCATACTCCTTCCATGTCTATCTTTACCGCTCCGTCACGGCTCATGTTCGTGCTCCTGTTCGGCGCGTAGCAGCTGCGCAGCTGCGCCACCTGATCCGTGTGCGAGGCGCGCGGACTTCCGCTCCCACAGCCGTTATATCGCCTGACGCGTAACTTGATGCGCGTCTGGCGTGTAACTTGACGCGCGCCTATCGCCAGGTGCCCGCTCCTTTGGCTGTCTGCGCGTCGCGTCCGTTTCCGCGCGATTCCCGACTTCCTACGCGAGCCCTTACTGGTACACTAATTTGAAGTATAAAATTTGAAAAATTTGAGAAAAAATTTGAAAAATTTGAAACAAAATTTGGAAATTAATTTTTAGAAAATTAAAGCCACACTAGTCGGGCGCCAATTTGACGCCGTCCCCGCTACCTCTGAGTATTTAGACGTGATTTTGTTCAGTTCGTGATCTCAGGGAAGGTTCGGCCTTGTGGCTAGAGGTAGGGGTCAACGCAGTAGGGCCCCCCGAGCTGTTGAGGCCACTCGGGACGCCTGAATAATAACACAAAACCTCTTCAGATAGTTGGTGAATTTAATACAGCACAGCCCAATACATGGTGCTGCCCGTTCTGGCCGTAACGGTTTGCCCGACGCGACTAGTCACACGCGCAGCTCACTTCCTCAGTGGCGGCTCACGTTTCTTATGCGCGTGAGGGGCAGACTCGTATACGTGACGCGAAAGTTACAAAAGACACTCTGACATGGCACACGATATTTTGAAGCACAATACACTACACTAATACCTAGCTCTGGATAAACTGGGCTAGCAACACGTAGGCCCGTGTCTCCGGCGACTCTACGTGGTGACTAGGTGTGTCCCAGGGACTGAATCGTTATTAAGTTTGGTGGCGCACTGCAGTACGACGGTGATACATAAGCCCTGACATGACGAATTACACTTAGGCGAACAACTATTCCGCTAACACATTACACTTGATAAACTGGGCTAGCAACACGTAGGCCCGTGTCTCCGGCGACTCTACGTGGTGTCTAGGTGTGTCCCAGGGACTGAATCGTTATTAAGTTGGATGGCACGTGTCGCCTGCTGGCTGCCCCGTGCGGGCCAAAACTAAGTAGCCTGTAGGCTAGGTTGGGCGTGAAGCGCCGACGTAAAAACACATACTCTCCCCACAGTACTTACGTATGACGTAAACACTCATCTCGGAGCACTGATTGAATTAAGTTAAGTACCTCATGGTAAATTTAGGCCGACCGCGGAACTGTACAAAAGGTTGAAAAGAAATTACACTATGGAAAACTACATGTCGGTGAATGCAAAGGTTGAAGGTTCCGCGTTGCGCGCAGGCTGCCGGCCTGGTTGAGCTCTCGAAGGACACTAGCGGTGTCGCCGCGCGCGACCCCCCTCCCCCGCCAGCCCTCCCGCGGAAACGTGTGAATTTCGCGGGAAACTGAACCGGCCAGGTTCGGGACAAATCGCACATTGAAACATGATTTTGCAAAGACTTAATTATTAATTAATAAAAAATAATGTTTAATAAAATCCTGTGGAAAAACATAATTATAACAATTTGTTGTAGTGCGGCGGAAGGATATGCCACACCCGGCCGGATCCTTGCGCCGGTGTAGCACTCGTTGTATGGCGTTCGCCTCGTCGCACGAACTGCACTTTGCTGCGCGCACGGGCGCGTTCGGTGCACACGCTTTTGCGAGACGTTGATGAGGCATAGCGGTCTATGCGACAGAGGAGCATTGGCGGTCGGCGTCAACGTCATAATAAAACATTGATGAAATGATTGCATACTGTTATGAATAAAATTGAATCATTTTTATTTTAATAATAAAAGAATAAATACTTGAAATTATACTAGTAATCAGATTTTTAAAATGCAAGAATAAATTACCTTTATTGCCGAAATTGTTGTTGTAAAGGCCCGTCTACAATAGCAATGTCCTAAACTGTGTCCGAAGGACACTCGTCGCTGATTGGTTCACGTGACCCTCTGACGTCATGCGTCAAGTGGGCGAACGTCCGAACCTACCTGGTCCGAAGACATTCGTCAATTTGAACTTTTTGTCCCAACCTGTGTACTTCGGACACAGAAAAAGAATAGAAAACTCTCGATATTTGAATTTCCGGTTCCCGTTTGAAAACTTGGTGTTTGTTTTTGTTATTGAAGGAAATGGAAGGTGTTGTAAGTCAAGAAAAGCAAGACGACATTTTAATCTGAAACTACAAAGCATCAAAACAATAAACAAAACCATTTGGTTTGGCACATTTACTGCGCTATGGTAACAACTTTAGAAATCAATACATTCGGACATCGGACATCGCAATTGTGGATAGGGCAGTTTTCGGTGAGAATGTGACGTCACTCACATTCGGACTATTGTAGACGGGCTCTAATAAGCAATGAAAACCACATTAACTTTTCACTTCACTTTATAAACAGTCGACGAAACAGTTCACATGTAGATGTAAGTTGTGTGCTGCCGCTGTCTTTCTTCTCCTCGGACGCATAGGCCAATCGAGTGGAATAGAGATAGATGCGGCGCAAGCGTAGGGGAGACCCGGGCAAGTTGGACACCCTGGGCAAGATGGATTTCATTTATTTCTCAGGTATTACGCTAGATAGCAGCACTAGTATTTTTTTGTGAAAAGACTGCTGTATTGACCAGCAGAGTTGTCGCCATCATGGCTCTGTTCACATAAGACTGGGACGAGTTTTAATTATATCAAGGTAAATTTTTTTATTTTTCATGTATCAAAATGCTTTTCTATTTGACGCAGTGTTATACTATATATTTTAAAGATATTGTGTAAAATATTCCTTTTATTATTAAGCTTTCAAATGCTTGTTGTCGCAATAGTCCCGTTTGCATTGTTTTTATTAGTGAAATTTTTTGTTCCCCAGTGACGCTACTGGGCAAGATGGATAATGAAAAGTTAAGGTAGATCAACTCCTGACATATTGGATTTTTTAACTTCTCGAATTTGTTTAATGTGAAGGTACAATTTAAGTATAACTTTCAACGATTTATCAATATTTTTAACAACGTAGTATAATTCTGCCAATACATATTAATATTAATAGTTTGTTTATATAATTGAACATAAATAGTTTGTAGGCCCTAAATGTAAAACCTTTTTTATACTGATGTGGCTATATTCAAATTAAAACCATCTTGCACAGCATTGTTTACCTAATCGAAACTTTATATTTTACAGATGGTGTATACATATAAAAGGAAAAGTGATCGTGGCAGCTGGGAAGAGAAGGACATGAAAGCTGCCCTCGCAGCTGTTCAAGAATCTGGTGAAACTATTCTAAATGCTTCAAAGAGCTACAATGTGCCTTATGGTACCTTGCATCGGCTCCTGAAGAAAGGAACTGCACTGAAGTCTTTGGGGAGGTATCAGCCGGTTTTCACAAAAGTTCAAGAGTTGGAACTGAAAGAATACATTTTAAAAATGGATTCTGTTTTTTTTTTGGATTAACAAAAAAAGAATTCGTGGAACTAGTTTTTGAATTCGCCGAAGCAAACAAAATTCAACATCCATTCAAAAAAGGTTGCGCAGGAGATGACTGGTTCAAAGGTTTTAAACAGAGACATCCAGACGTAACTTTAAGAACACCTGAGCCAACATCAGTGGCTCGTGCTCGAGGGTTCAACAAGCCACAAGTAAACTGGTTTTACGATTTATATTATGACATATTAGATGAGCATAATATAAATGCAACAACACTGTTCAATGTGGACGAGACAGGAATCCAGACCACAACACCAGACCTCCCAAAATATTGTCTTCGACTGGAAAAAAACAGGTGGGAGTAATCTCTAGCTCAGAACAAGGGACTTTGAGCACTATCGTAGGATGCTGCAGTGCTGCAGGCCAATTCCTTCCACCATATTTCATATTTGCAAGAAAGAAAATGGTTGACCGACTTCTTGATGGAAGTCCACCAGGGTCTGTTGCTACCTGCAGAGATAACGGGTGGATAAATGGGCCAGCTTTCTTACAATGGCTGCAATACTTCGTCCAACAGGTGAGACCAAGTCCTGAGAAGATGGTTCTCTTGTTGATGGACAATCACATCTCTCACAAATACTATCCTGCGTTAGAGTTTGCTCGGAAGAACAATGTGGTGTTTCTCTCTTTTCAACCTCACACCACTGGCATACTTCAACCACTAGACAGAGCTGTTTAAGGACCCTTCAAGACATTCTTTGAGCAAGAAATAAACACATTCCAAAAAGCACATCCTGGAAGAATTGTGAACCAACTAGACATCGCGAGACTAGTCACTCCAGCTTTTCTAAAATCTGCATCTGCGAAAAATGCTGTTCATGGATTTTCATCAAATGGATTGTGGCCTTTCAACAGAAACATTTTCGGAGAAGAAGATTTTGCACCAGCGACAGTCACAGATCGTCGTCATCTTCTTGACGAACCAGTTCCAAGTAAGGATCAAGTTGCTGGGATCAATTTGCCAGTATCAATTTGCCAGGATCAAATTGATATGATCAGGTTGCCAGAATCAAGTTGCCAGGATCAAGTTGCAAGATCTGCAGACACACCCAAGCAGTTCTTTGAAGACATGGAGGCACGTTCCTCTAAAACAAGCCCATTTCAATTGCGGCCGCTCAAGCCGAATGTAACTCGGAACGACAAACGCAAAAGAAAATTTCAGCGATCCGAGATCCTTACAAGCACCCCACAAAAGGAAATCCAAAAAATTTCTTATCTTAAGAGTCTACAACAGACAGCACGAATCAAGAAGGCATCTTCTAAAAAAGTTGATAAGGCAAATTAAAAAAAAACCAAAAAAACCTTTTGTAGAAAAAAAGTAAATGAAGGTGAAATCAATGTTTAGTTTGCACAGAAACATATGCAGCCTCCGCTGGACAAGGAGAGTGGATTCAGTGTGGTGACTGCCAAGACTGGGCACATGAAGTGTGTACATCCTACACAGGTGTGGGAGCCTACTATTGTGATTTATGCCAAGAATGACATTGTAGAAGGCCAACGACAGTTTTTGTAACATTTGACAATTTTAGTGACAAGGTTAAATAACTATCAATTTTGCCCGAATCCATTATCCATCTTACCCAGGGGTAATGGGCAAGATGGATTTTTTTCTGACTTTCATTTTTACGTGGATTAAATAATTTTCTCATTTTTCATCTAAATTAATCTGTGGTATTTAGTTTTGTAAGTATTAGGTTAATAAATAAAGCAGTTTATCAGTCTCTATGACTAAAAGTTTCACAGGAATGGAGCCTTCAAGTTAGGCTATCCATCATGCCCGGGTCTCCCCTACAATGAGCGTAACGGGACACAGCGTAACGGAACAATGAGTGTAACGGGACACAGCATAACAGAACAATGTGCGTAACGGGACACTTTTTCGTGCGAGCAAGCGGCGTTTATCGATTTATTAGACGTCACGTCAAAAAATCTGTGAAATATGACAACCATGCAGGAAGTGAAGTTTTTTGGTGTTTCTTTTGTAGCAGTTTATAGTTAGCCATGTCTACCATAAATTACCCTCATTATCTGTAGCTAACCAGTAAGGGCCAGGTATTGAACTGCTTAGTTACAGGGCAATGTCACGCGGAATTAAATAGGCAAGCGTAAAAAAGAGAAGGTGTCTGAGCGAGGAGTGTTGTATGGGACAAAAAAAAAATGCTGTCATGCAGGGGTTTGGAACCTGAGTGTTGCAGACCCGGGCTGCGATTGCCAGCGGGAGGGCGGACCGACCCAGCAACACCCAGAGGGCAAGGCAGGCCCGGCAGGCGGGCGGTCCCACTGACGCCAGGGGAAGCCTACAACTCATGTAGTTTCGGTTCCCTGCAAGAATTTCCGAAGATTTCCGAAGTTTTGCGTTTTGGTATTAACGCCACTTCAGCCGCTAAATCAGAAGTTTCCAATGAAAATAAGCATGTTGTGACTGACCTAACCTAACATAACCCTTAGATTTTTTTTAAATTTCAATTTTTGAGAGAAATCCGAAGTTGCACGAACGTGGTAGGGAACAACCGAAACTACGCGAGTTGTAGGCTTCCCCTGACGCCAGGCGCGGCCACGGATAGCACGAGTGCTCTCGGCGGTGGACGGACAACCAGCCAGCTGCGGCGAGGCATCGCCCAGGCTCTACCTCCACAGTTGTGTGTCCTTCAAGCCCTGACGGGCGGAGTGGTTCCTCTAGAACTTTGACAAGTCGGTTTCAGGCGCGCTTCTTCGTGACTACCGACGATGGAAGCAAGGATGGCCACAACCTCTTCGTAATTCCATCCATGTCCAGTTCCGTAGCGCGCGCACTAGTCCACAGCTGCAGTTCGCACACTTTGTATTTTTTCAGCGTCGAAGAAAACCGCTTCAGTCTGTTTGAGCTTGATGACGGGAACAGATGCCGGTTCCCGAAACGTCGCACCTTTTTTTTTTTGTCGTGGAAAACCTACTGTGTTCGTCGGCGCTGTCGTCGTTGTGTTGACCTGTTTTATTTTCATCGTTGTGTTCGTATGTTTGCCGCGTTGTCCGGGTTTCTGTTGTCCGTATGAATTTACTGTTATTGTTGAAACTGTCTCGTCCGTTGTTAGCCCACTGTGTTTCGTCTGAGCTGTTATTATTTTTTTATGGCTAAATTCCTTCCACGGAATTCTTGTGCTGTCTGATATTTTTTATGTTTGGCTGTGTTCATCTGTGCTGTCGTCGTATTGTACACAATACCTGTTTAGGTTCATAGTTGGGTTTATTTGTTTGGCATAAGCTAGTTTGGGCTTGTTTTCTTTTTGGTTTATGTTTTCATTTTTATTTCTTATTTTGTCTTTATGAATTTTTTCCACGACAAACAGTGCAAAACTGCAATGGCGTATGTCCAAAAAAAAAATTTAATTGAATCAAAATTACCCATTGCATTAATCATTTAAAGAAAACTCGTTTCTGCTGCCCCTTCCCCCCCGATTAGTGACACAACGACCCACCTAGCGGGCCAGTTGGTGGGCGGACTGCTGTTCAACACTCACAGTGAGCCCTGTATGGATAATAGGTCCGCCATCCGCGGGGCGAGCTCTGGTCGAGAACTAGAGCCCAGCGGCAGACATGAACCGCGGCTCCAGCGATGTTGTAAATAGCAAATGGGTGCGCAGGTTGCCTTACCGCCGCGGTCCTGGTGGGTTCCACCGTCACACGCAAGTGCAGCAAGGGCTCCGAGAACCTGATGGGAGACCAGGGCTCTAATAGCAGGTTTTCCGTTTGGAAACACAGGCCTTCTTGATTAAATAAGCAAAAAAAAAAAAAAAAAGTTTTCTCAATAATTTTTTTTTGCAAAGTGTAATTAAAGTTCTGCATCAATATAAATAAAAATTTAAACGTGAGTTCATTAAAAATATTCAATCTTAGAAAGTTCTTCACCAGTTGCTTTGAAATTTTGAAACAAAATTGCATTCGATTACGCGCGTGTTTTTAATACATATGACAGGTAAAAAGATAGCTATAACAAAGATGGATGTTTGTGTGTTCGTCTTCTGTTTTGCCAAGATAAGATAGGAATACATAGACATAAAGATATAGAGCTAAAAAGAGATAGAGTGAGGGATATATAGCTAGATAGAGATGTAAAGATATATACATAGAAGGTTAGACTGAGATATAGATATAAACATAGACACAGAGAGAGAGAGAGCGATAGAGTGATGTGAAGTTATATGGCTTAATACATATGTTTATAGAGATAGAAATGTAGATAAATTTTAAATATAGATAAATATAGATCTGTTAATAGAGGAACATATATATAGCTAGAGAAAGACATCCTTTGTATTTGTGTAGCCTACCTACTTTAGACAAATTACTAAAATTGGAAAGAGGCATATCAACGCACACCGGACTTTATCTAGTACACAATATAAAAGTGAATTCGCTGCGGACAGGATTCGAACCTGTGCGGGTAGAACCCATTGGATTTCGAGTCCAACTCCTTAACCACTTTTTTTTTTTTTTTTTTTTAATTAGTTTATTAGTTTATTGTGATATCATGTGCATGTACATAACATTACAGCTCACATCAGATTACAGTCAGCACAAATGGGTTACACGATACTGATACCTCGCCCCTGCGGATTAACACAGTCCCACACCATCTGTACAAATTTCAAAACATGAAAAGGTAATGTCCAAACCTCCTTCTTAACGTATTGTTTTTTACCATAGACCATCTGTCACGTCGTAGCTGGGATATGAAGTCCCGCAAGAAGTATGGCACTTGAGTTTTGAGCACAAAAGCTATCAAATTCGCCATCAGCCACACAGCCGCCCGCCTCTTCACGGTAGGGAAGGCCGTGATGTCGAGGTAGCACATGCGGTCCGCGCACACGTCCCGTGGAGGTAGGCAGAGCAGTCTGGAAAGTTTGGTTTTACACCACTCCCACAAGGGGCGCGAGAATGAGCAAGCACATATGCGATGGAGGGCGGTGTCACGGTAGCCACAGAGTTCGCAGTGGTCATCCTGGGATAACGCAATGCGTTTCTTGCGATAAAGGGTGGGTGTCAGGTCGTTGACAAATGTGAAAGCTTCGGCACGGAGATGAGTAGGTAATTCAGGATCAGAAACGTTTTTCCATATGTTCAGCCAACGCAAAGAAAGGATCTTATTCTGAATATTCGGCACAGAGGGTGTTGCTCGTCGCTGGAAACCATACAGTTGTCTTGTGGAGACATGCGTACCTTCGGGAAGTTCGGAAATCGTCGTGCGAAGGTGATCGGCGGCGGACTTGTAGTGTCGGGGTAGGCGCTCCCTGGCGCCCCATGCGGCTGTGTACAAAGCCGAGGAGCGACCACCCTGTAAGACACGTTGTATGACGCATTTCTGGAACAAGGCTCGTGCTTTTTGCTCATGCTCAATGAGCCCGAGACCACCTTTACTGACAGGCATCGTCAGCTGATCGCGGCTGACCTTGAAGAGGAATCCTTTCCAGATAAACCATCCAATGTATTGCCTGATTTGAGCTGCAATCGCAGCTGGCATGGGGAACACCTGTGCCATGTACCAGAGTTGTGAAAGGGAGTACATGTTAACGATATATACACGTTGGATGATGTTGAGGTTTCTAAGGTGTGACTCAAGCAGGCTACCACGAACATTCCGCACCACTCCGTCCCAGTTCTCTTGAATGGTATGACCGATGTCACCCGTGAAAAGTATTCCAAGTGTCCTGATCGCATCCGTAGACACGAATGAATGCTGTGGCACAATCACACCTGGCGCTGCTTTCAGATTCAACACTTTGGTTTTCGCGAAGTTGCATTTTGCATGCGTTGCCTTGTGGAAGGCCTCAAGAATAGCATGAGCGGCCGTGAGTTCATGGTCACTACGCACAATGACCGTAACATCATCTGCATACCCAATGCACGTTAAAGGATTCCCTTGAATACTCAGTCCTGAGAGAGTAGAGTTAAATTTCCTTATAAGGGGCTCAATATAAAGGACGAAAAGTACCATCGAGAGCGGGCACCCTTGTCGGACAGAGGAGCGAATCGGAAATTTGTCACCAAAACAACCATTGATGGACATCTTCGAGGTTAGGTTCTCACGGAACGTGCGTAGGACAGCTCGAACTGTCGGAGGGAAGCAAAGGTGCTCGAGCACCCTGTCGAGGAAGCTCCATTGCACCCGGTCAAAGGCCTTCTCAAGATCAATGTTCAGGAGGGCGACAGCGCCCGGCGTTGTGCGCGCCAGGAGCTGCACATCGCGGAGCGCAGAAGTGCCATGTGTGATGGACGTCCCCTGCACAATACAATGTTGGTCCGGCCCGATGACATCAGACAGCGCTGATTTAATACGATTGGCATACACCCGTGCGATGATTTTGTAGTCAGCACACAGAAGCGTGATAGGCCTATAGTGGGCTACTTCACGTGGCTGTGGTACCTTGGGTATGAGCACAATGATTCCCTCTGTTTGCGTGCTGCACAGACGCCCTCGTCGAATGACCGTGCGCGCCATTTCGCAAAATTCCTCTCGAATCGTTGGCCAATAGTGCTGGTAGAATTCGTAGGGGATACCGTCCACACCAGGGGATTTGGTTTTTGGGGCCCTCCGAACGATGTGTGTGATCTCTTCGTCAGTTGGGTCGGCCTCCAGATGGTGCTGTGCTATGTCGTCAAGGCTGCTGTCATACACATCGAGGAATGACGTCCCTTCATCATAGTCAATGTCGTGGTCCGCATAGAGTTCCTCGTAACTACTTGTAAATGCTGCGAGGATGGTTGTGGAATCCCTTACGACCGTGCCATTCGCGTCCACAACCGAGCTGATGTGCCTTCGTGTACGCCTCTTCCGATCTCGCATGAGGGAGTGAATGCTAAGCCTTTCTTGCTGTAGCGCACTCTTGGTGTTATTGAATACAATGCGACTTTCCATGTTCGCTCGGTGTATGGCGATGATCCGTTCCTTAAGGCGACGGGCTTGATCCCTCGGATTGGTAACTGCGGTTGGATGCGTACTTAATTCCCGCAGGGCCCTCTCGTGCAAATAGAGAAGGGAGTCCTGCTCCCGTCTACAACGCCCGCCATGGTGCTTAAATAATTTGGCCAGACCTGGTTTGACGCAGCCATCCCACCAATCCGCTGTGTCCGCGTACCTCTGTTTACATCGCAACCAATGAGACCAGCGCCGATGAAAATCATTGTCCACTTCAGTTTGACCCAACAAGCGTGTTTGTAGTCTCCAGTAGTTACGCCCAGGTGTGGGTGAAACCTCCGGAGCAGCCACAGTACAAACGACCATGTAATGATCTGTGACAGCCACTGGCACCACATCATATGATCGCGCGTTGTGTCGATGCGTGCGGGACATATAAAACCTGTCTAGGCGCGAACTAGATGAATAGGCATGAAAGGTGTAATGTGGTGTGGGTACTTGAAGAATGGCGACCATGTCCTCCACATCAATGGCAGTAACGAGCTCATGCAGTGCCGTGTTAATGGGGTAGTGTCCACCAACGTGATCACTGGGTGTAATTATACAATTGAAATCTCCACCAAGAATAAGACCCGTGCCATCATTCCTTATAAATGGAAGGATTTCCTGGCGAAAAAATTCCTGGCATTCTGTTCGACGCTGAGAGCCAGAGGGGGCATAGACATTCACACATTGTCCGATAATGCTCCTGCCAGTAGCGCTGGAGGGATTGAGCGCTATGAGTGTGCCAGAGATTATTCTCCCAGATGCGTGCGCTCTGATGTGCGTGAGTTCAAGATGGTTCTTTGTGACAACAATGGTTCCTCTCCCTTGAGGGCCGATGTTGGGGTACACATTATATTGGTCAAAATATGGTAGCCGCTCTAGCGCACACTCTTGTAAAAATAGTACGTCGATAGCGTGCGCACGTACAATGCTGTGTAAAGCATGAAATTTGAAAGGAGCTTCAATTGCACAAATGTTGACAGTGGCAATTGTTAAAACTCTAGTCATCCGCTACGTCTTTGCTACTAGCTACGTCATTCCCTCCCCCACTCTGTTCCGTTATGCTGATCGCGCCCCCCTTGATTTGCTCGATCGCATGCTGGGCAATGCGGAGTGAATATTTACGCTGTGAACGCGGGCTGTCCGGTAGGGCGGTGTCGCGACTTGGACTGCGACTCGCATGACGGGCCTTTTTGTCCTTGCGCCCGCTCGGGGGCCGTTCACGCCCACCGGACTTTTTGCCTGAGCGGGGGTTGGTGGAGTGCGCCTCCTGTGAGCATTCGGACATTCCGTCATCCTCCATGTCAACGGGCGTATCGAGTCGTATATCCGGGGCGGGCATGTCCTGTTGAGTCGGAGCAAGAGGTGATGCGGTAATGGTGGACAGCAGAGTTTTGAGTGGGACCGCCTCATAAGGCCTCTCCTCCCTGTCTTCTGACGTCAGAGTTTGTGCCGGTGGATGTAAGCTCGCCCCAGAGGTGGTGGGCCGGTCCCGCACTTCGTGCGGTTCTGTCGAGCGACTGCTCTGCGCGCCACTCTGCAGTGTCTGCGCCCACGTGCGCGGCGCGCCCGACCGCTCGCGCGGAAGAGTGGGGCAGGCCGCGCGGTGGTGTCCCGCCTGCGAGCAGTGACTGCAGGTCTGGAGTTGTCCGTCATACACTACGAACCCGTGATGCCCATCGACGACCAGCTGTGAGGGAATATTTTGATTGAGTTCCATTTTCACTATTCGTACCCCTGTCTTGGCTTTGAACTTGCGATACACCCCCCACATTTCGTCCACGCACGTGTGTATCTTTCCGTACGGAGTGAGCGAGTAAACAATCCGTTCATTTGGTACTTCCACGGGAATGTTTACGACCCTGACGGTTTTCAGGTTGTCTAGCGCCAGTTCTATGTCTACTTGTAGTGACTCACCGCTCGCTGCGTGTATCTGAGACGTTCCGCCGGTCTCTCGGATGATCCTCTCGCAGTGTAGTAGTGATGTCAACTTCACAAAGATGCACCGTTGGCGTCCGTCGACCTGTACAGCAATCACTTCGTCATCCTGCAGCCCAAGGGTCTCGTCGAGCCATCGGAGTAAGTCCAACGCGAGCGGTTTGGTTTGACACTTCACGCGAAGGGTATTCACTCGTGGGGTCGGTTGGCAAGTCGCCATGATGGTCCTGCGAAAGTCAGTAAGAAGCCTTTAGAATACGTTACGTGTAAGCCGCACGACACTTAACTCGCTCTCGCACTAAACCAGGAGAGTAACAGCGCACGAGACACGTCGCGTCGCACACGTCCGCTCACCACGCGAGCACGGGGCGGACTGCCACTCGGACACCGCAGCGTTGACAGTATGAACCATATTACAGTAATGAAAGCAAATGATTATGTAATGTACCAACATGTTTGGTTGAAAATTAGAAAACTTTACTTTAGAAACCAATATGAGCAAACAATTGGCTGCCTTCAACATTACCAAGTGATTTTGAAAAATATGTCTCTATAACTTAACATACTTATATAATTACTAGCAGAACCCGACAAACATAGTCCTGTCAGTGTTTATTTTATTTACCTCTATTAATATAAAGTGGATGGTTTGTATGTAATCTAGAATCTATAAAGCGTTTGAAATGGTATCCCATTTTAAATTCACTAACCAAATAATTATCACATTCATAATCAGTATTTGTTGTTACTGAGGATTGAGGGCAGTAAAAATCACAATATACCAATTTTCAGGGCGATTGGTTCAACGGAATAAAAATTGCTACGCTGCAGCGCTATCTAGAACGAATTATAGCATAATGAATGCAGACGTAATTCCTGTGTATGTTTTATTTTATTTTTTTATATCTAAAAAATAATGGTCTGCATTTTACCCAGAATCTGTAATGCATAATAAAATAAATTTGAAAAACGAAATATAACTTATAGAAATAAGATTTTATTATATTTATTGGTAAAAACTATAGACTTTCTTTTAACAATAATTCACTTTATTTTAGTTTATGCGTTGAAGCGCCATCTAGCGGCGAGTTACGAAAAAAAAAAAAAATAGCATAGAAACCTTCTCCACGAAAAAACACTTCGATATGCTAACTTTCATGGCGATCTGTCAAACGTTGTCGTAGTTTATCGACGTTATATATACATACATACCAAGATCAAATTTTATATATAGATACAGCAAAAATGTTTAAAACGTTTACTGACCCAATTTTTCAAATAGATGTCTCCTCTTTACTCATTGTCTTATATGATAAAAGTCATTTGGAACACTAAAATGTAAAAAAAAAAAAACCGTTTCCGAAGGTAAATGGTTTTAAATGGCATGCCTGACATTTGGTAGGCCCAGTCTAAATCCATGCCCAAACCATAGAGAAAGTACGTTCGTTCTCTTACATTTTCACCCACACATGTCCACTCTTATCGATAGCTATCTCTAGAGGGAGGGAATGCGAAAATGAGAGTGAGAGACGATATTCACTCGCTTCATCCTCATGTCCAAGTACAAGCCAAAACTCTATACTTGCTAAACATAATTGTCTGTTTTTTTTTTTTAAATTTAATATATAATTTTTGTGTTTCACTGATCTTGATTGAGCAAAACGTGCGTTTGTTTTCTCCGTGTGCTCCTGATTATTCCTGTCAATATTTTGTCGGTGTCCTCAAAGTGTTTCTTGATATTCCTTTCTATATTATGTTGGTTTTCTCCTTGTGATCCTAGTTATTCCTAACGAGACTTCTGCTGCTGTTCGAGTGCTTTTGGGTATTCCTGAGAAAATTATCACTCCATGTATTTTTTTTTTTTTTACTGAGACAAGAAATTTTATTCAGAATTTTTTTTAGCTATTAAATCTCTGTTACTAAATCAGCACTTTCAATATTTTTTATTGCTATGCCTTGAGACAGCTGAGAGAGAAACTCAATCATGCAATACGAACTTCTTTCTCCTTGATGTTTAGCGAAGCCCTCCATTTCTTGAGATCTTGAGAGAGTATCCTGTATCCAACAGAAAAAACTGCGACTGTATGTACAACATATCGAATAAAATATTCATTTCTCAAAATATTACTTTGACTTAAAACAACTGAGAAACGATATCATTCTAGTCTTGTAGCCTCGTAAGTTTGTAGATAAATGTTGTTGAAACTGTTGGAGCCTCATATTCTCGTAGTCTCGTAGCTTTGTAGCTTTGTAGTTTTGTAGTTCTGTAGCCTCGAGTCTCTTAGCCACTTAGTCTCGTAGCCACATAGTATTGTAGTTTAGTAGTCTTGTAGCCGTGTAGCATCGTAGTCTCGTAGTCTCGTAGTCGAGCTTATAGTCTTGTAGTCCTGTAGCATCGTAGTCTTGTAGCTTGTAGCCTCGTAGCCATTTAGCCTCGTAGCCATGTAGCCCTGTAGTCTTGTAAACAAATGTGGTTGAAACAGTTGGAGCAGTTGGATCCTACTGTATTTGGCGATCCTATCCTACTGAAATGATCGAATCCTACTGAGTTAATTTTTCCTGTAAATGTTTGCCATTTTCATTAAATGCACGTAGTCAAATCAGTAGTATCGTATCCTACTGTTGAGATAGAATCAAACTAATTAGATCGTATCCCTCTGATAAAATCGTATTCCTGTGATAAGATCGTATTTTACCCCGTTGAATTATCGTCCAAATATTCGTCCTTTTCGTTAAATGTTATTTTTTTTGGTCAAATGTGCATTGACAAGTCTGTATTAAAGACATGATTGGAGTCGTGATTCAGAGATGCTTGGTCTATAAGCCTGACATTGAACATGACCTACTTAAAATGTTCGCCGATTATCAACGAAAAATACCTCTTGGTACGGAGATGCTTGGTCTACATGTCTGGCATTGTACATGACTTGAATAAAAGGTATCCTGTACATAGTACCGAAATATTACACCTCTTAGTTACTGACTGTATGTGCCTGACCACCAAATGGACTCACCAGTCCAATCTATCTGACGTGCCTGTCCACAAAAGGAGACGCCTAGCCAACAACTGGATGTACCTGGCCACCGACTGGATGTGTCCGTCCACCAACTCGCCTTTTTAGCCTGATAAACCGATTGTTGTGTCTGTCCAACCTATCTGATGTGCCTGGCCACAGACTGGAGGTGCCTAGACAACAACTACTTGGACGTACCTGGCCACTGAATAGATGTTCCTGGCCACCAACATATCGTGTTAGCCGGACCATAGACTGGAAGTATCTAACCACCAACTGGAAGAGTGTCCAGCCAACAAACTGAATGTGACTGACCCCTAAATACGTGACTAAACACTGAACAGACATGCCTGGCCACCTAATGGGCGTACTTTGCCACCAACTCGATGTGTCTAGCCAACAATCGGTCTCGTGCCTGATCGCTGACTAGACATGCCTAGCTGATGACTGGACATGTCGGCCACAAAACTGAATGTAACACGCCACCGATCACGTTGCCTGGCTAATGAATAGACGTGCCTAGCTACCAACTGGACGCGTCTTGCCACCTACTGGATGTGCGTTTCTGGACACGGAATAGACGTGCCTGGCTACAGACTGGGCGTACTTTGTCTCCAACTTAAAGTGTTAGCATTACCAACCTACTGATTTGTATATCCAACCTATCTGACGTTACTACATGAGCAATAGGATGTGGCTGGCCACCGACTGGACGTGTGTAACTACTAATTGGACGTGCCTGGTTAATTGACTGTCATGTGGAAATGCTCTGAAAACACATGTCGTCATGTTAAGGAATCGCTTCCCTTCTAAGAGGCCTTTAGAAATCGAGAACTGATATAATTTCCTTGTTTGTACTTCTAGAAATTATGTAATAAATTGTTTATTTTTAATTTTTTTCTCCAGTAAATGTTAAATTGAAATCAATGAATAATTTTACCCGAATTTTTTTGCATCGAGCAAGGACCTAATCAAAAATAGGAATCGATCGAATCAAGCAGAAAAATAATTAAATTTTTTTTGAGGATTTTTAGATTTTTCCGAATTTCTAGCTTAAAAATTACAGATTTTCAAGATGGCGGCCACGATGTATAGACAGCTTACTGGCAGCTGAGAAATG
This sequence comes from Bacillus rossius redtenbacheri, assembly GCF_032445375.1. Classification (NCBI taxonomy): domain Eukaryota; kingdom Metazoa; phylum Arthropoda; class Insecta; order Phasmatodea; family Bacillidae; genus Bacillus; species Bacillus rossius. The sequence continues at coordinate 40,110,993 of NC_086333.1, read as the reverse complement.
TTTTAGCAGTTTTTAGGATATTTAATTATTTTTTAAATAAGAGTTTTTGACATAAAATTACTTTTTTTTGTATCAAGCAAGAATCGAACCAAGGACAAAATCGATCGTATCAATTGGAGGCTGGTCCTAAATGAGGAATTTATAGCTCATTTGTTTTTATTCTTCAGCATATTTTATTAAAATATTTTTTTACCTAAAATTTCAAGTGTTGCATCGATCAAGGATCGAACCAAGAACTGAAATCAACCGAATCAATAATAATTTTAATAAAAAAAATTGTAGATTTTTTTGAATTTATAGTTTAACAATGACTGATTTTCAAGAAAAATTGTATTTCAAGATGGCGGATGTGGAGTCATCTAAAATGGCCGCCGACATCCTGATCATAAACCACGAGCGGCGAACACGCTCGAACATTGTCGATTCCTCACGATTGGTAAGCCACAACTGAGTAAGCCAAGCCGTAGTCCCATAAGAATAACATGGGGCCAGACTCTGCCATTTTATACTAGGTACTTCTGTTAGTAAAATTGCACACTTCACTCTCCTCCGTCGTATCCAATGATTGTAATATGTGACGAAGTTGTAATATTATACTGATATCTCACCATGCGGATCAAAGTAACGAGTGGTTCCTGTCGTAACAGTCACACACTCCCGGTCAGGCATATGGTGATACGGCGGCGGCTCCCTCGCGATCTTGATCTTTATTTTTAAAACAGTTCAAAAATGACACCAGTGATGTTATTAGGAAAGTTTTTAAGTTTTGTATACACGTGTGTCGACAATTAAAAAGAACATAAGGTGCCACAAAGCCTAATAATAAATTTAAGTTGCCTTCTGAAGATGAACTTATAGTAGCCTACTTACATAAATTCACGAAAAAACGCGTAAAAAGAAAAATATCAAAACACACACGGTGGTCGTCAGAGACCATGGAAGAGTGCCAGAGAAAGTACTCTCACAAACAAACCATTCTTTTTTCAAATCGTGCGTATGAGCCACCACCGCACTTGAACTAAAACTCAAATTTTAAAATTGCATTGATCTTATTGGATCTTCACAGACAAGCTATAAACTTGACTTTTTGTAGCCATGTTTATTTTTTTTAATTTTGCTTATTCGGCAATCGTAAAAACTGCAGGTATTTTTTTTCCAGCTATGCCATAAAATAGTTTTTTTTTAAGGAAGTACTCTTGGTCTGTGTATGGTAGCTCAACCATAAGTTGATACTAGTTGTGTTGCTGTATTAATAAATGAATTAGGACATCGTTGAAATAGGGATCACTAGAGGCTATCAGATGTGTTGAGATGGAAATGGAACATTTATTGAACGAATGGGTGGGGGAAATTGAAGAACCCCGAGAAAACCCAATCACTCAAGGTAAGATACACCACCTTTTATAAATCCTGTTTTTCTCGCCGGGAATAGAAACTGGATCGTCTTGTTAGAAAAAGTGATAAAACCACTCTTCCACCGTGGTGCTGCGGCCAGTAAGTAATTAATATAGTTAAAGTTATCTGCACTTCGCAAAGCTTGTTGGAGTAAATTATATAATACTGACAAAACTTATTTGCCTTCCCTAGATTAGATGAATTTATTCCCTTTGCTTTGCAAGGACGAAAAAAATAAGTTTCAGTAGAAAATACAGTTACGCTCTAAACTTCTAAACTTGATCAGTTATTTAAATATGTGTAATGTTAGTAATTTAAGTGTCTTTGAACGAGTTGTTGTTGACTGGTGAGTTATCGTCAGTCACTGTCAATTTTTTTTATTTATGTAAAGAAATAAACAGTGTCAACAGTGGAAACTCACGTATAAATGAATGAACTAGTCACTGGAGTGAATAAAAAAAATGGATTTGAAACGGAACCATTTTAACATACTTTTCAATTAAATTAACACTAATCTGGAGCATTTCACAATACTGGTCACACACTTGTCTACTTTGTCACGCAGACACAAACTAGACTAGGTATATCGTTACCTCAAGCAAATTTATATATATATATATATATATATATATATATATATATATATATATATATAGTAAACTTCAGTCAGCCAAGTAAAGAAATTAATTTTCCGCCTTCGACAAGAATTTCAAAGTTGCTGCCACTGACTATTCTTCGGAGATTCCTATTTGACGTAAGAGAAAACGTTTGTTAAGAAAAAAGTGGGGTATGGCTGTGTCATGGTCACGGCCGTGGGTTGTACGTGAATACGTGTACGCAACAGGTAATATTTTAATATTTTCTATACAAAATATAAAACACGCTATTTATGTATGCTATAATCATGTTTCATTTTTTTACTTTAACACCATATATATTCTTTGTAACTAATTTACACTAATGTTTTATATATGCAATCGATAGATTTTGACGAGAGCTGACGATTGAAGCCCAAATAAACGTCGTAGCTTCTCTGAGTCAAACGTTATACTAAATGGAAATCTCGAAACGCAGCAAAATGACCTCAAAATGGCGGCGTTTCCCCCTCCACTGCGCGTGATGCGTCACAGTCCTCACTAGCGTAACGAATTCTATGATCATTTAGCTATCCAGTGGTGTAATTAAATTTTGGATGGAGATGATAGATATGTAGCTGCAACACCAAACTGTATCCCCCCGATTTTGTTATCATTCGTTTTTTGAATTGCCGCCCACTATGGAAGCAATTTTAAACGCGTATTCACGTCAAAATTTTTTAAGTTTGTATTGATAAAGGTTACATGAAGCTGTGCGCTTTCTGCCGAACTGCACGACGTGAAGAGTTCACGCGTTGTGTTCGCGTTTGGGCAAACCAAAGCTACGTCACGGGTGTCTATTGAAATGACCACGCAATCTGCCGCAGTTGACCTTACTTCACGTCTGTCTCGGACATGGGTTGAAATGTGGGGCTAGGAGACGAGAGAAACGAAACAACCTTGAAAATAATTTTTTCTTATAGCATGGCGACCATCTGTGTCACAGAGACCTTCAGTAAATTGTTTTCTGATTTTTCTCATCTGTGGGCATGAACATCTTTCGACCTTTCACCGATCTTGTTCCTGAGCCCAACAGAGTCTGAGAGCAACTTAACCCAAAAGCTGAACGTCAGAATGTTCACAATACATTAAATTTTGAAACTCACGGTTATCTGAGATTCCAAACGATAAACTCCACTAATTTACCTTCATCTAAACGTACGATGAACTGGCAACTAGATACGTGATGAAAATTTTTATGCATTTAAAAATTTACTTAAATAACTTTGGGTGGTTTTATCATACAATAATGTGAAGAAAAAATTCCTATCAATTAGTACAACAATGCATCGCAAAACTTTAGGTAAAATGTTTGTTTAAGTCACTTTTTTGGTTTGTTTTCACTTCACACATTATTAATCTATGTTATTACTAGTGGTTATGCTTGTATATTATATTACTAGTAAAATAAAGAAGAGTAATATGAGGCTGAGTGCATGAGAAAGCTTTAGAATTCAAACGATTTTTGACCAAAGAACAATGCGTACGGAAGATACAGGCCTACAAGATGTTCGGAAACTCTTGGGCGTAATTTAAATGGGTGGCATGTACGATTCCATAATCATGATAGGACATACGTGTCAAGAGACTGGACGTGTGTATATGTAGACGGAGGAAACAAAGCACTTTGCGCACAGTCTGCTTTTACACAGTGGTAAAATGAATTATGGGATTTATATGACGGGAAATTTATACTTGAAACGCATTAATTAATACTTATTAACCTAATTGCTTGTCTGCAGCGCTCTCGATACGCCTTGGGTGAACCTGGGCTAGTAATAAAATAATAGAAATTTTTTTCACCAATCATGTATAACCTGCCAGATTATATGATTCGGTCGGTACCTATAGGAAAACATATTACTCTATAAAACGACTTGATTATGTTTAGAACAATTATGTTTTTCCTGGAAAGTGAAAAAAAAATCAATGAAATAATGTTGGCAGTAGGAAGTTATACTTATTCAAGGCTAAGATAACAATGATATCATGGATTTGGTTTTTTCCAGGCTAGACTCAACTCCGAACCTTGTTATTGTAGTGTGATTGCCTGATACAAAGGTCAGAAGATTGAATTGGGTGACACGTGATTGAATCAACCCTTCTACTCCTTGCATTTCAAAATGACTGAAACTAGATCCCATCTATAACTTTCTACCAGATGTAATTCAAAACTGTAAAATATTTTTCATGGACAATCTAATCAATATAATTTATGGGAAAAGTGATTTTACCCTATTGATTGTCGTAGAATTTTGAAAAATATTTTCTTATCTTATGTTGCATATGGGAGAGGTTGTGGTAGGTAGTGGTGTGTTTTATGTTTTTTACATGTTTCTGTGATACTGAATATTTGTTTTAATATTTGGCCAAATAAATGGTGCACTGCATATTATTCACAGCAAATTTAATATCTCAAGAGCAATAATACTAAGCGTTAATAGAGACACTGAAAAAAGTGTTTTTTTTGCAGTGTATAGTTTCATGGTAATTTAACAATTAACAAGTAATAATGCAATAACTATAAATACCGGTACATAACATTACAAACACTCCCATGAAAACGGCCAGGAGACTACTAAACCTTCCACAGACACTCTCTGCCAACATCAATGGAAGCTTACAAGCAACCTGACATCGTTATACATACGTGAACATAACCTAAATTATTTAAAAACACTTTAAAAGTTTATAAACATAATTTCTATCCCTAATATTAACAATATATATTTTTATTTCTATGAACCAGTATTCAATATCAATCACTAAAGTATAAGTAGAGACCGGAAAAATTCGCGATTTCAGTGACCTATAGGATGGACTCCATGATCCTCTATGCACTCGGGCGAATTGCATCTGCTCATTGGTTACTGACCTGCAGCACCTGTTAACTGGAATGCTCGTTATTCGCTACTTCTTTTGTTTACATTTTTTCATTGGCCCAAAGTCCTTCAGATATAGGTACTGTGGTCCAATCACCGAAGCAGGAAAATTGCAATCTTTTTGGATTCTAGCCTATCGTGAAATGAAAGCGCAAATTTTTCAGGTCTTAAAGTATAAGATCTCATACATAATTTTTATTTGAATATAGCGTTATTTTCATCCCGTGAAAATTTCGTCGAATAGCGCGCACGCATCGTAAAAATTCAATCTCATAAATTTTTCATAAGGTGACTAAAGAAGTATAACTTTAAGAAACAGAATGTAAAAGCTACCAAACATAAAAAAAAAAACTTTCTTCAACGTAGACTAAAGAAGAAAAAAAAACTTAAAGTACGATTGTAATTTCCTGATGAAGTGTTGTTTGATGGTGACTGCATGATCATGTCGTCGACACACGGATATAATTTCTTGCAGCGGAGCAGTGACGGGATGCTTGGATGTCTGTGACGGTAGTCGGCCTGGTCGTGGCAGCGGCGAGCCGCAACTCTGGACTCCAGGCCTGTGCTCGGGCGCGTGACGTCATCAAGAACGGTCCTTCGCTCCGGCCCTGCGGCGCGCCTGTTTCACAACGATGCATCTACTGTTTGCTGTTCCTATCTTCCTGTCTCACTGTTCAGTCAGCACGCATCACATTGCAGCAGCTACTGCATTATAATTTAACTAGTTAAATTATGTGATTTAACGGCTGGGTGACCAAATTCGCCGCCTGAGTATTGGAGTGTTCTATGTCCACTTTTTAGGTTTATTATGCCATGGACATGAAATTAATATTAGTATTCATTTGTACTATAAATGAACGCACATAAAAATGTTTGTTCTTAATTTAAGATCAATATTATTTTGTTCTATGTCATGATATTCATAGTTGTTTGAACTTTCAAATGCTCATATCTCAGTTCCGACTTCAATGGACATAGAACACTCCAATTATCAGGTGACGAAATGCAGTAATATATCGCAGGGGAAATCTTCGACATACACAATCTTTACGTGTCTGAAATAGTTTTAGAACCACGTCTAGAAGGCGTATGCGACATACAGATAAAATTTAATCTTATAATGTTGTTTAAATTAATGTCTTAAGCATAAAAATATGCGCGGCTTCTAAGATGAACGCCACGAAAAACGAATGAAAGCTTTTCATTACTGTAAGAGAAAATAGGACTGACTTATACAACAATACAGATATTAACTAAAAATCCTTCCTCCCTTCCACTTTTCACTTTTCCTACGTGCTGTGGTAAATTTTTCCCGTGCAGCAGAGTTAGTTTTGTAACTAAAACAGTTACAGACTTCTTTATCACAGCAGCAAGCTTCGCAAGCAAACTATGATTTATTTAGTTTAATGAATTTTAGGTCGCTTGTCAAGAAGCTAGTTCAGTGATAAAAGTAATTCAAACCAAAATTTGTACATTACTTTTATTCTTCGTAAACTGTTTCGACTCTCAGGCTTGTGTCGACAGAATGTTTTAGAAAGTAAGAGAATAAGCAAACGAATTTTTTTTTTAGCATGGCACTGATTCCAGAAGTGATAAGGATCCAAATGGCCTTTTAGCCTATGACTAAATAAACAGAACACAAATAAACAAATAATTAAAAAACATATTCTAATAAAACATAACTTTATAAAATTCAATTAATTAATTGCAGAAGACAGCTTTGTTTATACCGAACAAACTTCTAACATAAAATTCACAGTACGTTGTGACAATACAAACAGAAATATTAATTTCTTACTGCCCTATTACAGTTTCTGGAGTTCAGTGAGTAGTATATTTCAGCAGTTATTGTTCTCATGGTTAAATGTAAACATCATCTTCGTACGGCAGTGCACCAGCTGTTACGTACCAACTACATTTTTACCTTTGTAATCAAAATATAGTTTCAAGTGAATTTGGTCTACCAAAACAAAAACAAAAAAAACTAGAAAACGATTTTTTCTTGTTAGTAAATTATACTTGCCCTATAGTGTTTCAAGAATGTATAATCTTATTGTTCTTCTTGATGGACGGGTATATTTTCTTTATTGTGGAAAGATGAGATAAAATTATATTTACAGCATCCCTAAAAGAACAATTGTGTGATTCACAAGTAATGAAAACATTAAAATAGACTTTGAAAACTATAGGAGGATATTCTTTTCAATAATAAATTAAATTATATATATTTGAGTTTAATTGAACATGTGCTTGCTCCTGACTCGTTAAAAAAAATCAATTTTATTCTAGATATTTTTTTTTTGTTTTCGGGCTGTATGACAGTAAATGATTCAAGGCCTTAAAACATACGAAACAAATCAATAGACTACGGGATTTTTTTTTTTTTTACAGACGTAGGTCATTTTCCTTCCGCAGGTTTTAAAACTGTAGTATTTAGGTACGCTGACTCTTGCAACACGTTATTTATGATATTTGAAAGTATACAGGGATGCATTCTACACTGATGTTTACAATAGGTTATATATTTGCGTTTTTACACTAACTAGATTATTTCTGTCGTCGTCGTTGTCTGCACACGGTGTTCATCTGTGATGTAATTCCTTAACTTAATATCTTCCATTGTGTTGTACATGAATGTTACATTTGACATCAGCTGATGCCTTCTGGTTCTCCGTGTGTTTGTGTATTCATCAAGGTTATCCATTCTGGAAGTTTTTCTATGACAGCCGGTGTGAAAAATGTGTATGTGCATGAATTTGTTTTGAAGATAATAATTTATCATAAAAACGTTATGCATCAAGATAGCCTGTAATCTATTGTAACTTTTTTATCTCACATGATTGCAATAAATATAAATATACCAATAATTTTAATTGGCGTAGGTATCACTTGCGTTCTGTTTCGAATAGGCCTGTATTTTTCTCATTGGCAGAATAAACGTCTTTCACCGATCAGAGAAAAAAAGAAAGTAAATATTGCAAATGTAAGCAAAGTATATCGAAGTGTATAAAACCGTGAATTTTTCCCCACTGTAAATAATCATGTCTGGCACTTTACAAAAATAATTATGCTAATATAAGCTATAAACCTATACAACAGTGTAGATAATTTTCCCTTGATTCATTTTCCAATTATGAATTATTTCATTAAAATGTAAAATTCATAAATGAATCACATACAAAAGGTGAAATTCACGTATCAATGAAAAGAGTTTAAAAAATATATGACAAAATGAATTTGATATATAAAAGTTAATGGGTAGAAAGCATCTGCGCGTTTGCCTGGTGTTGTTGTTTCGGGAAACCATCCGAGACCTGACTCATTACGGCCGGAACTGAGGACTCGAAGAACAGACGGAACTGAAAAGGAACAGTCTTCGCCATGCAGCAGCCTTCTCTTCGACTCTGTTCGACTCGCCGTCAACAACGAGGTTTCTGGAGGCGACAACATCGGGCGGAGGCCGTCCTGGAAATTTTGTTTTCTATTGATTGGTAAACACTTCCCTAACATGCCAGTTAAAATTAGTTTTCTAATGACGGTAAACACAGTTCTGCCATAATAATTGTGGCCAGTTACATTTTTTTTGTTTTTGTTTTTCTAGTGACTTGTAAACACTCTCCTGTCATAATTACTGGCCATTTCAAATTTGTCTACTACTGACTGATATAAACCCTGTTCTGCTATTATTACTGGCCAGTTAAAGTTGTTTTATAATTAGAGACCGGGAAAAATTCGCGGATTAATTTCGTGATAGGCTGAAATTCAAACACGTGTACAATTCTGCTGGTTCTGCTATTGGGTCGCAGTTTAACTGGAGCTCTCTGGGCCAATGAGAGACCATCGACCAAAGAAGAACAGGAGTCGTCGGGAAGGCGACCCCCGCTCGCCGCCAGACGGCAGGACACGTGGCCCCCGCTTGGGTCTGGCCTCGTGTCTCCCCTGGACGGCGCGGTCAGGGCCGGGTGTCAACTGGCGCGGTGACGTCGAGGGGCCCCCGTCAACCCGAGGTCCCCTCCCCCGGGACATCCCCGCGGGTCCAGTCCGCAGTCGTCGGCCCCGCACCGGCTCGTTCGTCCGCCGTCGCCAGCTGCCCAGCAGGTACGTGCTTGTCCGGCAGAGGTAGGAGCCGACACACGCCTCATTGGTTTTAGACCTGCACAATTCGCAGGATTCATTTCGTGATATGCTACAATCCAAATAATCATACCCCAGCGCTGCTTCTGCCACTGGTTCACTGTTAATCTGTCTATTGATGAGGGCCAATTAGAGACCCTCGCTCGAAGAAGTGTCGAATCATCAGACACTCGGTCGAGACGACTCACAAGTCAGCAGCCAATGAACAGGTGGCATTTGCCCGAGTGTGTAGAGTGTAGTAGAGTCTAACCCGGAGGTCATTGACCCCCGCGAATTTTGCAGGTCTCTACTCATTGGTTTAAATACCATGATTTTGGAAACTAGCCTTCGTTCAAGGCGGAGATCGTGCCTTATGACGGTAACAGATGCCCGTTCCCGAAACTCCGCAACTGTTTTGTCTTAGGAAACCTACTTTGTGTGTGGCTGTTGTCGTCGTCGTTGTATTATCCATGATGTCTGTTTACCTTCAAAGTCGTGTGTTCGTATATTTGCTGCGTTGCCCAGGTTTTGTTGTCTGCCTGCATTCACTGTAATATTGTTGAAACTTTCTCGTCGTTTCTAGCCCGCTGTGTTCATCTGGGCTGTTATTATTTTTTTTATTACTAAATTCTTTCCACGTAATTCTTCTGCTGTCCGATATTCAAGTTTTGAATGTGTTCGTCTTTTCTGTCGTCGTTGTGTAGTCAGTCCATAATAGCTGGTTAGGTTCATCATTGGGTTCATCTGTTAGACATAAGCTGATTTAGGCTTGTTCGTGTGGGTTTATGTTTTTATTATTATTTCTTTATTGACGTTCTTGAATTTTCATGACAAACATTGCAAATATGAAATTATATATGTCCGAGAAATTGTATGCAATAAAAATTACCCATTGCATGATGAATCACATACAGATAATCTTCAATGCCAGTTAACAGTGAAGACACAAAAGATCTATGTCTTACTACTAAAATCAGAGCATTTTTTAAAGTGTTTAGATGATTCCATTTTTATTTTTGGTCTTTTCTTCCTTTTCAAAGAGTTCTTTTACAGTCTCCGAAATAACTTCATTGGTATCATGAAGAAAGTCATCCGAAGGAGGATATTATTTCTCATTGTAGACTTGAGATCGAATGTCTTCACGATTTATTTTTGCTGCAGCCATAACTACTCTCAAATGCTCTTATATACCTAAAAAAAATCGTTGAAACCATTTTACATTATTTTAAATATAGCTAAACTAAAATTAACTCACCATCCATTCACAACATTTATGGTAGTTTTGTTCAATGTTAAGGCACGTTTTAGATTGAATAACTAAAAACTAGCTATAAGAATAAGTCAAAAGTGAAAATCCTTTAAAACAAACAAGTTAAATACAAATATTTGATGATGTTATTTTTACTGTTTTTAAAGTAGGGCTGTGCAAGAACAAATTCGGGAAACGTTTTAATATCACTATAGTTCTTTTTCACTTCGGGTGGTAGAAAAAGGCATGTGTACTTATGTACACACTTTAGATGTTATATATTTTTTTTAAGTTTTAGAAACTGGAGTATCATGCATGCTAAAAGTTTACTAAATTAGAAAATAAAACGATAAAGTGAGTTGATAATATTATAATTATTATCTGTTAATTAGTTTACGCGATTTCAAAACTACTCATGATATCCGAGTGGGGTCTGCTTACGAAAAGCATTTAAGGGTTCGCTGAGGGCCGAAAAGTCTTTTGATATTGGATTAAGTTTTTAAACTGTATTTCTAGAAGAGTTAAAATGGCTTAAACTCATGTTTTCAGAGTAATTTTTAGGCGTAAAACAACTGGTACAGATTCTTTAAAGCACCTAAGGGACTTGCATTACACCTTTATCTTTATTTCTCAGCCATATAATGTTACGGTCACCGCTCAAATTTCACAGTTATCTTGTGACGACGAGAAGACTGCGCGATAGAGGCGACACCGCGCTAGAAGCACGAGCGAGCGTCGCACTTATCATCCCGCCTCACTAACACACATACACCCCTGACGAGGCGGGCCCCTTAATAGCCAGAGCTGTCAACCATCGTCGGTGGCAATGTTACTCTAAGGCAGTGAGCGTGTTGGTTTCTCAGACACGTGTTTGTAACTAAGTACTTGACTGGTTCTCTTCCTGGTAAAACACGGCTTGCCACTAACGCGGATGTTAGGTGTGCATCTGAACAACCTTGTGAACTGTCTTTCTCTGTATTAGTTTTCTCTAAATTCATGTCGTTTAATTATGTGAAAATTAAAACTTTCCACATAAATAACCACCTTAAATATTCCAAAAAAATTCGGGAATTTTTTTTACCCCCCGCATAAGAACGAACATCTAGTGAACTCATAAAGTGTTACAAATTTCGAGATCCCACACAGCCGTAGTTTTAAAAGTATTTATTTCATAAAATACTTCCCTTTAATTTAAGTTCGTTTTAAAATTTGGCACTTTTTACTTATTCATATTACTTGTTTTCAATTGTTCAATATTTACCAAGCAAAAACACTGAATAAAGTACTGTTAAATCGTGTCCATTTTTGGTTGGGTTAATTAAGTAAGAATTATTTAAAATCCTGTTAAAAGGATTTGTTTAGTTTAATTTATCTTTATTTAAAATACCGAACATCGGTTTGAACAGTTGTTTAGGCTAGAGCAGCGATTCTCAAAAGGTGTTCCACAGAACTCTGTGGTTCCGTGGCAGGGTCGCAGGGGTTCTGTCATATAAAGCAGCCACAATTATTATTGTCTTCCTTTGGAGTTGGGGTTCAGCCAAAAGAAAAGTAGATCATAGGGTTCCTTGGCCGAAAAAAAATTGGGAACCGTTGGGCTAGATTATCGCCATAAAAATATCACCACTAGAATAACATTCCATGATATAAACAAAATATTAACAAGCATAATATGTTTCCTTACAACAGCACTCTCAAAATACACGCTGATAAATATTGAGTTTGTTGTCGCCTACATGTTTACTTTTTTGTTTTCTCATCAGGTGTATTATTTCATATTAACCGAATTACAGGCATTAGGCTGTGAAAAAGTATTTTTCATGTATAAAATGTCCCAAAATTAAGTAACGGAAGCGTAACTGAACGAACGATTCTATGCTTGAAAATAACTATAAAATGCAAGTACTTGATCAGTGCGCGGAAGAAACCACGTGGAAAACGTTTAGCGCCGGTAACGTCACAAGAGCGTCCACTTGTATAGGGTTTAGTTCAAGTATACTTCTTACATGAAACTATTTCTCCCGCAGCAATAACATACTATAATTCAACAACTAAACAAAGTTATGGTCGCAAGAGATGAACTCAAACGTATTGGTATACACCGGTACTTTCCTACTATACACTTTTACGTGTCACCAGATCCACAGCGATTTACACTTTTGACAGGATGGCTACTGTGCATCATGAATTCCGTTCACCAGTACTTTTGTTCATAAAGCACTTTCGTTCGCGCATGTGCGCGAGCAGCCAATGAAAGCTAAAAAGAACTACACTCCCAACAACGTTCCTAAAGAAGTATATATAACATTAAAAACTCCCAAAATGTTGAGAATTTTTTAAGGGGTTATTCATGTGGAGGGTGTCTTTTTTATTTTCACTACGTTTAGCGACGTATATTTATAGGAAACCAACACAAAGAAAGAATGTTTACATGTTTGTTTGGATAGGTACATAAATAACACCCGCATTTAGAGCTAGCCATGTTTTATCAGGAAGTTAACCAGTCGAGCAGTTACAAATACGTGTCTGTAAAACAGCACACGCACAACGCAATGCCCGCCCGGTGCTAAGGCTCGTTCAAAACGTGGTGAAGGAACCTTCTATAGGTCAGGTAGAAAACATTCGGCCAGAAACATAAGTAAAAAATTGGTTGTCTCTTAATTCGGTTTACGGACGATAGTTTAACGTGACAACGTCATAACAAAACATTGATGAAATGATTGCATACTTTTATAAATAAAATTGAATAATTTTTATTGAATTATCACTATTTTGTATGGATACAAAAAAGGAGTGAAATGAAATATATAATTTAATTGATAAACTTACTTTTATTTGCACTCATTAATTCAAATATGTTTATTAGTTTAAGGAAGAGATTATTTTAACTTTTAACTTTTATACATGATTGCTATTTAACTTCAAGATCGTCGAGAATGTTTTACGCTTTTTCGCAATTACACATTTAACGACGAAGTTTGTTCGTCGTGAAACTAAACGTAGAATTTAATAAAAATGCCCTTGCAGTTAATAAAATAAGTATTAGAAAGTTTAAGAAAGAACTTCGGCTTTAATCTCCAACCCTGACGCTCGTGGTGCGCTGGGGCCGATATTAAAATTCGTCGAGAATATTTTACGTTTTTATGTCTTCCAGTGCTCAAAATGATATGCAATTGTGGCCCCGGGCACGAAATGTTATTTATAATTCATTAATAATAACGCCTCTCGCGATAAACAAAGGAAAATATGTATTAACGAGTGCCTGGTTGCCGTGGAAACGGATAGATAGCATGATTCGTTCCGTTCGCGTCCGTCACCGTAGATGACAGCACCGTAGGGGAATAATATTATTTCGTTTTTATAATACGATTTTATAACAAATACGCATCCCAAATACACCAAACTTATTTATAGTGTGTTACAATATTTTTTAAAACCTTGTGCAAAAGATCCCGGGTGTAAATATAATTATTATATGTAACTGTAAAACACCATTGTTCGTACAAAAACGTATTTGAAAATTGAACATTACTTTTAAATAACCGTACCGATTGTGCTGAAAATCGGTGGACGATCGTTAAATTACATAATATTAATCATTCAAACGACTAAAACATGATTGAAAAGTCAAATTGATGGTTGTTCCAATCGAGTGGAAGAGAGATAGATGCGGCGCAAGCGTACAATGAGCGTAACGGGACACATCGAAGTGGGACAATGTGCGTTACCGGACACTTTTTCGTGCGTGCAGCCGGAGTTCATCGATTTATTAGACGTTGTCACGTCAAAAACGATTTTTTTCTTTTAGGTAGATGATAAACAGCATACGAACACGAGCAAGACCACCGTCATCCCCCTAGAGTAATGCTCTCGCATACGGTGATTGACAGCTCTGGTAATTATCTCCTCCCAAAGTCTCATGTCGCAAGAAACGTTCCCCTCTTTTACCCAAGCTCGAGGCCTATACACTGGACAATAAATATATATTATTTATAGGATGATTATTTACTTTCAAAATCATTTTACTTGAATTAACTTTTATCATGCATTATAACTTTAAATATTTTAATCACGCAAATTGGTTTTAACTTCTAAATCATGTACATTGTTTTGTGTAACATTTGCATTGAAAAAATACTTTCAATATTTCCACAAGAAAACACTAATATAATTTTCTGCTCTTTTTCCTAGCACCATCAAATTACAAAGTACTTGCATATTCTTCCCTGTCATGACAAAACTGTTAGCACAGTAACAAAAGCCTGGAAACTGTGCACGAAGTGATATATATTTACTTCGTACTCCGAAGTATCACAACAGACGGGATTCAGCTTCACTTGCGAAAATTCAACTCTGATCAATAATACCTGGCACACCAAAATTTAAACAAAAATTGATGCCAAATACAATATGCATTACACAGTTGATGGGTTCGCGATACAGGATGTGCTTTTGTCTAACCATTATATTTCAATTCTGCCACTTAACATATATATCCCTGGCTTTTCTGGAATAGACAAAAAAATCTTATTGAAACCACGTATTCTACACATTTTTTTAATAATCTATGAGCATAATAAATTTACATAATTCATTTTTTTCAAAGAAACACATAAGCTCACTTGTTTAAAACTACGTTAATTATAATGACATTTAGCGGCAAGGCAGACAGCAGATGCTTAAAAATGTCATAAGTTGAAATGTTCAGAGGTACCTAATTACTGAAACTAACCCAATTATTTTCTGTACAAAGAACACAGTATAAATGTATTTTATGAAAGTATTCTATTAATGTGGCATACAAATTGGCTTCACACTATAATCGTGAAAGTATAATGTAGAAGTTTTTAACATAATATTAAAGCATAATAAGTTCATAAGTGCATTTGAAATTTCAAAAGAAATTTGTAATTTAAAAATGATTTTTATGAGTAAAAAATTTAATAATTGAAAAGCATATACAACTATTACGTTATTTTAAGTGAAAGAAAGTAACACAATTGTTTGTTAACCAGATTAAAAAATATTTTTGGGAGTCTTGTTTAAGATTTTCAGGTTTACTTGTAAATAAAAAGATTTTTCTTGAAATATCACGCTAATATCGTAATTTTTCTTTGCAGAAATGAAAGGAGATATCAAAGGAGGTACAGAAGAGACCGAAGATGATTTAATATCATTCCGGAACAATATGAACTTGAAAGACAGGAATCAACTCCAACCGTAAGTTCGGTTTTTAAATTATTTTATTTAGTCTATTTTTCAAATGACTCAAGAATGGAAGCGTATAGGCAATATATTATATCTGGATTAAATAGGAAGATTTAAAATTTGTTTGAATTACATAGTAATGTAGATATTCTAAGACTAAACTAACACATGTTAAAAATACTTGGGGTCAACAATTGAACCTACTTTATGTTCAATGAAAGTCATGATGCACAATACCAGTAACAATTTCAGAATTTTGAGTTGGTGAGTTAGTATAAATGACTGTTTAATGGCAGCCTGAATAATAAATTGTCTTTTTTCTACTTTAACTAAGTCAATGTATTATAGAAATATTAAATTCTTGATTTTTCGACAAGAGTGAGAACTTACTACTTTCTTAATTGATCAACGTTGGTTTCAAGCATGTAATAACATGAAATTATCTTAGATGTAACTTTCATTAAAATAATAAGTGTAAATTTTATTACTATATAATACTAGAAGTTTATTTTAGCTAATTTTAAGTGCACTTATTAAGTGCACATAACTTAATATTATCGCTATGAACCTCATTATTCAACATTGAAAATGTTCCTCTTCAATGATAATTTAAAAATACCATTTATCTTCCGTAAGTTCTTAGCTAACAGACCATGACTTCTGAGATATAGGCATCTAATACAATAAAGCACATTTATGCCAAGTATCTTGAAAAGAGGCATGGTACAACAAGTTTTACATATCATTAATCAGAAGCGCCCGAAAAAATTATCTTATATATATATATATATATATATATATATAAAATTTGGATGTTGATATGTATGACTTCGATAAACTCCAACACAGTTTAACCGATCGCCATGAAAGTTGGTACATCGAAGTGTTTTTTCATGGAGATGGTTTTCATGCTACACATTTTTTGCAACCCGACTCTAAATGGCGTTGCAGCGCATAAACTTCTAAACCATTCAACCGATCGCCATGAAAATTGGATACATAAATATTTGAACACGGAGAATATTTTCGCGATATAAATTTTGTTATAACTCTTCACTAGATGGCGCTGTAGCTCATCAAATTCTAAACCGTTCAACCGATCTCCATTGGTAAACAGAAAATCATAGGTCTTAGACATACAAACAGTAATCGTGTGTCATTTATCTATGTCCACCACACTGTCATATAGCGCTATCACAGTGTGTTCAGCCCGGGCAAGCCGTGTAATGCAGCTATGAATAACTATTTTTATTTTATTTGTAGGCAAATGACACTTGTATCACACGCAACTAAATACATTTCTCAATTCATTGGAGTCACGTGGAATCCCACCGCACAACATGACGTTAAAAATTGGCTCATATCAATACTGCTCCTTCGGAATCTGAACACGCCAAATTTATGCAACCGAACCAGACTTTCCGTTAAAAAAAAAATGATGCAAAATGTGATTGAAGCAACAATAATTAACGGCAAATATAAAGGAGAAGCTGTGCTGATTCCACACATTCCAAAGATTCCCACTGATTTGCCCTTACCGTTCAAACGTCTGCAATTTCCTGTGGGTCTTGTGTTCGCAATGACAATAAATAAAGCTCAAGGGCAGTCACTGCGCGTTGCCGGATTAAATTTAACAAATTTCACAAGGTCAACAATATGTTGTTTGCTCCAGAGTGGGAACTCAGAAAACTCTATACAGTTATACCCCAAATCACAAACCAAAATATATTGTTTATCAACTTGCGTTATGCTAGATGTTAGTATGTATTAATGTAAATAATTTTTAATTAGTTCAATTAGATAACAGATAGAAGAAGTCTAAAAATATTGTTTATTCAAGTGAACTATTGTTTTAAAAATTAATAGTTTATACGATTAAATATAATGAAATCTTATCGCCATAAGTTATTTTTTATTTTTCCGAATATTTTTATAACGCATTACAGATTCTGGATAAAATAAAACCATTCATTTTTAGATATAAAAACTAAAAGAAATTGAGTAAATTGAGTTAGGTACTTAAAGGTTTTTTGTTTTGTTTCCCCTACAAACTTGTTTTGTTAGATCATCACTTTTCCCTAGAACACTTTAATTCAGATTCCTTGTAGGCAGGACTACTCACAGCTCAGATCATATTTTTGTGAGGGAGACATGGAGACGTCTTTCGCAGACCACAAGTACGAACCGCACTAATGACAGGAATACCGTAATACCGTTTTCTCGTACCGGAAAAAAAAAACAACCCCAAACCCAGCCGGGAGAAGCTTGAGAAAATTGCTATTTTTTTAAAATTATTTGACATTTTGTTTAAACGAATCTGAATCACATTTAAATGTAAGTTCGGGAGAACACGGCCGAGAATTTGAATACATACAACCGGAAACAAAAGACGTAGGTAACGAGAAATTGATGAAATCCACAGACGGAAATAGCCCGTCCAATTTTCTCACCGGGGCGTGGAAGCGTTGACACGGAAGAAGAAGTGATGTCCATTCCTCATAGGCGTGGTCCCATAACGCCCTCCCCCCTGCTCCGCGGATCGATCTAACCTCGACGATGTTAAACGCCGTGTTCTATTCTCGGGAGCGGGGGCCGGCGTGGACCGGACCACGCCTAAGGTTGCCCGTGCAGTGCCGCGGTTGCCTCTCCGCTGCAGGCATCGCCTCCTCGGGCATGCTCCGCAGGTACGCCAACCTCGCGACTGTCTTCACCCACAGTTGTCACGGGTCCTACGAAACCCGCTAGCGTCCGGACTTCTTCTTGAATGCGCTGTCGTTTTTCTTTTCCTAACCTAAGTTAAAACTAAGTGTGTATGGGAGTAGATGTATATAGTTCATATGGGGGCACCGGTGGGTGGTGGGGGATCGGGGATCCGATCCAGCCACCTTAACGCTTCGCTTCATCAGCCATGTTGGATTATGTCACTTCCTTCGACCATACACACACGAAAAAGTGTCCCGTTATGTTCATCAGCCATGTACGCACGAAAAAGTGTCCCGTTACGTTCATCAGCCATGCACGCACGAAAAAGTATCCCGTTACGTTCATCACCCATGTTGGATTACGTCACTTCCGCCGGCCATACACGCACGAAAAAGTGTCCCGTTATGTTCATCAGCCATGTACGCACGAAAAAATGTCCCGTTACGTAACGAACGAACGGAGGAGGACGGACAGACCAGCTTGCCAGGACGTCTCGCTCTGAAAAGTATTAGGCGGTAATAAACAGCCAGGAGGTAACGAATATAAGCCTACTTCTACACGTGTTATGAACGCCGGATACATACGGCCAGGCAACCATGTGTTTTGGCGCGCTCTACTTCCACGACGCGCAACGGCACCGGCAAGTTTTTATTACTACCTCCTCTCAAGTTCTGATCTCCTAATACTTCACAGCAGAGAAGCGCTGTTGGTCGGAGCCTGTAGGTACTTCCTTCGCACACCTAACCTAACCTAACCTAACCTAACCTAACCTAAACTAACCTCACCTAACCTAATCCATATGCTAATCTATGCTAACCTAACCTAACCTAACCTAACCTAACCTAAACTAAACTAAACTAAACTAACCTCACCTAACCTAATCCATATGCTAATCTATGCTAACCTAGCCTAACCTAACCTAACCTAACCTAAACTAACCTAACCTAACCTAATCCATATGCTAATCTATGCTATGCTAACCTAACCTAACCTAACCTAACCTAACCTAAACTAAACTAAACTAAACTAAACCTAACCTAACCTAACCTAACCTAATCCATATGCTAATCTATGCTAACCTAACCTAACCTAACCTAATCCATATGCTAATCTATGCTAACCTAACCTAACCTAAACTAAACTAAACTAAACTAAACTAACTTAACCTAATCCATATGCTAATCTATGCTAACCTAACCTAACCTAAACTAAACTAAACTAAACTAAACCTAACCTAACCTAACCTAACCTAACCTACCCAAACCTAACCTAACCTAACCTAACCTAACCTAATCCATATGCTAATCTATGCTAACCTAACCTAACCTAACCTAACCTAATCCATATGCTAATCTATGCTAACCTAACCTAACCTAACCTAACCTAATCCATATGCTAATCTATGCTAACCTAACCTAATCCATGCCAATCTATGCTAATCCATGTCAATCTATGCCAATCCGTATGCCAATCTATGCTAATTCGTATACCAATCTATGCTAACCTGTATGCCAATCTATGCTAATCCGTATGCCAATCTATGCTAATTTATATGTTAATCCATGCTAATCCATTTGCCATTTTGTATTTCTAGTAATTTCCACCAACTTCGAATCGTGACGTCACCGTTGCACTTTTCGTCACGGCCGCCATCTTGGATTCGAATTTTTTTTTCGAACTTAAACTTTTCGAAATTTGATGTAAACATCAGCCGCCATCTTTTGCCTTCCTTAATACATACCTAAGACGTCACATTTGAAATTAAAATTATTATACAGCCACCATCTTTAATTCCAGCACAGACTACCAGATGGCGCTAAATTCAAAAATTAGTTGCCATAGGCGAAGCCATCTTGGTCCTCAAGTTGGTTGGTAGATGTCGCTAGTATCGCGCGCCAAATTCAAAAATTAGTTGCCAGAGGCGCCGCCATCTTTAATTCTTAAAGTTACTGCCGGAGCGCGCCACCGTCGCCATCTTTAATTCTTAAATTTACTGCCGGATGTCGCCAAGTCGGTAGCCTGTATTCACCAAGTTCTCTGTTGCCGCCATCTTTAATTCATAAAGTCGCTACCAGATGGCGCCACTGTCGGCCATCTTTAGTTCAAGGCATTGTCGCCGGATGATGACAAGTTTGAATTTAAAAAACCTACAAGTGTTATGCAATGTGTAACCAGTCGAGACAAGTCGAGATAAGTTTGGAACATGAAGCCATATTCTAAACTACGTTTAATATATATATGTATGCATTTATATGTTTAGGTTTGATGATAGAGTAATGCAAGGGAATGGCTTTTCATTTATATTTGCGACAAACAAACCATCCATCCGATTACATTATTCCAAGTAACCATATTGGATGATGACATCACCGTTGCAATTTCCGTTACGGCCGACATCTTTAAATATATTATCCGAGTTTAATGAAAATTTTTTTTTAAATTTATAAAAAAAAAAAAACTTTTACGACACTGAGCTCGGAGTCCTCGGTTCGAATCTGGTGAGGGCAAAAAAAATGGCGACCGATCCTTCCCTCGTGGTGGCTGCAGGCAGACTGACTCCCACCACTTTTTTTTTCAAAGTATATATAATGTCATCTAGTATGATGCCATCTCCGCCATCTTGTCTTCGATGCTGGAAGCCATCATCATTGTATCGTCAGCGAGAGTACGCTGGCGCCATGTTAGTTTAGTTCTTATCCACTAGAGTGCAGTAATCATTTATTACTGTGACACCAGACATCTTGAAATTTGGCCGCCATCTAGAAAAACCGTAATTATTTAGTTAGGAATTCAGGAAAAAATCCAAAATTCATCAAAATAATCACTCATTAACTTACATATTGATTCGATCCGCTCCAGTCCTTGGTTCGATACTATATCGATGCAATAAAGTTTAATTTTATGAAAAAAAAAATAATAATTTCAAGAATTCATGTTCAACATTCTTAAAGAGAAATAAATCCTCTACTACCATCATCCTATCAGACATCAAGACCAACATCTTTGGAATATTCGTAATAATTAACCTAGAAATTCAGGAAAAAGTTAAAAATTCATTAAATAAATTTGCAAACAATATACTGATTAATTAGGTCGACTAAGGTCCTTGGCACGATCCTGGACGAAGCTAAAATATAATTTAATTTAAATACCAGAAAAGTGTAAGGTTCGAGAAATAAAACACCACAAAGTCTTTTACAAACATAATATTTATTACACAATTTCTATCCTACTACAGGATTACTTGCGAAAGCCAGCAATCTTATAAACATTTAGCCCTGCATAGACGTGCAACGACTACTTCTTAGCTCCAACAGCTCCAAATGCTCCAACAGCTCCAACAGCTCCAAATGATCCAACTGCCTTTTCTTTCAACAGCTCCAATGATATTGGGCTACAATGGTACGAGTCTAAGAGACTACGATGCTACAAGGCTACGAGTTTAAAAGGATCTAGCTGGTTCCGAGTTAAACATGACTGTGAGACTGCATGACTAAAAGACCGCATTGCTACGAAACTACATGTCTATGAAGCTACATGGATACAAGTCTACTCGGCTCCAACACGCAATCTACACACAGTACACACAGGAAACTGAACGTACACACAGTACACACAGGAAACGGAACGTACACACAGTACACACAGGAAACGGAACGTACACAAAGTACACACAGGAAACAAAACGTACACACAGTACACTCAGGAAACGGAACGTACACAAAGTACACACAGGAAACAGAACGTACACACAGTACACACAGGAAACTGAACGTACACACAGTACAAACAGGAAACGGAACGTACACACAGTACACACAGGAAATGGAACGTATACACAGTACACACAGGAAACGGAACGTACACACAGTACACACAGGAAACGGAACGTACACACAGTACACACAGGAATCGGAACGTACACACAGTACACATAGGAAACGGAACGTACACACAGTACACACAGGAAACGGAACGTACACAAAGTACACACAGGAAACAAAACGTACACACAGTACACACAGGAAACGGAACGTACACAAAGTACACACAGGAAACAGAACGTACACACAGTACACACAGGAAACTGAACGTACACACAGTACAAACAGGAAACGGAACGTACACACAGTACACACAGGAAACGGAACGTATACACAGTACACACAGGAAACAGAACGTACACACAGTACACACAGGAAACGGAACGTACACACAGTACACACAGGAATCGGAACATACACACAGTACACATAGGAAACAGAACGTACACACAGTACACACAGGAAACGGAACGTACATACATTATACACAGGAAACGGAACGTACACACAGTACAC
This sequence comes from Bacillus rossius redtenbacheri, assembly GCF_032445375.1. NCBI lineage: Eukaryota > Metazoa > Arthropoda > Insecta > Phasmatodea > Bacillidae > Bacillus > Bacillus rossius. The sequence goes on along the minus strand of NC_086333.1, from coordinate 40,088,471 downwards.
ACAGGAAACGGAACGTACACACAGTACACACAGGAAACGGAACGTACACACAGTACACACAGGAAACGGAATGATCATACATACAGTAGCGGAAACACACAGGATTAGTTGGAAATCGGAATACAAGAAATAAAAATATTAAATTTTTACTTTCAATATTTAATTACTTCTCAACATTACCCAAATACAAGTAAAAGAAGCCATTATTGTATGTAGCCAGCTCTCCTCAGTTCTTTGATTATGAAGGATATTTCTTTGATGCACGAATAGTTTCCTGCACAAAGCGAGCCATGTAGAAGTCTTAGCCGGTCAACCAATATGTTTGGATCTATCCATGACGTGTAATCAATCTCTTCTACCACCATCTTACTTGCTTGTTTATTATAAATTCTTTTATAATCACAATCGTCCCAGTGATCATAATAAGCATTATCAGATTTATTTATTATAACACGACGTTTCCATCGTTTCGGTCTCAGGACATCGCCACATTCTTCGATCTTGTCAGCTCTAGGTGCTTCATCACAGTCTATGCCTTTGTCAACAGCATCAGAGTCACTGTAACAATCACTGTAGAAGACATCCTCTTCACCCAGATTACCGTATGAATTCGCTATCGATGATGTCGAAGTGTCTTCATCGTCTTCATGCTTCCTTTCTAGGAGTCCATCATTTTTACAAAGAATGGAGGATCTACTGAATATAGGCTTGAATGTATTCTCACTTTTCACGGTGTTGATACTTACATTAGTTTCAGTCTTCCCGAAGCCATTAGCATCCTTCAATTTATGTTCTTCCTCACGATCGGGTGAGCTAATACCATCACGCTCAGGACAAGGAAAATTATTGTCGTAATGCAGATCACTCTTCTTTAGTCTAGTGGATTCATCGGTGTCCTCTATGCCGTAAGTAGTCTTGACTTTACATGTTCTACCATGTCTTTTTAAGCTGTCAATTCGTGTTAACAACCTGCTACAACGATTACAGCTTAACATGTTGCGTAGTGGGTTTCTAGCACAATCATTCTTCTCATGACGTCTAGCATTCCTTCTCATGACAAAATCCTTGCCACAGTATCTACAGTGGCTTCCTTCCGATTCAGCTGCAGATAACAAACCATGATCCATGGTAGCTTCTGTGACTAATGTTAGATACAAACTGTCAGTTTTCTCCAATTGGAACCATTTCTTAAATAGAATTTTTTAAATATTTCATCAGCGAGAGTTAAGTTATCTAATGCAAAGCAAATTGATACAAGTAGTTCTGGCTGTCATCAAAAGATGTCGCCACGTGTTGCTTGCAGGTAAATAATATCTATTTCATTAATGCGGGATGCGGAATGCTCACTATCGATCGCAAAGGAAGGTTAGTTTCGCTAGACTCCAAGGAGAAGGAAGTTCGACCTTCCTGTTAGTGCTTCTTAGATTTCTCATAGATTATTATTATTCGACTGAGAAATGATTTTTTTAAATATCCACCTGATAAAAATATTACAAGTGATGATTCAGTGGCAGAAGTTCACTAATTAAATGCAACCTTGAATAAAAATTACATGCCTCATTAAGTAAAAAAATCCTTCATGCAGAGATCAATTCCTCATCAGTAACCAGAAGCACTCGGAGAAAACCATCAGATGTCTAGTCAGGAATAATCAAAAGCACCCCGAGAAAACCATCAAAATATTGTCAAGTATAATCAGGAGCACACGGAGAAAACCACAATAATATTGTCAAGAATAATCGGAAGCACACGGAGAAAACTATCAAAATATTGACAATAATAATCAGGAGCACACGAAGAAAACCACCATAATATTGACAAGAACGAACAGGAGCACCCGGAGAAAACTACCATAATATTGACAAGAATAATAAGGAGCACACGGAGAAATCCACCATAATATTGTCAAGAATAAACGGGAGCACACTGAGAAAACCACCATAATATTGACAAGGATAATCGGAAGCACACGGATAAAACCGCCACAAGTTTTGTTTGATATCATAAAATTACAACAAAAAAATATTAAAAAATTAAAAATATAAACGAATAAAATTCAAAATCTGATTCTGGCTTGTACTAGAACTCTAACTTTGCACATCAAAGAGAAGTTCACAAGCTAGCAGAATCAGATTTTGAATTTTATTCGTTTATATTTTTAATTTTTTAATATTTTTTTTGTTGTAATTTTATGATATCAAACAAAACTTGTGGCGGTTTTATCCGTGTGCTCACGATTATCCTTGTCAATATTATGGTGGTTTTCTCAGTGTGCTCCCGTTTATTCTTGACAATATTATGGTGGATTTCTCCGTGTGCTCCTTATTATTCTTGTCAATATTATGGTAGTTTTCTCCGGGTGCTCCTGTTCGTTCTTGTCAATATTATGGTGGTTTTCTTCGTGTGCTCCTGATTATTATTGTCAATATTTTGATAGTTTTCTCCGTGTGCTTCCGATTATTCTTGACAATATTATTGTGGTTTTCTCCGTGTGCTCCTGATTATACTTGACAATATTTTGATGGTTTTCTCGGGGTGCTTTTGATTATTCCTGACTAGACATCTGATGGTTTTCTCCGAGTGCTTCTGGTTACTGATGAGGAATTGATCTCTGCATGAAGGATTTTTTTACTTAATGAGGCATGTAATTTTTATTCAAGGTTGCATTTAATTAGTGAACTTCTGCCACTGAATCATCACTTGTAATATTTTTATCAGGTGGATATTTAAAAAAATCATTTCTCAGTCGAATAATAATAATCTATGAGAAATCTAAGAAGCACTAACAGGAAGGTCGAACTTCCTTCTCCTTGGAGTCTAGCGAAACTAACCTTCCTTTGCGATCGATAGTGAGCATTCCGCATCCCGCATTAATGAAATAGATATTATTTACCTGCAAGCAACACGTGGCGACATCTTTTGATGACAGCCAGAACTACTTGTATCAATTTGCTTTGCATTAGATAACTTAACTCTCGCTGATGAAATATTTAAAAAATTCTATTTAAGAAATGGTTCCAATTGGAGAAAACTGACAGTTTGTATCTAACATTAGTCACAGAAGCTACCATGGATCATGGTTTGTTATCTGCAGCTGAATCGGAAGGAAGCCACTGTAGATACTGTGGCAAGGATTTTGTCATGAGAAGGAATGCTAGACGTCATGAGAAGAATGATTGTGCTAGAAACCCACTACGCAACATGTTAAGCTGTAATCGTTGTAGCAGGTTGTTAACACGAATTGACAGCTTAAAAAGACATGGTAGAACATGTAAAGTCAAGACTACTTACGGCATAGAGGACACCGATGAATCCACTAGACTAAAGAAGAGTGATCTGCATTACGACAATAATTTTCCTTGTCCTGAGCGTGATGGTATTAGCTCACCCGATCGTGAGGAAGAACATAAATTGAAGGATGCTAATGGCTTCGGGAAGACTGAAACTAATGTAAGTATCAACACCGTGAAAAGTGAGAATACATTCAAGCCTATATTCAGTAGATCCTCCATTCTTTGTAAAAATGATGGACTCCTAGAAAGGAAGCATGAAGACGATGAAGACACTTCGACATCATCGATAGCGAATTCATACGGTAATCTGGGTGAAGAGGATGTCTTCTACAGTGATTGTTACAGTGACTCTGATGCTGTTGACAAAGGCATAGACTGTGATGAAGCACCTAGAGCTGACAAGATCGAAGAATGTGGCGATGTCCTGAGACCGAAACGATGGAAACGTCGTGTTATAATAAATAAATCTGATAATGCTTATTATGATCACTGGGACGATTGTGATTATAAAAGAATTTATAATAAACAAGCAAGTAAGATGGTGGTAGAAGAGATTGATTACACGTCATGGATAGATCCAAACATATTGGTTGACCGGCTAAGACTTCTACATGGCTCGCTTTGTGCAGGAAACTATTCGTGCATCAAAGAAATATCCTTCATAATCAAAGAACTGAGGAGAGCTGGCTACATACAATAATGGCTTCTTTTACTTGTATTTGGGTAATGTTGAGAAGTAATTAAATATTGAAAGTAAAAATTTAATATTTTTATTTCTTGTATTCCGATTTCCAACTAATCCTGTGTGTTTCCGCTACTGTATGTATGATCATTCCGTTTCCTGTGTGTACTGTGTGTACGTTCCGTTTCCTGTGTGTACTGTGTGTACGTTCCGTTTCCTGTGTGTACTGTGTGTACGTTCCGTTTCCTGTGTATAATGTATGTACGTTCCGTTTCCTGTGTGTACTGTGTGTACGTTCTGTTTCCTATGTGTACTGTGTGTATGTTCCGATTCCTGTGTGTACTGTGTGTACGTTCCGTTTCCTGTGTGTACTGTGTGTACGTTCTGTTTCCTGTGTGTACTGTGTATACGTTCCGTTTCCTGTGTGTACTGTGTGTACGTTCCGTTTCCTGTTTGTACTGTGTGTACGTTCAGTTTCCTGTGTGTACTGTGTGTACGTTCTGTTTCCTGTGTGTACTTTGTGTACGTTCCCTTTCCTGTGTGTACTGTGTGTACGTTTTGTTTCCTGTGTGTACTTTGTGTACGTTCCGTTTCCTGTGTGTACTGTGTGTACGTTCCGTTTCCTATGTGTACTGTGTGTACGTTCCGATTCCTGTGTGTACTGTGTGTACGTTCCGTTTCCTGTGTGTACTGTGTGTACGTTCCGTTTCCTGTGTGTACTGTGTATACGTTCCATTTCCTGTGTGTACTGTGTGTACGTTCCGTTTCCTGTTTGTACTGTGTGTACGTTCAGTTTCCTGTGTGTACTGTGTGTACGTTCTGTTTCCTGTGTGTACTTTGTGTACGTTCCGTTTCCTGAGTGTACTGTGTGTACGTTTTGTTTCCTGTGTGTACTTTGTGTACGTTCCGTTTCCTGTGTGTACTGTGTGTACGTTCCGTTTCCTGTGTGTACTGTGTGTACGTTCAGTTTCCTGTGTGTACTGTGTGTAGATTGCGTGTTGGAGCCGAGTAGACTTGTATCCATGTAGCTTCATAGACATGTAGTTTCGTAGCAATGCGGTCTTTTAGTCATGCAGTCTCACAGTCATGTTTAACTCGGAACCAGCTAGATCCTTTTAAACTCGTAGCCTTGTAGCATCGTAGTCTCTTAGACTCGTACCATTGTAGCCCAATATCATTGGAGCTGTTGAAAGAAAAGGCAGTTGGATCATTTGGAGCTGTTGGAGCTGTTGGAGCATTTGGAGCTGTTGGAGCTAAGAAGTAGTCGTTGCACGTCTATGCAGGGCTAAATGTTTATAAGATTGCTGGCTTTCGCAAGTAATCCTGTAGTAGGATAGAAATTGTGTAATAAATATTATGTTTGTAAAAGACTTTGTGGTGTTTTATTTCTCGAACCTTACACTTTTCTGGTATTTAAATTAAATTATATTTTAGCTTCGTCCAGGATCGTGCCAAGGACCTTAGTCGACCTAATTAATCAGTATATTGTTTGCAAATTTATTTAATGAATTTTTAACTTTTTCCTGAATTTCTAGGTTAATTATTACGAATATTCCAAAGATGTTGGTCTTGATGTCTGATAGGATGATGGTAGTAGAGGATTTATTTCTCTTTAAGAATGTTGAACATGGTTTCTTGAAATTATTATTTTTTTTTTCATAAAATTAAACTTTATTGCATCGATATAGTATCGAACCAAGGACTGGAGCGGATCGAATCAATATGTAAGTTAATGAGTGATTATTTTGATGAATTTTGGATTTTTTCCTGAATTCCTAACTAAATAATTACGGTTTTTCTAGATGGCGGCCAAATTTCAAGATGTCTGGTGTCACAGTAATAAATGATTACTGCACTCTAGTGGATAAGAACTAAACTAACATGGCGCCAGCGTACTCTCGCTGACGATACAATGATGATGGCTTCCAGCATCGAAGACAAGATGGCGGAGATGGCATCATACTAGATGACATTATATATACTTTGAAAAAAAAAGTGGTGGGAGTCAGTCTGCCTGCAGCCACCACGAAGGAAGGATCGGTCGCCATTTTTTTTGCCCTCACCAGATTCGAACCGAGGACTCCGAGCTCAGTGTCGTAAAAGTTTTTTTTTTTTTTATAAATTTAAAAAAAATTTTTCATTAAACTCGGATAATATATTTAAAGATGTCGGCCGTAACGGAAATTGCAACGGTGATGTCATCATCCAATATGGTTACTTGGAATAATGTAATCGGATGGATGGTTTGTTTGTCGCAAATATAAATGAAAAGCCATTCCCTTGCATTACTATATCATCAAACCTAAACATATAAATGCATACATATATATATTAAACGTAGTTTAGAATATGGCTTCATGTTCCAAACTTATCTCGACTTGTCTCGACTGGTTACACATTGCATAACACTTGTAGGTTTTTTAAATTCAAACTTGTCATCATCCGGCGACAATGCCTTGAACTAAAGATGGCCGACAGTGGCGCCATCTGGTAGTGACTTTATGAATTAAAGATGGCGGCAACAGAGAACTTGGTGAATACAGGCTACCGACTTGGCGACATCCGGCAGTAAATTTAAGAATTAAAGATGGCGACGGTGGCGCGCTCCGGCAGTAACTTTAAGAATTAAAGATGGCGGCGCCTCTGGCAACTAATTTTTGAATTTGGCGCGCGATACTAGCGACATCTACCAACCAACTTGAGGACCAAGATGGCTTCGCCTATGGCAACTAATTTTTGAATTTAGCGCCATCTGGTAGTCTGTGCTGGAATTAAAGATGGTGGCTGTATAATAATTTTAATTTCAAATGTGACGTCTTAGGTATGTATTAAGGAAGGCAAAAGATGGCGGCTGATGTTTACATCAAATTTCGAAAAGTTGAAGTTCGAAAAAAAAATTCGAATCCAAGATGGCGGCCGTGACGAAAAGTGCAACGGTGACGTCACGATTCGAAGTTGGTGGAAATTACTAGAAATACAAAATGGCAAATGGATTAGCATGGATTAACATATAAATTAGCATAGATTGGCATACGGATTAGCATAGATTGGCATACAGGTTAGCATAGATTGGTATACGAATTAGCATAGATTGGCATACGGATTGGCATAGATTGACATGCATTAGCATAGATTGGCATGGATTAGGTTAGGTTAGCATAGATTAGCATATGGATTAGGTTAGGGTTAGGTTAGGTTAGCATAGATTAGCATATGGATTAGGTTAGGTTAGGTTAGGTTAGGTTAGCATAGATTAGCATATGGATTAGGTTAGGTTAGGTTAGGTTAGGTTAGGTTTGGGTAGGTTAGGTTAGGTTAGGTTAGGTTAGGTTTAGTTTAGTTTAGTTTAGTTTAGGTTAGGTTAGGTTAGCATAGATTAGCATATGGATTAGGTTAGGTTAGTTTAGTTTAGTTTAGTTTAGTTTAGGTTAGGTTAGGTTAGCATAGATTAGCATATGGATTAGGTTAGGTTAGGTTAGGTTAGGTTAGCATAGATTAGCATATGGATTAGGTTAGGTTAGGTTAGGTTAGGTTAAGTTTAGTTTAGTTTAGTTTAGGTTAGGTTAGGTTAGGTTAGGTTAGGTTAGGTTAGCATAGCATAGATTAGCATATGGATTAGGTTAGGTTAGGTTAGTTTAGGTTAGGTTAGGTTAGGTTAGGCTAGGTTAGCATAGATTAGCATATGGATTAGGTTAGGTGAGGTTAGTTTAGTTTAGTTTAGTTTAGGTTAGGTTAGGTTAGGTTAGGTTAGGTTAGCATAGATTAGCATATGGATTAGGTTAGGTGAGGTTAGTTTAGGTTAGGTTAGGTTAGGTTAGGTTAGGTTAGGTGTGCGAAGGAAGTACCTACAGGCTCCGACCAACAGCGCTTCTCTGCTGTGAAGTATTAGGAGATCAGAACTTGAGAGGAGGTAGTAATAAAAACTTGCCGGTGCCGTTGCGCGTCGTGGAAGTAGAGCGCGCCAAAACACATGGTTGCCTGGCCGTATGTATCCGGCGTTCATAACACGTGTAGAAGTAGGCTTATATTCGTTACCTCCTGGCTGTTTATTACCGCCTAATACTTTTCAGAGCGAGACGTCCTGGCGAGCTGGTCTGTCCGTCCTCCTCCGTTCGTTCGTTACGTAACGGGACATTTTTTCGTGCGTACATGGCTGATGAACATAACGGGACACTTTTTCGTGCGTGTATGGCCGGCGGAAGTGACGTAATCCAACATGGGTGATGAACGTAACGGGATACTTTTTCGTGCGTGCATGGCTGATGAACGTAACGGTACACTTTTTCGTGCGTACATGGCTGATGAACATAACGGGACACTTTTTCGTGTGTGTATGGTCGAAGGAAGTGACATAATCCAACATGGCTGATGAAGCGAAGCGTTAAGGTGGCTGGATCGGATCCCCGATCCCCCACCACCCACCGGTGCCCCCATATGAACTATATACATCTACTTATGGGAGGGGTCTAGGTAGGGAAGACTCTATAAGTGCGTCTCAGGGCAAGCCCTATACGCTCTAAACATGCGGGTTTTTAACCATGCAGAAAAGGTCACGTGCATCATGTGCTAGGAGGGGATTGGCCAGCCATGGCAGACGTTTTTTGTCATGACTAACTCCCCTCACTCTTAATTATAGACTAAAACTAGATAAGTTGGTGTCCGCTGTTCTGATGGTTCGCATTCCGGTACAGCGTTGCCTGATTTCTAGCGTGTTCAACTTTTCAAAATTCGAACACTTGGGTTTTCTGGTTAAAAACCAAACTGTCGTTTGATTATCCGGCAATCACTTTAGGTAATCACTTGGTATGTATCGAACAGAAGTGAAACTCCTTGCTTATTATTAGGGCCGTGCACATTTCGCGAAAATGATTCAGAGACTAGTTATAAGTTAAAATAATGTAGCATCGTCTGTGTTTTTTTTTTGGATTAGGCGGTTTCTTTCGGGAACGCGTCGATTGTTACAACACCAATCACAGTAATTCAGCGCGGAAGTAAACGTGGCCTGAGTGGCTCGGTCAAACAAGGCAATGACTTCTCTCGCAGACGGCCGCCAATCACAAGGAAGAAACCGCTGTTGCGGGTATACCGTGTTGCAGTCTAATAGGAGTTCAGATTTATTCGCGAAAAATGCCTGCCGCTACTTATTATGTTATTGGTAGAGACATGCAAAATTAACGGATTCATTTCGCGATAGGCTAGCATTAAAACAACTATACCTTCGTACCGCTTCTGCGATTGGCCCACATTTTATCCGGGGAACTGTGAGTCAATGGGAAACACTAAACCAAGAAAGTGCCGAATTACGGACAGCCTAGTTGAGACGTCTCACGCGTCAGTAGCCAATGAACAGGTGTAATTTCCGCGAGTATTTAAAGGACTGTGGAGTCTATCCTATAGGTCAATGAATCCGCGAATTTTGCAGGTCTCTAGTTATTGGTAGGGACAGGAAAAATTCGCGGGTTCAATGACCTGTAGGATGAACTCCATTGTTCTACGTACACTCGGTCAAATGCCATCCACTCATTGGCTGCTGTCTTGTGAGACGTTCCAGCGTAGCAGCCTGTGATTCGATAAAGATTTGGTCGGGTGTTTCTCATTGGCCCAGAGTCATCCAGGTGAGTTGCGAGCCAATAGCAGAGGCAGCACTGAGGTATAAAGATTTGTATTTTAGCCTATCGCGAAATGAATTCGCGAATTTTGCAGGTCTCTAATTATTGGTTATGGTGTGCAAGTGTGCAAGTATACAGTGTATACAGTGTCATTTCTATCGCTCTCCCGCCGTCTCCTCTTCCACCGGTTCCCCCACCACGTACCTAACTGTTCCCCTCATGCGATCGGAGATCGGAATTTCGTGACGCTCGAAAATAATTGTAGCGCCCTCTCAGCAAAGAAGTTTCACTTGGAATATATATATATATAAATATATATATATAAATATATATATACACAAGGACGTCGGAACGTTTTCATGAGTTGGAGGGGGGGGGGGGGGCGAAAAGATGTATCACAATTACCTCAGTCCTAGAGCGGTGGGTCCTGGGGCCCTCCCCCGGAAAAATTTGGAATTTTAGATGCAAAATTGTGCTGTTTAATGAGTTTCCGAACCAAAATATTAAATATACCATTCCAAGAATTTGATGACGTAGTATGTATTAAATACTATTCTGACAGTAGATGTAGTACAATTTAAATGAAATACAATCTAGGAACTTGCAATCATTTTACAGTATATTGACAATCATAAATTTGAGTTTTCTAATCAATGTGATCACCAATGCAACATTTGTAACTACTGGTTGAGAAAAATACTACTAGGACCAAACATTTATTCTGGGAAAAGGAGGGGGGCGAAATGCTACTCTCGCCCCCCCCATTCATAACAGCACGGGGGCGACTCGCCCCTGCTGCCCCCCCTGTTCCGACGTCCCTGTTTATATATATATATATTTTTTTCCTACACTAAGCGAAGCATGTAGAATTCTAAGACGATCAACTAATTCATTGGGGTCGTCCCAATATACATAGTCAAATATCTGATCACTTTCTAGCTTTTTTTTTAAAACCTTCACCGTGTATTGTTAGTTCACTGAAGAGATTAGCGAGAATGTGTATATATATACACACACCTATAGATTTCAAGAAGAGCGCCAGCTCGTTGGAGCGCTGGGACCGTACAGGAGCTGGCGTGTTGCAGGGTGGTGGTGCCGGACGCGCCGGGCAGTGGCGGGGATGCGGCTCCGCGGCCCGTGGCGTTCTACCGGCTGGTGAGTGGCGCCCGCGTGTGCTGGCCTCGATCCCGCTCGTCCTGAAACTAGACCAACATAGATTCAGCAAATAAAAAAAAAATCTAGTGACTTTAGTTGCACGTCAATAGAATGTTAAAAAAAAAAAAACTCTGCTCTATGGTGTGTATCCCTTATGATTTATGTACACTAGTACACATGACATAATTGTACATAAGTAAGACATAAGGTTTTAACAAACAAATAATTTTGGAAAATAGTAATTACTTGATTTATATTAATTAATATATATATAGTTAAGTATAAATTTGTATTTAATTTTTTGAACAGAAAATATTTACAAAAATTACTAAATTGTTTCCAAGACAAAACGATGATCACATCCGAAGCGAGAAGGCACATTGGATGAAAATTGGACTTGCCTTTCGGGTCTTTCCATCTTTCATGGTTTACAGATAACCCTTCAGACAAATAAATGCGCTAATAGTTACAAATTTTTTTTTATCGTGTGTTAATCGCTGTACACACAATTTGAAACCAACGTTGACAAAAATTAACAAAAACAATATATGTTAGAGGTCTTGAAAAAAATTATAGTATGTGTCGGCACTGGCAACGAATCGTAAACTTTAAACCACAATGATTGGACTAAGCTTGTGTTTAGTTGATAGGATATCAGAAACGATATAACATTAAAAACAGAGTTACCAAAAGTAGTCTTTCACCCAGACATGCCCTCTTATTTTAGTCTTGTTAATAGGCCTATTCCTAGAAAATTATTATGTTATATTATTATATTAAATTATTATATATTATAATATTTAAAAAATATAATTGTTCTAAATTTTAAAATAACTTATAACAATACGAATAACGTGTCTGAAACGGATTTTATGTGAGGGATTGATTATGATAGATGTGAGTCAGAGGCACGTAATTAATGCACGTAGTTAAATATTAGACTGCAATTTTGTATGCACGCCACCTGGTTCGTATAATTTTACAGTTAATTGATTCTTAATTAATATTCAATATTTAATTTGATTCATATTTCCCTGCATTGTACAATGTGAAACAATATAAAACTATCACAGTCAGTCTCTTCGCTATAATGAGACAATAATTACCATAAAATACTTAACAAAACATTTCTCCAGAAAAAAAAATGTTTCGTCTTTGGGTAGATTTCAAATAAATACCTAGCAACGTATTGTTGGTCCGGGTTCGATTCACGGCGGGGTTGAATTTTTTTTTGCAAGTGGGAATTGTGGCAAACATTGCCGTTTCAAACAAAGGTTCTGCTCTGTCTTTCTTAATGTAAATGAAGTGATATTCTATTTTGTAATTTTCACGCTTGTGACGACAGCCTAATTCCAATTATTTGGGCGCCATTTTAAACATATGTGAAATGTTTAGAACTGTATCTTGTTTTATCATAAAAAGCTGAAAATCAATTGTAAAATTATATTTACGGGATTACAAATATTAACACTATGTCTTATTTTTCCTTTAACTAGTGATTCTAAGTTACTTTGTGATTATAATGTCAGGTTACCGTTTGCAGTGAGCACAAGATATGAAATTTTACTTAGTCTGTAACTGGAAGATAATCTAGTAGGCCTATTTCCAAACGATGGAAAACAAAAAAAAAGTATTTTGAATATTATGAAATTTGTGGTTTTATTCCACAATGAACTACCTGGGCAAGTTACTATGTTCACAGCAAGTAAAGAATCAAGCAAAGATTCCTATCGATCACGAATCGTCACAATAGTTAATCAATTACCACATTTCGACATATTACCTTTTAGTTTTCCAACTGGTTATGTCAGTTATTAGTTTATTTCTGGCATCCAACAATGTCAACGGCAACCACCGGAGGTCCAGTTCTTTGACAGTAATGTCTTAAAGCAAGCTGTAACTGTTCAATCAAATAAACCCGCAGAAAGCAAAGTAAAATACAAAAAAAAAAAAAAAAAAGAAATGTTACCAACTCAATTAACAGAGGTAGAGCAATATATGAGTCATCCACATGGCCACCACATTCGATTACGGGCCCTAGACCCAGGATCGGAGACGGACACCCCCCCCCCCCCCCCCCCCAACAATTTTACAGTCACGTGCTACATTATAATTGCATGGTTATTTCTTATCTGCACTCTTTTTAGAATGTTATTTAACATGAAAATACAGGGTATAATTATGTTTACTATGTTATAAGTCCGAACTAAGCTTTATTTATAAAATTATTTTTCTTTAAAATAACCACAGTGAGTAGGTATGTATATTTGAAGGGGCAAGTGGATGAAGGCGTTATGTTACAAAACTATTGTTTTGAGGAAAAGGCTCCGAAAATATTTTGTTTGCTACTTGCTTATGTGTAAACAAGCACCTTTATCAACTCGTAACCATGTTATTTTTGAAGTAAGAGGGAAGGTGTGTTTACCATTACATAGAATGCATCGTAACACCTTCATCCCTGGACTTAGTGCAAATTTTTCAATGTAACATAACACATTCATCCACTTACCCCTTCAATTTTATTTCACACACTGAGTTGAAAATGCACGGGGCTGGGCCCGGGCCCTGGGACCCAGGGGTCCACCCAGCCAGGGTCATGAATGTGAGTGCCTGTGACCCCGTGACCCCGGCAGTTCCGCTACGCGACGTGGCGCGAGCTGGGGCTCACGCTGCTGGGGGCGGCGCTGGGCGTGGCCTCGGGCTGCGGCATGCCGCTCATCATCATCCTGTACGGCGAGTTCACCACGCTGCTGGTGGACCGCCACGTGGAGAACACCACCAGCAACCCCACGGCGCTGCTCAGCCTGTACGGCGGCGGCCGCATCCTGTACGTATGCGAGCTTTGAATATATATACTGTATAGAAGTCGCCAGCCCAGGTTAAAATTCCTAATACGGTTTGAGGTAGTTGCGGTTTAATTCACCGCCGCAATCGCCACCATCTCTAGGGCATCGACTTGTGGTGGTCCCTAGCGGACAAGTGTCGAACTCTTCAAACACCCCTTCCCCCTCCCACTGAACGACCTAGAGCTGCAGTGAATGATAGGTGGGGGGTGCGGGGAATGACAGCGGGCGACAGTGCTGCGCTCTAACGTGTAAATAACAACCTAAGACGATACAGGGCGTTACGGCAGCGCCCTGCAGCGGTGAAGTTCCCAAGCTGCTCATCATACGCTCCTGAAAAACGTAGAGTAAATCCTATCCACTCGCGACTTCTATACAGTATATATATTCAAAGGTACGAGCGACCGCTCCTGCCCGCGAAGGAATGTCCCAGTTACACCATTTACAACCACCTTCAGCTATACGGCACACATCCCACACTTTGGTTAACACGTCCGGAGTAATGGAAGCAATTAGCCCCTTCAATTCTGTGTCTCAACTCCGGCAGATCATTGGGTAGCGGCGGAACGTAGACACGATCTTTTACGAAGCCCCAAAGGAAAAAAAAAAATTCGCATGGCGTGAGGTAAGTGAACGCGCGGAGGCCAGCGAAATAAGCGTTAGCTCTGTCGTCTCGACCATTACGGACTAAATCCAACGGTCAGGGACTTCCAAGTTCAAACTGAACGCACGTTGAACTGAAATTACTGATTCACTCTCAGCAAATTGCTGAAGACAAAAACGCTTTACGCTCAGGAGTCACCATTTTCCTCAGGTGGCGCTGCAAGCGATGAAACAACAAATAAGAACTTGCGCGTGCGCTTATCTAAAACTGAGTTACTCTTTAATTGTGACCTTGAACCAACACTTTACAACTATTACAGTTGATACTATTAAAATTAATAACTGGGACATTCTTTTATGGACATACTGTACAATGCATGGTATTTAAAAAAAGGGTCTAATATGCTCCTCTACACAGCATGTCCCATAACTAGGGGCAAGCATTTTTCGCGAATAAATCTGAACGCCTATTAGACTGCAACAAGGTATACCCGCACCAGCGGTTTCTTCCTTGTGATTGGCGGCAGTCTGCGAGAGAAGTCTTTGCCTTATTTAACCGGTCCACTCAGAAATAATTTGCTTTCGCACTCAACTACTGTTATTGGTGTCGTAACAATCGACGTGAAACTGAATTAAATTAGCCAACCACGAAACACAGTTATTGCTACAGTGTTTTAACTTTCAGCTAGTCACGAAATCTTTTCGCGAAATATGCATGCCCCTACCGATAACTCAACGTCAAGCCGAGACCAGTGGATAATAAATATTTCACGGTTCTGAATCAAGAAATCAAAATTAGAAAAAAAGTGTCGTGGTTTTTGAGCTATATTCATTTCTCCTTAAGTTTTTAAATCCTCACTTTTCACCAAATTATTATATCCTGAGGCTAAACATTTTTGGTATGGAATCATAATCAAACCTTCGATATAAGAATTCCAAATAAAAAAAACATGCTATAATATTTATTTTTGCACGACTAATTTGTTAACAATTAAAATCGAGCGGCTTTGACTATTAACATATCAAAATTCTTGCTAAGTTCCAAAATTTTTTTTACAGCATGACTAATCAAATCAACTCGTTAAAATTTTTTTACAGCTTAAGTCTTACAAATTAATATTTTTCACCTGAAGTATAGCATGATTCATTTTATTTTGAATTCGTAATAAATAGTAGGGTTATTTATGTTAATGTAACAAAAATTTTCAGTCACTTTAAATAATAATTTTCTGCAGGGTGGGGATTAAAAACCTTTGGAAAAATGCCTATAACTCGAAAAATACAATTTTTTGAATTTCAGTTTTTAGATTTAGAACTGTAATTTAGTTGCCTTTCAATATTGTTCTTGGCTTCATATTGAACTATGAGATAACCTGTGTTACACTCCTTAGTCTCTCTTGATGACTGGGGGTAACTAGTGAATCTTTTGGTTTCAGAAGGTAAAATAATGATTTCGTCTAGATATTAGTACCTCTGTTTTTTTATTTTACTTGAGATTATTTTCATATTGGATATTTTATAAATTGATTAACAAAAGTATACATAACTTGGATTTATAATGACATTATTAAAAGAATGGGCCGGCCCTTATTAGACAATTATATGGATGGTTAACACTATACAAATAAAATTCGTAACAATAAACTGAGTCGCAGTCCCAGGATCTTTGAAGTGTTAATAAGACATTTATGGCTGTCAGATATGTTGAACGTCGTGGTTCAATGCTAGTCCGAAAAGGTTAAAATACACTGAAGAGCTGGCGGTTTGACGATGGCTGGACGAAGTGGAACAGCTGACTGGACGTCAGAGGGCCTTAGTCATCCGGCCCTTGGAAACTGATCTGGTCCTTGGAATGTGTCCGGTTCTCGTAACCTGTCCGGTTCTTGTAATCTGTCTGGTTCTTGTAAACGGTCTGGTACTTGGTCCCTGTCTGTGAACAGATCCAAAACACATATTTTCAGGACTGATTCACAGACAGTTGGCAAAATAGGAAGAAAATGCCTTCTAATCACGCTGATGGTCGGGGATTAAAGGTTTTCAAAACTCACCAAACAGGGATATGGCTTCCAGGATCAGCCCGGGTGCTGAACTTGCGAACTCGCGGTTGTCGCGGACATTTCCATGATTAATAATAATAAATTAATAAGTTATGATGAATAAAACATGACTACTCTTACGAGGTAGACATACGTACATGGACTGACTAAAAGCTAATCACTACAGTTGTGGGAATCATATCCATTGTCTAGCTGATTACATCTTAAAAGAAAAACGGAGACATGTCCTGATGTCGGAGATACGGAGTGGTCAGTCCAGAGCCGCGGCGCGCAGTAAATTTGGGGCGGCAGCGACTCGTAATTAAAAGGCGAAGTTACTCAAAAGAAAGAGGGGAGGCTTCGGCTTCCCGACCGAAAGGTTCCGAAGATTACCGAGGGGCTTGTCGAGAAATTCTGACTTCGATATCTCGAAGTTGGTGGTACTGCCCGATGTCAGCGCGACCTACTGAGATGTGTCTGAACCAAGTAGAGGTCGACACACACGAGGCGACTGCTAGCAGCATGTGGCTTATTGAGCGGACTAGGCCAGCCCTCTGGTGGCCTAGGAAAGAACTACGGGGAACTGGTTATTGCAAGGGTCGCCAGAGGGCAGGCGTAGTACTTTTTTTGGGACTGGAGTCGTGGCCTTGGGACAGGCCGACCCTGGCCGGGGTTAGTGGCAGGTCAGTGCTCTGGGCCGTGTTCTCGAGAGGGGGTGGGGCGTGGAAACTGCTTTGACAGTGGGAACGGGGCTCTACTGAGCCTGGAGGCGTGACGGGACATTGGTGAAAATGACTCGAGATCATGCCCTGGGGTGCTGAGGTCTTAGAAACAACCTGACCTCATAGCTTGCAGGACATAGCAGTTCTTGTCACGGCTCGGAGGTGAATTACAGGCGACGTTTGTGCGCCAAGGCGGGAATAATAGGATACACAGTCTGACTCGTAAAAGACTCGGCAAAATTTGATCTGGGAAAAATTGGGGAGGCAGGCCTGACAAAGATTAAACTGGAGTGTACAGGAGGAGGAACAAGTTTAATTTCTTGCAGCAAGCAAATAAAATTACTGGCGACATTATTTTTTAAAAATTCAAATTTAAAATTGTGCCAAAAATACTAGTTGGTGGCACACCTGTAAGGAAAAAAAAACTTTTTGAATGTTGGACTTCTTCGTAAAATCATTACGGAAATGCGCTCGTTAATGTATGGTGTGAAACTTGACCGGCTAGAAAACAGGAAACACTGTATTGAATTGAAAACCGACAGTAATGATAAAAACTGAGTGAAAAATAAATACCAGCAGCAGTGCCGTAGCCAGAATCTGTGAAGGAAGGGCTCCAGTTTGTACAACTATATGTTTTTTTTAATGTGTAAGTTTTGTTTATAGTTGAATTTTAAAAGAAAATTTATTATCACTCTAAAATCTCAGGCAATAGTAGATTTTTATAACTCTATCATGTGCACAAATTATTTAAGTATGTAATTTAAAAAAAAATTTCTTAAGAAAAGGGTTTCTGGATTACGTTAAAACAAATCAATATAGGGCCTAGATGTGTTATTAAATTACATGAAACACTCACTTTAAGTTTTGGTGCAAATCGGCATTAAATTTAGACTACTTGGAAACAAAATTCCTGCCGCTTCTGTGCATGAGGCATGTCTGGCTACAATATGGAGGAAATACATCATTTTAACCCATTAAGGAAGTTATTTATTTTTATTTAATGAACACTGTTACATGCCAATTAACCGTATAAAAGCTCTGTAACCGTAAGTTGCTGTGATTTTCTTGTTCTGTCTTAACTTGATTCATTTATATTTTAAATCCTGAAAGAGAGGGACCAGACCCAATGGATCTCCCACCTGGCTAGGTACTCGCCGGCAGCGAAGTAGCACAACCTGGCGGCCGACGTCAAAGGCCGGAACCCACCCGCGGAAATGTTGCCGGAACACAACATATAACGAACCATAGAATACCAAGTCAAGGACCTTCCAATTTACATGGATACTGCCAGAAGCCGCCTTTCCTTTTTCTCCAGCTGATAATTTGCGCCATTTTGCCGAACACCAAATACATTTAGTGAAATGCAGTGTTTGGATTGTGGAAACAGTTTCAAAGGAAAGTATTTACAGGACGAGATTGTGTTTAGTGACGGAAATTATACTTCATATTTATTAACCATCATCACCTCGCGTGGTTAAGCACCACTTTCGTAATCTTTTGGGTGTTCGATGTGACGATAATGAGGCAGAAAGTGACTTTAAACTACTTATCAGAATTCCATCTCCTGAAAATTCCTGGTAGTCGTTCCTTATTCCGTA
Source organism: Bacillus rossius redtenbacheri (assembly GCF_032445375.1). NCBI lineage: Eukaryota > Metazoa > Arthropoda > Insecta > Phasmatodea > Bacillidae > Bacillus > Bacillus rossius. The sequence continues at coordinate 40,069,930 of NC_086333.1, read as the reverse complement.
CCCAATTGTAATTTAAATGGAGTTTAGAAAGAAAGAAATAAAGAAATTCGTCATGTATTTGATGCAAAGCTGTAGAATTACCAAAATATATTTGATTTTGAATATACTGTATAAAACTTTGAGAAAAATGGTTCCCGGGAGCAATTTTTTTCTGTGTAAAATAGCCAATTGTATTTTATCGTAAAATATTAAAATCAATTAAGCCGTTGAATGTACTTGTGATTTGAAACTGTACGACTACCTAAATTTTTTCGGGTTCAAAGATATGTATTATAAAACTTTGATATAAACAGGATTCGTGACAAGCAGCATTGTACCCGGGAGAAATTGTCCCGTGAAACTTATACAAGAGTATTTTAAATAATATAATAAAATAATATAATCAGTTGTTTTTTGATAAGAAACAGTACCATAATCAAAAGGTTTTAAATTATGAATTTAAAACATCTATATAAACTGGATACGCAATAATGTACAATTACCCGATTCCTAACTACATAGTATGGACACCAGTACCAGCTGCCTGTTCTCCTGTCCCCGCAGATACTTGTCAAAACTCGGCGTAACTCGACACCTTGGAATCTTTGTTATTCACTAAACTGCACTTTTTTAATAAAAAAATATTCATAATGAGTTCATATGGCCAACTCTAATTGTGTTCTTCAGTTGTGGGGAAACTAGAAAATTAACTTTTAGTGGACAACAATGGTATTATTTTTGAGGCAAAATGTATGATTATTAATATTTTTCTGACTAGTTCACAAACACCAGATAAAAAACCAAATTTGTGAAAAGGGGGGGGGGAAGGCGGATAGGTTAAGCTAAGCCAAGGCAAGGCTTAGATTTGTTATCGAATTATTTACTTATTAGGCACCTGTACCATTGTACCAGGACAGCATTTAAAGAGGGGCGAAATGATTATTGCTCCGGGTCGCATATCACAAAATGCCTGGTTCCCAGAAAAAAATACCAAAATGTAATTTTTTTATTATTAACATTTACTAATTTTACATAAATAATTTTCGATTTCCTTCTCGTAAAAAAATAATACCAGCAATAGCTATTCGCTTTCAGATAGATTTAAAGTGTTTTTCAATTTTATTTTAAATAATTTATTATTATCTAAATAGTGTTATTACGTTGGTAATCAAGCACACGAATAGAATATAAGTTAAAGCTAACATTGATATACATTTTATACTTGCGTTTATTGTCATAACAATATTAACAAAATTATACCTAATTATACCCAATTTGGTAGTGCTGAAATTGTTATACAACAGTGCTAAAGGGACTACAAACTTTAGATTTCTTGCCCCGATACTCACGATTCTCTGAAATGAATAAAATATACCCCGAGCCTCATACAGCCCAGTTGTAAATATGTCTCTCAGGCCATTTTGTGGTTAAAAACACACAAATCCACACGGTATCGTCACAGAATAACTTTGAATGCTCATATGAGATAAGTAAGTTCAATTTAAATTAACTTACTTATAAATATTAAATGCAGCTGAACTATGTAACAGTTTAAATTAATAAAAACGCAAGACCATGATCTGTTTAGATACTTACTAAAGACCGGGAAATTTTACAAACTTATTCGGTAGAACGTTGCACTGCAAAGCCTTGTACTACTGCACTGAGTAAATGACTGTCCAAGGTTATTTTGAAAAACTTCTCTACAACAATCGTGAGACAATAGTTTATCTTGTTAATGTATTCACGTACAAGTTTTTTTTTTGCAAACCCAGTTCAGTCAATGCAAAAGCAAATGTCAGCGCTGTACACCAAATATCTTTTTTTTATTTTAGTACCGCACCGAATGAACCTTCCAATTTTTCTCGTCTCCGCAAGCGCTAGCTCAGGCTGGCCCTGGGTTCACTGGGTGCTCGGTACTGGAGCTGTCTCACCTGGACGTACAGTACGTCCTCGTGACGTCAGCTGGATGCCGCCCAGCTAGTCTCGTGCCGGGGCGACCCCTGCTCTGCATCTCGCACCGTATCCTCGGCTCCAGAGCCGGGGTCCGAAAATAGAGCTCTGGCAGTACGCAAACTTAAAGTGTCAAACCAGAGTGCGACTCCAAAAATATTACGGTATACGGAACATCCCGTCTTTACGTCACAGCTTGGTTGGGCAAGAGAGGGGATGGCATAAATAATTTGATATGAAATTATTTTTTTTATGAAAGAAATTGCCGGTTGTGGGGTTGGTGCGGGTAACGGGAAATGAAGGGAGAGGGATACATCTGAGTTATTGTTCGGCCGCACATTGTGTAGACGTTTTTCCGCCCTGCTCTTCCAGTCCGTTGCCAAGAGTTCAACATCTGGAGGTTGTCTAAATGGCAGGACCCCGAGAAAACCAACGGGCACACGGCAACTTCAACCACGTTAGCCCACTGCAAAAAAATCCGGGTTCAACTCCATACCTGGCATTGAGCATTTATGACTTTGTTAAGAGATGCGTATGCTAATCATTAACCCTGTGGGCCCAAATTGACTCTGCTAGTCAATGTAGGTTATTTTTATGTTAGGCGAATGTTACTAACATTCATGACTCATTCCTATAGAAATAGCTTATATATTGTTACATCAAATCGTGTATCATATCTATCAAATATGTTCTGTCGTTTTGGCATTTACTCTTTGCCCGCTTTTCTCTCTTGTGTCTTCAGGTAATTAATTGACAGTCAAGATGATGATATAACACAGGTGTGTTTACACCAGGAGTTCAGGGCAAACACATCCATTATATAGGTTACACAAACACACCCTGCGTCTAATAAACGTAAGTGGGATATGTCTTGTAATCCTCCTCTCTTGCAGCTCGGGGAAAGAAGGAAAATCAATACGAAAAACTGCCCTTATTTTCTAAGGCAATTAACGAATTTTCTTTAGCTGTAGTCACCCGTATTATTGTAATTGTTCGTTGCTCATGCGTTTGCTACGGATACCGATTACTACTATCTGCAAAGATTTGCGTCTTTCCTTTTTAATTTTCAAACTTTCATGGGATTTTTTTTCATATCTTGAATACAGTGACGTCATGAGCACAAAACACTACAAGCGAGGAGTATGAGAAAGGACTCGGCCACAGCCATTAGTGAGAAACCATTCCACTATTCGTCTGGCTTGATTCCGGGAAGCTACCTAGAACTTAAATCAAGATGCCTGGTGCTGCTCATCCTGAATGATATTTCAGTGACTCACGACTGCGTTATCATCTCACATTCCAATCGCAATGAAAAGATCAAAAGTTCTGCATGAGTCGTACGAGTTTTAATAAGTTTGCGTGCTGCCAAACACGATATTTTTGGAACGCCACTCTCGAACCGAAAAATATTGCGATATTGAAATTGTACCGACTGTTGATTTCTCCTACATTTCTCTGAACTATCTCCATTCGCAGATATACTGAAATTGCACAGATTTTTTTAGGCATTAATGTTAGGCCGATTACTAAATTATGTGTCGAGGAAAGTTTCTCACAAGAAGGTCAAGACATGGGCATGCCCAATGTTTGCATCATTAATTTCGTGGACAGAAACTTTAACTTCAATGCCGAACGGTTCGCAACAGTTGCTGGAGAGCAGCTATTTTGTAAACTATGTAATCGTTTTCCACAAGTTTCGGCTTTCGACTGAAACAGTTGGGATGACAATGCAGTACAGTCACAGTAAAAAATTTATAATCGTGCATTCGTGCATACGCTAATTCTGTAATCCGTAACCAGTCAAGACGCTTTCTTTCATATCTATCCTGGTGTGTTCCGGCTGTTAATCTTGGCTGCCAGGTGACATTACTGCTTTGACGAATTTTTATTCCGCTCAGATTTTATCGTTATCTTTAGTTTTTTTTAGTTCATATTTTACTGTTTTCTAGATAGAATTATACATTTTACTGGTGCATTTCCGTAACGATTTTTTGAAGAACAACTGTTGTCTGTAATCTAACATTCTATATAGCACATTAACACAACTAGTTTTAAATATCATTGACTGTCTTTTTAATTTTGATTTTTTTTTATATTTTTGAAATATATATATTGACGTTAGATACACCAGCAAAATGGCTAGGCTATGATCTCGAAACGGCCAAATTAAATACTCCTCACTGCACTCACTTTTGTGTATTAAATGGTAGAAATTATGTTTTTTTTGTTTGCCAGTTAAAAATACACTTGATTTATCGTATTTACTATAGTCACTGTGGTACAGGACCTTTTCTCTCTTGTGACGCGGTACAGCTGTGACGATAAAACGCTCATTTACATTTGGAACTGGCTGTTACTCCCCAGTATACACAGATGTGTCACAAGTGTAGGAAATAATATTCGTGCTAATGTGTCTTATTTAAGTGTAGACAGTAGTATAGGAATGGGGCTACTGGCGCAGGGTCCAGGGTGAGGATTGAGGAGTGGGATTGTCGGTCCGCCATATTGGATTGTGACGTCACGGCGGCCATCTCGGAGTGTAACGGGACATAGCGTAACGGGACAAGTTTGACCTTGACCCCGGCGGCCATTTTGGATCCGCCATCTTGGATCCGCCATTTTGGATGACGTATTTGTGTGTTCTCGAAAATTCCGGCGTTGTGTGTTCCGCCATCTTGGATGATGACGTCACTGTTGCAATTTCCGTTACGGTCGTCATCTTTAACTTTTTTATTTATTATCCGAATTTAATGATTTTTTTTTAAAAATTATAAAAAAATTCAAATAATAAAATTTTAATAAAATAATTACAAAAAACAAACATGTACGACACGGAGTTCGGAGTCCTCGGTTCGAACCCGGTGAGGGCAAAAAAAAAAATGGCGACCGATCCTTCCCTCACAGTGACTGCTGGCATACTGACTCCCACCACTTTTTTCATAGCATATATATCATCCGGCAGTATGACGTCATATACGCCATCTTGAAATTTGGAAGCCATCTTGAAAATCTTTATTTATTATCAGATTTTAATGAAAGAAATTCCAAAATTCATCAAAAAATTAACGTATTTGAATTCTGTTTGATTATATCGATGTACGTCCTTGGTTCGATTCCCGGCGAGAGTAAACGGTCGATCCTTCCTCCATGAAAGCTACCTAGACTGATCTACCACCACCAGTACCAAGGTATATATCATCAACTGGTATGACATCATGTCCGCCATCTTGTCTTCATCCGCTGGAGACCACCATCTTGTTTTCGTCAGCTAGAGTGTGCCGATACCATGTAGTATAATTATCTGGTCACTAAACTTGTGTCCTCAACTGTTGACATTGATCATTGACCTTGAACTTTGACCTTGACCTTGAAATTTGACCTTGACCTTGAAATTTGACCTTGACCTTGAAATTTGACCTTGACCTTGAAATTTGACTTTGTCCCTGAAATTTGACTTTGTCCTTGTCGACCATCATGGATCCGACATTTTATGTTCAGTACATGCTACCAGAGGATACCAACTGCTGGAGTACGCCATCTTGTGTGTGTACTTGTATTATAGAGTACATTTCCATCTGGATTATTTTATTCTAACCTGCTACAGTGCAGTAATCATTTATTACGGAGGTGCCCCCCGCCATCTAAAAATCATGTAATAATGTAGCTAGAAAAGCGGGAAAAAAATCCAAAATTCATTAAATAAATCACTCATTAACTTACATATCGATTCGATCCGCTCCAGTCCTTGGTTAGATCCTCGATCGATGCAAAACATTTAATTTTATGAAAAAAAAATAATAATTCCAATAAAACATGTTCAACATTCTTAAAGAGACTTTAAATCATCTACTACCATCATCCTATCAGACATCAAGACCACCATATTGGAAATTCGTAATTGTAATGCTAGAGATTCGGGAAAAAGTTCAAAACTCATTAAATAAATTTGTAATCTATATACTGATTGATTAGATCGACTAAGGTCCTTGACACGATCCTGGACGAAGCTAAAATAAATGTAATTAAAATACCAGAAAAGTGTAAGGTTCGAGGAATAAAACACCTAAAAGTCTTTTACAAACATAATATTTATTACACAATTTCTATCCTACTACAGAATCACTTGCGAAAGACAGCAATCTTATAAAAATTTAGCCCTGCATGGACGTACAACGACTACTTCTTAGCTCCAAATGGCTCCAAATGCTCCAAACGGCCTCCAAATGGCTCCAAAAGCTCCAACAGCCTCCAAATGCTTAACACAGTTCCAAATGGCTCCAAATGCTCCAAACGGCCTCCAAATGCTTGACAGCTCCAAATGTTTCCAGCAGCTCCAAATGCTCCAAATGCTTGACAGCTCCAAATGCTTCAAAAGGCTCCAAATGCTCCAAATGCTCCAAACGGCCTCCAAATGGCTCCAACAGCTCCAACAGCCTCCAAATGCTTGACAGCTCCAAATGTTTCCAGCAGCTCCAAATGCTCCAAATGACTCCAACAGCCTCCAAATGCTTAACACAGTTCTAAATGGCTCCAAATGCTCCAAACGGCCTCCAAATGCTTGACAGCTCCAAATGTCTCCAGCAGCTCCAAATGCTCCAACAGCTCCAAAATAAGGCTCCAAATGCTCCAACAGCCTCCAAATGCTTAACACAGCTCCAAATGGCTCCAAATGCTTGACAGCTCCAAATGCATAACACAGCTCCAAATGGCTCCAAATGCTCCAAACGGCCTCCAAATGCTTGACAGCTCCAAATGTCTCCAGCAGCTCCAAATGCTCCAACAGCTCCAAAAAAAGGCTCCAAATGCTCCAACAGCCTCCAAATGCTTAACACAGCTCCAAATGGCTCCAAATGCTTGGCAGCTCCAAATGCTTCAAAAGGCTCCAAATGCTCCAAATGGCTCCAAATGCTTCAAAAGGCTCCAATTGCTCCAAGAGCTCCATCTTCAATTGGTTCCAACTGATTCCTATTACTTTTATCGAACTTGGCATGATTACTAACATGTCTTTATCAGTATACATTTTGACTGGCAGTGGTAACGTTTTTTACACCTTTAAGTTATAAGTTTTATTTAGAAATCAGATTTCGATAAATGATAGCTTCCATCTGGAAAGAAAATATATTAATTTATCTTCAAGTTTATACACATACATTTAATTTAATCCATTATTGTATGTAGCCAGCTTCCCTCAGTTCTTTGAGTATGAAGGATATTTCTTTAATGTTCGAATAGTTTCCTGCACAAAGCGATCCATGTAGTAGTCGTAGCCTGTTAACCAATATGTTAGGATCTTCCCATGAGGTATAATCAATCTCTTCTGCTGCCTTCATCATCCTTGCATGTTTATAATAAATATTATCTCTGGTGTCTATCGTTTTAACACCAACCACAAGGTCACTTTCGTCATCTTGCCAGTGATTATCACAAGCTTGATCAGGATAATTTATTTTATTACGTCGTTTCCATCGTTTTGGTCTCAAACCACCATCACAGTCTTCGCTCTTGCATGCTTTTGGTGCTTCAGTACAGTACTCAATCATGTCAGCCTCAGATGTGTCACCACAATCTTCAATCATGCCAGCTTCTGATGTGTCACCACAGTCTTCAATTATGTCAGCACCACAAACGTGATCAGGATAATTTATTTTATTACGTCGTTTCCATGGTTTTGGTCTCAGACTGCCATCACAGTCTTCGATCTTGCCTGCTTTAGGTGTTTCAGTACAGTACTCAATCATGTCAGCCTCAGATGTGTCACCACAATCTTCAATCATGCCAGCCTCAAATGATTCATCAAAGTCTTCGACCTTGTAAGCTTCAGGTGGTTCTCCATCTTTCACATTTTCATGGAGACGACTAGATATTGGAGTAAATATATTTTCATTTCTAATGTGGTTACAACTTCCTTCGTTTGTTTTAAATTTTAAATTATTATCTTGATCTAGATCAGTAATTTTAGCATTAGCTTTTTCGCCTTCGTTCCTCTTCCGCGATGTTGTAGCCCAGTCTTCGTTATCTTTAATCATCTTAATTGTACAGGTCTTGTAATGTCTATCCAAGTAATATCTTCTACCAAAGGATTTCTGACACTGACTGCAATGAAATGGTTTTTGACAAGGACCCAAATTACACTCGCTTCTTTCATGTCGTTTAGCATTCTTTCTCAAGGTAAACATCTTGCTACAGTATCTACAGTGATGACGTTTTGATACAGCAACAAATCCCGTTTCAGGATTCATATTAGTTATTGAGACTAATGCCAGATGCAAACTAAGAGTTTTAAATTAGATATATTACTTAAATAGAATTTTTTAATTATTTCATCAGCGAGAATTAATTTATCTCATTCAAAGGTACTTGTTGCAAGTAGTTCTGCTTTTCAACAACAGATGTCGCCACATGTTACTTGCAGGTAAATAATATTTAGTTCTTTTATGCGGGATGCGGGATGCTCACTAACGATCGCAAAAGAAGGATGGCTTCGCTAGACTCCAAGGAGAAGGAAGTTCGTCCATCCTGTTAGTGCTTCTTAGATTTCTCAGAGATTATTTGACTGAGTAATGATATTTTTTTTTTTTTAAATTTCCACCTGATAAAAAAAAATATTACAAGTGCTGATTTATTGACAGTATTTCAATAATTAAATGCAACCTTGAATAAAAAATGACATGACTCATTAAGTAAAAAATTCTTCATGCAGAGATCAATTCCTCATCAGTAACCAGAAGCACTCGGAGAAAACCATCAGATGTCTAGTCAGGAATAATCAGAAGCACCCAGAGAAAACCATCAAAATATTGTCAAGAATAATCAGGAGCACACGGAGAAAACTACCATAATATTGTCAAGAATAAACGGGAGCACACGGAGAAATCCACCATAATATTGACAAGAATAATCAGGAGCACACGGAGAAAACCACCGCAAGTTTTCTTTGATATCATAAAATTTCAGGAAAAAAATAATAAAAAATTAAAATAAATTAATAAAAAATTAAAAAAAAATAAAAAAATACATAAATATATTCTGCTAGCTTGTGAACTTCTCATTGTTGAACAAAGATAGAGTTCTAGTACAAGCCAGAATTTTATGTATTTTTTTATTTTATTTTTTTTAAATTTTTTATTAATTTATTTTTATTTTTTATTATTTTTTTCCTGAAATTTTATGATATCAAAGAAAACTTGCGGTGGTTTTCTCCGTGTGCTCCTGATTATTCTTGTCAATATTATGGTGGATTTCTCCGTGTGCTCCCGTTTATTCTTGACAATATTATGGTAGTTTTCTCCGTGTGCTCCTGATTATTCTTGACAATATTTTGATGGTTTTCTCTGGGTGCTTCTGATTATTCCTGACTAGACATCTGATGGTTTTCTCCGAGTGCTTCTGGTTACTGATGAGGAATTGATCTCTGCATGAAGAATTTTTTACTTAATGAGTCATGTCATTTTTTATTCAAGGTTGCATTTAATTATTGAAATTCTGTCAATAAATCAGCACTTGTAATATTTTTATCAGGTGGAAATTTAAAAAAAAAATATCATTACTCAGTCAAATAATCTCTGAGAAATCTAAGAAGCACTAACAGGATGGACGAACTTCCTTCTCCTTGGAGTCTAGCGAAGCCATCCTTCTTTTGCGATCGTTAGTGAGCATCCCGCATCCCGCATAAAAGAAATAAATATTATTTACCTGCAAGTAACATGTGGTGACATCTGTTGTTGAAAAGCAGAACTACTTGCAACAAGTACCTTTGAATGAGATAAATTAATTCTCGCTGATGAAATAATTAAAAAATTCTATTTAAGTAATATATCTAATTTAAAACTCTTAGTTTGCATCTGGCATTAGTCTCAATAACTAATATGAATCCTGAAACGGGATTTGTTGCTGTATCAAAACGTCATCACTGTAGATACTGTAGCAAGGTGTTTACCTTGAGAAAGAATGCTAAACGACATGAAAGAAGCGAGTGTAATTTGGGTCCTTGTCAAAAACCATTTCATTGCAGTCAGTGTCAGAAATCCTTTGGTAGAAGATATTACTTGGATAGACATTACAAGACCTGTACAATTAAGATGATTAAAGATAACGAAGACTGGGCTACAACATCGCGGAAGAGGAACGAAGGCGAAAAAGCTAATGCTAAAATTACTGATCTAGATCAAGATAATAATTTAAAATTTAAAACAAACGAAGGAAGTTGTAACCACATTAGAAATGAAAATATATTTACTCCAATATCTAGTCGTCTCCATGAAAATGTGAAAGATGGAGAACCACCTGAAGCTTACAAGGTCGAAGACTTTGATGAATCATCTGAGGCTGGCATGATTGAAGATTGTGGTGACACATCTGAGGCTGACATGATTGAGTACTGTACTGAAACACCTAAAGCAGGCAAGATCGAAGACTGTGATGGCAGTCTGAGACCAAAACCATGGAAACGACGTAATAAAATAAATTATCCTGATCACGTTTGTGGTGCTGACATGATTGAAGACTGTGGTGACACATCAGAAGCTGGCATGATTGAAGATTGTGGTGACACATCTGAGGCTGACATGATTGAGTACTGTACTGAAGCACCAAAAGCATGCAAGAGCGAAGACTGTGATGGTGGTTTGAGACCAAAACGATGGAAACGACATAATAAAATAAATTATCCTGATCAAGCTTGTGATAATCACTGGCAAGATGACGAAAGTGACCTTGTGGTTGGTGTTAAAACGATAGACACCAGAGATAATATTTATTATAAACATGCAAGGATGATGAAGGCAGCAGAAGAGATTGATTATACCTCATGGGAAGATCCTAACATATTGGTTAACAGGCTACGACTACTACATGGATCGCTTTGTGCAGGAAACTATTCGAACATTAAAGAAATATCCTTCATACTCAAAGAACTGAGGGAAGCTGGCTACATACAATAATGGATTAAATTAAATGTATGTGTATAAACTTGAAGATAAATTAATATATTTTCTTTCCAGATGGAAGCTATCATTTATCGAAATCTGATTTCTAAATAAAACTTATAACTTAAAGGTGTAAAAAACGTTACCACTGCCAGTCAAAATGTATACTGATAAAGACATGTTAGTAATCATGCCAAGTTCGATAAAAGTAATAGGAATCAGTTGGAACCAATTGAAGATGGAGCTCTTGGAGCAATTGGAGCCTTTTGAAGCATTTGGAGCCATTTGGAGCATTTGGAGCCTTTTGAAGCATTTGGAGCTGTCAAGCATTTGGAGCATTTGGAGCTGCTGGAAACATTTGGAGCTGTCAAGCATTTGGAGGCCGTTTGGAGCATTTGGAGCCATTTGGAACTGTGTTAAGCATTTGGAGGCTGTTGGAGCTTTTGGAGCCATTTGGAGGCCGTTTGGAGCATTTGGAGCCATTTGGAGCTAAGAAGTAGTCGTTGTACGTCTATGCAGGGCTAAATTTTTATAAGATTGCTGTCTTTCGCAAGTGATTCTGTAGTAGGATAGAAATTGTGTAATAAATATTATGTTTGTAAAAGACTTTTAGGTGTTTTATTCCTCGAACCTTACACTTTTCTGGTATTTTAATTAAATTTATTTTAGCTTCGTCCAGGATCGTGTCAAGGACCTTAGTCGATCTAATCAATCAGTATATAGATTACAAATTTATTTAATGAGTTTTGAACTTTTTCCCGAATCTCTAGCATTACAATTACGAATTTCCAATATGGTGGTCTTGATGTCTGATAGGATGATGGTAGTAGATGATTTAAAGTCTCTTTAAGAATGTTGAACATGGTTTATTGGAATTATTATTTTTTTTTTCATAAAATTAAATGTTTTGCATCGATCGAGGATCGAACCAAGGACTGGAGCGGATCGAATCGATATGTAAGTTAATGAGTGGTTTATTTAATGAATTTTGGATTTTTTCCCGCTTTTCTAGCTACATTATTACATGATTTTTAGATGGCGGGGGGCACCTCCGTAATAAATGATTACTGCACTGTAGCAGGTTAGAATAAAATAATCCAGATGGAAATGTACTCTATAATACAAGTACACACACAAGATGGCGTACTCCAGCAGGTGGTATCCTCTGGTAGCATGTACTGAACATAAAATGTCGGATCCATGATGGTCGACAAGGACAAAGTCAAATTTCAGGGACAAAGTCAAATTTCAAGGTCAAGGTCAAATTTCAAGGTCAAGGTCAAATTTCAAGGTCAAGGTCAAATTTCAAGGTCAAGGTCAAATTTCAAGGTCAAGGTCAAAGTTCAAGGTCAATGATCAATGTCAACAGTTGAGGACACAAGTTTAGTGACCAGATAATTATACTACATGGTATCGGCACACTCTAGCTGACGAAAACAAGATGGTGGTCTCCAGCGGATGAAGACAAGATGGCGGACATGATGTCATACCAGTTGATGATATATACCTTGGTACTGGTGGTGGTAGATCAGTCTAGGTAGCTTTCATGGAGGAAGGATCGACCGTTTACTCTCGCCGGGAATCGAACCAAGGACGTACATCGATATAATCAAACAGAATTCAAATACGTTAATTTTTTGATGAATTTTGGAATTTCTTTCATTAAAATCGGATAATAAATAAAGATTTTCAAGATGGCTTCCAAATTTCAAGATGACGTATATGACGTCATACTGCCGGATGATATATATGCTATGAAAAAAGTGGTGGGAGTCAGTATGCCAGCAGTCACTGTGAGGGAAGGATCGGTCGCCATTTTTTTTTGCCCTCACCGGGTTCGAACCGAGGACTCCGAACTCCGTGTCGTACATGTTTGTTTTTTGTAATTATTTTATTAAAATTTTATTATTTGAATTTTTTTATAATTTTTAAAAATTTTTTTATTAAATTCGGATAATAAATAAAAAAGTTAAAGATGACGACCGTAACGGAAATTGCAACAGTGACGTCATCATCCAAGATGGCGGAACACACAACGCCGGAATTTTCGAGAACACACAAATACGTCATCCAAAATGGCGGATCCAAGATGGCGGATCCAAAATGGCCGCCGGGGTCAAGGTCAAACTTGTCCCGTTACGCTATGTCCCGTTACACTCCTCCGAGATGGCCGCCGTGACGTCACAATCCAATATGGCGGACCGACAATCCCACTCCTCAATCCTCACCCTGGACCCTGCGCCAGTAGCCCCATTCCTATACTACTGTAGACTACGCGAGATACATCAATTACATTGATGTGGCATTTGAATAGTAAAGGTAAAAATAAATAGCGCGTTGATCGAACTTTGTCTTTAAATGGTAAAGGTTTGAATGTCGGTGTCATAATACAAAATATTGTTTTTGGTTATATTTTATTAAATGTCAGATACTATGATATCAATAATTATAAATTAACTGAACATAATTTTTCATGATTAAAAAAATGTAGTGCGAATTTCTATGAAGATTCCAGAGGGTTTCGGGTTAACAAATGTTTTGAGTTTGTTGGAGAGAGGCGTGTGGTTAAGAAAACATGTGCTTTTATTGACTTGGCCAGAGAGGGCGAGAAAGTAAATGTAATATGTCTGTCTCTTTAGAGAGATCAAGTGCTGGATGATTGTCTCGTTTAACCCTGCAGAATGTTAGGGTCAGCAAAATGCCTCATATGTCAATCTTCCTTGTCTCGTTAAAGCAGAACAGGGCTAGACATTTTCAGCTCCTGTAAATAACTTCTGTCGGCTAGTCTGAACATTTGAGAATCCATTTCTGACAGACATTCATGTCAAAAACGGCGCATAGTTTAACATAAACGTCGCACGTGTAACACCTGTTCCAACGAACAAAATTTTGGACAAGTAATTATACTCCTAATGGCATTTTTATTAAAGAATTCACACGAAAATAATTCAAAATTAATCAGATTAGTTAAAACATAGAACCGATAACATTAAGATGACTGTCATTCCATATCCAGTCGATTCCTTGTGTTTTCCCTTGCTGTGTCCTTTAATTCTTCCCCGTGCATCACTCTGAGGTTAAGCCAGCCGTATTGCTTGCACAGCGTGTTGAATGTATTCGGGTGTGTTTCCAGTGTGAACGGGAGTGAAGAACAGAGGCACGCCTACCTGCTGAAAGACTCGGAAGCCTTTGGGGTTCTCTGCAGTGCCACGGGACTCGTGCAGATGGTGCTAGGGATACTGAGCATCGCCTGTCTAAACTACTCAGCCCAGCACCAGGTAGGCTACTTCTCCTCTGCAGCACTACGGGACACGTGCAGGTGGATACTAAGCATCAACAGTCCCATTTTTCCCGATTTTATAGTTTAAAAAAATAAGTGTTTTCACTATGGCGGACAGTTGTCAAAATGTCGGAATCCAATATTGGGGGGTTTGATGTGAGCATTAATTTTTCTAATTTTATTTAAATTTTAAGTAAGAATTTTTAATTTTTTTAATTAATAAATTACATATTTACCCTCTTTGGGAATCGAAACGAGGTCTGGAATGGATAAAGTAACTAAACATTTATTAAGCAATGTTTTTATAATTTTGTAAATATATTATGGAATTTTTAGGTCAAAAATGAAAGAATTTTGAGTTTACAATCAAGTTCATGACCCAGAAGCTTATTATTATTATTATTTTTTGCATTTTGAGGAATGTAAGCCTCTCAGAGGAAAGTTAAGCCTCCGTGAGGAAAATTAAGCCTCCGTATTTTTTGAGGAAAAATAAAGAAAATTTTCTCCTCAAAACGGAAATTTTCCCCTCAAAATAGGGAAATTTTTAGGCATTGTAAGGATTTTTTTAGTAATTTTTTTTAAGAATGGCGAGGAAATTTGGCACAAAAATGGCGTCTGTGATGTCACAATCCAAGATGGCGGACTGCACCTTGCACCTTCACCTGGAACCTGCGCCAGCTCAGGTTATTATATGCTACTCCCCTAGTTTTTCAACAATAATTGTTCGTCTTATCAAAAATTGTTTTTGACTTAAATCCTAGATACTTATTAGAAGATTTACAATATTTTTCTATAGATTTAAAAGTTTATCTAATAAAGTAGTGGAACATTTTTTGGTCCTTTAAAAATTGTTATTTATCCCTTAGCAGCAATGGTTGGTTGTATCATATATTGTTTGCACAAAAGGTTAAGATAGTAATTATAAGGTTTACAAACAATTTGAAAGAATTCAATAGTGTAGTTAACCAAGTGCGTAATTAATTTTTTGTTCTTCAGACTCTGTTATATTCCACCCTTTTCAGTAATGTTTGGTTGTACAAAAAATATTTCAGTAAATATTGATAGATAATAATTTAAGGTTGTATAACATATAAAACATATTTATTAGTGTATATAAGTGTACCTGTTTTTTTCCAACCATTTACAGGAATTTTTTGTCTTATGAAAAATTGATCACACAATAGTTTTACGTATATACAAATTATAAAGTTTCCAAAAAAATTTGAATGATTTTAAATGGTGTGCTAACCGAGAGTGATAATTTTTTTTGTCCCTAACCTCTGTTTATTACACTCACTAGCTGCCCGACCCGGCTTCGCACGGCTATACTAATGGAAACAAATTAAGCCACATCTCCAATTTACAGTAATGGTAAATAAAAAATTCAGTGAAAATTTATTACAATGCTGTATAATGTACCGGAGAGAAAATGAATAGCACCGATGGTTTCCCGACTCGTGCACG
This sequence comes from Bacillus rossius redtenbacheri, assembly GCF_032445375.1. Lineage (NCBI taxonomy): Eukaryota > Metazoa > Arthropoda > Insecta > Phasmatodea > Bacillidae > Bacillus > Bacillus rossius. The sequence continues at coordinate 40,054,330 of NC_086333.1, read as the reverse complement.
CAACGTACAACTGATGTACCCGTACTTCGCTACGGCAGTCTATAGGCAGATCACTCTTGCGCCGCTCATTATACATGCCCCTCCTTGTGGGTACGCCACTGCCGCGCGATGCCCGTTGCCATGGAGACGCAGACGGCATGAACAATACAAAATCCTGTTATCATGCAAAGTACCCATTGTTGCCTGGTTTTAACCACCCATGGGATCTAATTTTCGGAAAATGTCATCCTGCGTAACATAAGGAACATTACTGTGAAGTTTCAAGTCTGTAAAATATATATAGCCTACTTGAAAAAAAGGGCAATTTTTGATAATTAAAGTACCCGCAAAATTTCAACGGTGATGAGGACTGCACTAACAATGAAATAGTCGTTGCTATAGAGACGAATGAAGCATCAACAAAGCAACAGCCGTTGCCATGGCGATTTCCAACCAAAAACTGGAAATTTTGATATATTACGCCCCCGAAACTCCCCTTGGGATCGGATTTCCGCAGAATCCGTTCTTAGCGAGTGTCTACATCACAAAATGAGTAACTATGCTAAATTTGAAGTCAATCGGGTGTATAGTTTTAGAGATCTTGTGATGAGTGAGTCAGTGAGTGGTATTTCGCTTATATGTATATATATATATACACACACACACACACACACACAAGTCATTGTCAGAATTGTAACGGGAGAATAAAATTATTGATGGTCCGAAAAATGAAAATTAATTAAAAATAATAAAAATTATTCTAGTAAAAAAAAAAAAAAAAATAAACATAGCGAGAGGAAAAAAAAAAACAATAGTTTAGGTTTGCGATTTAAAGTGATAAAAAGTATTTAAATACTAATTGAACTCTTATGAGGGTACTGATTGCTTCGTTGTTAATATCACACGGGTGTTGTTTACTTGTATGGGAAAATTAAGAATGATAAGGCATCTAGTGCGTGGCAACAATGTTAATATGCAATAGGAAATAAATTTCTAGCACCTGCGGCATTGTCAACACACACTTCGTACGTGTACTGCATGTTGTATCTAACCCCCTCCAACGCATTGACGTACCAACGGGTGTGTGAAGCTAAAAAAAATTGATTATGTTTCTTTAACAAATTTTCACAACCGTCGAGTTCCGTCAGTTTAAAAAAAAATGAATTAGATGTTCTTGGTTCAAACAGCTAAAATTATCAAGGTAAATCAATGTAACTAGTTTATGTGTCGTAAATAAAAGTAAAATTGCGTCTGTAACTAAAGTAGGTGTATTTTAGACCTAATGTGAGTGCGGCAGAGCCGTTGCAGGGTACAATTATTATTATACATACATTGATCACATTTTTATCCTACTAGACTATTAACTTATTCTAGAATGCTTGGAATTCTTTGTGTATGTATGTAACAAGTTTATCCAATTCAAAACAAAACAAAAAAAACTCATTCAAAGTTAGTGTAGTGTAAATATATCAACAATTTGTTTTATATCATGTAAAAGATTCAATAATTCTATATGTTTCTGTTGAAAGTTAAGTTGTGGTAAGTTCAAATTAAGTAAAAATTATGTATTAAGTAAGCCAGGATTGAAAGCACTCGGTGAGCGTGGACCACTAAGTGTTGGTGAAACATTACTACATCAGAGACTAACGTTTATATCAAATTTAATGCCCTGAAAGAATTCCAAACAGATATTTACTATTCAATAGTCTTGGGATCCCGAGAGTTAATTTAAATTAATTAGTTTAGTTATTCTAATAATTATAGAACAAGAGATTCAGACTTGGATTTAAATTATGACGCTGGTAAGTCTTTCAGGCGGAAATCAATGTTTTTATATAAAAAAAAAATAATGTTCGTGAAATTCAACAAACGGGAAACGTTCCAAATCGACGACTGGACGGGGACTGGAAAAAAAACCGACCTCAGTGACAGTTATAGCCTCTACAGACGTATTGACTTCCTCGATGACCAGGACTCTGCGACGATCCGCGTGTAGCTGGCTCTCCTGCTCTGGATAGCTGGTAGGTCGTTGACTCAGTCCTCCTCTCGTACCGGACTGCTGGGCTGTTCTACTGCTCGGCTCGTGAGCCGCCTCCTTCTTAGTTTGCGCCGTCGAGTCGGTCCTTCTCGCGGACCGGGCTGCTGGGTTGTCCTCCTACTAGGCTCCCGAGACGTCTTCTTATTAGCTCGTGTCGTCAAAACTGCAGCGCCTTTCCTATTTTAACGTGGTTCAGTCGTCATCGATTGAATAATTGAATTGTCTCTCTCTCAAATCCTCAGGATATTTTAACCGTTCTTCTTTGCGTCGATTAAGGTAGCATAATTAGGCAGATCTTCGTTCTAGTATAAAAGTTTCGTTGCATGTTCTTCCGTGAATTTTAGTGTTGAAATCTTCGACGATAATTAACAATTCTTATCAAAACACAATATTTTCAATAAAGTTACTTAATTCTTGGTATATATCGATAAATAAATCTTACCGTTACTAAAACAGCTCTTCGATATCTTTTTTAAGTATTAATTCAAATCATACGAAGTTTCCAGTTTGCTGCTAAAATTACGGACGCATATTATCAATGACCGAAAAATGGAACAAACCGAATATTCTAAAAGAATATTTTTTTACTTGTCCTTGTTTGTAACACGCGATTCTACAATTTTTCTTTAAAAAAAAAAAATCAATGCTTTAACGCAAGCAAAATATAATCAAAATGAATCTCCTATTCTTTACAAATATAGTAATAAACAACAAATTTATTATTTTTTTAAAAAAAAAAACACAGATAAGCATACTTCCAGAGACAAAATAAAGTTTTAGCTTATTTAAAATTTGTAAAGATTTGCATATCATAAATCAAACAATTTTTTTGTTTCGACTTCTGCAACCACCAAAATTGATCAATATAAATATTTCTATAAAGTACAAACGTTGACTTTATAGCATTTGATTCTAAATTGGACTTTTAGTAAGGATACCTAATGTTATTGATAATATAATCCAACACTGAAATAATTTTTCAAATCGGACCATTGGTTCCTGAGATTAGCGCGTTCAAACAAACAAATAAACAAACTCTTTAGCTTTATAATACTAGTATAGATTGAAGCAAAGGTTGAATGTATCAAAAATATTTTCAGACCAATGTTATAGATACTATTAATAAGATTTACCAACAATTTGAATGGATTTAATAGTGTGAATATTAGGGGGTTAAGCATTTTTTCGTCCTTCCTCCCTTGATTATTTTACCCCTTGCAGTAATGATTGGTTGTATAAAAATTATTTGAACCGAAAGTTATTGATAATTATTCAAAATTTTACCATTAATAAGAATGCATTTGATAGTCTAGACTACATAGTACCGAAATTAGGGATTTTTTGAAAAATTCTAGCCCTGTTTTTCCTAACCCCTTGTAGCAAAATTTTTTTCACACAACAGTTAAAAAAAAAAAAAAATTAACTTACAAACAATTTGAACGGTTTTAACGGTGTGCCTTCTAAGGGAGATATGAATTTTTTTTTTGTCTTTCAAATCTTATTTGTTCACTTCTTGTAGTTATGGAAGGTCGTTTCAATAAAATTATTAGACAAAATATTTTGGTAATAGTACTGCGAATTATGAAACGTTCAAATGGAAGCGATATTTGTCATACTATGGGAGTTAACATAATATTTCCCCTCTTCAAAAAACCTTTCGCATTTCTACCCTTTTGACTGTATTTTGCCCATTAACGAACTCGTCAGAGATTATTACGTATCAGTTTGGAAATGAATTGTGTAAAATTACAGAAGTTGTCGTGTCCATAAAAATGTGATACATACATATATATATATATATATAAAATTTTAAGTTGACTACTTAATTAATTTTTGTATTTATCAGCTGGCTTATAAGCAGTTCTTGTCTTGGAGTTGAGTTCTAGCACATTCTTTATACATATTTGTTATGTTTTCAGATAAACAGAGTGAGGAAACTGTTCCTGCAGGCGGTCATGAGACAGGACATGGCCTGGTGCGACACCAACAGCACGGCGAACTTCGCGAGTCAGCTGACCGAGTAAGAGAATAAATTATGTGCCTCTTATGAGCTCGAGTCACCCTTTTTAATATCCAATAAGTTTGAGACATTGTAGTTGGCTAACATTAAGTTAGCCTTTACCTTTTTTGGGAGGGACTTTAATAATTTTCCGAGGTCCAAAATTTCTGATTTAACCGGGTTTATAGCAATGACTTTACTTTTCTCTTAACGTGGCCCGTCAGCAAACAAATATAAACCCCCCCCCCCCCACATTCATTCCCCTGGTTTATTCAGCATACCTGGTCCTGCTATCCTGGCTGTACACACGGTCAGTCTTGATAGACTTGCAAGGCTCAGGGCTGGACGAGCACGCCCCGTCTCATGTACACCCCTGCTCCCCTATGGTGATCAGGGCTGAAAGCAGCGCTTTCAGTCACGTTAGAGTGTCAAGTCTACCGCGTCTGCCTACACGCCCCGCGCGCCCTGCTGACCGCCGCCCGCCTCTTGAGGAACCTGCAGGATAGGCACTCCCCTCCCTCGAATATATTCTCCTAGTCTGTCCCGCCGTTCTGAGAACTCCCTCCCACTTGGGAGTAACCAGGTGCCATGTTCATGCTCTCTACTAGGCTGATGTGGGAACTGTAGGAACTAACCTTCCACCTTTGTAGTTCCAGTTTTCTCCACCGGCGCCACCTTCCAGGGGCCTGTAACTCTGCAAGAGTAGGCCTTTCCTTGACCTAGGCCGCCATCTAACGTTTTAACCACCAACCCTTTTGCTTGAGGTCTCTCCGCATAGTTCTTAACTCCTCCGAGCGGCGCCGCCATAAGGGTCATCACCACCCCCCACCTGTCAGCTTCCGCGCACTTTCTTGTCGAGATTCCCCTCCTCACCCAAGTTTCCTTTTTGGACCTCCTTGCGACGTCCTGCGCATGAATACTTGATTTTGGCCTGGATCCTCAGCTTCTTGTGAAGCAGAGGAGCCTCCTACCGCCGTCGTGACTGGACGCAACCTCGGCACTCGCCTGAGTTCTTGGACTTGTGTAGAATCAGTGCAGGAGTTTTTCGTGCAACATGTAGTTTTTCAAGTATGGGATGGTTTACCAAAAACTTATCGCACCTATATGACGGACGGATGGCAGATGGGACGGATGGCGGACGGATGGAAGATGGGACGGATGACGGACGGACGGATGGCAGACGGGACGGATGACGGACGGGCAGATGGCATATGGGACGAATGACCGACGGACGGATGGCAAATGGGACGGATGACGGACGGATGGATAGAAGATGGTACGGATGACGGACTGACGGATGACGGACGGATGGCAATGAGACGGATGACGAACGGACGCGACGGATCATTGAGAGTCCCGCTGAACATACGGAAATTTCCTACGAAATCAGTGAAAAGTCAGTGATAAACCAGATAACTGTCACAAAGTGCAACTAGTCTTGAGTTGCTAACACCGTTTCAAATATAGATTACGTGTCGCATGTGGTTCCAGAGACCTGGACAAGCTGCAAGAAGGCATCGGAGAGAAGATAGGAATATTCATGTACCTGCTGAGCACGTTCGTGTCCTCCGTCATCATGTCCTTCATCCACGGCTGGAAGCTGACCCTAGTTGTGCTGAGCTGCGCGCCGGTCATCATAGCCGCCACGGCGCTGGTGGCGAAGGTAGATAAGCAAGTGCATCTGGGCCCAGGCTGCTGAGTAGTGGCGCTGTGCTCATAAAACTATACAAAAGTAACGACATTACTAAAAAGGAAACAATTCGTAATGCATGCATAAAATAAAATGGGAGATAGACAAATAGGATGTGTTTTGCTAAACGGGGAAGAAGTTAAATCGATAGCACAATAAATTAGGTAAAAATTATGTTCATTAGCTAATAATTACGTGATCCACGGTTAATGGCGATTGGCTAATCTCGTTCGCAACTAATCTCAAACTAAACTCTTTAAAGAAACACTTTAATAAATTAAAATATTAGTAGGACCCTGTAACTGGCCAAAACATTTAACTGGCATTAATTTGTACAGATTTCATAGAAAATACTTGACTTAAAACTGCTGGAGTCATCTGAAAGGTGTCTGGTTAAGAATAGCATTTGAAGAACGTTTATCATCTCTAAATTATTGTCTTATTTTTTTGTATGGTCTCTTAAATGCAATTTTTAAGTCAAAATTACAGAGACGGATGTATTAAAAAAATATATTTTAGTTATAATAATTTCAACACAGAAGATTTACCTTTATTATAAGGTAGTGTATTGATAGTGTTTCCTTTCTAAGTTTAATTCGACATATTGCTAGGCCTGAATGCCAAATAGTTCTTAATTCAAGCTTTCCACAAACTTGCATTATCAAGCTTGTTGTACGATTGAATTAAATCCTAAAAATTAACATGCTTTGACTTCATGAATTCAATATTATTCGAAGTTTGTGAATCTAAGCGTATTTTGTAATGAACAAACTTATGTTCGAAACAAACTTTGATCAAGCCTGGTACGGAAAGTTTGCAAAGCACGTCTACTTTATAAGTTGCACCAGAAACTTTCCACAAGCGGAAATGCTATGTATTTGGGCAGGGAATACTGAAGTTTGACAAACGTTTTGCTCGGTTACACATCAGATTGGGTTGGTCGGCTCGGAGGGTGTTTTTCATCACCTGCCTTTGCTACGGAGCGGTTGACCCCGGCAGGACTCTGGCTGGCCAGGACCGTTTAAAGATTAAGGTGCAATACTATACTAAGTCCTGAACCAATAAAGGAAATTCTTCATGTCTCTTATATCCACCACTCTTCGAGGAATTAAATTCTGAACTTAATATTTACACGCCAGGAAACCTGTCCACTAGGCCAAATAGTTGGAACCAGTTACACTAACACTATCCATATAATTTATACTTTCTACAAAATATAGGATCTTAGTACCATTCATAATCATGTTTTCAAGTTAAAAGGGCCAAACTGTAAGAATTAAATTCATGTTATACTCAAAACTCAAGTACGGCAAATTTACGGACTAAAAAAAAAAATAAAAAAATCAAGAATTGTTCGCAATCACACCAAATTTGTTGGTCTAGAAACTATGGTGGATTCAATATGCGAATTTTTTTGTTCCTTTGGGAAAAGGACGGACAGGAATTGGACGGGGAAAAAAAACTTTAGAAGGTTTGTTTTGCTAGTGAGTCCGTGTTCAAAACAAGTAAATTCAGTAGCTGTACATTGACGGAGACTTATGTGTATACATAGAAAGTTTAAGGTGAACACTGTTAACAGTGTGTGCACGTGAGTGAAAGACGTGACGTAAGAGTGAGCCACTGACACTAGGTTCAGAGCTCGCTGTCGTCCAAGGAGCTGGAGTCGTACGGCGAAGCTGGGGCGGTGGCTGAAGAGGCGCTCAGCTCCATCCGCACCGTCGTGGCTTTCGGCGGCGAAGAGAAGGAGGTCGAGAGGTACAGCTCACGTCAGTCTGGAACAACTTCAGCACACGTCATACTGATGTGGGCTCAGTTCTGTCCGTGACACACTCGCAGCACATTAAATCTCCATGTAACTATAATTGGTTCTATGTACATGCACGCCTGGACCTGTAGTGAAAAATTTTATAGAATTTTCCTGTGACTTAAGAGGGAAGGATAAGAACAGAAATAATCCATGTTGGGTTCAAAAGTTTTTCCCTACAACAATTACGTTGTTTAATATTAAAAACTTGCCTTCATTACGGCATAGATCAATCATAAATAAGTTTCCCGAAACTATAAAATATTTTTTATATCGAAAGTATGATTACATATGTCATTTGCAAAATAAATTTATTATATAGAATTATTCATAGCAGCGAGTCACTGTTAAATTAAGGCCACTCAGAAAGTGATGTATTATTCTTAAACGAAGCCAAATATCCAATATTAAGCCATAATAAAATAATTATGCTTATAAAACTGTTTAAACTAAGATGAAGTCATTCGGTATCGTTGAAAATCAATACTGGTTAATATTTATGGCAGTAAATAAAACATGGTTATTTATATTTACTATTTGAATAGTATAAATTCAGAGATGACTTTTGTGCCATTTACTTACACGCAAGTGGCCAAAATAAAATATTTTCTTACATGAACAGTATAGCACCTGAGTCTAAAAATACATTTAGCCCGTTAAGTGGTCAATGGTTTTGCAATTTTCATAAAATTACAGAGCTAACAGTAATGGTTCCGAACAACAGAGCATATATCTAAGAATGTTTTTGAGTTATTGTATAATATTACGAGACTTTCTAAGTATGTGATTAAGAATCCAGTTTCACTTGTGTTGGGTGTGTTATACGTACGATCTCCAAGCCTTCTTTCTATATAAAAATGATATACTTCCTATAAATTCCACATTTTTTTGTGAATAAATGTAGAAAAGATACTATGGATTCGTGGAAAAACATATTGACTATTTGTTAATGTTGGTCACTTACATTACATTTTTAGAAACGTTACCAAAATGGTTTATTAATATAAGTTGAACTATTCTCGACCTATTTTTATGCTTACTGTCATATGTTAGCGGCCGAGATTGGTAAAGTGTTTAACCAAATTAAAATGATAAGGATTAATTTTAATATTATTTTTTTTACTTTGGTGGGTGTCAATTGTTTTAATATTTAGTATTTCTCTCCATGACACAACTTAATGAATTTTCTTAATTAATTATTTGTACAGCTGGGAGGGAAAAGTCGAGGCTTGCTATCATCAAAGCCCAGTGAAAAGTAGCGTAATTAAAAGTGTGGAACGGTCAGAGAGATGAGGTTTGTTCCACATGCACTTCTCTGGCCACACCGAGCAGTTGGGCGTGACGAGGCTTTGTGGCAATCACGTCAACAGCACATCAAACGCACTATTTTGAATCCTCTAAACACTACTAGGAACTGAATATTCAGCTTCGAATAAAATTGAAAACACATAAATTACACGTAACGTGTACACATAACAGTGCTAAAAATAACGCTAAGTTCCCTCGAATCGCGAATTTATGTATGACCAGCCGGAGTACCCGTGCTTCGTTACTGCAGCCAACAGGCAGAACACACTGGCACTGCTCATTACACTCGCCCCTCCCCGTGGGCGCGCCACTGTCGTTGCAGAAACAGTTGCCATGGTTACGCAGAAGGCACCAACAATGAGATGGCGAAGGTTCATCAAATCTTGCTAATATTTTGTAGTGTATTACAGCTCCGCCCACGTGGCATATAGCGCAAGGGCCACTCAAAAATGACCAACCCTTTTAATATGAACTAACTTGAAACGGGAGATCACCTTATATTTGTTGCACTTGCGGTTGTGAAAAATTGTGGTTTTATTGTTATATCTCCGGCTCCTGTCATCGTAGCGAGATAAAATATACACCGGTTTTTAAGTCAGATCATAAGCTTTTAAAAAACAAAATAAAATAAAGTTCTGATGGATGTACGTAATAACTATCAAGTTACATACCGAAAACACAGATGCCAGCAATGACGCTGCACACAGCAGCACTGTTAGTGAGCTCACGTAGAACCACAAACAGGTTTCAGTTGTATAACATGCGTGCCAGCCACACAGGTATGCTCGTGAGAGTTTCCATTGATTTTGATCGTGCGATGTGTATTGAATAGACATCACTGCAACTTGGGTTCTGTCCGGGAGGTAATGCCCGCACGGGCGACGGAGCAGCACGTGTTCCGCCGTTAGTTAGATTAGGAAAAAAACACTCTTCCCCCAATGATGATGGCATATCCCTTCCTCCTTAAAACCATAATCGTCCCCCCCCCCCAAGAAAAGATACTTCTAGCAAGGTGGTTCTAGAATACCTAACCCAGGGAATTTTTGAAAATAAGTTTATCAAAATTGTGTTTTAATGCGAATACAACAATAAAATACTAAGCGAAATATCGCACATTCGGAGCAAATAATGAAAATTGGTAAATATATATATTTTTTTTTACATTTCAGGTTTACTTTATTTGAAGTTATACTTTTGTAGGCGCGTTATGGAACAATGATGATAGTGAATTTTTACGATGGTACGCGCGCTCACCATGCAACGAAATTTTCACAGGAGGATGGTAGACCCACGTGTATGGACATAAAACCTTTATAGTCACTTTCATAAGAACTAGGGGACATAACGAATTTGTTTGCCAAATGAAACTTTCTTATAGTGAATCTACCCTGGGGGAATATATTTAGTAAACTGAAATAGTCATAGAAAGAGAAAATTTTTCACGTTTTAAAAACATAATTCATACATACATATGTTTATATTAGTATTGAATACTGAGTATTTATTTAATTAAATTTGGTTACAGTAAATTTTACAATAAGTTCAGTGTCTTGAATCAAAAAGAACACTGACTTGTAACGCGCGTGCACAAGTACACGCACCTCTTCCTCCCAAGTGTTTTGAGATTTTCTGCCGACCCCAGGAAGGTGTCCTCGACGGAACACCCGCGCGCACGGCCCTGGCCCGCAGGGTTGCAGAGTATCAACCTGCTACTTTGTAACTGATACACGCTTGTATCAAGTACTGCAAACGAGTACACTATTCAAGTATCAAGTAATTTAGTAGCAGTTTAGAATTAACCTGGAACAACACCACGGCCAATGTGCGCAGAACCCGATCGGAGATGACGGTCACTTGGGCGGAGCTTGTGAAAGGGAAGGGAGCGGCACGACGAATAAGGGATAAAGAAGGGAAAGACTGAAGGGGAGGGGGAAGCCTAAGATGTACATCAAGTTCTGTCCCTGCCCGAACACGCCCGAATATTCACCTTCGGCCAACCTCGGGTTTATTAAATATATTTATATTTCTCTGTTTATTTTAATGTAGCTATCCTAACCTAACTAACCGTCCATAGTGTTTTAAAGTGTTTTAATGTAGCTAACCTAACCGACCACTTTTAATATTTGAATTCATAAAAAAAAATCCCGAGGTTGGCCGAAGGTGAATATTCGGGCGTGTTCGGGCAGGGACAGAGCTTGATATAGCCTACATCTTAGGCTTCTCATCAAAGTACGCTCAGGGCGCAGTGCGTGCTCCTTGCAAAGAATGAAGACTCCGATTACGAAAGGCGTGGAAAGAGAACACCGATACCTTTTTTTCGACTACGAAGAATGTAGAAATAAGAAAACTAATACCTTTTTACGACTACGATGAATGTAGAATGAGAAAACTGATACCTTTTTACGAAGAACGTGGAAAGAGAAAACTGATAACTTTTTTACGCTGGTGATGACGGCACGGAGGATGTGTACCCTGTAACGAGAATGCTGATACCTTGTTGTTTCCTGGGACCGCTACTGCTTAGCTGATACAGAAGTATCAGCTACTTGTAACTAGGTACATTACTGTATCAGTAACTGGGTTGAGCAGATACCGAACATTGCTGCAACAACCCACCTCTACCCGCAGGTACTCGGACAAGCTGCAGGCGGCCGTGGCGGCCGGCGTGAAGCGCGGCCTGTTCTCCGGCGTGGGCGGCGGCATCAGCTGGTTCATCATCTACAGCTCGTACGCCATCGCCTTCTGGTACGGCGTCGACCTCATCCTGCAGGACCGCGACAAGCCCGTCAAGGAGTACACGCCGGCCATCCTGGTCATAGTACGTCACGTCCTCCAGTCTCGCCCGCTTCGGCGCGAGTGCATGCATGTGGGGCCAACATAATCAGCCTTACGGCAATTAAAAAAAATTCGCATATAGAAAACAATGTTCGTTCGTTCAAGATCTTAAATCTCAGAAAGTTTTTTCCACCGATTGCTCTGAAAATTTTGACACGTTGCAACGCGTGTGTTTATATACCAATGCCACACCTGTGACCGGTAAAAAGATAGAGAAAATAGATACAGCCAAAAAAAATATATGAATGAATGTTTGTGTTTTCGTCTTCTGTTCTGTAAAGATAAATATAATATGCTCTGGATCAGTTTTTGAAAGGCATTCTGCAATATACCGGGGACATTGTTTGCGCCGAAGGGCAGTCAAAAAGTGACATTTTGACAGAGTTCAACTTGAGGGAACGTCGCAGGAAAAACGTACGCAGTGTGGATGTGTCAAATAGGAAGATATAGACATAGAGAGATAAATAAAGTTAGGTTTGGAGAGGTATAGAGGGTTAGAGAAAGGGAGATGTATAGATATATAGAAATAGTCATGGGATAAATATAGAGAGACGTAGATATATGTGGCAAGATATAGATAGGGAAATATAGATAGGGATATATAATGCGATATAGATAGAAACATAGCAAAATATTAATATGAAGAAAAAATATGGATATCATTTTATATATATATATATATATATATATATATATATATATATATATATATATAGAGAGAGAGAGAGTGATATCGAGATAGAGAGATAGAGATATTTATATATTATATTGAGAGAAATATAGTGAAATTTGCAGTGGGACATATATAGAGACAGAGATAGGTAGAGAGATAGAGAGAGAGAGAGAGATGCTTTGTATATGTGTACCTACTTCAAAAAAATTAAAAAAAAAGAAAATAAAAGGAAGTGACTTAGAAACGCATGTCGGGCATTAGCTTGTATTGCATTTACCTCACTGACAGGTTGTTTCGTACTGCATCTACTACTTAAGAATTCTATCTTTGAACAGCAGGGCTGTTGAGCCCTGGGTCTAATAATTTATTATTTAATCGCAAGATTTCAACCTCCAAATTTTTAAAATAAATTTTAAATTATAAATTAAATTTTCTGTACCCATAACTACAAACTTGATCTACACAAATCGCATAACTTGTAAGGTTTATATAAATTCTATTAAAAATTCTCAAATTTCAAATGGGCTCTTCTCCTGGTATTGTGCTCCCCAGCCCTTCCATTGAGTCGGCTCTGTTGCATGGTAAATATTTTGTACGTTATGCAAAAAACGTACTGCCTTAAACTTTTTTTTTTTTAGTATTGCTGTATGTTTCTGAAAAAAAAAATATTTTCTGCAGAAAGTACGAAGCTATTTCGGTATTTCCGTGACTATAATAATCATGAGGACTGCATTTTATAGTTTTTCCAAATGAAAAACGAAATAATATATTAAAAAAAGACGGCTAGTTCCCTAGTTTCTGAGATCTACGCAGCGAGGAAAGATGGGGGTACAACCCCCCCCCCCTCTTGCCACCCAAAATTCTAAATATGTATCATTACCACTAAATATAATTGAAATGATTTGAAAGAAAAAAGAGGGAAAACGGTTAAAACACCCTACCTCCTGCCATGTACACAGAGAAATGGGGTTTGTTTGAATCAAAAAAATATTTGTTTATATATGGCGAAACAAATATTTACTTGGAGGAACAAAATATTTCGTAAGATTGACCAAACTCGGTAAGTGACAAAACAAATTTGTTACACCTAACCAAATATACATTTGAGTTGTCAAAATCATTTTGTTTGGGTCAACAGAATCTTTCCTACTACAAAATATTTATATAAAAAAAAATATTTTCTGCAGAAAGTAAGAAGCTCATTTTAGTTCCTGCAGAGAAGAGTCTCCCTGCGGCCAGGATTGCCGCCAGGGCACATAGGGTATATACGATGTGCTAGACGTCTCCCGAGTCAAGTTACGGGCCACAGAGAACCTCAGAACCTCACGTTCAGTTCCAACGTCTCCTACTCGAGGATGGAAGTCGCGTCCCTAACCCTGGCTTGAGTCGGCTCTGTTGCATGGTAACCATTTTGTACGTTATGCAAAAAACGCACTGCATTAAACTTTTTTTTTTTTTTTTAGTATTGCTGTATGTTTCTGAAAAAAAATATTTATTTGAATTAACAAAAAAAAAATATTTATCTCGCCATGTATAAACAAATATTTGGTTGAGGCAAACAAACCTTTCTCTCAGTGTAGGTATCTGTGTGGCTGGGTTGACCGCGAGGGCCCGGGGTCGCAGGTGCTGTTCGGAGTGCTGGCCGGCGCCATGAACATGGGGCTGGCGTCGCCGCACATCGAGGCGTTTGCCGTGGCGCGCGGCGCGGCGGCCGCCGTGTTCGCCGTCGTGGAGCGGCCCTCCGGCATCGACGGCCTCAGCGACGCCGGCCGCAAGCCGCCCGCCATGGACGGCCGCGTGCGGCTGTGCGGCGTGCACTTCAACTACCCGGCGCGGCCGCAGGTCGAGGTGGGCGCCGCCCCGCCCCTCACCCTCTCTACAACTCACCCCCTCACCATCTCACCACCTCACCACCTCACCACCTCACCCCCTCACCCCCTCACCCCCTCACCCCCTCACCCCCTCACCCCCTCACCACCTCAGCCGCTCAGCCCCTCACCACCTCACCACCTCACCACCTCACCCCCTCACCCTCTCCCCTCACCTACTCACCCCCTCACCCCCTCACCACCTCAGCCGCTCAGCCCCTCACCACCTCACCACCTCACCCCCTCACCACCTCACCCCCTCACCCCCTCCCCTCACCCCCTCACCAACTCACCGCCTCAGCCGCTCAGCCCCTCACCACCTCACCACCTCACCACCTCACCCCCTCACCCCCTCACCCCCTCACCCCCTCACCCCCTCACCCCCTCACCCCTTCACCCCCTCACCCCCTCACCACCTCAGCCGCTCAGCCCCTCACCACCTCACCACCTCACCACCTCACCCCCTCACCCCCTCCCCTCACCTACTCACCCCCACACCTCCTCACCCCCTCACCACCTCACCCCCTCACCCCCTCACCCCCTCACCCCCTCACCACCTCACCCCCTCACCCCCTCACCCCCCTCACCCTCTCCCCCTCACCACCTCACCACCTCACCCCCTCACCCCCTCACCCCCTCACCCCCTCACCGCCTCACCACCTCACCACCTCACCCCCTCACCCCCTCACCACCTCACCACCTCACCCCCTCACCCCCTCACCCCCTCACCCCCTCACCCCCTCACCACCTCAGCCGCTCAGCCCCTCACCACCTCACCACCTCACCACCTCACCACCTCACCCCCTCACCCCCTCCCCTCACCTACTCACCCCCACACCTCCTCACCCCCTCACCACCTCACCCCCTCACCCCCTCACCCCCTCACCCCCTCACCCCCTCACCCCCTCACCCCCTCACCCTCTCCCCCTCACCCTCTCCCCCTCACCCCCTCACCACCTCACCACCTCACCACCTCACCCCCTCACCCCCTCACCCCCTCACCCCCTCACCCCCTCACCACCTCACCACCTCACCACCTCAGCCGCTCAGCCCCTCACCACCTCACCACCTCACCACCTCACCACCTCACCCCCTCACCCCCTCCCCTCACCTACTCACCCCCACACCTCCTCACCCCCTCACCACCTCACCCCCTCACCCCCTCACCCCCTCACCCCCTCACCCCCTCCCCTCACCTACTCACCCCCACACCCCCTCACCCCCTCACCCCCTCACCCCCTCACCCCCTCACCCCCTCACCCCCTCACCCCCTCACCGCCTCAGCCGCTCAGCCCCTCACCACCTCACCACCTCACCACCTCACCCCCTCACCCCCTCACCCCCTCACCCCCTCACCCCCTCACCCCCTCACCCCCTCACCCCCTCACCCCCTCACCCTCTCCCCCTCACCACCTCACCCCCTCACCCACTCACCCCCTCACCGCGCTCTCGAGGGCGGTCCCACACGGCACCTGCCACCACCGCTATCCATACACTACCTAGTATCATCTACCACCTCTAGAGACCGGAAAAATTCGCGAATTCATTTCGCGATTAGGCTAAAACAACTCTGCTTGTTGGCTCACAACTCACCTGGATGACGCCTGGACGGGCCAACGAGAAAACACCCTACCAAAGCTTTATCCAATCACAGGCTTTTACGTTGGGACGTTTCACAAGACAGCAGCCAAATGAGTGGGTGTACATTTGACCGTGTGTACGTAGAACTATGGAGTTCATCCTGGAGGTCATTGAACCCCGCGAAATTTTTCCCTGTCCCTAACCACCTCCAACACCTACGCACCCACTTGCAATCACCACCATGCAGCGGCACAAGGCTCGAGCCTCCTCCGCCAAGACTCGCCACACAATCTCTGCGCGAGACTTCTCCTACCTCCAACTCGAAATGTTTAAGGTATGCCCCTGATACCTAGCAAACGTGGCCCGAGACTTCGGTTTGGTCTAGTAACCGGTTCAGTTCCTGCAGAGAAGAGTCTCCCTGCGGCCAGGATTGCCGCCAGGGTTAGGGACGCGACTTCCATCCAGAACAGGAGCTTGCCATTGGCCACCTGGAACTGAACACGAGGTTCTGAGGTTCTCTGTGGCCCGTAACTAGACTCGGGAGACGTATAGCACATCATATACACCCTATGTGCCCAGCAAGGTGATGACGATAAACAGTTAGAAATTAAATTAAATCTATAGACTTTTAAACGAGCAATGCACCTCAAATAAATAGAGACTTATTCATTATTCCAGATAACTGGATCTTCGTAAAAAAAAACTACATGGATCCTGTACTCCATGTTCCGTTAAAACAGACATGTGAAAAAAGATGCTCATTTTACTCTAGACTTTGCCAGATAATTTAAAAAAAAATACTCCAATACGATTTTTCAATACGCACTAATTTACTAATTTATCCGTATATTTATGAAAATTTTCGGAGGATTTGTCATAATAGATATTTGACAATTTTACATTTGAATCACTGTATTACTAAACTCAATTTCAAAGAGTATTAGATACTTATACAAGTGTCATTTCTCTAACTGATTTTCAGGAACGAACATCATCCTCAGGAATCTAGCTTGGCTGTAAGTGACCTATAATTAACTCTACATAAACTTAAATTAGTCCTACAACCTATTTTTTTCACCTCTTGCAGTTATGATAAAAAATTATTTAAACAAGTTTTTTATAGGTCTAATGCGACGTAATAACTTCATACCGATGCGATACTAGTTATATTAAAAGAGTAGCAGCCTCTGTTTTCTAAAAAAAAAAAAAAAAAAACTTCCCCATTTCTATCTACCACATAGATCGGATTTTGTTCCTTTACAATTTCGATCGAGATTTTCCATTACTTATTTATGTATTAATAATTTTGGAGATGATTTCTAAAAAATTACGGCAGTTATCGTGTTCATACATATACATAAATAAATATAGCTATATATAAATATTTTGAGTTGCGATGTTTTGGGGTCTAGCGAAAATGGAACGAAAATCGATGTAAAGGTTTTCCGGAAGTCGCACCATTGTAATGCTTATACGAGGTAGCCTTTCCCCAAAATACCTAAAGAAAAAAAAACCCGAAGAGAACAGTTTCTGTTTATAGATGAAGTAAGGACGAACAAAGCAAATTTCTCATGGTTGTTTCACACATTGAACAATTTTTTGCAAGTAAATTTATTTTGCACATATTTCTCTTGATTATCAACTTGTGTACTACCCCGCGGTAGGTAAAGCAAAAAAAAAACATATCCATCCCTCCGAGGCACAAGATACTATGTCACGAATACCAATTTGTTTTAAAGAGAGCAGATTCAAAGAATTTTAAATAGTGCCGCACATTTATACTCAACGATTTTATACCTAAATATATGTTAATTTTTGACATTTTGTAGCTCTTAGAGCTGTGTGTCAATAGAAAAAACGTCAGATGGTGGTAAATTTTATGGTTAAAAGTGCATTTCGTCCAAAAAGGAATATCTATACTAATATTATAAAGCTGCAGAGTTTGTTTGTTTGAACGCGTTAATCTCAGGAACCACTGGTCCGATTAGAAAAATTCTTTCAGTGTTGGATAGTACATTTATCGAGGAAGGCTATAGGCTATATTATAATATCAATAACATTAGGGATCCTTACTAAAAGTCCAATTTAGAATCAAATGCGTTGGAGGGGGTTAGATACAACATGCAGTACACGTACGAAGTGTGTGTTGACAATGCCGCAGGCGCTAGAAGTTTATTATTGCCTATTAACATTGTTGCCACGCACTAGATGCCTTATCATTCTTAATTTTACCATACAAGTAAAAAACACCCGTGTGATATTAACAACGAAGCAATCAGTACCCTCATATAGAATACATAGAGATAGTGTGAGGTATATATGTAGATATAAAGAGATAAATACAGATAGAGAGGTACATAGATATATAGGACTATAGATGTAGATAGAGATAAATTTATATTTAGAGACATGGATAGATTATTTGTATATGTGTAACTACTTCAAACATATTACAAAACAAAACTGAATGAGGCATTGCAATGCATGCCGAGCATTAGCTAGATAATAGAATCTTTTCAATATTAGTAATCCCTTAAGTAGTATATAATAGTATTTCCTAGATCAGGATGCAGGTAGTGGATTGAAGATTGTTGGTCCACCATCTTGGATTCTGACGTCACGGCGGCCATCTTGGATTGTGACGTCACGGCGGCCATCTTGGATAAGCGTAACGGGACACAGCGTAACGCGACATAACGTAACGGGACAAGTAGATCACGGCGGCCATTTTGGATCCGCCATCTTGGATCTGCCATTTTGGATGATGTCATTGTGTGTGTTCTCGAACATTCCGACGTTGTGTTTTCCGACATATTGGATCCTATTAATGCAGCAATTTTTGTTACAGTCGCCATCTTGAAATTTGGACGCCATCTTGAAAATCTTTAATTATTATTCGATTTTAATGAAAAAAATTCCAAAATTCATCAAAAAATTAACTTATTCGAATTCTGATTGATTATATCGATCATCGTCCTCGGTTCGAACCCGGTGAGTGCAAAAAAAACTAAAAATGGCGACAGGCTCCTTCCTCAATGGTGGATGCAGGCAGACTGACTCCTACCACTTTTTTTTCAAAGCATATATATCATCACCTAGTATGACGACATGTCCGCCATCTTTTCTTCGTCCGCTGGAGATCACCATCTTATTTTCGTCCGCTAGAGTGTGCTGATACCATGTTAGTATAATTATCTGGTCACCACACCTTACACCTTGACATTGAACATTGACCTTGACCTTAAAATTTGACCTTGACCTTGAACTTTGACCTTGACCATGAACTTTGACCTTGACCTTGAACTTTGACCTTGACCTTGAACTTTGACCTTGACCTTGAAATTTGACCTTGACCTTGAACTTTGACCTTGACCTTGAAATTTGACCTTGACCTTGAAATTTGACCTTGACCTTGAAATTAGACTTTGTCCTTGAAATTTGACTTTGTCCTTGAAATTTGACTTTGTCCTTGTCGACCATCATGGATCCGAAATTTTATGTTCAGTACAGGCTACCAGGAGCTACCACCTGCTGGAGTACGCCATCTTGTGTGTGTACTTGTATTATAGAGTACATTTCCATCTGGATAATTTTATTCTAACCCGCTACAGTGCAGTAATCATTTATTACGGAGGTGCCCCCCCGCCATCTTGAAATTCGGCCGCCATCTTGAAATCATGTAATAATGTAGCTAGAAAAGCGGGAAAAATTCCAAAATTCATTAAATAAATCACTCATTAACTTACATATCGATTCGATCCGCTCCAGTCCTTGGTTCGATCCTCGATCGATGCAATAATGTTTAATTTTATGAAAAAAATAATAATTCCAACAAACCATGTTCAAAATTCTTAAAGAGACTTTAAATCATCTACTACCATCATCCTATCAGACATCAAGACCACCATATTGGAAATTCGTAATTGTAATGCTAGAGATTCGGGAAAAAGTTAAAAATTCATTAAATAAATTAGTAATCCATATAATGATTGATTGGATCGACTAATGTCCTTGGTTCGATCCCTGGCCGATACAAAACAACTTTAATATTTTAAAAAAAGTACCACTAAAGTGACAGGTTTGAGAAAATAAAATACACCACAAGTTCCTTTAAAAAAACTTTTATTACATACATACTACACTACTACAAGTACAAAAAAATACACAGAAAAATTACTAAAGCCTTTTGGATTCCTCGATTCAAACAGTCTTCTTATTGTACGGACTAAGCCTTTTACATGACTTTAAATGTCTATCCGATCCGGTCATCACCGCAGCCAGAGACAGACTGAAGTTCATATCACTTATATAGTCTCATTAGCCGGTACAACACATGAGTCAAATCAATAACCATGTTCATTATAGGTCTCGGAGCATTTTTTATAATGACGATGTAAGCTATCGAGACGTGAAATTAGTTTATTGCACTTATTGCACTGAAATTGTATTGTTTGAACATTATTAGAACAACCGCTTCTTTCATGTCTGCGAGCATTTGAGGTGATAGTAAATGATGCACCACAGTATTTGCACTGATGCGAAGTACGCTCTTCATTAATTGAAGTATTCAATGCTGATGAAACTTCAGCTGATGGTGGAACAGCACATATCGAAGTCTCCTTTAGTGTTGTCAGAGGCGTTGCCAACGGGATCTGCTCCAACATCGTCGGCACTGACGTCATGGTTCCCGTAGTCGATTCTACATCCTCCATCGAGTTCGACGTTAAAGTCGGTAAAGATGCCATCGAAGTCTCAAGAACAGGCAATTACACGACTTATGCACCAGAAGAAACAAACTAGGTGATCCGTACACCGTCGACGGCAGTAACAAACTGAGCGTCCTGCTGTCTAGGACTCGTTTATATACATTAACCGGTTTGAATAATACGCTAGTCAAATCAAGAACAATTTACTAAAATACTAGAGTCAAAACAACATTAAAAAAATAGAAGCACCATCAAAAAAGGAAGCACATTTGGAAGCATCATCAAAAAAGGAAAAACAATAGGAAGCACCGCCAACGAAAAGGCAGCAAATTTGGAAGCACCGTCATCGAAAAGGCAGCACATTTGGAAGCACCGACAACGAAAAGCAGCACATTTGGAAGCACCGACAACGAAAAGGCAGCACATTTGACAGCACCGACAACGAAAAGGCAGCACATTTGGAAGCACCGACTACGAAAAGGCAGCACATTTGGAAGCACCGTCATCGAAAAGGCAGCACATTTGGAAGCACCGACAACGAAAAGGCAGCACATTTGGCAGCACCGACAACGAAAAGGCAGCACATTTGGAAGCACCGACAACGAAAAGGCAGCACATTTGGAAGCACCGACAACGATAAGGCAGCACATTTGGCAGCACCGACAACGAAAAGGCAGCACATTTTGGACGCACCGACTACGAAAAGGCAGCACATTTGGAAGCACCGACAACGAAAAGGCAGCACATTTGGAAGCACCGACAACGAAAAGGCAGCACATTTGGAAGCACCGACTACGAAAAGGCAGCACATTTGGAAGCACCGACAACGAAAAGGCAGCACATTTGGAAGCACCGACAACGAAAAGGCAGCACATTTTGGACGCACCGACAACGAAAAGGCAGCACATTTGGAAGCACCGACAACGAAAAGGCAGCACATTTGGAAGCACCGACAACGAAAAGGCAGCACATTTGGAAGCACCGACAACGAAACGGCAGCACATTTGGAAGCACCGACAACGAAAAGGCAGCACATTTGGAAGCACCGACAACGAAAAGGCAGCACATTTGGAAGCACCGACAACGATAAGGCAGCACATTTGGCAGCACCGACAACGAAAAGGCAGCACATTTTGGACGCACCGACTACGAAAAGGCAGCACATTTGGAAGCACCGACAACGAAAAGGCAGCACATTTGGAAGCACCGACAACGAAAAGGCAGCACATTTGGAAGCACCATCATCGAAAAGGCAGCACATTTGGAAGCTCCATCAACAAAAAAAGGCTAAAAGGAAGCACAAGTTACGAGATCTAAGTCTTAGTTAGAAATCAGAATACAAAAATAAAAACATTAAATTCTTATAATTTAAATTATTTATTTTATTGCTTTACATTATACAAATGCAAGTAAAAAAAGCCATTATTGTATGTAGCCAGCATTCCTCAGTTCCTTGAGTATGAAGGATATTTCTTTGATGCATGAATAGTTTCCTGCACAAAGCGAACCATGTAGAAGTCTTAGCCGGTCAACCAATATGTTTGGATCTTTCCATGAAGTGTAATCATTCTCTTCTACCACCATCTTCCTTGCACCTTTATAATAAATATTATGATCTCTGGTGTCTTCCGTTTTACCACCAACCTCAGGGTAACTTTCATGTTTGAGATGGTGATCATCACAAGCTTGATCAGATTTATTTAATATATCACGTCGTTTCCATCGTTTCGGTCTCAGGACACCGCCACATTCTTCGATCTTGGCAGCTTTAGGTGCTTCATCATAGTCTATGTCTTTGTCAACAGCCTCAGAGTCACTGTAACAATCACCGTAGAAGGAATCGTCTTCACCCAATTTACCGTAATAATTCGATGTTGATGATGTTGAAGTGTCTTCATCGTCTTCATGCTTCCTTTTTAGGAGTCCATCATTTTTACAAAGTAGGAAAGGTCTACTTGAATTCGGCTGGAATATATTCTCACTTTTCACGTTAAGGATTCTTCCATTGTCTTCATTCTTCCGTAAATCATCAACCTTCTTCAATTTAAGTTCTTTGTCGAGATCGGAAGAGCCAAGAAAATTATTGTCGTAATGCAGATCACTCTTCCTTAGGCTAGTAGATTCATCGTTGTCCTCTAGCTTGTACGCAGGCTTGGCGCTACAAGTTCTGCCATGTCTTTTTAGGCTCTCTCTCCGCGTAAACGACTTGCTACATCGAACACAACTTATCATATTGCGCAGTGGATTTTTAACACAGTCATTCTTCTCGTGTTGTCTTTTATTCTTTCTCAAGATAAACTCTTTACTGCAAAACTTACACCTATGTTCTTTCGATACAGCGTCAGATCCCAAATCGGAATTCATATTAGTTACTGAGACTAATGCCAGATACCAATTGAGTGTTTTAAATTAGATTCAATACTTAAATAGAAATTTTTTCATATTTCATCAGCGAGAATTAATATATCTCATGCAAAAGTACTTTATGCATGTAGTTCTGCTTTTCAACAACAGATGTCGCCACATGTTGCTTGCAGGTAAATAATATTTAGTTCTTTTATGCGGGATGCGGGATGCTCACTAACGATCGCAAAAGAAGGATGGCTTCGCTAGACTCCAAGGAAAAGGAAGTTCGTCTTGCATGTTGGTGCTCCACAGATGTCTCATGGCGTAATATTAATTTGACTGAGTAATGATATTTGTTAATTCCACCTGATAAAAATATTGCAAGTTTTGATTTAGTAGCAGAAATTATCGAATTAAATGTAACTCCAAATAAAATGACATGTCTCATTAGACCAAAAAAAATCCATGCAGAGAGCGGTTTCTCAGAATAGTCAGAAACACTTGAAGAAACCACAGGAATGATTGCAAGAACACGGGAAAAACCATCAAAATATTGTCAAATATAATCAGGAGCACACTGAGAAAACCACCATAATATTAACAATAATAATCGGAAGCACACGGAGAAAACCATCATAATATTGACCAGATTAATCGGAAGCACACAGAGAAAACCACCACATGTTTTCTTTGATATCATAAAATTACAAGAAAAAATATTTAAAAATAAAAATAAATTAATAAAAAAATAAAAAAATTAAAAAAAAAGGATAAACAGTTTCTGCTAGCTTGTAAACTTATCATTGTTGAGCAAAGATAGAGTTTTTGTACAAGCCAGAAATTTATGCATTTTTTTTATTTTTTAATTTTTTTATTAATTTATTTTTATTTTTAAATATTTTTTCTTGTAATTTTATGATATCAAAGAAAACATGTGGTGGTTTTCTCTGTGTGCTTCCGATTAATCTGGTCAATATTATGATGGTTTTCTCCGTGTGCTTCCGATTATTATTGTTAATATTATGGTGGTTTTCTCAGTGTGCTCCTGATTATATTTGACAATATTTTGATGGTTTTTCCCGTGTTCTTGCAATCATTCCTGTGGTTTCTTCAAGTGTTTCTGACTATTCTGAGAAACCGCTCTCTGCATGGATTTTTTTTGGTCTAATGAGACATGTCATTTTATTTGGAGTTACATTTAATTCGATAATTTCTGCTACTAAATCAAAACTTGCAATATTTTTATCAGGTGGAATTAACAAATATCATTACTCAGTCAAATTAATATTACGCCATGAGACATCTGTGGAGCACCAACATGCAAGACGAACTTCCTTTTCCTTGGAGTCTAGCGAAGCCATCCTTCTTTTGCGATCGTTAATGAGCATCCCGCATCCCGCATAAAAGAACTAAATATTATTTACCTGCAAGCAACATGTGGCGACATCTGTTGTTGAAAAGCAGAACTACATGCATAAAGTACTTTTGCATGAGATATATTAATTATCGCTGATGAAATATGAAAAAATTTCTATTTAAGTATTGAATCTAATTTAAAACACTCAATTGGTATCTGGCAGTAGTCTCAGTAACTAATATGAATTCCGATTTGGGATCTGACGCTGTATCGAAAGAACATAGGTGTAAGTTTTGCAGTAAAGAGTTTATCTTGAGAAAGAATAAAAGACAACACGAGAAGAATGACTGTGTTAAAAATCCACTGCGCAATATGATAAGTTGTGTTCGATGTAGCAAGTCGTTTACGCGGAGAGAGAGCCTAAAAAGACATGGCAGAACTTGTAGCGCCAAGCCTGCGTACAAGCTAGAGGACAACGATGAATCTACTAGCCTAAGGAAGAGTGATCTGCATTACGACAATAATTTTCTTGGCTCTTCCGATCTCGACAAAGAACTTAAATTGAAGAAGGTTGATGATTTACGGAAGAATGAAGACAATGGAAGAATCCTTAACGTGAAAAGTGAGAATATATTCCAGCCGAATTCAAGTAGACCTTTCCTACTTTGTAAAAATGATGGACTCCTAAAAAGGAAGCATGAAGACGATGAAGACACTTCAACATCATCAACATCGAATTATTACGGTAAATTGGGTGAAGACGATTCCTTCTACGGTGATTGTTACAGTGACTCTGAGGCTGTTGACAAAGACATAGACTATGATGAAGCACCTAAAGCTGCCAAGATCGAAGAATGTGGCGGTGTCCTGAGACCGAAACGATGGAAACGACGTGATATATTAAATAAATCTGATCAAGCTTGTGATGATCACCATCTCAAACATGAAAGTTACCCTGAGGTTGGTGGTAAAACGGAAGACACCAGAGATCATAATATTTATTATAAAGGTGCAAGGAAGATGGTGGTAGAAGAGAATGATTACACTTCATGGAAAGATCCAAACATATTGGTTGACCGGCTAAGACTTCTACATGGTTCGCTTTGTGCAGGAAACTATTCGTGCATCAAAGAAATATCCTTCATACTCAAGGAACTGAGGAATGCTGGCTCCATACAATAATGGCTTTTTTTACTTGCATTTGTATAATGTAAAGCAATAAAATAAATAATTTAAATTATAAGAATTTAATGTTTTTATTTTTGTATTCTGATTTCTAACTAAGACTTAGATCTCGTAACTTGTGCTTCCTTTTAGCCTTTTTTTGTTGATGGAGCTTCCAAATGTGCTGCCTTTTCGATGATGGTGCTTCCAAATGTGCTGCCTTTTCGTTGTCGGTGCTTCCAAATGTGCTGCCTTTTCGTTGTCGGTGCTTCCAAATGTGCTGCCTTTTCGTTGTCGGTGCTTCCAAATGTGCTGCTTTTCGTTGTCGGTGCTTCCAAATGTGCTGCCTTTTCGATGACGGTGCTTCCAAATGTGCTGCCTTTTCGTTGGCG
The DNA here is from genome assembly GCF_032445375.1 of Bacillus rossius redtenbacheri. NCBI lineage: Eukaryota > Metazoa > Arthropoda > Insecta > Phasmatodea > Bacillidae > Bacillus > Bacillus rossius. Next base: position 40,028,590 of record NC_086333.1, on the reverse strand, counting down.
GTGCTTCCTATTGTTTTTCCTTTTTTGATGATGCTTCCAAATGTGCTTCCTTTTTTGATGGTGCTTCTATTTTTTTAATGTTGTTTTGACTCTAGTATTTTAGTAAATTGTTCTTGATTTGACTAGCGTATTATTCAAACCGGTTAATGTATATAAACGAGTCCTAGACAGCAGGACGCTCAGTTTGTTACTGCCGTCGACGGTGTACGGATCACCTAGTTTGTTTCTTCTGGTGCATAAGTCGTGTAATTGCCTGTTCTTGAGACTTCGATGGCATCTTTACCGACTTTAACGTCGTACTCGATGGAGGATGTAGAATCGACTACGGGAACCATGACGTCAGCGCCGACGATGTTGGAGCAGATCCCGTTGGCAACGCCTCTGACAACACTAAAGGAGACTTCGATATGTGCTGTTCCACCATCAGCTGAAGTTTCATCAGCATTGAATACTTCAATTAATGAAGAGCGTACTTCGCATCAGTGCAAATACTGTGGTGCATCATTTACTATCACCTCAAATGCTCGCAGACATGAAAGAAGCGGTTGTTCTAATAATGTTCAAACAATACAATTTCAGTGCAATAAGTGCAATAAACTAATTTCACGTCTCGATAGCTTACATCGTCATTATAAAAAATGCTCCGAGACCTATAATGAACATGGTTATTGATTTGACTCATGTGTTGTACCGGCTAATGAGACTATATAAGTGATATGAACTTCAGTCTGTCTCTGGCTGCGGTGATGACCGGATAGGATAGACATTTAAAGTCATGTAAAAGGCTTAGTCCGTACAATAAGAAGACTGTTTGAATCGAGGAATCCAAAAGGCTTTAGTAATTTGTCTGTGTATTTTTTTGTACTTGTAGTAGTGTAGTATGTATGTAATAAAAGTTTTTTTAAAGGAACTTGTGGTGTATTTTATTTTCTCACACCTGTCACTTTAGTGGTACTTTTTTTAAAATATTAAAGTTGTTTTGTATCGGCCAGGGATCGAACCAAGGACATTAGTCGATCCAATCAATCATTATATGGATTACAAATTTATTTAATGAATTTTTAACTTTTTCCCGAATCTCTAGCATTACAATTACGAATTTCCAATATGGTGGTCTTGATGTCTGATAGGATGATGGTAGTAGATGATTTAAAGTCTCTTTAAAAATGTTGAACATGGTTTATTGGAATTATTATTTTTTTCATAAAATTAAACATTATTGCATCGATCGAGGATCGAACCAAGGACTGGAGCGGATCGAATCGATATGTAAGTTAATGAGTGATTTATTTAATGAATTTTGGAATTTTTCCCGCTTTTCTAGCTACATTATTACATGATTTCAAGATGGCGGCCGAATTTCAAGATGGCGGGGGGGCACCTCCGTAATAAATGATTACTGCACTGTAGCGGGTTAGAATAAAATTATCCAGATGGAAATGTACTCTATAATACAAGTACACACACAAGATGGTGTACTCCAGCAGGTGGTAGCTCCTGGTAGCCTGTACTGAACATAAAATTTCGGATCCATGATGGTCGACAAGGACAAAGTCAAATTTCAAGGACAAAGTCAAATTTCAAGGACAAAGTCTAATTTCAAGGTCAAGGTCAAATTTCAAGGTCAAGGTCAAATTTCAAGGTCAAGGTCAAATTTCAAGGTCAAGGTCAAAGTTCAAGGTCAAGGTCAAATTTTAAGGTCAAGGTCAATGTTCAATGTCAAGGTGTAAGGTGTGGTGACCAGATAATTATACTAACATGGTATCAGCACACTCTAGCGGACGAAAATAAGATGGTGATCTCCAGCGGACGAAGAAAAGATGGCGGACATGTCGTCATACTAGGTGATGATATATATGCTTTGAAAAAAAAGTGGTAGGAGTCAGTCTGCCTGCATCCACCATTGAGGAAGGAGCCTGTCGCCATTTTTAGTTTTTTTTGCACTCACCGGGTTCGAACCGAGGACGATGATCGATATAATTAATCAGAATTCGAATAAGTTAATTTTTTGATGAATTTTGGAATTTTTTTCATTAAAATCGGATAATAATTAAAGATTTTCAAGATGGCGTCCAAATTTCAAGATGGCGACTGTAACAAAAATTGCAGCATTAATAGGATCCAATATGTCGGAAAACACAACGTCGGAATGTTCGAGAACACACACAATGACATCATCCAAAATGGCAGATCCAAGATGGCGGATCCAAAATGGCCGCCGTGATCTACTTGTCCCGTTACGTTATGTCGCGTTACGCTGTGTCCCGTTACGCTTATCCAAGATGGCCGCCGTGACGTCACAATCCAAGATGGCCGCCGTGACGTCAGAATCCAAGATGGCGGACCGACAATCTTCAATCCACTACCTGCATCCTGATCTAGGAAATACTATTATATACTACTCCCTTATTTTTCAGTTTTTTTTTCTATATTGCTTTATAGAGTCTAGATTACATACAGACCAGGTAAATAACTGTAAACTGGAAGAACAACGTCTGTCTGGATCTGAAAGTGATATAAATTATTTTGCACACTTGACATTTAAATTAAGAAGACAATTACTGACTACATCTGATCCTCTAAGCAGTTCCCCTTCACCCTGTGTTCAGCCCGGGCAACGCTGGGTACTGCAGCTAGTGGTATATGAAAATCCGAGCGACGGCTGGCGCGGGTGTTGTTCCGGCACGTGCTTCCTTGTGGGCAGGTGCTGCAGGGCCTGGATCTGGAGGTGAAGAGAGGGGAGACGGTGGCGCTGGTGGGCAGCTCCGGCTGCGGCAAGTCCACCGTGCTCCAGCTCGTGCAGAGGCTATACGACCCGCTCCGGGGACAGGTCAGCGCCTCTGCAGCCTCCATTCCGCGCTCAGCCAACAGCTGCTAGGAGCGTCTGTCGTCTCAGACCCATTTTAAAAAATAACTGGTTGTCTGTAAAGTCGGTTTACGGACGATAGTTCAACGTGACAACGTCATAACAAAACATCGATGAGCTGATTGCAATACTTTTATGAATAAAATTGAATAATTTTTTATTGAAAATATCACAATTTTGTATGGATACAAAGAAGGAGTGAAATGAAATCTACAATTTAACTGATAAATTAACTTTTATTTGCACTCATTAATTCAAATATGTTTATCACTTCAACGAAGAGATTATTTTAACTATAACTTTTATACTTGTTTGCTATTTAACTTCTTCCAATCTGTGTTATTCTGTGAAGGATAGGACGATGATAGGAAAAGTAGGAAACGAATGGGAGTGTTCCAAGTTTAATGTCCCTCGCAAAAGTCAAATCGATGGTTGTTGCAATCGAGTGGAAGAGAGATAGATGCGGCGCAAGCGTACAATGAGCGTAACGGGGCAATGTGTGTTACGGGACACTTTTTCGTGCGTGCAGCCGGCGTTAATCGATTTATTAGACGTTGTCGCGTCAATAATGCATATTCGAAATTTATATTTTAACATATGAAAGGCAGTAAATAATTAAACAGGATGCATCATGTCCATAAGAGAATGTCCCAGTTATGAATATTAACTGTGAGCGTAGTATAGTAATGTTTTAAGATCACAATTAAAGATTAATTTAAGCAGATTTAGATAAGCGCATTCGTTTTTGATTTTCTTTCGCTTGTAGCTCCACCTATACGCAGAATGGCAAGTCCTGGGCGTAAATCGTTTTGTATTCGGCAATTTGCTAATATTTAATATGAAATTTCGGTTCCATGTTGATTTTCGTTCGTTCGAGAGTGGTTGAACGATGGATTGGTCGTAATGGTCGAGACGACGGAAGAAGTAGGTATGTATTGGTAAGTCCGGAAACAGGGTTCAGGATGTGGAGCCGGAGCCGATGTCCGACCAACTTGCATGACCTTGATCTTCAAAACTTGCCAAAAAATTGTCAAAAATAAATCAAATTCTGCGAAAATTTGCCCAAAATTCGCCAAAATCACCAAATGTTCCGGTTTTTGGAAAACAATTCCTAATAATATCTCAAAAATCAGAAAAAAATCCCTATTTCAAGGGAAAAAGTTTGTTTTAAGGGAAAATGCCCAGATTTAATCCTGAAAAAGGTCAACAGCTTGAAAAATCTCCAAAGTGACTTTAATTCCCTATTAGCAAGCCGGCCTAATTCGACGAGGTCATGACATCCTAATGGTAGCCATTAGGATGTCATGGCTACCATTTTTAATTATAAAGTAACAATTGGAATTATCGTTATGACCACCATCTTGAAAATCAGTAATAATTATCCGATTTTAGCAGGAAAAAATTTAAAATTAATAAGAAAATTATAAATAAAAATTTTATTAAAAACTTTCGCCATTTTGAAAACCGTCTGCCATCTTGAAAATTCATAGTTTTCATCCCAAAAAACAAAAGGTAAATTTTTTAAATTATTAAAACATAATATAATAAAAAATTAACAAAATTTTATTTAAAAAAGCACTTACTTCATGGAGCTTGAAGATTTCAGTTTAAACCCGGCAAGGTAATTTAGATAAAAATGGCGGAAGGTCGTTCCTCCATGGAAGCCACCGGAAGACTGAACTCCAATCACTAATGCCAAGGTATGTATATCGCCAAGCTAGTATGACACCATATCCGTCAATTACTTTTCGTCTGCTGGAGGCCGCCATATTGAATCCGACATTTTTTTCATCTGCTAGAGGGCGCTACCACCATATTAGTTTAATTTTTACCCTCTATAGGGTGCAGTAATCTATTATTTCCAGGGCGCTCGCCATCTTATCTGCCGTTTTGAACGCCAACCTGGACATCTGTATTTATTAGTTAGAAATTCAGGAAAATTCCAAAATTAAAAAAAAAACCATCACTTATCAAAATAATGATTGAATCGATTGGTTACAGTGTTTAGTTCGATATCTGGACGAAGCAAAAATGTTTATTCTAGGAAAATAAATTATTCAATTTAAAATGGTGAAATATCCTAAAAAAAAGTTTAATTTCCTTATAATCCAGCCACCAGTAAGCCAATGATGATATATTGGCCACCACTTGGAGATTCATAATAATTAACCAAGAAATTCTGGAAAAATTTCCAAAAATCATAACAAAAAAACAAATCATCAAAATAATGATTTACTCGATCGATTCCCATCTTTTGTTGGATTCTCGGTCAGTGATAAGACTAACCAAAGTTTAAAATAAACTATAAATTATGTTTCATATTATATTTCATGGAACTTATAAATCATTCTGTCTACGAAAAGCGACGATATACAAGTTACCTGTCAACGAATTAAATATGTTGTTGCACTGTCTACCATGGAAGTCTAATTTTTCGATGCATGGAATCTTCCAACCATTTCATTAAGAATGCAGTACGTATAGGTCAAGTGTCTACAGACCACAAGGCCAACACATGTGCAATGTCAGGCGTATATATCAGAATTCGCTGAACCACAAGGCCTTCTTAGTTGATAACAAATGGTCTTGATACAAAAATTTTCAGGTATTCTTGGTACTTTAGTTAGCGTAATTAATGTTCCGTTGGTCTAATTGCTTGTGATTGATTTTATCGATACTTTAATTCTGTCAGTTCGAAAAGTTTGTCTTGATTGCTCGAAATATGTTATATTTGTTTCCGAAGAAGAAGGAAGAAGCAGGCCTTGTGGTTCGGAAACGTCTGTTCTATACGCCTGACATTGTATATGAGCTGGTCTCGTGGTCCGAAGACACTTGGCCTATACGTATAGCAATATAGGTATATAAACTGATCGGGAGGAATTCTATGCACCGAAAAAGAGACTTCCATGGTAGGCAGCGCTACAACATATTTATTTCGTTTGACAGGTGTCTTGTATAGAGTTGTTTTCTTAGAGAGAATGATTTATAAACTCCAAAAAATATAATTGGATTCATAATTTACATTTATTTTAAACTTAAGTTAATCTTTTTACTGGCCGAGAATCTAACCAAATATGGGAATCGATCGAGTCAATCATAATTTTAATGATTAATTTTTTTGATTATTCATGGAATTTTTCCCGAATTTCTAGGTTTATTATTGTGAATTTTCAAGGTGGCCGCCAATATATCATCATCGGCTTACTGGAGGCTTGGTATATGAGGAATTAAATACATAGCTTTTATCTAGGATTTTTCACAATTTTAAATTTAATAATTTATTTTATATAGAATAAACATTTTTGCATTGTTTAGGGATTGAACCAAGCACTGTAATCGATCGTATCAATTATTATTTTAATACATTAAATTTTAATAAACTTTGTATTTACAGATTTCCAAGATGGGGGTCAAGACGGCCGACAAGATGGCGGACGCCCTGGCAATAATAGATTACTGTACTTTAGCGGGTAAACATTAAACTAACATTGTGGTAGCACCCTCTAGCAGACGAAAACAATATGTCGGATCCAGCAGACGAAAACAAGATTGTGGACGTGACACTATACTAACTGGTGGTATATAATCTTTGGCATTAGCGGTGGGAGGTAAGTCTGCCGGTGGCTTCCGTGGAGGAAGGTCCTTTTGTCATATTTAATCAATTAACCTCGCCGGGTTTGAACCAAACTCTCCGAGTTCAATGAAGTAAGTGCGTTTTTAAAATAAAATCTTATTAAAATTTTATTTTTTTAAGTTAAAAAAGTTGCCCGATTTTTGGAATGAAAAATACAGATTTTAATGATGGCGGGCGATTTTCAAATGGCTTTAGTTTTTTATTTATAACTTAATTATTATTTAATTGATTATATTTTTTTTCCTGTTAAAATCGGACAATACTTACGGATTTTTAAGATGGCAGCCATAACGATAATTGCAGTGGTTACTTCATAATTAAAAATGGCGACCATGACTTTTTAATGGTATAAACCCCGGTGGTTTAGGGTGACTTGCCCATGTGAATTTAAGCTGCGTTAGAGAATTTTCAAGGCGTTGACCTTTTTCGGCACTAAAATGGATAATTTTCTCTCAAAACGAGAACTTTTCCCTCAAAATATGGATTTTTTTTTAGATTTTGTTGGAATTTTTTTTTAAAAAACTGGAAATATTGGTGTGTTTTGGGCAAATGTTTGCAAATGTTTGGAAAAATTTGTAGGTAAAGTCAAAGGTTAAGGCCGAGGTCTTTAAAGATGGTCACCGTGACGTCACAATCCAAGATGGCGGACTTCGGCTCCGACTCCACATCCTTAACCATGTTTCCGGACATATCAATATATACCACTGATAGAGCTCCTTTTAGCTGGCCTCTACGTTCACCTGACATAACACCAGTGCCTACGTTCCACCGCTACCTAATGATTTGCCAGAGTTGAGATCCAGAATTGAAGAAGCTATTGCTTCCTATACTGCGGACGTGTTAACCAAAGTGCGGGAAGAATTGGACTTTAGGTTTGATGTGTGTCGAATATCTAACGGTGCACATATTGGATATATGTGAATAAAAACTAGATTAGTTTACCTTCATTGTGATGCATGATTTGCTGTAAATAGTCTGCATTGAACTGTTATAATATACCATTGAAATATGGACATTCTTTTATGGACATTCTGTATTATAAAACTGAAAATTCTTAGTCCTAGTGAAGTATTTCTCACCCTTTAAGTGACTATTCAGTAGCTGCAACAGCTACAGAAGTATTGCAAGTTAGTGAACAATGCTGCAGCTCTGTCATAACAAGTGTATTTATAGCTGAATGCCCCCAGTATTTTGTCGCACCCTACATAGTTTTGAATGTCAAAATTAAATAAATAAATAAATATATAATATTGTGTTTTGTATATATGGAAGTAGTTTTCAAATATCGCTTTTCTGGGTATTACATATTTCAATAAGGAATTGATTGCTAACTCGTAACGAACACATATCGAGGGTCGTAAGCTGAATCCCAACCCACCAACATGATTCAGATTCATGAACGAGTCAGTAGCTTTGTGGTCAGTAGCCCAATAGAGTTGCCGTCACACCCAGCCTCTGTGCAAAACCGCGCAACCTTATCCCTTACATTTACTTCACGCAATACTCAACAAGACTTATCAGACTTACCAGACAGCCAGATATTTCAACACAAAACACACAAAACTTTGCTATCTGAAAACATAACCAAGTCTGTGGTAAAATAACGTATTAAAAACGAATTCATTCTTAGCAGTCCATAATTAACATACACCTTCTGAAATAGTTTTAAATTTATATTTGACAATAAACCTCTTAAAGTCTAATCATTTTATAACTCTATAAATCAGTACCTAATTTAAGGTTTGCTCTCACACGTCATGATGAACATTACATTTTTGTCAGACACGTTTTATAAATGGAATATTCCTACACCAACACAATAACTCTGTGTCATTTTGTGTTTCGTCACCAGAAATTTGCCAAGTGTTATTTAATAGCAGTTAATATCTTACAAGTGTTAATAAAAACAAACAATTTGACAAATTTTGTGACAGTACAAGCGTAAAAGAGCTATAATGATACATAAACTGGAATATCCCACAAAAAATACATGGGTACGAGGCTGCAACGCTCGATCCAAGCGAAACTTCGCAGAAAAATATGTGCAAGTATGTGATTGAGAAAGAAAGCAAGTGAGAAAGTATGCGAGGGCGCAATTTATTCGTCTGCGCAAGTATGAAAGTTTGTATCTTTACGTTCTAGTTACGTCATCACCTTCACTATGTCAGAATCACAATAGCGCAAAAGGATGCGATTTGAAAGAAAAAAATTATTCTTTAACTTGAGCTTGAGTTTTTCATCTGCGCGACAAACAAAAAAAATAAATAATTAAATTAAAAAAAATCTATTTTATTTGTCACTACGTAATGTCGGAAATCAGTGCTTACAGGTTTTTTTTTATATCAAACCTCCTTTTCTGAAACAAATAGTTTAGCATAAATTTCATATACAGTATGAAAAAAACCAACACCTCGTAAACCTATTTCTTAGCTTGCAAAGAAAATAAATTTGCTTATATGAAATACCTTTTTTTCGATCTAACACTGAATTCTAATATAATATTGGTATTTCATTCAAGCGCATTTTTTTTTGTAAAAAACCACGGAAAAAAGATAATCTAATATTAAAAAATTTTTTACTTTATTTTGTAGTGGAAAGCTATTGAGGGAACGGTTTGCAAATAGCTTTTACTTCCGGAGGTACTGGCACAACACGAAGCATAAGTGCCCGGGTAAGGATCCGAAACACCCAGTATCTGTAGGAATGTACAGAGTAAGTCTGTAATTCCCCGTGAGCGTGTTTGAGCTGGTCAGTGGCGTAACCAGGGGGGGGGGGTGTTTTGGGGTTAAACCCCCCCCCCCCTTAGCAACCAAATCTTTATTTAAATTTCTTATTCATCATTCAAACAAATTTCATATTAAAAATTAATAAAATTTGTACCATTACAATATTTATTATTTAAGTACCGAAAACTGCTAAAATAGCACTATTTTACACCTTAAAATCAAAACTTTTCCCGGGGGAGGACCCCCGGACCCCCCCACTTTAATACGGGGGGGGGGGGGGCGCATGCTTATTAACATCCCCCCGTACACAAATCCTGGCTACGCCACTGGAGCTGGTGCCGGTAGAAGAGTGTGTAACCCCCAACCCCCCGGCCCTGTGAAGGTGCTGATCGACGGGGAGGACGCGCGCGAGCTGAACGTGGGCTGGCTGCGCAGCCACGTGGGCGCCGTGGGGCAGGAGCCGGTGCTGTTCGCCGCCAGCATCGCCGACAACATCCGGCACGGGCGCGAGGGCGCCTCGCAGCGGGAGGTCGTGGAAGCCGCGAGGCAGGCCAACGCGCACGAGTTCATCTCCAAGCTGCCTCAGGTGACATCTCCTGCCTTCCCCCCCTCCCCCCCTCACTGCAGTGGGGATCATCTGCTAACACTGACAAGCAGCAGGGCATTTTGCATGGAAGCTCCTTATGTATAACGTAAGCGAGCACTACGAAAATATATTTTGAAATGCTATCCCTAAATAAGTGAAAAGGGTGTAGATACATACAAAGAAGAAATGACCTTGGACAACACAGTTACACTATCATTGGGTTTGTCTGTTTGTCACTGTGTTTACTGGTTTTGCTGGAGTTGTCTCATCGTTGCCAGCCTACTTTGTTCGTCTGAGCTGTGATGTTTTTCTAATTCCTTCCGCGGAATTCTCTGTGCAATTTATACATTAACATATGACATCAGCTGATTCTGGCTTTTTTTCTTCTGTGTGTAATTGTGTTTTCAGTTTTATTTTTTCGTTCTTAGAGTTTTCTCTATGACGTACATTGCAAATAAGGAATAGCGTTATGTACAACATATTTTTTAAATTAAAAATCTTTCTTGGGAATAATGTAGGTATACGTACCCAGAAAATAAAGGAGAAAAGGTTAGCTAAACCAAATATTTATTTGGATATTTCATAGAAGTAAAGATATTCCACCAAATTTTAAGTATAAGGATAATAAGAAAGTGCTAATCTAGCTGTTAAGTATCATGATTATTAGAAAAAGTGTTACCCTTCCCTTATCAGAGATGACAAAAGTGACGCACAAGAGGGTAAAAACTGGCAGAGAATGTGTACAAAGTCCTAAGAGGTAACTAAAACACGTTTATTACAAATATAACAACCCTTTACAAACTGACTATTATTAAATACTAGCTGACCCGGCGAACTTCGTACCGCCTTAGCGTAGCAATGATGCACTACTTTATTTTGTATAGCTGACCTATCTTAGGTATGAGTACCTATTCAATTTGAACTGGAATCTATAATATCCTCCATATAAAAATGAATCCATAATTCCCTGGTATCACTATAACTGAAAAGGACCTTACTAATTTAATTAAATAAAAAACAAAATATATATTGTCAAAATAGTGTTTATTCCATAGGATTCAATAATTCCACTAATGTTTTTACAAATTGCTATTGAACAACTTGGCATTTTTAAGTAAACAATGAGCTCAATACCACGCGCGCTCTATAAATCAACTAATAGTCTCTGTACCCCTCACTGCTTCTCTCTACTCTAATGCTTTTTGATAAACTATATTTTTAGTTTTATGTTCTGGCGCGTAAATAAATAATGTTGATGGTTTTCCGACACGGGAACAGGCGACATATAATTGGACTTGTGAAAAACATGGATTTTCTAGGTTGATGCCACATACACTTAGCGACTGCCCTTGCGATTTATTTATTGACATTGCAAATGCAAGCCGCACTGGAAACTGTAAACGCTTAAAGCTGAATGTCATAAGGTTACTTTAAAAATATTTATATTGTACAAAGTGTTGGGTTAGTTTGGAAATAATTTTATATATGGTGGTTCAGTATTCTTAAATTTTCTAATTTTCCGTTAAATTTTTTCTTTCATAAGAACCTTCTCGTGACAATAACAAACACAACAAAAAAAAATTAGTGAAATCGGTTCAGTCATTTACGCGAAATGGCGTGACCAAGGGAAATAGGAATTCATTATTCTTAAATTTTCTAATTTTCCGCACAATTTTCTTAATTTTTTCTTTCATAAGAACCTTCTCCTGACCATAGCAAACACAACAAAAAAAAAAATTAGTGAAATCGGTCCAGCCGTTCACGCGTGATGCCGTGACCAAGGAAAACGGGTTTCATTTTTATATTTCCGTTAAATTTTTTCTTTCATAAGAACCTTCTCGTGATAATAACAAACACAACAAAAAAAGAATTAGTGAAATCGGTTCAGTCATTTACGCGTGATGGCGTGACCAAGGGAAATAGGAATTCATTATTCTTAAATTTTCTAATTTTCCGCACAATTTTCTTAATTTTTTCTTTCATAAGAACCTTCTCCTGACCATAGCAAACACAACAAAAAAAAATTAGCGAAATCGGTCCAGCCGTTCACGCGTGATGCCGTGACCAAGGAAAACGGGTTTCATTTATATATATATATATAGATTTGTGCAATGAATATGATACGCCATGTTATTAAAATCTTCGCACAGCTCAACTCCATGCATCGGTATTCTGCGGGCAAACAATTTAGCAGTTAGTAGAGAGCCTTGATGCATGCGTACACATTAACCTTAAATAAGCAGATGATTGACGCGTAACTAAATGTGTTTTTATTGCATGCAAGTGCACCTACTACACTGTCAAAATTACTTAAAATTATTACTGTCTTAGATTTATCGTTGGCAAAGTATAAACATTTATATATAGCTTGCACAGACCAATAAATAAGAAGCTATGGATGACCAAGGAGCTGCAGTGGCCCTCTATTTACATTAAAAACATTACGTGGTGCTACAATAAATATAATATAAACCTTTCTAAATACTCTCTAAAATATGTGTTAAATACAAATCACTAGACAACATTCTTTTTAAAACAGCTATGACAACAGGGACCACTGCTTAGCTAATTACTGATTATTAAAAATAAAAAAAAATACTGGTCTCTATATAAATTGATGATTACGTTCCATTACAGTTTATTATAAAGCATTCAGCTGTAGGTATTGTCCTACAATGGAGACCATGTATATGGTAGCGTATATGGCTGTTCAGTGTGTGTTTAAGGGAATGACTGATATTAACCACCGTGGCGATGCGGCCTAGGTCTTTTATGGGCCGACGTCTGGTGGATGATGTCGTGATGTGCCAGGGCGTCGCTGTGATGTGGACGGCTCCACTCAGCAAAGCTAAGTCACGAGTTGACTCATGTCCCTTAAGACTCCTGCCCCTCGGACTCGCTGACAGGGCTGCGCGCCGCAACTCCGGGGCAGCAGAAGGCTGCCCCGCTAGGACGGACACTGCAACAGTCTTGTCCCGGTCTCGAAACAGACAACTAGGACGTTGCCAACACATCACCTCGGGCTGAAACTAACGGCGCTCGTCGACCGCACTCCTGGTCTCGTCTCGGCAACTCGTTACTTGCTGATAACTTTACTGCGGGAGGTCGCGCGTCTCTTAACAACGCAACGACACGCGAACTGTTATGTGCGGCAGTCAACTCTTAACTCAGATGTACTGTGCACATGCCCACTCGTCTACTCCAAACCACGCTGTCGCCACACGCCAAACCTTTTAACAGCCCGTTACTCGTCGTGCCAAAATATTCCAAAGTCCAAAAGAGTACCATTTGTTTTGAAAAATCTTCCAATTCCTTGTACCAACACACAGCACAAGTCCAATACTTTATGGCGAGTATGAAAATAGAGAGGGCTTACCAATTTCAAGTCCCAGAGGTGGCGGTGAAGGTGACGACAGCGGGCGAGATGTTTTGACGGTGTACACGGGCAGAGATGGTGTCTCGGCGTGTTGTTGACCAGAGGCTTCCCCCTCCTTCACCCCTCGAAGGGGGGTATTTACACTGTAAAATAGTCCATCGAGAAGGCGGTAGAAATAACCGAACTGTTCCCGCAGGAAGTGACTCGATTTTTTTTCCTAACCTAACTAAAACTAAGTGTATTTTGGAGGGGTCCGGGTTAGGGAGGGACCTAGGTGCGTCTCAGGCCGAAGCCTATACGCCTAGTCATGCTGGGATTAGCCATGCAGGGAGAGGGTCGCATGCAGCATGTGCTAGGAGGGGATTGGCCAGCCATGGCAACGATTGGCGCCATGACTAACTCCCCTCACTCTTAAATCTAGACTATAACTAGAGATAGGTTGGGCCCAGGTAAAACCTGCATAGACACAGGGAAAACCCTGGGCACATTCATGCGGGATGCAAATTGGCATGCATTACGTGTAGGAATTTACAGGAGACAGAGGATGGTCTGGATGAAGTGCTGGACAGAGTAGAAAAGAGTCTACCATGCGGGGGTTGGGCACTTGGACTCGTGGTCCGCCCTGCTAATTGTCCAGCACTGGATTTAGTGACCAGGGACGCAAGCGCCCCTGGTGGTGAGTGGTTGCACTGACCACTCACTCCGCCGCCAGTCAGCACCTAAAAAACTAAGAAACTAAGACAGAAAACAGATAAATGACTTACAAACTAGGCATTTCGTTACGAAATATGCAAACACCCAACTCTGGGATGGACGTGCAGTGCTTAAGATAAAACTAAAATAAGAACTAAAAATATTTTTTTATTATTTTTATTTTATTTATTTATTTATTTTAATTTTTTTAAAATTATTATTTTAGAAATATATATTTCTGATGACTATTACTTAGTATCTAGTACTACTTATTACTAATTTACAAATCTCTAATATCTACTACTATACTACTAGTTAAATATAGAGGAACTGTCGGTGTATAAAGTTACAGGTGAATTAAGTCAAGACCTATTCGCATTTTGGTATTGTTCTGTCCGGAGCGCGCCTTTACGATGATGGCCGAATGTAAACGAGCGGCTCCGAACCTAGCTCGCCCGCCGAAACCACTGCGCGTGGCAAGCCGAGCGGGTGGCGTCGTGCGACTGCCAGGCGCACTCTCGTGGACACATCTTCGTCTACGTTAACACTGTTAACGCAACAATCTCGCCGGCTTCGGAAGCGAAAGTTCGGTTTTTAGAGTGAAACAGCAAGTTTAGTGGCCAGCCACATCACAGTGACAACTCTTAAACTAAGCTTCAACTAAAGACAAAACAGGGGGATGCCGAAGTTATACATTAGTAGCAGCTATAAATATTAACAATTGTCATCAGGGGTAAATTTATTCATATTATCTACAGGGGAGCCTTTATAAATATGTTTTTGTCTTCGTCTTTTAGTAATAATCTACGTGATTGAAAATAACATATGACATGCAGAATATATCCAGCACAGAAATTAACAATAAAAGTAACTTGCAAGGCTTCAGTAGTTGATAATGTCGGTATGGTGTTCTTGTCAAATTTTACTTCTGTCGACTGGTGTTTTTTCGTGCGGCGCAAACGTTCCCAAGACTTTGTTCCTGCGACATCAGGGTCGTCTGAGTAACCGTCAAACACAATGCTTGCAGAGAGCCCGAAGTGTTCTTGTACATATTTGACGTATTTTGTAGTTATATCCTTGGTCACTTGGGTATTTTCTACCTGAACAGTATTCTCGGTAACGGCCATCAGATTTTAAATTATTTTAAAAATCAATAATTGTAAAATCCTGTTATGGAGTGAAAACGAGTCAATAATTAATGATTAATAATATTGCGAAATTTGTAATTAAAAAAGTTATAATAACAAAATAAAAAAATAATACAATAACTGATGACATATTATTAGTACACACGCATAATATAGGTATATTTAAGAGTACTGAAAAATAGTACTCACTTCGGAGCGCTGTAAAACCTTAGCTATTGACTTCATGAAAAAATGATGCGAATAAAGGTTGTTCCTCAAAAAACGATATACAAAAATGGCCAGATATCATTTTTTTGTAAAATGATAAAAAAAAAAGTTATATCGAAAAATATATTTTTTTTTCTCGAATTTCTGAAGATTTTCGCTTATAACTTTTTTATTTATAGTTATACGACAAAAAGTTTCTAGACCAAAGTTGTAGAGAATTTAATTTTCAACAAAACATGTTTCCAATTTATTTTTATCAAATAAATAGTTTAAGAGATATATCGTAAAAACCATTTCAACCCCTATTTTCAAGATGGCGGCCGTGGGACAAGGGTGGCGACCCCACAAACTTGGTTTTAGCTTTACACTTACCCCCCTTACACACCAAAAAAATAAAATTGCGTCCTCTAAAAAACGCAAGGTAAGGCCTAAAAAATGTAACATTTCAATGGACTAAATCCATAGAAATTGCAATAAAACAACAACTATGACGTGAAGAACGTGAAAACTAAGTTGGAGGGTGAATGATCGATATTTCACGCCATACTGATTATTTAGTTTACTCATTATTAATATTTTCCACGCTGCTATTTCAAATTTCCTGCTTGGTCACGATATCTTCATCAGATATTTAACAAACGTTATTTATAAGCACGTGGAGGTCTCAGAAGTTTTTTCCCCTGAGAAGGAAATGGGAATTAGAAAAAATATATAAAAAATTAATAATTTAAAACAGATTATTCAAAAAACATTCATATCTATTGGTACAAACACACTAGCATAGATACCTTCAGAAATATCTTTATTCAATGTAGCTTCTTACACAGTTAAAATTGAAGATGTTCCAATAGCACACTTTGCATCATCAAAAATAACATAATGCCTTCACTGATAATGAGCAAATTTTTTCAACATGGGAGGGGAGGATATATAATTATATAACATATGTCCCCCTCTCCTTCAGCATCCGCCCCTGTTTCAAACTGTAAAAATTTAACGCTAGTAATCATAATTAGGAACACTTGTTTGACAATTTTACCTCTGTTTAGGTATCACAAACTTTATCTCCGATGACAAAATATTTGACGAGTAGTAAAACGTAAAAGAGCTGCTGAGATGGATTCACAATAATAGTGCTCTAATAAAAATAAAAGAATGTCCCATATTCAATAGTACATTACAACAGATAAATTTATAATATTTACTACAAATGTAACATCAAACGAAAGGTAAACTAAAAAATATTTAATATGTGCACATTTAGTTTTACTATACACATACAATCTCAAGTATAATTCTTCCCACACTTTGGTTAATACGTCCGGAAGCAATAGCCTCTTCAATTATGTGTCTCAATTCTGGCACAGCATTAGGTAGCGGTGGAACGTAGACACGATATTTTTAAAAGCATCTAAAGAAAAAAAAAACTGTATGGCATCATGTCAGATGAACGTGGAGGCCAGCGAAAAAAAGGCTGTGTCATCCCGACCATTACGACCAAATCCAAATACGTACAAAAAGATTCTAATGTGGAGAGGTTCCATCCATAAAGGTTACAGGTTCACCCTTTACTAATTGGAGAAATAACCATTCTTTCGCCCTGCGAGCGAGAAAACAACTAAGGTATATATTTGCGCATGCGCTTATCTAAAACTGTCTGAGTTACTCAATTATGAATTTTAAACAACCCTCTACAACGCTGACAGTTGCTAGTGTAGCCAGGAGGCTACTGATTATTCGGGAGGGGCAGGTAGGCCATGCTAGAATAAACAATAGGTCTACTGTTGCACACTATTTATTTGCGCCGTAGAGTGCGCTAGCAAAATTTACATGTGTTTACAGTGCACAAAAGCCTACTCGTGCTAAGAGGCAGACTGGAACTGTCTCTTCTGTCCTCCTCGTCAGCCTGCTAGCTTTGAATATATATACTGTATAGAAGTCGCCAGCCCAGGTTAAAATTTCTGATACGGTTTTGAGATAGTTGGTTTATTCACCGCCGCAATCGCCACCATCTCTAGGGCATCGACTTGTGGTGGTCCCTAGCGGACAAGTGTCGAACTCTTCAAACACCCCTTCCCCCTCCCGTTGAACGACCTTGAGCTGCAGTGAATGATAGTTGGAGGGTGAGGGGAATGACAGCGGGCGACAGTGCTGCGCTCTAACGTGTAAATAACCAACTAAGACGATACAGGGCGTTACGGCAGCGCACTGCAGCGGTGAAGTTCCCAAGCTGCTCATCATACACTTCTGAAAAAACGTAGAGTAAATCCTATCCACTCGCAACTTCTATACAGTATATATATATATTCAAAGCTGCTAGCCAGCACGGAGGAGGGGTGATAATCCCGTTGGCATCCGGGCTAACGGGACAGCTGGAGGGTGCGCGCTGCATTCTGGCCCAGGGGTGTACAAACACCGACGGGGGACAGCCGGTTGCTGATAGCCGCATGGTTGGCGTAGCGCGGTAGATGTCTTCGCGACGTACCGCCACAGCTAGCATGAAATGTTATGGCGGGTACATTCTGTAGTAGGTGAGCGTGAGATGTGGGCGTGCTGGACTGCGGCAGGGCTACGACACACTGGTGGGGGAGCGCGGCGCGCAGCTGTCCGGCGGACAGAAGCAGAGGATCGCCATCGCCCGGGCGCTGGTGCGAAACCCGCGCATCCTGTTGCTGGACGAGGCCACGTCAGCGCTGGACACGCACAGCGAGGCCATCGGTGAGCTCGCGCCAGTCTGGCCACACACACCTGCCAAATAAAATAAAAAATTGGTTGTCTGTAAAGTCGTTTTACGGACGATAGTTCAACGTGACAACGTCATAACAAAACTTGTATGAATTAAATTGAATCATTTTTATTGAATCATCACTATTTTGCATGGATACAAAGAAGGAGTGAAATGAAATCTACAATTTAATTGATAAATTTACTTTTATTTGCACTCGTTAATTCAAATATGTTTATTACTTTAACGAAGAGATTATTTTAACTATAAATTTTATACATGTTTGCTATTTAATTTCTTTCAATCTGTGTTATTTTGTTAAGGATAGGATGATGATAGGAAAAGTAGGAAACGAATGGGAGTGTTTCAAGTTTAATGTGCCTCGAAAAAGTCAAATCGATGGTTGTTCCAATCGAGTGGAAGAGAGATAGATGCGGCGCAAGCGTACAATGAGCGTAACGGGACACATGGTAACGGGACAATGTGCGTAACGGTACACTTTTTCGTGCGTGCAGTCGGCGTTCATCGATTTATTAGACGTTGTCACGTCAAAAATAAAAAAAATGCTCATGGGTGCGTGGTCGCCACCGACAATAGAAGTGAAACATTCTTTGAATGGTTCTTGCCATCGGGAAGACTGATTTAGATTTTTGAAGCGAAACTTCTTTGCTAAGGAAGCTACAATTTTCGAGCATTGCGAAAATTCCGATTGCATGAGGGGAATAGTTAAGTTACACGGTGGGGGAACCGGCGAAGGAGGACAGTGCGTCAGCGGCGACGCCATTCCAATGCATGCATTAGCGATTGAATGCAAAAATGACGAGGAGTGAGTGGGATAGGTATGTAGCATGGCATGCTATATGCTAGTTGTAAAGATCGGAAGAAGAAATGTCAGGGGAGAACTAGTAATGACGCAGCACTGATGCTACGGAATCCTCGTAACGCTACTACTAAGTTTTGGTAGCGGTTAACTTTTGACGCTACCATATTTCTTTTATTTTATTTGAAGTATCTACAATTTAGTCATTCGTGTGGAAAATAGTAATTGTTTTATGCAAGTAATACATATAATAGTAGGTCCGAGCCCAGGAGCCAGTTGGAGGAGCCAAGGAGCCGACCTCTATCTTGGGTTGTGACATCACGGCGTCCATCTTAGATGACCTACCTTTGACCTTGAACTTGTCCCCGGCCATCATCTTGGATCCACTATTTTGATTTATGGCGTCACATCCACTATTTTTTCGCCATTTTGTTTTGAACTCTCCACCATTTTGAAATATGATGTCACTTTTTAAATTTACGTTATGACCGCCATCTTGAATATCTGTATTTATTATGCTAAAAATTCGGGAAATTTTAACATTATGAATATTATTAAATACATAAAATATTAATGAAAATTTAATTTAAAAACGCACTTATGTAATGAAGCTTGGAGTCCTCGGTTCGAATCCGGCGAGGACAATATAAAAATGGCGGCAATTACTTCCTCTGTGGAGGCAACCGGTAGACTGACCTCCCACCACAAATGACAATGAATATATTGCATCAGCCAGCATGATGTTACATCTGCCATCTTGTTTTCGTCTGCTGAAAGCCAGCATCTTGTATCCGACATATTGTTTTCGTCTGCTAGGGGAAATTACTGCCATGTTTAATTTTTACCCACTAGAGTGCAGTAATATGTTTTTTGCTTTGGCACCCACCATCTTGACATTGGGCACCATCTTGGAAATTTGTATTTTTAACAAATTAGAAATGCGAGAAAAATTCCAAAATTCGTTAAATAATTTGCAAATAAAATAATGATTGACTCGATGGGTTCCTAACCTTGGTTCGATACTGGATTGATGCAAACAAATTAATTTTATATAAAAATTTTAATGTCAATAAATATAGTGGGAAGTCCTAAAAGAGTCTTAAATTACTTAACTACCAACCTCCAGCAAGTCGATGATGACATATTGTCCACCATGTTGAAAATTCGTAATTATTTTTCTAGAAATACGGGAAAAATTACAAAATTCTTTTAAAAAATCTGGAATCAATTTACTGGTTGAATTGATGGATTTCATTTAGCTTTGATCCTTGGTCAATGCAAAAAATAAAGAAAATAATTGAATTCAAATACCATTAAAGTGACATGTTCAGGAAATAAAATAACAAAAAAAAAATTACATAAATTTTACACTACTACAATAGTACTAAAGGCTTAAGCGTTTCTCAATTTCTGCATCTGCTACCTACGAATTAAAGCGAGGTGGGAAACCCCATCTCTTGACGTAGGGTCGGCAAATGTCTTCGTTTGAGAATCTTCTCTCCAAGCATGTATCGGGATACAACGTAGACTGAATCTCTTCGGCTTAGAAGCCACTACGAATAGGTTTGTGGTCCAAATCTTCGAGGTAGTAGGTTCTAGGCTCCGATTCACGAATGTGGGTCACACGGAAAAGTTTGGGACTCCAATTCGCAGCGAAAACTTTCTCGAAGACACCTTTCTGATTGGAGATTCGCACAATGTCACCGACATTAGCTGTATGCTTTCGTGGCTCTTTCTTATTCATGTTGGAAAACACTGTTTGAAGGAGGTAATCATCCTTGACATCGTTAGGCTTCATTTTCGTGATACTATGCACAGTGTAATTGTATTCGCTTACTAGTTTCGGTAAGATATCAAGGCACTTGAAATTTCCGTTAGACGTAATTATCGCCAAATCTTAGTGCGAAAAGTTCTGTTAAACCTTTAGACAATGTAGACTTTGACATTACTAAATGTAGAGTAGTGTTTGATGACATACTTCATCAAAGCTTTGAAGGTTGCATTGTAGAATTATTTGCCGTGATACGTTTGCAGGTGCGATGGTACACGTCCATCACGCAAAATGTCTCACATAGCCTTGGCTACGTCGATTGAACTCTTCGATTTTACAGGTCTGGCCCAAACGAACTTGCTATACACTTCGATTACCATCAACATGTACTTGAAACCTTTATTCAATCGGGAATGTGGTATCATCTCAACAAGGTCCGCCTGGAATAAATCATCAATACCGTGAAGTATGACTTTGCGACGAATGTATTTTCGTCTTGCAGGTGCATGGTCATTGTATGTAGCCGGTTTTATCAGTTCTTCGAGTATGGAGACTATTTCGTTGATGTACGAATAGTTTCCTGCACTAACCGAATCATTTAAAAGTCTAAGACGATCAACTAATTCATAGGGGTCGTCCCAATACACATAGTCAACGTTCCGACCACTTTCTAGGTTTTTTAAACTTTTCAAAGGCTGCCAGTTCACTGAAGAGATTGGTGAGAAATGTCGATTTTTTCATGATATTCGTCTTTATATATGCCACTTTCCGGATCATTATCGCAAAAATGCGCATAAGTTATTTATAACAGTTTTTTGTACTCTTGCAAATCCTCGTGGGAATAGCCTTTAGGCTTCCTGCGAAACAGCAGTTCGTATAGACCCGGAGTAGCGTGCGTTTTAAACTCTTCTACACGCACGATATTTCCTGGTAAAAAGTCTATTTCTTCAGCACCGAGGAACCACTTATTATGTTTTCTCTATACCCCGTAAGTCGTTTCATTATTCAAACTCGTGAAAGATCTCAGTTATGTCCAGACTAATGCATTCATTTGTTGTCCTCCTTTTCGTAATTTTTTCTTGTGCACAGACTCTGTACTCGTAAAGTTCTCTTCTTCTGGAGCTGGTTTATATTTCCTCTTCTTTACAGTTGAAATTTTGTCATCAACTTCTTTCTTCAACCTGATGGGTGGCTCTTCTTTATTTTAAAATTCGTTTAGAATACTACTGATTGGTTTAAATATCTCTTCATTATCCATTTCACTTGCAAGTCTGGCTCTTCTAGTAAGTAGATTTTTTTTTTACGAACAGACTGTATAGCATGACGAAGGTCTCTGGCCTAGTCCGACATTGTACTGCAAAAAAACTTCTTCATTTTGGTTGGCAAGATCTGTTATTGTTGTCAAGTGAGTAAGTGATGCATTCTGACTACTTTTGAAAATCCTCAATATATCATGTCACGAATTCAAAAAATCCTAGGCCTCCACTCGCTGGTCTATGGCAACCAGGTATTCTAGCATTTCGTTGTTCGTACTTTTTTTTATCCAGTAGTGAAATGTATTTCCGAATATAGGAGTCGTGAGACTTGAAAATAGTATGCAATTTGGTAGCATGACTGCCACGACCGAATTTTGAAATGCCATGACTAATGTTTAACGATAAACTGATCAAAACCTTGTATGTACATGCTTTTATATAGAGGCCAGTCCTTGACTATAACTAGGAATACATGCTAATTTTTCCAGCAAAAGGAGCACATGTTTTTGAATTTATGAAATGCCTTGTCAGTGTTTATGTGATCGTTGTAAGCATGTCGTAAATTAAGTTCATCCATGCGATAAAGCACTATAACATTCGCATTGTCACGTAGCAAATACTTTGGATTTCTACTATCGTCTGACACAGATAAATGCAGTTTACTTTGACACGTATTCCCATGGAAAAATATTATTGTATTATGCCTTGCTTCTCGCACACGACGTCGTTGAAAACAAACATGAAATTTGCTAATGCTTCGCTTGGAGACACCACATTTGCATATCAGTACATGGAAAATACTCCAGGCCTTCCACCGATCGTAGAATCTTGGTCAGGCATTGGCACTTTGGCTGTTGCAACTGAAATAGAGGTACACGTTTTCGAACCTAAGACCTTTAGCTTTCTGTAGCAAACTCATTAGAACGCACGTTTTGCCACAGTTTGACGGGCCTGCCATAATGAATCGTACGGTATAAGTTAATAACGAGCCGTAACACAATTTGCACGCATTGGCTTCATCGTCTTGCGTTATGCGCGCAGGCAAATACACTTCCTGCTTGACGACTTGCATTGTACTATTGTCATTTATGCCTTCGCTTTTTTACTAAAAAAAATTAGCTAACGATTTTTTTGTATTTAAAGACTGCACAGTTATGAAAATAAGTCAGTCATGTCGATAACATTTAACTTGACAGGTCACACATCAGAGCTGCGGGCAGTCCATTTCCCGCCTCTGGATTTGGATGGTGAGTGGTGTATTGGACTCGCACTCGCAGATTGTCAAATGTATAATGCCATACCGAATATCGATGAAGGAAACTGCAAGATCTGCTTCCTGAAAAGTGATGGGACAGCTAAAGATATACAGTTACCTGTTGGCGGTTACGAACATGACAACATTGCAAATAATATCAAGTAAAATTTACCACCAGATGTAGACTTTCAACTGCGTGAAAATCCAAACACTCAAAAAGCATTCTAACATGCAGTGAAAATGTCGGCTTTACGAAATCTGGGTCCACAGGTACGATTATAGTATTTGAACCAAATGTGTATGATGCAGGGAAAATGTACGATTCTATGCGTGCAGTAAACAAATATCCCGTGAATGTCTTACGAATAAACTGAAATTTGTCAAGTGGAACACATCTCAATGGAAGACTAAACAACATGCTACATGGTCCCGCCAGGATATGAACTGGTTAAGCGCAAAAAAAATTATAATTTACCTTCCATTCATCGTGAAGTGTGTACACGAATTCGTCGTCAGGATCGTTGACCAACGAGGATGCTTGGTAATTTTAGGAAACGAAGAAATTACACTTTGTCTACACTTGAAGCGATGGGTATAAATTTTGTGACACCGAGCAGTTATAAAAGAAATCGCATTGGTGTGAAAAAGACCAGTTCTCCAGACGTCGGTGCATTAACACTTGACAGCGTAAAATTTCTTCTTAGTATTGGAGAAGTGCCTAACAAATATGGAAGATGAAATCCTCAAAATGGAAGACCTAATCATAATTGATGATATCATTAAGAAAATGGAACTGCACAAGTATCAATATTTTCTGCTCGGACCATATGCTTTACCTTCAGAAGTACGCATTGTTGTGCAGCACCAGGATATCTGTTATACCTTCGCAGTCATTTATGCGTATAAGAGGCACGCTGACAAAAGCAGATAGCATACATCCGACAACGACAATAATCTGCACCGGTATTCTTTACCTAATCGAGCGCATTAAATATGTACTCAATGTTATCGAGGCAGACCAGACAAGAGATGGAGTCATAACATCCGCTATGAAAAATTACCTGTCGCTCAAGCTGAACGAACTGTTTCCTTCAAAGATGGCTAGCTGGGCCCTCGAGGATGAATACAAACTACCTGTTTAAGCTGAAGGAAAATTCGAAGTTTGTGTTCCTCTGTCCATGCTTCTTGGATTTGCTGAAAACTACAAGCAAATAATCATTATTTGAAACAGGAGGTCGTACTGCTTCTGGCCAAAAACCAAATTAATGCAATTGTCACTGCTGCATAAAACTCACATGTTGTCTCGCTTACACTACAGTATTTGAGTGTGTGCTGCCTCACGTCCAAGGGAGCACAATCGAACTTATCAAGACGCTGAAGAATGTAGAAAATGTCAAAAACATTGATGTACCATTTCGATCCTGGAGCCTGGAAACGTGTCCTGGCTTGCCTCAAAGTCAGCATATTAATTGGATAGTAAAGTCTAGCTTCGCTATGAAAAAAACAAGATACATCATCGTCGGGTTTCAGACTGGAAGACAGTTCAATGCAGGAGTTAACAGCTGAGTTTTATATAACTGCCAAATACGTAATATAAAAATATTTTTAAACAGCGAAAGTTACCCATATGTTGAAATAAACATGGACTTTGAAAATGGAAGATTTCTTCTCGCATATTAAATGTATGCCAAGTTTCAGCAAGCATTACTCTGGCCGCGGACAGCCACCGATACTGAGTCCCTAAAATTGCAAGAAAAAGTCTCTGACAATGGTATTTGACATTTCCAAACAGGACGATCGAATAAATTCAAACATAATCGACTGTAGGATCCAGATATCAAAGACCGGAATTGTTCCACCAACACCTATGCTTTTTGTCTGATACTTCTCGATCGGCTTGCATCGTACAATATTGTCGAAACAATCTTGTGAATATTCTATCATAAATACAGTTTCGTTTGCGATATTAATTTATTTACGACCAAGTTTTCCTAGCGTCAATATGTACTGCAACATGCAAAGTTTCCAGAGCCAAAATTGATTAATGTTCAAGGAGATTGCAGTTACCTATGAGAACGACGGCAAGACTAGAACTCGCACCTTCTGGCTTTCATATCCCTGGAAATTAATGGATAAAAAAAGAAAACGCTCAAACAAGTGGCTACGCAAATACTACAATGGCCTGGAGTGGGACGAAGGTAAACTTCCGTACAATCAAGTGAAAAATACTCTAGATGATTTGCTACTGCAGAATCTGCGTGGCATAATTTATGTCGCCGGACCTGAGCAGAAATAATGGCTGAGAAAGTTGTGTGAAACACCAGTTGAAATTGTATACCTGCAGACCAACTACGGCTGTCCTTCCCTTCGCAAGCTTAGTGCAATTTATGGCGTGCAGCTACACGACAAGTTTGAACGAGTATCTGCTTGTACAAACTCGCATATAATGCGGAAATGGCTCTCGCAGTGTGAGTAGGAGCCTGCATATATAAAAGGCGTGCAAGCGTTCGTGCCTTCAGTTGTCGTTCGACCTGCAATAAAATGTTTTCGTTTCATCCTGCCAAGGTGTACATGAGCGTAAGACCTAGCTTCAGCAGTGTCGAATACATCCTGGGCATCTGTGATGCTGGATATCTACGCCCATATACGGAAATCTATGATGGAGGCGCTCAGCACTGGCAGTTTTTGCACTTTCCTGAGTCCTACGAACTTACTCAGCAGCTGATAGATTGTTGCGAACCTGGACACTGTGCCATCTATCACATGAGACCGCACACCATTTTTCCAGCCAGCATAGAAGAGGAAGTCACCTCGTCTGCATGTGCAACACCAAACGTGGATGTGTTGCAACCTGTTGTCGCCTGCAATGCATCTATGCTGATGCCCAAACTACTTGCGTCTCGTGTTAGTTCAGTCAGTGATCCTGTCCGAACAAGCACTGAGTCAAAGCCAAGTCGCAGAAGTCGTCGTCCATGTCTCACGGAAGCAGTCGTTGCCGAAGAAGGTGAACTGTCGGATACCTGTGTTCCTGAGCCCGAGACCAGCAAACCAGTTGGAATCGGAATCGATGAGACAGTACCCAAAGTTGACGAGGCAGTTCTTGCAGAATTAAAAACTTAGTTTATGAAAATGGTTAATGCCTAAACCTTATATGTATTGGTGTATTTTTTAATAAATTTGTGAAACTTGAACTTTGTGTGTTTTTATTTCTAGATTTTTAAGGTACCAAAATTTTAACATAATAAAAATAATCAAAGAGAGCCATAGTTTTGACTCATGTAGTATACCAGGAATCGTGGGTATATAAGCATGTTCTAGACGACAGGATCCTTAGTACTCCTCTGAGCGCAGTGCAGTGCAGAACGGCTTTCTTAAGTATGTTTTGTAATATTTTGTTGCTGTTCCAATGTCGGCTTTGATGGACGGTTTACATAGACTGCGCAGACCCTGATGATAGCATCGCGTATTTTCGTGAACATCCTGATATCATCTGTACCATTATCTGAAGAGGTTCCAACAATGGTTTCACCAGCAGAAAGGAAATCGGCAGGTGCTGTTTCATTGCTTTAAGTTTAGTCAGTCACCTCGGAGACTTCAACGAACGACGGATGTTTATCGCATATCACACCTGTAAAATACTGTGATTCATCATTCTCCACAACTTCACATGCATGTCGGCGTGTAAGAAGTGGATGTCTAAACAATGCGCAAAGAATTTAGTTTCAATGCAGCAAATGCAATAAACTAATTTCATGACTAGATGGCTTGAAACAACATTACGAAATCTGCTCTGGTAATTTTAATTAAATTACCTGTATTTTTCATCGTTCAGGGATCGAACCAAGGACAGGAACCGATTCAGTCGATCATTATTTTAATAAGCGGTTTTTATAATGAATCTTGAAATTTTCCCCGAATTTCTAGCTTAATAAATACGAATTTCAAAGAATGCGCACAAATGTTAAGATGGCGGGTGCCACAGTAATAAATGGTTACTTCACTCTAGTGTGTGAAAATCAAACTAAGATGGCGGTAGCACCCTCTAGGAGATTAAAGCAATATGTTGTATCCAATATTATGGCCTTAGTATATGAAAACAAGATGGCAAATATGATGTCATATTAGCTTGCCATATATGCCTTGGCATTAGTAGTGGGAGGTCCATCTTCCTGTTGCTTCCATGGAGGAAGGTTCTAACAGAGGACTCCGAGCTTCATGATGTAAGTGAATTTTTAATTATAATTTTATTAAAATTTGATTAATTAAATTTTTTAGTAACTTTTTCTAAATACTAGCATAATAATTACAGATTTTCAAGATGGCGGCCATAACGAAAATTGCAACAGTGAGATCATAGCGGATGCGATGTCATAACTCAAAATGGTGTAAAATAAAATGGTGGATCCAAGATGGCGTCCGGTGTCAAGGTTAAGGTCAAAAGTCAAGGTCAAAGGTGAAGGTCATCAGGGCCGGATTTAGGGGAGGGCAACAGGGGTGAAAGCCCCCCACAAATCCTTTGATATTCTTTTTTCGCTGTTTTACCTTTATCGACAGTACTTTGTACATACATGATTATATTATTGTTAAATATTAACAGAAATATTCATTAACATTAAATTTAATTTCATATAATTCTTAACTCCGATTACCTATATTTATGTATGTTTTTTAAATACTAAGAGAATCTACTGATTTCACAATAAATTATTTATTGGAAAACTCGACTGAAAAAAATTGTTCATTTTATTTGGAAAATAATTTGGGGTCAGGGGGCATCCGCTCCTCTGTTGCCCCGAGGCCTCCAGACCTCTAAATCCGGCCCTGAAGGTCATACAAGATGGCCGCCGTGACATCAAAATTCCAGATGGTGGTCGGCTCCTCGGCTCCTTCACCTGGCTCATGGGCTCGGAACTACTATTATATACTACTAATGCAATAAACTTTATAAGTATCATTCAATTTTATGTGAATAGTGCGATTTAATATGTAAAAAACACGCCTAGATTAATAGATTAGTTTTGTAATCGTAATTTAATTTTTGATATGTGAACACTATAATTTGAAATGTTTAAAGAACTTATAGACTTGTGAGATAGACTTTATGAGCGTAATTTATGTTAGATTGAAGTATTTTTTTGTACTTTCATTTTATTCGGCTGAAGATCGTGATTCAACTTCATGCCTAAAAATAATAAAGAGGCAGAAGCAGATAAGAAGTATTATCAAAGGCTATGTGGGTATGAACCGCCAAAAGAGGCACCAAACAGTGTCAGTGAATGGATGCGTGAGTAGAGGGCGCGGAAAAAGGCATTTATTATTTTTCAATTTAGATTTTACCCGCATCCTTACTATTCTCAATTGTTATCTATTGTTCTATAAAACTACTAATAATTAATCTCTATCTTTACCTAATAAGTAATAAGTTTCACTTCTGTCGGAAGTGGACTCCATGCACACATTTTTTATAAACATCATTTCTAGTTACACTGTATGTCATAAGAAATATTAAAAACGGACAAAAATATAAATATGCAAACACACAGAAAACAAAACACTGTGTCTGTCTGTGCTATAATATTTTTACGGCTAATTACCCCCACGGAATTTTCTGCGCTGTCTATGTATCCAATTTTAGACATTGGCTGTTTTTGATTTGTATTTGTGTGTTTGCATACTCATATTTTTATGTAGGTATGATGTTGGGGTTTCTTATTAAATAAGTGCAATCATAAGTGGGGTATGTAAAAAAAATTCTTAAATCATTAAAGGTGAAACTTCACAGACTGGTAGTATTTCTACGTCAACTCTAACCACACTGCAGGCAGCGTTGTTTCTAGCGTCTATATTTTCGGAAAAGAACTCGACAGCTTAGATATACCTAAATTATTGAGTAGAAGGGTTTTGGTGTTATTGCTTGTAAGTCCTTAACATGTATTTTTTTTTTGACAGTGAAGAAAGCTAAAACTGGCATTTTCACGGACATTTTAGGTATAAAAATTCTACATAGTATGCTATAGGGAAGTGCAGAAGGACCTGATATTTAACATTTCAGCATATTATAACAGGTTTACTGCTTAATGACCCATAGATGCACGTTACCAACTGGAAGAGTGAACGCCAGTTCGGTGCCTGGCACATAGAGGCGAACAGGCGTGCGATGCGCGAGCCAGTATCTCCCTAAGCGCCCCCTGCGCTTCTAGAGCTCATGCGCCCGACCAGGCTACCCCCTTAAAAAATTGGCATCAGAATAATGTGTGCAATGTGCAATTGACGTATCCGTAGCCACCAGGCCTTGATATATTTAACCCATTGCTCGACGTCACCGTAGAAATGAAAGAAATTGGAACAAACATGGTGCCAAATATCAATGCAGTAACACCATCACTCTCTTCCTGATCGTTACACTTTACATAACAATCTGAGAACCCCATCAGCTGTAAAGAAGTTTCATTTCAATCATAATCACCATAGAAGCCTAAATGTTGTGTTACATAAAACGGGTTAATTCTAAAAGTTCAGATTTTAAGAGAAGGCCAATTTTTTTTTTCTACAGTTAAGTTATCGTACCCGAATGACGTACACGAGAGTTTAAAAAATAAAATTTAAAAGCTCGTGGCAAAAACCACCATAATCCAAAAAAAAGGTATTTTTTTTTTCAGGAGAAGCAAAAAAATGTTGCTTGTTTGCTCACTGGCACTTGAAAGATGTGAAACCAATACTGTAACAGAACAAACAGCCTTCCTTACTCTGCTTTGATGGTTATATCAACATTAGCATGCAAATGTAGTTATACCTACTATTATAGTGGAAAATTTATTGGTTCTGGACTTATATTGTTTTTTGACAAAAAGCAAATTATATTCCTACATGCTAGCAGGATAAAAACAGGAAACGGAAACAGGATAAAAGATTCAATTTAATGGAACTGCCAACTAGACGTGTGAGACAATGCTAGAGTGATCCGTGTAATCAGGTGATGCACACTAACAGGAGGTTGTTAGCTATTGTCAGTAGCGGATCCAGAGAGGGGGGGAGGGGGGTGGGCTAAGGGGCTCAAGCCCCCTCTAAAAGCATCTGGGTCCACTATTGTTTTAGTGTTTGCCTCGATAAAGCCTAACCTCAGCTGGGTCATGCCCCCCTCTTCCCAAACCAAAATCCTGGATCCGCCACTGGCTACGGTCACTGGTGAACCGGCGCTGCTAGAGTCTGCGACGGGTGTGCCGCAGTCCAAGACGCCCTGGACAAGGCCCGGCGGGGCAGGACCACGCTGATCGTGGCCCACCGCCTGTCCACCATCGTCTCGGCGGACAGGATCGTGTACCTGTCGGAGGGCCGCGTGGCGGAGCAAGGCACCCACGACGAGCTGATGGCGCTGCAGGGCCACTACTGGAGCCAGGTCACCGCGGAGCTCACCGCGGCATCGGCGGGTAGGCGGCGCCCGCGCGCGACCCTTGCCACTTTGCGCTCCGTCGTCCCTTCATGTGCCGAACAGACCCAACCGATTGCCCATGCATTAAATATTTACTTGCTACTGGTTGAAGTGCCCGGCTCTGCCCGGGCTGTACACTTCAGGTCAAGTCCGGAGGACACACACACACTTGGAAGACGGGGAATGTTGATATTCAAATCCTCCATAACCTGCCTCGGTAGCTGATTTTTACGAAAACCCCGTTACTAATTGATATATATTTAATATAAAAAGAACCTCCCTGCCGAGTTTCAAGTCAGTGCGACATTTGCTTGAAAGACGGGAAATTTTTGATATCTAACGCTCCGCAGCCCTCTTCCTAGCTGTTAAAAATCTGGAAGTGAATAACGCTTTAAAATATTATATATGACTGTTGGCAGGAGACGCTTAAAGCATCAAAATCACAATAGCCGATGCCATGGAGACGAAGAGAGAACTTACATTGCAACATAATTTAAAAAAAAGGGGGACAATTTTGATCTTTAACGCCCCCGAAACCCTCCTTGGGAGCCGATTTTCGTAAAGTCCTTTCTTAGCGGATGTCTACATATGTAGGTCATATAATTCCTAAGAATTCTTGATGAGTGAGCAATTGACTGGTATTTGCTTCATACAAACTTTACAACCCATTTTCGCTCTTTTAGGAATGAAATTCTTAAAATCCTCCGTAGACCACCTCTAGGATACTCAAGGAATATTTACTCAAAATTTCAAATCTCTAGGTCCACCGGTTTAAACTGGCGTTGTCTGTAAGTCAGTTTGGAGTTTTATTAAGTAGATAAAATATACATTTATACTTTGTTTTATTAAGTAGATATAAAACTATAATTTTATACTTCGTCTTGTTTGCTTCTGTTACGAATCTGCAGTTTTACTCCGATCTTGATGAAATTTTGCACGCTTGACATTCGAAACAAGACGAAGATTACTGTCTACATAAGATTTAGAAATAACATTACTTAGAAATGAATATTTCTGCTTCTTAATGAAATTTCGCTTTTCCATTGTTATGCTCTCTTCATCTCTTGGCAACGGCTATTCCATTGTTAATGCACGCATTCCGTTAACACATAATGATTTAAATAAGCCCCTATACGTCAAGCGATTGCATTTTTCTATCCGGCTTTCTGCAGCTATGGGTATCAACAAGGCACAGGAGCAATCACTTTGTGTTCAGTAATTAACTTGGAAACGCCGTGTTTTTTTACATGGCCAATAATACGTGTCTTGCTGAAAAGTCAGCACTCCAACTAGTTTGTTTCTTTAGGGTCCCGATGGTCAAACAAAAGCTTTGCAATAAGAGGTTACAAATATATATTTTTTAAAACGTTTGCTTTGGTTGGTTGTTTTGTTTCTATTTGTAAATAAAATCTGTCTAGGTGAGATTTAAAAAAAAATATTGCTATGCAATAAAATAAGCCTCTTCACGATGCTTAAACCACGGAGAATGCAAGGTGTTTAAGCTTGTTCCATAAATGTTAATGTATGAATAATAATTAATTTTCTAATTGTTTTGCAATATTTTTTCTTGGCTTTGATTTTTATACGCAACTATGTAATGTAATTTTGTAAGTGAGAAGTACTCACATAGTCAACGCAGATTTTCAGCAGAATGACTGCTGCCGAGACCAGGAGAATTAAGACACTAACCTGCTAGGGTTCGTCGGCTGAATGAGAACACCGAAGTGACTGCCTGGCAGAGTTCATGCTTTGGTGCTGCAATGCCTGCGTTGCCACATGCAGGGAATCCTTCTGTCACTGGACCGATGGAGCTGGTAGCTACTATACCGTACTCAATGTCGGCGTCGTAAAGCTGCTGAAAATTTACCGCAAAAAGGCATTTTTTCCTTTTATTTCCAGCTACTACTTCACAATTACTTCGTTTTGCAACAGCAAGTTAAAAAAATATAATTTAAAGTATTGTGTAAACTTTAGCAGACTAGAAATTTGCGTGGCTGTAGTATTTTATTTTAGTGGCTGACGCCACTTACATAATTCTTTTCCTCGGTTCGGGTAAACCTTTTCGGAAATTCACTGCCCATTTTTGGGAAAGAAACTGGTGATAATTCGTATGTAGGAACTCCGAACCCCCCATTACTTGGTGTGAACAAACTTTAACCTTGTTCCTATTTCGAGAGCACCGATCTGTTTATCGAGTGGTTAGAATGTGTTAATAATCTGGGAGGCACTTATTACTTAAAATAACTCATCTACAACCCTGACAATCAATAGTATTTTTAACTTACGAAAAATGTACATTAAAATAAAGTATGTCCATACAAGAATGTTCCAGTTATAAATTGTTACAGTATCAACTGTAAGCGTTGTTGAGTTATGGTTCAATATCACAATGAAAGAGTAACTCAAACAGTTTTAAATAAGCGCGTGCGCGAGGGTTGCTTTGTTTTGTTTTCTCGCTTCCAGTGCCACCTACGCAAAATGTTGACTCCTGAGCGTAAAACATTTTGTGATCTGCATTTTGCTAAGAGTGAATCTAAGATTTCAGTGTAACGTGCGTTCCCCATTGGAATATCTTTGTACGAGAGTGGGTGAACGTCGAAGTCCTTGACCTTTGGATTGGTTGTAATGATCGAGACGACAGAGCTCTTTTTCTTTGGTCTCCACGTTTACCTGACATAACGCCAGGGGCGTATATATGGAAAAGGGGGGGGGGGGGGGCAAGGGCCTGGACCCCGTAAATAAAAAAAATTAAAGTAATAAGTAAATCCGCCCCTCGAATTAACGCTGTTCGATTTACGCAGTTTTGAAGTAACGACACCAATTAATAAAGACAGATTTGAAGTAGCGTGTTTATAGATTTGAATTAGTTTTTCTTCTTTTGCGTGATTTTTTATTTCCGTGCGCGCAGAATGCAACGTCATTTGTGCAGCATTAAATATAATGCAACGAATTAATGATGTGTCGAATCAACAAACTATATTTTGTCATTTTCTTAATAAATAGATATTAATTTTATTTATTGTGTATTAATTTCCGACGACCCCAAAAGTGTTCAGCCAACGTTTATATTAAGCAATTCCGCATGTCAGCACTAGCTCTGAAGAGAAAAGGCATGCGCTCTCAGGGCTAGTTTACCTTGTACGTACTATGATGCGCTGGTGGCTTCATAGCAGACATGAATTTAGTAAACAGAGTCGGAAATCATGCTAACAGATTAAAGTTTTCTCTGCTTGTCGTAAGTTATTTTATCTGTAGCTCTGTTTATTGAGTTAGTGAGCTTTTTGAATAGCTGTGTGTCTGCGACCAGCTGCATTTTGCTGTTATGGAATTTTATTTTGTTGTTAAGTTAAATGAATTCATAATGAAGAGTCAAGCTTCTATTCAAAACTTTTTTTTACAAAGAAACATATTGTAAGTTACATTGTTAGTGACATTGTTATCACAGCACCGTTAGTGATAGTGCTGAAGTTGACGGTGTCGCTAATATCAGTACCGTTGATCCAGACCCATTTGCGTGGGTCTTCAACCAAGTAAGAAAAAATATCTATATTGTAAATTATTGACAAAATAATTCTGTTCGCTCGTTAACATATGAAGAAAAAATTTCGCTTGTAAAAAATGTTCCGAAACCTCAACGTTTATACAAATTTCCTTCTACTTTTAGTAGTTCCAGTTCAAACCATACTAGATCTTGTCAAATGAAATGGCTAGAATAATTTTAGTGGTTAGCTTATTCTGAAGAAAAATCTGGATCTTTTTGTAAATATTGCGTAATATTTTATGACTCCAAAAGTCTAGGAAATCGAGATTAACAAGTAACAGGGGCATTAGCAACACAGGCCTTTAGTAATTTGAAAAAAAAAGCCAGGGATATGTTTCGTAAACATGAAAATTGCACAAATCACAAAACATCAGTTTTGACTGTTGAAAACACAAAATACATTGTTACAAACAAACTGAGAGTGTTATCAATCAAGTCAATGATCAAACAAGATTGAGTACTGAAAAAAACAGAAGAAAACTGATCCCTATAATACAAACTATAAGATTTTGGTATGGCAGAAAATAGTAGTAAGAGATTATTGTGACGGTGGACGAATAGGCCTAGAAGAGCCAGAAAAAAATGACGGAAATTTTTGATCACTGCTGAGATACAGAGCTAACTGTGGATATAATGACCTTAAAGACCAATTGATGAACAGAGTTGGGAGGAGCATGTACACAAGTTAATTTATTCAAAACGAGCTCATTAATACATCTAGTCATTTAATCCAATCTCAAATTGTGACAAATTTTAGTAAGTCTATTTTTTATTTCGTTTTAGTAGATGAAACCACTGACATTAGCCAAATAGAACAGTTTTCTCGTTGTGTACGGTATGTTGAAGACCAATCATACAAAGTCCGAGAAGATTTCCTAACTTTTGTCCCCGTTTATGACGTTCCTGGTGCAGGCTTAGCTAACCCCATGTTAAAGACATTGTCAAGTTTAGGGCTTGACTTAAATAAAATGAGAGGTCAAGGACACGATGGTGTTACCACGATGAGAGGATACAAGCTTCTGTCAAAGAAAAACTACCACTAGCCTTGTGTAAACATTGTTCTTCACATAGTCTAAATTTGTGTTTGCCGGATGAAAGTAACATTCCTTCTATAAAAAATTTTATGGGAGTTATCAAAGACGTCTTTGGATTCTTCCATATGTCAGCCAAAAGAACTGAAGCACTGAAATCAACGATATCTGACTGCTGTGCTGAACAGGAAAAAAAAAAAAATATTTCGCTATATGAAACACGATGGGTGGAAAGGCACGACACGGTGCTTTTTTTAAATATATTTTCGAACCAATCCTTTTCTCTCTTTTGAAAATATAAGAAGAATCAAGTGACTCAGAACCTAAGGCACATACTCTAAGTAGTTCTATCAGTCAAATTCAATTTATTGTCAATATTTTTCTTTTGAGCTGGAGCTGTCAACTACACATAACTTATCTGGGAAGCTTAAAACATTGATCTTTCTCAAGCCATAACAAAAGCTACAAGTGTCCTAGATCTTCTGTCGAAACAAACTAATGGCAACCTTAAAATCCTGCATGCTCAAGTAAAGGAATTCGCTGCAAATTCGACATTAAAGAAGAGATTCCAAGAGTTTGTCGCCTTTAAACAGCCCGCAACAACGTCCCTTACAGAAAAGAAGAAGAATACTATCGACAAGCTGTTACCTTACCTTGACGATTTTTGTAATTCACTGAAAGAATGCTTTGAATCTCACAAGAAAACAGTTGCATCCTTACAACACATA
Source organism: Bacillus rossius redtenbacheri (assembly GCF_032445375.1). Classification (NCBI taxonomy): domain Eukaryota; kingdom Metazoa; phylum Arthropoda; class Insecta; order Phasmatodea; family Bacillidae; genus Bacillus; species Bacillus rossius. The sequence goes on along the minus strand of NC_086333.1, from coordinate 39,992,798 downwards.
CTTCCAGAATTTCGTACGAAAACAGATTATGGTTCATTGGAAACTGCTTTCAATTTATACGAAGAAAAAGTTTCACATAAAGAGGTCGTGCAAAAAGTGTTTATGTTGTGAAAAGAAAAGTGGAGTCAGGACAAATCTGAAAATCTTCCCAAAATGTTATTAGGTCTCTAGAAAAATGTGAAAAAACTTTCTACCCTAACGTTTATATTCTCTTGAAGCTACTCGCAGTTCTGCCTGTTTCTGTTGCAACCGCGGGAAGAAGCTTCTCACGTTTAAGAAGATTGAAGACTTACTAAACAAATACTAAATTGGAAAGTAGGCTTTATGGACTAGCATTGCTTTCGATCCATTGAAACATTAAAATAAGCGATGAAGAAGTACTTGACAAGTTTGCTAGTGTACCAAGAAATCTGGACTTCGTTTTGTAAACTGTACATAAAAATGTAAACTTCTTTGTTTATGTATTCACTTTATGACACCGAATATGTAGCTCAAAATTAATAAACCAACATTATTTCCGTTGCACAAAATTTACATTATTGGGTTGTTAGAACCAGAGCAAAAAAATCATTATTAAAAAACATAACACATAAGGTTTGTAAAAATGTAAGGGTAGTGAAGAAAATAATACTAACGCGAATTCAATTAAATATAAATATTTGCGTCTTACAAAACAACGCGCTATCATATAATAAAAAAATAGTTCAGTTCAGTTCTAAAAATTAACGAAAAACTTAAATAAATAATAGTAACAAATATATTGTTTGGTCATATAACATTGCTTAAAACCTCCTGAAAACCATCCATAATCATTTAATGGTAGTCACTTAAAAACAAATTAAAAAACAAGCACAAATAACGGTAAGCATGGTCATATTGCCTCTACCCCCCCCCCCCCCAAATTGTAACCTATATTCGCCACTGCATAACGTCATCCGATTTTATCTTTGGGGCTTTATAAAAGTTCGTGTCTACGTTTCGCCGCTAACTAAATATTTGCCAGAGCTGAGACACAGATTTGAAGAGGCTATTGCTTCTGGTACTCCGGACGTGTTAACCAAAGTGGGGGAAGAATTGGAGTTAAGTTTGGATGTGTGCCGTATAACAAAAGGTGCACATATTGAACATTTGAAGGAGATAAGTTTAGTTTGCCTTAAATTTAATGTATGATTTGATGTGAATAGTCTAAATTTAAGGGTTATAATATTTCATTTAAACTGGGACATTCTTTGATGGAAATCCTGTTAAATTTGAATGAAAATAAGCAAATAAAATACTATAAATTGTGACACTGGTGATTAAGTAAAAAAAAACAATATTATATATAAGGTAATGTTTTGAACATGTGTCTAACTACCAGATCAAGAGCACATAGAAGACGGAATGAAGGTCCCCACTGACGGCATCAAGTCTGAAATCGCTCGTCGCACGTCTGCTCATTCTCTGAAGAAAGAGAAGGACGTGAATTTCAATTTGGAGCAGGTGAATATCTCTTCAGTTGCTTTGTTAGTCATAATAAATAATTGAAAACCTTAATATTTGATTTTTAAAAATCCACCCTCAGTACAGTGTCTGCGTTTTGATTGTTCATATGCAACAAGCATGTCTACTGGATGACATTATGCAGGAACAAACCAACCGACATTATTTAAGAATATAGATAACAATTTTTAAACGATATGATGATTTTTAAAATTTTTTATATTCTTAATATGTAACCATGTGCTTCAGTATAAAAAATGTCTACGAATTTCTTCATTTGTAGTACATTTATTGTTTTAGTTTGGCTCCATTTTTCACAAAACGAAAATAGACAACATCATTTGGTATATTTGTTCTAATGTCATCCAATTATTTTTTAAAGTATAAATTGTAATTAAAAATACTAGAACAACAAAATATTTTATAAAATTTTTATTCATTTATACTTTTTCATGGCACTCCTATAACGATAGAAACTAACAACATTTTGGTTTCTTATAACAGCAAAGGACTATCTTCAGAATTTCAGCCATAATAATTTGTTAGTATCTTTTTTCCAGTGGAAGTGAGCAATTTTCCGGAACTCAAGCAATTATTCATTAGATAGTTTTTCCACACAAGTACAAATATGTGGATATGTATCATATTTTGTGAGTAGTATGAGTGCAGCTTCAATGGAGAATAGCTCAAGTGTGTTGTCGCTTGAAGCGTGAGTCTGTGCTGTGAGACTGTTCATTCAGAGATCAGTTCACTTGCAGAGACGCAAAGACCTAGCCCATTGTGGTAATTTTCATATTACACTTGATTGAAAAATACGTGGTTTGTTGTTTGGAATTCCTTCATCCCCAAAGTTAATTTTAATTTCTTTTGAAAATTCTATATAAACTATATATATATATATATATATATATATATATATATATATATATAAGGTCGTACGTTAAACATTGTAACAATCTCAGTATCCAACAGAAAAAATACAACATATTTATAAAAAATATTAACATTAATTGCCTACCTGTCTACCTAACTAGATTTGCTGCGTAGAATGTAAAATGGTTAGTTTTAGACTACAGAGTCAATTAATAGTGTACATATCTGTTAGCATAGAAATTTCTCAATACAAGGAGACGGTGCATTTTACACTTCAGAGTCAATTAATAGTGTACTTAAATTTAAGCATAGACCGTGCTCAATATAAGGAGACCTTTTTTTTAAACTTATGATGATAGTCAAGCTTGAATAAAATATTAGGAATTGTTTTAGTTGATTAAATATATTCACGAGAGGGACAACTACCTTTTATACGAGGACTATTCGTAAAGTAATCTCATTTTGGTCATTCAAATAATTAACTCAAAAGAATAAGTTTTAATTAACAGTTTTAGTTGACTACAAATCTACTTTACATTTGCCACATAATCGCCATTCAGTTCCAAGCATTTTTCGCAGCGCTCCACCAGTTTCTTTAACACCTCTGCTTAGAATTGCGCCGCCTGGAAATCAAACGATTTGACAATATAATTATAGTAAATTTGCTGTTATTTGTGTCCCACTATTCATTTAATCAATCAAAAGGACACTAGCCATAATTTTTCGACTCGAGTACGGGGATTGTTTCAACGTTTTCCGGAGATGTTTACTAAGCGCCTGTACTTAGTCTACACGCATTACGTATTTGAAGTCCATAATGCCTATTTCAAGGCATCCTTTCCATTCCCAGGCGGCGAACCTCTATGCAGAGGGGTTACAGAAAAGTGTTTGGAACTGAATTACAATTATTTGAGAAATGGTAAGTAGATATCTAGAAAACTAAATCTGTCATTAATTTCATTTCTCATGAGTTATTTTTAACGTCCAAACGGAGCTTACTTTACGAATAGCCCTCGCAGTACAAGGTAAGGACGCAGTTGCAAAACAAGACATTACATTAGTAAGAAATTGGCCTTGGAATATTAAGAACTTCATGGTCGCAAACAATAAAACAATAAAAATACAAATTTTTAGAAAAGAAAATTTTAAATCGTGAATTTAAGTATTTGAAGAAATATAAATTTTCCCTTCAAAAGAATTGTGCGCGCACCTATGGACACGCGTTAGAAGTTATACCTTTATTTGTTGTTTTAATGTGTCTATTGGACCTCAAGTTTAAGTTAAAAAAACTTCATATTATATAAAGCTGAGTTCGTAATGTTATAGAGAACATACATAATTGTGAATATCCCTGACGCCATTATTGTTCCAAAATAATAAATTACAGGTATTTATAAAGTTGTGATTATAAACAATGTTGTAACTATTGAAGTTTACAATGTGCATTCCAGGATATTTGAATGCAATACGTTTAGTACATCCCTTGATGTTCACGAAAATTAATATATACAGGTGGATGGTATCACACATGGGTCCACCATCTTAACGAATTCAGCTCGAGGCTGCAGCAAAAACGCGCATGCGCAGTGAAGTTTCAACCTGTTAATGCGCGCGCATTTCATTGCATACTGAAATACCACCATCAACTCACCTAAGTGTAAGTTGAAAAATGAAATGTGTACTCGCCAGAGATGCGTAACATCTAACCTTGGGAACAAGCAAATTTATGTCTTCTCATGTTGCAAAGACATTTATAATACGGAACTCAGACACTATTCAATGCAGAATCTTTAAAATAATGTTAAACGTGATAAAAAAAACCTAAATTGTGTTTACAAATACATTTCTTGACGCTAATCACACGTAGTATCCACACTTATCACTACAAGTTGTTGTCGGAGCAACTACGTCCACTATTAAATCATTTGATTAGCAAACCAAAAATTTAAACTGTACAATGAAACGGCCTCAATAAAAGCGAAAACGACTTAACAAATTACCAAACCCCGGCTTCTGACCTGATTTGCGACAAGATTATAAAAATACTGTCCAAATTATCGAAATTAATTAAACAGTTAATATTGCAGTGAGTAAAAAAAATGATATTACAGATATAAATATTAATAGTATAAAATGTACGCATTAAATAGTAACTCAAGAGTTTTAGATAAGCGAATGCGCGAGAATTGATTTGTTTTGTTTTCTCGCTTGCAGTGCTACCTACGACTACTGAGCGTAAAGCATTTTGTGTTCTGCCGTTTGCTGAGAGTGAATCTGTAATTTCAGTTCAACGTGCGTTCCCCACTGGAATCTGTTTGTACGAGAGTGGTTGAACGTCGGTTAAGTCCCTGGTCGTTGGATTGGTCGTAATGAGTTTTTTTTTCTCTGGCCTCCACGAACACCTGACATGACTCCGTGCGATTTTGTCCTTTTGGGACTTTATAAAAGATCGTGTCCACGTTCCGCTGCTACCTAAAGATTTTCCAGAGTCGAGACACAGAACTGAAGAAGCTATTGCTTCCATTACTCCGGACGTGTTAGTCAAATTGTTGGAAGAAATGGAATCAGGTTGGATGTGTGCAGTATAATTAAAGTGCACATATTGACTATTTTTGTAAGAATCTGACGTATTAATTGTTGTAATTGAATACGATTTATATTGGGGCTTTTTTTTTTAGGGAAATTCTGTATAAATTTTTGCTTTGGCTTTGTGAACTTTGGTTCGCGCCATCCGCCATAGATAACAGCACCGTCTGTTACACATCCCCGTTCTTTCACTGCCGTTCCGCTACACCGAGAGCTGAGATGTCCCTGGGGCACGGGGTCGCGCTTAGTGGTGGCGTGTGTGTAGCCCAGGGGCGCAGACGGGGGGGGGGGGGGAGGGGGGGGGGGGTTAGGGGTTCAAACCACCCCCCCCCCCCTTTAGCACCAAATCTTTAATTAATTTCTTATTCATCACTCAAACAAATTTCATATTAAAATTAATAAAATTTTTACCATTACAATATTTAAATTTAAGAACCGAAAACTGCTAAAATAGCACTATTTTAAACCTTAAAATCCAAATTTTCCCAGGGGAGGACCCCGGACACCCCCACTATGATACAGGGAGGCCATGCTTCATAACACCCCCCCATAAACAAATCCTGGCTACGCAACTGGTGTGGCCACATCGGCGGTGTCGTGTGTGTGGCGACCTCGATGGTGGCGTGAGTGTGGCGACCTCGATGGTGGCTTGTGTGTGGCGACCACGATGGTGGCGTGAGTGTGGCGACCTCGATGGTGGCGTGAGTGTGGCGACCTCGATGGTGGCGTGAGTGTGGCGACCTCGATGGTGGCGTGAGTGTGGCGACCTCGGGGGTGGCGTGAGTGTGGCGACCTCGATGGTGGCGTGAGTGTGGCGACCTCGATGGTGGCGTGAGTGTGGCGACCTCGATGGTGGCGTGAGTGTGGCGACCTCGATAGTGGCGTGAGTGTGGCGACCTCGATGGTGGCGTGTGTGTGGTGACCTCGATGGTGGCGTGAGTGTGGCGACCTCGGGGGTGGCGTGAGTGTGGCGACCTCGATGGTGGCGTGAGTGTGGCGACCTCGATGGTGGCGTGAGTGTGGCGACCTCAGGGGTGGCGTGAGTGTGGCGACCTCGATGGTGGCGTGAGTGTGGCGACCTCGGGGGTGGCGTGAGTGTGGCGACCTCGATGGTGGCGTGAGTGTGGCGACCTCGATGGTGGCGTGAGTGTGGCGACCTCGATGGTGGCGTGAGTGTGGCGACCTCGATGGTGGCGTGAGTGTGGCGACCTCGATGGTGGCGTGTGTGTGGTGACCTCGATGGTGGCGTGAGTGTGGCGACCTCGGGGGTGGCGTGAGTGTGGCGACCTCGATGGTGGCGTGAGTGTGGCGACCTCGATGGTGGCGTGAGTGTGGCGACCTCGATGGTGGCGTGAGTGTGGCGACCTCGATGGTGGCGTGAGTGTGGCGACCTCGACGGTGGCGTGAGTGTGGCGACCTCGATGGTGGCGTGAGTGTGGCGACCTCGATGGTGGCGTGAGTGTGGCGACCTCGATGGTGGCGTGAGTGTGGCGACCTCGATGGTGGCGTGAGTGTGGCGACCTCGATGGTGGCGTGAGTGTGGCGATCTCGATGGTGGCGTGAGTGTGACGACCTCGATGGTGGCGTGAGTGTGGCGACCTCGATGGTGGCATGAGTGTGGCGACCTCGATGGTGGCGTGAGTGTGGCGACCTCGATTGTGGCGTGAGTGTGGCGACCTCGATGGTGGCGTGAGTGTGGCGACCTCGATGGTGGCGTGAGTGTGGCGACCTCGATGGTGGCGTGTGTGTGGTGACCTCGATGGTGGCGTGAGTGTGGCGACCTCGATGGTGGCGTGAGTGTGGTGACCTCGATGGTGGCGTGAGTGTGGCGACCTCGATGGTGGCGTGAGTGTGGCGACCTCGATGGTGGCGTGAGTGTGGCGATCTCGATGGTGGCGTGAGTGTGGCGATCTCGATGGTGGCGTGAGTGTGGCGACCTCGATGGTGGCGTGAGTGTGGCGATCTCGATGGTGGCGTGAGTGTGGCGACCTCGATGGTGGCGTGAGTGTGGCGATCTCGATGGTGGCGTGAGTGTGGCGACCTCGATGGTGGCGTGAGTGTGGCGATCTCGATGGTGGCGTGAGTGTGGCGATCTCGATGGTGGCGTGAGTGTGGCGACCTCGATGGTGGCGTGAGTGTGGCCATCTCGATGGTGGCGTGAGTGTGGCGATCTCGATGGTGGCGTGAGTGTGGCGATCTCGATGGTGGCGTGAGTGTGGCGATCTCGATGGTGGCGTGAGTGTGGCGACCTCGATGGTGGCGTGAGTGTGGCGACCTCGATGGTGGCGTGAGTTTGGCGAACTTGGTGGTGGCGTGTGTGTGGCGACCTCGGCGGCGGCGTGTGTGGAGGGAGGCCGAGAGCTGGTCGCTGTGGGCGCAGGACGACGGGGAGTACGACGTGCCGTTCGCGCGTGTGATGGCGCTCACCGCCCCCGAGTGGCTGTGCAACTCCGTGGGCTGCCTGGCGGCTCTGCTGGTCGGCTCCGCGCTGCCCGGGTTCGCTGTGCTCTTCGGCGAGGTCTACCGGGTGCGTCATCGACCCGCTCAAGCCTCTCAGACTCCTGCGACACCCTCGCGTCTCCATCTGAGACGCAGAAACCCGCATGCCATTCAATACAACTCCTTGGACATACGTCATTTGCATTTTTTGCATCACAGAGAAAAAAGGTTCGTTTGAATCAAACAAATATTTGTTTATGTGTGGCGAAACAAATATCTACTTGCTGTAACAAAATTTTTTTTTTTTAGCTAAAACCAAACTTGGTAATTAACAAAATTGATTTGGTACACCTAACCAAATATACAACAGTTGAATTGACAAAATCATTTTGTTTGGGTCAACAGAATCTTTCCTACTACAAAATATTTGTTTGAATTAACAAAATATATTTATTTCGCCATATGCAAACAAATGTTTTGTTGAGGCAAAGAAACCTTTCTCTCAGTGGCACTGTTTCGTCACAGGGAAAAATATTCAAGATCGCAAATTAAGAAATAAAAAATGGTTGTGCCTGATGACGGGAACAGATGCCAGTTCCCGAAACGTCGCAACTGTTTTGTCATAGGAGACATTCATCGTTTGTGTTCGCATATTTGCTGCGTTGTCCAGGTTTTTTTTGTCTGCCTGTATTTACTGTTATTGTTATTGTTGTTAGCCCACTGTGTTCGTCTGTGATGTGTTTATTTTCTTCGTGACTAAATTTCTTCCACACAATTTCATGTGCTGCCTGATATTTAAGTTTGAACGTGTTTTTCTGTGCTGCCTGCGTTGTTTTGTCCATAATACCTGTTTAGCTATGTACATCGTTGTGTTTATATGTTTGACAGAGCTGATTTAGGATTGTTCTCTATTTCTTTATTTGTGTTCTTGAATTTTGTTTCCATAACAAATAGTGCAAAACTGCAAAGGCGTATGTCCAAGACATTTTATTAAATCAAAGATTCCCATTGCATGAATCGTTTAAAGAACGTAGAAATATAAATACACCTACTTGCTTTCAACAGTTTTCGGGCCATTACAATTTTCGGGCCATAACAATTTTCTACCATTATGGTTTTCAAGCGATTTTCGTTAAAGCATGGTTTATTTTATGATGGAAAGTCTGAAGTTAATAATATTGCTGGATGCTACAAATAGTTTACTCTACGTCGACATTGTCGTTTGGTATAATTATATAATTTTCTATAAATGACTAAAACTTTAGACCCTACGTAACGATCTTTGTAAAACACTTAATATGTGATATGTACTTTGACAAAAGGTTTTAAAATAAAATAATAAAATATATACGTATATGTCATAAAAATGTAGAAGCTAACCTCACCTTAAATATTTATTTTTAATGTGTTTTTTATGCAAATAATCCGCAGCAATATAACAATCATTTCTGAAAAAATACTTAATATTTGTTGATGAACACTATAAAATTTATATGTTACACAATGATATTAGACTTTAACACTCACATTATTCAGCATGCATTTACTTTAGTGTATTTCTGAGAGTGGAGATTAAGTATTATTTTTAAGGGTACCTAATTCATTAAGATCATAGAATAATTAAGACATTAAATTTGGCAGCATATTGGCTCTTAAAATTCCTGGTAGTTATACATTTGGCGATTTGGCTACGTAAATTTTACCGAGAACCAAAATAAGATCGTTTTGAACAACCTATAAATATATTTAAAATAAAATGTTTTCAAATAACATTTACTAAACTTTTTTGATCAAATGATTTAAAAAAAATGTTCTCAAATGTGTTTGAATATGTCTAAAAAAAAAAAAAAAAACTCCACCATGAAGAGGAAACAAGTGAATCAATTTTCAGCAGCATGTCTGCTGTTAATTTCGAAAGTTAAGAGGCGGAAGTAACGTAATGTTATGCACTGAAAATTTTACATTCATGTTGCTCCCAAACTAAAACGTTATTCATGTACTTATAGTCACTGTTTTAAATATTTATATTAATTTATTTTGAAAATATTTTACAAAGCAGTAGATTAAATTTTACCTAATATGTAAGTTTTGCTTTTTAGATGAAATAAAGAAACGTGAATATTGCATTTGTTACAGGTTCTGTCCCTGGTTGATGTTGATGAAATCATCTACAGCACACGAACTTTTTGCATACTGTTCGTCGCTATTGGCTTAGTTACCGGTTTTGGGACATTTTTTCAGGTAAAATAAAATTATCTTGCTAGCATGCGGAAAAGGGTGTAATTTCTAAATTAATGTTCACATGTGTATTGTTTCCTTAAAAACACATTTTAGCAGTTATTTTTAAACATACACGATAGATCTGTTAGAAACAAATTGGAGGCGATATTTCTGAAGGATGAAAAATTATAAAACAATATTGGAACTCCAGAAGTTGTTAGAGAGACACGTGTTTTAGACTTATGCACTAAGTGTGGTTTTATTAAAAGTAAATAAAACAATTTATAAATAAGAATAAACCAATTTGGTAGTACTGGATGAAACCGAAATTAATTTAAAATTTTAGTATATATAATTTTTATGAATTACAAATATTTCTGAAACTTTATATCCATTCAGTCAATAAATGTTAATAATTTTTGCATAAATTATTGATATGAATAATATTTACATTGGTTTACATGCACTGGGGTCATGCTTATAATTTTTTTGGGACACAATAATTAATTGTAAATATTGTAATAATGTTGATATTTCCTTTTTGTTATTTCCTCACAGAAATTCATAATGGAAAATCTGATAACGGGGAGTGTAATCTATATATATGTCATTGACATATAACAGCTTTAGAAAACAATATAAATTGTGAAACGAGTGATTGTATGTATGCCTCAAATATTGATTATCTGATTACTCATAAAACAGAAAGGAGATAAAAGGAAATTTACGTTTTCGACTACTTCACAGATTGTAGTTTAAACAAAAATATATATATTTTTTTCATTCACGAGTATGCCCCGTTTTAATTATTGCAAATTATTTGTGAAAAAAGCCAGACAATTCAAATAATATTAATTTTAATGACACACACAGCCATATTTGTCAGAATTAATATTTTGTTTACCGCATTTTAACAGATTTTGGAGTTTTCCAGTGTTACTGTCCCCCCCCCCCCCCCTTCCCTACAAATTATTTAGTTATATATTTCATGCGGTTTAATCTTTATTGAAGTTACGAATTTCAGAATTCAGCGAAAAACCTTATCTATTATGTGGCACATAGAAGGAAATTAACGTAAATTGATTTTAAAACTTATGAAATGTCGTCAGAGATAGTAACATCCAATAACACAGGGCATAAATACTCGGAAAGGAATAGGCCACGCATGAACTACGGTAAGGAACCGACCCGGCATGGGCGTAGATACCGTAGAGCCCGTAGATCCCGTAGATCCCGTAGATCCCACCCCTCTACTGTAGATCTAAGAAGCGCCTCGCTGAGGTACCGCTTGTGTTTGCAAAAATCATGACCGTGAAAAAAAGGGTCTGATAAACGTAAAAACTCAAAACTATGTTTTATGGTTAAAATTTCTGTGTATCTTATTTCTGCTTATTGGATGCACGTAGACCAAAATATGGGCAGTGCACAACAGAGATGACTTGTGTCAGGTCAAACCCAGGCGTTGCGAACCCTGCAGATTTGAACCCAGAAAATGCGTGGAGATATAAAGAGGGCACTCCAGTGTTTCGGGGGAACTACGCAACCCGCGTTAACCTCATAAGATTCAATGCTATTTTCATTTTGCTTATAACTAATTAATATAGATTTTGAAATGATGCTTGCTTGATATGTAAGACAACGATGCTCTTATCAAAGCCCCTTTCTTCAAAAACGTGCATAAATTATGGTTCAAACCTAGACAATACACTTATGCATATTAGTAAAGATTAGTATAAAACCATAATTTATGCACGATTTTTAAGAAAGGGGCTTTGATAAGAGCATCGTTGTCTTATATATCAAGCAAGCATCATTTCGGAATCTATATTAGTTAATTGGTTTCAAGCAAAATGAAAATAGCATTGAATGTTATGAGGTTAACGCGGGTTGCGTAGTGCCCCTGAAACACTGGAGTGGCCTCTTAAGTGCCCGATGGAGGATCAAGGTCGCTACGGGAGGCGGACCTGGTTCCACCGGCTGGTGAGGGGCGGCGCAGTTGAAGGCGGAGGGGTGCCGGCCTGCGCAGATGTACGCGTTCGGCAAGGCGGGCGTGAAGCTGACCTCGCGGCTGCGCGTCGACACCCTGCAGGCAGTCCTGCGCCAGGAGATGGGGTGGTTCGACGACGAGAGGAACCGCGTGGGGGTGCTGTGCGCGCGCCTCTCCGGCGACGCGGCCAGCGTGCACGGGGTGAGCCCTGTCCCTGGCCGCGACCCGCCTGGCCGACTGCCGCTAGGGCTGCCCACCTCGGCTGCCAGCCCGCAGCTCTGTAACACCTTTGAATATATATACTGTATAGAAGTCGCCAGCCCAGGTTAAAATTTCTAATACGGTTTTGAGGTAGTTGGTTAATTCACCGCCGCAATCGCCACCATCTCTAGGACATCGACTTGTGGCGGTCCCTAGCGGGCAAGTGTCGAGCTCTTCAAACACCCCTTCCCCACCCTCCCGCAAACATGCGTTGTCATCCACCCACCCGCTCTCTCTCTACCCCACCTCTCATCCCTACCAGTTTTGTGACGCACAAAATCCCGTTGAACGACCTTGAGCTGCAGTGAATGTTGGGTAGGGGGTGCGGGGGAATGACAGCGGGTGACAGTGCTGCGCTCTAACGTGTAAATAACAACCTGAGACGATACAGGGCGGGACGGCAGCGCCGTGCAGCGGTGAAGTTCCCAAGCTGCTCATCATACGCTCCTGAAAAACGTAGAGTAAATCCTATCCACTCGCGACTTCTATACAGTATATATATATTCAAAGGTAACACTTAACTCCAAAACTACAGCAGACACTATCCACCCGTCCGAACATACGGTTAGGGCGAATCTCTTCACTTGCGGGAAAAGCATACGTATTTGAAAAAATCCTGGATACTACAAAGGATATGTGTTAAGGAAAAAGTTTTATAGTGAAATAAAATTAATATACTTAGATACTAAAAAGTTGTTTGCAATTTAACCAATTTCAGCTTGAATAAATTTGATGTGATTTTCGTATCTCAAAAGAGGTTGCCGAAAATCCGGAGCTGTATCAATTTCAAGGGGGATTTAATTTCTTCCCCTTGAAAAAAAATATTAATTCGAACTTGTAACTAAGGAACATTCTTGCGTCAGGTATTTCATTAAAAAATACTGTAAGAGTTCTGGTCAAATATTTTGTGACTTTGAAACTACCTGTTAACGCTCTGTAATCGCCTTTCCGGAGGCAAAATTCACTTGGCGGTCACTGGGTTTCGCCTACTTGTCAAGGTCGCATGCATGGCCCATTCATGTTCACCATCATTTCGTAGTTTAATATGTTCGGTCCCAAACAATTCTTAAAAAAAAATATGGCTTATAAATTTTATGCGATTGGTAATATAGAACTGTTTCCCTAGTTTTCTTTATTGTCTAAATTTTTATCTTAATAAATTAGCTATTAGAGAATGATTGCGTAGAAATGTGTTTATTGATGTGAACATTATTAATCGTAAAAATACGGATTGTGTTATTTCCAGTCTGAATGTCAGAATATTTGTCACGCGAGATTATGACATCCCAACTAATATGATCAATTCGCAAGTGAGTTTATTTATTTTTTCTTCTTTCACACGGCATCGGAGCAACGGTGCGATATAATTTTTTTTCGTATAGATGATTTATGGGAAAGTGACATAGACTATCCACATATAATTATGAAATTCCATCCCTAAGGGAATGAAAAAGGGGGAAACTTAGTTTTACAGTAGAAAATCATAGGAGGTAGGTCACATACACACAAACAGTGAGTTTGTGTCATTTCTGTATGTCCGCCACACGGTCATATAGTAAGGCCTGGCAACTTCCTATCCTTCTTCTTGGTGAAACCCATAAGCTTAGTGAAGCACGTTGCTGCTAGCGAACTAAAGACGCTAATAACTTTTTAGTTTAGAACTTCGTCAATAGATGGCGTTGCCTTGAATTTGTAATGCGCTATCCGGCAAGTCATGCCTAGGGGTTACCCGCCTTAACAGAAAATTAAGCTGAAGATTGGTGTACCGGTTTAGCTGATTAGTAGCCTTGATGCACCTAGATTGTGCAATCAAACAGGACTTTGAAATGAAGACTTCCCGTTTTTTTCAAGTGCATGTCTTACGGACTCGCAACTCGGTGGTGATGTTCCTTGTGTCATGATGTGTTCAGCCCGGGCAACGCCGGGAACTTCAGGCGGTGGTCTGTAAACATGCACACGTGTCACTGCCATGCAGAAACTATAAGGGATGTGTTAACTTTAGTAGCGAGCGAGCCCGGACTTGCGGCCTTGCGAGGCCAGCCTTGCCCCCGCCAGCAGTGAGTCGCCAGGACAGGCGTCATTCGCTGGACGGCTCCCAGAACACGAGCAAACACTAGCCAGCGTATACAACACAATAATTATATGTGCAGTCTTCATTTATAATGTACAGTATATATGTGTATGTGTATTTACTGCACAATATAATTATTTTTTTTGCATACTAAACCAGTTAGGCTTATGGGTATTACATGGATTTAAAAAATCCGCAGGCACAATTCTGGTGATTTAACATTTATTTTTGTTATTTTTACATTTCAAGAGTTTGTGTTTGTAAATAATAGCTAAATTGCGTAAATTATTTTACGCAAAAAGTGTAATTTTAAGATTAAAATTTCCTATTTGACTCTAACGAACAGAAACATCTTTGTCAGGAGAGTGGGATTAAAGGGTTTTCCGAGATAGTTTTGGTACATACACTCTAAATTATAGATACAGAATGCTTAATCTTGTTTCCCCCCCCCTTGTCTTTCTTGCCATTGTTGCCTGGCGAGTCTGGCAAAGGGCTTCAATGTTGCTTCCGGAATTATTTTTCCACTAGAGCAAATGCTTATTTCAGGGTCCCACTGGTTGCTCCGTAACATTCAACACACACACTTTCTTCAAAAAAGTACAATATGTATTCTTTAAAGCTATATGTTATTTTCTAGTAAAAAAGCGTGAATCCAATAACAAATGTATTTTTCAGATTTATTTCTGAAATAAGCTTTTTCAAAAACTAAACCTAAACCGAATTTAAACAAATATTTTTGTGAAGGGGAAAGGGAAATGGACGGGGTTCCTCAAGCATATTTATAAGTTAAGGTAAACCAATTGGTTAAAAAAATTAAAGTATTTATGAAAATGTTAATAAGTCTTATATTTTCAAAATTTTTAAATACCAGGTTAAGTCCACTTTCTCGAAATCTAATCCTTTATAGAAAATAAAGAAAGAAATCAGGAAGCGCATATTCTTATAGATGTTACAGACATTTTCAATTTGGGAAGTATACTTTTGCTTGATTTCTAACACCAAAATACGTGTTCCTATTTAATTTTTCCAGTAATCCCACTATTTTTTTCTCCAACTGTTAAATTATGTGAATAACATATGCAATCAGGGTTAGATTCCAGACAGTTTCAATCCAGAATAGGTCGTACTTGGGAAATGTGGTGGACGTTGACATGGGACGATAGGTTTTCTTGGGGTTCACATGCTTCCACCCCACCTATTCATTCAGTCAATGTTCTCTTCTCATCTTATCGTTAGTTACCGCCTGTAAAGACAGTGATGATAACAAGATGTCGAGCCTAAAAACACTTTATTTAAGATTATCTGTCCTGGTGACTTCGTTAGAGAGTACAAAATAATTTACACAGGTTATTTAGAATTAAAAATTGCGCAATTAATGATTTTTTTATGTAAATGTACACCAAAGTTAACAATTATGTTAAAGGTTCCCTCTAAACAATATTTTTGATTCGGAAGCAAGAATAAAAAAAATTACTCGAAAACATGGTACGTATAACTGGTCTTTCAATCTACAATCGTCCAAGATAGTGAAACACTGGAATACTTGATAAAACAATCTAAAAATTATCTTCAAAACAACTTAAAAATACTTAATGACCCTTGTAATTGCATGCTATTCATTGATCCAACTTACAATTGAGGCATCATTGGTTATTGTAGTGGTAATTCAACGATATAAAATTTTTTTAATGTTTTGATTTGATAATTTCGTTTTGTTTCACTATTGAGATAGTATTGATGATACTTACTATTAGATTCACAACTGTTAGAGATATCTTGATTTTCAAGTCAAAAGCATCAGCAGAACGATCAAAATTTTTTTAAACGGTTTATTTGGTTAATAAATCCAATTTTTCTGAAAGGAGAATATTTACTTAAAAAAAATTGATTGTCTGTAAAGTAAGTTTATGGATGATGGTTTAACGTGACGTCATAACAAAACATTGATGAAATGATTGCATACTTTTATGAATAAAATTGAATATTTTTACTGAATTATCACTATTTCGTATGGATACAAAGAAGGAGTGAAATTAAATCTACAATTTAATTGATGAATTTACTTTTATTTGCACTCATTAATTGAAATATGTTTATTAATTTAACGAAGAGATTATTTTAACTATAACTTTTATACATGTTTGCTATTTAACTTCTTCCAATCTGTGTTATTCTGTTAAGGATAGGACGATGATAGGAAAAGTAGGAAACGAATGGGAGTGTTTCAAGTTTAATGTGCCTCGAAACAGTCAAATCGATGGTTGTTCCAATCGAGTGGAAGAGAGATTGATGCGGCGCAAGCGTACAATGAGCGTAACGGGACAGAGCGTAACGGGACAATGTGCGTTACGGGACACTTTTTCGTGCGTGCAGCCGGTGTTCATCGATTTATTAGACATTGTCACGTCAAAAAAAAAAACAGATGGACACATGCATTTTATTAATTTGCATTGATATTGATGTTTCTGTGTTGTGTTGAAGTGTTGATCGCGCATGCTTGATGCACGCTGGATGTTGCCGCGCAGGCCACAGGCACCAGGATCGGAGTGATCCTGCAGTCGTCGGCGACGATGGTGATCGGCGTGGTGCTGGGACTCTACTACTCGTGGAAGATGACGCTGGTGTCCCTCGTCTCGGTGCCGCTCATCTTCGGAGGAATCTACGGCGAGTCCAAGATAATACACAGCGAAGGGCTGCAGGAGAAACAAGCCCTGGAGACTGCGACGAAGGTCAGACCTCAGTCTCTCCCCTTGAAACCTCTTTGTGTCGACAGAACAAAGTGACGTTCTATGTGAATACGCGGGAAAAAAAAAAAATCCAGGAAAAAATTTTTTCAACGATAATTTTGCCTAAAAATAAGTTACGAGAAAAAAAACAAGCTTATTTATTTACTGCCTTGTTTTAAGTGGCGAAGTTAGGGCGTACCGAATGCAAAACAAACTTTAGCCTAAAAATACCAAAAATTGTCACAAATACATTTAAACAAAAACTGAATTAACATTTCAGTACAAATATAAAAATAACAAAAAAGTTAGTAAATAAGATACACACTAGCTATCTAAAATATAATATATTTAAGATATATTACAAAAAGTTTTTTTTTAAAAATCTATCTAATGATATAATTATGAAGATTTAAAGATATTTATTTAATAACCTAAACATTTATGTAAAAAACTTACGAAGGTACGAAAAATTTATGTATATATATATATAAACTAATACATTTTCATACAATAAATCATACATATACATGCACATTCACACATATTCAATCACACATACCTGATACCAAAACTAAGCCTGATCATCGGAGTTAGGAAGTATCTGAATAATGATTTATTTAAAACAGAAAGGGAATTTTGAAGTCTGATTGACTCGGGTAGTTCATTCCAGGCACAAGCTGTAGTCACAGAGAAAGAATTTGAGTATACAACTGTCTTATGTTGCGGGATGAGCAAAGAACCTTTACTCTGAGAACGTGTGCCCATACCTTGACGTGAACCGAGGAACTGAAACTTGTCAGCAAGATAGGACGGGGCCTGTGTTTCCTTGAGCAGTAAAAAGGAAAGTCACTGTCGTCTTTGTACAGTTTTAGCCAAGATAGCCTATTATAGTACGGGGAGACATGCTCAAGACTCTTTAAATTAAAAATAAAATGGGCACACAATTTTTGAATACGCTGTAATATTTTGCATTGCACTTCGGTTAAATCACCATAAACAGTATCACAATAATAAAAAATCGGGTTTATAAGGCTGAAAAAAATATTTTTAAACATAGGTTGGCAAAAGCTTTTTCAGATGATTTAGACCAAGCAAAGCGCCGAACGCCCGTTTACATATCATATTGTGGTAATACTAATGAAAATATATTTAAAAAAATCTCTTTTGGCACAGGCTACAGGAATAGATAGAGTTTTGAAGTACCCATTTTTTTTCTGGAAACGTTCTAGAAAATTCTATAACTTCTGAAACAATTTAAGAATTTAATATATTTAAAATTATAAATATTTAAATTATTTGGCCACCTCTCCTGATTCTGTGCTTAGTCTTTATTTCACTTTAGTTCGATCTAGATTAGAGTATGGCTCTGTCATCTGGAACTCAATAACTACAACTGATTCAAATAGACTTGAAAATATACAAAAGAAAATGAGAAAAGGTTTAATTATAATTTTAACAAATATTTATTTAATGATAATCCAGAGAAATTTACCTATGACCTAACCCTAGAAATCGTGAACACCCATACATTTCAGTTCAGTAGAAAAGTGGCAGATACCGTTTTTGGAATAAATTGCTTCACAAATGTTTATCACAGCAGTGAAATACTAAACAAAATTGTACTTAGAATTCCTACTTTCAAACATAGAACATCACAATGTTTTCGAACGTTTCACATAAAAAATGAGCTGTCCGAACGTTGCACTAAAAACTGCAATTGTTGTTTAGAAGATTTGGATCCGTTTCTAAATCGAAAATCTCAATGAAAGACATGTTGTGATCTTAGTTTCTATGCAGCTAAGTAACTATTTCATATAAATATTACATTGTTCTTTATTACCTAGAAATAACTTAAATGATAATGTTGAAGTTAAATTTATGATTCATTGTAATATAATTTTATTTTACATATAATTATAATGAATGTTTTAATTAATCATTATTGCAAATTCAATAATCTCAATGAAATACATTTGAGCTTCATTTATTATGCATTTAATATAAATATTTTATCATTAAAATTTTATTAATTAAAAGTAATTTAAAATCAATAATGTTAATATTTTTGTGTCCTTTGTTTAGGACTTTATTTGCCTTGTCTCATGTTTGTTGTACTATGTTTTATGTTTGAGTTTTCTTTTTTTTGTGACTGTCTCTGTGTAGCCTACTATTAAGTGTGTATTATTTTATGTAATATTTGTTAAGTGCCTGCCTATTAAAGGTCAAGACTATCTGTAGCCATTCAAATTATATAAAATAAAAATAAAAGTAATACTGTATCAGTATCTTTAGGTTTTTAAAATTTGAAAAATACTATTTACTGTGACAATTTTAGTTTACCAAATATATTCCAGGGTGGTTCCACTAATATAAAGTTTTATTTGGCACACCGATACGTTTAATATTTCACATAATTCTAATGAAAGTGACTATACACGGGTTTATGGTCATACACGTGGGTCCGCCATCTTCTTGTTGTGAAAAATTTGTTGCATGGTGCGCGCTTATCGTAAACAATTCACTGTCATCATTTATCCATAACGTGCCTAAAGAAGTATAACTTATATAAAAGTTTTAGAAATAAATGCATCAGGATCTTTTGTAACTTTATGGGAATGATCCGTACGTAGGCACCGATCGTACTCTGTGTACAACATGTTGAGGTGTTCATCCAGTAACCGCGCCGAGTGAGGCGGCTCAGTTGTGACAAATTGGACTCCAATTTCAAAAGGACCCTGACTATAACTCCCTATCAAGCAATCTCGATCTACTTTTTCTGGCCTTTTTTTTCGCCCGGAAATCAGTCCAAGGAAAGTGCTTAGCCCGAGCACTGCTTCAATTCAGCATACTGGTTGATCAGGGTGCTGTTATTAAAGCAGGCTTCTATTGTTTAAGAGGTTCTTAACCGATTTTGTCGCAGAAAAAGAATTTTCTCTTAGTTGCAACTTCAGTACAATAATTTAGTTGTTACATGAAATATTTATTTTTAGTGTTAAGTTTCAAATATTTTATAATAAGCCGTCATAAAATATTATCACAAGATTAGTGCAAGGTCTTTAGACCAGCAATTTGTTGTTCGGTATATTTTTTCAGTTCGCTCAGAGTTTCCCGTTACTGTCATTTTTTTTCCTTTCAATGCAGTGAAAGCGGGTTATAAATATCATATTTGACTCGTAGCATTTCCTTTTAAACTGCGTGACGTCCGATAAAACGGAAAAAAATAAATGCTTTAAACCAGCAATGACCTAATTTCTCGATCTTCCGCGGTGAGGAAACACGCCTGACATCACATTGCCGGCCTGTTGCTGCAGATAGCCGTCGAGGCGATATCCAACCTCCGGACCGTGGCTAGTCTCGGAGCGGAGCGCCTGTTCATCAAGCGGTACGAGCAAGAGCTGCAGGTCGCCAAGAAGGCGGCGGCGATGAAGACCAGGCTCAGAGGATTCATCTTCGCCTTCGGCCAGAGCTCGCCCTTCTTCGGCTACGCGCTGAGTCTGTACTACGGCGGTTATCTCGTCGCCACCGAAGGGCTCCCCTACGAGAACATTATCAAGTAAGTCAATAGTTCAACTGGCGGCACGCAGACCATGACTAGAGACCCGGAAAAATTCGCGGGTTCAATGACCTCCAGGATAGACTCCAATATCCTCTACACACTCGGGCAAATGCCAACTGTTCACTGGCTGCTGACGTGTGAGTTGTCTCGACTAAGTGGCCTGTGATTGGACAGTTCTATGAGTAAGGGTCTCTAATTGGCCCTCAGTCCTCCATATTAACAGTGAACCAATGACAGAAGCAGCAGTAAGGTATAATTATTTGAATTTTAGCATAACACGAAATGAACCCGCGAATTTTCTGGGTCTCTAATTATGACGTAGGAGTTCCAGACTTGGCTTCACCCGCCAAGTTGGTTCATTGAATATTCCCATTTTTTTTATCATGCCCTACAAATGTTAACGAATGTTTTAATACTATACAAACCAGATAAAATAATCTTTAGTAGTTATTTTTTTTATATGTTTAATGGCAACATATATATATATATATATATATCAATATGGCTATTTCTGTTGCTGTGCTGTTTCACCTTCGTCATAAAACAAAATTAAATGTGTTTCCGTTCACACGAAGTTCACTTCTGGACTGTCATTTTTTGCAGACGGTATCATTACAAGAAAAAAACAAATTACAGATAAAAAATGATTTATTGTAGTTTTGTTCGCGCGTTAGAAGTTATACTTACTTGGCGTGATATAAAACTAATTTTAATTTTGCATGAAAAAATGAATAGAATTAAAATAATAAAAGGCCTGGAATGATATTATAAATACGGTTGTAGAGTAAAAATACTATCAAATTTAAAAAATAAATAAAAATTAAAAAACAAATTAATACAAACACGTGAATTAAATAAATTATTTATTTAGTAAAATAAACGAGATTTTTTAAAAAAATAATTAAATAAACAATTATATGCTGAACGTATAACTAAATTTATTAAATTAAAATGTATAATAAATATATAAAATTACTAATTAATAATTTATAATGTAAATAAATTATACACACGGGAACATAACCTCACAAACACTCCCGTGAAAATGGCCAAGAAACTACTAAACCTTCCACAGACACTCCCTGCCAGCGACAATATAAGCTTACAAGCAACCTAACATCGTTATACATACGGGAACAAAACCTCCCTTAAAAAAATACACTTTTAAATACACTCGAAAAAGTGTATAAACACAATTTCTTTAAAACTTGTATTCACAATAAATATATATTTTTTTAATGATCTGAACCAGTATTCAATATCAATCATTAAAGTAAAATTAAAAATATAATTTTCAATAGTATGTAGACTTTTCTTCATCCTTTCAATTTTTTTTTTTAAAATTCTGCTCGCGTATAGTCAAACCGGAAAAGTTGCTCATTGGTCACTGATTTTATGTTTTTATTTTATGTGTCCCTCAAGTGGGTAATGCAAACCACTTTACTTATTAGGTCCCATTTAAAAACATTATGTCATATAGACCTGGAAAGATGATACTTAACCATTGAGAAATTATTGAGAACTATTGTTGTCAATTAATATTTCATTGCTGCGAACACAAAGGGTTTATCTGGGTTCTCCCGACACTACCACTTACAACTTATGTATGTGCTAACTTAGAACGGTATTCTTGTTCTGTGACAGGGTAGCCAGCATTATTGAACAACAGCGTGCTTCATTCCAGAGAACAGAAAACTCATCGTGGCATTTCTTACGTAGGGGAAAAAAATTACCTAATGGATAATAATTTTTTGGAGACTAGTTTGCAAGAATAAGTAGAATATTATACAATTTCCCACACTTTCACCTCCGTGCTTTCACGAATTTTAAGACTCTGCTACCTGTTTATTCTAATTGTTATGACTGGGAAGAACAGGTCCCGAAAGCATAATCCAATGAATAAAATAGAGTTTTATTTATTCCCTAATATATTTACTAATCGTTAAATTATAACAAATTAACTGTCTGTCCACAAATATATCACTCCTTCAATAAGTCCACAGTTCATTCTCCCCACTGGAGTTTGGTTCGACAGTGTTTCTCTCCGATATTCTTCTCTTACCACGCGCCTCGGTCAAAACACTAAGCTACTCACTCGTCCGCCGCACATACATTTGGATGTTTCTTCCCCGATTCACCAATCTTGGCACACAGTGTCCATCCTCGCCGTCCGCCATCGCTCGCCAAGGAGTCGATCGTCCTCCTCACTTCGTTCCACTCACCGCTCCAGATAAAGCACTAGACTCACACTCTCAGCGTCACTGTCACTCGCGCACTGATCGCCGCAGCAGGTCTTCGTCTCACCTGCCAAGTACCGACCTTGAGTACCCTCGCAAGTGTCACTTCAACAGAATCCCTTACGTATCACTCGAAGCTACGAGAACAATGGCGTCCTAGTTAAGCCGCTCCACGCAGTAGGGGCTCTGGAAAAGTGTCGAACACACGAGAGACACGGAGAGAGGCGCCCCTGCTAATGGGATCACTGCAGAGGGACGGGCAGTGAGGGAGGTGGGGCCTCCCCTGCCCCCCCCCCCCCGGCTGCACTGACCGGCGTGCCTCGTTGCCTCGTCGTTAGTTGCGTCGTAACAATGTACAGAATTTACATGACATATTTTTCATGAGTGTTTTAAATTGACACAACGAGTTAACTGTACGGAAACAGCCAAAAAATACTTTATTTTTCTCGGAATAATAGTATCTACCTTTCGAATGCTCATTACTCCTTGGACACATTTCGTTTACCACCAAACTACAGGCCTACTACGAATACTGTAAAAAAAAATCATGTAAATAATAATTATTGAGTCTTATGTAGCCCATTAACAAATCAATATTTATATAACTCACACTGCTCTTCTTGTAGAGTTACGAATACAATTTAAAAAAAAAAAAAAAAAAAAGTTTGTAAAAATACAAAAAATTTTGAAGTGAAACTTCTTGGCCGCGCTGAAAGCATAATTTCTAGGCCGAATTTTAGTGCAATGTTTTCGTGAAACATTGCCGTGTAACGTTTCTGACGCGAAAAATGATAGAGACTAGGTTTTTGGCCAAACAGTTATAAAGAGAGCTATGTACGTAGCTGGGCTCATTTTCGTTCTCCTCTTTGTGCGATGATTCGTACACCACCAAAAAATTATATTTATATATATAACCGAGAGAAATAGGTGAATGAAAGAATAAGACAGAATGTGTGCGCATGCGCTTGTTTCAGAAAATAGATATAGGTATCCTATACATTCAGCTTCAATGCCTTAAACTTCATATTTGCTGCCGGCGCGCTCGGGTTCCTCCGTGTTTGCTCTGTGGACTGACAGGAGGTAGTCAGCAATGTGGGTGAGCAATGCCGCCGCCTGTTGCTCCAGAGTGTCGGAGGCGCTGCTGTTCGGCGCGTGGACGCTGGGCCAGTCGCTCGCGTACGCCCCTAGCGCCAGCTTGGCGAAGCTCGCGGCGGGTCGCCTGTTCAAGCTCATCGACCGCAAGCCGCTCATCGTGTCTGTGGACCACAACCGCAACTGGGTGAGCGACGCGGCATCCAGCTGGTTCCGTGTTTACTACTAAAGTTAACTCAGCAATAAATTAAATATATATATATATAATACTCACAATTCACAGACTATTTCAATTCTTTCCTAAATTATTATCTTCCTTAAAGAATTCCATTTTACAAATTAACTCATTCGTTTAGAATATGAAATATAAGCAAAAAGTTTATTTGGTCTAAGTATATAAATTGTGTATTAAAGAAGTATGTTGCAAAACATATCACAAAAACGAGTTTTTTTTTTAAAATGAAACCAACCGTTAGCGATAAAATAGTGTTATTTGTTGTAAGTAAAGCCTTTTGCAAACATTTGAAATATTTTTTTTAAACAAATTAAAAGCTAGTTCAATGTAGTTATATTTTCACATCATACTTACAGATGAACACACATGAATGATTAATTTACAAGATTATATATTTTTTGCTTCCAATCCTAGCCAATATTTATGTGTCAGTAGCTCGTCTTAAAGCCAGACTCAAAAATTAAAAAAAAAAAAAAATACATATTAAGAATCTGCAAAAATCACGAGCCGGGAGTTGGTATTGAAAAAACTACTTTGGAAGTGTAAAAAAAAAGTTGTGTATCAAAACCTCTATTTCCTTAATTGGAGCCACACAGCTGTTGAGCGAAAGCCCAGAGAAGCACATGCAGCGGCAGGTCTCGGAAGGGGGAAGCAAGGGAAGCAGCGCTGAGTGTGCTTGCAGACGGCGGGCGACGGAGGCCTGGAGTACTCCAAGGTGCGGTTCTCGTACCCGGCGCGGCCCGGGGTCCCCGTGCTGCAAGGCCTGGACCTGCTGGTGCAGCCGGGCCGCTCCGTGGCGCTGGTCGGCCCCAGCGGCTGCGGCAAGTCCACCTGCGTGCAGCTGCTGCAGCGCTTCTACGACCCGGCGTCCGGCTCCGTCGTGAGTTCCTCCCTCCCTTGCTCGCACTGCCGCGGGTCGTTCCATCTTTCCTGGCCCATGGGCCTCTCTGCCGGGGGTGGACATGTCCCCTCCAAAAATTCCTTGTGGAGGGGACACAATAGCACTCAAGGGTAATTTCCCCCCCCCCCCCCTTCATTTCTTTCTGAACGATTCTTCATTCAACATTACATTATTATTATCATTACATTGTTACTATTATTATTATTATTACGTTACATACAATACATTCTATTTGTATATTTTTACTCCTCTTCGCCAAATATATTTACATCACATGTCCCCCCCCCCCCTCTAAATTTACTTACCAGAGAGGCCCATGTTTCTGCTATCGTTTCTACTTTGAACATATCAATGTGAGATAATCTAAATGTTCTTGAAAGATACCGCTGGAAAATGAAGTAAATACAATTAATAACGAAATGAGTCGGAAAACTGATACATCAAACAAAATCACTCGGTACAATATAAATGGAACGATTTTTAACCAAAATGCACTTAAATAAGTAAAATGAAGAAGAAGAATTTCAAAATGCATCAAAAGAACCCTAATTATAACGAAATAAGTGTTTTAGATGTACACATAATTCCAACGAATTCCATAATGTGCATACTAAGGGATGTATGAATTTTTTTTTGTCCTCTGTCTTTGTTTTTTCTCACCCCTTGCAATTAGGCTTGGTCGTTTCAAAAAATTTATTTAGCAAAGGTAATTTTTTGGTATAACTCTTACGATTTATAATACGTTCAAATGGATGCGATATTTGTGTAATTTTTTGTAGTTATAATGATTTTTCTGTTTCCCCCCCCCCCCCCCTTTCAGAAAATCTTCCCCATTTCTACCCCTTTGGCGGGATTGTATACCCATTAACGAACTCGACCGAAATTTTACATTAACGTATTTTATGTATCAGTTTATAAGTGATTAGTGCGATTTTACGGCAGTTATCGCGTCCGTAATATTGTGATATATATTTAGATAAACTTTTGAGTTTACCATAGTTTTGGAGTCTATGGACGTAATGCTTTATATTTTTTTTGCGGAAGTTGTAACATGGTAACGGCTTCGAAATCTACCTAACATGCGAAAATATAATTTTTAAAATAACAACAATTCAGCTACATAAAGTTACAAAGATTTCAATTTGTAAATATATTATTTTGGGCAACATTACTGTATTTCCTCCATATTACATCTCACATACACATAAACGTCAGGAATTGTGATTCCAAGTAGAGTATTTATGACTTGTAACGAAATCAAACAATTGACTAAAAAGCATTAAAACAGTCAAATATAAATAAACGAAATATAAAATATTCAGTTACCTTTTCTCAAGGAATATCATTACTTAAAAATTCTATGTGTAAGCACTGTTCCCTGCGAACTAAGTGTGATAGGCCTATACAATTTTCATTTTAAAATTCAAAAAATTCCATTATAAAGAAATTTACTTTAAAAAAACGGTTATACTGGACTCTATTTCACAAACTCTTGGCTACGCCTTTGTTAAGCTAGGTGCAAAATTGACAAAAATAACATTGACAGTGAGAGTAGGTCATGCGTACAAGAGTAAAATGCCATGTTTGCCAACCTAATGATTCACAACAGCGCCATAGGACGGTCGTGTGTATGCGAGACAGGTCGTGCGCAAAATAGGGAAATTAATATATTTTTTATTCAGTTACGGACGCATGGTGCAAAAACCAACGAGAGTAGAGTAGGAAGCCATCTTGGCGGGACTAGAGAACTGTTGATGTTTATCAATCATATTTTGGTAAGAAATTGTATATATATGACAATGTTCAGGTGTAATTCCTGCTTTAAAAATTATTTAATGCTATTAATTTTAGATCACTAGAAAAAAATTGTAAATAAAAAATAAATAGTAGTTTTAATGGTTATCTAATTTTATAAACACCCCATATTTATATTTTTAAAAACCGTGCTCACAAATTGTTGGTTTGATGTCACAGGATAATCACTTGGTAGCTAATGTAGTTACTTAATAACACTGCCCATGGATGTCGGATATATCGCAAACTTTCGTTAGCGGAAATTAACAGTAAGGTTTCAATTGTGAACCGATTTTACACAGGTCTTGTGCTCATTCGTGCGCTTGGCCTGCTATGCACTCGCTAATGTTTTTTTTAATCGGGAATCAAGCCTTGCATTCCTGGAGGGATCCAACCAGGAACTTTATCAAGGAAGGGGCAGTTTCCGGGGGTTGTCCAGTTGAGTATCATGATTGTTTTAATAGTGATGTATCAAACCCTAATCATCTGGAATTCGAATCCCAAATATTAATTCGAATATACGCCTCAAATCCAAATCTACGTCGCAAGGGTGCAAAATAATATAATGTACAAGAAATAAAAGAAATATTAACTATGGTATTAAAACATTTACCCTTTCATTGTTTTATACATTAACCAAGTTTACATATAAAACACATATTCAAATTTTAAAGCAAACTATTTTGGCGAATGGTAATGGGAAATATATGAAGGAAAAAATTACCTAGTTGACTTCAGAGATTATCAGTGTTAATTTTTTAAAATACATTATTTATCTCGAATATTTTTCCTCGAATATCGAATCCTTCGAATACAAATTGATTTCATAGTATTTCAGGGTTTGAGAGTTTGATTGGCTCATCCCTATGGGTTTATCTTGATAGGATGAAAAATACCAGTCTGCTGTCGAAAGAATTCATATGAAGCCTTACAAGTAATGTCATACGCACACAGATCACGTCTAGAGTTATGGCCACAATAACGTTTACAGTCTTCAGATTTTTTTTATTAAGGTGGCCGCCTGGTCAGGCGCGTGAGCTCTAAAAGTTGGGGGCGCTTAGGGTGACACTGCCACGCGCATCACACGCTTCTTAGACTCTACGTGCCAGGCAGAGGCCTGGCGTACAGTCTTCGCTTCGGTGACGCTCCTCCATTAGACTTGTAGCGGTGACCCTATCATTTTATGTTTTAATATTAAAGTTAAAGGCTCCCCGGCTTTAAAGTTTCATATCTAAACATGTCTGTGAAAACACCCGTTTAGCCCTTTTCACTGTTAAAATATTACACATTATAGACGAAACCATGGCACGAAACTTGTACAGAAATATGCAAGGGCTCTTAAATCCTAATGGTAATGAGACAACTTTTATAAGTCGCGTGCGGTTTGCAAATGGCGCGTTAACCCCCGGAGTTCTGACGCCGTTCGGCGAACAGCCAGGCAGACAACTTAATTGTGGGGTTGGAAAAATAATTGGGTAGGGATCTGAAAAAAATTATTTGTCCTCGTGCCCCTGGTTTCTCTCGACGGCCCTGCTGGAAGTGGGAAACGTGGTGGATGTTGCCATGAACTAGTGGGCTTCCTCAAGGAACTCAATTTTCAACACATTTGAATGCCGTCATTGCTCCATCCTTATCTCATCACTCCTCGTTATCTAGCATGACCTCAGTGTCCATGAAAAGCTAAGCTATAATTCTTTCAATTATTCTTGAATCAACCAAATTTTCTGATGAAAATTTTGCTTGCAGAACTCTTAGCGTTAATGTGCCACTTAAAAACCGCTCAATATTTATTGAAGTGTCTGACTCGGATCAGTTATATTTAATGCCTTTTTCCTGTACAAACATTTTTTAAAACCACGTTCATTTGAATCAAGTAAAAAAAATTTAAAATTTGGTGTAACAATATACACTTTAAGAAATGAAAAAAAATAGGTATCGATAATTATAAATATGATAATTATAATAAATATAATAAAATAATAATAGATAATAATAAATATAATAATTATTATTTAACAAAACTGCGTTAACTGCGATAAGACTGGACAGCAGTTTTCTTCCTGACGCGTAGAGGCGAAGAAACGTGTGATGCGCGAGTCAGTGTACGCCCTTAGTGCCTCCTCGCGCTTTTAGTACGCTACGTACATACTGACAGTCCAGGTGATAATGACATCTAATGGAAGTGAAGGTGGTAGTGTTATTAACGGCAGGAGTAGAACTGGTAGCCACGATAATGGGTAGTAATAGTATTGGCAGAAATAGCCATACCACTGGCAATCCAGGTGATGGTGAAATCCAATGAAAGTGGAAGTGGTAGTGTTAGCTAATGGAAGTGATGGTAATGTCCATGTATACAGTAACGGACCAGGGGATGGGAGTGAAGGTGGAAGTGGTAGTGTTAGCTAATGTAAGTGATGGTAATGTCCATATATACAGTAACGGACCAGGGGATGGGGGATGGGAGTGAAGGTGGAAGTGGTAGGTTAGCTAATGGAAGTGATGGTAATGTCCATGCATACAGTAACGGACCAGGGGATGGGAGTGAAGGTGGAAGTGGTAGTGTTAGCTAATGGAAGTGACGGTAATGTCCATGCATACAGTAACGGACCAGGGGATGGGAGTGAAGGTGGAAGTGGTAGTGTTAGCTAATGGAAGTGACGGTAATGTCCATGTATACAGTAACGGACCAGGGGATGGGGGATGGGAGTGAAGGTGGAAGTGGTAGTGTTAGCTAATGTAAGTGATGGTAATGTCCATGTATACAGTAACGGACCAGGGGATGGGAGTGAAGGTGGAAGTGGTAGTGTTAGCTAATGGAAGTGATGGTAATGTCCATGTATACAGTAACGGACCAGGAGATGGGAGTGAAAGTGGAAGTGGTAGGTTAGGTAATGGAAGTAATAATAATGTTATTGGTTATAATGGCCACGTGTACAGCTAATAATGAGATCTAATGAAAATGGAAGTGGTTGTGTTATCTAATGGAAGTGATGGTAATGTCCATGTATACAGTAACAGACCAGGGGATGGGAGTGAAGGTGGAAGTGGTAGGTTAGCTAATGGAAGTGATGGTAATGTCCATGCATACAGTAACGGACCAGGGGATGGGAGTGAAGGTGGAAGTGGTAGGTTAGCTAATGGAAGTGACGGTAATGTCCATGTATACAGTAACGGACCAGGGGATGGGAGTGAAGGTGGAAGTGGTAGTGTTAGCTAATGTAAGTGATGGTAATGTCCATGTATACAGTAACGGACCAGGGGATGGGGGCTGGGAGTGAAGGTGGAAGTGGTATGTTAGCTAATGGAAGTGATGGTAATGTCCATGTATACAGTAACGGACCAGGGGATGGGAGTGAAGGTGGAAGTGGTAGTGTTAGCTAATGGAAGTGATGGTAATGTCCATGTATACAGTAACGGACCAGGGGATGGGGGATGGGAGTGAAGGTGGAAGTGGTAGGTTAGCTAATGGAAGTGACGTTAATGTCCATGTATACAGTAACGGACCAGGGGATGGGGGATGGGAGTGAAGGTGGAAGTGGTAGTGTTAGCTAATGGAAGTGACGGTAATGTCCATGTATACAGTAACGGACCAGGGGATGGGAGTGAAAGTGGAAGTGGTAGGTTAGCTAATGTAAGTGATGGTAATGTCCATGTATACAGTAACGGACCAGGGGACGGGAGTGAAGGTGGAAGTGGTAGTGTTAGCTAATGTAAGTGATGGTAATGTCCATGTATACAGTAACGGACCAGGGGATGGGGGCTGGGAGTGAAGGTGGAAGTGGTAGGTTAGCTAATGGAAGTGATGGTAATGTCCATGTATACAGTAACGGACCAGGGGATGGGGGATGGGAGTGAAGGTGGAAGTGGTAGTGTTAGCTAATGGAAGTGACGGTAATGTCCATGTATACAGTAACGGACCAGGGGATGGGAGTGAAGGTGGAAGTGGTAGGTTAGCTAATGGAAGTGACGGTAATGTCCATGTATACAGTAACGGACCAGGGGATGGGAGTGAAGGTGGAAGTGGTAGTGTTAGCTAATGTAAGTGATGGTAATGTCCATGTATACAGTAACGGACCAGGGGATGGGGGCTGGGAGTGAAGGTGGAAATGGTAGGTTAGCTAATGGAAGTGATGGTAATGTCCATGTATACAGTAACGGACCAGGGGATGGGAGTGAAGGTGGAAGTGGTAGTGTTAGCTAATGGAAGTGATGGTAATGTCCATGTATACAGTAACGGACCAGGGGATGGGGGATGGGAGTGAAGGTGGAAGTGGTAGGTTAGCTAATGGAAGTGACGTTAATGTCCATGTATACAGTAACGGACCAGGGGATGGGGGATGGGAGTGAAGGTGGAAGTGGTAGTGTTAGCTAATGGAAGTGACGGTAATGTCCATGTATACAGTAACGGACCAGGGGATGGGGGATGGGAGTGAAGGTGGAAGTGGTAGGTTAGCTAATGGAAGTGACGGTAATGTCCATGTATACAGTAACGGACCAGGGGATGGGAGTGAAGGTGGAAGTGGTAGTGTTAGCTAATGTAAGTGATGGTAATGTCCATGTATACAGTAACGGACCAGGGGATGGGGGCTGGGAGTGAAGGTGGAAGTGGTAGGTTAGCTAATGGAAGTGATGGTAATGTCCATGTATACAGTAACGGACCAGGGGATGGGAGTGAAGGTGGAAGTGGTAGTGTTAGCTAATGGAAGTGATGGTAATGTCCATGTATACAGTAACGGACCAGGGGATGGGGGATGGGAGTGAAGGTGGAAGTGGTAGGTTAGCTAATGGAAGTGACGTTAATGTCCATGTATACAGTAACGGACCAGGGGATGGGGGATGGGAGTGAAGGTGGAAGTGGTAGTGTTAGCTAATGGAAGTGACGGTAATGTCCATGTATTTCAGTAACGGACCAGGGGATGGGAGTGAAAGTGGAAGTGGTAGGTTAGCTAATGTAAGTGATGGTAATGTCCATGTATACAGTAACGGACCAGGGGACGGGAGTGAAGGTGGAAGTGGTAGTGTTAGCTAATGGAAGTGACGGTAATGTCCATGTATACAGTAACGGACCAGGGGATGGGAGTGAAGGTGGAAGTGGTAGTGTTAGCTAATGTAAGTGATGGTAATGTCCATGTATACAGTAACGGAGTGAAGGTGGAAGTGTCGCCCGGCACGGAGGTGACTGGACGCTCCTGCCCGCAGTCCGTGAACGGCACCGACGCGCAGGACGTGCCGCTGAGGACGCTGAGGTCGCAGCTGGGGCTGGTGTCGCAGGAGCCCACCTTGTTCGACCGCACCATCGCCGAGAACATCGCCTACGGGGACAACGACCGCGCCGTGCCCATGGAGGAGGTCATAGAGGCCGCGAAGAAGGCCAACATCCACAGCTTCATCACGTCGCTGCCGCAAGTTAGTATGCCATCGTCGCTCGACCGCGGCACCATGCAGCAGGGGCCCTGGAGGGTTGAAACCTCTTCTTTGGATCACTTATTCTACAGACAAATATAAAAATTCACGAAATTCAACATCGCTTTCCCGATGTCGCGAGTTACAAACCCACCTTGCTTTTATTTTTTAAGAGACCACTCCAGTGTTTCAGGGGCACTACGCAACCCGCGTTAATCTCATAACAGTCAATGCTATTTTCATTTTGCTTATAACTAATTAACTAGTATAGATTTCGAAATGATGCTTGCTTGATACGTAAGACAACGATGCTCTTATCAAAGCCCCTTTCTTCAAAAAGGTGCATAAATTATGGTTTTATATTAATCTTTACTAATATGCAAAAGTTTATTGTCTAGGTTTGAACCATAATTTATGCACATTTTTGAAGAAAGGGGCTTTGATAAGAGCATCGTTGTCTTACATATCAAGCAAGCATAATTTCGAAATCTATATTAGTTAATTAGTTATAAGCAAAATGAAAATAGCATTGAATCTTATGAGGTTAACGCGGGTTGCTTAGTGCCCCTGAAACACTGGAGTGGCCTCTTAATGCAGTGCGCTAGAACGTAAAGTTCAAAATATCTCTCCCTTTCTTCCATTCCTCTCTAGAATTGAAAATTTGTCTTCGCTCCTGAGAATTTCGGCTACAACGTGCAGTGCGAGCTATGCACTACATTACACGGCTATGCTAACTGTTGGGCGTAGTTTTTCTTTTATACATTTCAAGCTCTTGTTTGGTGAATAGTGGAACTGTTATTAGGTTCATTGTACCATGGGTGACATAATGTTATTTATTTGGCTTGGGTAACATAATGATAATTATTTGGCGTTGGTGACTACATGCAGGAAGCCGCAACAAATTCAAAAGGTTTGGAAAGGAATTTTCGGTGTAATATCACACTGAAAATTTAAATAAAAGGTAAACAAAAAATAATAACCTTTGTTGTAAAATTAACAAACAAGAAAAATAGAGGTTGATTTCTCTTTCTTTAAAAGACTTGATATAATTTTTTTATAAATGAAATATGGCCGGTCAGGAATATTCAAACAACGTTATTGGTGAATCCAATAGTATAAACAATAAACTAAGGGGGCTCTCCGACTGTCTAATATATGTACCATGA
Source organism: Bacillus rossius redtenbacheri (assembly GCF_032445375.1). Classification (NCBI taxonomy): domain Eukaryota; kingdom Metazoa; phylum Arthropoda; class Insecta; order Phasmatodea; family Bacillidae; genus Bacillus; species Bacillus rossius. The sequence continues at coordinate 39,959,769 of NC_086333.1, read as the reverse complement.
GTATTGCCCTACATATACAGTGTCAACCCTCGAACAGGTGTCTATTCACCCAAGTAGAAATGTTTAACAATGCCCGTAGCAAAAATACAAGATACAACTTAAGACTTGATAATTTACAATGATTTCCTTTGTTTTACTTGTATGGGCGCCATTCTGATTTAAGCCTCTGAATGATATAGAATTGATAGCTATTGAAACAAGATTATTATATTTTCACACAAATTGACCCAACATGAACATGTACACTGATATAAGAACTATTTTTTTTAGCAGGTAGTTTATGAAGTGTTTATGTCACTTACAACTAAATACCAGTATAATATTCCGAAAGCGAATAAATCCAAATTTTAAAGACCAATTAAGAAAAATTGCGTTAATATTTATACACTTCTAATATAAATTCACTGTTTATATCCCAAAATATCAAACCAAAAATAATTAATATGGTTAATTTAGTGGTTTAAGAGTTGAAGTTAACTTTTCTTTCAGTAGTATATAAAATTATACAATGCAGTTTTACTAGAACTAGACATCTGGGTAATCATAAGTACCTGTTAATAAACAAGGAAAAATTAGTTAGCAATTCCAATTTACATTCGAATATTGGAAACTATCTGAATCATTCGTCATCAATTTGCATGATTTAAAAATAACGTAACTTACAGGAGAAATTTAACAATGTCAAAATTAAAGTTAAAATAAAAATACAAAGGTAATTTGATACGATTTGTGTTGAATAATTGCGATTCAGTACAATATTTTATGAGAAAATTTGTATGTAAGTAATACGAATATTTTACGCGGTCTGTCAACAGTATAAACGTCAAACATTACTCGGCTTATGATCCTACAGACCTTCTTACTAATGCCTTATACACGGCTGTATTAGTTCCGCACAACGACGTGGCACTGCAGAAGGTCTAATTCCACAGTCGTCTCGGAATTCGGGAGTAAAATGTCGTCCTTTCTTCCTTCAGTGGTTGGACTGGATAACGAGAAACTGCGACTCCGGAATAGCAGCCACCCTTCCTTCGTAGTTGATTCTGATGCTCGGGTCTATGCCGACAGCTCAGGGCTCGGCATCCGACATCGTCCTTCCTTCCTTCGTCAAGGATAGGATAGGGAATTATGTAGAATTAGTTGTACTGAACTGTCTTCTTGAAACATAATACAATTACTCATATAATCAGTATCGTTTCCGTGGATTTAGTATTTGTAGACTTTACAGGAACATTTGTAGTTCAACTTCAGCGTGGACTATTCGCTTGACGAAAACATATGCTTATAGCATGATTGTTCTTAAATTATTCAATATATCGTCTTAGTTCTTATTATCCAACTATAGTTCAACATCGAATATCAATTGCTAAACTGTTTCCGTATATTTATTATTACATGATTAAAAACTGGATCACAAAAAATTAGCTTTTATTCGACTAATACGATTTCCTTCTATAATTTTTTTTTCCTTCTTGTTGATCGGAGCGGCGATATTCTGTTTTCTTTACAAAATATATGCTGAATCTTTCTAATCGAAATTAACAAATGATGACGACCAATCACAGTAGCTTTTATAAATTCGCAGCAATTCACAATTTTGAAGCTACACATTAAATAATGTTTTTTTTTCTAAAAAATTAACAAAATAAATACTTACGGTCATTTTGTGTACAAAATATGAGAGAGTTAAACTATCAAAATATCATTATATACTAACTATTTTCAATTTGGAGTTATTGCTAGCTCGAAACAATGTTTCACATCGGTGGTTGTGAATATTAAACATTTCACAGCAAAGAAAACATCCTTATGAAAATACGCATGAAACACAGAGAACAAAAATACTCGACTTACGTTGGAACGAAAAAACAAAGTACATGGCCACAGCAATATTAATAATTCAGTGCCGGATGAACTCGTTACTACGAAGGTGTAGGTTAACACTTAATAGTTCATTATTTAAAAAAAAAAAAAACAATTCCTTTTTGAATGGTTGGTACGCCCGTGGGCGGGCGCGCGCGACGAGAGTGCTCGATGGGCGCCGTGTCTGCGGCAGGGCTACGACACGAGGCTCGGCTCCAAGGGCGCGCAGCTGTCCGGCGGACAGAAGCAGAGGATCGCCATCGCCCGGGCGCTGGTGCGCAACCCGCGCATCCTGCTGCTGGACGAGGCCACGTCAGCGCTGGACACGCACAGCCAGAAGGTGAGCGCACAGCCAGAAGGTGAGCGCACAGCCAGAAGGTGAGCGCGCCGCCAGAAGGTGAGCGCGCCGCCAGAAGGTGAGCGCACAGCCAGAAGGTGAGCGCACAGCCAGAAGGTGAGCGCACAGCCAGAAGGTGAGCGCACAGCCAGAAGGTGAGCGCACAGCCAGAAGGTGAGCGCACAGCCAGAAGGTGAGCGCACAGCCAGAAGGTGAGCGCACAGCCAGAAGGTGAGCGCACAGCCAGAAGGTGAGCGCGCCGCCAGAAGGTGAGCGCGCCGCCAGAAGGTGAGCGCGCCGCCAGAAGGTGAGCGCACAGCCAGAAGGTGAGCGCACAGCCAGAAGGTGAGCGCACAGCCAGAAGGTGAGCGCACAGCCAGAAGGTGAGCGCACAGCCAGAAGGTGAGCGCGCCGCCAGAATGTGAGCGCACAGCCAGAAGGTGAGCGCACAGCCAGAAGGTGAGCGCACAGCCAGAAGGTGAGCGCACAGCCAGAAGGTGAGCGCACAGCCAGAAGGTGAGCGCACAGCCAGAAGGTGAGCGCGCCGCCAGAAGGTGAGCGCACAGCCAGAAGGTGAGCGCGCCGCCAGAAGGTGAGCGCGCCGCCAGAAGGTGAGCGCACAGCCAGAAGGTGAGCGCACAGCCAGAAGGTGAGCGCACAGCCAGAAGGTGAGCGCACAGCCAGAAGGTGAGCGCACAGCCAGAAGGTGAGCGCACAGCCAGAAGGTGAGCGCACAGCCAGAAGGTGAGCGCACAGCCAGAAGGTGAGCGCACAGCCAGAAGGTGAGCGCACAGCCAGAAGGTGAGCGCGCCGCCAGAAGGTGAGCGCACAGCCAGAAGGTGAGCGCACAGCCAGAAGGTGAGCGCGCCGCCAGAAGGTGAGCGCACAGCCAGAAGGTGAGCGCACAGCCAGAAGGTGAGCGCGCCGCCAGAAGGTGAGCGCACAGCCAGAAGGTGAGCGCACAGCCAGAAGGTGAGCGCACAGCCAGAAGGTGAGCGCACAGCCAGAAGGTGAGCGCACAGCCAGAAGGTGAGCGCACAGCCAGAAGGTGAGCGCACAGCCAGAAGGTGAGCGCACAGCCAGAAGGTGAGCGCACAGCCAGAAGGTGAGCGCACAGCCAGAAGGTGAGCGCACAGCCAGAAGGTGAGCGCACAGCCAGAAGGTGAGCGCACAGCCAGAAGGTGAGCGCACAGCCAGAAGGTGAGCGCACAGCCAGAAGGTGAGCGCACAGCCAATGCGCCGGCCCGTCGCGTCGGCGCGCGTTCTTCCTGGTCCGAGGCCCGGCCAGGGCGCGCGTGTGAGATGGCATTCCGTCTGCTCGCCTCTAACAATTTTGAATCCGCCACTCGGTGAAGAAATAGTTATTTGAAAATTAAATTACACGCAGGGCCGGTGCAAGGTAAATTGGTGCCCTAGGCGAAAAACCTTAATGCCCCCCCTCCCCTCCCAAAAGACACCCCAAAAAAAAAAAAAATTCCTTACCTCAAAATAAGTTACATCACATTAGCCTAAGATTTTGTCAACAATCAAATGTAAGCAGGCTTGTGTTTTTTATTACTTTTTTACTTATTAAAAATCATAAACAGGTCACCGTGGACTTTAAATTATTACTTATATCAATATAAACATTCCAAACTGTTACAAAAATCCATTTTCATCTAGTTTCAATGATCGTTAAACATATTATATCAGCTGTTATGTTTCGTGCTGCGCCGCCCCCAGCTACTTGGCGCCCTAGGCGGTTGCCTAGTTCGCCTATATGGACGCGCCGGCCCTGATTACACGTAATCTCGTCAGAAATAAGTCACTAATTCAATTTAATACAATTTCTTGGATACATAGTTTGTACTAGGTGATTACATCTATAAAATTGGCAATGTGTTCGATTTTGATATAATTACTTTGAGGATTCTTGAGAAACCTGCACTTTGCACTCTAAGATAACTGGTGGAAAGAATATCAAGCCCTAAAAAATTGTCATTATAACTGCAGCGACAGAAACGCATAGTTATACAACCGGCCTAAAACTCTGAGATTTGTACATTTCTGCAACGTCATCAATTGGGCCACACTTGATATTCAAAGCCCCCTACCTTCCCAAAGTAGTTTAAAACCAATCAACAGACACAAAATGGTCCGATAAAATTGAGGCCATTCAAAAGTGAAATGTCTTCTCTCCAGCCTAGACGAGCCACAACACTATGACATGGACTCCCTAACCAGTCACCGCTTTAACCGCACAAGCTTTAACAAGCATAAGCTTTAACCGGAAACCTTTTAACTGGCCTCCGTGTTAACCTGTCTTGAGTTTGAGACGATGATTATGTCTCAGGGACCTGTCACGATTGGTTTCTAGCCCCTAGCCTAACGAGTTTATACTATAGTGAGGCCTAATATGTATTTATACTGCAAGTATGTTATGTAAATACATAAGTCTACAGTAACATGTGCGAACATAATTTTTTTCCCCCAACTTAAGAAGTACTATAATGGTAAGTTTTCTTAACCATACTTCATCCTGTCACTATATAACAATATAGTAGAGTATATACTTATTTTCTTACCGATAAGTTACAAACTTAAAAAAAAAAAAAGTTTGAAAGAGGATTTCAATGCAGTTAAGAAAGCAATGTTATCGTCCAAACGCGGTTATCTGGTTTGGTTCCTAGTCCCAAATAAGGCCGGTTAAGAGGGAGTCGTTATAGAAATTTTGCGAGTCGTCGGGTCCACGGAATTTTCAGGACTTGGTCTTACATCAGAACATAAATGAAATATTAATGAAAAATTGCCTTTGTAAAATATATGTTTTGTTAATAATGTTAAACATGTAATTAAAATTAAGTTTTTAACCTATGCTATTGTATGGAAAAATTAACATAAATTTACCGTGAAATTACCATTAATATATATATTTTTGTAGACAACACGTGTAGGAATGTGATATTTGAATGGTTAAGTTGCCATGCAATCAGGGGCGTAGCCAGGGGGGGGGGTGTTTTGGGTGTCCAAACACCCCCCGAAATATTAATATATATATATATATATATATATATATATATATATGTACGTATGACAAAATTTACACTTGTCTAGCTGTTGCAAATGCACTTAGATGAAACTAAGAAAGAACCCTTTAGCCGATAACCCTTAATATTCAGCAATGAGTTTTCAACAGTGTCTCGTTAAAAATATCATAAAGTCGGGACACAAATTTATGTTATTTAAAGCCAATATTTTAATTACGAAAGTGCTTAAATAGCACCTATACCCCCCTCCCTAGTACGGGGGCAGGGTGTAAGTAAACACCCCCCGAAAAGAAATCCCGGCTACGCCCCTGATGCAATTGTATCGGGGGTATGCTTCTGTTCGGAGGACGGGGGGCTGAGAAGTGGCGTGGTCGCGCAGGTGGTGCAAGAGGCGCTGGACAAGGCCCAGGAGGGCCGCACCTGCATCACCATCGCGCACCGGCTCGTCACGGTGCAGCAGGCCGACGTGATCTGCGTCATCAGCCAGGGAGTCGTGGCGGAGGCGGGCTCGCACGCCGAGCTGCTGGCCAAGGGCGGCCTCTACAGCCAGATGGTGAAGCAGGCGGCGCCGGCCAAGTGACGGCCATCGCCACTACCGCACAAGGCGGGGCCTACCGCCACCTCCCTCCCACCAGCTCCTCCTCTTCGCTATCCCGCCAATCATAGTCCTCATTCAGTAGCACAGTACTGGCCGCGCAGTATAGGAAGTGTGCTGTGGGCGAGGTCTGCAGCGTAGATATAGGAGGAATCCCTGTGGCTTTGTAAGCCGCCATCATTCATCATATGCTACGGGGGTGGAGCCTACTGCCATCTATAAACCACTTACTCCTCCTCATCGCTCTCCGGCCAAACATAGTCCCCATCAGTAAGTAGCACAGTCCTGGCCACGGATTAAGTGTGATGTGGCTTTGGAAGCTGTCATCATTCATCATATGCTACGGGGGTGGAGCCTACTGCCATCTATAAACCACTTACTCCTCCTCATCGCTCTCCGGCCAAACATAGTCCCCATCAGTAAGTAGCACAGTCCTGGCCACGGATTAAGTGTGATGTGGCTTTGGAAGCTGTCATCATTCATCATATACTATGGGGGTGGAGCCTACTGCCACCTACAAACCACCTACTCCTCCTCATCGCTCTTCGGCCAAACATAGTCCTCATCAGTTGCACAGTACTGGCCACGGATTAAGTGTGATGTGGCTTTGAAAGCTGTCATCATTCATCATATGCTACGGGGGTGGAGCCTACTGCCACCTACAAACCACCTACTCCTCCTCATCGCTCTTCGGCCAAACATAGTCCTCATCAGTAGCACAGTACTGGCCACGGATTAAGTGTGATTTGGCTTTGGAAGCTGTCATCATTCATCATATACTACGGGGGTGGAGCCTACTGCCACCTACAAACCACCTACTCCTCCTCATCGCTCTTCGGCCAAACATAGTCCTCATCAGTAAGTAGCACAGTCCTGGCCACGGTTTAAGTGTGATGTGGCTTTGGAAGCTGTCATCATTCATCATATACTACGGGGGTGGAGCCTACTGCCACCTACAAACCACCTACTCCTCCTCATCGCTCTTCGGCCAAACATAGTCCTCATCAGTAAGTAGCACAGTCCTGGCCACGGTTTAAGTGTGATGTGGCTTTGGAAGCTGTCACCATTTGAGCATGTGCTATCGGGCCAGGGCCTTCTGTCTTTTTCATCCCGCCTGCTCCTCCTTTTTTCTGGCTGTCCGGCCAATCGTAGTACTTTATTTAGAGATGCAGTACTGCCATGCAGTATGGGAAGAGTGCCGCATGCGTGGTCTGCAGCATAGAAATAGGTGGGAACTTTACCGCTTTGGAAGCGGCCACCAATCACCAGGGACAATTTTATGTGGGGCCTACTGCCACTTTGCACTCACTCGCTTTCCACCGTCCTACTTCTTGTTGTCCGGAAAATATAGTCGTGATTCAGTAGCCCTGTTTTGGCTGCGCAACTTAGGTAGGGTGCTGCGGGCGTGTTCTGCAGCGAAGCATAATAAGACGTAGCTGGGCGGCTTTGGAAGTTGCCACCAATCAGCACATGCTATGGGGGCGGGGCCTACTGCCACCTCCCACATACTCGCTCCTCCTCCTTGCTGTCGGGCCATTAGTTGTCCTCATTCAGTAGCGCAGCACTGGCCACACTATCTGAGAAGAGTGCCGTCTGCACTATAGGGATAGAAGGAAGCTCTGCGGCTTTGGAAGCTGCCACCAATCACCAGGCATTTTGGAGGTGGGCGTACGGCCACTTGCCACTTACTTGCTCCTCCTACTCGTTGTCCGGACAAACATAGTCTTCATTCAGTTGGCCGCGCAGTCTACGAAAGGTGCCGCGGGCGTGGTCAACGGCACATAACTGGAAAGGAGGTCTGTGGCTTTAGAATCTGCTGCCTGATATGAACGCGGAAGTATCACTGCGCTGTCTCTTTCTTGGCTGCGTGTATTGTAGCTATTATAAGCTTGGCATTTATGTATTACCCGCTGATGTATATGTTTTCACAATGTTACTAATAAAATTAAACATTTACATCAAATTGTTTTGTATTTAACTGAACGTGTTTTGGAGACTAGCTTAGAAATGTACTTTGGGTATCCCTTCTCTAGATCTCAAAATAAACATTGCATATCTACTAGAGAAGTATATGCAGCTTTCAATACGGATCAATTATTATTTAAATCGTGTAAGGTAACAAAGACATCAAATTTGACTTTAATACATGAAATCTGATAAAAAGTGGATTTTAAGTAGTATCCAGCCAAAACTAGGAACTTTGTCTTTAATACAGCTTTCAGTATAATTTACTACAGGTTGAAAGGCTCTGTAACTAAAGGACATCTGTGAGTTAACATATGAGCAGCAAGAAAAAGGGACTTTTATCAAATGAATGAATAAACGAATGAGAAAATAATCGTATTAAATGGGGTTTAATATATCTTCTATATTCAACTATAAGAGATGGATGATGGGTAAAAATGTAAGTCGTAACTTCAACGGAATGGATTAATGGAGGTAATAGTATTATCATGAGAAAACCTACGAAGTCATTGAAACGTCCACCAAGTTTTTGTCTTGTGACTGAACTAGCTTTGACTGTGGTATTAATTGAAACATAATAACACTTGTGAAAGGCAATTGATTTGTCGACATGAACACTTTTATTTGAGAATAATTGTACATACAACACATTTTGATAGCAATTCAAATGTCATAAATTACTATAATTACATTTTGTTCAATTTAATACTTCATGTTTGTATTAAAGGGTTCGCGTCGCCCAATTTCTCATAAATATGCCTCAAATGGGCTCCTAACCAATTGGTAAGCAACACGATTATCGTATAGAAATATTGTATATGCCGATAATCGTGATAAGTAATATTTGTGCAACAGCTCCAGCGACCAAGGCTACCAAAGAAACATAGCCTTTGTATGAGAAACCCACCTGCCCATCATTTTGCGAAAATTAAGAAATCATTTGATTAAATGTTTCGGTCGTTTTGGGGATAAATTAAGAATACATTTCCCTAAGACTGATTTTAACGCTCTATCGGGATGCTAAGGTTTTGCTGTTAATGATAATATAAAAATAGTAATGCTCCTTTTTTTTTGTGTAGCTCATGTCCATGTATTGTATATTTACTTCCGTGCATCTTCACTCTGCATAAAACTGGTTTTATAAAGTTTATTTAAGCTAATCTGAACTTTTTAGAGTCATCTTCAATCATTGCTGTCAGCAAGTGAACCAGATTTAACTGTTTATTATCCTGTCTAGCTACTTTAAAACTGACATAACACTGTTACGAACGCGGGAGACAAGGGCACGACGCGCGCCAGGTACCCGGGTGCCTGGCGGCCCCGCATGGCCACTGACGCCACGCGCGCTTACCTTCCAAGCCCTTCTTCCTCGGCGCAGTTATCTTTCCTTGAGTGGCCTGGGAATTCCGCGGGCCTACTGAGGCTACCGCGTGGGGTGGAGTGAATAAGCGCCGATATTCTGGATGCTTCTTGCGTCGGGTCGGCCCGGGATGACGAGACACGTCGCAACCACTCCAGTCGGTTCCAGAAAGACGGCCAACGGATGCAAAAAGCGGTGACGCCGGCCTCCGTCGGGAGTGAGTATACCGAACAGGCGAGTTGCGCGAAGTGCGATTTCGTGAGTGGCGCAGGCGCGGAGCGACGGGACAGTGCGAGTGCGACTGAGTGGTGCGAGACTGTGTGTGTGTTTATGTGGACAGGTACGATATAAGTGGCGAACCACTGTTGAACCTAGCTCCACTGTGGCCTGGATGTATATATATATATATATATATATATATATATATATATATATATATATATATTTAGTGGTTCATGAACAGACTTTTTATTTGCGAGTGCACACACATTAAGTGTCGTGATTTAATGACTAATTTAAACATTTGTAGTAAATAAAACTCTATAAAAATAACTTGTCTATCCTTACGAACTCGTTTTCCCCTCTCATAACAATAATATAATTTTTTCCCTCAGTTTAACGTTTTATTGTCTGTAGTAATACACTTTGAAACAATTCAAAAGTGTAGGTTAGCTTGAATGCACAGTAGCAATAATAAAGCATTTTCAAAGATGTGTTAAAACAAAAGATACATATACATAGTACAGCTGTTAGAGAAAAATTTTCAAATCAAATGACTTGAGTTTTTTTAATAGGAGTTAAAACCTGTGTTGATATGCTAGCCCCCAACCTCCTCTTTTAAGAATGGCGTGCTTGAGTTCAAAGCAGCATAACTTCACTACTCTCTATTTTTAAGTAGGTATCATGATCATCTCATAATAATTTAAGTCTTTCCGTTCTTTGGAAATTCGTTGCATATTTAAAAAATATAATAATGGTCTCTATTATAATGGTATAAATGTCTACGAAATTGGCAGAAGTTAAAATCCAGTGTGAACGCTTCTAATTCATTACTGACATTTGTTGGGTTACCTTTTATTTTTAAATAATAAAAAAAAATTTCAGCCGATGGTTTGTGTTAGTAAATGATGATACCAAACTGGAAGAACTAGAAAAAAATTGCGTTAAACACATTAAAGGTATGGCGGAAAGCACTATACACTGATCAGTAAAAATTTAATGTTATAGCAACGTAGAACTGTTTAGGTAGAAACTATTAAGAACATCTTCCCCAAAATATAGATAACATGTGCTATTAAGTAAATAAAATTTAAATTTTACATTGCATTTGAATCCAAATGAAACGAAAAAAATCTGCAAATGCAAGATACGCAAAGTAGTTAAATATTAAAATAATATAAAAATATGTAGACACTCATGGTAGATATTTTAAAAGGGTTAAATAAGACAAAAATATTATAAGTATATTACTGTGTCCATTTGGAATTTCATTGACACTGTAACTTCCAGGAACTGCTCTAATTTTCCATGTAAAACAAAGGCGACAGATTCTTCGCTGCAACATTAATAATAGAGGCAAATGGTAAGTTCACGTTGAAAAAAATCCAGTAGTTAGTTTTATTATTATTCACAATGTCTTTGGGGTGCTGAATATGAATCTGGAGTTATTAAAATCAATTTCCTGGTGCGTTTTGAAATATTTGCAAAAAGAAGCCTATTTTCGCCCCTTGATTTTGGTGTTTCGCTTCCAATTAACTATCTAATGAATTTTAAACAGATAAACCATGTTCTAATAAAATTCCTTGTCTGAAATCAGGTCGAAAGCCGGGGCTTAGTATTTTTTTCAAGTCTCTTTCGTTTTTGTCGGAGCAATTCCATTATATATTTTAACATTTTGGTCTGCTAATCAAATAATTCAATAGTAGACGTAATGAATCCTAGCGGAGGGTGTAGAAAATATGAGTGAATTGGGTCCAGAAATGTTGTTGAATACACAATGTGCATATATGTACTATTCTCGACACTATTTTAATGAATTTTACATTAATTTCTTGTCCGCAACGAGAGGCCGTTTTTTGATACCGTTTGCCTGGGTATAGGGGGTATATCTTTGTTAGTGAGGCAGGTTGATAAGTGCGATGCTCGCTGGTACTTCTAGCATGGTATCACCTCTAAGCACAAGGTTCTGAACTGACGTGCAGTCTTCTCGTCGTGCGTAGCACAACCAAGAAGCTTTAGCAGTGACCATAACATTATATGGCGAAGAAATGAAGATAAATGAGTAAAACAAGGCCCTTGGGTGCTTTCTGGCGTTTGATGTCTAGAATTATTCTGAAAACATGCGTTATATCCTTTTCACTCTCCCAAAAATACAGTTTGAAATTGAAATACTTAAACAGAGCTATCCATTCGTTCTCAGTGCATTCCTAAATGCTTTTTTGTAAACAGACACCAATCTGACATAATGAGTGGTTTTCAAAACGCCTGGTATCTTCTGACGCTTCGCACAACTGTGGTGCCCATTAAGGTGGGCCCCTTAAGAGGCTCTTCAAACAACTCCGTGGTACACGGCCGTAACTTATAACCTCGTCTCACGGTACTTACACAGCGACCTACGGCAGTCTGTTTATATAATCACTAGCTGCCCGACCCAGCTTCGCACGGCTATACTAATGGAAAAAAATTAAGCCACATCTCCCATTTACAGTAATGGTAAATAAAAATAATTCAGTGAAAATCTATTACAATGCTGTATAATGTACCAGAGAGAAAATGAATAGCACCGATGGTTTCCCAACTCGTGCACGCAACGTACAACTGATGTACCCGTACTTCGCTACGGCAGTCTACAGGCAGATCACGCTTGCGCCGCTCATTATACATGCCCCTCCTTGTGGGTATGCCACTGCCGCGCGATGCCCGTTGCCATGGAGACGCAGAAGGCATGAACAATGCAAAATCCTGTTCTCATGCAGAAAAAGTACCCACTGTTGCCTGGTTTTAACCACCCATGGGATCTAATTTTCGGAAAATGTCATCCTGCGTAACATAAGGAACATTACTGTGAAGTTTCAAGTCTGTAAAATATATATACTTGAAAAAAGGGCAATAAAAAAACAAATTAAACACAGAGAGAGGAAAAAAACAATAGTTTAGGTTTGCGATTTAAAGTGATAAAAAGTATTTAAATACTAATTGAACTCTTATGAGGGTACTGATTGCTTCGTTGTTAATATCACACGGGTGTTTTTTACTTGCATGGGAAAATTAAGAATGATAAGGCATCTAGTGCATGGCAACAATGTTAATAGGCAATAGGAAATAAACTTCTATGCGCCTGCGGCATTGTCAACACACACTTCGTACGTGTACTGCATGTTGTATCTAACCCCCTCCAACGCATTTGATTCTAAATTAGACTTTTAGTAAGGATCCCTAATGTTATTGATAATAAAATATAGCATATAGCCTTCCTCGATAAATGTACTATCCAACACTGAAAGAATTTTTCAAATCGGATCAGTGGTTCCTGAGATTAGCGCGTTCAAACAAACAAACAAACAAACAAACAAACAAACTCTTCAGCTTTATAATATTAGTATAGATGTAAAACTTCCGTCAGTGCAGTCATTAACTAAAACCGTTCAACCATTGTTACCACCTTAAAGACGGAATCTCATAAAAAAAAATGTTGGAATATTTTCCACTTCAGGGGCTGGGAGGAGATTTACTTAATTGGATGCAAAAACAAATTGTATATGAAGTCTGTCGTTATATTGGGTTCATGGAAAATATACTCAGCTATGCATTTGCAACCATTTTAAAATCTAACAAACCCCTTAGATTTAAGCTACAAAAATTATATAAATTTTTTCAGGGTAATTGTATCTTTAAAACATTATTTTTTCTATGAATTTAAAGTCCCATTTTACGTATTAGAGTTTTTAAAAATCCTTTTCACTTCGTTTATTCTACGATTACATGTAACGAATTCCTGCATGTGCCATATAGTTGCAAAATAATATTTTATTTGAGATTTCACTAATTGAGAATGGGCTATAAATACACTTTAATTTTATGTTTTCAAACATTTTTAAAACATTAAAATGAAGGTTTTTAAATACTTCAGAAGCCTGTTTTTTTAAGCGATAAAGTTTTCCGAGTGGGACTACTATGTCTGTCTAAAATTAGTTTCGCTGGTATATCATCGGGACTAAATGACACTAAATGGTAAAAAATTACCCATATTTTAAGGAAACTACTTAAGCATTCTAAGTCAAAGTTCATTTAAATTTACATAATACTAAAGTCTAATTTAGAACCACAAAGAACAAAAAGGTTTTCTACTTTTAAAAAATAGAAATACTGGCTTAAAAAAGCACAAACCAAAAACAAGAAAAAAATTAAAATTCAAGCCATTCCTTATGTAATAATATGACATATAAATTGAAAATAGTACTTTTATTGTTACAAAGTCACAGATATGGTTTGAAGTGACGTTTTTGGATATAGGACTGTTATTGGTAATACGGCCTGTCGATAAAATTAATAAATTTGGTTCATTCTCATTTCATAAATTTATATTTGTTTCAAGAGCTGGACTCGTTAAATTTTTTTATATAGGGTAGGGGTAACATCACGCCAAAATTGCTGGTATAAATTTATTTTATATTCGAAATCGATCGCATATACTAGGCTAAGTATTCACACTAAATAACTTGCGTCAAATTCTTTCGCCAAGGAGTGTTAACTCTGATTTTATTTTCATGGATATTAAGTCTTCATTTAAACAGAAAATAGCTACATATTTGTAGGGAAAGAACTATAGAGGTATTAGCTGCAATAAAATGGTTTGATATATATTTTAAAAAAATTATTAGAAAATATTTTTTTACGATTTATTCTATTAATATCTATATAAAGTAGCTATCTGGAAAATTTTGTATCGGAAAAGTAAACGAAAAATTATGAAGTATACTGTTTGAAATTCAAAATTACACAGGGTAAATAATTATAATGGTTGTGTAAATGTGCACGTAACCATGCCGGAATAAGCGTATGCCGTATTAAAGGTGTTTCGAAAAGACTTACAAAGATCACGTAGTCAAAAAAAAAAAAACCTCTTAGTTTCGAAGAATTCACTTTACAAAAACCACAATTTAAGTTTTTATTTAATTTATGTATGAATATAAAAAAGTCTGTGTGATATTAGACATAAAACAAATTATAATTAATAATCTTTGGATGTGTAAGGTAAATGAACGAACTAACAAAATTAAACCTGTAATATTGGCTGTTTATTTAGATTACACATTTTTTTCCTTTAGACATAGTCTATACAAATTCAGCCATTTCACTGCACATTCTAATCCAATGAGCTAGAATTATTTTTATAACATGAATGATCGATTTCCGATATTTCAACACCTGGTGACATGAGAGAAATTGTCGAACTTGGTATGCGTGAACACAAAATTCCGTTCTTAGACACAGTTCTATAAACAAAATTGAATATTTTTTTTTTAATTTAGAGATCACATAATATTATAAGTAAATAAAAATAAAAGTAACATAATATTTTTATAGATTTTTTTATTCAGAAATATTCTATCAATTGTAAATTTTAGTAATGCAAAAAACAATTAACAAAAAAGAATATTGAGGTTGATTGTTTCAGTATTATTTTAAAAAATAAACCCGACAACCCCGAAAAATTATACCAAAATAAATTAAAAAACGATGTGGTTCAAAATTTTTAATACCACAAAAAAAAAATACACAAGATATAATTTTGTAAAAACCAAAGATAAGCGTAAAAGACATTTGAAATGTTATTTGTGTCAAAAACATCCAACACCAAGTTCTAACAATTCCAGAAACCTGTATCTGAGTTAAAATGGGCATTTTAAAAGTAGTTTCAGACCTAACGATTTTTACACAGAAAATTTGAAGGACATGAAAACTTAGAACATGAAATACAAGGCACAGGCGGATTAAGCTACAAAGACATCATAAAGCAGGAGAATCTAACAGCGTGTGATATCATCTTTAAAAATAAGTCAATTTGTATATGAGACAAATAGTATTCTGATCAATTCTGCATTATGATTATAATTATGGTATGCAGGCGGCTTTACATGGAGAGAATGCTACTCGTAGGGCTCGTGACTTACATTATTTGGAGCAAAATATGTTATACAAGTGTGAGTTTTTTTTCAATATTAAAGGTACTTCAAAACATAAAATATGGACGAACTTTCCAGGGTTAAATACAGAGACGTAATATCCGACCGTATTGTTTAAATTATTTTGAGCATCAAAATTTCGTGTTGCAAGCTTACAGAAGAAGATGAAAACTGCTTCCTTCTACTTCTACAACTTGGCCGCACGCTAATTTCCCGCACGTATCGCTTTCTCTACGTATAGCCACACGGTTGGCTTTGACTACTGTGGTGGTATGCATGATATGTGACTGTGCAATACTTTGGTAAACAATGTCCTCCATCCATTCCTATACGCAATTCATTCGTTACTGTAAGGCATCAGAAATTTGTCGAATTACTCTGTCAATACTAGGAATAGGGTCCACGTTTATATAATCTTTTTTTCTCCAAATTATGTCAGGTATAAGTCCTGCGAGTTGGGTAGCTCCTCACGTATCATCCTGTATAGTTGTAATTTAGACGTGGTTTTGCTAATAATTTCTTTTAATATATAGGCTATATATATAAATGTTTAATTTTGCCTGCCCTCGATTTGAAAGTGATTGAATAGAATCCCAATTTAATTCTACTCAAACATATTTGTATGGACGTATTTATAATATTCTGAAACATAAATGATTGAATGACTTTTTAATACAATCAGACTACTATGCAAGATGTTATCACACGCTGGATACCTGCACACATTGACATAACAAATATAACACAGTTTCTATAATGGCTAACTTTGTTCTGTCACCATTTAATTCGGTAAAGAGACTTTATCTAATACCTGGTAGCGTTTTCTACAATGTTAAAAAGAGACTAATATCACAGACATTACAGTGTTAGCAGGCTTGGGAGAAGAATAGCACAAGCCTAACCTCTGCTTGAATTATTTTTTCTTATACCTCTCCTGTCCCTCCGGTTACTTTAAATATGTTGTCACTTACAAAATAACTTTTATATTGTTTAAAATACGGAACATCATAAAAAGAGGATGTTTATGAAATTTAGGCCAATTGTGTCACTTATTGTGCTTGAACATAGTGAGTGAACATAGATAATAACTAATAAAATATTAAGTGTTAGATAGTGACAGGTTAAGAAGAATGTGTTTTTTTTTTTTTAAATTATATTAGTATTTCACAAGTGTCTGCAGATACGGTGTACTTTGAATTTAGTATTTACAAAAATAACTAATGAAAAATTGATCAAATAAATGAAAAAGTTTCTTCTTTAGAAAACCAATTAGTGGACAAGAACTTATTTAGAATTTTTTTCTTCCGAAACCACATGTATTTTAAGAAGACAAAATTGTAACGTGTTTGCTTAAAACATACAGAAGGCATTTAGAAATCCACCTGCTAATCCGATTAATTGAACTTTTACATTAAATAACAAAAAAATTAATATTTTAACTTAATGTGTTATCATATGACACCCAAAATTATGGTTGAATTTAACAGCAGTCTCATACAAGTATGTAAAATATTGTTTTCTGACTTCTAATTAACTGCATTTATATTGTAACTACTTATTAAGATGGCAATTAACAGGAATGACTAATAACTGCTTACATGTGGATGTTATAAAGGTTAAAGTTTTTACCTTTGTCACTTTAAAACAGTGAATACACAAATATAAAATTTTTATTTTATTTTTAAAGTTCAAAACGCATACTTAATTTTTTTGGAACTTTTATTGAGAATTTACGAATGACGTACGCCGAGACCAATACTGTATTATTTTCTTAATGTATTAATAATTATGGCCCAATGATTGGCATGGAATATTAAGTGTAGAGATATCCAGTTAATAATACTAAATCATTTTTTGGGCTATCTTTTTTTCACGTTCTTATAAAAGATCGGTTACGATGTAAGTCAGGGGCGTATATCCAGTGGGGTTAAAGATGCATTACATTTTTTTAACGATATCAAATTTAATATCTTTAAACAACTGTTCATACTCAACACATTTTGCTACAGTGATGAGGAGCGTAGTTGAAAACACCACATGTAAGCACTCTTAACTAATAATTGTGTTTTGGTACTCTTCATCCAGGATGTTTGTAAATACTGAATTATTTAGCAGGTCAAGTTGACGTAAACGGTTCTTCTATGACAATATGCATTCACAGCAATTATCAATCTTAATAAGCTATGTAGAAGTTATTGAGAAATTTCTTTTTATTCTTTAAGGTTTTACTATTTAAAATAATAAAAAAAAGGCATTGTATTCAATAATAAAAATGTAATCTAAAATTTTCTTCAGTTCTGAATTTTTTTATTTAATTTACTTTAAATTAAATATCTCTTAATATTTTGAACAATTCCCAGGCTTAATATGTCTAACAATTGTCCTCTCAGCTGTAATTTAACGTTAAAAAACAAACAAAAACAAAACTAGCTGTATAAACAGTTTAATTGCAATTATAGGTTATTGAATAAGTTATGTAGTAAGTTAAATATTGTATTTAAATATAGATATAATATTGTAAAAAAAATCAAACATTTTTAAAATTCCAAATTTAATTTCAATTACCACAAACGCCAACATTGACGTTAATTTTGTCATCTTTATATTAAAGTGAATTCATTCTTTAAAATTTCCAACTGAATGAATAAGAATTAGAGTTTGCTAAATGTATATTAATACGTAATAAAACGATTGTATAAATACTGATCCAAGCCAGAAGTTGTGCTTAGGTGTCATGCAGTATTGCAGTAATGGCACACATAGAAAGGCATTTTGAAATAGATTGTCACAATACAAAGGAATGAGTATAACATACAATATTTTGGGTGTATCCAATTTCAAACTATGATTTAAAATTTTACACATATGTAAAGTGAAACTTGAGACCCAGAGTAATCTGTTTTCATGCAACACACTTAAATATTTTCTCTAGACATGCTTTAATTTTTTTCTTTGAAATTCTCCCCAAATATATTTAGGAAGAAAATAATACAGCTGCTCGAAAATAAAACTTAATACTGTAATACAAATAGAGAATAATATCGGCATTGAATTTCTGGCTTGACTAAACTAGAAATTCAGGGAACATAATAACGAATATTTGTTGGGTGTTCGGTGATTATTAAAAAGTTTTCAATCACAATTGCAAATATTTTCACTGCAGTGGCTTTGACACAAAATCTCACAAAATATGTTGGTATGCCAATGTTGAGTCATCGTAGTGGAACTCACAATATGAAAACAAAAAATACTCCCAATTTAGTTTTTACTTATTGTAAGAGTTGAACGTAGTTAAAGTAGTTTTCTTTTCTGCACAGGAGTAATATAAAAATACTTCTTAAATCAAACAAGAAAATTAGTTTGTAATTCACAAATAATTTACTCCCTAGTCTATCAATTCCAAAGAAAACCCAAAAATAATAATGCAATAAAATTTGAGGTGTGACTAATAAGAAGTTATTATATTAATTTTAAATTAAAGAATTTTTTATTTTATCTTTTGGAAGAGATAGGATAGTAAACAAACCCGTCTAATAATGCTGATCATTTTGTGTCAGACTACAGTTATGTTTACTTATTTATAAAATGAATTTGAATAATATCTTCATACATTAAACGAGAAAACATAAAGAAGAGCTATGTTGTATATAAAACTACAACATACCAAAATTCAAATAGTTGTGTTGTATTTAAATTACAGAAAATTAATTTTTTTTAATAAGTAATTTAACTACTGTAAGTTAGTAAACAGAAAATGTTTGCATTGTTTAACTAGACTATGATTTGAGACAGTCATTTCAATTTAAAATATTTAAAAAATGGTTTCGTAAAAATGGTTAATAGACTTATAAAAAATTTCACACTGATACAATCATTAGCCAGTAGGTTTATGATATGGAAACCCTTTATGTTTAAAATGATGTCATTATGGGTTTTTCCAGGAAAATATTTTATAGGATGATAATTATTAGGTTATTAATTTAATCATTTTGTACTTTTACACCGTAAAAAAGTATTCATTCGCTAAGTCACTGCTTACCTAATAAGTCAATTTATTCATTATATTTATGACGTTTTATTTAAAAAAACAATAATTAATTCCATGAAAACTTTCGTGTCATGATACGTGGAGCATGAATGAATGAGTAAATAATTTAATACAAAATTATCTCATATTTACTTAATGCATTTTTTGCAACCAGTTTTGTTCTCACTCAGAGACGCCATGCTTAAATTTAAATTATTTAAAATTACTTTAGGTTTATATTGACTGTACAGGTATTTTTACATATACGTATATATATATTAATTTAAAATCTGAAACTATAAAACAAACTACACTTTAAAATCCTCATTCGAGGTACTTTTCATCAGTATTAAAGCCAAACATGCCAACAGGAGTATCAATATTTAGCTTAAAATTTTCATTTGTTACAAAAATAAAGATCTTCTGAGATAATTTAACTAAACCACTACAAAATTCAATTTTGACATTCCTTCCAATATTGCATCACACGCATTACAATGTTTGGTTTCCTTAGTAAATTGCAATAATGATGAACGTAAACATTAGTAGTTTGTTTTTTTTATCAAAGAATTTATTAAATATTTTATAATTTTATATGTATCTTCAAATCTTTTAAAGTTACTCTCTGGCTTTATTAACACATAACTAAACGTTGCAATTTTATATGTATGCAAAAGTTACATTTAATTTTCTGACGAATTTTTAAAAAGTCTTGAAGATTGCAGAAGATTTTTTTCAAAGTCGTGAAGATTGCAGAAGACTTTTGCGTGAAAAGATGACAGCGTGTTCCACTGTGGGAACTGGCCAAGCAACGCGAAGGGATGGGATTTTATAAAGTCTACGTACACAACTAAATTTCACAAGCATTTCTCAGAGTGAAATGTAAAGTGGACAAGGGAAATTTTAAACTAACAATTAACGCCACTGATTAGCCATCAAAATATTAAGATTTCAAACAAAATGAAAATACAGCTAAAACGAACTTGTTTTGTAGCGAGTTGAGTGAGCGAAGCAGCTTGTTTTAGGTTATTTTTGGCATTGCTGCTTTAAGTATCTACACGTTGGAAAATTAAGTCTACGTATCCACATAGCTAAAGAAAGGTCTCGAACCTTTCAAAATGAAACGCAATCTCATTGAAGATAAACTATCTCGTCTAATACTATACTGAGACGAATCAGTATTGCTTTAGTATACTCAATGATTTCCCGCTATTGTATATAAAATTAAAGTGTCGCACAGTAGCACCTAGAATACCCACATGGTTTACCTTATATTTAAATGGTTGCAACGCAGCTCATTTTTCATTCTATGGAAATACTTTTTAAATCACAACAGTTAACATCATTTAACGACATGTCTAGGCAAATTCATGTTAAGAAACTGGCAGAAATTTTTCTTTAATGGTTTTTTGGAATGGCTATTTAAAGTTTCTTTTTCGGCAAACAACTATGATAGTTTTCTGTCCCTTTGTAACTTATGAAGGTAAAGACATATTTAACAAAGATATTGTAGTACATTAAAATAATAGAATTAATGCATCATGTTCCATTCATCCTTGAACATAAAAACGATTGCTCTTGTTTATTTTAATCGGCGGTGACATCCAGTTTCTTCTTCAAAAACAAACCAAATTATAATTTTTTTTCACACTTCATTTTTTTTTCATTTCCCTCTAACCACGTGACGATGAGTCGTGCGCGTTTTGTTCTGTTCTTATTTTCAGCACCGACATCGGCGGAAGAACCAAACTCACTCCAAAGAATTCACATCAATAGAAAAATATAACTGTTCTCTCGTCTGTTCTACACGACGCTGATCGACGTTTTTTTTTGTACGGAGACGGTCCGGTCGTGAGGTGGTTTTTTTTTTTTGGGGGGGAGGAGTGTCCGATCACTGCGCCCTGTCGCCCGACGACCCACTGGATGAGCCCGACCGCCTCCGGCCGCCGGGCGGGCCCGGGGGCGGGCGAGTCCTGCGCGGGGGCGGCGGAGGCGGCGTGACCGCCAGCCGCGTGACGCCCGCCCCCGTGGCCGCGCCGTACGGCGGCGGCACCAGCGCCGAGGCGTCGTGTTCGCCCGCCGCCGCCGCGGGCCGCTGCAGGTGCCCCGTGCTGCCCAGCTCGCGCCGCGCCGCCGCCAGCAGGCCCGCCCCCGCCGCCCCCGCCGCCGCCGCCGCCGGCTCGCCGCCGCCTTGCAGCAGCTGCGGGCACGAGGCACCACCAGGCCCTCCTGTATCCTTTCGTCATTTAACTGTAGACACTCATTATTAGTAGAGACCTGCAAAATTCGCGGATTCATTTCGTGATATGCTACAGTTCAAATAATTATACCCCAGCGCTGCTTCTGCCACTGTTTCACTGTTAATCTGGATTAATGAGGGCCAATTAGAGACCCTTTCTCAAAGAAGTGTCGAATCACAGACACTCAGTCGAGACGACTCACAAGTCAGCAGCCAATGAACAGGTGGCATTTGCCCGAGTGTGTAGAGTGTAGTAGAGTCTAACCTGGAGGTCATTGAACCCGCGAATTTTGCAGGTCTCTAAGTCATTATGTAACGTATAACATACTTTGTGTAGGTTAACTTCTTTGCTGAGAGCGGCTACAATTTTAGAGCGTTACGAAAATTCCGATCACTAGGTACGTGGTGGGGGAACAGAAAGCGGAAAGTGCGTCAGCATGCACTAGCGGTCGAATGGGAAGATGGCAAAAAAATTTGCGAGGGGGGGGGAACAGGTACGTAGCGTAGAATGCTGTATGCTAGTTGTAACGGCTGAAAGGGAATACGTCAGGGGAGAGGTAGAAATGATGCAGCAGTGACGCTACAGAATTCTCGTATCGCTGCTTGTGTTTGTCTACTCCTCAAGTTTTCGTAACGGCTAACGATTAACGATAACAATAATTATTTAATTTAATTTAAAGCGTCTACAATTTATTTATTCGTGTGTAATAGTAATATGTATTTGTGCAAATAACTTTATAGGTATCATTCATTTTTAATTGAATGGTGAGAATGAAAATGTAAAACTGATTTATAGTCTTAAGAGGTTAGCTTTATAAGTGTAATTATTTTTGGTATGTGAACACTGTGATTTGATCTGTCTAAAAGACAGAGACTTGAGAGTTATAAGTGTAATTTATATTCGAGTGTAGTGATTTTTTGCTCTTTCATTTTCTTTAGTTAATATCATGCTTAATAATAATAATAATAATATAGCAGAAGCAGATGAGAGGTATTATCAAAGGCAATGTGAGTTTATAAACCACCATAAGAGGCGCCAAAAAGTGCTGGTGAATGGATGTGAGAGTACAGGCCGCGGAAAAAAAATATATTTTTCATTTAAGATCATACTAGCATTATTAATATTCTCAATTATTATCTCTTGTCAATAAATGATTACCAATAATTTATCTCCATCGACACCTAATAAGAAACAAGTATCACTTCTGTCACACGTTGACTTCACGAACACATTTTGTTTTATTCTTCTCAATATTTATTTGTTGTATTATTAATACCTTAATCATAAAAACCATTCTCAATATTAAAGTTACTGGTTGGCTTTAAAATATTTGTTTAATAGTTCATTTTACGTATGGGACTATCCCATCCATGGCCCCAGACTTTTCGGTTAAGCTCATATCCAAATAATGTGGCCTCCAAAAAGTAAATGAAACGACCCAGGGCCACGCCACTGGGCAAGACACAAGAGCTGAACAGGCGCAGTGGTAATACACTGCACTCCTGTTTAGGACAAACCGGGTGTGAATCCCGAGCCGAATCTGATTGCAAATTTTGCAAGTTTGTTCCGAAATCACTCCATGCAAATGCTGAGGCGTTGTTTTACAATAAACATTGAACGATTTCTCCTACAATTTTCCCAAATGGTTTTAGTAGCGTGTGTCTGCGCCACGGTTATATAGATAGGTCTTGAAAATTCCTATCCTTTGCCTTGTGTCTGGTCACCTTAGTGAAGCTCGCGGAAGCCTATGCGAACTAACAGCGCTAGTAGTAGGCGGGTCTACGATTAACATTGCGTTAAATTTGAGTTTCATATATAATAAGATATTCCTTATTACGTCTCCTTTTAAAATTTTTCTCCGTTTACTATTTTTCCATTCGTTTGGGTGCTTAGTAAATGCCTAATCTGTACGAATGCCCCATAATTTTTCCGTATTTATCGTTCAAGTTATAGAGAGAATGCCTCGCTCTAGTATTGCGCCTGGCTGTAACGAGGGTTAACGACCCGGTTAAATGAAAAAAAATTGCATGCTGATATACCAGGAAAATTAAGAGTTTCAACATTTCTTAGATTAATTAGAATGACTGGATTAAAAATCACTTTTAAAAGAATGACACTTGCCTGTATAGAAAACGACTAGTCTTGAATTAAAAAAGCAATTAACATTGCAAACATGCTTTCTTATTTGGAGATCCCAGATTTTTTTGTGTTCCGCAATCTCAACACTCCAACTTTTAACCGACAATTACGGCGAAGTTATAAGTTATTGCTATATATTTAACCCCTACAAATCTCTCAAAATAAACTAAAAAATCCTAGACTGTAACCGAAGTTTAAAACTAAACAGAATTTTAAAACATATATTTACTTTCATATGAAACTCTCATTAAAGGCAATGTTCGTAATGGGCTGAACTACTACTAGCGCCTTAGTTCGCAGGCTGTCGCCGCGAGTTTCACTAAACTGACGGAGAATGAAATTAAGTTGCCAGACCTGTCTGTATGACCGTGGTTTGCGTTTCTAGTATTCTCGTTGTCGACAAATTTTGTAACCCAACTCTTATGAAGATGAAGCTCTATAATCGGGAACCCTGAAATTCGGCACACGAGGTAACCGGGCACCAATCGAGCAACTCACATTGGGATATATTTTTATTTCGTGCGGATTCTGAGTGTTGACCTTTGCTGCCAGGTCACGCTACTGCGTCAGTTCGTTTAGTGGCCATCGTTAATGTCGGTTATCTGTTTCCTGTTTTACAGCGGGTTACAGATCAATTCTAAGTACGACTGAATGTGTGCACCCACGAATTGTCTCTGGCGGCTCCTGATGGATGCAAAAATGTTTTCAACAAATTTGTAGCTAGTTTTACATATTTATAACCGGGCTATATTAGGTTATAAATATGAACGAAATATTATAATTTACATTTATTATAAAAGTATATTCATTATATATTATACAACTATTATACACACTTTCAAATAAAAAATATATATTTTTTAATTTGAAAGAACTCTCTTACAACGCATTCCTATTTATTATCTTTCTACATATGTACTAAGCAACTTTTCATGAATTCTTTGGGTAAACGAGTTTTAATATTACAAGTACATTCCAATATATTTTCTAGCAGTGATTTCTACACTATTATTCATAAATCAAAAATTATCACCACAGCCTGGATTACGATAATTGTAAATATTCATTATTTTCTGCCTCTGATAACAGACACCAGAAATATTTTCTTTTGGGAGCATTATTGTTTTTGTATACACAATAAGAAAGACCTTCCTTTTAATAAAAACGAATCACTGTCTCTAATAATGCAAACATGTATAGTGTTAAGCAACGGGTATAACACTTGAAAAAAATACAATATTTAAGAAGAATTTTCAAACTCCTTGGCCGCCCATCACTGATACGTGTTCCTTTCCCCTACTTCCCTTTACATCCGCTAATCTTTAACTTTCCTCGCCATAACACTGACATGATACAAGACGATTAAACGCACCGTAGTTGAACACCGTTAGAAATTACAGAAAAATTACGGATTTTTTTTTTTTTCAAAGAAGAATGTGCATCAAATAAACGAACGCGGTCACTTCGTAGTCCCAGATAACTGCATCACCGTAGAAACTACGTCGGCTTCTGTCTACCGAGTTTATTTTTTTTTTGCTATTCGGTTTTTGAACATTTTAAACGAGCACGTGAAATCAAGAAATTCTTTCTTTTATTTTGTTCGTTGATGTAGACCTAACAAAATTTAAGAGAGGGTTTTCGTTAAATCTTCAACGTGATTACTAGTTTGAAGTACCTACCATTGAAGTGTATTTTGACGTTTCTCAAGTACTGCTAAATCACCTCCCGGAAGAAGAGCCAGTCTAGGGTTGTCGAGAGAGAAGGGGGTTGGTAAGGACCCGGAGGTTGGGAGGGGCGAGGGAGTGCCTACCGTACTGCTGTCAGAGCTAAATCACCTCCCGGCAGAAGAGCCAGTCTAGGGTTGTCGAGAGAGGAGGCGTTGGTAAGGACACGGAGGGGGGTGGAGGGGCGAGGGAGTGCCTACCGTACTGCTGTCAGAGCTAAATAACCTCCCGGCAGAAGAGCCAGTCTAGGGTTGTCGAGAGAGGAGGTGTTGGTAAGTACCCGGAGGGGGGTGGAGGGGCGAGGGAGTGCCTACCGTACTGCTGTCAGAGCTAAATCACCTCCCGGCAGAAGAGCCAGTCTAGGGTTGTCGAGAGAGGAGGTGTTGGTAAGGACCCGGAGGGGGGTGGAGGGGCGAGGGAGTGCCTACCGTACTGCTGTCAGAGCTAAATCACCTCCCGGCAGAAGAGCCAGTCTAGGGTTGTCGAGAGAGGAGGTGTTGGTAAGGACCCGGTGGGGGGGGGAGGGGCGAGGGAGTGCCTACCGTACTGCTGTCAGAGCTAAATCACCTCCCGGCAGAAGAGCCAGTCTAGGGTTGTCGAGAGAGGAGGTGTTGGTAAGTACCCGGAGGGGGGTGGAGGGGCGAGGGAGTGCCTACCGTACTGCTGTCAGAGCTAAATCACCTCCCGGCAGAAGAGCCAGTCTAGGGTTGTCGAGAGAGGAGGTGTTGGTAAGGACCCGGAGGGGGGGGGGAGGGGCGAGGGAGTGCCTACCGTACTGCTGTCAGAGCTAAATCACCTCCCGGCAGAAGAGCCAGTCTAGGGTTGTCGAGAGAGGAGGTGTTGGTAAGTACCCGGAGGGGGGTGGAGGGGCGAGGGAGTGCCTACCGTACTGCTGTCAGAGCTAAATCACCTCCCGGCAGAAGAGCCAGTCTAGGGTTGTCGAGAGAGGAGGTGTTGGTAAGGACCCGGAGGGGGGGGGGAGGGGCGAGGGAGTGCCTACCGTACTGCTGTCAGAGCTAAATCACCTCCCGGCAGAAGAGCCAGTCTAGGGTTGTCGAGAGAGGAGGTGTTGGTAAGAACCCGCAGGGGGGTGGAGGGGCGAGGGAGTGCCTACCGTACT
The DNA here is from genome assembly GCF_032445375.1 of Bacillus rossius redtenbacheri. Taxonomy (NCBI): domain Eukaryota; kingdom Metazoa; phylum Arthropoda; class Insecta; order Phasmatodea; family Bacillidae; genus Bacillus; species Bacillus rossius. The sequence goes on along the minus strand of NC_086333.1, from coordinate 39,933,188 downwards.
GCTGTCAGAGCTAAATCACCTCCCGGCAGAAGAGCCAGTCTAGGGTTGTCGAGAGAGGAGGTGTTGGTAAGGACCCGGAGGGGGGGGGAGGGGCGAGGGAGTGCCTACCGTACTGCTGTCAGAGCTAAATCACCTCCCGGCAGAAGAGCCAGTCTAGGGTTGTCGAGAGAGGAGGTGTTGGTAAGTACCCGGAGGGGGGTGGAGGGGCGAGGGAGTGCCTACCGTACTGCTGTCAGAGCTAAATCACCTCCCGGCAGAAGAGCCAGTCTAGGGTTGTCGAGAGAGGAGGTGTTGTTAAGGACCCGGAGGGGGGTGGAGGGGCGAGGGAGTGCCTACCGTACTGCTGTCAGAGCTAAATCACCTCCCGGCAGAAGAGCCAGTCTAGGGTTGTCGAGAGAGGAGGTGTTGGTAAGGACCCGGAGGGGGTCGGGGGAGGGGCCAGGTAGTGCCTACCGTACTGCTGTCAGAGCTAAATCACCTCCCGGCAGAAGAGCCAGTCTAGGGTTGACGAGAGAGGAGGTGTTGGTAAGGACACTGAGGGGGGGGGGGAAGGGGCGAGGGAGTGCCTACCGTACTGCTGTCAGAGCTAAATCAACTCCCGGCAGAAGAGCCAGTCTAGGGTTGTCGAGAGAGGAGGCGTTGGTAAGGACACTGAGGGGGGGGGGAAGGGGCGAGGGAGTGCCTACCGTACTGCTGTCAGAGCTAAATCAACTCCCGGCAGAAGAGCCAGTCTAGGGTTGTCGAGAGAGGAGGTGTTGGTAAGGACCCGGGGGGGGGGGGGAGGGGCGAGGGAGTGCCTACCGTACTGCTGTCAGAGCTAAATCACCTCCCGGCAGAAGAGCCAGTCTAGGGTTGTCGAGAGAGGAGGTGTTGGTAAGGACCCGGAGGGGGTCGGGGGAGGGGCCAGGTAGTGCCTACCGTACTGCTGTCAGAGCTAAATCGCCGCCCGGCAGAAGAGCCAGTCTAGGGTTGTCGAGAGAGGAGGTGTTGGTAAGGACCCGGAGGGGGGGGGGGGAGGGGCGAGGGAGTGCCTACCGTACTGCTGTCAGAGTTAAATCACCTCCCGGCAGAAGAGCCAGTCTAGGGTTGTCGAGAGAGGAGGTGTTGGTAAGGACCAGAAGGGGGTCGGGGGAGGGGCCAGGTAGTGCCTACCGTACTGCTGTCAGAGCTAAATCGCCGCCCGGCAGAAGAGACAGTCTAGGGTTGTCGAGAGAGGAGGTGTTGGTAAGGACCCGGAGGGGGGTGGAGGGGCGAGGGAGTGCCTACCGTACTGCAGTCAGAGCTAAATCACCTCCCGACAGAAGAGCCAGTCTAGGTTGTCGAGAGAGGAGGTGTTGGTAAGGACCCGGAGGGGGGGGGGGGGAGGGTTGAGGGAGTGCCTACCGTACTGCTGTCAGAGCTAAATCACCTCCCGGCAGAAGAGCCAGTCTAGGGTTGTCGAGAGAGGAGGTGTTGGTAAGGACCCGGGGGGGGGGGGGGGGAGGGGCGAGGGAGTGCCTACCGTACTGCTGTCAGAGCTAAATCACCTCCCGGCAGAAGAGCCAGTCTAGGGTTGTCGAGAGAGGAGGTGTTGGTAAGGACCCGGAGGGGGTCGGGGGAGGGGCCAGGTAGTGCCTACCGTACTGCTGTCAGAGCTAAATCACCTCCCGGCAGAAGAGCCAGTCTAGGGTTGACGAGAGAGGAGGTGTTGGTAAGAACACGGAGGGGGGGGGGGGAAGGGGCGAGGGAGTGCCTACCGTACTGCTGTCAGAGCTAAATCACCTCCCGACAAAAGAGCCAGTCTAGGGTTGTCGAGAGAGGAGGTGTTGGTAAGGACCCGGAGAGGGGGGTGGAGGGGCGAGGTAGTGCCTACCGTACTGCTGTCAGAGCTAAATCACCTCCCGGCAGAAGAGACAGTCAAGGGTTGTCGAGAGAGGAGGTGTTGGTATGAACCCGGAGGGGGTCGGGGGAGGGGCCAGGTAGTGCCTACCGTACTGCTGTCAGAGCTAAATCGCCGCCCGGCAGATGAGACAGTCAAGGGTTGTCGAGAGAGGAGGTGTTGGTAAGGACCCGGAGGGGGTCGGGGGAGGGGCCAGGTAGTGCCTACCGTACTGCTGTCAGAGCTAAATCGCCGCCCGGCAGAAGAGACAGTCTAGGGTTGTCGAGAGAGGAGGTGTTGGTATGGACCCGGAGAGGGGGGTGGAGGGGCGAGGTAGTGCCTACCGTACTGCTGTCAGAGCTAAATTGCCGCCCGGCAGAAGAGACAGTCTAGGGTTGTCGAGAGAGGAGGTGTTGGTAAGGACCCGGAAGGGGTCGGGGGAGGGGCCAGGTAGTGCCTACCGTACTGCTGTCAGAGCTAAATCGCCGCCCGGCAGAAGAGACAGTCTAGGGTTGTCGAGAGAGGAGGTGTTGGTATGGACCCGGAGGGGGGTGGAGGGGCGAGGTAGTGCCTACCGTACTGCTGTTAGAGCTAAATCGCCGCCCGGCAGTAGAGCCAGTCTAGGGTTGTCGAGAGAGGAGGTGTTGGTATGGACCCGGAGGGGGTCGGGGGTGGGCCAGGTAGTGCCTACCGTACTGCTGTCAGAGCTAAATCGCCGCCCGGCAGAAGAGACAGTCTAGGGTTGTCGAGAGAGGAGGTGTTGGTATGGACCCGGAGGGGGGTGGAGGGGCCAGGTAGTGCCTACCGTACTGCTGTCAGAGCTAAATCACCTCCCGGCAGAAGAGCCAGTCTAGGGTTGTCGAGAGATGTGGTGTTGGTTAGGACCCGGAGGGGGGGGGGAAGGGGCGAGGGAGTGCCTACCGTACTGCTGTCAGAGCTAAATCACCTCCCGGCAGAAGAGGCAGTCTAGGGTTGTCGAGAGAGGAGGTGTTGGGAAGGACCCGGAGGGGAGGGGGAAGGGGCGAGGGAGTGCCTACCGTACTGCTGTCAGAGCTAAATCACCTCCCGGCAGAAGAGCCAGTCTAGGGTTGTCGAGAGAGGAGGTGTTGGTAAGGACCCGGAGGGGTCGGGTGAGAGGCGAGGTAGTGTCTACCGTACTGCTGTCAGAGCTAAATGACCTCGCGGCAGTAGAGCCAGTCTAGGGTTGTCGAGAGAGGAGGTGTTTGTAAGGACCCGGAGGGGGGTGGAGGAGCGAGGTAGTGCCTACCGTACTGCGTCAGAGCTAAATCACCTCCCGGCAGAAGAGCCAGTCTAGGGTTGTCGAGAGAGGAGGTGTTGGTAAGGACCCGGAGGGGGTCGGGGGAGGGGCGAGGTAGTGCCTACCGTACTGCTGTCAGAGCTAAATCACCTCCCGGCAGTAGAGCCAGTCTAGGGTTGTCGAGAGAGGAGGTGTTGGTAAGGACCCGGAGGGGGGGGGGGGGAGGGGCGAGGGAGTGCCTACCGTACTGCTGTCAGAGCTAAAACGCCGCCCGGCAGAAGAGCCAGTCTAGGGTTGTCGAGAGAGGAGGTGTTGGTAAGGACCCGGAGGGGGGTGGAGGGGCCAGGTAGTGCCTACCGTACTGCTGTCAGAGCTAAATCACCTCCCGGCAGAAGAGCCAGTCTAGGGTTGTCGAGAGAGGAGGTGTTGGTATGGACCCAGAGGGGAGGGGGGATTGCGAGGGAGTGCCTACCGTACTGCTGTCAGAGCTAAATCACCTCCTGGCAGAAGAGCCAGTCTAGGGTTGTCGAGAGAGGTGGTGTTGGTTAGGACGCGGAGGGGGGGGGGGAGAAGGGGCGAGGGAGTGCCTACCGTACTGCTGTCAGAGCTAAATCACCTCCCGGCAGAAGAGGCAGTCTAGGGTTGTCGAGAGAGGAGGTGTTGGGAAGGACCCGGAGGGGAGGGGGAAGGGGCGAGGGAGTGCCTACCGTACTGCTGTCAGAGCTAAATGACCTGGCGGCAGTAGAGCCAGTCTAGGGTTGTCGAGAGAGGAGGTGTTTGTAAGGACCCGGAGGGGGGTGGAGGAGCGAGGTAGTGCCTACCGTACTGCTGTCAGAGCTAAATCACCTCCCGGCAGAAGAGCCAGTCTAGGGTTGTCGAGAGAGGAGGTGTTGGTAAGGACCCGGAGGGGGTCGGGGGAGGGGCGAGGTAGTGCCTACCGTACTGCTGTCAGAGCTAAATCACCTCCCGGCAGTAGAGCCAGTCTAGGGTTGTCGAGAGAGGAGGTGTTGGTAAGGACCCGGAGGGGGGGGGTGAGGGGCGAGGGAGTGCCTACCGTACTGCTGTCAGAGCTAAAACGCCGCCCGGCAGAAGAGACAGTCTAGGGTTGTCGAGAGAGGAGGTGTTGGTAAGGATCCGCCGGGGGTCGGTGGAGGGGCGAGGGAGCGCCTACCCAACTGTCGGCGTCAGCTTCGACGTCGGCGTCCTCCTCGTCCGCCTCCTCGGCGGGTGCGGCGCCGAAGACGGCGAGGCAGCCGGCGCCCGGGTAGGCGGGCGGCGGCAGCAGCGGCCCCTGGTGAGCGTGGAATGTCTGTCGCCGCCGCTGGTTCTTGCGGTGGCTGCGCCGCCGCCCCTCGGCCGCCGAGGCCTCGCGCCGGTCGCCGGGCGCGGAGCCGCGCGAGTCTGCGCAGGGGGACCAACCCTCCTGCTCTCTCGTCCAGCCTCACACCTCGTCATTCGCTTTCTCTTTAACAACGGGCTGTGCATATATTCAGCGTGTTGCGTGGTGTTCGAGACGCAATTTTTAAAATATAAGTCAATTATTTTTGTTGCACTTGAAAAAAAAAAATGAAAGGGGTCGTCCATTAATCACGTGATGTTTTTTTAACAAATTTTTAACCCCTCTACCCTCTAGTGATTTGTGGTGAGGTTTCAGACTTACCCCCCCCCCCCAATAAATCACGTGTATTTTTTTATACCAAAAATTTTAAAAAATTTTAGAATATTATCTTTAAATATAGGTATAATCTAATTTAATTCTGGAAAATTAAGCACAGTGATAATAATGTCCAGACACACATTAAGGTTGTAGGTTTATTCTCACTGGCATAACAATAATAAAGGAAAGGCTTATATGTGATTTACGCATGTATTCGGCACCAAAATCACAGTCTGACTGGCAAGCCGACAAGCCGAGCCGGGTGGTTCATGTTGCGGCGGGCGGGGATATTGTTGCCTGGCTACGGCGAGTCAAGGTCACGTTTCGCTTTTCGGTTTAGTAGAAATCGCGCGAAAAAATTAATACATGTGATATCTCTCTACACCCCCTTCCCCCCCTTGTGATCTTTCGTGTTTTTTACCGACACCCCCCCCCCTTTCGAGGCTCATGTGATTAATGGACAATCCCAAAGAAAGGAGAATTTGGGAAATTTCTTCAAGATCATCATTTAATAATATTCAATTTTTACTTCTAAGGAAGTCTTAGTTTCAACAATTTTAGCCATAATATTTTTGATAGCTTTTGCTATTACTAATTTTGGTTCTGTTTTGACCAAAGAACGTAATTAATGGAATGGCTTGTTATTAATAGTGACCGAATGTTGAAAATAGTTTCTCTTGTGAAATAATAATTCGTGATTTTAATTCATAATTTTTCTTTCTAAATGTTTACAACTATAATATATAATACTGTCAAAAGTAACGACTTAATGCTCTAAGAAAAATCAATATAAAAACAAACAAAAAAAAGATAACTAACCATGAATATTGATGGCATACAAAATCAGAATTTTAATGTTAACATGCCGTGCAGTATCAATATGGCAACATTGGTTGCCATTAGATCTGTACTGCAATCTAAGAGTGAGGCGGACTCTTAGTGCCGGCCAAACGTCTTGTGATCTGCATTAGAAACGCGTTTGCTTGGAAAGGATCGGTAGTACCCAACAGTATACGAAGCCCTATGGAACCAAACAGTACTGAATTGACACGGCCCGTTTGCACACCAACTATTCTAAAAACATGAATAATCGAAATGATGCTTATGTGTGTATACGTTCGTATCGCTCGCTAAGCACTAACCGGGAAACATATTTATAACGGGTATAACACCTAGAAAATATACCAAACTCAAGAAGAATTTTTCAGCCTCCTTGGCCACCAATTAGCTACTGATACGTGTTCTCCTTCCCTACTTCCCTTTACAACCACTTACCTATAACACGCCTCGCTATAACACTGACAGAATACAAAACGATAAAACGCACTGCAGTTGAGAACCGTTAGAAATTACAGAAAATTTACGGACGTTTCAAAGAAGAATGTGCCTCAAATAAACGCATGGTTCTTCGTAGTCCCAGGTAAGTGCATCATCGTAGTAACTACGCTAGCTTCTGTCTACCGAGAGCTTTTTTTTCGCTGTTCGGATTTAAACATGTAAAACAAGGACGTGGAATGAAGAAGATCGTTTTTGTGTTGTAGACTTAACAAATTTATTAGGGTTTTGTTAACTCTTCAACAAGATTTTTGTTAGTTCACGTTAAAAGTAAGCAAACTCAAAACCCGTAATTATAATATCATTTACGAAAATAAACGAGTAACCTGGATAATATGTTAATTATGTTCGTAAATTTTGAGTGAAAATTTTAATTTCTGAATAAAACATTCTTTGAATAATAAATTTACCATATCTAAGTCAACACGTTGGCGAAAAATATAAAAAATATTCCTTTCAACAAGCATGGATGGTTTTTACAACTTACAGATTGGTTCCTTTAGCTTTTCACATGTAAAAAAGTTTTTTTCTCGTTTCTTAATAAACAAACATAAGAATTGTTTTTAATAGAAGGGTAGTTATGTCACCATCAAATCAACTTAAACTACAACGTCCAACAGTTTGAGAACTACGGCTGCATTACCTCCGTCAGCCAGCGAGTTCTCTTTGTCTTCAGGAGAGGAAAACGTGAAGTTCGCCGGGAGCGAGAGAACTTTGGTCAGAGGCTTCTTGAAGTGTTCGTTCTCGGCCTCCATGGACATCTCTAGGGCTTGCTGCAGGTTGAGGTCTTCCTCTTCTTCCAGCAGGAGCTCTTCCTGTTCGGCCGCTAGCTCGCGCTCCAGCTCCACGTCCATGTCCATTTCATCCTCCATCTGGAACAACACCGCACATTCCACAGTCAGCCATCTGCAACACCACCGCTCATTACACAGTCAGCCATCTGCAACAACACCTCACATTCCACAGTCAGCAATCTGCATAACCACACATTCCACAGTCAGCCATCTGGAACAACACCTCACATTCCACAGTCAGCCATCTGCAACAACACCGCTCATTCCACAGTCAGCCATCTGCAACACCACCACACATTCCACAGTCAGCAATCTGCATAACCACACATTCCACAGTCAGCCATCTGCAACAACACCGCTCATTCCACAGTCAGCCATCTGCAACACCACCACACATTCCACAGTCGGCAATCTGCATAACCACACATTCCACAGTCAGCCATCTGGAACAACACCTCACATTCCACAGTCAGCCATCTGCAACAACACCGCTGATTCCTCAGTCAGCCATCTGAAACAACACCACACATTCCACATCCAGCTCCGTCCGTACGAATTTGTTTCGAAAATACGTCTTTATCTTGTAAATAAACTTATGGTTATTTTGCTTACAAAATATTTCAAACCATTCAAGTAAATTGGTAGAAAGATTAATATTAGGCCAGGTCATCACTGTTTTATTATTTTTTTAAAATAATTTCTCTGGCAAATAACCTGACTTAATACTCAAGAATGTTCACAATCTATTAGATATTTAAAAATAACGCTATTAGTTTACTGTAAAACGTCATTAATGTAATTCACTGTAAGGTAGTGAAAAGGAAATCTAAGTCTTACCACGGTATACGACACTCAAAGCAGCATCTTTCAGACAAAGTATAGTATGCTATTTATGTGTATAAATCCTTAAATTATCTTCGACAGGTAGTTTTACTGATATTAAGAACAAATAAACTCTTAACCGAAAATAAATAGAAAGAGTACATGGTTTATGTCTAATAAAATAGTTCAAATATTTCTCCATAAAAGTAAAATGATTAATATTGGTATTAAAAGCGGGAAATATTGATATAAGTACCATGGAAAGATCGATTACAAATATAATGGCAACAGTCCCAAAAAAAAAATGAACCTGTATTATAAAAATGACACAATTTGTCAAAATATTGGTACAAGTACCAAGATAATTGTAGGGCCTGTGATTTTTCTTGAAAATATATCCAGACTAGCTGTGTACTAAACAACTGTAGCGCCGTCTGTGTTTCTTAAAGGGGCCTGCTTAGACAGGGGTGTATTTATATTTGAATAAAACACCAATTAAAATAAAATTTTACACAAATAAATAACCGCATCCACGTGTTCTACAAAGTTCAATGTCTTCCTTGCAGCATCGGCAGCTGGATGCCGGAGAGGAATGTCGGGCAAAAGCCCAGGCGCGGGACCCCCCACCTGCTTGTGCGACTCCTCCAGGTGCTTCATGAGCACGGCTACCACCACGTTGACCAGCACGAACTGCGCCATCAGCACGAAGATGACGAAGAAGATGGGCGCGATGACGGTGGACACGCAGCAGTTGCGCACGCAGTCCACGCCGTCGTCGCAGTCGTCGCGCAGCGTGTCCTTCATGATGCCGTTCCAGTTGTCGCCCGTCGCCACGCGGAACAGCGTCAGGAAGGCCATGCCGAAGTTGCTGAAGTGCGCGTGCTCGCCCAGGCCCTGGCAGGGGTACTTCTCGCTGCACTCTGCGCACCAACACCGCCACCACCGTCCAAATATAGTACCAATTACAGACATAACAACACTTTAAAACATCACCTTATCAACAAAACCATTACAGATGGAGAAAACAAATGGGTGCGTGCACTTAGGTACGCGCGTGAGAAGTCATAGATAGAGACCCGGAAAATTCGCGGGTTCGTTTCGTGTTATGCTAAAATTCAAATAATTATACCTTAGTGCTGCTTCTGTCATTGGTTCACTGTTAATCTGGTGGACTGAGGGCCAATTAGAGACACCTCACTCGTAGAAGTGTCGAATCACAGGCCCACCCAGTCGAGACGACTCATAAGTCAGCAGCTAATGTACAGTTGGCATTTGCCCGAGTGCGTAGAGGATATTGGAGTCTATCCTGGAGGTCATTGAACCCGCGAATTTTCCGGGTCTCTAGTTATAGACTACTTCTTTGGCATCATTAAAAAATAGTTTTTAATTGCATGTAAATAATTCTCCATGGTAGCGTTAAACGTTTAACGCAATCTTGTTGGAAGTCGCATTAGAAGTATAACTTCAAAAATATTACCCTATTAAATTACATGTGTATGAAATCAAACTAAAAAAACAAAAACAACAAGTAAATGAAATAATGAATATTATAAATTAAAATAGAACAATAAAATAGAACAACAAGTTCGTATTTCAGCTAATTTCACGACGCTCACACTGTTTACTTCACTGCATAGCAAGAATACCACGCGCATGTGCTTGGAATATTGGACGCTACTCGTTGCTAACGCTCGCGCTGGCCTGTAACATGTATACTACGCGCATGCGTTCGAGTGCCACGCATTCACTCTCGCTCTGTCTCTTTCTATTCCCCCTCCCAAGGAGCGTTGAACATTTAACGCAACAGTGCTCTCATACCCCCTCCATGGTAGCGTTAAACGTTTAACGCAACCTTGTTGGAAGTCGCATTAGAAGTATAACTTCAAAAAATTCAAACACCCAGGGTCTCCAGTCAAACACACGCTCTTCAGACATACGCCATTGCAAGTTTGCAGTGTTTGTCATCATGAAAAAAAAATCTCCAAGAATGCGATTATTCCAGCGCTCGCCATTGATGTGTAACATATAACCTCAGTAACGAGAAATTTCAAGTGTTCTCAGTATAAAATACGGAATCCGGACACGAAATTTAAGGTAGAATTCTTTAAAATAATGCCGAACGTAATATATACAGGGCCGGTGCAAGGTAAATTGGCGCCCCAGGTGAAAAACCTTAATTCCCCCCCCCCCCTCCTACGGACACCCCAAAAAAATTTTCATTGCCTCAAAATACATCACGTAAGCCTAAGATTTTGTCAACAATCAAATGTAAGCAGGCTCGTGTTTTTTTACTTTTTTACTTAATAAAAATCATAAACAGGTCACCGTAGACTTTAAATAATTATTTATATCAATATAAACATTCCAAACTGTTACAAAAATCCATTTTCATCTAGTTTCAATAATCGTTAAATATATTTTATCAGCTGTTATGTGTCGTGCTGCGCCGCCCCCAGCTACTTGGCGCCCTAGGCGGTTGCCTAGTTCGCCTATATGGACGCGCCGGCCCTGAATATATGTATATACACTCAAATTGTGTTTTAAACAAAATTTCTAACGCTAATCTCACATAGTTTCCACACCTGCCACTAATATTCGTTGCCGGCGCAGCTATGTCGACTATCGAATTATTCGACTTGTAAAACAAAATTTGAAACAGTATGATGAAACGGCTGCGGCAAAAGCGAAAATGACTTCACCAAACCCCGGCTTTGCACATGATTTTCGGCAGAATTTTATTAAAAAATACTGGCCATCTTGTTAAATTTCCCTACCAGTAAATACTATGCTAAAGTTTATTCCTTGGCTTTGTGAAATTTTGGTTCGCGCCATACGCCACAGATGGCAGCACCGTGGTCAAACGTTTCCGTTTCATGTGACTTCCGTTCCATTCACGAAGTTACATACTCCTACCGTATTCCGTATGCCAAGAGCTAAAATGTTACACATCAAAATCATGAACATAGACCCACGGAGAACAAGCCTCAATCAGCGAGTGTGAAACTTTAAACATCAAACTGTGCAGAATATTCTTTGAAGAAATTGAGACATTAAAAAATAACAGCACAGATGAACACAGTGAGTTAACAGCGACGAAATAGTTTCAACAAAAACAGTTAATGCATGTAGACAACAACCTTGGATAACACAGCGAACAGACTAATCAATAGATGATACTAAACGTGTATTGTGAACAAAACGACGACAGATCCGACGAACACTGTAGGCTTCCTAAGATAAAATAGTTGCGACGTTTCGGGAACTATCTGTTTCCTAAACTAACTTGTTCTCTTTGGTTTTGTATCCATTTTTTATTTGGTATTCTTAAAGAAGCATCAACAAGTAGAGACCGGAAAAATTCGCGAATTCATTTCGCGATAGGCTGAAACACAAATCGTTTTACCTCAGTGCTGCCTCTGCTATTGGTTCACAACTCACCTGGATGACTCTGGGCCAATGAGAAACACCCAACCAAAGTTTTTTGAATCACACGCTGCTATGCTGGAACGTCTCACAAGACAGCAGCCAATGAGTGGGTGGCATTTGACCGAGTGTACGTAGAACTATGGAGTTCATCCTACAGGTCATTGAACCCGCAAATTTTTCCGGTCCCTATCAACAAGGCAGCAACCATTGCCATGGAGGTAATCGGGAAAACGTAAAATCGTTAAAAAAAATTCTAGTTAAAATAAATAAATATAATTTCTAAAACCTTTTTTCAATTTTCAATCCCTTGGAGAATCGACATAACAATTTTCACGGCTCTAAACCTCACAAGCTCTAAGTTACGCTACTTTCTATATTGAAGGCCCGTTCTACAATGCCACGGAAACGGAAAGTTTCTACAACAGCACGCAGACGGAGACGGACCCGTACGGATTAGATTCCGTTTACATTTCTCCGGGCGACCAATAGAAGCCTAGTGTTTTGCTGAGATGGTAGCCATGTTTGTTCATGTTGTTAAATACGTTAAAAATTGTTTCAAATACAATAATATCTAGTGTTATAGTACTAATTTGCTGTTCATTTTTATTATTTATGTAAATTCTGGCCTTTCTATAAACTCAAAGCATAGAATATTTATTTTTAAATTAAAAAAAAATAGTATTTCGTTAGTTTGAAATGCCATCTCACTGATTGCCATTTGTTACGTTTCCGTGGGTTGTGCAAGTAGCGGACGCGAGATCCGCGCCACTGCGGAACGGGCCATAGTTGGGGGCATGCAGATTTCGCGAAAAGATCTGAACACTCATTAGACTGCAACAAGGTATACCCGCAAATGTGGTTTCTTCCTTGTGATTGGCGGCCGTCTGTGAGAGAAGTCGTTGCCTTATTTGACCGAGCCACTCAGGACGCGTTTACTTCCGCACTGAATCACTGCGATTGGTGTTGTTACAATCTACATGTACCTGGAAGAAACTCACCCAATCACGAAACACAGACGATGCTTCAGTTTTTTGACTTTCATCTAGTCCCGAAATCTTTTCGCGAAATCAGCATCCCCCTAGCCATGGTGATGCGAGGCATCGCTCACCCAGCCGGCCGAACAACTCCACTCCCAAGGCGGCGAAGATGAAGAACAGGAGGAAGAACAGGAGGCCGAGGTTGCCGACTTGCGGCAGCGCCTGCATCACCGTGTCGAGCAGCGCCCGGATCCCTTTCGCCATCTTCAGCAGCTTCAGGACTGCGGAGCGAGAACCACGCCGTCGCCACTCATCGTTCCTCGGGCCGAGTCGGTTAATGGGGTGCCTTCCATTCCAGGTCATGATTTTATATTTATATTAATCACTGATCAACTTTTAGACTTTTACAATTGTTTAACTTTCACGAAATTAAAAATATATACACCGCATACTTATTGCATAATTAGCTGCCAAAAATACATTTTTAATTTTATTTTTTGGGTTGTACAAATAAGGAGAATTTAATTTATTGCAAAACTGAAACTTTTTAGGTTAAACTGCAATGCCACTGGCTACTTCATGACATGGTTTGCATTTCTATCACAAAAATTAATTTCATGTTTCTTCGCTGTCAAAATCGTAACAAATTTGAGAATTTTGAAATGCCAGGTAGAATTAATTAATATTTTTTTGAAAGAAATTCAAACAATTTCTTGAAGTAGCCAGTGGCATTGCAGATAAACCTAAAAAGTTTCAGTTCTGCAATAAATTGAATTCTCCTTATTTGTACAACCCAAAAATGTTAAAAATGTAACTTTGGCAGCTAATTATGCAAAATGTATGCGCTGTATATATTTTTAATTTCGTGAAAGTTAAACAATTGAAAAAGTCTACAAGTTTATCTGTAATTACTGTAATTATAAAATCTTCACCTGAAATGGGAGGCACCCCTTTAAAACGCTTCTTTGAATAGTACCAAGCAAAATGTGCGGCCATGCTTCCAGTGACGTCCGATGGCAAACATAGCTGTTCCTTTTCACTAATGTAATCTGAAGCTGACTTAACTGTTTGGTTGCTACATACATACAATATTGCGTTTAATCAATATATGAGAATATATATAAACATTGACTTTATTTGATTGACGACTTTTAATTTACAGATAATCAATGACAAATAAGTAGACTATTATCTTTAGGTAATGATTTGACTTAACGAAATTTAAAATGGAGTATAACCAAAATTTAAATTCATCTTTTTATATATGCTTTCTTTAATGAGAAGAATATTCTTAATAGAAGTATTAAAATCCTCTCTCTTTTTAATTAAATGATTTTTAAAATAAACACAAACTTGAAAAAAAACTGCAGGCATTACATATTAAAAATATTAAGTAAAACCTGTTAGCAGTTGCTAATGTAATAAACAACAATTAAATAATAATTTTTGAGCATAAAATAGTTTTTCACACATATATTGGCCCATCATAACCATATAAAAATGCTGCTGAGGTAATATTATTTTAAAAATACATTTTCATAAAGCTTGCTGAAGTAAGTACTTTACGAGTAATTACATTAGCAATTACTAAATTTATTTCATTTAAATGATATTTAAATGTAGGTGGTTTGAAAATTTTATGTCTAACGTTATTGCACACGAGCATTTTTATAACTCACCTCTGGCTATCCTTAGCACCCTCATTACTCTAATAATAGTTGGATTGATGGGAATGATTTTCGACTCCAGTTCTTCCAGAACAATACCAACAATTGACAGAATAACAATCATCACATCAAGTTGGTTCCATCTGCAAAAAAAAATTGCAGATTTATTTTCTTTAGAACAAATGCAGAGATTGAAAGTTGGTTTAAAAACAATAACATTTCTTACAGGAAAAAAACAAACACTATAAACTAAGCTTTACTAAAAAAATCCACTCATTGAAAAATAAATTCGTACTTTAAAAGGAAAACCCTTCACGTGTAAAACTGCATGGCAAAGCTTTGTACCAAATTAAAGTTTAAAAGCACTGCCTTGCAGCTTTACACGCTGTTAACCGAGTTTCCAAGTATTTTCCCTGCAAAGGTACATTTTCTTTTCCAGTACTGCAATGAAATAGACGTGCTTAAAAAATCTTTAATTAGAAAATGAAAAAAAAAAGTTTTTGAAGTAAATAAATTTTAATTATATTTAAGAAATAAACCATTTTTACACAATGTTTTCGAAACGAGGTGAATTTAGGAAAATAATATCCGATTTTATACATTTCATCGTGTAATATTAATGTTATTAGTTAGATATTACAATATTAGGAGCCATCATAGTATTTTTTTAATAAACAAGAATGAAGTTATTTTGAGTTTGTAGGAATGGAAGCATATATGTAACATTTGAAAGATTTAAAATGTGTTGGAAACATCCTTACCTGTCTTTGAAATAAAGCTTGAATCCGAGGGAGACGAGCTTCATGATGGCTTCCAGGATGAAGACCGCAGTGAAGAAGTAGTTGAAGATCTTGAGGATGTACGACAGCGCCTGTGAAACATCTTGGCGTGAACACGTGACACATGTTGTTGTTGCAACATTATTATTCTGCTAGGGCCCTTCATAACATGCCGATATATTTATTTTTTGTCACTTACTGACAATTAAGACATTCCCTGTGTTTTATTCCGAAAGCTATCATGCATTCTTTATTGGTTGATGAATTTTCTCCCCAGATAAATTACTTAACGTTATTTACGAACTCTGAAAGGTCGTGCAAGTTATTATAATAAGGTATAATTCCGTGACTGTTTACCGAACTTGGATAAATTTTAGAAAAAAAAAATTATCAAAATATTTCGGTACTGGGTTAGGAGACATGGTTTTCGCAGCGACGTCTTCAATGGACAAAGCTCCGTCCCTTAAGCCCTTGCATTCCCGTGGGCGGAGTCAGCTGCTATGTTACACGGCGTCCCAGTTTGTCAGTGCGAGTTTTGCGACTAAATATCAGTTGGTCGCGCGATAGGACCGCCCGAAAACTTGAATTAAAGGATATCGGAAGTGAAGTTTATGGCCAGTAGAACTACTATAAGTAAAAGAAGGAAACATTCCCCCGAAAGGAAAATATGCGGTACCGCGGCGCGCGGACTATTAGTAGACCCAGGTCAAATAATTTATAAATTATTGCATAGGACTATTTAATAAGTATTTGTGTAAACATTTTTTGAGTATTTTCTATGTGTAGCCTAGCTATTTAAATTGCTTGAGTATGATAACCAGGCTCAATTGTACTGAGACATTTGCGGTTATTGAAAGTGCTGTACATATATAGAAACTGTAATGTTTCAGCAAATATTTTGTTCTTAATGAATGCGGGCTGATCCATTCCATGCTACAGGAACTATGTTCAAACTCAAAGTTAATTTTGAAATAAATAAAGTGTTGAACGTATTTTTTAGTTCAGTAATTTTCTTTAGTAGGGTGAATGCATTTGGTTCTTATCTTAAATTTTTGTGTATTCGATAGTTTTGCTCTGCTTTTCGGGGCACCAGCTTTAAGAAACAGCGAGAAAAAATCACACTCAAAAATGAGATAAAAATATAAAAAAATTTAATTGTAATTTTTAAAAAAATATTTTGGAGGCCGTTCCCGGACGGGTGTAGGACTTGTGTTGGCTTATCCTGGATTGGGTAATCCACCATTTAGAAGGCGGGTAACGGATTCATGGGAAATATTCAAACGGTTCGTAAATTATTTTACCACAGCCACATGCGAGTATGTTGAAAATGACCAACATGGTTTTCTTTTTTGCAGTGTTTCACTGACATGCGCGCACAGTACGTCGCCGCGGAGCTACGCGGAGCTGCTGACCTTGGGCATCATGTAGAACTCCATGGCCATGGTGATGACGTTGAGCAGGATGACGGCGGCGATGGCGAGGTCGAAGTACTTGGACGTGACCACGTTGTGCACCATGAGCCGCGAGTGAGAGTAGCTGGTGTAGTAGGGCGGCTCGTGCATCTCTGGAAAAGTGCATCGCGCGCTGACATGCAAGCAGGCGCGCGCTCCAACGAGTGGAAGTTGTTTCAGTCAACAACTTGCTAGCTTGATCTTTACGCAAGGGGAAATTACGTGCGGAAACGTAAATAAACTTAACAATTTTACCCTCCAGATAATAATGTTCTCAGGCTTTCACGGCCATTGTCTGAAGTAGCGTGGCTTCTGGGTTATAGCCGCGTCCTTGGCGAATAATTCGCCGACGTTTCGGTCGACATTGCAGTCGCCATCATCAGAGAGCAGTTACCTACTCCATATATGTACTCAGTAGGTTAACTGCTCCCTGATGATGGCGACTGCAATGTCGACCGAAACGTTGGTGAATTTATTCGCCGAGGTCGCGGCTACAACCCAGAAGCTAAGCTAATAGCCCTCTCGGTACAAACAATTGAATCAAGTGCACGTAGGCCTAAATGGTTTAAATTAAAACTATACTAAGGGTATGTGTATATCGAAGCACGTGAAAATAGAATCATAACAAAAATCTACTTGGCAAAAATTAAAATGGTGGCATTGTAAAGTAAAAATATTGTATGAAGACAACAGTTATACAACATAAATAACCCAAAACCACCAAGATGAACCGTTAACATTTTATCTTTGAGGGAAAAATAATTTGCGTTCGGATAATTTTTTGTTGTTAAAATAAACAATTTTTGGTTTTATATACATTCACCTAATATGTACTTTTAGTCAAACGATCACATAACTGGCCCTCACGAACGTACATAAAGTCTTAGCAGTTACGATTAATGATATTTACAACCCTTTATAAGATTAAGTTTTCCTCAATGATTATTTATGTTACATACATAAATATTTTTGAGACGGTATTATAAATTAACAATAATTTTAAAAATAATGTTTGGGAGTGTGTTGCGTTGCGTACAGAATACTATTATAAATTACCGTTGGAAGTGCTATTGTATGTAATTAAATTCGTCTTTACCCGGGAAGGTGGGGGGGGGGGGGGGGGGGGAGAAACCACTATTTCTGCTGTATAAGTATAGAATTGTCTCATATGAAAGTTGTGTATAATTTTAGATTCAATTCAATTGTAATAATAGTTTTAATTGAACTTAAATTTTATTTACTACCAAGAGTATGAACAAAATTTCCAGATAAGGAATAATGTAACTCTGTGCTTGCAAAATATGTATAATATATTCTCATTATATTTTTATTCCTTATAGTACATAGTATCGTGTTGAGAATATTCTTGAAATTCGTATGGTAATTATTAAAATATCCAGTTACAATAAATAATGTTGTATTCAAAAACCAATTCGTTTATATGAAGGCAAAATTTTCCGTACACCAATTGTTCAGAATTTTGTTCAGGTAAACTGCTCATATTGTTAATTGCGTGCTATACTTATTCTTTAAAACTGTTTCCTTTTGTTGGTGAAAATTATATATATATATGTACATAATTTCGATGGTGGGGATGATACATACTCCCAAACACCCCCCCCCCCCCCTTTCCTCATAAGTACGCTCGTGAAAGTGACGGGACACGGACTATACTGAAGAGTGTAAAGGCGCTAAGGCCGGGTTTACAAACAGTACGCAAGAAACACAGCGACGAAAAAACTCAACATAAATCCAACGCAAAAAAAGTCATTTATAAATCTCGAATGTCGCAGGATGTCACCACCCCTCAACTTGAAATTATAAAACCGTAAAAACTATTTTTTTTTCAGGGCCACTATTGTTGATTCATGTTTATCACGAAAACATATTAAATTATCATAATTTGATTTATATGTGTAAACTATTTTGTTTCTATGTGTTAAAATCTAACATATGTAAAAATGTTATGTAGGCCTATATAAGAAAAAAAAACATCGCAGATTTCAGTGTTCATTAAATCTGCTTCTTTAAAAATTTAAAATATGACAGACGTTCGCGTTGTGATTTCGCGTATTGCGTAATTTTTCAAAAGGGAATTTTCAAAATATTATTTACTGAACTTTTTTAGCGTCTTGCGTCTCTTGCGCAGTTTATAAACCCGGCTTTAGGAAACGGTCATATTAAAGACAAGTGACCAAAACCGTAGGTACCCAGAATTCATATCGGGAGGTTGGGGGATATAATTCCTTTTCCCGCTGTTGGCAATCAAATTTTTTTGTCCATGATACTTTTTATGAGGAGTCTTGGGGGAATATGTAGGATCTGCATCAAAACGAATTTATATAAAAAATAATAATTTCAGGATTTCATTCATTCGTGTGTAAAAATAAATTTGCTCTTTAATACGTATAACACAGATCTTACACACTTAAAACTAAAAAAAGTATAAATTATAAAAAAAAATATTGTTTCCTCAAAACTATTTAAAAGGATATATATACACTTGTTTTGATGCAAATCCTTCATATTATAACTCCGGTACGCAGCAGCAAGTGACGTGACATGGACTATACTAAAAAGTGTTTGGGTCCCATTAGACGATCAATAACATTGACGCTGTATCGTCACTGTATTGTATTGAAACCTCGCTTCAATCCGATCCGAAATTTGGGCCTTGACCTTGGCAGCGTTGAAGGAGGGGAATAAACAAAATAGAAGTGAACGCTGGCCAAAAGTCAAGGCAAAAGTCGAGAAGACGTTTCACGCACGGATATTACTAAGGCGAAACATGGACAGTAACATTGATCGTCTAGATCTAGAGCAACTGTTACCAATTTTTTATTTTTTTTTTTTCGGCCAGAGAATATCATGATCAACTTTTCTTTTGGCGGAATCCCAACTCCTTCAAAAAAAAAAAAATGGTTGTCTGTAAAATCGGTTTACGGACGATATTTTAACGTGACAACGTCATAACAAAACATTGATGAATTGATTGCATACTTTTATGAATAAAACTGAACCATTTTTATTGAATTATCACTATTTTGTATTGATACAAAGAAGGAGTGAAATGAAATCTACAATTTAATTGATATATTTACTTTTATTTGCACTTATTAATTCAAATATGTTTATTACTTTAACGAAGGGATTATTTTAACTATAACTTTTATACACGTTTGCTATTTAACTTCTTCCAATACGTGTTATTATGTTAAGGATAGGACGATGATAGGAAAAGTAGGAAACGAATGGGAGTGTTTCAAGTTTAAATGTGCCTCGAGAAAGTCAACTCGATGGTTGTTCCAATCGAGCGGGAGAGAGATAGATGCGGCGCAAGCGTACAATGAGCGTGACGGGACATCGCGTAACGGGACAATGTGCGTAACGTGACACTTCTTTTCGTGCGTGCAGCCAGCGTTCATCGATTTATTAGACGTTGTCACGTCAAAAAGTGGTTTGACCCACGTACCCCTCGGGTTGGGAAACCGCTGGCCCTAGAGGCAGGGTCTCCACAGTTAGTACTTTCGTACTAGATCTAGTACTTTTATAACATTTTTAGTGGTTTAGTACAGATCAAGTACATGTTTCTTTAATATAATAATATTATTGTAACTCCAATATGTTTTATTATTAAGCGTAATCATTTAAAAAAAAAACTCTGGAATGCATGTGTGTGTGGTGCGATATTTAAGTTCGAGCATTGCAATGTCATAATAACTTCCTAAATTGTTAAAAACCATAACAAATTATAATTTAGTACTTTTTTTTTCTAATCTAGTACTTTTTTTCTCGCCTAAGTTGGTACGAAATATTTTTTTCCTTGTGGACACACTGCCTAGAGGTAGTTTTGTGGGGCGCGGAGGGGGGGGGGGGGTAAGGGGTGTTTGGGGGCGCACGCACTGCGTCGCTTCTTCTCCATCTGCTGTGCGCGCTTGGCCGCGCGACGCACGCGCTCCTCCTTCTCCTGTTCTTCGCGGCAGCGGTGGAAGTTCTCCACCACCACGCCCACGAACATGTTCAGCACGAAGAACCCCACCAGCAGGATGAAAGCGATGAAGTAGAGCAGCCGCCACTCGGAGTAGTTCTCCACCGGCTGCCGGCACACCGACCATCCCGCTCAGGGGCGCAACAAACAGGGAGGGGGCTGGTTCCCAGCGCCAAGCTAGAAACTGGTTACAACACATTCTAGCGGACGTTTCACAACTATCGATACAATTGTTACGACAAAATCTCGAGATAGCAGCACCATCGCTCAAAAAAAAGCCTTTCTAATTTTCTCAAGTACTTTTTAAGTTTAGATTATGTTCATTAACGTATACAATATGTATTCAAGGATAGTTTTGCTATTTTATAGTTTCATTTTGTACACCAATACGCTTTGTACGTCCAACAACGATATAAATAATTACTCTAAACGAGTTAATAGCGCCAGACGGGGGTCTGCCATCTGGAAGAAATCAACGAAAAGTGAGCGCTGCGCTTTGTAGTATATAATAGACGAGTTTGGCTCCATGTCATTCTTATGGGACTTCGGCTTGATGGCTTGATGGCTTGTTGGCTTGCCAATTGTGAAGATTAGACTATGTTCGGGCGTGTGCACCTCTTGATGCTTATGATCGAACCTCGATATCCATCTTGGACGACGCCACATCCGCCATTTTCGAATCCGCTATTTTTAAATATGTAATTGTTTAGCTAGAAATTCGGGAAAAACTCTAATATTCATTAAAAAAAATCACTCAACAATTAATAATTGATTAAATCGATTTCCGTCCTTGGTTCAATGCTTCTCGATGCACAAATTAAGTTAATTTTAGGTAATATAACATTTATTTTATAAATCATGATCAAAATCCAAAAAACTGCTTAAATTCTGCATCTACCATACGCCATATTGTCAACTGTCTAGGCAGCCATTTGGAAATCCGTAATTTTTAAGCTAGATAATCGGAGAAAATTTTATAATAATTATAAATGAATTATTCATTAAAATAATATATTTTTAAAATAATTATGGATTCTATCGATTCCAGTTCGTGGTTAGATCCTTGACTGACGCGAAAATGTTTATTCTAGGTAAAAACTACTTATTTAATAAATAATTTCAACAGCTTAAACTCCTCATCGATCAGCCTCCAGTAAACTGACGATGTCATAATGGCCACTGACGATGTCATAATGGCCGCCATATTGGAAATTTGTATTCACAAACTTGGAGGTTCGAAAAAAATTCCAGAAGTCATTTAAAAAACAATTTATTGAAATAATTGATTTGATAGATTTTCGTCCACGTTTGTATACAAGCCAGTACTGAGTTAATTAAATTGACCAATTAATATATTAAACATACTTAGGTCTGGGATACAATAACTAAAAATACATTAATATTACATGAAACAGCAGGACAGAGGAATAAGGAGTTAGCGCATGCAAAGTAACAGAAACGCATGGAGCGAGGAACGTGTGTTCAAATAGCATAAACTAGATAATTTGTTCTGGTGTAATTTTGTTCTAAATACCTCAATTCCAACACGATAGCCACATAGTTTATATGAAAAAATAATAATTTCAAAGTTAATGCAAAAGCCTGGATGAAAGAGACTTGTCTGTTGCTGCGGCCAGCTAACTTCTGTTAGCTTGTGAAATTCTCCTTTATTCATCAACATAGTGTTCCAGCCATACGTGCGTTGGTTTCATCCGTGTGCACCCAATTATTTATGTCAATATTTTTTTATTATAACTGGTGAGACTTCTGTTGGTTTTCTCCGTGTGCTCCTGGTTATTTTTGGCGAGACATCTGTTGGTTTACTCCGTGTGCTGCTGATATTCTCCAAGTGCTTCTAGTTATTTCTAAGATAACAGATTCTGCGTTTATTTTTTTCGTAATGAGACAAACAATTTTATTCAGGTTTTTTTTATAATTAGTGAAATCCTATTACCAAATCAGCATTTACAATAATTTTTAATAAAATGGATTTCAAACAAAAGAGGTTCATTACTAAGCCAATTAAAATGCCTTAAAACTGCCGAGAAACACTATCATGCAAGACGAATATCCTTCTCCTTGATGTCTATCAAAGACCTCCTTCTCTTGCGATCGTGAGTGAGCACCCCGCATCCAAAATGAAAAATAATTTTTATTTATTTCCACGCAACATATGACGAAATCTGTTGTTGAAAAGCAGAACTACTTGGCCATGAGTCAAAAAGAAAAATTAACTCGCTAATGGATTACTCAAATTCGTATATATGTATCTTTTTATAATTAAAAATCTCAATATGCATCTGGTATTAGTCTCAGAAGCTAACATGGATCCTGGTTCGTTGCCTGCAGCTGTATCGGAAGGACTCAGGTGTAACTACTGCAGCAAAGAATTCGTCCTGAGAAAGAAAATCAGACAACACAAAAATAATTGCTGTGTTAAAAATCCACTACGCAAAATGCTAAGTTTTGTTCGGTGTAGCAAGTCGTTTACGCAAAGAGAGTTTCTTAAAAAGACACGGCAGAACTTGTAAAGTCAAGCCCACTTACAAAATAGAGGACAACGATGGAGCTACTAATCTAAAGAAGTATGATCTGCATGGCGTTAATAGCCTTGGCGGGCGATGCACTTATTGAGCCATTCAACAAAATTTCCCCCCACTATTGCTAGCATATATTGTGGAATTCCGATGATTACGTCAAAAATTGCCTCCATCATAGCTTCCAGGGTTCAAGGTCGAACTTTGTAAACGCAGATATGAGGTACACCCCTAGAAAAAAACTCACAGGTGTTTAAATCCGGGGTGCAAAGGGGCCACGGAAAATACCCTCGTAAGGAGATCAGACGGCCGGGAAATATTTCTTGCAAAATTTTGCAAGAACGACGGGCAGTATGGGCCGAGGGTAAGACAAAAGGTCCGAGCGCAAGGTTTTTCCCGGTGTGTCGTGGCCTTGATCGCCGAGGGAATGATTTCGGTAGAGGGGTCGAAGTACCAAGTCGCAGTTATTAAAGAGGCTACGTATTGATAACCAATCTGCGGAGAGGAATACGATTCCATACACAGATTCTTGGGCAAGGGAGTCCTCCATCGATGAAATAATTATATTAATTTATCCCAAATCAACCACGAATGAAGAAAAATTGCTGTTTCTCGAGAACCACTGGGCGGACGAGGCTGCTACTTCTGCCACAGATTCTCGGGGAAGAGGGACCTTGATCGCCGGGAAATAAAAAAATATCAGTCTCCCAGACACCTGGTACTTCCGTGTCATGTTCTCTGTCATAGTCTTTCATTTTGGGGCGTGAAAATTTCTCCAGCATCTCACAATAGCGTGCTAAAATCACAGCCACAGTTGAGCCTCCTCGCTAAAAAAAAAAAAAAAATAAGGCCCAATTATGCCTATCGAGGACACAGCGCACGAAACTTCACTTTCAGGCTGTGAAGTGGTCTTGGGTGCAGTTCACAAGGTTTTGCAGTTGAGCAGTAACGAAATTTTTTTTGTTTACTGTACAGCTGAGGTGAAAATACACTCAGTCGCTTGTCGACACAATAGCGCCAGGGGCTACAGCTGTTGGGTTTGCTTTGCAAGCATCTCTGCGTTTCACCCAGCCTTGTGGGTTCAATTTCTGTGAAATCATGATTTTGTTGGGGTGTAACTAGAGTTCTGTGTGTAACATTTGCCTTATCGTTCTGAACGATATTACAAAGGCAGCAGCGTGTTTTCGGTGCAGAAAGCGTTGGAGATTCTTCAATAAACGCCCTAAATGCCTCGATGTTTTAGGGAATTCTCTCACGTTTATGTCACCCGACTGGTTTTTTTAGTAAATGTAGATCCCGTTGTCCTTACATTACTGATCCATTTCCGAATGTTTTTTATGGTCAGGAACACTGTCGTTAGAATTAAAATTTAAAATTTGAACTGCCTGCGAAGAGCCTTCTGCATCGCCACTACTCTTTCCCCGTTTTCATAAAAGGTCTCCACAGCAAAGCCCCGTTGCTCAAATTGCTCTCCTGTCCAACCATGGTGACTGCTGATAACAGCAGTCATATTACCCCGACCTAACGGCACCTGTCCCAATCCTCTGCCTGCTTTGGAGCGCCTCCAGTAAATTATTGGAACTAAAGACTGCATTCTGCCTCATTTTTGTATAAAAAATTATCCTGAAAACACGCGTTCGCTTTTTTCACTATTTTAAATGTATACCGTTCAAAAACGAAGTATGGAAAAATAACTTCTCATTCGGAGGCGCGGAAAAGTACCATAATGGAAAACTACCATAATGGAAGTATTCCCCTTGGGCTTTTCGAAACAGGGGGGAAAATCACCATATTGGAAAACTACCATAAGTTAAAAGGACGAGGGGGAAAACTGCCACATTTTCGTATGCACTCCATGGAATGAGTACCACGGCTTTGTTAAGTGAACCAAATAAACTGCTGGTGTTGCCAGCGCTACCTAGCGACGTATTCTATACACTACTCTGAGAGAAAAGCCGTGGTACTCATTCCATGGAGTGTATACGAAAATATGGCAGTTTTCCCCCCTCGTCCTTTTAATTTATGGTAGTTTTCCGTTATGGTACTTTTCCCTCGCCCCACTCATTCTCCCTCAGAGTATTTTCTTGGATGTTCCACGTCTAGAGACAGAACTCTGTCGTGGTGCCTCCGGTGCCAGGGCAGGGTCGCGGGAACTATGGGAGGGGAGGGGAGTGGAGGGACTGACCTGCTGATCCACGCCGACGGCGTCCAGGCCGGTGTACATGATGTTGACCCAGCCGTCGCGCGACGACAGCACGAACAGCGACATGAGCGCCTTGCCCAGGTCGTCGAAGTTGTACTTGCGGTTGACCCAGGCGTTGCGCGGGTCCGCCTCGCAGTCGGTCTTGTTGCGCACGTGCTTGATGTCGGGGCCCTCGCAGTAGTAGAAGGCGCCCTTGAACAGCTACCAGGCCCGACACTCACCCCCCTGCGTGCCCCACGTGGCTGCTGACCACACGCTTGCGCGGCATTAGGCAGCTCCATTTCGCCATTTGAAATACAGGCTGTTCGTTAAAGAACGTCCCACTTCCAATGGCATCGCCGCTTTTATATTGGCCGTCTTTCTGGAACTGACTGGAGTGGTTGTGACGTGTCGCGTGATCAAGGGCCGACCCGACGCAAGAAGCATCCAGAATATCGGCGCTTATTCACTCCACCCCACGCGGTGGCCTCAGTGAGCCCGCGAAATTCCCAGGCCACCCAGGGATAGATAAAGGCGCCTAGGAAAGAGGGCGCGAGGGCAGGGGGATGGCTAGGCCAGGCCGCTCTAACCCCGAAGGTATGCGTGCTAGACGCCTGGGGCCGTGCAGGCCCGTGAACCTGGCACGCGTCACAACTTTGTCTCGCGCTTTATTAACATACTATAAAATTGACACACACTACGTGTGTGTAATTACTAATACATTAAACACTATATATATTATAATTTTAACACTTATATATTAAACATAATACATTAAACCTATATATTAAACATTTTAAGACACATTATAAAACTAAATATATGTTTTTACATATGTTTAGGATCAAACTACCGGAATCAGTGTGAATAGTGAATACTTTCTTGAAACAGACCTTAGCCTTGTTGATCTGAATTATTATATAATGTTAATAAAAAGTAAAAAATCTCCGAATCGAGATTTCAACCCCGTCCCTTAACGTTAAGAAGCGCGCATTTTGCCACTGACCTGTCGGGACAATTAAATGAAGATAGAAGACTATGTATTATCAACAATATGCCATTTTGTTAACGTATTTTAGAACCTTGAATTCCTTTTCAATATGACTATTTAACTTTACCAAATCTATTTTATGGTAATTTTAATATAAAAAAGTTTCATTTGGCTCACCAAAACTTCTGGTATGCACCCTAATCTTTATGAAATTAACTATACACACGTTTCGTGGGTACACCATCTTTGTCCAACATTTGCTTTTACAGGCTTCCGTTTTATTTATCGAAGTTACTCCTACCAAATGCCGTATAACGAGAGCTAAGATATTTGGAAATCAACATCACAATTGAAAGTATACTTATATTTTACTCTGGCTAGAATTCGTATGAAGTTAACCATTACCGGAATTTGATAACCTTGTCGTAGATAAACCTAAGGTAGTGACTTAAAATGGTTCGTCCGTGCCAGTAGACTTGGCTTTTTGGACCGCCATGAGAAACATATTCAATTGCAGAATAACAAGGGGTCCAGATTGTAAGGTGGAGTATAAACTGGTAAAGCACCATTATTTATAAGGTATCGGGGACATGTAAATGATTGTATGCTAGCAAGAGAGTTGGTTTATTATCACAGTTTTGTATTGCCAGATGAATTAATTATTCATTTATGTGATGTAACTATATAGGTAGTGTAATTAAGCAAAATAAAAATTAATTATAAGGGAGTTTTAGTAAAAATTTTACAATAAACATATTTTTTTTCTTGTAAAACAATTAAATACATGGAATGCTTATGTAAATATAATTGAATTTCTTTATGAGAGCACTAATCTTTAGACAATATTTCTAAGTAATATATTTATGTAATAAATAAAACTGTCTCTTATAACACTTAAAATCATTACCAACTTTGAACAGGGTAAACTTTTTTATGGAATATACTTTATGGAAACTTAATGCGCGTAACACGGAACGCCGAACAACTTCAGGTGAACAGGTTTAAGTAAACATGTTTACAAACGCGAAATTGTACGGTTTCATGGCAGTTGGTATAAACTACTTTCTACTTCAAAACCGATTGTCTGCTGTCATAGAATTAATGTGTTGTGAATCCTATTTATTTGAGCCAAGTGTACCTATGTTAGAGAATTACCATTTGCCTGTTCATCTTTTCTGTTGCAGTCGGTAAAATAATACACGAACATGTGCAAGGAACACTCTCATTCTTGCGTTTTCCGCTAAGGTCTGTTTACACTCTCAACACTCAACAGCTAATCAGAGGCTTATGCAAAAGAGATTCTGTTCCGAACTAATTTTCCAAACTTTATTGGTTAAATGAGAAATGGCATCGAACGAAACATATTCAGACTGTGTGTAATCGCACGCAAATGTTGAACATGTTTACCTGAAATAGTTCAGAGTCCCGACTAACCACGTCCTTAGAAGGTGATTAATCATGATGTTTAATCCTTCAGAACATCCAATGGAGTGTTACGTGTGTAACGCATTATATAAATTTTTGCGTAAGCGACTTAGTATTGCCGCCTGGAGGCAGGCTAGCCGTCTTTCTTGCCGCCTGATGGCAGGCTACCCTCCTGTCAATATCGCCTTATATAATCGCCGCGCGGGCCCGTCGCAATTTTCAGAAGTTGCCTGCCTGCGCCGACCCTGACGTCATTGCCACGTGACCAAGTTGAGTCTACAGTATGGGACATTCTAGAAAGAAATGTTCGTTACGAGGCTTGCTGGTATAAATAGGGGACCCCAGCAGGCGAACAAGAAGAAGCAGAGGCAGAGGAGGAGAGAGTGTGTGTCCACTGCCCGAGCACAAGCTACTGCCGAAGCTGCCTTCACACCGCACCGGCTGCCGCCAGACCGCTGCCACGGAACGTGAAGCTGCAAGACAGAGCGGCATCGAGGACTCAGCTGGACTTAGCCACTGTCGTCTGGTAAGACACCGATTTTTATATTGCAACGAGGACTTAGCCCATCTTCGCCGAGCACGAGTGCAGAACCTTGAACGAGTACGTCGGTAGCGAAGAAGTAACGAGTAAAAGCAAGCTACGTTTGCAAGGGACATGTGCAGTACGAACGACATGACTTCGGGAACTTGGCAGCAAGTAAACCAAGGAAACAATGATGGAGTTTGTAAGAGCAAATTAAGAGTATCGCAGTTTGTTACTGAAAGGCTCTGTTGGAAAATAAAAACCGTTTCATTCAAGAGACTTTTGATACGTAAGGCGGTTGTTTAAATACGGTTGGCAGGCATAAGGTGCAGGCTGCTAAATTATTTAAGTATACTCTTTACGTCACGACTGGCGTAGGAAGAGTGACGAGCGAATAGACTCGCTTTACAAAGAGCTGCGTTCGCTGCTGTACGGAACACGAGTGTCATGCACGAGGTAATTCACGTGAATTAGTTTGAGACGGTGCAGCTGCGAGTTCTACTCGCCATCCCCAAGATCGCCGAGCGAGTCGACAGCCGAGACACAGCAGGAGAGTCTAGGGGCGAGTGCCGGTGGTACCGCAGCGACGAGCGGGGTCAAGGCAGCGAGGACATCGCGGAGCGAGTACAGACAGCGAGTGCTCCACTCGCTGCGAGGGCTTATCTGCGCAGCACCAAACTGTGACGCCGTAATAGAAGGCGAGTAAATTTTTAATTTAAACTAACCATTGCGAGAGGGTATAAGCTAGGGGAGTTATTCCAAGGAAAATACACTTTTAAGCAATTCATCGTTTTCTCAGAAATCATGTTATAATATTTGGTGATCGCAATTTGGCAGACATTTGAACTATAATTAATTATCTCAAATTGCACGAAATAAATGGTTTATAATGAAGTAATTTTTAAAAAATTTTAAAATTTGTTCACGCTGTCACTAACTCGTTTGCTGTGTATATATTTATGACAGCCGATGTATTTAATAAAGTTCAGTCTTAAATAAAGTACAGTTGAACTGTAATACACTATTGTACAGCCTTAATTACGTTTACAGATAATAATGTCTGTACAAAACGTTATATTAAAAGAAAAGGTCTTTTAAATAATTTGAGTTAAATCATATATTAGTAGGCAAGTAATTCATATATATATTTTTTGTATTTACAGAAAGTCAGTCGTTTATTCGTACAACTGTTCTATAAGAACAAGTGTATGAACCTGAGAACAAGATCAGTGTTTTATGTT
This sequence comes from Bacillus rossius redtenbacheri, assembly GCF_032445375.1. Lineage (NCBI taxonomy): Eukaryota > Metazoa > Arthropoda > Insecta > Phasmatodea > Bacillidae > Bacillus > Bacillus rossius. Next base: position 39,904,277 of record NC_086333.1, on the reverse strand, counting down.
CGTCTTCAATTGTGTTTGAAAATAAAACTGTAATTACTGATATCACATCTCTCGCTCGTTATTAAAAAAAACTACCTTCTAGTGTAGCACTTCCCGGGGCACAGAACTATGAAGAAGAGGGGGAAGAAATTGTAGTTTCCAGGGGAGGTGACACTAGGTGAGGTGTTTGTCGGGCTCGAGGTCGGGCCAGCTGCGACACACCTGCACGCCGAGGATGCCGAAGATGATGAAGAAGGTGCAGCAGATGAGCACGATGTTGCCGATGGGCCGCAGCGAGCTCAGCAGCGTCTGCACGACGAGCTTGAGGCCAGGCGCGCGGTTGATCACCCGCAGCGGCCTCAGTGAGCGCAGCAGCCGGAACACCTGCGCACAATCCTCAGTCACGACACAGGCCTCGCGTCTCACCCTCATGCACAGCCGGAACACCTGCGCACACGCCTCAGTCACGACACAGGCCTCGCGTCTCACACTCATGCACAGCCGGAACACCTGCGCACACGCCTCAGTCACGACACAGGCCTCGCGTCTCACCCTCATGCACAGCCGGAACACCTGCGCACACGCCTCAGTCACGACACAAGCCTCGCGTCTCACCCTCATGCACAGCCGGAACACCTGCGCACACGCCTCAGTCACGACACAGGCCTCACGTCTCACACTCATGCACAGCCGGAACACCTGCGCACACGCCTCAGTCACGACACAAGCCTCGCGTCTCACCCTCATGCACAGCCGGAACACCTGCGCACACGCCTCAGTCACGACACAGGCCTCACGTCTCACACTCATGCACAGCCGGAACACCTGCGCACACGCCTCAGTCACGACACAGGCCTCGCGTCTCACCCTCATGCACAGCCGGAACACCTGCGCACACGCCTCAGTCACGACACAGGCCTCACGTCTCACACTCATGCACAGCCGGAACACCTGCGCACACGCCTCAGTCACGACACAAGCCTCGCGTCTCACCCTCATGCACAGCCGGAACACCTGCGCACACGCCTCAGTCACGACACAGGCCTCACGTCTCACACTCATGCACAGCCGGAACACCTGCGCACACGCCTCAGTCACGACACAAGCCTCGCGTCTCACCCTCATGCACAGCCGGAACACCTGCGCACACGCCTCAGTCACGACACAGTGCTCGCGTCTCACCCTCATGCACAGCCGGAACACCTGCGCACACGCCTCAGTCACGACACAGTGCTCGCGTCTCACCCTCATGCACAGCCGGAACACCTGCGCACACGCCTCAGTCACGACACAAGCCTCGCGTCTCACCCTCATGCACAGCCGGAACACCTGCGCACACGCCTCAGTCACGACACAGTGCTCGCGTCTCACCCTCATGCACAGCCGGAACACCTGCGCACACGCCTCAGTCACGACACAGGCCTCGCGTCTCACCCTCATGCACAGCCGGAACACCTGCGCACACGCCTCAGTCACGACACAGTGCTCGCGTCTCACCCTCATGCACAGCCGGAACACCTGCGCACACGCCTCAGTCACGACACAAGCCTCGCGTCTCACCCTCATGCACAGCCGGAACACCTGCGCACACGCCTCAGTCACGACACAGTGCTCGCGTCTCACCCTCATGCACAGCCGGAACACCTGCGCACACGCCTCAGTCACGACACAGGCCTCGCGTCTCACCCTCATGCACAGCCGGAACACCTGCGCACACGCCTCAGTCACGACACAGGCCTCGCGTCTCACCCTCATGCACAGCCGGAACACCTGCGCACACGCCTCAGTCACGACACAGTGCTCGCGTCTCACCCTCATGCACAGCCGGAACACCTGCGCACACGCCTCAGTCACGACACAGGCCTCACGTCTCACCCTCATGCACAGCCGGAACACCTGCGCACACGCCTCAGTCACGACACAAGCCTCGCGTCTCACCCTCATGCACAGTGCTGTTCTTGAGGTTCTCATTTCCTTATCTCATTTCCTTCTTAAATTAATTCCGTTGATGAATCACAAGCAAATTAGGTAAAAAAAAATAACTTGTCATTACCGACATAAACGGTTTAAAATATTCTGTAGTCAAATCATGAGAGAATTTTTAGTTATAAGGTACACGTGGACACAATTAAAATGTGTCTTACCCATCCTCAGTTTACCATTATACTATGTGTTTTGGTATTATATATTGCAAGAAGTTCCAAACAATTTATGCATAAGGGAAATTTAGTTTTGAGAGTTTTCTTTTTAATACAGGTTTTTATGTGGGCAGTGTTTGTCGTTGTGTTTATTTCCTTTTTTTTCATGCCTCATTTTGTATTTGTGAGCATTATTACTTTACTTGTATTTACCAGGAAAATGATTTGAAACTGATTTTGTATGAGAATCAACACAGGAAAGTGGATCAAATAAACCTTTTAAATGAGTACGTCACAGAACATTAAGACAAGTCGCCTCACATCATAGCCAGAAGGAAATGAATAGTTTGTTTATTGATTTAATAATTGATACTATTTAGAAATATTCATATTAATCTTTGGCGTGATTAGGCTTAGGTAATATAATTTCAAGTTTTAATTAGGGGCAATAGTCTGGTGTTGATGGACAGGCTCCAGCATGTAACCGCTGCAGTTGTCCAAAGTTGACTTCAACAAGGGTTCACAGCTAGATACTATGATAGTCTGAGTCAAAATTTCTAGTAATAGTCCTGTACTGCATCCCGCAGCAAGCTTTTAATATGAAACATGCAAGATGGCGAGGTCTAACCCCAAGGCGACGGGAACACTTGAGAACGGACTCCACGTGGTTGGATTGAAGCCGTGTCGAAGAATAGGGAAGTCCTTAGAAGAAGCCCCCAGACCTCGAAACGTGGGAGTGACGCGTCAGCGAACCTTCCTGCCGAGGATCCACGCATGTCTCGAGGAGAACACACAAAGCCGTTTGAACCGCGTGCGGCTGTTCATTTTATTGGGTTCTAGTGCTAAGGTCAGTCGATGTCAAGGTCACTCATTGGAGACGGAATTACAAACACACGGAAACTACAAACCAGGGATCCTGAATGAAGAAATCATCCCGGAATAAATCTGGAGGGATTTCAGAAGAAAAAAAACAATTAAAATCAGGATCGCCTGGCAGGTACAAGAACTCGGGTCCTTTATAGTGAAAGACTTTGATGTTTTTACAACTACGCCAACTCTCTCAATCCCTTTTTTTTGTATGGCCAGCTCTGTTTACCCTCAAAACGTTGCATGTTTACCAATTGACCATACATTTATTAAATATAATATATTATTTTCCTTTTAAAATAATTTTAATCAACACATTATGTTTCAGAAAAAATATTACCCTCTTAATATATAGTTCTTTATTGAGTGCTGTCAGTAGACTTAGTGTCTACATAAAAATTATGGCAATATGGAGCTTTATATAAGATGTAATAAAACTATATAATTATTTTCAATTGTGCATGTTTCAAAAATACAATAAATTAATCTTTTGATAGGTTTATGGAGTGATTTAAAATATAAATAAAGACATGAAAAATAAATCTTAATAATTTACTAGAGTAAATGAAACATCAACTTAAATATTAGAAAACAATTCATGACCAGTTAAAATATCAATCTAAAAATTTATAGATTTATTTAATTTTTGGTTGAAAATAAAGAACAATTAATTTTTTGTTCAGGATGAACAGCTACCATTATTTTAAGGGAAAATACATAAATTATGTGTGAAATGGCTATGTGAAGTAGAGAAATAAGACATTTTTTTTTCTATTCGTGCCAAGCAGGTTAGACGTTAGACTATAATTCGGAATATTTCTACGAACCGGCGATGGTGAGATCATTAGGGACGGCACATTAGGGACGGCAACACACAGCGATACATACCAGGGATACCGTTACGATTATCAGGCAAGATGGTCTGACCAAGATTCAAACCCGGGTTTTATTCGGAATGCGAGTCCATTCTTTGCTACCGCCACTACACCTCCCTGTAATACACCTGACTGTAATAAACAATGTATTGTGTCATTTGCGTTTAATTAATGTCAAAGATACGGATTATTAACTGCACACAAATTGATTATTTAATTCATACCAGATATAAGATATTAAGATGCTGCATAGAATTTAAAAAAACAACTAATACTGATTTGTACTTAGATTTTCTTAGTTTACCTGTGGTTTCAGATTTTTATTACACATTTTCAATTACTTGAGTTTGGTCAGACTTTTTTATTTTATTTTCAGATTTTTCCTGTCCACGGGAGGAACAATGATTTTAAAAAAGTATTAAATCGACCATCGTATTACAACCGTTGACGAGATGTAAATTCAAGATAAAAATAAATTGAAATAATTAAAAATGATGGATTCCAGTTACTGTTTTGAATACGTCTTATAAATCGTGATGCCGTTTTATAAAATTGATTACAAGAAAAATATGATAGATTTGAAAACGTTAACTAGGCTTAGGGTACATGAGTTGCACATGTATGAAGGTAGAGTAAGGGTTAACACATGCGCCATTATAAAGAGTTTTTTTTATACTTACAGGTCACTAATAACAATAGGCAAGTTGCTCGAAATGTTTGAGTCCGTGTGACTCACTCACTTTGAGAGCTGATATTATACACATGGGATAATCAATTTCAATAAAAAAATTTTTTTTGCAGAAATTCGTGAACTTTAAAAACTAATTTTTTTTTAAATAGCTTTAAAAATGTTCACGATATTACATCTGTGGGACGAACTTACGAAGTACGAAAAATTACAATGTCGAAGCAAAAGGCGATTATAAATTCGGAATTGCAAGAAATTGCGATGAGAAGAGAGAACAGCTTGTGACGATCCCATAAAGGTGACACTCACCGGTGGCAAACGGAATAGACTCTGCAGGAAGAGGAAGAGAACTTAGATGGCGGACTTCACCCGGACTAGCGCGAGCGCAGGCGTCCCCGACAATAATCCAGTGATGTCAACTTATACAGAGCTTTTCCCCTAGGACCAACTTCAAATCCCTCGAGATATATATAATCCCCCCCCCCCCCCCCCCCAGTTTTCATTGTACACCGTATTTGCAATCCAATAAAACTCGCGAGTAAGACAACAATCTAACCGACACAACCTAAACGTGACAACTGACAACGTGAAAACGTTGAACGGTAAAAGCGGTATAAGTGAAAACGTAATTCGTTGCTCTAGACCAGCAAGTTGTTGTTTGTCGTAGTGTGAAATTCAGCCACCAGCGCGATTTGTTTTGCTGTTCTTTTTTAATTTTTTTTAAAATCGAGATATACACTTTAATTTCACGCCCTCAAAAAAAATTCTTAAATAATGTACCCGCTAAAAAATACCCGTAAATAAATGTACCCCTAAAAAAAAACCTTTACATCTTGGTTCCCCCTTAATATGGGGGGAAAACCTCCAAGTTGGCATCACTGCAGTAATCAGCCGCGACCCTGGCAGATGTGTTCACGTTGAAATATCGTGGCCGCGTGTGCCGACACAGCCTACCCTGAGTATGCCGAAGATCCTGGGGCTGCTGTGCGACAGGAGCGACATGAGCAGGTCGATGATGGAGATGATGACGAGCGAGCCGTCCATGATGTTCCAGCCGGACGTGAAGTAGGCCTCCTTGCCGTAGAACATGCCCGCCGCCACCACCTGCCGGACAGGAGTCGCCGTGCCGGCTTCAGTCGGCTCGTCACTCAACATCACCCGTCGCTGCCGGGGCGTTCTCTCACAGTCGGCACGAACAATGCTTAATTTACCCCTGCGTGGATCACGCACCAAATCCTTCACAAAAAAAAATTATCTGAGGTGTCATGTCAAAAAGTTTCGTAAATGTGAACGTAAGTATAAACAAATATTTCTTACAATTGTAGGAAATGAGTGTATCATATTCTATTTTTTATTTGCAAGTTTTTTACCTAATTTGTTCCATTCATTCATTTTTTATTATTTTTTGAAAAAAAAAAAATCAGAAACAAATAATTAAAAACTGCAGTTTTTCTAAGTAGTTCCAAACATCCCACAATGGCAGTGGTATATGTCCATAAATATGTTCATTATCAATCTTCTCTATTGCAAGAATTATTAAAAAGACTGTTTTTAAATCCGTTTTAAAATTTTTGAAACGTCCTCAATATCACTGCATGTTTAATCTAATCGGAACGGAATACATACATTAAATTATGGGAATTATAGTCTTTAATGTTAATAGATTTAATCCGTATTTTAAAATTTTTAAACTTTTGTTTGTTTTTGTAGCGTGAAAATTAAGGAACATGTAATGTCGAAAGTACAAAAAGTTACCTTTATTGCAATGTTGTTGCCAGAAAATACTATTTCCTATGACATTTGAGATAGACACGCAATATTTCCCAACTCTCAACATAACGGTAAATCTTTAATATTAACGTTTGTTTACTAACTTATTTTAAGCTAACATAATGATTTCTACACTAAATTAAATTAGAAATATTAAAATATTATTTGGAATTAATTAATATTTTCACACCTGGCATAACATTTTTTGAAGAAATATGTTTTTTGATAGTATGCTGTTATAATTAAATATGAAAAATTAAATTGCATAAATTTACTGTAAACTTGATGTATTATCATGTGGATATCTAAACAATTTTTGATTATTTAAGAACTAAAATTATTTCTGAAAAAAAAAATTTACCAAAACATTTTTAAAATTTTAACTGATGTAATAAAACTTCACTAATTTAGTCAAATAAAAAAAAGACATAAAGTACTCTTTTATATCCAACATCACTTTATATCACATTTAGTGTTTACTTCAGGAAACATTAGTTACTGGACGACAGGAATCATTCTACATCGTCACTGGTCTATGGTCTCTATGAGCCTTTAAAGACAAGGTTAAATCTACAAAGTCATTATTCTCTAGTTTGCATGTGCCCTGGAATACAAGGACCAGTCTACATCGTCTCTAGTCTATGAATCTTATACGAACAGGAAGACAATGATCAGACTATATTGCCACTAGTCTATGATTCAATGCGAGCAGGAATACATGGATTAGTCTGCATTGTCATTTGGCTATGGACCTTATGCACACTGGAACACATGGAGCAGTCTTCATCGTCACTGGTCTATGGTTCCTAGGCACCCTGGAATGCAAGGACCAGTAAACAAAGTCAATCGTATATGATTCTTATACGAACAGGAAGACAAGTAACAGCCTGCATTGTTATTAGTGTATGGTTCTTATGCAATCAGAAAGACAAAGATCAGTCTACATCATCCCTAGTCTATGATTTCTATGCGCACAGGAAGACAATGATCAGACTACATTGTCACTAGTCTTATAGTTCTTATGCGAACAAGAAGCAAGGATCAGTCCTCCATTTCATTGGTCTATGACCCTTATGCACCCTGGAAATACAGAGATCAGTCTACTGCATTACTAGTTAATGGATCGTATGCGCACTAAAACACTAGCATCAGTCTTGATCCTCACTGGTCTATGATCATTATGCGTCCTGGAAGACAAGTATACATAGTCACAAGTATATGATCCTTATGCGAACAAGAAGACAGGGATTCGTCTACATGTTACTAGGCAGTGGTCTTTATGTGCACTGGAAAAAAGGATTAGTTCTATTCGTCATTAGTATTAACTAGCCTATGTATATGCCCTGGAAAACAAGGATCGATCTACATCGTCATTAGTATTAAGTACGTATATGCCATGCAAAACAAGGATCGATCTACATCCTCATTAGTATTCAGTCCGTATGTGCCCTGGAATACAAGGATCGATCTACATCGTCATTAGTATTAAGTACGTATGTGCCCTGGAAGTCAAGGATCGATCTACGTCATTAGTATTCAGTCCGCATGTGCCCTGGAAGACAAGGCTCGATCTACATCATCATTAGTATCCAGTCCGTATGTGCCCTGGAAGACAAGGATCGATCTACATCGTCATCAGTATCCAATCCGCATGTGCCCTGGAAGACAAGTATCGATCAACATCGTCATCAGTATCCAGTCCGTTTGTGCCCTGAAAGACAAGGATCGATCAACATCGTCATAAGTATTCAGTCAGCATGTGCCCTGGAAGACATGGATCGATCTACATTGTCATCAGTATCCAGTCTGCATGTGCCCTGGAAGACAAGGATCGATCTACATCGTCATCAGTATCCAGTCTGCATGTGCCCTGGAAGACAAGGATCGATTTACATCGTCATCAGTATCCAGTCCGTTTGTACCCTGGAAGACACGGATCGACCTACATCGTCATTAGTATCCAGTTCATTTTTGCCCTGGAAGACAAAGCTCGATCTACATCGTCATCAGTAACAAGTCCGAATGTGCCCTGGAAGACAAGGATCGATGTACATGCTCATCAGTAGCAAGTCCGCATGTGCCCTGGAAGACAAAGATCGATGTACATCGTCATTAGTAACAAGTCCGCGTGTGGCCTGGAAGACAAGGATCGATCTACGGAATTAGTATTCAGTCCGTATGTGCCCTGGAAGACAAGGATCGATCTATATCGTCATTAGAAACAACATGCAAAACAAGGATTGATCTCCATCATCACTAGTATCCAGTCCGAATGTGTCCTGAAAGACAAGGCTCGATCTACATCGTCACCAGTATCCAGTCCGCACGTGCCCTGGAAGACAAGGATCGCACTAGTGCAGCGGCGAGGGGCGCGGACCTTGACGAACATCTCGACGGCGAAGACGGCGGTGAAGACGTAGTTGGCGGAGGCGAGGAAGAGCCGCTCCGCGCTGTCGGGCGGGATGTTGGGCCGCTCCATGGCCAGCGTGATGCAGTTCAGGCCGATGAACAGCAGCACGGCGTTGTCGAACCACCGCTGCTCCACCTGCCAGCAGCACAGCCTCCGGAACCTGCCGCCAGAGCGCTCCGTTAGCTATTGCTCTTCAGCACATTCGTTCCATTACATACCTTTAACAGAACCTGCGTCATGTAACTTGTCTAGAATATGACACTTTTTATGACTAGAGTGAGTGGTAACCAATTACAAAAATTTTACTTGAAAACGAATGCTTTATGTTTGCTTTGAACACTGGCAATCACATGGAGTTCTTTACAAATTATTTTAACAGAACAACATTGGCAGCATGATGCGTAGACTATTGGTACTACAATTGAGAACCGTCAAATTCGAAACGTGTTTCATGGCACAGAATATAAAACAAATTAAATTATACTATCACAAAGTTTGGGTGTGTCTCACATTTAGGCGCTTTTTAGAGGATTGTATTAATATATCTATTTCTCAGATTTCAGTCCACAATACCAACTCCGAAAATTAAAAAAAAAACAGACACTAAAAGTATTTTTCCTTACTAAAAGCTTGATTATAGAAGACCAAGTAAAAATAATTCATTATTAACAATAATCATCATTCAAATCGTGAAATATAAAGTATCTGGTTTCAGGTTTACTTGCAAAATTTATTTTTTGAGGTTTCTACAAATGGCTGTTCCGTTTGCCCACATACAAAAAGCTCAGTGCTCGAAACTTGAAAAGTAGTTTTACTGTGCCTAAGAACAGTGATACTTCTCGGAACACATATAGGTCACTCTAGTTTGCAAAACATTGGAGTCACACCACTGAATTTTTTCCCCCTCGTCTTCTTGGTTGACAGCCGTACGAGATGCTACTGCATTATTTGGATGTGCTGTTTGCATTTCACCTGCCCTGACATTAAAAAGTCGTGCGTTTTGTGAAAACAACTAATGTGAGACAAAAAAATCAGTTAATTATAAAATACAGGTATTGCTAGATATTATTCAGAACTACTTAGCTACAAACCATCTTTCGACAAAGTCCATGTTCCCAAGCACCTGTCAAAAAGGATTACCCTACTTTATTGTTGTACCAGAATTTTAAACGATTTTTAACCCAGGACAAGTGAGGTGAAGATTTTGGTTGTTGTCAGGTTGAGATGTACTAGGCTGGGATAACCACTGTGCGGTACTCTTAAGGATCGGGTTTCATTTGAGTCAACCACAGGTTAGCTGATTAGGTAAGGGGGGTTGGGGGTGGCAATGATGCTGGGATGGGTTGCCTAAGCCTCTTGTTGTAGCTCCTCCTGAGACACCACCGAGTCACGATGAAATGGCGTATCCATTTCCCTTTGGTTCTAGGGAGCTAGTTTCGGCGGTGTTAGTTCAGCTCTACCTTGGGAGTCCCACACCATGTAATCCGGCAAGTTAAATAAACCGAGCAGCTGTAGCTACTTAAAAAAAAAGTCAGGTTGAACAGAGAAATGTACGGACGTGCGATATTATCTGAAGCCTATCTTGCATGAGAAATCACACAAGCGTTTACGAAGTCGGTGGAGCACGAAGGTAAGAGGAGCGAGAAGTATTCAGCCGGCAGCGACGTGGGGAAAGAGTGGTTGGTTGGATGACGTCCAAGAAGAGGCGCAACAGGTCGCTCGTACCTCCAGGCAAACAAATTACGTTCGTTGGAAGTGACGGCAACTGCGTTACTGCAGATAGTGGAACTGCAAACAAACGAGAAGAGAGGCGTGTGCGGCACGCATTGTTTTCAACTGATTCTGTCATTTGGCCACTGTTCTTTGGGCGGAGCTGGGAAACTCCAGAGCACAATAAATACGGGAAGCATTTAACAATACACTAGGACTGTAATGCTATAAAATGGTTTCCTGTAAACTTAATGTCTTTCCTTACAATCGATGTACAATGCCTTAAGTTTATACTTAAATTTTGTGACTTTCGAATGAGTTTAGAATTTAACTGTAGCTGGTTTACTCGTTCGTTTCAAAAACAGAAAAAATTTAACATAAACACTCTTTGTTGCTTTAATTTGACAGTTTTGTTGGATTAATTGAAATAGGTAGGCAAACATATGGCAGTCTTGCTTAAATTATCTTTCTATACATTGGCTACCTTACAATATCGCAAGGTGATTTTTAAAGAATGATTTACACATTTTTATTGATAGTTGCGTGAAGCACTACAGTAAATTTAAGGAGTTATTCATTCCGCATGGTTTTAGGCACAAGAATATGTTTTTAACTCTATGGTCATAGTTGTAGCCGAACTTCGTACCCCCAAATAATCATTCTCTTTAATTATAAGGTTGAGGTTGAGGTGGAGTTCAAAGAGTCATAGGTACAAGACCCCAGTGACGCAGGAATTATCTGCACCGAACCTAGGACATAACACTCAAAAGCGACTGGTGCAGTCATGCAATTACTGTTGGCTTTTGAGGGAAGTTAAGGAATTTGATATTACCCAACACTTTTTTTCCCGAGGCAAAACATATTATATCACACTTTTTTTTTTTACTTTTACAAAAGGTACTTTTGGAGTTGCCAAGAAATTGTTTTTAATACTACAAGAAAAATATTTTAAATTTGTACAACACATTGCTATGGTTATTTTCGCAACTATGAAACACATTTTGCATGCAATGCTGAATGTTTCTTGTTGCGCTTTCGGAAACTGCTCCAAAATGTTACATTTTGATTTATGTTTTATAAATAAATAAATAATTTAAACAATGAAGAAGATAATCGAATATTCAACAACTGTACTTAATTTTATTATGTTTACTATAATGCGCAGATAATAATGAAAAGCTGTTCAGGAAACGGTTTACAAATAACTTTAATGTAGTTTATTGAGACAACATAAAGCATAAATACCGGGGTAAGAATCCCAACCTATTTTTACTGCGGATTTGTATTGTTGCAGTTGCTTTCATGAAACCATAAACATTTCCAAATATCTATAATTTTACATAATGATTTTAGTTCCATTTACAAAAAAAATTACAGTGCAAGAATTCTCCCTATATTTTGGAAGAAATAATTTTCAAATTAAAACGATAATTGCTTAGTAGCCTACTACTGCCGGAAAACATGTCATATCATTTATGTTCTGTTACCTCTTTCCATATCATGAATCATTATTCTTGCTCGAAATAACGAAAGTGAATTATTGCCATATTGGTTCCTTAGCTCAAAGCAGCGGTGTTAACACAGAAAACGAATTTGTAGTGAGTGACCATGACATGGAAATTGTGTTTAAATATGGATACACGCCTGAATTGTTATACACAGTAAATAGCATTTATTATCAATATAGCGACGATATTTGCCGTGAAAACTAATATGCGACGAATAAAAAAAGGCGAGGGGTGATGAAATAAAGACAAAACAAAAAGAAAGCTGATGACTGATGTTATTTTTAATGTTACTAGCTTCCACAGCTTATTATTAGAGACCTGAAAAATTCGCGGATTCATTTCGTGATATGCTACAATTCAAATAAGTATACCTTAGTGTTGCTTCTGCCATTGGTTCACTGTTAATCTGGAGTAACGAGGGCCAATTAGAGACCCTCACTCGTAGAAGTGTCGAATCACAGGCTGCCCAGTCGAGACAACTCACAAGTCAACAGCCAATGAACAGTCGGCATTTGCCCGAGTGTGTAGAGGATGGTGGAATCTATCTTGGAGGTCATTGGACCCGCGAATTTTTCCGGTCTCTTCAGCGTCAATGCGTTCCGCCGCTCGCATGTGAACTGCGCGCGTCGCGTCTCACAGTCGCGTGTGTTCTGCGGCGATCGCCACCCGTCAATGCTGCGAGCGCGCGCGCTTCACACTGGCGCGTTTTTTTGTACCATCACAACTTCTCACATGTTGCGATTACACCCCGTGATGACAAATGTTGGTTATCATAACATTCGTTTATTCCAATCGGTTAAAATTCATCTTGTAAAGTTTAACATGTTTATAAATTGCTTTACTATAAATACCTCAGCCAAAAATCATAAATGTGTTTGCTTCAATAATTTTGTCTTCTTGGTAAAGATTTTAAATTAACCATTATTATAAGTCAGGCAGATTGTTCGGGTTTATTTGCTTAAATTAATGTCAGGTAAATGGCTATTTAAAAACTTGTAAACCATTTTTTATTATTATTATTTCAAAGCTACCCGTACAAGCTCATGTAATCAGGTAAAAAAACAGTTTATTATTTACCATTTGCACGTAAAATTTGTGTTGATTGTCTTTGTTTTTTATGATAACTTTCGTAAAACACTAACATTTATTTTTACCCGAAATTTTTGAAACGTCAGAATTATTTTTTTTAAGTTTTGAGAAAGCCAAAAATTTATTTATTTTTTCTGAGGGACAGAATTTAAAAATAAAATGGTTCGTTAAACAAAGACTTCATACAAATAAAAATTTAAAATAACTTAAAAACATACAATTTTAAGATCTTAAATCATGGTAGCCTTGCAATATAAATTGGTATCTAATGTTATCAGAACCACTCCATGAACACGTAGACTTTTGAAATGATATAGCCATTCATGTGAAGTGTCTGAAGCGAGCACAAGACAAGGGACGCAGGGGCGGGCGCGCACCTGCTGTGGGACGGGAACAGGTAGAGGGCGTAGTCGTCGCGCTCCTTGAGGCATCCGCGCGGCTCCAGCAGCTTGATGAGCTTCCTCACGGGCCACGAGTGTTGCCGCGGGGCGGGGGCGGCGTCGGCGGCGTCGGGGGCGGGCGCCGGGTCCGCGGCGGCGGCGGCGGGGGGCGGCGCCGGCGCCGGCGCGACCCTGGGGGCGGCGGCGGGCGGCGGGCTCGCCTCTCCGGGGCTGCGCACCTGGGGCAGCGGGGACGGCTCGGCCGGGCCTGCGAAACAGCCCGCACCGTGCCAGCAACCAGACAGCACAGAGGCTTATGTACCTACAAGTGGGTTACACAGGACCCGCTGGTAACAATCGGGAAAATACCATTACCATCAAGCAAAGAGGTGCTGTTAAACCATACTTATACATCTGTATTGCTTCTGCCATGGGTTCACTTTTCATCTGGAGGTCTGCGGGACAGTAAGAGCCCGTCTACAATAGTCCGAACCTGTGCGTGGTCCGTGTTCTTATCCGAATGTGAGTGACATCACATTGTTTCACCGAAAACTGCCCTGTCCGCGATTGCGATGTCCAATGTCCGAATGTATTGATTTCTAAAGTTGTCACCAGAGCGCAGTAAATGTGCCAAACCAAAATGTTTTTGTTTATTGTTTTGATGCTTTGTAGTTTGAGATTTAACTTATGAAAGTTGTGTGAGATCAATATCATATATTTATTTAGATATTGAACAAAAAACAAACACCACGTTTTCAAACGGGTACCGGAAATTCAAATATCGTGAGTGTTCTGTTCTTTTTCTGTGTCCGAAGTACACAGGTTGGGACAAAAAGTTCAAATTGACGAATGTCTTCGGACCAGGTAGGTTCGGACCTTCGCCCACTTGACGCATGACGTCAGAGGGTCACGTGGACCAATCAGCGACGAGTGTCCTTCGGACACAGTTTAGGACATTGCTATAGTAGACGGGCCATAAGAGACTCTTAATCATAGGCTAACCAGTCGAGACTACTCACAAGTCAGCAGCCAATGAACAGGTGGCATTTGCCCGAGTAATCAGATGATTGTGGAAGCTATCCTAGAGTTTTCTGAACCCGCGAATTTTTCCGCTCTCTAGTTATAACAACACATTATTAATAAAAAAATACCGTGCAAATTAATCATTACAAAAAAATTCCTTGTTATTTCAATTGGATGGTTAGTTGTTCTTTTATATTTATACGGTAAAGATTGCACACGAACTCCCCATTTGTAGAGACGTGTGATCTGACTTCTTGAGGCACCTCCTACTCGGGCACACATACTGTGTGCATAGCTTCAGAAGAAACAACGCGATTTGAAAACTGTTGAGGATATCAGAGTGGTGTCCGTATAAGAAAATCATTTAAGCATACGCTGAGGACGGATGGGTTTTTTGTTTACAAACTGCACTTTTTTAGGAGAGTTGAAAATTAATAAAACGCGTGTTTTCAGATTAATTTTTTTGACACGAAACGCACCGTACAGATACTCAAAAGCACCCAACGGCCTTGGCATTGCAACTTCATCTTAATTTCTCCCCCGCACCACGTGGTCACAATTCCAATCTCATATTTTTTCCCTACGCACGACGAGAATACTGCAAGCCAGCTCCCTTAAGCCTTGAGCACAGAAGTGACACAGCACTACATTAGAAACACCAGCGGGCGTCGCACTTATCATCCAGCCTCACTAACACAAGCGAATGGGTTAAAAAAAAATTTTTTTTGCGAAAAAAAAACCTGAATTTTGTATGGTGTGCATTTTTACGATAAAAAAAACAATGTTTGTAGCGTTAGAAATGATGGCCATGTTGATGATATAAGTAAATAAAAAGGTTTATGATACAAAATTTATATAACATAACTAGGGACCGGAAAAATTCGCGGGTTCAATGACCTGTACGATGTACTCTATAGTTCCACGTACACTCGGTCAAATGCCACCCACTAATTGGCTGCTGTCTTGTGAGACGTTCAAGCGTAGCAGCCTGTGATTCGATAAAGCTTTGGTTGGGTGTTTCTCATCGGCCCAGAGCCATCCAGGTGAGTTGTGAACCAATAGCCTTAGGCAGCACTGAGGTATAACGATTTGTATTTTAGCCTGTCGCGAAATGAATTCGCGAATTTTTCCGGTCTCTAAGTATAACATTTAAATTAATTTTAATTCTAACATAAAAAAAACATATTATCTTTAAAAGATTTGTGCAATGGGAGTGCATGACTTGATGTAAGTTTTTGGACATACGCCATTGCTAAGAACTTTTTCTGTTGAAGAAAAACTAAAAACTAAAATAAAGAAATAAATAAATAAAAAAAACCAAAAAATACAAAAGACACACAAAATTAAGCAAACAATTGCTTTTGTGTGTCTTTTGTCTTTTTTGGGTATTGTTTTTATTTATTTATTTATTCCTTTATTTTATTTTTTAGTTTTTCTTCAACAGAAAAAGTTCTTAGCAATGGCGTATGTCCAAAAACTTACATCAAGTAAAAAAAAAAAAAAACAACATAATTACAAACAATCGAGTGGCAATAAGTGCATTGACAGAAGGTTGAGTTAGTCACCTCTGGCGGCCAGGTTGTTGACGGGTTTGCAGGCCTCCTCGGGACGGCCGAGCCCGGAGCAGCAGGCGCGGCCTCGCAGCGACCCCTGCGGGCTGAGCCCCAGCCGCGCCTGCTGCTGCTGCTGCTGCTGCTGGTTGCTGCTGCGGCGGCCCTGCGTGTCGTTGCGGATGGTGCCCAGCAGGCCGCCGTTGCAGTGCGCGTGGTCCCCTTGCTGCAGCTGCTGCTGCTGCCTGCGCACACCCACACAATTTTTTTTGACATGACAACGTCTAATAAATCGATGAACGCCGGCTGCACGCACGAAAAAGTATGGATTACAGTTAAAGGGTGGAATTTAATGTTTTGTTTAATTACAATTATGTTAAAAATACTTTTAAACTGGGTTATTTTTTGTGTCCTTTAATAGGGTTACGTGGTAACGCGTTTGTAAGAATTCACCAACAACTAAGAACATACGCTCATTTTACGCTAAGTTGGTTGTTGCGGAGCCACCTTTTACCAATCTGTCATGATAAGTTTATTATTTAATGTTATTTAATGTAAAAATATGCACCATATTTATCAAACTTCTATGAGTGTGTATGATCCAGACTCACGCAAAAACTTTACTACGCATTTTTTTCTTCAGATTTTGATGAAATGGTTTTGTTATTGAGGACTTTCCCTAACTGAAAACAAAGGGTTAATGTCATTTCTAAATTCACACTTAATGTGGTGACGAAAAGTTAATTATAATTTAAAGTTAAAATTCATATCACTTAAGATAATCAACCCGGTAGTATTGGTATATTAAAAATATAACTGAAAAAATTTCATGGTAATACGCAATTGCTAATTTTCTCTGTATGTCATAGATCAATTAAAATAATGGACAAGAAATTTGAATACGCTAACAAAGAGATTAATAAGCCAAAATCTCTTGATTTAAAATGCAAAAGGTATGGAGAGCTCAGCAAATTCCGTGGAAGGAATTAGTCAGAAATATTATCACGACACAGAGGAACACACGGTCTGAAACGACAAGACAGTTGCAAATAACAATAACAGAAAATACACAAAATGGCGATGGACAGGCGAAATAATGTCCATAAAAATATTTCAAACCAATCTTCCCCTTTGCATGAATAAATAAAGGTTTAAAATAGGGCATATACTTTACAATCCTTAAATATGCGCGAGCAAAGACGCTGGTGGTTATATAGTGAATAATAATATGACATAGGAAGTAATCATTTTTTAATAAATATTAAAAAAAATTTTCACAAATACCTCCGTTGATTATAAATATAAATAAGTTAAGTATAAATAAGTTTTCAAATCTGAAACTTGATAAAACTGTTACTTTAATTTTTCAAATACTCAATTTTTGAGCCAAAATTAGTTTTATCTCTCAAAATTGTGAAAGATTAAGGGATTTAACCTCTGTACTCACAGAAGATTATTGTTGAGAACCTGTTCTGCATCTTCTATCTCTGAGCCCGACTGGCATCTGGATTTCCTCCGAAGAGATGGACGGGATATCTTCCAGGAGCACACACGCTGTATCCGAGGGCTGCTGGAAGATTATGTATTAGTCAATGCTTGTAAATTACTTTCTTGCGTGAAATACAGGCAAACAAACACAACTTAAGAGTAAATGAAACCTTTAATTGTAAGCTTCAATAATTTAGAAAGGCCGAAAGTTAGGATTTCTCTGCATTTTTAAGTGTATCAAACAATTGCGTAAATTAATTTCAGTCAATTTTTCATATTTAATTTATGTGTGCATGCTTAAGGTGGAACGCAAACTCTGGCAATGCATTTAATCTATAGGAGTTGGGACTATTGACAATAACGTTCCGATTTAACTGTGCTACAGGATGGTTGTCACCATCCAGTAACGTGGTACTTTGTTTTGCCCCTTAATTCTGTCCGAACACCACCAGCAACGCTCCAGCAGTGCGTCTCTTTTACGCCAGTGCTTACAGGACCAGCCGAGCTTGGCCCCGGCTATGGGAGAACAGTCTAGGGCGTCTGAGCGACACGTCATATGGAAGTCCGCGCCACGTGGAAGCCGAGTCTGTTTGAAGTAACGTTCTGGCTCTCGAAAGATCGTTGCACCGGATGGATACAGAAACTCCGTCTGCAAGCAGAGAGGAGGAGAAGCAGCCCAACCGCCACCGAAGTAAAACCTAACGTCACCGTCGTCGCTTACGTCGCTCTGTCCCTTGATGCCTTCAGTCACCGCTACGGACTTAATCGTCAAGAATGGCAAGGCCAGAGATCCTCCAGTATTAATCATAAACTTTCAACTAGTCGTCTTAAGTGTTGGAATTCACGACAAGATTTTCAAAGAGGTGCAAGTGGGACTCGTTCGGCGAGTGAATATTGGTACTCGCTCAGCAAGTAGAAAGTTTTTTTTTAAATTGAGGATTAGGGCATGTAAGCGATGCGAGACAGCGATGTCGAGGCAGGTGATGTAGCAAGTGGTAATACGTTCTTTGGTCTACACCGAATGACAGTCGTCGACGAATCCCATGAATGATTAGAATCCTATCCGACGTCTTCCACTACCGATGACGTCCATCTCAAACGACAAACAACGACCTGGATGGTGTCTGTTCTCTATGTTGTGAAACCCTCATGGTTTACCTAGGTGAACGAGTCTGCTGGTCCGCGAGTGGTCGTGTAGGACCACGCAAAGGAACGATCCTTCGACATCCCCGGGACGTGGCGAGTAACTGAACGAGTTCGGGTTGACGAGGTCATGGACGTTTGGGATTGACACGTCAACAGCCCGAGTCGATATAGCGAGTTTGACTACTCGCTTGAGGAGGCGTGAGCTGCCTGAATTTTGACGACAAAATAATCTCAGAAGGCGAGTAACGACATTTGTATGCACCGCTCTTGCTGCGTTTTTTTAACAACATTTATTATCTTATTAATTCAAATTTTTCACATGTATTTGTACCAATGAAAATTTATACTAGGCATATTAATTATTTGAATACATTGAAAACCTGATTAATGAGCTATGTCATTTATTTTGCAGCTGATCTCTGTACAATTTTTATTATTACAGTTGAAGCTATTTGTTATCATGTCTATTTGGGGCTTTCAATTTTTAATGTAAAGCTGTGTGTGCCTGTTTTAAAGAGCCGATCAATGTATTGTTATTGTTATTGTGACATCTAATTTTTGTGCAACGGCTCAGTCATTTTAATATATAGTTCTTAAATTTTTAAAGCTTAATGTTTGTGATAACCTATTTGCCTGAATTTAATCGTAACGATTTGTGTGGTCACAGCAGAAGCGAATGTGTTCAAAGCTGGATCACAAGTAGGTATTACCACCAGTATTAAATGTCATGAATGATTTTTGCAACGAAATTGTGTTTTATAATTTCGTATATAAATTGTTAGCATACCGCACTCCTTGATATTATCTAAGTTTTTTTACAGTCCCTAACCGGCGTGTAACAACTGTATAAAATGTTTATAATTTCAAATTGTTTGTGATCTATCAGTTAATTAGGTTTCTTGTTTAAGGCAGTTTTCTACTATTATTTATTTATCCTGAGAGATAGTCAGATACACAGGATATTACTATAAAAATACGCAAATAAGTAAATAAGTATAGTACATGTATCGCCTAAAAAAAGAAAAAAATGGAATTAAATTTTAAAACATAAAATTGTTGGCCGCATACGTATTTGTAATTTCTGTGACAAGTCGACGCACTTTTCAACAGTGTGTTAATGGCATGGAAAAATAAAAGGAAAACAAAATAAAACGTAAGAAAAGTTTTATTTTTCAAAACTGACGAAATAGTCTCCGTTGTCAAACCTCCCGACATTGCAAGGGGTGAAAGATTACATTTTATAAAACTGACCGCTCACCATAGTCCGAGACAGCGAAAAGTTTTGAGGGAATCGTAAAAGTTCTTACAGACTTCACTCATGTATTCTGAGTTCTTGACTTTCATACCATTCTGCACCCGAAATCACGTATGTGTTGTTCATCCACTATCATAGACAAAAACATGTTTCTGGGTGAAAGAAGAACGCAATTGTGATTAACAAGTCTTAAGGTTGGTCATATCCCAAACAAATCATTCAAATGAACTCAAAATGCATGAGAAATACACTATAAAGACATTTGTCTGGTTTTAACATTAAGAAGTATTAGTCTGTGAAATATGGTAAACCTATTGTTAGGGTTGCTCAAACAACGAGATCTTTTCCATATGACATTAGTATAATCATTAATTCAGTGATTGAGAGAACTGAGTTTTTCTATCACCAAGAGTTCATGTTGTTAGCTATGATATTGACTGTTCAAACACAAATTGGCAAAAATCGGTTACAGGATGGTAAGAGAGCCAGGAATTCAATGTACGAAAGGGGGAGTCTGTTAAAATTTTAATGATCCTTCAATATATTGGAATGGACAAATTTAATTGGACAAAACGTAAACTATCGCCCTGCAATGTTAGGAGGTTTCGTAATATTTAAAAATAAAACTTTCTCTGGGTTTTACTTTTTATTTTTAATTTATTTACTATACTCAAACTCCCAAACTATTTAAAGATGTCTCAACTTATCTCCGAGTTTTCAAAAATTTGGTGCGACCAAAAAAACAAATATGGCTACATAAGAGGAACTTTGTTTTCAAGATCCACAATGCCAAAAAATTTTATTCAAAATCTGAAATTCACACGACACATTTAACTTTATTAACATAATTTATCCCAACTTTATATTTGGAGAGTTGGTGTGAATTATTAGGAAAAGGGACTTTTAGTATTTAAAAAACCTGAGTGCTTCTGTTGGTTGAATAGGAAAATCTTTGATTTTCACTAAAATTACGAACATTTTAGCCCTAATGCACCAACTTCAAATGAAGCACATTTCTAAATTTAATTTGTCTGTCATCAGCAACAAACATTAAGCTCTTAAATACTCTTAAAAGCCAAGGAACTTAAGCCGTATGTTTAAGCAGAAATATTTTTTTTTTGTAATTATTTTATAAATGTTATGCTTATTATGGAAACTAAAACTTCTATGCATAATTTTTATAATTTTTATTATTTTTTTTTGCATTAAAGTACGCCACTTTGACGCTCTATTACTATTCGATACTCAAAAACATCGATATTTTCGTCCCAATCTAGTAAGCGTGTGCAAGATTCCACATGGGAAACATTTAAAACGTGAATGGCTGCACTGTGTGCTGAACTCGAGAGTGCACATCCATGCATCCCGTTGTGTGCACAGAAATTAGTAGGTGGCGAAGCAAAGATGCTTGTATTCCGAGGCTGCTGATGAAGATAGCGTCAGCTCTCCCGTCGAATGACATGCATCATTCACGTAAGGACTCGCAGGATAATAAAATTATCACCATGGGCTAAATATCTGTTTCAGTGTTTTTGCATCTGACTCGTAAGCCAAAGGCTCCGGGTTCGAGTCCCGACTTGGTCGAGAATTTTTCAATCGTGGAAAACGTCCTTAACTGGTACATTCTTCCACACTGTGGAAGGCAGTGGCGAAACACCGGAGAATAAGCTTGGCTCTGGTTGAAGGTGAGGAACCAAACTTATCATCAGCGCTGATCACCCAATAAAAAAATCATCGTCACTACGACTGTAGGGCGCTTCCCGGATCCGTTTCAGGGCGACCAGCTGGAGAGACTGACCTCGGGTTGGAGTCCTTGCGGCTCGACGACTGGTTCACCACGGTCACCAGGCTCACCCGCCGACCCACCGCCTGGCTCAGGTTGTTGCACTTGTTGTTCGGGAGCTTCAGCAGGCCGGGTATGCTGCCCTGCGACGACTGCGGCAGAAACACGCAGTTCCCTCTACTGATAACAACATTGTTTACCAACCTCCTTCAGAAATATAATAGGCCTTCGTTTGAAGATCAAAAATTCAGTTATTATTTTTAAATAACTTTTATTTTTAATTATTTAGAGGATGACTGAAAAAAGTAATACATTTTTCTGATTTCAATTACTTTAAGGTTACATTATCTCTTTTTTGACCATTTAGGAAAATACTTTTAATGATAATTTAGTTGAAAATAGACAAATATATATTTGTGTGATTTTATATTTTTTCCTGGAAGAAAAACACCACAATATCTCAATAAAATTGGTTTCAGTTCCGAAAATTTAACATTCTTGTCGTCGTTTCATGGGCTTCCTAAGGTTTCTGTAACTCGATCTTCCAGCGTGTTTATTTTAGGTTACTCCTGCGGAAGTTAATGCACGTAAGCATTTCATGTTATGTCTTGTAAAACATAACATAATTTTGTACCAGCTATATGTTACACATAATTTGCTAAGGGTTAAACGTCACTGAAGTCTCAAAAACTAAAACATTTTGGTTCACTTAATATGTCTCTGTTTTCATGAATGATTTTTTTCTAAGTAGGGAAAAAACTGCGTTTTTTATAAAGTTCTATTTTACACCTTTTTTAAAACTGTAACTTTAAATTAAAAGAAACCAAACACAGAGATGAAATTTTGCCAATTATATAACTTTAAGAAGATATATACTATATATATACTATATATATATATATATATATATATATATATATATCGAAAATAGTACCTCAGAGTTAAATATGTGAAAAACATTTACGTCTAATAAGTGGTAATGACGCAACTAGAGAGGCAATAAAATTTTATTATGAATATATGCCTGAAAGTTAACAAATAACATTTACAACACATCTGATGTCAAAATTAAAAACATTTAGCTAATATACAATGCTTGCGTGATAAACATCCGTATTAATTGCAATTAAACCAAAATAATGTCGTGTAAATGCATTGACCATAATGGAAGAAGGTGTGTGTCTATAATGGATTTTCAATATGATTTTTTTTTAACGATTTTCATGATATTTTAAGAATAAAATTGTATTCACTCTTTGAATGATTCTTGCAATGAGGAAAATTAAATAAAAAACTTTTTTAGACATACACGAAAGCTTGTTTATACTGTACGTCATAGAGTAACGTCAAGAACGGACAAAGATACAAATACACAAACACACACAAAACTAGCCAGAATCTGCCGATGTCAAAAGTTGAATGCATAGAAAATACAGTATAGACAATGTATTCGTTGTCAGCCCACTGAGTAATTCTGTACTGTGATATTTTTACTAATTCCTTCCATGGAATTCTCTGTACTGCCTATGCAATAAACTTTTGAAGTCTGCTGATTTTATGCATAGAGAAAAAAAATTGTCAGGAGATGGCATTCTGTGACGTAATTGAAGTCACTTTCTAACCTCACCATCGCCATATTGTTACACCCAAAACATTGCGGAATTTGTTTCATAACGTCTAATGATTGTTAGTAGTATGAATTAGAATCTCCGTCATTAAAAACAGTCACTTTCCTAAAACAATACGATTTTAAAATTGTTTCCACAATGCAAACACTACATTTCAGCCAATGTTTTGTGGGTCTAACCAATATGGCGCAACAATTACTTGAATAAAATATAATGGTTTTACACACTAACCATGCAATAATTCAGACGTTTGAAACGCCTGTTTGTTTGTGTGTTTGTTCTTGAGTTTTCCTCAATAACCTACAGTATGAAACGTGCAATGACATATGTAAAAAAAGGGTTATATCTATAATTATATTTTTGTCACAATTTTAGTACATCCTTTTCAGTTTGAAAGAGTGTCTTTAATTTAATGCAATTTTTTAACATAAGCCATGACAGTTTTGCACTGTTTGTATACATTTTTTTTTTTTTTGATTTTCGGAATAGTTCCATGAAAAACAGTGCAAAACTGCAATGGCGTATGCCCAAAAAACCGGCATTAAATAAAAATTACCCATTGCATGAATAATACAAATAACTTTGTGTGTGTTTAGTTGTAAGTAAAGTGTGACTGTATATTATGAGATTATCAGTACACGGGAAGCCAGGAATGTGAATATTTTCTTTTTTTTTCCTAACCTAAGTCTGCTTGGGAGGGTTCCGGGTTAGGGAGGAGACTAATTGCGTCTCAGGCTTAAGCCTATACGCTCTAATCATGCAGGGTGATAGCCATGCAGGAGAGGTAGCATGCATCATGTGCTTAGGAGAGGTAATGGGACAGCCATGGCTGCGATTGGCGATATGACTAACACCCCTCACTTTTTAAATACAGACTAAAAACTATATAAGTTGGGCCCAGGTAAAACCTGCATGGACAGAGGGAAAACCCTGGGCACTCACATGCGGGATCCCAAAATGTCATGCCTTAATAGCAAGCAGGTTGGTTACAGGAAACAGAAGGATGGTTTCGGAAGAAGAGCTGGACAGAGTAGGACCTTTGAATAAATAAACTGTATAGAAGTCGCCAGCCTAGGTTAAAATTTCTAATACGGTTTGAGGTAGTTGGTTAATTAACCGCCGCAAACGCCACCATCTCTAGGGCATCGACTTGTGGTGGTCCCTAGCGGACAAGTGTCGAACTCTTCAAACACCCCTTACCCCTCACGTTGAACGACCTTGAGCTGCAGTGAATGATGGGTAGGGGGTGCGGGGAATGACAGCGGGCGACAGTGCCGCGCTCTAACGTGTAAATAACAACTAAGACGATACAGGACGTTACGGCAGCGCACTGCAGCGGTGAAGTTCCCAAGCTGCTCATCATACGCTTCTGAAAGACGTAGAGTAAATCCTATCCACTCGCGACTTCTATACAGTATATATATATATATATATATTCAAAGGTAGGACTAGGCTACTAAGCAGTGGGCGGTAACTCGCAGGGGCCCACCGTGGACCGGTCGATGGAGTCGATGGACATGGAGGAGGCGTAGAGCGCGATGGAGGGCGCCAGCCGGTGGTTGAAGTCCCTCAGGCCCGACTCGGTGGTGGTGTTGGGCGAGTCCTGCGGCGTGGCGGCCGTGTGCGTGATGATGGGCGGCTGGCCCGTCAGCATCTTGCTCTCTGCGGGACCGCGCTCGTTACTCCTGATCCCCCCTCGTTGCTGTCATTCCAACACTTACACTACATGTCCCTGTTCGGTCACCTTTACTGTCGAGCTGTTAACGATCAACAGAGTTCATGATTTCAACATTTGCTTTACTTCTTTACGGCTATCAGAAAAAAGATACTTTGAAAAAAAAATTTGAGACGAAACAAAAGGTGAAAGGAAATGTTTGGGTGTAGTGAGCTCTCACTGTGTGGTGAGCTCTCACTGAGTGGTGATCTCTCACTGAGTGGTAAGCTCTCCACTGTGTGGTGAGCTCTCACTGTGCGGTGAGCTCTCACTGTGCGGTGAGCTCTCACTGAGTGGTGATCTCTCACTGAGTGGTAAGCTCTCCACTGTGTGGTGAGCTCTCACTGTGCGGTGAGCTCTCACTGAGTGGTGATCTCTCACTGAGTGGTAAGCTCTCCACTGTGTGGTGAGCTCTCACTGTGCGGTGAGCTCTCACTGTGCGGTGAGCTCTCACTGAGTGGTGATCTCTCACTGAGTGGTAAGCTCTCCACTGTGTGGTGAGCTCTCACTGTGTGTTCAGCTCTCACTGTGTGGTGAGCTCTCACTGAGTGGTGAGCTCTCACTGTGCGGTGAGCTCTCACTGAGTGGTGATCTCTCACTGAGTGGTAAGCTCTCCACTGTGTGGTGAGCTCTCACTGTGTGTTCAGCTCTCACTGTGTGGTGAGCTCTCACTGAGTGGTGAACTCTCACTGCGTGGTGAGCTCTCCAATGTGTGTTGAGCTCTCCACCGTGTGTTGAGCTCTCACTGTGCGGTGAGCTCTCACTGAGTGGTGATCTCTCACTGAGTGGTAAGCTCTCCACTGTGTGTTGAGCTCTCACTGTGCGGTGAGCTCTCACTGTGCGGTGAGCTCTCACTGAGTGGTGATCTCTCACTGAGTGGTAAGCTCTCCACTGTGTGGTGAGCTCTCACTGTGTGTTCAGCTCTCACTGTGCGGTGAGCTCTCACTGAGTGGTGATCTCTCACTGAGTGGTAAGCTCTCCAATGTGTGTTGAGCTCTCCACTGTGTGTTGAGCTCTCACTGTGCGGTGAGCTCTCACTGTGCGGTAAGCTCTCACTGAGTGGTGAGCTCTCACTGAGTGGTAAGCTCTCCAATGTGTGTTGAGCTCTCCACTGTGTGTTGAGCTCTCACTGTGCGGTGAGCTCTCACTGTGCGGTGAGCTCTCACTGAGTGGTGAGCTCTCACTGAGTGGTAAGCTCTCCACTGTGTGGTGAGCTCTCACAGTGTGTTGAGCTCTCACTGTGCGGTGAGCTCTCACTGTGCGGTGAGCTCTCACTGAATGGTGATCTCTCACTGAGTGGTAAGCTCTCCACTGTGTGGTGAGCTCTCACTGTGTGTTGAGCTCTCCATTGTGTGTTGAGCTCTCACTGTGCGGTGAGCTCTCACTGAGTGATAAGCTTTCCACTGTGTGGTGAGCTCTCACTGTGTGTTGAGCTCTCCATTGTGTGGTGAGCTCTAACTGTGTTTTTAATTCCCATTTTGTAGTGAGCTTTCATTGTGCGGTGAACAGATTGTAAGTCACTCAAAAGTTAGATATTTTTGCCATACTGCCATAAAATTTAACACAGGAGCTGAAATGTGAGTAACGCAAACGTTTCCCATGTCTTCACAATACTGTGGAATTAATAATGCTGTCTAAAATTAAGGCCATAAATACAGTAGCTAACCTTTTCATCGCTAATCTACAATAGCTATGTCAAACCAAACCATATATGTTAATTCCAATTTATTAGACATAGTTTTAAAGAATTAAACTGTCAATTCATACAAATTATCACATCAAACGAAAAAAAACTCTTTGTTTTCAAAAATTCCTACTAGACAAGCATAACTTATACGATCAATTTCCTCAAAAATAATGGGATAATTTCCAGCTGTTTATGAAAAAAAAAAAAAATAACTTTAAAAAAGAAAGTGTACCGGTTTTTTGGATGCAGGTATATTTCTACCGCACATCCCTGAGACCTACAGTACCGATCTCAATAAACAGAAACAGTTTTGGGAACCATTACTTCACTTATTCTCGCCAGAAGGCGTTGGTGGCAGTCCGGTACCTTTCTGAATGTTGCACTTGGACTCGTAGTTCTGATGTTTCTGCTTCCAGTAGTTCTCTTTCTCCCGGTGGCCGTTCTTGCGCTTCCTCAGTTCCTCGGCGCTGCGCCACTTGTTCTTTATGTCCTGCAAGTGCACACACACAGTGGTCGCCGCGTCACACAGCACAGCTGCCCTGTCCTACGGTATCTCCAGAGCGCGCAACCCACCAACATACCTTAACCAGCTACAATGTACATTGTTATTTTGTAAATGGAACGGAACTATTCACGTAAAATTATAGATATTTGTAAATTTGAACATTTAAATGCAAAAGAGTGTTCACAGTTGTACTGGGTTTGTGTTCTTAACTCAGGGATTTATGCTTTGTTTTTTTTTTTCCCCAGTACCTCCAATAATTAAGGTTATTTGTGAACCGTTCCCTGAATAGCTTTCCAGTATTAGCTGCACACATAATAAGCTTGATACAATCAAATAAATTCAAATTGTTAAATATTCGATTATGTTAAAAAAATTATGTTTGAATGAAAATCAATTAAAATATGAAATTAATAAATTATGCGTCAATATGGTAAGAAATACTCAGTGTTATTTGAAAAACTTGTTTTATATATTCAAAAATAACCATAGCCATGTGTTTTTTAAGGTTACAATATATCTCTTGTAGTATAACAAGCTATTTCTTGGCAACTTGATTCAATGAATATTCTTTTAAAAGTATGGAAAACCTTTTTATATATAGTAATGTACAGTAACACAATATTTGTTCAATCAGTAGAGGTCTGCAAAATTCGCACTGTTATTATTAGAAATGTTGTAACGTTCATCATCCGTTAGCAGTAAATAATAGTACGCCCTGCGGCAGGGTGCAGGATGTGGTGTTGGTGATGGAGTTCGCCATCTTGGATTCTGACGCCATGGTGGCCATCTTGGATCACCTTGAATTTTGACCTTGATGTTCACCCCAAAATAATTTTGGATCCACCATTTTGTTTTTCCGCCCTATTGTTTTTTCGCTAGTTTGTTTTCCACCATCTTGGTTTCTGCCATTTTGAATTCTAGCACTTTCCTTCAACTTATGATGTCATCGTCGTAATTTTAGTTACGACTGGAATCTTTGATTCTGTGTTGCAATTTTCGCTATGGTCGCCATCATGAAAATCTACAGTTTTCATCAGAAATATTGGGAAAAATTTTAAAATTCACAACAAATTTAAATTATAAAATTTAAATAAAATCGTACTTGTGACACGGAGTACTCTGTTCAAACCCGGTGAAGTCAATCGATTAAAAATGGCGATGGATCCTCCGTCCACGGAAGCCACCGACAGAATGACCTACCACCACTAGTTCCAAGGCAGATATTACATCAGCCAGAATTACATTAAGGCGGCCATCTTGTTTTCGTCTGCTGGAGGTCACCATCTTGGATCCGACATACTGTTTTCGTGTGCTAGATGGCAATACTCTACTACAATAACATGAACATTACTAACATTTCTCAATATATATGTATATATACATATTTCTTAAATTAAGAATCGAGTCTTTTGTATGTATTGACATGTTTTTTCAGAGAAGTTCTTCATAACAGTTGATTAGCATATATTTCACTCAGCTTATAGTTCTCAATTTAGTTAAAAAGACAGTGATGTATTTCATGATTCCTTGCAAGTTTTATGCATACAATTTCTTGCGACAGATTATACAGTTTGATTCTGATGAATGTTTAATCTGTCCGTCATAATTCCTATTGTGCCTTTTCATGTTTCCATAGTATATAAACTGGCTGCAACACCTGTTGCACTGATATTTAATGCGTTCAGAGTTATTACTATATTACATAATCACAAATTTTCAAGTTTTTAATGTTGCCATAGTACGTACAGTCGGGTGATGGAACACCGTCAGTTGATGGAACACTGTCAGTTGCTGCTTCCTTTATCGATGTCACTGGCACTGTTATCATCGGGATCTGCGTCGCCATCAGCGTTGCTGCAGTCAGGGTCCCCAACATTGTTAAAGGAATTGACATTACCGGTGTTCTAGGTGAAAGTTCAGACTGGGCTGTAAAACCACCAATCCATGATGGTACAGATGTCATCGGGTTCGCTGTTAAAAATGGTAAAAATGCCTGTTTCTTTCACAGACAAAGAAAAACTGAGAGTCACACCCAAGGTTAGCTAGTTATATATTTATACGCAACAGTCATGTGACACTTTGTAACCCATAAAGTTTCAGTTTCCATCTTCACAGTTTTGGAATGGACTGCCAGATAGTCAGGGCGTCGGTATAACACATCACACCTTTCTCATTTTTAC
Organism: Bacillus rossius redtenbacheri; assembly: GCF_032445375.1. Taxonomy (NCBI): domain Eukaryota; kingdom Metazoa; phylum Arthropoda; class Insecta; order Phasmatodea; family Bacillidae; genus Bacillus; species Bacillus rossius. Next base: position 39,874,904 of record NC_086333.1, on the reverse strand, counting down.
AAACGTAACGATGTGTTCCTTGGAAAGTTCCAGTCTTCATGACGTCTAGCATGCTGTTATAGCTTGAAGATTCTGCCACAGTATTTGCAAACAGGTTCTTGCTTGCGCTTAACTGATCTCATGCAGTGTTTGTAATGTCGAGTTATACTATCTAGTCGTGAAATTATTTTACTACATTTGATGCAGTGAAACAGTATTAATTGCAGTAAATTATTTGAGCACCGGCTTCTTTCATGCCGACGACCATTTGATGGTTTAGGGAATGACGCACCACAGTATTTACACACCTGTCGTTCGTTGAAATCAACGAAGTTACTGGAGAAACGTCAGTCGATGGAACAAAACTTGTCGATACTTCCTTTGAATCTGGTATCACATATGCCATCGGAATCAAAGTCACTGCCATCTAGGTCTCCGTCAATGGCACACCTTCCATCCAGGTCGATGTTATTGATGGTAATGATGCCATCGAGTTCTCGAGAATAGTGGACTTATGCACCAGACTGTTCAAACTAGCCGATCCGCATTGCACCGCGGCCAGGAGTGGACTGAGAGTCCCATCGGCTGGATCTCACTTACATACACATGGTTGCTGGTATACTACACAAGTAAAATCAAAGACTATTTTAATTTTTTACTAGGTTAAAATGCTGGTACCTTAAAACTCTAGAAAAAAAACACAAAGTTCAAGTTTTGAAAATTTATTCAACCAAAGTCTTTAATGCTGCACGGACTGCCTCGTCGACTCTGGGAACTGTCCTGTCGATTCCGATTCCAACTGGTTCGCTGAACTCAGGCTCAGAAACAGAGGCGTGCAACTGCTCATCTTCTTCGAGGACGACTGCTTCGGTGAGACATGGATGACAACTGTGACCACGGCTGCGACTTGGCTTTGACTCGGTGCTTGTTCGGACAGGATCACCGACTGAACTACGACTAGACGCACGTCGTTTGGGCGTAGATGCACGGAAGGTCGAAACAGGTTTCAAGTCATTTAAGTATGGTGATACACGTTGAGACGAAGCGACTACTTCCTCGATGCTGGCTGGAAGCTTTGTGTGCGGTCTCATGTGATAGACGGCACAGTTTCCAGGTTTGCAACAATCTAACAGCTGCTGAGTATATTCGTAGTACACAGTAAAGAGCGAAAACCGCCAGCGCTGAGAGCCTCCATCACAGGTCCCCGTATATGTGGGCAGATATCCGGCATCCCAGTAGATGTAATCGACAATTCTGAAGGTAGGTCTTACTCTCATGTACATGTAGGCCGGATGAAACGAAAACATCTTCTTATAGGTCCGACGACAACTGAAGGCATGATCCGTGTCACGCCTCTTATATATACAGGCTCTTACTCACACTGCGAGTGTCATTTACACCTTAACTGCTAGTTTTTACACGCACATACTCGTTCATACTTGTCATGTGGCTGCTTGCCTAACATTGAATTAAGCTAGCGCAGGGAAGGACAGCCGTAGTCGGTCTGCAGGTCTACAATTTCGGTGTCTCCATCGCAAAACTTGCTCATCCATTTCTTCTGCTTAGGTCCGGCGACATAAATGATGCCACGTGAATTCTGCATTAGCAAATCATCTAGAGTGTTTTTCACTTGGTGGTACGTTAGTTTGCCTTCGTCCCACTCTAGGCCATGATAATATTTTCATAGCCATTCATTCGAGCGTTTACTTTTTTCGTCCAGTAGTTTCCAAGGATACGGAGGTCAGTAGGTGCGTGTTCGAGTCCTACCGTAATCCTCGTACGTGGCGGCAATCTTCTTGAGTACTAATCCGTTTTGGCTCAGGAAACCTTTGCATGCTGCAGTTCATTTTGACACCATGAATGCTTGGAAATAACTAAATTATCCTCGCAAAATTCATCGTTTATCATGAGAGAATTTTCACAAGCTTGAATCGGTAGTTGTACAATGCAAATTGATAGTGAATTCTCAGACAAAAATCAGAGATTTTTATATTAAAATTTTATTAATTTATTTCTTTTAAAATTTTTAAAATTTTTTCCAAAATTTCTGATGAAAACTATAGAATTTCAAGATGACGACCATAGCGAAAATTGCAACACGGAATCCAAGATTGCTGTCATAACAAAATTGTATTGATGACATCATAAGATGGAAGAAAGTTCTAGAATTCAAAATAGCTGAAACCAAGATGGCGGGAAAACAAAATGGCGGATAAAATCGCCTTCATAGTCAAGGCCATGGTCAAAGGTCCAGGTCATTCAGGATGGCCACCGTGATGTCAGGATTAAATATGGTGAACTCCGACACCAACACCACACCCTGCAACCTGCCGCAGGACATACTTATTATTATATACTGCTATCGTTATTCACGTGAACTGACTCCTCATTAGAATAAGGATAGTTCTGATACGCACCGAAGGACGAGAAACCAATAACAACGTTACAATATTCGACAAAAATGTTATTAAAATATATTCTAATTTTTAAAAAAAGTTAATATTATAAAGTTTCTCTCTTTGGCTACGTGAACTCTGGTTCGCGTCATCCAGTAGCGGATCCAGATCGGGGGGGGGGGGGGGGGGGGGCGGGGGGTAAGGGGCTCAAGCCCCCTCCAAAAGCATCTGGGTCGACTATTGTTTTAGTGTTTGGCTTGATAAAGCGTAGCCTCAGCTGGGTCAAGCCCCTCCCAAACCAAAATCCTGGATCCGCCACTGGCGTCATCCGCCACAGACGGCAGCACCGTGGTCGCCACACGTTCCCACTTCCTTGACTCCCGTCGCATGCACGAGGTCCACTCCCGCCTCACGGTACCTGGTGGTGGTGGTAGCAGCTGTCGGTCTCGGTGCTGGAGCTGGTGCGCGAGCCGTCCAGGCTGGACAGCCGGTCGCCGTAGTCGTACTTGAGGCTCTGCTGCTTCGCCAGCTCGCGCTGTTCCCGCTCCCGCCGCTCGTTGCGCTGCGAGCAACCACACACACACTCACGCACTCACACGGGAACACCGCTCAGTCAGCCAGCTACCTCGAACCCACGAGGAGCACTCATCTCACTAGTATTCAACTTGCCAAGTGCGGCTGCGGTGCTGGATTGAAGGATTGGGTCCAGTGCAACCATTATAAATATATTTGGATAATTATTTCTCTAAAATGTTCTTTAAAAGAAAATTTTCTGTCACACTTAGCTTTATAAAATCTCATGGAATAGCAATCTTCTAGAACTCCCAACTTTACCAGTAGAAATATAAGGATTGTAGAAACTTAACATTTCACATATTGGTTTTTATTTAATTAATTTTAATACCTTTGTTCTTAAGATAAATTTCGAGATGAATTCTATAAAACAAGTTATAAACACACACATACTGACGTTATTAAATACATGAAGCACAATTCCTGTTGCTTCTGTGTACGAGACATTGCAGGCTATAATTGGGAGGAAATACTTTAATGTAGCACAATAATTACTACAATAATTCCTATAAAATATTCTATAAGTAGCTTATTTGCTATTATTTTTTTATCCTGCTGTCACGTTTTTTTTAACCTGGAAGAGAGGGGTCTGGATCAGATGGACCTCCCCCCCTTCTTCCTTCCCGGCTACGTTTCTGTGGAGAGTCGGGCGACTGCCCAGGTCTTTTCTGTTTCATTTCCCCTGTTTGCCTAGTGTACTGACGAATATACGTTAATTAATGGGAAAATAAAAATAAAATATTGTTTAAAGTGTGATTTAAAGTGATTAAAATTTTCTGTATGAGAACTGAGGGACTATTCCATACGTGCCATACCTTCCGGTAAGGGCCCTCTTCAAAATATTGTGTCCCCGTAGGATTACTTGGATCAGGGTCCCTCAAAGTCCAGGGCCACCACTGCCACTTTCAGTGTCTATTTAACTGTTAAAAACTTTCTTGGTCTACAGACAAAAAAATGTGTGTGTGTGAAGTCCACGCGAGACACAAAGTGAAAATTCTTGCTTATTATATTATTAATAGCTGCAGTACCCGGCGTTGCCCGGGCTGAACACAGGGTGAAGGGCACCTTTTTCGAAATCAGATGTAGTTAGTAATTGTCTTCTTAATTTCAATTTTAAGTGTGCAAAATAGTTAATATCACTTTCAGATCCCGACAGACGTTCTGCCAGTGTATGGTTATTTACCTGTATACATCTAAAAATTGGTGGTCTGTATGTAGTCTATACTCTATAAAGCACTATAGAAAAAAGCTAAAAACAAGAGATTACTAATATTGAAAAGATTCCATTATCTAGCTAATGCTCGGCATGCATTGCAGTGCTTCATTCAGTTTTGTTTTGTAATATGTTTAAAGTAGTTACACATATACAAATTATCTATTCATCTCTCTAAATATATATTTATCTCTATCTACATATATATATCTAGATATCTCTCTATCTCTATTTATCGCTTTATATCTACATATGTATATACCTCCCACTATCTCTATATCTTTTATATATAAATCTCTATATAGCTCTATACATCTATATATCTCTTTATATAACCCTTTTCATTCTATATACTTCACTCTATCTCAACTTATCTCTCTATATATACGTATATCACTCTATCTCTGTCTTTCTTTTATATTTAAATAAATTTTGTCAGGCGTGCGCACTTATACAACAAAAACAGACGAAGTGCCGCTATATAATATGAAATAAACACATTTTTGAAATGATTCGTGCTCCAACTATTGAAAAATAGTTATATCCTCTCAGAAACCTACACGGACATGCGTATAACAAACTCACCAAAATTTCATTGCAATCGGATGAATGGTATAGGAACGCATTCGGCACAAACAAACGAAAATTAAAAACATGACAAATGCATCAAACGATGGTGCGTTTAAAATTCAAGGCAACTCTATCTATTGAAGAAGTTAAGAACAAAACTGTTTAGCACCTTAATTATGCTAGCCGCTGCGAGCTCCACTAAGCGGACTGGTCTCACCAAGGAGTAAAATATGAATTTGCCAGACCTTACTATGTGTATGATCGTGTGGCAGACATAGAGAAATGACACTCACTATTTGTATGTCTATGACCTATAAATTTTTCTGTTATAAAATAAACCTATCATTTTTTTCACTACCTTAGAGATGGAATTTCATATTAATATGTGGTCTATGTGTTAATCCAGATTATCAGCTCGTTGTAAGCCAAATTTCATCCAGAACCGTTCAGCCGTTCTGGCGTGATTGAGTAACAAACATCCATCCATCCCTCCATCCAAATTCACACATTTATAATATTAGTGGTATATAAATACAATAAGAACTGAAATGTATTTATCACTTTATAGAAATGTTAATCCATATAAATTTGGTATCATTACAAAGATATCATTTTATTATTAAAGTTTGAATTAAATTATTCTGTTGTCGAAGTAGTTGTTATTGAATTTATATATTGTAATTGAATATTTGTCTGTATGTATGTTTGTTCGAGTATCCTTCAAATCTACTAGACCAATTTTGATGGAATATTTTGTGTTTTAAAGCTTATATTAAGACTTAAAAACTGGTATTTACTTCATTTCGTTACTATGACGGGAGTCGGAGATATAACAAAAAAACTATATTGTTTCACAAATAAGTGCAAGCAATATAATGTGAGATTCTATTTCTACCAACACCCACTTCTACCAATAATACTTTCCATTACATCAATAGTAGTTTTTTTGGCTTTCATAATAAATAACTATTTCAAGATCGATGATTATTTTTTTAAAACATGATGGGATAATTAAAGAAAAAATCACCGTGCAGTTATTCGCACGGGGACATACACTAGTCATATATTTGATCCAATATATCCATAAAAGAAAGTCCCAGTAATAATAAATGTAGTATTAACTGTAAGAATTGTAGTGTTACTTAAAGGTCACAATTACATAATAACTCACACAGTTTTAAATAAGCGTATACGCGAGTACAACTTTTTTGATATTTTCTTGAAGCACCACCTACTTTAAATGGCAACTCCTGAGCGTAAAGCGTTTAGTGTTTTGCAATTTGCTAAGAGTTCATCTATACTTTAAGTTCAAAGCGCTTAGGCAATTCGAAACGACCAGATGTATTCGCTTTCCTACACGTTCACCTGACATAACGCCATGCGATTTTTTTCCTTTGGGGCTTTGTAAAAGATTGTGTCTACGTTCCGTCGCTACCAAATGATTTTCCAGATTTGAGACACAGAATCGAAGAGGCTATTGCTTCCATTGCCCCGGACTTGTTAACCAAAGTGTGGGAAAAACTGGACTTTAGTTTGGATGTTTGCCGTATGACTAAAGGTGCACAATTTCAACATTTGTAAGAAGAACAAGGTAAGTTGACCTTCAATTTGATGTACGATTTGTTGTGAATAGCCCAAAAAAAAAAAGCTGTCATGATACACCCTTAAAACTGGGACATGTTTTTTGTCGACATGCTACATGCCAAGGATCGGCCGTGTCCAGTGGCGTAGCCAGGATTTGTATATGGGGGGTGTTAAGAAGCATGGCCCCCGTATTAAAGCGGGGGGTCGGGTGGTCCTCCCCCGGGAAAATTAGGATTTTAAGGTGTAAAATAGTGCTCTTTTAGCAGTTTTCAGTACTTAAATTTAAATATTGTAATGGTAAAAATTTTATTAATTTTTAATATGAAATTTGTTTGAGTGATGAAAAAGAAATTTAAATAAAGATTTGGTTCTAAGGGGGGGGGGGGCGTGTTTGAACCCCTAACCCCCCCCCCCCCCTGGCTACGCCCCTGGCCGTGTCTCACCTCCGCGGAGAATCCTTCGACGAGGATGGCGACCAGCAGGTTGAACAGCACGTAGTTGCCGAAGGTCATGAGCGCCACGAAGTAGAGCGCCGCCCAGTGGCTGGTCTTCTGCATGCCGTTGAACAGCACCACGTTCCAGTCCTCCTGGGTCAGGATCTGCGCGGGACACACGCGCCCAAGGGGGTGACTAGAGCACGGGACGCGGCACGCTGAACGGCCGGTCTCCCAGCAGAACTGTCGGAACCGCGGCTTTTGTCTTGTCAGAATTTTAACGCATTAAATGTTCTACTGTGGACAGTGGCGTAGCCAAGATTTGTGTATGGGGGATGTTAAGAAGCATGGCCCCCCCCCCCCCCCCCCCGTATTAAAGCGGGGGGTCCGGGGGTCGTCCCCCGGGAAAATTTTGATTTTAAGGTGTAAAATAGTGCTATTTTAGCAGTTTTCGGTACTTAAATTTAAATATTGTAATGGTAAAATTTTTATTTATTTTAATATGAAATTTGTTTGAGTGATGAATAAGAAATTAATTAAAGATTTGGGGCTAAGGGGGGGGGGGGAAGTTTGAACCTATAACCCCCCCCCCTCCTGGCTACGCCCCTGACTGTGTATTGCTAGTAGTGTCAAAGTGCTCATTTGCATTGGATGATAACAACCAAAAGTTCACGTATCATCTGCAAGGACCGAAAAAATTTCGCTATATCTTTCACCTCTAGTATAAGATGCCACAATACTCTACATAATCGGAAAAAAATTTCATCTGTTCATTGGCCACTAACATCTCAATAATGGTAGCTTGTTCTCACTGGGAAATAGTCCATTATTGAAAAATTGTGTGCCATTAATGAAAGCAGATTCAAGTTGATATCGTGAAATTAGTCCGCGAATTTTTCCGGTCTGTAAAATAAAATTTAAAAAGAAATCACTCGTGTAAAATTTTACGACGTCTCATTTCGACAGTTCTGATGGTTGATCGTAAGCCAATGACGGCTTCATGCGCAGTAAACAAGAATAAGACTTCATATTATCTTTAATCTGTTTTTACTTCTCCCTCGACGTCTCGTCGGCAATGTGGTCACAGAACACTCACTTGGACATCCAAAAGTGATGTCCTTTTGACGCAGGCGTGCTCGGTCGTCTAATTGTTACGAGTTGGGCTGCGGGAATGGCCTTGCGCCTGATTGGACGCTTACCAGCTGTGGGAAATGTCCTATTGGTCGGGACTGACACCTGGCCAGTTCGCCTCCGTGCAAGGATTTTGTTCCGCCATGTTGCTGGCCAGTTGCAACAATTCGGTGGCGCGCGCGACTGTAGTTCGCTGCAAATGTGTGTTTTCCCCGTGATGAATCTTTAGCGCAGTTCAGAAATGAAAACACTGGCCTTCGGTGCATTACGTTATGCAATGCATATTTTAATTTGCTGAATAAAATAAAACCCGTCACTGAAGGCACAGCTAGGCGTTTGTTGTTTTTGCGAGCAGAAAATGTTGAGAAGAATTTTCCAAAACGGAAGATTAAAACCGTGTGCTTTGTTGTTTATTTGCTTGAAATATATTTTTTGTTAAAAGTTTACTTTAATGTGCTTTATCTTGAGAAAATCGCTATTTACAGACACATTTGCAATTATATAATTATTAAAAATATTTTAAAAAAGAAGAATGCAGATTATAAAAATTTGAAACTGCCAACGCAATAAATACTACACTTCATTGAATTTTTTATGAAACGTGAATAATTACTTAAAGCAGGGTTTCCCAACCTGTGGTACGCGCACCACTAGTGGCACGTGGAAACGTTGCAGGTGGAACGCGATCTGATGCTGACATACTGACATATAGTCGGAAGCATGCACATGACAAGTCTAGGTTTTTGACATGAGCGATAAGCACGTCAGGGTGACCTAGTGCGCCGGCGTGAGCGCTACCCCTGCTCTTGCGTCACCCCCCCGCCATCAAGGTCAGCCATCCACTTCTTCAGGTCCATCCACCTCCCTCTGTCATGTTTTAACTTCAATGTGAGAGGTAGTCTTGGAACTAACACGTGGTGTGTGTCAGTTTCCTCAAGTACCAACTTTTGTTTAACGTAACGCGTAACAATCTTATCTGATAGTGCAGTGTATATTTTTTGGTGTTGTGTTCAAAGATCTGTTGTGGATTTATAGTAAATTTAACGACGCCTTCTCTACTTATAAGGATGGTGTTAAAAAGGTTAAACCACAACTCAACCGTAAATACGATGAAAGCTATTTACAGTAAGAATTTATAGTGAAGCCTGGCACATAAAACAGTGACACCCCGTTCATCGATGTGTTGTGTGTTTAGTAAAACTTGCACAATTAAGTATAAATACTTATTTGTTGAAGCAGCACCCAAATATTAAGCACTCTGATTTGGTTGTTAAACTTACTAAATTTTTTCAAACAATTTTTTTTTAAATACTGACCCTAGCTTGATAAAAGAGTCGTTCTTAAATCATTATAGAATTGCTAAAGATGGAAAGCCTCACACAATTGGTGAGATTTTTACTGACGATTGCTATGGATATGGTTGAGAATTATTAGGAGAAAGGAGAAAAGGCAGTCAATGTAATTAAAAAAAAAACATTATCCAACAACACGGTAAAAATGTGATTCAAAGACATGTCTTCGAGTATTGAAGATAAATTGTCTTTGCAAATGAGAGAATTATTTGATTATCGTGAAGAAGTAAGAGAAGAGTTTGTATTCTGCAAACAACTTGAATCAAATATTACAGCTGAAAACACCTTTACGTCAATAATCTGTATGTGGCTAAAGAGGGCATTCCCTGTTTCAAGTGTGTTGGTTTGTGTACAAATGGGACAAAATGTATATTTCAGGAAAATTGGCAGGCCTAGTAGATAAAATAAAGCAAGTTGCTCCTGAATATGTCATAGTACGCATTGTGTGATCCACCGTCAGGCAGTAGCTTCTAAAGAAATGCCAGACAATCCAAACTCAATATTGTAAGATGCTGTGCAGGTTATTAACCTTATAAAGGCTAGGGCTTTTAAGATATGGGTGTTAAGCTTAAGACTCTGCTCTTACACATGGAGGATATGTGGTTATCTCGAGGCAAAATTTTAACCCGACTATTTGATCTGAGTTCTAATATTTTTTGTTTTTAAGTGGAAATAAAATGACATGTTGAACTTGTTTAGGGTTTAACTATGGTTATACTATACAACTTGCAATGTATTAAAAATGAATAAAACGTATTTTGAAAAGTGGAATTAATATGTGGTGGCGATATATATGAGGTGTTGTCGGGAAACGTTTTGGTTTGGTTGGTTAAAAAAATAAGGCGCCAAGATGAGTTTTTGCTCCGTGTGGACACTAGTCTGTTACGTCCCTAGAAAGATTTAACATATTATTAAAGTAACTGAACTATCCCCATCAAACTTTATGTCACAATAATGAAAAATACCTAGGTACAAGAAAGCGGATTATTTAGTCATCTGACTCGGGCCAGCCAATAGTAGGTTTCGCTGGCCAGTAGCACAGGGCGAGTCTTGCAGACGTAGATAGTAATGCGCTCTCTTCAAAATCACTCTCCATGACGAACTCTGCGCCACAATGAAGGCATTTTATGCTACTGTTCTGCGTCTTGAACTCCGAAAAATAACGTGTCACTAGGAAAACACATTTGAAAGAGCCATCATTGTATTCTTTATTTCTGAATGCTTCACTAATTTGTGCCAAGGTCAAAAGAGACGGTAACACCTTGCGCTACAGAGCGGGGATGCTGGAGAATGAATTTTCCTGGAGTTATTCCGAGAAATGACGGACACCCGATTATGATGGCCGGGCAAGGATGCGAGCTCAGGTACTCTGAAATGCGACACCGTAGACTCAACACTTTTTGTTATTTATGCATGCTTGCTTCGGTGGTAGTTTTGATGAATAAACATCCTAGCTCACTGTGTACGGGATTTGGTGAAAATGGAAGGAAGTCGATGAACGGAAATTTACACAAAGTTGGCGGACCCACGTGTAGCATCATAAACCCTACTGTGATTTTCACAAACATAATGGTACATACCAAACGTATTGGTGTGCTAAATGAAACTTTATGATATTGAAACTAATATAGTAAAAAGTAAAAGGTTAACGTAAGTTTAATAATACCTATGAAATTTGGCGTTAAAATGTTTAAAATACATATGCATTTATAAATTCCCTATTGGCTTGAAAGCAAAGCGGTAGAGCGCGCACGTGTTAACCTCATGAACGTGGTTAAAATCTCGTCACTGAAGAAATTTTTTTCTATGGCAACGAACTGAAATGATTAGTTAGTTACTCAGTTAAGAAATTATTTGACATATTAGTAGTATGTATTGGCCTGTCCGGAACCAGGGTTCAGGGTGTGGAGCCAACCGCCATCTTGGATTGTGAGGTCACGGCGGCCATCTTGCATTACCTTGACCTTTGACCTTGACCCCGGCGGCCATATTGGATCCGGCATATTGGATTCACCAGCTTGGATGACATCATTTTGTTTTCTTGAACATTCCACCATTTTGAATTCCGCCATTTTGAAATATGACATCACTGTTGCAATTTTCGTTACGGCTGCCCTCTGTAAAATATTTATTTATTATCCGATTTTAATGGAAAAAAATTTAAATTTATAAAAAACTTCAATTAATAAGCTTAAAAAATTATTTTTAAAAAATCTGTTGCAATTTTTGTTATGGCTGCCATCTTAAAAATATTTATTTATCATCAGATTTTAAAGGAAAAAAAATTTAATTTATAAAAAAATCAATTAATAAAAATTTACAAAAAATATTTTAAAAACATTTAGGTACCTACGACATAGAGCTCGGAGTCCTCAGTTCAAACCCAGTGAGGGCAAAAAAAAGGCGACCGATCCTTCCCTCATGGTGGCTCTTGGCAGACTGACCCCTAACCACTTATCTCAAGGTATATATATATTGTTAGCTAGTATGTCATGTCCGCCATCTTGAAAATACATAATTTTAATGCTATAAAATCGGGAAAATCTGTAAATTATAAAAAAATTAATTAATTAAATTTAAATAAAAATCTTTAAAAACACCGTTGCACTTTTCGTTACGGCCGCCATCTTGGAAAACCGTAATTTTTATAGTAGAAATTTGGAAAAAATTTCAAAAATTATAATAAAATTTTAATAATCATTTTTTAATAAAATGCTGTTTAAAAACGCACTTTGGACCTGAAGTCCTTGGTTCGAACGTGGTAAGAGCATAAATAAAAATATGTAGATAGATCCTTCTTCCACAGAAGCCACCTGCAGACTGACCTCACACCACCAATACCAAGGTATATATCATCAGCTGGTATGACATCATGTCATACATATTGTTTTCGTCTGCTGGAGGCCACCACCATCTTGTTTTCAGCTACTAGAGTGTTCCACCATCATGTTAGTTTAATTTTACCTGCTAGAGTGCAGCAATCATTTATTATTACTGTGACACCCACCATCTTATCATTTGGGTGCCATCTTGGAATTGTGTAATTATTCAGCTAGAAATTCGGGAAAAATTTCAAAATTCATTAAATAAATTTGCAATCAATATTGATTCCTGTACTTGGTTTGATCCCTGGGCGATGCAAAAATTTTTTTTTTGTAATTATACCAAAAATGTACATGTTCGAAAAATAAAACACTGCAAAATCTTTTAAAAACAAAAATTTTATTACATAAAATCTACAATACTACAAGTACAAAAAAACACAGAGAAATTACTAAAATTCTTGAGTATTTCTCGATTTCTGCATCTGCTACCCACAAATTAAAGAAGGTGGGAAGCCCCACCACTTGAAGTAGGATCGTCCATTTCTTCGTTTTATATTCTTCTCCACCAAGTACGTATCGGGATTCCACATAGGATGAATCTCTTGGGCATAGAAACCGCCACGAATAGGTTTGTAGTCCAAATCTTCGAGGTAGTAGGTCCTAGGCTCTGATTAACGAACATGTATCACACGGAAAAGTTCTGGACTCCAGTTAGCAGTGAAACCTTTCTGGAAGATACCTTTATGCTTGGAGATTCACACAATGTCACCGACGTTATCTTTAAGCTTTCGTGGATCTTTCTTCTTTGTGTTGGAAAACACTGTTCGAAGCAGGCGATTTTCCTTTACGTCCTTTACCTTCATTTTAGTGGTTGAATGCACTGTGGAATTATACTCGCTTATTAGTTTCGGCAAAATGTCAAGCCGCTTGTAATTTCCGTTAGCTGTGAACTGCAGCCACATCTTGGAACGCAAAGTTATGTTAAACCTTTCGACAATGGAGGCTTTGACATTACTAAATGTAGAGTAGTGTTTGATGTCATACTTCTTCATCAAAGCCTTGAAGGTTGCATTGTAGAGTTCTTTCCCGAGATCCGTTTGCAGGTGCGACGGTACACATCCAACACGTAAAATATTGTCCATGGCCTTGGTTACTTCTGTTGCAGTCTTTGATTTTACAGGTCTAGCCCAAGCGAACTTGCTATAAACATCGATTACTGTCAACATGTACTTGAAACCTTTATTCAGTCAGGAATATGGTATCATCTCAACAAGGTCCGCCTGGAATAAATCATCAATTCCGTGAACTATGACTGTGCGACGAAGGTATTTTTGTCTAACAGGAGCATGAAGTTCGTGAGCGATTCCGGTTCTACTCATTGTATGTAGCCGGCTTCCCTCAGTTCTTCGAGTATTGAGTCTATTTCGTTGATGTGCGAATAGCTTCCTGCACTAAGCGAAGCATATTGAAGTCTAAGACGATCAACTAATTCATTAGGGTCATCCCAATACACATAGTCAAAGTTCTGACCACTTTATAGCTTTCTTAAACCTTCACCGTGTATTGTTAGTTCACTGGAGAGATTAGCGAGAATGTTAATTTTTGCATGATCTTCGTCTTTATATATGCCACTATCTGGATCGTTATCGCGAAAATGTGCTTTGGTTAGCTCTAGCAGTTTTTTGTACTCTTGTAAATCTTTGTGAGAATATCCTTTAGGCTCCCTGCGAAACAGCAATTCGTACAGACCTGGAGTCCCGCGCGTTTTGAACTATTCTACGCGCACAATATTTCCTGGTAGAATGTCTATTTCTTTAGCACCGAGGAACCACTTATATTTTTTTTTCTGTACACTCCATAGGTCGTGTCATTATTCCGGCTAGTAAATGATATCAGGTATGGTCGGGCCATTGCATTAACTTGGTGTCCCTTTTTAGGTATTTTTTTCTTGTGCATGGACTCTGTACTCATTAAGTCCTCTTCTTCTCGATCTGGTTCATAATTTCTCTTCTTTACAGTAGGCATTTCATCTTGAACTTTTGTCTTTACATTGATGGTTGGCTCTTCCTTATTTTTAAGTTCGTCGAGACGACTAGTGATTGGTTTAAATATCTCTTCATTTTCCATCTACGTGCTAGTCTGGTTCGTCTAGCAAGTAGATATTTTTCACGAACAGACTGTATAGCTCGATGAAGATCACTGACCAAATCCGACATTGTACTGGCTGAAAACATATTGCAAAACCTCCTTTTATACTTTGTTTATTCGTTCGCAGTAACTTCTTTCTTGTGTTTGGCTAAATAGGAATTTGTTGATAAGTGAATTTGTGTTGCATTCAAACTACTTTCGAAAGTCCTCAAATCGTCGCGTCTTTGTGAATGTGTCACGAATTCGAGAATCCGAGCCTTCCACGTGCTGGTCGATGGCTAGCACATAATTTTTAATTCGTTTTTCAAAATTTCTACTTTTTGAGCCAGTAGCGAAATGTATGTGCCGATATTGTCGTCGTGAGACTTGAGAGCAGTACGTAAGTCTCAACTGCCACGACAGAATTTCAAAATGCTCACCGGGTTCGAACCGAGGACCCCGAGTTCCATGTCGTAGGAGAATTTTTTTAAAATATTTTTTGAAAACTTAATAAATATTTTTATAAATTTTAATTTTTTTCCATTAAAATTGGATAAGATGGCGGCCGTAACGAAAATTGCAACGGTGACGTCACAATTCAAAATGGTGGAATGTTCGAGAATACAAAATGATGTCATCCAAGATGGCGGATCCAATATGGCCACAGGTGTCAAGGTCAAGGTCATCCAAGATAGCCGCCGTGACTTCAAAATCCAATATGGCGGTCAGCTCAACGTCTCCACACCCTGAAACCTGGCGTCGGACCGGCCAATACATACTACTCATATTCACCGACGTCTTAAATAATTGTTTTTATTAGTTCAACTACAATTCGCCTTCATGTCTTAACCTGGACTCGAACCCGGAATCCTTCTCTCAGAAAGCCACGCGTCCAACTGCCCCGCGGGAATCGTTTTCCACGACGGCCACCTCTCTCCATTCCTCCCCTCCGTCTCGTCAAAACATCAGCTGGTGGGATGTGGCGAACAAGTGCTGTGGTTTATCGTGACTGTACGCTTTGGTCACTTACCAGGCGCCAGTTACCGAAGTTGGGTCAGCGAGCAAGCGGCGAGGCGACAGTTTCAAGAGTTGTGTAGTCGAATACGGAACCAAGTTCCAGTGTCTATTGCATCAGCTAGGAAACGAGCAAGTAGGTACTATCCGGAGCAAATACAGTATGTCCATAAAATAATGTCCCAGTTTTTAACTTTAATAGTATAATCTGAAAACGTTGTAGAGTGTTGGTTCAAGGTCACCATTGAAAAGTAACTCAAACAGTTTTAGAATAAGCGTATGCGCGAGTACTGTTCTGTTTTTTTCTCGCTTGCAGCGCCGCCTAAGTAAAAATGGTGACTCCTGAACTTACAGCGTTTTGTGTTCTGCATTTTGCTACGAGTTAATCTGTAATTTCAGTTCAACGTTCGTTTGGTTTAATGTTTAATTGTGATCCACCTTGTGGAAAAAACATCCGTCGATGGTACAGGCAATTAGAAACGACCAGATATGTTCGCTGGCCTCCACATTCACCTCACATAATGCCATGCGATTTTTTCCTTTGTGGCTTTATAAAAGATCGTGTCCACGTTCCGCCGCAAACTAATGATTTTCCAGAGTTGAGACACAATAATCGAAGAGACTGTTGCTTCTATTACTCCGGAGGTGTTAACCAAAGTGTGGGATGTGTGCCGCACAGCTAAAGGTGCTCATATTGAACATTTGTAAGGAAACTTGGTTAGTATACCTTCCATTTAATGTATGATTTGTTGTTAATATTATCAATTATGATATACCATTGAAACTGGAACGTTATTTTTTGGGACAATCTGTAGAAGCGCACTTTGCAACTT
The DNA here is from genome assembly GCF_032445375.1 of Bacillus rossius redtenbacheri. NCBI lineage: Eukaryota > Metazoa > Arthropoda > Insecta > Phasmatodea > Bacillidae > Bacillus > Bacillus rossius. The sequence continues at coordinate 39,858,873 of NC_086333.1, read as the reverse complement.
TCACTAGAACCTTTGATCTCAACCTAGGCTATCTGTGGAGTTCCTAACAACTCTGGGAATATTTTAGCACCGGACTGCCCTACAAAAACTTTGTTTGTCTCTTTGGACAAACATTTACCCGAACCTCACTCATTGAGTAACAAGTAACAGCCAATTAACAGTTTACCTTCTCTCGAACACGAATAAGACCGCTGTGTTTAGCTTGGTAAGACATCGTGTGAGAAGAGGTTATTCCATAAAGAAACGTCCACATCTGCTTGTATGGAGCCTCCAGCATTTGGATTTTTTTTTTTTCGCAGGTTCCATCGGAGTCGGATACTATGAAGTGGTGCCAACGTGACAAATTGGCCCGGGTCAACTGCTGCATACGTATGTGACGAGGTTCGCGCGCCTGATCTCAGCCTCGTGGCATGGCTCATGTTTATGAGCGTATCAGTCTGTACGCACGTTGTAGGATCGGGGCCGTTGTCTTGAGCTTCTGCGTGTAGCACGGCGTTATCAGGAAGAAGTTAGGAAGTCCTGTTAATATATTTTGGTGTCTTGTAATAATGGAAATGAACTGTTTATGTGTCTGGAATAAGTCAAGGTGTGCTGCCTTTTCGTTGACGGTGCTTCCTTTTTGTTGATTGCGCTTAGTACAAAATGTAGTGACTGAATATTTACTAGTTAAAAACCTCTTGGTTTTACTAAAATATTTATCAAGGTCACTTGGTCCTTTAGTATGTATAAAAAATTTCACGATGGACTAACTGAATATAATTAGTTAGGACGAAGGTCATGCGGTCCTGAAATGACTAGCCTATACGTCTGATATTGACATGACTCGGTCTCATGGTCTGAAGTCAATTGGTATGCATGTGTGGCTTTGTACATGAACGGCTTATAGGTTATTCAGATACTCCTTATGGATGTTTCAGACATAAAAAAAAAATTGGCACTTGAAAATTTTGTTTCATTGTCTACTACAGCACGATACTTGCACCTGCTTCTGTAAGTCATCAACAATTTTTTCCGGTGATGCCACGATTGACCGTGCATTGTGCAAAATCCTGAATTACTCAAAACGTTTCAACGGGAAGAATCTCGTCGGAATAACGAACCAGCCCACAGAGCGAAGCGGCCGGTCACTGAAGACCCCGAGCTTCCAATCCCGGTCAGGCCACATCGGCTTGTGTTTACGCGAGACACCTCGCCGCGAGTGATGGGATGACACGCGGCCGACATATCCTTCTAGTTCCGCGCGCGCGAGTGTGCGGGGGCGTGTCCGGCGACCACTTTGTCGACGGGACGCAAACAACATCTTCCTGGCCACCTCCACACAGCCCTGCGACCCCTTTCCCACGGCCAGAACAAAGTTTACACAACAACTAAAACACACTTTATTTATTATGTATTTACTGTGTGACACTACTACTTCAATATTAAAAAAATATTAAAGAAACTAATTTGAGTTTTCAGATATTGAGTTCAAACAAATCCGAGTGAAAAAAAAACGCTTCATCGCATTGCGAAACATGTCGTACCATGTAATAATTAAAATACGTATTTATAAGTTCTTATTATGGATTAAAATTAAATTTTTTTACTACAGGTGGATTACAAATATTGAATTAATATTTTAAGGAATACTTATATGTGTTAAGGCACTAATAAACAAAAATATTACAAAAATATTAATCAAAAACTGTTAATAAATCTATTTAAAATAAGATTAATTACACATAGCGTAAAATTAAAAAAAAAATTAAATAGCCATGTTTAAAATTATTTCAATCATCGACTTACTGTATTTAAAGCTACATTACAAAATAATTACAGAGAAAATCATTTTGATCACTGTATCAGACTACAGCGAGAAAAGTTAAATTGCAATTAAAAGTCCTAGGTACACATAAACTTGAAAAAGCTGCATTTAAATACTATTAAACTAAGCAAAGCTTGAAACAGAAGGGAGATGGAAGGTTTTTAAAGTATATTTTGATAAACACGTTATGACGAGAAAAAAAGTTTTAAAATTATTAAAATATTTAACGAAACATCATTTGATACCTATACAAAATTGTTTCTCAAAATAACTTATGTCAGGAAACTCTTAACTACGAATCATTTCACTTTCTTCGAAAGGTGATCCATATAAACCTTTACCATTTCATATGAAGATAACTACTGAAGAAATATCAAAACAAAAGTGCAATCATGTGCTAACTGAATTATAATTCTTCCTTATCTGTGTCGTTCGCTGTAAATTCTGTAAATGGCTTCTATCTGAAACATGACGCCATTCTACCGAACTGTGACGTTTCGTGTAAAGTGTACTGGTTGATATTTCTGATTTTGTTTGAGGTGCTCTCTCGGAGCTGCGCAACTTTACGCGGTTTATTACAATACCATCCGTGTGCCCGGTGGGAAAGTATTTGATCCTCATTTTTGATAAGTTCCCAAAACCGCTGATACAATTGACCCTTATTTATAAACAGAAGCCTAAGCCTAAACCTCAATTTAATTATTTTAACATCGGAAATGACAACTTTGATCACATATTTGATACTTTTAAGGGATTTCTTAAAACAAATCATATTCAAGTGCTCACCAACGTTGTTTAAGGAACTCCTATGCAAAATTCATCGATTCTAGACCCACCCATTTAAGCTGTACGTTATCAGTTGTCAATCAGTGTTAGAGTTTTATTAAGTAGGTCAACACGCTTCATCAGGTAGCTTCACGGGTGGAAATACAGTGTTAATACGCCCATGGATCTAAGAAGCCTCATTCCATTTATTATTTTGTCATCGCTGAACAATCTTGCTTATATTCATATTGACATATTTAATTTTTTAAGATGGGTTTAAGTATCGTATTTTAAGATCATTTAATACGCATACTTCTAAGCATTGTAGATCTATAAAACTGCAAAGGAATCATCAGTGGCCTACATCTAAGATATTCCCAAAATTTTGACGTGAAAACGTCTATTCGCCTGTCTCAGTGATAGTAGGTCGAACTTTCTTGTGCGACAAAATACCGTCAGATTTGAATCGCTAATAACTACGAGACTAATAATGTGGTAACAATGGTTGAGCCCTCAACGGATAGATCATGTCTGTAGGTGTTTGTCGCGCAGTATTTGTTTTGCTTGTGACGTCATCGTACCATTTTATGTGCATGCGCATTATTGTTAAGAATTTTATCTCTCAAATTTGATTAAAAAATGATGAATTATTGGAAAAGTTTAATTTTTTCTTCCAACGTTTTCACGAAAAATTTACGGCGAGGACCTGAATTGCACATTTCTCTCTTTTTGTTTTCAGTGTCGCTGTTTCTTGAAACAAAAGATTATTTCCTTTGGTGCCTCAGTACTAAAAATATATATTTCATCCCCAAAATAAGAAAACCTTAAACCAAATTTTATATCATAAACACACATACTACAGTGCCTAAATTGAACATTCAAAATTCAAAAGTGTAACCGATTTTAAAATTGGCAATTTTTATTGCTTATTAATAAAGTTAATTTTATAAATAATTAACTCGAAGTGTTAGAAAGGATTTAATTGTACTTTTAAGGCAGTGTGCTCTTACACTCTCTAACTTTGCTAGTGAAGTTAATCACACAGGTTAGTCAACCGAGTGAGCTATTGTGCGTCTCAAAATAGCTACGGCACACACTTTGGTAACCCCTGGCCCATTTTACGGAACCATCCCAGTACTTTCCTGGAGGTATTTCAGAAAATCACGAAAAATCGAAGTCAGAATTCGAACCCGGATATCTGGAATCACACTGTGTGCCATCCGGCTGGGAAAATCCTTTCGTAAACTGAAAGCCTTAGCGTTGCTCTACGGATCCACTTAAGTTATAACCTAAGTAATAGCTTAGCCTGTCTCCTGGCTTGAATAATGTTTTTAGCAATGATTGTACACTGTACTGCCGTTCGATGTTTCTCATTCGCGCCTAGAAGCGAGTCGGTCGCCTTCAGCTTTCTCACTGTTGACCAAACCTTCTGGATTGGTTCAAAAGTTCCGCACGCCGTATTCTGCAGGCAATGCCCGTTGGTTTGTAATCCAGTACGTTTTAAAAACGGGCAAACGCAGTCAAAATGGGTTCAAAATGTTTGCGGTTACTAATGATAAATCTCTAAAAACACATATTGGATAAAAAAAAGTAATCCGATTATCAATTTCAAAAGTAACCATGGACGAAAAACTTTGCGTAGATGTGCAAGCTTTACGAATCATGGGAAACATATGTCTACAAAACTTTTATACACATTCATTCTGACTCTCAAAGATTAATAATTACTCATTATAATGGTAAAGGTGAATATGGAGCTATCTGTATGTCTTCAGAGTTAAGTATTGAATTTACATTATGTCCTAATTACTTACAATTAAGGGTTTTGACACATATGTCACATTTACTTTGATAAGATATCAGTGATCTTTAGAAGACTGAATAATAATGTTCTGTTTCATGTGAAATATTTAAGTTGTACGTAATATATTTATTCGAATAAAAAAAATAATTTTAAAAATATGAAAAAAATTAAAGTTATTATGTAACGTACACAATTGCTAGATATTACCTACTAAATGGATTGGAAATTATATTCAAACAAGTTTTACAGATTATTTTAATCTTTTGATAGTGACACAACTAAATAACTATTTATTATAAAAATATTAGAATTTAAATTTTTTATCAAATTATAATGATTAAAAATTTAAAAGGTTTATTTGAAATTTTGTAGTATGGTCTTATTTTTGACACTTGACAAACACCAGAGTTGTTAAGATATATACAGGAATATTGACCTCAAGTACTAGTTCATTTCGACAGTAATATGTAACTTCTAATATAAAAATAAACGATGTAGCGCATTTATGTGTACAATAACATAACACAAATTTTTTACAGCAATTACATAACCATTAAAGTATCATCTTTTATGGCTATTTCAATTTAACTTTGCCTTTAAAAAAAATTACTCAGTTAAGCATATTTTGGTGGTGGTCAGCCAGGAAGCTCGTTTAACACAAATTGTTTTTATAGCTAATAATAAAACGAACAAGCACTTATCACTTACACTTGCAAAGTGTATACACTAAAAAAAAAATCTTGATCTACCCAACAGCAAAGAATCTTAAAAGATCAATTACTGAATAAGCAAGTAACATTGTTAATTTAAGCTAAAAAAAAAAAAAAAAAAAACCTTTCCGTAAACAAACCACACATCAAGGATGGAGCTGAGAACAAATTGCCAGTGTGGACGCTAGCCAAAAATATATATATATTAGTTTTTTTTTGTGACAAGATATAATTCGAGTCACAACAAAACGACTTATTTGTAACAAAAATATCTTGCATCAATTTAATTATTACCACAATATTGTAAATAGAATAAAGGCGTTCCCAAATTATTTTTTTTTTGTTGTAAATTTTGCGAACCGTTCGCGGCAGCCAGCGAGGTGTGGGTTTGTCGACTCGAGGTTCCGGACTGTGACCAGACGCGCCGGGACGCGCCGAGCCCGCCTGGTCACAGTCGCGCGGCCGAGGTCACACTCGGCGCGCACACACCGAGACTGGACGCAACAGGGGAGACGAGAGGCGCTTACCTGGAAGACGGTGACGGTCGCCCACAGGATGTTATTAAAGTGTTTCCTGTCGCAGACGCACTTGGCGTCGCGCGTCACGATCTCGTCACACGTGCACTCACGCGACTCGTCCGCGAGCATGCAAAACTTACCGCCAAACAGGTACATTCCTAAAATACTGCAAAATAGAGACAAAGAAAAAAAAAAGAAACAAAAAACACAAAAATACTGACTTTTGCAAACAACTTCAAATAGGTGATTACTGTGTTAAATACAATTGTTAATCAACATACAAAATGTCTGGGAAGGTGGAAGGGAAAATGTTGTGTCATTTCTCAAACAAACTAATAAAGAAGAAAGATGATTACTCAATGGTTTACATTAATTCCCCTGTAAATTCCACGGAAAATCGCTTGTTTACCGGCAAGGAACAATATTTTGGCAGTATTTAGCCACCTTTTTTCCCCCCCACTGCTACAAATCATTGAGTTGCATTTAGAATGAAGATGTTTTACTAAATTTGAAATCGGTATTTGCATAATGGCAGGTAATATCAGCTATTTATCTTTTAAAATGGAAGTTAAAAAAATATCCTTTTACATTTATTCTTAGGTAAGACACTTATAATTTTTAGAAGACTGTAACCTACAACTGACACAGTGTGTAAGCCTTTGAATATAATATATATCAGAAGTATAATTTAGCTGGTTCTGTGCTCGGTTCCGGTGTTTGGAGCTGGAGCCGATGGCCACCATCTTGGATTGTGACATCACGCTCACCATATTGTATTAATTTGAACGTGGGAGACATCTTGGATGACCTTGACCTCGGCTGACATCTTACATTCCATCATCTTAGTTTCTGAGATCACAGCAGCCATCTTGTTTTATTCTCCTGGAGGTCGCTTTCATGGATTCTGACATCACAGCCGCCATATTGTTTTCGGTTTTTGAAGATCGCCATCTTTTATGATGTAATGTTCATTTTCTTTGTCTTCAACTCTTTGTTCGTACAGTGTACCAGTATTTCTCTGTCTCATGCACATAAAGTCAATGTTTCATTACCTACTAGTGTTTTATGACCTTTATAGACGTATAACTTTTTTTTTACAAAATACATTGGAAACGAGGTGATTCAAACCATGGCAGGTCAGAGTATGGAAAACAGGCCACACGTCCATAGAGACATATACGAGACTGAGATTTAAATAAGGTAGGCATATGTAGAGACCTATTATTTTTTAAGTATGGAAGATTATTAGCAGCACTTTTTGGTAGCTGATCAACCATCTTTGTTTTCAGTACTTAAAACTAGAAGAGCTAGTATCATGCACTGCACACATCGCTTGCAAGAAGGCGCTGCAGCCATCTCTGATTATAATCTTGGCTACTAGAAGCGATGGTGTCATACAATGCACACATCGTCTGCTAGAGGGCGCTGCCGCCATATTGTTTCAATACTTTCTACTACGAGCACTAGTGTCACTTAGTGGACACAACGGCTGATATAGGGTACTGGTGCCCCTAGAGTGCATTTACGTCAATCACCAGAATTTTTTAGCATCCACTATCTTGTCAGCCTTATGGGCCACCTTATTAAAAATATTTTATAATATACCTAAAATACAGAAAAAAAACTTTAAATCTTTAAAACATGTACCTATGTTAAAGTCATTGATTCCTGTCCTTCCTTCAACCCTTGGCTGATGCGGAAAAGGTAATTTTAAACTTTAAATTCTTATTTAATTAAATATGGTTGTAAGTCCTAAAAGTGGTTTAAATTATCTATCTACCAGCCACCAGTATGCCACTGATATATTGACCCCATCTTGAAAAAAACCGTTAGTATATATTTCAATTCTCAGTCCGGTATAAGTCCTGATGGCCGTGTGATCAGATGCGTATGTTTTCCATACCAGAGGTATGATCTGTAATGGTTTGAATCACCTAGCTTTAAATAGTTTTTAAATTTCATTTAATATTTATATAAGAGTTATAAAACACTGGTAGTTAATGGAATATTGACCACATGTGTATGAGAATGATCGATGCTGCCACACTCTAGAAACAAACAGCAGAAACAAATTGGCGAACATTGCATCACAAAAGATAGCGACCTCCAGCAGACGAAAACAAGATGGTGGTTGTAACGTCAGAATCCAAAATGGGGACGTTCTGCAAACAAAAAAATATGGCGGCTGTGAAGCCAGAATCCCAGATAGTGGAATCTAAGATAGCATCATGGACCATGGTCATCCAAGAAGGCCACTTGGGTCTAGGTCATCCAAGATGGCTTCTGGGTCATGGTTAAAGTCACTCATTATGGCAGCTGCGACTTCACACTCCAAGATGGTGGACATCAGCTTCATCTCCATTCACTGTCACCGGGCGCAGGACCGACGAAAGTGTAGGCCTACTACTTATCTTATAAATAAAACATCCCTCTCGATAAAAAAAATATAAGAGGAATTTAAATCTATATCAATGATGTATTACAGAATCAATTGATTTAAGATAGACACTGGAATGTTGTTATTAAACTAAAATATATACTTATTTAAATGCCTGCACGCCTGCACAGATTGCACACCAAAAGCACAAGTTTTTAAATGAACCAAGTTCCGAATACATAATAAAACTCTTTTTTATATTATTTTATGTTTTTGTTATGGTTATTATAATTTTTTCTGAGAGATTTTCAGTGTGATTTTATGGTGCAAACGCAAAAATATTTTTTTTTCTATTTGACACGTAATAAAATGATTTCTGTCATGTATATGTACCTACACCGAGTATGCAATGTGCGTTAGCATTTTGTGAGTATTCAAATTTCATGTGGTCAGTATAACATTATGGTGAGCAATTTTGAAACAAACATGCGTAATCTAATCGGGAAAATTAATCTTATTCAATATACATATAGAGTTCTGCTCATCATACCATCAGACCGTTATAATCATAAGATCAAGATTCACGTGACATTCATGTGAACTTTAAATATTCACAAAATTCTATTACACTCTGTATACTCGGTGTACACAATAAACATATTGATTCTTTTGATGCGTGTCCAATAATATTACATTTTTAACAAGAAAAATAAAAACAATTTTTTTGAGCGTTTGCGCGTAAAATAAGCTGTGGTACTGTGCAAGTAGTAAACCACTTCAAGCCGTTGCCTTTTATTTAGTCCCATCTCTCTCTTCAAAGCAATGGAAACGGTGTTACTCATTCCATATAAATTTTCAAACCAATTTTTATTCAGTATTAACATCGATGGCGGTGGACATTTTTAAAATGCAACTCAATGTTCTGCCAAATGAACAGCGTGTCTAAAATATTAAAATCTATTCAAAAATAATGTTTTTCACTATTTATTAAGAAGTTCCATTATTATTATTTTTGTATTTACTATCAATAAAGTATAAATTTGATTTTAGTTTTTAACGCTAATAATGTGTCAAAATGACTTTCAATGTATTTATAGTGTATGAAAGGATTTTACTATAAGTAGTTCAAATATTTAGATGACAACAGTAAACTAGTATAACGTAAAAGTGTTAAAAATATTTGGATATTTTAAAATGCAATAACTTGGAAAATAGTAACGTACATTTCTACAAATAAAAATGTTACATACAAAGTATTTTGGCGTAAAATTAAATATTGAATTATTAAATAAAACATATTTTATTTTTATAAATTCTAAGATGCTTAAAAATTACACTGCAGCTTATAAATCTAGCAAATATAAACTTTTAGTCTTTAATATTTTAGGAACATAATTTCAAGTAAACTTATTAAAAATGGACTTTTGTGTTTAGTTTTACACCAATAAAAGTATTAACTGTCACTACAGAAATTGTTTAAGTTTCTTAAGAAAGGGTCCATCAATATTATTGTTCACACAAATGCATATGAATGCGGTTTAGAGCAGATTAAAAAAGCAACTGTAGTTTCTTGGTGCCTTTAAATTCATTTAGTTTTTAAACATGTGGGAATTTGTAAGTTGACTTGTGTATATGTTCTGCATAATTAATAAATCATTATACTCTGCTTTTACTAGAGTTCGTGGCTTGTGGTAATAAATACAGTGATAAACAGTGTCCTTCAAAATGAGTCGTTCATAATTATAATAGTAAATCCAAATAAAATAATACAAAAATATAGTTGATTTTCTTATTTTTTTACGGTCTAGAACAAAAATTCAACAAAGGATAAAAAGGAACATAGCATTACTTTTTGTAGTCCAACTGCAATCTACAGTAGGTCTAAGGAAAAGAATAACAAAAATTATGAAACTCATTCTGAAAGACATGATGTGAATGATTAACACGACAGTTGTTAATACATATGGCAGAATACGCATTAAAATATGTCAATACTACAACAAATACAACCTCAAAACACTAAAAAATGTATTACACTAACTACAATTTACACTGTTCACATCACATTAATGTACTTCAAACGTTACTAGCAAGTAAAAACATATTCTCAAAAGAACTTACACAGGAAAGAGCAGTACAGACCAGAAAATTTGTAAACATTTAATATGATATATATTACTGTACTTATAACGAACTAATTTATCAATATATTATAACGTTTTGGAGAGTTGTTATTTTCAACATTAACTACAAGTATTAAAAGAAGAAAAAATGTTGTTTTACTACAATTAAAAATAAAAACACTAAATATATTATTCAACAAGAAATAATTCATACAATAAAACAAAATAATGGACCAATTTTCAATATTAAGGATTGAAAGTCTATTTATTGAAGTGTATTATAAAATTTTATTAAGAATATTTGTAAATGTCATGCGAAAGTGCAATGAGAAAATGCTTTTCAGTTTAAAATGTAGCGTTTGAAGCACATGCAAAAATCTACAGTCAACCTACTGTATGAAGCCAAGTCTACAGTGAGGGATTATTACGGGATTTGTGCATTTTACGGGCAGTCATTTGCCTTTTATAACTTTGGTAAATATTTAGTGATCATGAACTTTTAAGTACTTTTAATTAACTGTTTTAATTTGGGGGTGGATTAAAAGAGACTTCAGAAAAGTTTACAAATTCTATTTATTACAGGAAATGAGGGAGGAAAATCTACGTGGGAAAGGAAAATCCTCGTTGATGCTTTACATGTACGTGTTACAAACATGGTTACTGTTTTAGCTCTCGGCTGAATCACGTGAAAACCTTTTTTTTTTTTTAACTTGGGCGGGAGCCACATCAGGTACGTGCCTCGCACCACGGCGCCGAAAGGAAAGAGCGCGCGCCTGCGATTGTTAGCACTAACAAGAACCAATCGACGCGACGCCCCACGCACACGGCGCACCAGTGGGGCAGCGTTGTTAGTGACAGCCCTCGAAGAGCGGAGGCGAAGAAGCGACAGAGGTGACAGAAAACGGCCAGTCCTGTCTTGTCGGAACTGACTCTCAGGTGGGCATGCGAAGTTTTTTAAAGAATGATCTGAAGTGACCGTCTCGTACTGGAGAAATTCCTTACGGAACTAACATCACTCGAGTTCACGTAAACACACTGATGCCAGTTGGTTAGTGGTTACACGTAGCCCACGCTGTCGTGCATTGCTGAAACATCTTGCTGAGGAGTTCTAAGAATTGTCTTGAAATTATCTCTTCCTCTTATCTTCGCAAACAGTGATGTGAACATTCACTACACGATGAACTTTTAACAAGCGATATTTTACTTATCCCTTTTGCGAAGAATATTATTGTACTGTAAGAGAATCGTACTAACTTTTTATTTTATTTTTAGTTGCACCTCGTGATGTTCTTCATTTACAAATATAGTAAATAAAAAGTAAACACATATCTACTTGAAATTTGTCATAAGCTTATATATAATACTTGTGAGGAATAAAATAACAAAATAATTATTGATTTTTGGGAAATAAAACTAATGTTTTTTTTGGTAATTTTACACAACGAAGTAGTACATATTTTATAATTATAGTCGATAGCCTGCAGTGAAATCCTCAGTCTTACTTGAGAATTTGAGTAGTAATTTTTTCCAGGAAGTTATAAGTTAATTACCAACAATGGGGGTTTATAATTTTTACTAATACTATGGCATACTACTTTCTTTAACATAATGCAATATTTTTACCAACTGTTTGATGTTGGGATTACTTAAAATGCCTCTTAGTTATTAATTTTAAAAGAAGTTATACTTAATCCAAAAAGCGAACATATTAAACTCATTGATTCATTCATGCCTAAATGTCTACATAGTTTCCCACTAACGAGTAGCACTTTATTTTTAAGTGAAGTGTTATCTAAAATGCAATAATCACAGACTTTGAGGGAAAATATGATCACAAATTTTAGGTATTTTACATCGTAAGAATTCAGCAGCATTAAACATCTGACTATCTTGTTAAGGCTATCTGATTTCCTAGAGCGAAACTTACTTTAAATTAAAAATTACATTTTATTTCCAGCTAAAATAAAATTAACCCTATTTATGTAACATTAAATTTTTATTGCTTTATACTGGTGATATTCAGAAAAACTGTTTGGAAAATAAAGCAGTTTCATCATTCACATTGTTTCATAAATTGTATAACTGATCTCAGGGCATATTTTTGCCCTTAATGTGTACAAATAATATTTTTACAATTCTGGTTGGTAAACTGTATCATGGATTTATATTTTAAATTATTCTGCGTACTGAAATAATTAACGTGAGATAGCTATATTATCAAAATTAGACTCCTAAAGTTTATTATATTTATCACGCTCTAACGTAGATATAACTTCGAAATAAATTGTCAGATATATTTTTCTTTTTTATGTGTTAAATAATATTCTCCCAAATTTATATCGATAAATATATTTACTTTAATACATCGGTAATTGAAATTGTTAAAACAACCATTTATTACAATTTTTTCTAACAATTGTGGCCTTGTGTCTGAAAGCAGGAAATACATTATTTGTTCACTAGTATCTCAATTATTTACTTATCATTTATTAAAACTACTATACAACTATATTAATGCAGGTTTCAATGGATATATGTAAAAGAGTATAGTATAAAAATTTTCTTGCATTTTCTTAATCATCGCATTGTTTTAACTTAGCTGTAATATCATTTACAGAATAATTTCTAGAAATATTTTCACATTTACTGCGAAATATTGATGTCTGCAATAAGAATAAGCAATATTTAACAATAAACTGACATACCGAATTAATAATTTTGGACATATACTGACTGAATAAAGTAATTTATTTGCGCTAGGTAAACAAACAGGATAGCTTAGCGAATAAATAAAAATAATTACGTTGCAACACGAAAATGCAGATAAAGGATTGAAGCATATTGCCAAACGTGGGTTATAAAGAAACTTGCGGCGAATTTTACAGGTTGCTAGAAGCGGGAATAAGCATCATCTTTATAGCAGGAACACTGCTCAGTCATTATGCTAAGCAACTCAAAGTCGTAAATCTACTGCAGCAATAAGCGTGTTTCTTTACGCAAGCAATAAAACTTCCAAGTGAAAGAATTCTTCTGATTACGTGAAAAAGGATAGTTTTTTTCTCATCAGAAATATTTCTTAACAATAGAGATTTATTAAAAGAAATTAAAATTTTACATGAGTGTTTGCTAAGTTAAGCAATGAAAAATTAATGCTTCATGACGTAAATAGAACTTTTGCTAACGCAACTCGTCACGTAAATTTTTTTTTTGAAATTTAATTATTTAAACTAGTGGCCTGTTAGGTAATTTTTTTTGCTAAATACATGATTTATTACTTTTATTTCTCAGGTCAAAAAAGGCACAGATTTCTCACAACGTAATCAGAATATTCTTTAAGCATATAGCCAATGAACATGCTTATTTGTTATTTGTTTGAATGTGTGATTAAGACAAAATATGTTACGGGTTGTATACTTTACCTTCTTCTCATCACTGATTTATACATCATAGTGAAGTTTTGTTAGCAATTTTCGAGCTTAAGGTGATCAGACTTCTTCCAACCATTTCCAGATCTGAGGGCTACAGCAGACGTATATTCAAAAACCCTAATGTTTTAACTATAATTTGAGTATTAAAATTATAATCTAAATGTTACTAGTAGCAAAATAAAAGTAAACTACTAAGATAATTCTTTTTTGGAATACATAAGGCTACAATCCGCTTCGAATTTCTTCAAAAATTAGCATTTACAGTGAAATTTCAAAACTTGGTGTCATGCAATGAACAACATTTGAACATTTTATAGAAATGTATTTAACAATGTTAATGTTGAATAAAGTGAAATTAATATAATTTTTTAATATTATGGTACACATTTATTTAACTGTAATATCTTTCAGAATTTAGAGAAAATTAAAGTTACCTAATCATTACAAAGATTTTTTATTTTTTTTGTTAAATAGGTATTTAACTTGAAAAATTTTGTTTGTTCCGAAAATGAGAAAAGTACAACCGTTTGTGGAAACTATATTATAATTTTAAACACTAAATTAAAGCAATGGTTTATCCAAGTGATGACAAAAAAAAGAGGTTAGGGTGAACACGGAGGAGTGTTTCTCCCTTTCCAAAGAGTGCCAAAATTAAAATAATGAGCAAGGAAATAAATATTACAAAAAATTTGTAGCGAATTTTCACAAACTATTGTTCAATGATTTAAATTTTACTAACAATCGTTCTAATTTTGTTATTGTGGATTGTTGTGTCACGCCGTGGAGTATACTTTCTTATGCAAAAGAATGAATTACAAAGAATTCCCACCATTTGTCAAATTTGCAACAAAATAAAATGCGACACCCTTTTCCGTTCTGCTTTGAATTGGATACTTCCTTGAATTACATACAATACATTAAATATTTCTGAAATAATAACATGATGTTCTTTACGAGTCTTATTCGATCAATTTTTATTTTTAACAATCTTTAAAATTAAAACAGCAAAGTCGAGAAAACGTAGATAAAATTCTCATGTTAAGCACACGATTTGACTTGTTTGAAAGCCAGTGCCTTAAATGCATATTTATGTTACGTTGACCGTAATAAATGAGTTGAAGTCTTGTTTCTATTTTGGTTTCTTGATACAATTGATTTAAATTTTATAAATTTTGCAATTAAATAACAAGAATATAAAGCTATTTTTCATAACTTTTTTTTTTAAATTTTAAGGGAATTTTTTAGGTAGTCATTGGGTTTGAAAGCAATAAATACAATATGTTAATAGGAATGATCCGTACGACACTGAAAAAAATGTCGAAATATTTTTAAAATGTATATTTAAATGAATAAATTAAGCGTGAATACCTAAGCTAATAAATCATTTTTTTAAATGCTTCAATTAAGAGAATTTGGTTTCATTTGGTTTTAATTAAGTTTTGTAACATCATTTAAATTTAATTTGAATGGTAGTTAATAAATTTCTAATTTAATAAGTGAAATTAATGCAATTTATTTAAATGTCGTAAGCGTAAAACATTTCATGAAATTTATAAACGACAATGTTTATTAAAAAAGTTACGTTTTATACATGTTTTGCCATACAAATGTTATCGTTTTAAACTAACTTCTTTGTGATAAGACGTTCGTTTCAAAGCGGATTTTAAAAGCTTTTGTGCCTTAAGTATGAAGCCCTCAAATCCTTCAGTGGTACTGGTTATTTTATAAAGTAAAGCAGGCCGTCCGTGAATCTAGACTCAACGTCACTCCCATGCACTTGAGTAAAAATATTTAATTAGTAAATATATATTAGGAAACGTAATTTTTTTTTTTCGATGGCTATTCAATCAAAGGAATAGTTTTGTCCATCAGTTTATCAAAACTCAGCTGCGATAAGCAAAAAAACAAACATTTTTGCTCACTTCAGAAAAGAGTGTGCGCAAAACAAATGCGGAAACAGCCAGCAAGCACGCAATTTCGAAGCAACAGCGCTCCAGCGACGCGCCTTACGAGAGCAAGGGAGAGCCTCAAGCCACGAGCAGCCTTCTGATTGGTCCCACAAGTTAAAAGAGAATTAAAAATAAAAATACTAAAGGGAATAGAACCAACCAATCCGGTACCTGAAAAACTGTCACTATGGCCCACAGAAGGGAATCAAAGTTCTTTCGGTCGCACGACTCAGATTCGTCATCGCTCCTATCGCAGAATTTGCAACCGAACAGGTTCATTCCCAGAATACTAACAAACAAGAGAAAAAACAAAACAAAATAAAAAGACAGATACAAATTGTTATAAGCTAGGCAGTAAAAAATATAAACGGAGGGGAGATGAATTATACTTTCTAAACATTTTAAAGCACTCATATTCAACACACATTAAGTGGTCTATTGTAATTGCATAATCTCTTAATTTAATACAAATATTGTGATAAACACTACACAATTATTTGATCATGAAAAGGTTTTAAAGAACCAAATTAATTTATGGTCTTTGGTTTTAAAATAGTTTGTCCTGTTTAAAATAAAATTATATTTTCAGTTAGTAAGATGTTTCATCAAAATTATGCTTTCAAAAGTATCAAAGATAGTTGGTCTGAAATCAGGAAGAACGAATGAAGAAAAATGTGGTAGAAGGAAAGGATATGGTATATTTTACGAGCCTCGTACTTGTAGGTGTAAACACGAAAGGTGATAGTAAATAAGTTTTTACATTTGTACCATTAACAATATCAAATCTGTTTCGCTGTGAAAAATAATAATTTAAGGCGAATAAAATGCAGTTAAAAAATTTAATTTGCACTTTTTTTGGCAATATATATGTAGTAACGAGCAAACCTAAAGTTGGTGAAATTAATGAAAATCGTTAGACAACTTTAAGGAACCTACAATTCTGTGTATGGCTGACAAACTAAACACCTAAGAAGATATTGAAGTGTGAAAAATTAAACTAATTATTTGAGTAAATACCCCAAACAAAAGGAGAACACGTAAAGCAGCCCAGAACAAATTTTTCAATCCACGAAGGCAATAAAGCGCATGAAATTAAGTAGCAAAATTAATTTTAGTGACTTATTTTTTATACCCCTCAAAACCAACTGTTTTTTTATATTATTGAATAGGTGGAAAAACTTCAATTTAAAGCTGAGTTAAACTGCTTGACTTTCAAAAATAAGGATGTGATATATTCGTTAATTCTCCTGTTCCTAATATAACACGACATTTTAAATGTGTGTGCAAATTTCAAATTCAAATTTTCAGGAAACATAAAATATGGATGTCCATGTAAAGGAGTAGAATGTGAAGAAATATTTTTTGAAAAAAGTGATCACGATTTGTTCTTTTTAAAATTTACGTTTATTTTACAGCCACAGAAATATTTTATACAAGTATGTGTGTCTCTTTTAATATGATCTGAATTAAATCGTCTTTGTGGAAAAATGTTTGGCAAATTGCATATGCAGTAATGCTGGGTAAAAAAATGGCGAAGGCATGGTTCACACAACAATAGGAACAACAACTATACACCGAAGGAAGGTGAATAGAGAGAGAGAGAGAGAGAGAGAGAGAGAGAGAGAGAGAGAGAGAGAGAGAGAGATATCTATGTTGCAGAGGTAGAGAGCAAACACACATACAAAAGAAGAGAAAGAAAGGTATTAGGTACAACGAATATTGTCACCCCTGTCACACCCTACACTGGAACCGACTTCCAAGATAACTACAAAATATTCCTTATCTTCAAATTCAAGATTAAAGAGACTTGACTTTTAAAAATTTACGAAAATAAAATCCCGAGCTCTCAGTTGTTACGTGACTATCGCTTCAAATAATCCTATCAATCTAGTGTATTCTCATCGGTCCTCGATAAATCTACAAAGTTTGAATGAAATCTGGCCGTTTAAAGTGGGTCAAAATCGCACCCAAAGGAGTCAGTACCAAACATACAAACATACAGGTGAAGCTAATATAAAGCGTGTAAAATTAAAGTTTTCAATGAAATTCGTTCTAAGCTGAAATCGCCATTAAAGTTGCAGTGGATGTCTCTAAGACATAAATGTTGAGTTTGACGAACTGAATTAAAAAATTTTCAATAAAGGCATTTACTAGTTTTGGTTAACAAGTCAATAACCAAATTTGAATTTATAATTTAAATTTGTGCTTGGTAGTAAGAAATAAAGCATCTAGCAATATTTATATTAATGTATTTTATTCGTCAAATCCAATGAAATAAAATTATAAAAATAAATAAATATTTAATTTTTTAAGTTTTGTAAGTTTTCACTTTAATAACGCTTCTAATAAATATTTTAGATCTAAACAAAATATTGCAAAAAAAATTTTTCTCTAATTGCTATTCAACAAATTTCGCCCTTACTTTTTAACCTGTCAAACTTTATCTTTAGAAAAAGTTTCATATCCCATCTTAAAGTACAAACAATGGAGCTCTCTCTAAGGACAAGGAAGAGAAATGCTAAGCAAATACTCTGTCTCTGTGGGCATTGCGTTGAAAACGGAAATAGAGCCGAGATCCCGATTATTTTGCGTCGCTGGATTTCAAAATAAAGGTACAGAGTTGGCTGAATAAAAGCAATGGAAGTAAAAAATGACACTATCCATGCTACGGCACGAGACACACACAGAGATATAAAGTGGAAGGATTGAAACAGGTTGAGACACTTAAACTATGCTGGAGTTATCTCATGTGGATTTACAGGATTACATAACACAGGGCGGTTTCTTTAATGAGAAATATTTTATCGTTCACATTTATTTATGTAGAATTTATAAAAAAAAAAGTGATGCAACAATGAAATCCTAATTAAACACTTGAAAATAAATGAATAGGTTTTGAACACACGTGTTCTGCACAATTTGTGTATATACATGTATAAACCACACTGGTGCGTTGAGCAGGCCCACACTCGTGCTTAACTTCCCAAAATTACAAACGTACAAACATAAAAAAGCTTAAGTAAAAATTTTAAACCATAGAAGAAAATTAAAATAAAACATATTTTTAATTTAGTGCATCGTTAAGTAAGTGTTAAAAAAAACTTTCTGAAATTAAATAACTAATCATTTTTACATGTCTTCCTACCACTTGTACAATAATTACAATATAAACAATTTGTAGCTGTTTTTAAATAAAGTATATGAAGTGAAGGGGAAAAATTAAAAATTGGTTAGTTTTGAATGTAGCCACGAAAAAGAAAAACGTGATGATGACTTATTGTTCTAATGAAATGCACATGAAATTATCTTGGCCTGCTGTCACTGCACCACGTGAGGGCTTAGGAACAACAAAACAACACTGAACACTGACCACGTGATATTAAAGACATGGAATTGCAGGGCAGGGGGGTGGGGGGGGGGGGCAGGGTTCGGGTCGAACCGCTGAAGGGTCACAACACAGCATGCGGACAGACTCCCGACCCGCATATTGGCCGTGCTCCACATCTCCCATTCGCCCTCCCAACCTTAAACGTTTATCTTCCAATTATTCAAAATTTCTTCGGTCTTTTGCGGGGAAATATTTTTAAGTTTCTGGCAGAGGTCAGCTTTCCAGCAGTTGATTGGGCCGATGAGAAATATGTTTCCATACGGCGAAACGTCCACGATTAGACGTGACGGTAAGGAAAAGCAAACTTTGTTTCGAAAAAAAAAAATATCACGAATCATTTCTTCACGCAATAATAGTGTCAGTAAAAATTCAAGATCGGGGTTGCGTGAACCACGAATGCCATTGGCGGACAGTGTCTTCAGCACATGGTAGAATTATGGAATGAACGTGGGAATTAAAATTTAAGCCTTTCAAAGCCGGGTGATTCACGTAATAATCCGCGTTGCATCGTACCTTAGTGTGGGGGTTTTGGAAGGAGTAACTTTGAACCTACTCTTATTTCAACTTGGCTTACTTTATCAGCAAATTTACTAGTTACTTAACTTCCAGGGAACTACGTTGCTGATCAATTCATTTAATGGCTTCGTTCGATCTCCGGTCGGACTCGTGATATACAAGCTTTAAATAAGTACAAAGTGCTCGCGGAATTTCTGTCAAAAACCGTTCTTTTGCTCCACTTTGGTGCTAAACAAGTCAACTAACCTCGTCTTCTCATTTTTTCTGAGCTCAAAAAAGAGATAAGTTAAAAAAGTAAAAATGTATTGGAGATAAAATAAGGAAATCTAAATCTTTTTCAAATGAATGTGTAGTTTAAAAATCATCTCTTTGTGACAAGAAAGGCATGAAAGAATGGTTGGGGGGTGTTTTTTTGTTGACTCAGTGATTATAAAATACTGTGCATCAATGACAGTAATAGTAAATGTTTTTCAGTAATTTTTCAACTTTAAATTTAGTCAAAGTCAAAATACAACGACACTACTGAATAACGTACATTGAAATAATATCATTATCAGAGAGTCTCGATTGTGATTTATTATTTCTAAAAGAAAAATTAGAAATATCAAGGAAGGGTTCATTTTATTAGTAAGCTACAATTTGAACAAAATGTTTGTCTATTTCATTAATTCTAAGTTATAACTTTCTCTTCGCTTGGAGAAAAAATTTTAATATTAGATACATCAGATATTTTTTTTAGTGGTCAAGCTTGAAAAAGAAGGTTTATAAAACAAATATATATACTGCTTTCTTAGAAAACCAGGATAGTCATATTTAAATCTTCAAATGTTATACAGTAAGGCCATAAAAAAATGTCTTAGATATAAATTTTAATAGTATCAACTGTAACCGTTGCAGTGTATTAGTTCAAGGTCACAATTAAAGAGCAACTCTAACAGTTTTAGATACGAGCATGCACAAGTACTGCTTTGTTGTTTTCTCGCTTGCGGCGCCACCTACGCAAAATGGCGACACCTGAGCGTAATTTACCCTATTAGTAGAGGGCGAAACTGTAAACATTATTTGGCAACATAATGGAGGACCTCCGCTTTGGAATCTCTTTGTACGAAAGTGGTTGAACGTCGAAGTCCCTAACCGTTGGATTGGTCGTAATGGTCGAGACGACAGAGCTCTTTTTCGCTGGCCTCCACGTTCACCTGACATAACACCATGCGACTAATTTTTCCTTTCGGGCTTTAAAAAAGATCGGGTCTACGTTCCTCCGCTACTTAATGATTTCCCAAATTTGAGATAGAGAATTGAAAAGGCTATGTGTTCCATCATCCCGGACTTGTTAACATGAGTGTGGGAAGAATTGGACTTTAGTTTGAGTGTGTGCCGCATAAATAAAGGTGCACATATTGAACATTTGTAAGTAAAACTAAGTTAGTTTACCTTCAATTTGATAAATTATTTGTTTGTAAATAGTCTAAATTAATCTGTTATAGTATATGATTGAAACTTGTACATTATTTTATGGACATCCTGCATGTATAGATGTATCCACTCTCTGTGAGAGTCTGGCCTAGTGCTGTGATCATCACGCCCAAAACCTGCAGTGAAGTTTCAGCCCGGGCACCGCCACTGTTTACAAGCCAGCACACGCTTTGGCGAGAAGCTGAGCCTAGAGGGGGTAGCTGAGCCTAGAGGGGGGAGCTGAGCCTAGAGGGGGAGCTGAGCCTAGAGGGGGAGCTGAGCCTAGAGGGGGGAGCTGAGTCTAGAGGGGGGAGCTGCGCCTAGAGGGGGTAGCTGAGCCTAGAGGGGGAGCTGAGCCTAGAGGGGGAGCTGAGCCTAGAGGGGGGAGCTGCACCTAGAGGGGGTAGCTGAGCCTAGAGGGGGTAGCTGAGCCTAGAGGGGGGAGCTGAGCCTAGAGGGGGAGCTGAGCCTAGAGGGGGAGCTGAGCCTAGAGGGGGGAGCTGAGCCTAGAGGGGGAGCTGAGCCTAGAGGGAGAGCTGAGCCTAGAGGGGGGAGCTGAGCCTAGAGGGGGGAGCTGAGCCTAGAGGGGGGAGCTGCACCTAGAGGGGGGAGCTGAGCCTAGAGGGGGAGCTGCGCCTAGATGGGGTAGCTGAGCCTAGAGGGGGGAGCTGCACCTAGAGGGGGTAGCTGCACCTAGAGGGGGTAGCTGAGCCTAGAAGGGGTAGCTGAGCCTAGAGGGGGAGCAGAGCCTAGAGGGGGGAGCTGAGCCTAGAGGGGGAGCTGAGCCTAGAGGGGGAGCTGAGCCTAGAAGGGGGAGCTGAGCCTAGAGGGGGGAGCTGCGCCTAGAGGGGGTAGCTGAGCCTAGAGGGGGTAGCTGAGCCTAGAGGGGGGAGCTGAGCCTAGAGGGGGGAGCTGAGCCTAGAAGGGGGAGCTGAGCCTAGAGAGGGGAGCTGCGCCTAGAGGGGGTAGTTGAGCCTAGAGGGGGTAGCTGAGCCTAGAGGGGGTAGCTGAGCCTAGAGGGGGGAGCTGAGCCTAGAGGGGGGAGCTGAGCCTAGAAGGGGGAGCTGAGCCTAGAGAGGGGAGCTGCGCCTAGAGGGGGTAGTTGAGCCTAGAGGGGGGAGCTGAGCCTAGAGGGGGGAGCTGAGCCTAGAAGGGGGAGCTGAGCCTAGAGGGGGGAGCTGAGCCTAGAGGGGGGAGCTGAGCCTAGAGGGGGGAGCTGCGCCTAGAGGGGGTAGCTGAGCCTAGAGGGGGTAGCTGAGCCTAGAGGGGGAGCTGAGCCTAGAGGGGGAGCTGAGTCTAGAGGGGGGAGCTGAGCCTAGAGGGGGGAGCTGAGCCTAGAGGGGGGAGCTGAGCCTAGAGGGGGGAGCTGAGCCTAAAGGGGGAAGCTGAGGAGAGCTGGCCAGTATGCGTCCGGGAGCCGCGAGGGACAGGAAACACCAAACCCTCGGACGTGAGGGTCACGCGCAGGGACCCTGGGTTACCACGGATCAACTCAACGACAGTTTGAACCCCCAGCAAAACATTTTCTCCTGCTTTCGCGCGGTGCGCGTTCGGATCGCAATCGTTTCTGACACACGTTCGAAGGCGGTAATAAACCAAAAAAAAATTAAGAAAAAGAAACACCTTTTGAACGGGCAAATCACGTCCAGATATTTCGAGACTAAAATTTCTTATATCAAGAACGAGTGTCAATTAATAAAGACATGTTCGTTTACCGTTATTTTCTTGCACCATTCACTGAAAAAATTTTTTGTATATTTTACAAGGAAAATCCTTGGAAACCCTGTTGCCAAGGATATTACTTGTAAAACTACAAGGCAGAGCTTTGAACCATGTGTGATCCATACAAAAAAGTGATAATTAAAAAAAGATTCAATTTTATTCATAAAAGTATGCAATCATTTCATCAATGTTTTATGACGTTGTCACGTTAAACTATCGTCCGTAAACCGACTTTACAGACAACCAATTTTCTTATTGGCTGCCAGTCATATACATGACTAGTCTGAATTCGAACTACAAACGTCGGCATCTGGTTGATCAGGTTCAAAAAAAAAAAATTAGAATACGTGTTTGCATATCTTGTATACTTCATTAAGTTGGAGCTAAAGTAAATTTTTTAAATTGTAAATAACAGTCAATGTTTTTTTTAAAGATTGAACACTCAGCGAATGAAGTTAATATTTACTGCTGAAAAATTATTTCGTAACAAATACATGGTTTTGGTTACGTTCACATATGTGATTTTTAGTCTATAGTATCATAAAATTAACGCGAATTCAACAGGCCGCTACCATTGAACAAATTTTTAAGTATTGGTCGCACACGCCAATTAGGTATTTTTGTTTTTAGATTATTATTTGTTAAGTATTATTCCAGCATATTTATTAATATTACTATTAGTAATGGTATTTGGATTGAATATTTTTTTTCCATTCGATAAAATAACTAAACTTTTTTTCTTGCGAGTTTTAAAGTATCACGCGAAATGATAATAAAAATTAACCTTTCCTTAATTGTTTATCGATGTAAGATATTAATAAGTAAATATGTAAAGACAAAATTTGCCACGAAACCCAAAATGCAAATTAACCTTCGCCGTTAAATAATAATAATAATTATTATAAGAATATAAAAGAACTTAGATTTTAGGCTTGGCTCCACGCGCCACGCTAAGTTACTGCATTTTTTTTATGACAATATTTTATAAATGACTATTTCTTTTGAAGTTCCGCTACAAAATCTTAAAATATTGAACGTGTTTTCCTAATAATGTCGCCAGATTTGATGTTACTTTTAACCTGCATTTTTTTATTAAAAAAAAATAGGCAAAATTTTCCTAGTTAAATATTTTTTTTTGCCTGAATTCGTCTAGAGGATCATTTCCTTGGTTATTGAGAACACGAAAGGCCTAGAAAATTGCTTCCCTTGATTCAGTTCCGAAACATTCTCCCCTAGAAACTATACAGAAGGATGGTCTGAAGACAGCCCAGTCAGCCCGCGGTGTTCCCAGGTTCCGCCGCGCGCTAGGCGGAGAGGGAGGGTTGGGGGTCGCACAGGGGAGGGGGGAGGAAGGGGGAGGAGGAAGAAGGCCGACCTACCTGAAGATGAAGATGAAGAGGACGAGCAGCGAGAAGAAGACGGCCACGTTGTCCATGGTGCGCAGCATGACGAACAGCTGGCGGCGCAGGTTGGGCATGAAGCGCACCAGCTTGAGGATGCGAAGCAGGCGGAAGGTCCTGAGCACGCTCAGGCCCGAGCTGCCCTCGCCTTCGCCCAGGTACGTCTGCCACATCTCGATCACGCTGTCGGAACACACACACGCGCCACGCCGCGCTCACACACGCACGCATCGTCCCGCGGCATCGCTAGAACACCCTCACACTCGGATTGAGGATTGTAGAAATTGTGGATTCGGCAGAGAAACGTAATTCTCAGGAGTTCAGCTTACACGTTAAGTAGGAACTGGAAATAGTATAGACTCCACGAACCTCCATGTAATGTAAGGGCAAATTACAACTGTTCGTGACACCTGTCAACTGGTTGCTTTTTTTTTTTTTTTTTTTTACATTGGCTAAAGAACCGCCAGGTATGCTGTGGCCCACTGTGGCTGTGAAGTTTTCTATAGACGGCTTTTAAATTGCGTGTATTTCATGGTCTTATTTCTCAAAAGTCGGGGTAGCCAGTTGGTGAATCCTTTTACATATCGAAGCACAGCTACGCTATTGAATCTGCAAACAGTATTTTTTTTTGTAGCCTTAGAGCCAGGGGCGCAAGTCTGCAGGATTCGCATTGAGTGCACCCACGGAAATTCACTGGTTGAAGGGCGGGGGGGGGGGGGGGGGGGGCACCCGAGAGTTTTGAGCATGGGTTCATCTTATGTTGTGTTCTACCCAAATGTTGGCCCATATGCATGCAAGAAGCAATACACTTTAAAATATAAAGGAAGTTTTCTATAAAACATAGTTTTTAAGTTTACGTTTCAACCCTGTTTCACAGTCACGAATTTGCAAAATCAAGCTGGCCTTCTCAGCGAGGGGCTTTTAATATCCCGGGCGGGGGGGGGGGGGGGGCATGCCCATGATTAGTGCTATGAGCTGGCTCCAAATTTTTAAGTATCTAGCTTATCTGCACGAGGGTTGCCCAGTACTGATGAGTCCGTCATTACATGGGGTCATAAATATTTGCCAGTTAGCTGAAGAATTTGAAATAATCGCTGAAGCACCTGTCAAGAAAAGGACTTCCTGTTATGAGTAGAGCATTAAAATCCATTATTTTAGGTCTGCGAAATTAATTTTTGGCATTTAGTGCCCGAACTAAGATTTGAGTACGTACATAAAGTTTTTTTTTTTTTGTTTCGCCTACAACGTAGTTTCCCAGTACGAACTAACTCAAGTCCTGACACACCCAAGCATCGCCGGGCGAGCAGTCTCACCTGAGGACCACGATGACGCCGTCGAACACGTTGAAGCCGTTGGCCACGTAACCGAACGGGCCTTCAGCGACCACCTTCAGCACCATCTCCACGGCGAAGATCGCGGAGAACACGATGTTGCTGATCTCGACGATGATCGTCAGCTCTTCCGGCTGAAAGTGTTTTCAAACAACTAGAATAATGTTTACTAGTATCCATTTGGAAAGTTAAAAAAAAATAATCTGACACGGAAATAAGACATAAATATACATACATATATCGTACACCGAGAATAATAGGGGCACATCTCAAAAACATTTTTTTTTTTTACATTTTTGTATAGTATATCTATTCGGTATAACAAGGCCATATATGTAGTACAATAAATATAAACCTGAGATGAGATAAGTCCTTATTACATTTTAAATTTGTAAAACAGAAATCAGAATAATACAGCTACAAGTTGACATGCGGCCTTATTATTCGTACAGCTGAGGGTGGGTTGGAATACACCATGGCCATATTTTGACTTGTGCCATAGAAACAGTGCCGACATTATGCACTTTATGATTGCTGAGGCTAAGAATAAACTTTCATTTATTCACTCTCCTGTAAAATTTAGTTTTTTTCAGATGTGGCCCTATTATTCTCGGTGTGCGATATATGCATATATACAAAACAAAGTTTCCAAGCATAAACGAAAATCGTTCTTTTTTATCTTATTTCAGTGTCAGATTATATATATATATATAAGTGTTCAAGTGTAGTCGAAAAGGAGGTCAAGAATGAAATGTGAGTAGCTTTATCACAAATATATATATATATATATATATATATATATATATATATATTTGTGATAAAGCTACTCACATATCATTCTTGGCACCCTTGAAATGTAGTAACTAAGTCCTATAAATGAACATACGTATATTAATCAACCTCATGTGTATTTTTTTAAAGTGAAATATTGTGGATCTGAATAGCAACTTTATTTATTATAAAATGTACTTAAACTCTACTTAGTTAATATGTCATATTAATTTTACATCAATACGACCACAGTTTTGGTGAATTTATAGAATTTTTGTAAGGTGCATGGAGGAGGGGTTTGGGAAGGAGATTATAGTAAATCAATCGATCTGTAGTGTATTTGAACTGATCAGAGAATTTGGGAAATGCCTTTCTGTCATCAACTGCAGAAAACTCAACTAAGTCTGGGCCTGTCTTACACATGTGCCCACTGAAGACATATTTAGACATGAAGCGTTCTATTCAATGTGCCTTATTGATTGAAAGATAACTCAAAAGTGTCCAGATCATCTAGAAAGCACTTTATATCCGAACTTAAAAAAAATTCAAGGCCATTTAATACATATTTAATTTGATATTTTTAGGATTATGGCAACACAAGAACACCGATATCGGGGAGAACATTCGTAGAAGGCAACTTTATAGAATTGATAGTCGACAAGTGTACAACCATGCTGAAACGAATATTAAGATGTGGGTTGGAATAATTTTATATCATGCAAATGCTTAGTTAAATTATGAAAAAGTAGAGTCTATAAACATTTATTTATTTATCTCGCTACAGCATACGTTTCAAAAGCTTCTACACAGTATTTTTTTTTTTCTGTAAATGGAAAAGAAATATTCATTCAATGAAATTACAGAAATTTTTAGTTATAAACACTTAATGGAAAACAAATTTATCACTACAAATATAGTGTTTGCAGTAATACTGGGTTAGATTTCTTACCCGGGAGTTTATGGCTTGTGCTGTCGCATAACCTCCAATTGTTAGAGTTATTTATTTCCGTTCTATGAATAGCTTTCCAGTATTAACTGCGCACATAATAAGCATGATTAGAGACCTGTAAAATTCGTGATTTCAAATCCCTAAAGGATAGACTCCATGATCCTCTACGCACTCGTGCAAATTACAACTGCTGATTGGTTACCGACTCGTAACACCTGTTGACTGGAATGATCGTGATTCGCTAATTCTTCTGTTAAAGATTTTTCATTGGCCCAGAGTGCTTCAGATAAACTGTGGCCCAATCACCGAAGCAAAATAATGTCAAAAGTATTTGGACTCTATCCTTTCGCGAAATGAATCCGCGAATTTTACAGGTCTCTAAGCATGATACAACAAATTAATTTTCAACTGTTGAGTTTTTAATTGCCTTTGACACTGTTTAAAAAAATATGTCTGAATGAGACATCAATTTTCGTAGTGAGGCTCAGTATTATCTCTGAAATCGTATTTAATATAAAAATGCAAAAATAACCATAGCCATGTGTTATACAGAGTTACAATAATTATCTTTTTTTTGTAGTATTGCAAACTATTTCTTGGCAGCAGGTTTCCAAAGGAACCTTTTGTAAAAGTACGGAATGTTTTTCCTGTGTGAACTTCAAAAACTTGTCCTTGTGTGGTGCGTGTTCGAGCGGGTCCAACTGCATGCGAAGACCTCCGAGACGACAGCAATGCTGTCACCGAAGCAACCCGCTCACGACTCACGAGATCAGCAGCCAATGGTGAGAAGATATCGGCCCAAGAACACATAGGACTAAAGAGTCCATCCTACCGGTGACTGAGATAAACCGTAACATTTAGCGTTGGAATTTACCACCGGGCTGCCCTTTGCGTTTCTTCGTCGTGTGCTGTTTGGACCATCGTAAATCTGAGACGCGCTACGGGAACTCAAACCATTGGAAATAATTGAACTGTCGGTGGTGCGGATACCATGTGGATTAAAATAGAAGAAGATGACTTTCATCACTGGGAGCCGGCTGAAAATGTAGCTTCTTTACAGTATAAGTACGACTGTATTTATACATTTTCTAGCCTTGTCAGCAAATGTAGAGAATATTAGTCTATAAGTAATGAATTTACTCTCTTTGAATACAAATTCACAATAAACTCAGTGAAAAATTTCGAAAGAACCACCCCCCTCCACCCCGACCGCACAATAAAAACTTGTTCAGTCGAAAGAAAAATATTTCTTTTTGATTTTTATATTTTCCCAACCTAACTTAAACCAAGTTATTTAGTTTACGAGAAATTCAAGGTTTCTCACATGCAGGCTTCGGGAAATTGGACCTTCTGTTCCGGATTAGTTTGTTGGTCGCTCCAGTGTTGGGTAACCCCGTTCACTGGGTAACAAGACCTCGGAAGACAGTGAATATCGTTTTTGCTTTGCCAGTTTGAGGTTCATTGTTGGTGGAAATTTTCGCAAATTTGCTGTAATGAGTGACCGTGTGTGGAGTAGGGACTGGTGGTGAAGTACGTACACAGAAACCAAAGTTTTGTTCTCATACGAAAGATTCCTTTGGGAATCAGTTGCCAAGAAATAGTTTGGCTATAAATTGGTTTTTCTAGATAAAAACTGAGCTTTTCTTACGAAAATTGGCAAGTAATTTAATATTTTAATTGATGTTTCCTTCAAAGCATAATTTCTCAAAACATGGAAAAGTTAATCGGAATATTCAACAGTTAGATTTAATGGGACAAGGCATAAGTGCCCTAGCCCAGTATAACTGCTAACTAGGGACACCTGTATTTCGCGAATACATTTCGTGTCTAGGTACATCGAAAAACACCGTAGTTTTTTTTTCTGGTAGTTATTGGCTGTGGTCGGCGAGAGGTGTTTTCCCGCACTCGACGGGGCCAATGGGAATGTGGATGCCGTACTGCTGCACGCACACGATTCGCCATTACTCTAAGAAAAAGCTACAGTGTTTTGTGACATACCTCGACACGAAATGTATTCGCGAAATACAGGTGTCCCTACTGCTAACAAATTATTTTTTTAGAGATAAAATAGTTTCAATGCGAGTGTACAGACTGAAGGTGAATACACGGTGCATGTGGGTGCGTGCAGCGGTAAAAAGAGGCAGCACCTGGTTGTGGTACTCGATGCCCATGCTGAGCGTGTTGATGAGGATGGCGAGCAGGATGCCCTGCTGGAAGTACTTGTGCTCGACGAGCGCCTTGACCGCGCGCTGCGCCCTCCGCAGCGCTCCCAGGCAGCAGGACAGCAGCCACCTCCAGGGCACGCCGCCGCCGCGCCGCCCCCGCCGCCGCCGCTTGCCGCCCCCGGGCCCGGGCTCCAGCATGGCGGACCACGGGTGCTCGCCGCAGCACGCCTCCGGGCTGGACCACCTCCGGGGCAGCTCCTCCACGAGCAAGGGCTCCGGCCCTGCGCGCATTGGCGTATGCTGTGTTCATAAAGTTGTGGGGGGGGGGGGGACAAATAATGATTTTGATGTCATGTAAACCCATTCCCCTCTTCCGGGGGTCCTCCACCGGAAAATTTTGATTTTGAAAATGCAAAATAGCGCTTTTTTTTAAGCAGTTTTTGTATCTAACCACTGGATACATCGATGTTAAAATTATTATTGTTTCCTTAAGATAAAATTTGATGAGTGAAGAAATTACAAATAAAAATTGGGCAGAATAATATTATAAAATAAAAATATCACGGTATAGAAAGTTGGGGGGGGGGGAGGGGGATAGTCCTCTCAACCCAAAAAGTTCAGGGGGACACGTCCCCCCCTTCCCCCCCCGGTTAATTCCCCCCCCCCCCCCCCGGTTAATACGCCCCTACTCAACGGGGGAGGCGCGCCTGCTCTCTCCTCTCTGGCCCGTGCTACTTGCATTCACTTTACAATCACCCCAGGTTCTGCCGGGGCCAGAAGTTAAATACAGAGACCAGAGAAATCTGCAGTTAGGGTCCGCTCAGTAGATTATTCATGAAAACGACATCATAACGTTGCTGTTAGTGCAAAAGGTCGTATGTCAAAAATTGGCATTTTTAAATTTTTGGCTGTTTGTGTATTTCGGAAGGCAACCTATGTTGTGGGAAAAAGTAATTTGTCAATAACTGTAAAGTAAGAAGCATAATTCTAAGAATACTACAAAAATTTCATAATATAATATGATAACCCTGATGAATGAAACAGTTTTTTGATCTCCTGGAAAGTGAGACATTTTGACATACGACCTTTTGCAGTAACAGCAACGATAACAAGTGTTTCGTAGTCTCTTTAATTCAATGGTTACACAGACTCCAATGGTGGCTACGAGTTCATCGCATGTAGCTAGTGCCTGTGGTAGTTAAAGCATAGCTCCTCGCTATGCGCAAGATGAACACGACGGTGAGGCACGATGACGTCACCCGCCAAAAATAATAAATAATTTCTGTGCGACAAACACGTAGAGACATGATCCATCCTTTGTGGGCTCAACCACTGTTGAAGCGGTAATGGTCTCGTAGTTGCAAGTGATTGAAATCTGGTGGTATATGGTCACTGCAACGAGCGAATTTAACTTTTCACGTCAAAAAAATGCGAAATATTACACGTTTGAACATCAACCACATTTTAATTAATTTCAAACAAAAAATGAAAATTATTAGAGATAATTTTATATAATGATCGAAGCACCTGTAAATAATTTTTTTTTATAAAAACACAGTAGCATGTTAACCAATCAACCTGATAAGTACTATAGTCCTCTATCATTTTCATGCCGAGACAACATAAATTTGTATGCAGGCCGTTTTTGGCCCACGGGCCGCCTATAGAGAAGGCCTGTAACCACCCCAGCATTTGCTTGGAGTGGTCTTAAGGAAACCGTGGAAGACAGAAAATAGGATGGCTGGGGCCAGAACGCATATCCTCAGAAATGCAGGTCCAATGTGTTGCATTTTAAGCCTACTCTTTCTACTTTATGAATAAGAATAATTGATTCAAATCAGAAAACACAATACACTCTGTCAAATCAGCGCACTTCCTTGGGAATCAGCAAATGAGAAAGAGGAGTTAACAGAGAATAAAAAGAGACAACGTAATACCACTGGCAAATCAGCAAAATCTAGTCAAAGTAGTGAATTGCAGGAAATCAACTGACATTAGTTCGGACAGATTAAAGAGATTTACAGTCAAACTTAGTTGATTTTAAGTACTGTAACTCCTTGTTGGTGAGTTGTTAGTATCTGCGTAGAACAATACCCACTTTATAATGACATTTTGAAAATTCTTCGTGGCAAGTTCCATTAGGCTATCAGACATATTTTTTGAAGCTATAGTTGTTTCACCGACCGGAGTGGGAGAAAGACCCACTCCGCTGATGCCGGGCAAGAGCGGGCGGCGGAGAGGAACGGTACCTTTGCTGAGCGAGGAGAAGAAGGAGCCGAGGCCGAGCTGGCCCGTGGGCAGCGCCGCGCTCAGCGCCCCGCTGAGGGCCAGCAGCTCCTGGCAGGTCATGGCCTCGGCGGCCAGCAGACTGTCCCCCGCGTCCACCTGCGAGCACGGCCATGCTTGCCACTGCGCCTCGCCATCTAGGCAATCTTGCTACTCCCAATACTGCACATCCGCAAGAGGATGCCCCAGTTGTAAATTTCAGTACTATCGACTGTCACCGTTGTAGAGTGTTGTTTTGGTTCAAGGTCACGATTGAAGAGTAACCCAACCCATATGCGAGTACCTACTGCTTTGTTTTCTCGCTTGCAACGCCACCTAAGCGAAATGGTGACTGACTCCTGTGTCTTTAAGCGTATTGTTTCCTGCAATTTGCTAAGAGCGAATCTGTAATTTCAGCCCTCCCCATTGTAGTGAAGTCCCTGACCGTTGGATTTGGTGGAAACGGTCGAGACGACAGAGCTCTTTTTCGTTAGCACCCACGTTCACCTGACATAAAGCCCATCCTTTGAGGCTGTATTGAAGTTCGTGTCTACGTTCCACTGCTAACTAATGATTTTCCAGAGTTGAGACTCAGAATTGAAGAAGCTATTTATTGCTTCCATTACTCCGGGCGTATTAACCGAAGGGTAGGAAGAATTGAATTTGAGGTTGGATGTGTGCCGTATAGCTAAAGATACACACGGTAACATTTGTTAGAATGAACTAGGTTAGTTTACCTTCAATTTGATATATGATTTGCTGTAAATACTCTGAATTAAACCGTTATGATATACCATTGAAACTGGGACATTGTTTTATGAACACCATGTATTTTGATACCGCTTGCAATTAAGCTTCCATGATAAAAATGTTTGTACGATATGGCATGGGATTTAGCTTTGGCTAAGTGTTGAAGCTAACACTTGTGAATTGGTGTGATTATAATGATTGTTGAAGTCGCCCGTGTGAAAAAAAAAAAAGTTGTTTCCTCGCGGTGCTTACAGACTATATCTTCTCTGTAAATATGTGGTTGCAACAAAGCAATATAATGTTTTAGAGTTATTATTTACGACTTGACATGAAAAATATTGAGATAAATGGAGAAAATTCGAAATATATCATAAAGATAAAAAAATCAAAGATATTGAGTTCTAATCCCCCTGAAGTAATTTAATGTTAATTGCTCCTGATAGATCTCTTGCATTGTCTGCCATATAAGAACAATCAGAATGTAAAAGAGAAATGAATACATAAACAAACTGAAAAAAAGGCTAAAATTTGCAGATGTCAAATGTTAAATGAAGGGCATCACAGAAAAGTGCTTGTCTGTCATTGGACGCACCAGGAGCGGGTGTCAAACACACATAAGTTTTTCCAGTGTCAACTATCAATCTGTTTGTGCCTGATGATGGGAACCAAAGTCAGTTCCCGGTACGTGGCAACTGTTGTGTGCGTTCATCTGTACCGTCGTCATTGTGTTTTCTAAAATATTTATTTTGTATCATTGTTTGTTTTTTCTCTTTGTCGCTGTGTTGTCCAAGTTCGTTGTTCTTATTTTCTTTCCTGTTGCTGTTACAACAGTCACGTCATTGTCAGGCCACTGTGTTCGTCTGTGCTTAACCATTTCCTATATGACACTTTGCAAAGCATCATGTAAGGTTTGTTTACGAACACGCACAACAGCTTAGAGTTTTTGCGAACACTGCTGATAAATTAACAGTGGCAGAATACTAACGCACACCATTGTTAAGGGGCATGTACTTTTCGCAAAATAATCTGATTCCTCACATGACTGCGCTAGCAATGGTTCTCTTGTAATTGGCGGTCGTCCGCAAGAGACCTTTGAGCAGTCCCATCAGGACGAGATCGCTTCCGCACTGTGACTAGTTTGCTGACAGTTGACGTGGACCTGAAAAGAAACTGAACCAATCACGAAAGACCTTTCGATGCAGCAGTGTCTCACCGCCAGCGCGGCCAGAAATGTTGCAGTTCTAATGAGCGACGAGATTTTTTTTTTTTTTTTTTCGCTAACAATACTACATGCCCATAACGTTTGTCAGCACGGTTTCCGAAACCTATATGTGGTTATGAGTTTTCGTAAACAAACGACATAATAACACCTTTGGCAAAGTGTTATTTGGAAAACGACTAGGCCCGTGTCCAATGGTAGTACTTTTGAGAACTGTCAAATTTGGGACGAGTTACTCGTTACAGACCTTCCCGCTGCGCATTCCCAGTTCTGGCAGCTGGTCTGGAACTCTTTTCCGCGAACAACAAATGACCCTAGTTGTCTGAAATCAAGGAGCACTGAAGAGAAAACAACTTTTTGGTGGGAAAGTACGTGGAATGAGGGTAGTTTCTGGCGTTGGCTCACCTGAGGCTGCTGGAGCGGGCCCGCGCCCAGGCCCAGCACGGGCCACACGTTGCCGTCGCCCGTCTGCGTCATCTTCTCGCTGGAGCACACGTTGCGCGCCGCCTCGCCGCCCCCCGGGCCGCCGCCGCCCCCGGCGCCGCCGCCCCCCGCCGCCCCCCCGTGCAGCAGCACCACCTCGGAGAACATGACGACGCTGCTCTTGCGGCGCGGCGCGTCCAGCGGCGGGCTCAGCAGCCCCTGCGGCCAGGCGCAAACAGACCTCGCGTCCGACACGCCCGGATATACCCGCGTCCGTTAACTACCGTAGGCTCGTCAACCACAATTTATTGTAACAAAAAAAAAAAATAATGGACGCGCTTACTTATGTACGCGCGTTAGAATTTATAGTTACTTGGCGAAATAAGAAACTAACTTTAATTTTACGTGCAAATAATTAAAAGAAATAAAATAATAAATGATTCGAGTGATATAAATACTGTTGGTAACGTATAAATTCAATCAGATAAAAAATCAGTAATCAATAACAATATAAACCGGTGTAAAAATGAATTATCTAATTCATTCAAACAATAGAGATTAGTTTTAATTAATAATGAATATGAATAAATATGCTGAATGTTTATTATTATTAATTTAATTTAATTATTTATTAAATAAAAAAGTTGTAATTTATAATTTACAATGCAAATAAGTTTTACATACAGGTACATAACCTCACTCATAAAAACACTTGAAAAATTTTATAAATACAATTCATATCACTAATAAGCACAATAAATAAACGTGTTTAATTATATGGACAACCATTTATTAGCATCAATAAAGTATAGTAGGGTAGACCGGGGGAAATCGGGTCAATTTTTTGAAATTCCTGAATAAGTATAAAACCAAAATTAATTTACCATAAAATAATCTACAGTAATATCAGTCATACATTTATGTACATATTTACATACATACATTAGCAAAACTTCCTTATGAATTGACATTAAACTTGATAAAAGGAAAATGAAATGTTTTGACCCGATTTGGACAGAAGTGGGGTAAATCGGATCACAAGTGGGGCAAATAGGATCAACAGATTTTCTTTACTGTTTTGACAGACACATTCCGCATACAAACTGTTTACACTGAAAAGCATTGACACAGCGCTCATGGTACCACATTTTGCAAGACTAGCACTGAATCCAGTATCCAGCAGTGCAGCTTCTGATGTCTTTGTATGCAATTTGGCACATGTTGCAGAGAACATCTTCCTCATCATCCTGGCCTTCTTCCAAAATTTCCAACTCGGATGTGTTTTTAGTTTTTGTTCGCTTCTTCGTCTTAAGAAGTGCAATCTTGCTTTGCTTTGAACTTAATTTAACACCTGCTTCTTGCTTTTCAATATCCTGGATTCCAACAATGTGCGATTCTCTTTTGACAGTAGCCTTAGAGAAGCAACAGTTTTTCGTTCACCTATTCTCTTTGGTGTTAATTTTTCCGGTGTTGGTAACAGGCATGTCACTTCTTCTGTGGTGCTCCTTCCACTTACATCTTTGGCAGTGAACTCGTAATTATATATTTACAGGGATAATATTTTCATTATTTTAACATGTCCTAAACTTCAATATTATTATAAGTACTTACAAATTTTAACTATAGTTGAAGTCATGTGCCTTAAATTCATTTTTTCCACTTATTTAGAATAGGTCTTAACTTAAAAATTGAGAAAGAAGAATAAAGTGCTTCACAATTTATAGCAAATATATGAAGCGACCCGATTTCCCCACTGTATGCAGTGACTCGTTTTACCCCAACGGCAGCGACTCGAGTTACCCCATTTCGCACTTTAAAAGAAAGAAAAATATTATAAATTCTGTAAAACATATAGAGCTTCAGTAATGTAGAAGAATGTTAATGGGGTACATATTTTCGTACTCCATTACTTAAACTACAATACTATTTCGAAATGCGAACGTAAAGGCTTATTTGAAACAAAATAAAACTTACATTGTTAAGAATTTTCCACTTCAGGACTACACAGGTTCGGGTTCATGTCGCACAAACTACCAGAATGTTGTTACAGACGATGTTCGCCTTGTAGTGGACGGTTGTATAGACAGATAGCAACACTCTTTGGTAGGTTCCGTAGACTCCAGTTCATTCTTTCGGCCCAAGACAGCAGATCTTTTTACGATGACCCGGTTTACCCCATGACCCGATTTCCCCCGGTCTACCCTATTTAAAAACACATATAAAATTTTTAATTTTATGTCGCCTTTTTTTGTAACGTAGTTTAAATTTTTCATCCTGTGAAAATTTCGTTGCATGTTGCGTGAACATCGTAAAAATTCACTCTCATGTTTTTTTTCATAGCACGCCTAAAACAGTATAACTTTAAAAAAATGTGATTAAGTGGTTGTACGTCGAGAATGTCATCTCTTGTCGAGAGAAATGAACTGCTATATATAACCAGAGACTATAAAACTCAAAGGACTGGTCTTGCCTGACGTAATAAACAATACGTTCATGGTATTTCGTTTCCAGTTTTATTTAAAAATGCACTATTTGTAAACAATGGCATGTGTCATTAACTACTTATCGCTTCTGGGATGAGACTATGTATGTATAATCAAAGACTTTCCCGACGTTGTCCACCAGACCTCGAAGATGTCTGCAACAAGGTCCGGTAAAAAAATCGAGAGAGCCACTGCTAGTAAGCACGTGACCTTAACCCAGATTACAAGAAGCAGTTAATGACTCGGTTCACGGCAGCCTACAATCTAGCATATGCCATTGTCATTGCATGCATCAGCTGATTTCCACAGTTTTTTAAGAAATTCGTAAGCCAACGATTGCCTCTTACTCAGAAGACAAGACAAGAATCGGTATTTCAACATAGATTGGATGTTACATGTTACTGTTCCTACAACCCGTAAAACCAAAATAAATCAATAGTCCAGAATTAGCTGTGTGATTGATGATACTGAAATTGTCCCCCACATTCAGTCATGGACAAAATTGGGAAAAACATTTGACAAAATATAATTGACTATGTGGGAAGCCGCATGCTTACGGCTATTTTTATAGGCCCTAAGTCTAAAAAAAAAGTTAATTTGTTTTAAATACACATGTTCAAATCATATTTTTTTTTTGGTATCACAATACTTCCTTTTTAAAAAAATACTTCATCCATCAGTAGTGTAAAATGGGGGAAGCTGGGACAATGTTATTCTTATGGGATTACGGCTTAATGGCGCTTGATGGTTTGTCAGTTTTGAGGATTCGGCCATGTGCCTCTGGAGCAGATATCGTTGAGTCCGTGTCCAATGCTACGAAGTGAGTGTGCGCGAAATGGCATGCTCTGGAAGTGGCGAGGTGAGCGGACATGGTGGCGAGCGGCCGTCCCCGCGTGTGCGCGCGCAGCTTCCCCCCCCCCCCCAACGTGCGCGCGCAGCATCCCCCCACCACTCTCCACGTGTGCGCGCGCATCCTCCTCCTCCCCCCCCACTCCGTCCACGGGTGCGCGCGCACCCACCTCGGAACCGGAGCCCGAGTCGCCGCCGCCGCCGCCGCCGCCGCTCCAGCCGTTGGAGGCGGAGGGCACGCGCAGCAGGCCGCCCACGGGCCGGCGCGGGCTCGCCAGAGGGTCCACGTCGGACACCTCAGGGCTGGCGCGCGGCGCGCTGCAGCCGATGTCGTCCTCCACGGCGATGAGGGTGGGCGCCAGCGCCGCGTCCGAGGGCGCGTGGTAGCCGTGGTGGTGGTGGTGGTGATGGTGCTGGTGGTGGTGGTGGTGGTGGTGATGGTGGTGGTAGAGGTTGCAGCGGGACGCGGCGCCTGGAAAACCACGTGCTCAAACGTCTCACACAGCCGTTCAAAATATTAGTGGATGAAACTGTAAAACAATTTACTTGATTTTTCATTTAATATTATAAACATCAAACCAGGCGAATAAAACCATTGGAAATAAAATCTTGAATGCATAAATTTCAAACGACAAGTACTTGAATTTAGCTAATTCCAGAGAAACCTATGGAATGTGTAGGACAGCCCACGATTTAATGTTGCCAATGTTTATATTTCCCTCTTCTGTTGTCAGCGCAGTTACATATCTTAAGCCCCAAGCACATGATCAGTCCGAACTGTCAGTTCGGATTTATCGGTTCGGAATTATTGTTTGTGCAACGATGGTGGACTGGTAAGTCTAACTAATGAACTGACGAAATGATGGCTTCCCATCAAACCGGACTGTGGGCTCAAGAGCACTCGGTACGAACGGTCGTGTGTAGGAATAGCGTCTCGCCAGATTAAACTGTCAGTCCAAACAATCAGTCCATCCGTCCATCAGCTGATTGCAGTGCCAGACATATTTGTTTAACTCTCTTTATAAAAGTTGCTATTTTTCCCCTTTCAAACTAAAAGTGCAACTACCACTGTAAACATCAATAGTTTCTTCTACATTCTACAATGAAACGATACATCCAACAGCAACTGCAATCGCAAGACTTATCGTGGTGAAGGTTTCAGTTCATTCCAAACTGTCAGTTCGGTTTGAACAGTCTGAACTGGGAGATTGGCTGATCGTGTTTGGGGGCCTTCAGTCTCACTGCCACTTTTCCGTTGCTTCATGCACCACCGCAAAGAAGGTAGAAAGTAAATTGAAATAACATGTTGACATTAGCAACAATTAGGTGCACATAAATATTTACTTGCATCTTTAGGCGCTTGCCCAGTGTTTGAAATTGCGGTGCTCTAATTGATATTCTTTATTTACTGATAACCATGTGATAAAACTGAAAATATATTATTGTATCATAAGATACAAAAGTCGAATATCTGTACTAAATTCAGTTTTGTGTACGCGAAAGAAAGAACTATCCATATATATTTATAATATACGTGATCTGTAACAAGGTATATTATATGTTTATAAGCAGGCTGTAAATTTGTGTTCCTGATATTACATTTATGAACTTTGTAACATGACTGTAAAGAATATGAAATACTGATGTGAAAATCTCCTGTGACCTGCCACAAAACCAGTAACGTACTGACGAAATTCGCCTACAAAATTAGTTACAACCACAGGGCAAATAAACAACTTCAACATGGTGGTCGACATGATTGCTGGTCCACAAAATCAGCCTGGCTGGCACGTTGAAACCCGACCTCTGCCCCACACACAGATCAGCCAAGGGCGACCCATTAGCGACCCTGTGTACCCGAGCCTGGCTCGTCTCTTCGAACACCCAGCCAAGTTCACCACAACATCACACAGGCGCGTCATTCTTTGCTCGGACGTCGAGTCGAGCTGGACTCGGGAACATATTTCCTCACCCTTTCGGACACCCTTTGTCAAGTCCTAACATATGCGTTAACTTTGTAAATTTTAATTATAGTATTTTTTTTATGTTATTTTGTGTAGTAGAAATCTTATGGCCGTAGGTCCCGTTCCAGGACATTATTTTATATTTACGTTTCACACTGCTATACTTGACGACATTTTTAGTTGCTGAACCTTCACAAAATGAAATATATATATCACATCCTTTTTGCACATCTAGTTAGCAAACATATATAATTTTAACATTTATTTTTAGACTGGATAGGGATAAAGAAATGGAAAATAAAACTGGACCTTTGTGGTTTAAAGTTAATTTTACTGGCTGCTATGTGATATGGCTTCGTTTCTTTCAGAATTTTTTTTTTTAAATTTACTTGGCCTTATAAAATTATCAGAAGTTATTTTTAAAGGTTACAAGAAATTAAATAAACCTTTCTGAAAGGATTTAAAACCATTCCACGAAGTAGCTACCAGTATTGCCTTTAAACCAAAATATTTTCAGTTATTTATACCATTTGGTTCTCCTCATATATACTGCACAAAAAGGTTAAAAATTAAACTTTTCCAACTAATTATGCCAAATGTAAAAAAAAAATTATATATATTTTTTCATTTAGATGAAATTCGGCCACTCAAAACGTCTAAATGTTTAGCAGTGTTAATCGTAAAGTAAAATAATGACCTGGAACGGGACATGCACCCATAAATATAATTATTACAGTATATAAGATATATGAAAATGAAATATGGGCGCATGTACTTATGTACACCCGTTAGAAGTTATACTTACTTGACGAAGTAAAAAACTATCTTAATTTTGCATGCGAATAACAAATAAAAATTAAAATAATAATAATAGGACTGAAGTGTTATAATAAATACGGTTGGTAAAATATAAATTCAATAAAATTAAAATTTTAATTATAACTTATTTTTCAATATTAAAATGAACACGAGTAAAAAATTAATTATTAAATTTAGTAAAATAAACGAGATAAACTTTAATAAAGAATAAAAATTAGTAAATATTTTTATTAGATATACCTATTTATTAAATTTGATTATTTATTAAATAATAATGTAAAAATTTATAATGCAAATAAATCATACACACGGGAACAAAACCTCGATCGTAATAAAAATCGACTTGAAAATCCCTTGAAAAAGTTTATAAACACAATTTCTATCACTAATATATTCACTATAAATTAAAAGTTTTAATAATATGGAAAAAAAATTTTAATACCAAGCACTAAAGTATAAGACATGAAAGCACATATATTAATTTTTATTTTTCAACCTGTGAAAATTTCGTAAACATTCTCTCTCGTCATTTTTCCTGAACTCTCATAAAGAATTATAACATCGATATTGAAATGCTAGAATGCATGTAGGTATCTTGCAGCCACGACGTGTAACGCTGTCTGGAATGTGTATGACACACGCCGGCAGGCTGGAATGTGCACGGGCGCGGTACCTGCATCGCCGCCGCGGTACTGCTGCAGGATGATGGCGCCGCCCGCGGGCAGGGCCGCAGCCGCGCCGTTGGGCGGACCCCGCGCCTTCTGCTCCAGCCGCTGCTGGCGCCGTATCTTGTACAGGTGGTACTTCTTCAGCAGCCGCCGCTTGCCGCGCCGCCACAGGTGCGCCACGTACCTGCCGGGCAACGCGCGCGGCTCCTCAGCCTAGACTCCAGCCTCAGGTACGAGGGCGTCCAAAAAAGGAATGGCCCTGTGCAACCTAGTTTCTTTCTTACAAATCTTCAATATGTCGGGCAACACACGCAGCTCCTCGCACTCCGGCCTCAGACACGAGGGCGTCCAAAAAAGGAACGGTCCTGTTATACTATGTGTAGAGACCCGGAAATTTCGCGGGTTCAATGACCTCCAGGATAGACTCCAATATCCTCTACCACACCCGGGCAAATGCCAACTGTACATTAGCTGCTGACTTGTGAGTCGTCTCGACTGGGTGGGCCTGTGATTCGACACTTCTATGAGTGATGGTCTCTAATTGGCCCTCAGTCCTCCAGATTAAAAGTGAACCAATGACAGAAGCAGCACTAAGGTATAATTATTTGAATTTTAGCACAACACGAAACGAACCCGCAAATTTTCCGGGTCTCTAACTATGTGTAGAGACCCGGACATTTCGCGGATTCTTCTGGTTTCAGGATTGAATTCAAAGTTATAGGTGTGCTCGACCCATGTTTACTTTCCCATTGGTTGATTTCTTAGCGAGAACATTTTTATCCTTGTTATTTGGCACTACCTGATTCGCTTACTTCTCTCCTAGCTGGGCATCGTTTGCTCACGGTCGTAGACGGGCGTGTCCAAAACAAATGCGTGCCAATCATGAACACACTGCGAGAGTGTGAAGGTTTGCATTCTAGCTTGCGACTAAATGAATCCGCGAAATTTCC
The DNA here is from genome assembly GCF_032445375.1 of Bacillus rossius redtenbacheri. NCBI lineage: Eukaryota > Metazoa > Arthropoda > Insecta > Phasmatodea > Bacillidae > Bacillus > Bacillus rossius. The sequence continues at coordinate 39,817,308 of NC_086333.1, read as the reverse complement.
GGGTCTCTAACTATGTGCAACCAATCAACCAGTTCTTTCTTACAAATGTTCAATATGTGCACCTTCAATTCTTCCCGCATGAGTAGTATGTAAATGGGCATACTAGATCTGGCTTCTGGCTGAGGTGCCGAGGTGCCGGTCCACCATCTTGGATTTGTGACGTCACGGCGGCAAAAATTCCTCAAAATTCCTCAAAAATGACTCAAAATGACTCAAAATTTCCCGTTTTAAGAAAAAATTTCCCGTTTTCGAGGGAAAAATTCCCGTTTCGAGGGAAAATTTCCCGTTTTATTCCTCAAAAATCCCTACGGCTAGAAATGTCCTGATAGAGGCTTAAGCATCCTTAACTCAAGCCTCAGTTAAGCCTCTATCAGGATGTGACCTTGACCTTTGGCCTTGACCTTGACCTCGACGGCCATTTTGGATCCGCCATTTTGGATGACGTCATTTCGTTTTCTAGAAAATTCCGGTGATGTGTTTTCCGCCATTTTGAATTATGACGTCACCGTTGCATTTTCCGTTACGGCCGCCATCTTTAACTTTTTTATTTATTATCCGATTTTAATGAAAAAATTTAAAAATTATAAAAAAAATTAAATATTAAAATTTTAATAAAATACTTATAAAAAATATACTTTTACGACACGGAGGTCAGAGTCCTCGGTTCAAACCCGACGAGTGCAAAAAAATAAAAATGGCGACCGATCCTTCCCCCGCGGTGGCTGCAGGCATACTGACTCCCTCCACTTTTTTTTTCAAAGCATATATATATCGTCAGGTAGTATGACGTCATGTCCGCCATCTTGTCTTCGATGCTGGAAGCCATCATCATTGTATCGTCGGCGAGAGTGCGCTGACGCCATGTTAGTTTAGTTCTTATCCGCTAGAGTACAGTAATCATTTATTATTGCTGTGACACCCGACATATTGTCATTTGGCCGCCATCTTGAAAATCCGTAATTATTTAGCTAGAAATTCGGGAAAAGTTCCAATATTCATTAAATAAATCACTCATTAATTTACATATTGATTCGATCGATTCCCGTCCACGGATCGATACCCGAACGATGCAATAATGTTTAATTTGATGTAAAAAAATAATAATTTCATTATTCCATGTTCAACATTCTTAAAGAGACATTAAAACCTTTACTGTCATCATCATCCTATAAGCCACCAACACCAACATATTGGTAATTCATAATTTTAATGCTAGAGATTCGGGAAAAAGTTCAGATATCATTAAATAAATTTCCAATCAATGTACTGATTAATTAGATCGACTTAGGTCCTTGGTACGATTCTGGACGATGAAAAAAAAATATCAATTTAACATAATAGTAACAGGTTCGAGGAATTAAACACCAAAAGTTCTTTCACAAACATAATATTTATTACATAATTTCTATTCTACTACAGGATCACTTACGAAAGCCAGCAAATTTACAATCATTTAGTTCCGCAGCGGTGTGAAATGACTAATTCTAAGCTCCAATCGGTTTATACTAGACAGAGTCCAGCCAGAACCTTTACAGACATAGTTCTCCTCTTCTTGACAGAGTTTCTGGATACCGTTTTTAACAGTTTGCTTCACATCGTCAGAACTGTAAATTACTGCAGCCGATGTCTTGAATGCACACTTCTTCACTTTGTCATCTAACGGATACGGCTTTCCATATAGACAGTCCAACCACAAGTTATATTTCAAAGGTCCGTTTGTCGCTACGTCATCAGTAAGCTGATTTATTATGTTCTGTCTAATATCATCAAGAAAAGTACAAATGTCCTTCAACTCACCGAACGTATTTAGATAATAATAGTCTTTCAACGTTCCACGAAATGCAGACTGCGCCAAGTAGAATCCATTATCGTTTACTTGTAATGCACCGAACACAGTCTTAGGTTTAGTTCCATGTCCAGACGTCATAGCAATCGGTTTCTGCACATCTGTTTTTTTGCTTGTACGCTCACGAGTCTCCAATCTAAAGCGAGGAGTCGAAATGTTGACAGGTAGTTCAGCAGGAGCACAGACTCCACCTTTACATTTTTTTCGCATGATGTCGCAAACTATCAATTCGAGTAAACCATTTAAGGCACTCATCACAGCGAAACTTCATTCGAGAAGGATTCTTCGTGCATTTGCTCCGCTCATGTCTTCGTGCATCATGGGAAAATGCGAACGACGTATCACAGTAGCTGCAAGGATACCGTGGTGATGAAGACGAGCCTTTCAGACCTGATCCAGATACAGGCGTTGCAACAGTAGTACCATTTCCAGGCATACTCTTATGCACATCGATGCATCGTTGTTGCGCCGAAACCTTTACTTTCTGCCGCACAGCAGGACCTTTGCATGCCTTCATGTGCGTTTTCATATTATCTTTTCTGGCAAACTGCTTATGACATTTCTCACAAACAAACATTTTACGATATAGGTTCTTGGCACATTCGCTCCTCTCGTGTCGTCGAGCATTGCTGCTGTTTGAGAAAATCTTGTCACAGTAACAACACCGATGTTTGTTAGTTGTTGTCGATTCGGCATCCATTGAAGCCTCCATCGAGGGCGAAACGAAGTTCGTCGAGTTTTCCTGCACAGCCAGCACTACCGGCATTAAAGTCTCTTCTGCTGGTGGTATCGCGTCTGATGAAGTCTCCTCCAGTGTTGTCGCCGTGGTTGTCAACGGAATCTGCTCCTTCTCCGTCGTAGCTGTCGTCATGGTTCCCGTAGTCGATGGTACATCCTCCATCGAGTTCGACGTTAAAGTCGGTAAAGATGCCATCGAAGTCTCAAGAACAGGCAATTACACGACTTATGCACCAGAAGAAACAAACTAGGTGATCCGTACACTGTCGAAAGCAGTAACAAACAGAGCGTCCTGCTGTCTAGGACTCGCTTATATACATGCACCGGATGGAATAATACGCTAGTCAAATCAAGAACAATTTATTATAATACTAGAGTCAAAACAACATTAAACAAATAGAAGCACCATCAACAAAAAAAGGCAGCACATTTGGAAGCACCGACAACGAAAAAGGCAGCACCATCATCGAAAAGGCCGCACATTTGTCATTGGCTCCAATATCCATTGGCTCCAATATTCATTGGTTCCATCAGTCTATTGATTCTATCAGGCTAGTGACTCCAACAGTCATTGACACCAACAGCCTTTTTCTTCATCAGCTCCAATGATATTTGGCTAGAATGCTACGAGTCTAAGAGACTATGAGGCTACAATTCTACGAGTGTACAAGACTCCTCCAACTACCTTCAAGTGTATAAAGCTCCAAATGCTCCAACAGCTCCAACACGCAATGTACGCAATGTACGCGCAATACATGCAATTTACACACAGGAAACGGAACGTTCACACAGTACACACAGGAAACGGAACGTACACACAGTACACACAGGAAACGGAACGTACACACAGTACACACAGGAAACGGAACGTACACACAGTACACACAGGAAACGGAACGTACACACAGTACACACAGGAAACGGAACGTACACACAGTACACACAGGAAACGGAACGTACACACAGTACACACAGGAAACGGAACGTACACACAGTACACACAGGAAACGGAACGGACACACAGTACACACAGGAAACGGAACGTACACACAGTACACACAGGAAACGGAACGTACACACAGTACACACAGGAAACGGAACGTACACACAGGAAACGGAACGTACACACAGTACACACAGGAAACGGAACGTACACACAATGACTACACTTCGTTCGCGCAGTATAAGCATTTAATGAGAACGAAGCACGTTTGGACGGAAATTCTATAAAACGAAAGCTCATTAAACGAAAAGGAGGCGCATTCTCTCGTTCATTCAACTTGGTAGGATGCAATCGTCAATGATAAGTTAGGATATAATCTCTCCAACAGTCTATGAATCCAACAGTTTATTTTTCCATTAGCCATTGACTCCAACAGTCATTGACTCCAACAGTCATTGGCTCCAACAGTCATTGCCTCCAACAGCTCCAAATGGCTCCAAATGCTCCAAACGACCTCCAAATGCTTGACAGCTCCAAATGACTCCAAATGCTCCAAACGGCCTCCAAATGGCTCCAACAGCCTCCAAATGCTTAACACATCTCCAAATGGCTCCAAATGCTGCAAACGGTCTCCAAATGCTTGACAGCTCCAAATGTCTCCAGCAGCTCCAAACGGCCTCCAAATGGCTCCAACAGCCTCCAAATGCTTAACACATCTCCAAATGGCTCCAAATGCTCCAAACGGTCTCCAAATGCTTGACAGCTCCAAATGTCTCCAGCAGCTCCAAATGCTCCAAATGGCTCCAACAGCTCCAACAGCTCCAAATGGCTCCAACAGCTCAAAATGCTCCAAACGGTCTCCAAATGTCTCCAACAGCCTCCAAATGCTTAACTCAGCTCCAAATGGCTCCAAATGTTCCAAACGGCCTTCAAATGCTTGACAGCTCCAAATGCTCCAAATGGCTCCAACAGCTCCAAAAGGCTCCAAATGCTTCAAAAGACTCCAAATGCTCCAACAGCTCCAAATGGCTCCAAATGGCTCCATCAGCTCCAACAGCTCCAAAAAAAAAGGCTCCAAATGCTCCAACAGCCTCCAAATGCTTAACACAGCGCCAGATGCTTCAAAAGGCTCCAATTATCGCATCTGTCTTCGTCGGCATTTTCTCTTTTGCTCCCACTGCTCCAACAGCATTATGTTATATGATTCCATGGATACTTTGTTACGTAGCTACAGGTCTACGAGGTTCCAATGCATCATGTTTACGAAGCTTCCAGGACACGAGGCTACATGGCTACGAGACTACATGACTCTAACTGATTACAATAGCACCACTCAGTGGTGAGAGTTAGGTTATCTAATGCAAAGCAAATTGATGTAAGTAGTTCTGACTGTCATCAACAGATGTAGCCACGTGTTGCTTGCAGGTAAATATTAAATAGTTATTTTATGTGGGATGCGGGATGCTCACTAACGATCGCAAAAGAAGGAGGGCTTCGCTAGACACCAAGGAGAAGGAAGTTCGTCTTACATGTTAATGCTTCGCTGATGTATCAGGGCATATTATTTGACTGAGTAATGGTTGTTTATTTCTTTAGTTCCACCTGGTAAAATTATTGCAAGTGTCAATTTATTAGCAGAAATTCACTAATTAAATGTAGCTCTGAATAAAATGACATGACTCATTAGGTAAATATCCTTCATGCAGAGATCGATTTCACACAAATAATCAGCAGCACTCAGAGAAAATCATTAGATGTCTAGCCAGGAACAACCAGAAGCACTTGGAGAAAACCATCAAATTATTAACAAGAATAATCAGGAGCACACGGAGAAAACGTAATGACAAGAATAATCAGGAGCGCACGGAGAAAACATAATAACAAGAACAATCGGGAGCACACGGATAAAACCACCACACGTTTTCTTGATATCATAAAATTAGAGGGAAAAAAAATAAAAATAAATAAAAAATTTAAAATAAAAACAAAAAATACATAAAATTCTGGCTTGTACTAGAACTCTATCTTTGCTCATCAATGAGAAGTTCACAAGCTAGCAGAATCTTATGTATTTTTTGTTTTTATTTTAAATTTTTTATTTATTTTTTTTATTTTTTTTCCCTCTAATTTTATGATATCAAGAAAACGTGTGGTGGTTTTATCCGTGTGCTCCCGATTGTTCTTGTTATTATGTTTTCTCCGTGCGCTCCTGATTATTCTTGTCATTACGTTTTCTCCGTGTGCTCCTGATTATTCTTGTTAATAATTTGATGGTTTTCTCCAAGTGCTTCTGGTTGTTCCTGGCTAGACATCTAATGATTTTCTCTGAGTGCTGCTGATTATTTGTGTGAAATCGATCTCTGCATGAAGGATATTTACCTAATGAGTCATGTCATTTTATTCAGAGCTACATTTAATTAGTGAATTTCTGCTAATAAATTGACACTTGCAATAATTTTACCAGGTGGAACTAAAGAAATAAACAACCATTACTCAGTCAAATAATATGCCCTGATACATCAGCGAAGCATTAACATGTAAGACGAACTTCCTTCTCCTTGGTGTCTGGCGAAGCCCTCCTTCTTTTGCGATCGTTAGTGAGCATCCCGCATCCCACATAAAATAACTATTTAATATTTACCTGCAAGCAACACGTGGCTACATCTGTTGATGACAGTCAGAACTACTTACATCAATTTGCTTTGCATTAGATAACCTAACTCTCACCACTGAGTGGTGCTATTGTAATCAGTTAGAGTCATGTAGTCTCGTAGCCATGTAGCCTCGTGTCCTGGAAGCTTCGTAAACATGATGCATTGGAACCTCGTAGACCTGTAGCTACGTAACAAAGTATCCATGGAATCATATAACATAATGCTGTTGGAGCAGTGGGAGCAAAAGAGAAAATGCCGACGAAGACAGATGCGATAATTGGAGCCTTTTGAAGCATCTGGCGCTGTGTTAAGCATTTGGAGGCTGTTGGAGCATTTGGAGCCTTTTTTTTGGAGCTGTTGGAGCTGATGGAGCCATTTGGAGCCATTTGGAGCTGTTGGAGCATTTGGAGTCTTTTGAAGCATTTGGAGCCTTTTGGAGCTGTTGGAGCCATTTGGAGCATTTGGAGCTGTCAAGCATTTGAAGGCCGTTTGGAACATTTGGAGCCATTTGGAGCTGAGTTAAGCATTTGGAGGCTGTTGGAGACATTTGGAGACCGTTTGGAGCATTTTGAGCTGTTGGAGCCATTTGGAGCTGTTGGAGCTGTTGGAGCCATTTGGAGCATTTGGAGCTGCTGGAGACATTTGGAGCTGTCAAGCATTTGGAGACCGTTTGGAGCATTTGGAGCCATTTGGAGATGTGTTAAGCATTTGGAGGCTGTTGGAGCCATTTGGAGGCCGTTTGGAGCTGCTGGAGACATTTGGAGCTGTCAAGCATTTGGAGACCGTTTGCAGCATTTGGAGCCATTTGGAGATGTGTTAAGCATTTGGAGGCTGTTGGAGCCATTTGGAGGCCGTTTGGAGCATTTGGAGTCATTTGGAGCTGTCAAGCATTTGGAGGTCGTTTGGAGCATTTGGAGCCATTTGGAGCTGTTGGAGGCAATGACTGTTGGAGCCAATGACTGTTGGAGTCAATGACTGTTGGAGTCAATGGCTAATGGAAAAATAAACTGTTGGATTCATAGACTGTTGGAGAGATTATATCCTAACTTATCATTGACGATTGCATCCTACCAAGTTGAATGAACGAGAGAATGCGCCTCCTTTTCGTTAAATGAGCTTTCGTTTTATAGAATTTCCGTCCAAACGTGCTTCGTTCTCATTAAATGCTTATACTGCGCGAACGAAGTGTAGTCATTGTGTGTACGTTCCGTTTCCTGTGTGTACTGTGTGTACGTTCCGTTTCCTGTGTGTACGTTCCGTTTCCTGTGTGTACTGTGTGTACGTTCCGTTTCCTGTGTGTACTGTGTGTACGTTCCGTTTCCTGTGTGTACTGTGTGTCCGTTCCGTTTCCTGTGTGTACTGTGTGTACGTTCCGTTTCCTGTGTGTACTGTGTGTACGTTCCGTTTCCTGTGTGTACTGTGTGTACGTTCCGTTTCCTGTGTGTACTGTGTGTACGTTCCGTTTCCTGTGTGTACTGTGTGTACGTTCCGTTTCCTGTGTGTACTGTGTGTACGTTCCGTTTCCTGTGTGTACTGTGTGTACGTTCCGTTTCCTGTGTGTACTGTGTGAACGTTCCGTTTCCTGTGTGTAAATTGCATGTATTGCGCGTACATTGCGTACATTGCGTGTTGGAGCTGTTGGAGCATTTGGAGCTTTATACACTTGAAGGTAGTTGGAGGAGTCTTGTACACTCGTAGAATTGTAGCCTCATAGTCTCTTAGACTCGTAGCATTCTAGCCAAATATCATTGGAGCTGATGAAGAAAAAGGCTGTTGGTGTCAATGACTGTTGGAGTCACTAGCCTGATAGAATCAATAGACTGATGGAACCAATGAATATTGGAGCCAATGAATATTGGAGCCAATGACAAATGTGCGGCCTTTTCGATGATGGTGCTGCCTTTTTCGTTGTCGGTGCTTCCAAATGTGCTGCCTTTTTTTGTTGATGGTGCTTCTATTTGTTTAATGTTGTTTTGACTCTAGTATTATAATAAATTGTTCTTGATTTGACTAGCGTATTATTCCATCCGGTGCATGTATATAAGCGAGTCCTAGACAGCAGGACGCTCTGTTTGTTACTGCCGTCGACGGTGTACGGATCACCTAGTTTGTTTCTTCTGGTGCATAAGTCGTGTAATTGCCTGTTCTTGAGACTTCGATGGCATCTTTACCGACTTTAACGTCGAACTCGATGGAGGATGTACCATCGACTACGGGAACCATGACGACAGCTACGACGGAGAAGGAGCAGATTCCGTTGACAACCACGGCGACAACACTGGAGGAGACTTCATCAGACGCGATACCACCAGCAGAAGAGACTTTAATGCCGGTAGTGCTGGCTGTGCAGGAAAACTCGACGAACTTCGTTTCGCCCTCGATGGAGGCTTCAATGGATGCCGAATCGACAACAACTAACGAACATCGGTGTTGTTACTGTGACAAGATTTACTCAAACAGCAGCAATGCTCGACGACACGAGAGGAGCGAATGTGCCAAGAACCTATATCGTAAAATGTTTGTTTGTGAGAAATGTCATAAGCAGTTTGCCAGAAAAGATAATATGAAAACGCACATGAAGGCATGCAAAGGTCCTGCTGTGCGGCAGAAAGTAAAGGTTTCGGCGCAACAACGATGCATCGATGTGCATAAGAGTATGCCTGGAAATGGTACTACTGTTGCAACGCCTGTATCTGGATCAGGTCTGAAAGGCTCGTCTTCATCACCACGGTATCCTTGCAGCTACTGTGATACGTCGTTCGCATTTTCCCATGATGCACGAAGACATGAGCGGAGCAAATGCACGAAGAATCCTTCTCGAATGAAGTTTCGCTGTGATGAGTGCCTTAAATGGTTTACTCGAATTGATAGTTTGCGACATCATGCGAAAAAAATGTAAAGGTGGAGTCTGTGCTCCTGCTGAACTACCTGTCAACATTTCGACTCCTCGCTTTAGATTGGAGACTCGTGAGCGTACAAGCAAAAAAACAGATGTGCAGAAACCGATTGCTATGACGTCTGGACATGGAACTAAACCTAAGACTGTGTTCGGTGCATTACAAGTAAACGATAATGGATTCTACTTGGCGCAGTCTGCATTTCGTGGAACGTTGAAAGACTATTATTATCTAAATACGTTCGGTGAGTTGAAGGACATTTGTACTTTTCTTGATGATATTAGACAGAACATAATAAATCAGCTTACTGATGACGTAGCGACAAACGGACCTTTGAAATATAACTTGTGGTTGGACTGTCTATATGGAAAGCCGTATCCGTTAGATGACAAAGTGAAGAAGTGTGCATTCAAGACATCGGCTGCAGTAATTTACAGTTCTGACGATGTGAAGCAAACTGTTAAAAACGGTATCCAGAAACTCTGTCAAGAAGAGGAGAACTATGTCTGTAAAGGTTCTGGCTGGACTCTGTCTAGTATAAACCGATTGGAGCTTAGAATTAGTCATTTCACACCGCTGCGGAACTAAATGATTGTAAATTTGCTGGCTTTCGTAAGTGATCCTGTAGTAGAATAGAAATTATGTAATAAATATTATGTTTGTGAAAGAACTTTTGGTGTTTAATTCCTCGAACCTGTTACTATTATGTTAAATTGATATATTTTTTTTCATCGTCCAGAATCGTACCAAGGACCTAAGTCGATCTAATTAATCAGTACATTGATTGGAAATTTATTTAATGATATCTGAACTTTTTCCCGAATCTCTAGCATTAAAATTATGAATTACCAATATGTTGGTGTTGGTGGCTTATAGGATGATGATGACAGTAAAGGTTTTAATGTCTCTTTAAGAATGTTGAACATGGAATAATGAAATTATTATTTTTTTACATCAAATTAAACATTATTGCATCGTTCGGGTATCGATCCGTGGACGGGAATCGATCGAATCAATATGTAAATTAATGAGTGATTTATTTAATGAATATTGGAACTTTTCCCGAATTTCTAGCTAAATAATTACGGATTTTCAAGATGGCGGCCAAATGACAATATGTCGGGTGTCACAGCAATAATAAATGATTACTGTACTCTAGCGGATAAGAACTAAACTAACATGGCGTCAGCGCACTCTCGCCGACGATACAATGATGATGGCTTCCAGCATCGAAGACAAGATGGCGGACATGACGTCATACTACCTGACGATATATATATGCTTTGAAAAAAAAAGTGGCGGGAGTCAGTATGCCTGCAGCCACCGCGGGGGAAGGATCGGTCGCCATTTTTATTTTTTTGCACTCGTCGGGTTTGAACCGAGGACTCTGACCTCCGTGTCGTAAAAGTATATTTTTTATAAGTATTTTATTAAAATTTTAATATTTAATTTTTTTTATAATTTTTAAATTTTTTCATTAAAATCGGATAATAAATAAAAAAGTTAAAGATGGCGGCCGTAACGGAAAATGCAACGGTGACGTCATAATTCAAAATGGCGGAAAACACATCACCGGAATTTTCTAGAAAACGAAATGACGTCATCCAAAATGGCGGATCCAAAATGGCCGTCGAGGTCAAGGTCAAGGCCAAAGGTCAAGGTCACATCTTGATAGAGGCTTAACTGAGGCTTGAGTTAAGGATGCTTAAGCCTCTATCAGGACATTTCTAGCCGTAGGGATTTTTGAGGAATAAAACGGGAAATTTTCCCTCGAAACGGGAATTTTTCCCTCGAAAACGGGAAATTTTTTCTTAAAACGGGAAATTTTGAGTCATTTTGAGTCATTTTTGAGGAATTTTGAGGAATTTTTGCCGCCGTGACGTCACAAATCCAAGATGGTGGACCGGCACCTCGGCACCTCAGCCAGAAGCCAGATCTAGTATGCCCATTTACATACTACTCGCATGCAATACTCCCGGAGTAATCGAAGCAAATTCTGTGTCTCGACTCTGGCAAATCATTATTTAGCGGCGAAATGTAGACACCAATTTTTTATATATATAAAGCCCCAAAGGAAAAAAAACTCGCATTAAGTTAATGCCAGGTGAACGTGGAGGCCAGCGAATAATAAAAAAAGAAAGAGCTCTGTAGTCTCGACCATTACGACCAATCCAACGGTCAGGAACATCGAAGTTCGATCAATCCCATACTGAGACATTCCAATGGGAAGGGGGCTCCATCATGTTGCCAATTATAGTTTACAGGCTCTCCCTTTGATAATTGGTGAAAGAGCTTCTTTTTTTTTTCGCGCTGCAGAGCAGTAATATTCGCGCACGCGTTTATCTAAAACTGTTTTGAGTTACTCTTTAATTGTGACATTGGACAAACACTCTACAACTCTTACAGTTGATACCATTAAATTTTATAACTGGGACATTATTTTATGGACATATAGTGTAAACAGGAATTTGGTTCATTCGACCCAAGTAGTGAGAAGTGGAGAATTATTGGCGGGAGAACGGAGTGGGGATTGGCCCTTACACTCACGTCCTTCATCCCAGTATCGCTGTGATGGTACCAGCGTCAGTTGCGAGCGTTTTATTGCCAACGAAGGTGTGAAATCGAGTGGAATTTTAAAGACACACCAAGCACAGCTCGTTGATGCTGCTCTAAAGTAAATTGTGATAAATTATAAGTGATAAATTGATAAATCAAAACTATTAACGGCGCCCGGCGACCAGCGTCAATGAAGAAGCTTGTGGAAGGTCCACTGAAGTATGCATTAGGAAGGGAAAGATTTGAATTCAACGCTGCGGTTGAACAGTACATGCGCAATTAGCTACAGGGGCAACCACCTTATTTTTTGCATTAAGGGATCATAAAGCTTCCTATCCGATGGATAATATGTATTTGTGTTGAAGAAAACTAGGAATTAAAATAAGGCTTTACATTTTATTTTAATAAATAATTAATAAAATGTCATTAAAAAATTCCCGTTTTGATTTTAATGACCTTAGTAGTTACATGGAAGTAGTATATGAAAGTATTTCGGGGGGCTAGAGACGGAGCGAGGTGCGAGGTGCTGACCGCCATCTTGGATTGTGTCATCATGGCAGCCTTCTTGGATTACCATGACCTTGACCTTCAAAATTTGACAGAAATGACCAAAAAATGACATAATATTAGCCAAAGTTCCAGTTTTAGAAAATAATTTCTGCCAAAAAATGTAAAATAAATATGAAGAATAAAAAAATCAATTTTCGAGGGAAAAACCGTAAGAATTACAAAAATTTGAAATTCAAAATGCCTCAAAAGACTTTTTCCTTTGAAAAAAAGAAGATTCCCCATAGTGACTTAGATTCCCTTTCGTCTAACCAACCTTAGCGACCGAGGTCATGTCCGTCATCTTGTTGTCTGCGGGAGACAACCGATTTAAATTGTGACATCATCGTTGCAATTATCGTTACGATCGCCATTTTGTAAAACCGTAATTATTATCAGATAAAATTGGGATGAAATGATATAATTAATAAAATGTTCATATGAAAAATTAATAAACAAGCCATCTTTTTTTCCATTTGCACATTATTCACCTGAAACTAAAGAAGAGAAACTTAAAGGCTGGTTTCTACCTCTCTCGATAGGACTATATCACCCGACCTGTATGTAGTTAGTTTGGAAAAGTGTATTGGAATGATTATGGTTACAGTTCAGGACAATTAAAAAAGAAGAATACACTTAGAAAAATAATATCACTAACTTTAGTGTTGAAAAAAAAAATTTTTAAAACTAAACGATTTATTCAAATTTTCGTTTCTTAACTCTTAAAATTAAATCATAGAATAACCCAATAATGTTAGTTTCAGTTACTCAATAGTTAGTATTCCCTTTTTCATTTCGCTTTAGATGTGGCCCCCTTTACAGTTGAGTATTTTGTGGCCCGGTGCAATTAGACCCCTCTTTCCCCCTCCTTGTGGACTCACCAGCCAACACCATTCCCAGGAATTACTTTTGAGTACTACTAATGGAAATACACAACTGTTGCAGTATGGCATGTATTTTTTTAAAAATTAAAACTCACATTCCTCCTCCACCATGCGGATAGAGCCACTGTCATATCACCCATCTTCAAATAGTACGGAAAAATTACAAAAATTGGCTAATTTGGTTCTAATGTAGTCTTTTCAGCATCTACCACAAATACTCCAACTCTGAAATTCAGTGCATTCAACTAATTGCTCGCTCAGGTTCGTCAAGGTTGTGACAGGATAACTGGGGCCGATTGTTACAGTAAGATAAACCGTAATGATAAATTAAATTCTAGTGCAGGTTCTTATAACTGATAATGATGGTGTTATCAGTCCGGAAGCTGAACTGCACCCTTGGTATCGCCAGGAGAAAATGGCCACGACGTCACTGGGCCGAAATGGGAGACATGAAAGTAAAGTAGTAGAGTGATTCGCCTTTGCCTTCTGTATTATGGATCTGACACCCTATTTTGAACACGGGAAGGAAATTTCCCGTAGGCGAATAATTTCCTACACAGCGGGGAATTGAACCCGTGACCCTTGATTCACCAGACAAACGCTTTAGCCACTGAACCAACAGGATTGGCACATAAGACTTGAGACAGGAAAAAGTATCTGTAGCTAAAAATTTGAACTATTTCACCTTGGCACTATTTCCATGATTGTAAAATTCATCTGTATGTCTGCAAGCCAATAAAATGTTTACATTGGCTTGACTGTGCACTAAACAGAGGATTTAGAAATCTTTCCAGGAGGCTGATAAACTTCTGTAAAATTGTTTCTGGTCTTTACCAATTTCCTGAAGAAAAAAAACTGGATATTTGTGTGATTATTAAATCTAAAAGTAAACTCTAATCACGTGTACCTCTGTTTTGCTTAGGTGATAATGATACAGTTCTCTTGACATGCCATGGACGAACCTGTCTCATTGTTGATCAAGGTGAAAACGTTTTGCTAGTGGTGAAACAAAGTTATTGTGATTTGAACTGTTCATTCTGTCCTGAATTAAAGAGAATTTGTGAAATAACAGTGACTCTGCCAATCATTCACAAAGAAAATTAAAAACAATATGGTTGAAGGGCAGCCGGATGTAAACATGATACAACAAAATCATAGGCACAGGGTCTCTACGATGAAAGCTGACTTCCATTTCAAATGTGCCGCAATGTGACTTCTGCCCAGTGGAGCAGCAGAGAGTGGACTGACCCTTATGCAAGCATGCTGTTAGCCTACTGTGAGCACTGAAGTGTTGGCGTGGAGCGAGTGGAGACTGCGTGCTGAACGTCAGTTTTGAAAGAAGGGTCTTAAGTAAGACTAGGACGGGTCCGAGTGAAGAATTAAGCGGTGTTGATGACAGGCCTAAAGTCTTATTAATTTTCTTGAGGTGGGAACGAGAGAATGTCAATGACGGATAGGTAAATCTATTATCCAACACTTTATAGTAATGAAGATTATTAGTAAGAGCGGAAAGAGTCGTCGTTGGATTGCTATTAAGACAGTCGAAAAAAATAGAGTGCTTTCAATTTTTCATGCAGTGGTGAATCTTTATTTAATAAAATATTTATGACTTACACCTTTGCATACACTTTTTCATGGAAAAAATTCAAGAACGAAAAATAAGAAAATAAATAAAAACATAAACCCACAAAAAACTGTTTCGTTATAGGAAACCTACTGTGTTCTTCGATACTGTCGTTGTGTTCTTCATAATACCTATTTATTTTCAGTGTTGTGTTCGTATGTTTGCTGCATTTTCCAGGTTTGTTGTTTATCACCATTTACTGTTCTTTTTGAAACTGTTTCGTGTCTAGCCCACTGTATTCGTCTGTATTGTTATTTTTTCATGATTAAATTCCTTCCACGGAATTAAATTTACTGTCTCATATTTTAAGTAAGAAAGTATTCGTATATGCTGTTGTCGTTGTGTTGTTTATAATACCTGTTAAGTTTCATCGTTGGGTCCATCTGTTAGTTATAAGATGTTTTGGGCTTGTTCTCTGTGGGTTTATGTTTTCATTTTTATTTCTTATTTATCATTCTTGGAATTTTTTTCTGTGACGAACATTGAAAAACTGCTACGGCGTTTGTCCGAAAATAGTATTAAAACTAGTATAGTTAACAAGGCAACACCCAAGTACAGCAGTGATTTGCTCAACCTGTTTCATATGCTAATTCTTATTGTTTGTATGAGTTACGTATTATAAAAAATGTTCACGTATGTCTGTTATAATTTGGGATATCGCGGTACCTGCCTTTCCAGATTTACCAGTCTTTCTCATTTCACATTTATTCCACCCTTTTCCAACAAGCACGCACACTTTCTCTTCAAGGATTGACACTTAATCTACAAGCAAATACCCAAGCGTGTAAGTACGCCACCCTTCTTCTTGCAAGCATGCATGACACGCCTGAAAGCGCGTACATTTCTCTAGTAATCAACCACACCTCTTTCTTAAGTATTCACAACTTTCTTGAAATTCACGTTGGTATATTTGGAGATCAGCAAGACAGTATTTTAGCAAGGGTAACTTATTCATTAATCGAATACATATCCTATTAACTAATGCAGTTATCCGATTAACATCAGGCGTAGCAGTCACATTAGTACGTCATAGATTACTTAACGCTCGGTTGCTCATGCCATGTTGGTATTTCACTGTATTGTGATTACTAATATTTCAGATTTTTTCTTGCCTGTTCATTAACTATAGCTTTTTCAATTTTTTTTTTTGGTTCGTCTGGAATTTTCTCATAGCAAATTCAATACAAAACAAATTTTTAATTGCGGTAAAAACGAGTCACGCAAGAGTTTATATTTTTGATTACTTGCGTGAACGTTTTTATATTGAAAATAACGTTTAATAAATATACAATGAGAAGATTCGTCCAAGAGAGCTACGGGAATTAATTGGCAGGAAAAAATTTCAATTCAATCTTATTTGACAAGAAAACTAAATTATTAACTGGCATTTAAGGAAGATAGTTTACGTTAAAGTGATTAATCACTTATATATATTTTTTTCTGCATCAAAAATGCTTTAGTGGCGGTTCTCAGGATGGCCGTCGTCAGGGGAGCAAATCTGTTGGATTCGCCTGCTAAAAGGGGGGAAGGGGGGGGGGGTAATAACACGTGGCCCGAAGGCTTAACGTGGGGTTAACCGATACAAGTAATCGCTGGATAGGGTGCTTCAATGTTGTGTACTTCCCGTTTTTTTTTCTTCCTATATGCATGCAGCAAGCAGAAAACGTTCAAGTACACGCAGGTTGTTTCCCATGAAGCATAGTTTTGATATCAAACCCGATTTACAGCCAGGCTTTTGCAAGCGCAAGAGTGTCCCCTCAGCGAGGGGCTTCAGGGGAGGACCCCTACACCCCCCGGGGGGGGGGGGGAAGAGTGTTTGGCCGGCGCCGTACTTGACGATCTCGGCGTAGCAGGACGTGGGCTCGGAGTTGTTGGTGGACGAGGCGAGCGTGCTGGTCGACCGGAAACGCTCCCTCTCCAGGCGCATGCGCTCCATCTCGCGCTTCTTCGTCTCCGAGAACTGCGTGGCGATCACGACCAGGCACAGGTTGATCATGAAGAACGAGCCGATCTGCGCAGACACACGCGCGCGCGCACAGTCCGGCGTGCGAGGGACGAACCTTCCAAGCGCTCGCCGGAGATGTGTGAACATCCAGCCTCGGTAACGAGCAAATGCGTGTGTTCCCGCGCTGCAATTGAACTTACAATAAGAAACTCGGACACGAAATATAACGTACGATTCTTTAAATTAATTCAAAGTGTAATAAAAAACACGAAAATTTTATTTTCAACTAAGTACTTTTCTTGCCGCGAAACACACGTAGTGTCCACAACCACCACTAGAATTCGTTGCCGTAGCAGCCATATCGACTATGATTAATCTATTTGCTGTGAGCGAGTTTATAGCTACATAATGAAACGGCTCCGATAAAAGCGAAAAAGACTTGAACAAATATTAATGCCCGAGTTTCAGGAATTTTATTAAAAAAAAAAACTGCCAGTCTTGTTTAAAATTCAATGAACAGTTAATACTTTAACGTTTCCCTTTGTCTCTATGAACTTTGGTTTGCGCCATCCGCCACACATGTCAGCGCCTGATTACACATTTCCGTTCCATGCGACTACTTTTCCATTCACGAAATTATTTATACCAAATACCGTATACCGAGAGCCAAGATGTTACACATCAAAAGAGTCAGTGCTACCCAAAGTTGGAATTCGCCTTTGAAGTTGGAGCTGAGCAATATAAATATATGATAGCATGTGATATAGACAGTATTTAGTATGGAACTCTAAACGTTTGGATATTGTTGCAATGAACCTTACTACCACAACAAAACATGTCGCTGTCTTAAAATCATTTGATTTATTTAATAAAGGGGTGGAAGGCCGAATTAACCACAAGTCACAAGAATTTTTTTAATTTAGTTGGTACCCAATAAAATCAATGAAACCATTATATGACAGCGACAAGTTTTGCGATGTTTGTAGAATTTTTTTCGTTAAACATCATACATATACTGTCTGTATAATTTTTACTATAAACAAGTTGTTCACTTCCAAATTCAAAAGCATATACCAGTATGAGGTTAAGATACGTTTGGGGTTTAAAGAATTGGAAAAGACGTCTGATTGCTGGTAAAAAAAGTTGATGATTTATTAAATCCATCTGAAAGGAAAGACACAGTACTAAGTAAAATGTTTCTGTTGAATATAATAAGTGTCTCATTCCAACATTGAAATGTTTCTTTTTTTAGGTTTTTTTTACAAAATTAATTGTATGAAATAGAGTCATTAAATTAATTTTCATACTATCAATGGAAAATCGTTTTAATAAATATATTTCATTTTTAGCTACAAACACAATAATTTTAATGAATACCTACTCAATATTAAGAAGACTGTGTACATCCATTAATTTCAATGAATATTTATTAATTGCAGAGCAATATAAAGCTGACTAATCGATTGTGTACGGGCAAAGAACTAAAATTATCACCGTGAGCCAAATACTTTATACTAACTGGGTTGTTTAAGCATCAGTGATACTAAAATGTTTATTGTAGGTTTATATGAGTCAAAACGCATATGTAAACTTACCACAATGAGCAGGACGAAGTATATCCAGTCCCAAAAGGAATGCGCATCTTGAACGTAGTACATGATGTCTGTCCACCCTTCAAGACTGATGACCTGAAAAACAAGGAACAATCATTAAAGTTTCACAGTTCACGTACTAAAGTTAAAAATAAAATGTGCACGTGTGTTTCAGTACTCGTCAGAAAATTTAACATCGAACCTCGGTAACAAGCAAATTCGTGTGTTCTTATGTTGCAAATACTCTTTTAATGCGAAAATCGGGAATACGAAATTAAACGTAAAATTCTTTAAAATAATGCCGAGTGTGATAAATACACATTTATAGATGCGAAGCGCACGTAGTTTCCGTACGCGCCACCAGAAGTCGTTGCTGGAGCAGCTACATTGACTATTGAATCATTTGATTTGCATGGCGAAAGGTAAGGCTGTAATATATTATAACTGCTCCTATAACAGCAAAAAATACTTGAAAAAATACTATACCCTGGCTTTTGACCTGATTTTTGATAAGGAATTTTATTTAAATACTGCCCATCTGGTTAAAAATCATTGAACAGTTAATACTATAAATTTTCCCTTTGGAATTGTGAACCTAGGTACGTCTCAGATGACAGCACCGTGGTTACACATTTCCGTTCCATTTGCGAAATTACTCCTAACAAATGCCGTATACCGAGAGCTAAGGTGTTACACATCAACAACTCTGTGCGTGGAACTGCCCAGTGTCACTGTTTTGTGGACGAATTCGTAGCATATAAACCTGTTGCCGACTTGTTGCACACTTGTTGACCTGTTGCCGACTTGTTGCACACCTGTTGACCTGTTGCTGACCAGTTGCACACATGCTGACCTGTTGCTGACCAGTTGCACAGCATTGGAGCTCCTGGGTGGCCAGACTGACCTCGCAGGTTTTATTCCCGGCTGAAACGCGGGGATTTTTAACTTTGGAAAATTCTATTCCCGGGTCCATGGTAATCATTCAAAGTTTATCGTTTTGACTAAATTTAACGTCACATATTGACTATCGTTCATTCTCGACAGTTTTGTTCGTGTCACGCCATTTCCGAAACCTTAAATCCTTACAAACTATCGTGAACCGAAGCCGTCATTTGGCACACCAGCCTGTGGTAGCACACACTCGTACCTATATAATTATTCTGTCTCGTGAACATCAAAAGTATTAGAATGCCGAAATAAACCTGATGATAACAAAAATATACGAAAACATTATCTCTAAACTTAAATTTAATTTTTCATAGAAAAAAGGAATTACAACTTTTAAGATACATAATAAACATCTAAAACAGTCTTGATAACCATAGTCTTTAAATCCCAAGCATAGTTTACAGGTATAGTCTCTAGGGGACTTATTCTAAGTTTATCGTTACATTCATTGATTCATTGCGACATCGAGTTGACTCAATATCGCTTATAACAATATATAAGTGTATTCTAAGCCGGAAAACGGTTGAAATGCTACGGTCGCTTGGGTAATTTCCGGTTGTGTTTATCGATACGCTGTCCTCCTTTGAGACTCGTAAATGTGGAAATAATGTCACAGCAGTAACATAATGTAAGAAAAACCACTAATATATTACCTAAGTTATATTAATAAAAATCATTCTGTGAAAAAAATAAATAAAGTATGAAGTGTTGAACATCTGAACATAACGCGGAATGCAATGGGAAGAATTAGTAGAATTACAATGTGCGCCATGAACTACATGTTACTGCGTGGTGTCATGAATACAAAGTTATAATTTTCGTCCTCATGCCCATTATCTAAATAGTTATTGCGAAAACTGTAAAGTAACTTAAACGCGTAAATATGTTTGTGTTACAACCCCCAAAATGAACAGAAATAATTTAGGAACTATTCTCATTAGTGGAGTGGCAATCATTGCAAAACTTTTTATCTTTAAATGTTATTTCATATCCGTTAAGAACTTAAATAAAATCACTTTATCCACCCCAAAATTGATGGCAATCTCTTAAGAGACTTATAAACGTTTTTTTATTTTATTTTACTTCAATGTTGACACACTTAATTTATTTAAACGGGAAAAAAATTCGACATAATTTAAGATGCTTGCACTAGCTAGAATTAAAAGTATCGTGAATCAAAATTCAAAATATCTCCAATTGGCTGTAAAATACTAAATTGGTTGTTATTTTAAAGATTTCTGTATCTTATTACTGGCCGGAGTGGACCTACACCTACGGGGAAGGTGATTGCTCTTCTCAGGTGTGTCGGAGCTGTTGCCGGCTCTAGTTGTCCGAGACGTGACCCAACAGGCCCACGGAATGGGTGCAAGGATGCAAATATATGGCCTCTCCGCACTCCATGTCAATCCTCTGCCTCCACGTGGCAACGCTAATGGGGGGCGTTGGTGGTGACTATGCTGGGATGGGTATCCTTAGTCTCTTGTCATAGCTGCGTCCTTACCTAAAGAGGACCCTACCGAGAACACCCTTGCACCAGGCATCCTCATCTTGTCTGGCGGCGTACCAGAAACGGTGGAAGGGCTGAGTCTGCAGGCAACAGCAGATGCAACAGAAACCTTTTGGGAAGGTTCTACTGAGCCCTGGTGACGAAGCCAAACGGCCGGGTTCACTGTGAAGAACCATTGGTGGTGCCAAGGGCACCCGGGTCTAAGACGGCTGTAAGCCCCTGGGCATCCGTACAGGTGGTCGGGGACAGTACGAGACAACTTCGAGGACCTCCAGTCAACTCTGGCAACGGCACCAGTGGTTTGCCATAGACTTCACCCAAGTTGATAGGAGTCGGGATGATCCTTGTGGTAATGTATATCCCCGCTGTGATTCTGATTGTCGGCCCAGGATCACAATGGGTAGGTTTCGTACTTGATGGTGGTGCTCCGATCGCTTGGAGCAGACTCCAAGGGTTCCCTAGCCCGACACAGCTCCGGTTACTAGCCTAGACAGCGCTAGAAGAGGTTGGTCCCAGTGTGATAGTGGTAGATCATGGTAGGCGCCAGCAGTGCGTTAAGGTCCAAGGGCTAAGGACACAGCCAACTGTCTGGTGAGCTGAGTGAGGCAAGGGGACGAGGTGGTGACTATGCTGGGATGGGTAGCCTCAGTCTCTGGTCATAGCCGAAGCTCTAACACCTTTCCCGATTCACGTATACGGCGTATTCCGTATCCTCGTCCGTGGGGCCTCCGGCAGCGAAAATACCTTGCGGCTAAGAGCTCCGGATTAGCAAAAATAGAGAGATTCATGTATCTTATTACTATTATAATCATGATTTAATCTTAAATTAACCAAACATTTTGCAGACACGAGTCAAACTTGTATTACCTTGTGATGTTTAGTAGAGGAACCAGCAATAAGCTAAAGAATATTGGTTACCGCCACGCATTTACAAACAAAAATGTGAGCGAGTACTCGCCAGTTATGTATAAGAGTTTAACCTCGGTAACGAGCAAATTTAATGTTCTTACGTTGTTTTTGTTTGCTAATAAACTTTTAAAACGAAACTCGGACATACAATTTTATGTAGAAATCTTTTTAATAATTCCAAGCGTGATCAATAAACTAATAAATGAAATAGTCGGTTTTAAAATACCATAGTTTCTGATTGCGAATCACACATATATTTTCTGCGCCCACCGCTAGAATTCGCAGCCTGAATCGTAAACTTTGCTTGCCACCATAAAGCGCAGATAATCAGCAGCACGAAACACATGGAAATTTTAAACTATTAGAAAGAGCTCCGGTGAATTTTTTTCAAATACTGCCCATATGGTAAAAATTCACTAAACAGTTAATAATATAAAGTTCCCGCACACGTTAGACTATACTTTTCTATGTAATCACTAAAACATTACTCTGAATTTTTTTAAAACATATTATAATAGTAAGTATGTGTATATTTGTTTTTACTTAAACGACTTAAATCAGTCTGTCAATATTTCCTACAAACAATAATTTGCCTTATTGAGCTGATTGAATATTATTATAATATTATGTTATTAAAAAAGTTTAAAAAAATTTAATATTTCCCCTTTGAGTTTACCTAACGCGCGCTAAGGTGTTAGTAAGCCTCTTGGAAATTTAGAAGGTAAATATGTATTATAGTCATTGTAATGCCAGTTATCTTAGGCATTTTAAAACTTGTGACTAATTTTTACTATGACTATTTTAGTTTACAAAAAATATTCCAGGGTAGTTTCACCATAAAGTTTCATTTGGCCCACCAATATAGGCTACGTTTGGCATGCACCCAAATGTTTGCGGTAGTGACTATTAACGGGTTTATGTTGCTTCACGCGGGTACGCCATCATTTTTGTGACACATTTACGTTCTTCAACTTCCGTTTTAATTTTCACGAAATAACTCCTACCGAGAACGATTATGTTCGCACAATTAAACTCTAACCAAGTAAACGCGATATTTTTCACACAAACGGAAAAAAAAAATTATTAGAACGATCTTGATGCTAACATTCAAAAAATAAATGTGAAAACGTGTAATTTTTTATATGACTCTGATCCGCTTTTAAGCTGGCCGTCGCGAATTAAGGTCCGCCAGCTCTTAGATGGTTGAAATGAAATTCCTGCACGCCCCGGAGGTGGAAGTATCAGGGGCGGGGCAGGGGAAAGGAAGGGGTGGGGGGTAATTAATTATCAGGCTCCGCCGGACGGAGGCCGAGGAGGCGTAACAGCCCCAGCCACCCGCCCCCCCCCCCCGGCCCCCTCGGGCCGCGAAGCTGCGGCCCATTTGACCGAGCAAACGACTGGTCGAACGGCTCTCCCCGTGCCGCCGGACCCGCGGACTTATTGCCCGGATTCCTCGGCGAATTGCGTTTTCCCCCGGGGCCTTCGACGAAGAGGGGTGCGAGGGGAGGGGTTCAGGTTACGCCACGTTACTTGCTCGGTGACGATAATCCTGGTAACAATCGATATCGGCAGGATGCAAAATTTCCCCCGGGTCCTCTTAATGAGTATATCACTGGCGAGTTTAACTGGGATTTAAGATTTGCCATTTTAAAAGTAATAATTTAAAAAAAAAATTACGACTTTAAAAAATTAAATTGATCCCATAAAATATCGAATTATGTTAATTTATTTAATTATACCTAAAAGGTTAATTCTTATATATTTTTTTCAAAGTAACAATATTCAAACAATCTTGATTACTCATGGTAAAAGAGTTGTTGACATATTATATATATATTTGTCAAGTAACAAGCCACGTAAGGTGAAAAAAAAAAAAGAAGTAGTAATCAAGAATTTTTGCATTCGATCACTTTTTTGTTGAAATTTCGCTGTGTATTATACGATATATATATATATATATATATATATATATATATATATATCGCATGTGTTAAAAGTAATAGTTTAGGATTTAACACGTCACATTTTCATTTATTTAAGACAAGGAACTCAAAATTGTTAATTTTTTTTTTAAATTCCTATGAGTTTAATATCAAATATATTAATTGTGACAGTATATTTTTTTGTTCTTTAAGCTGAAAACTAAGCATATATTTTGGACAAATACCAAGTAAACAAATATTTTTCAAGTGTACACATATGCTTGAAGAATATAAATAGCTTATTTTTTGTGATTTCTATCGGACTGTGCGTGCCATCTTATGTCCAGTAAGCATGTAAAGCTCATTATTTAAAGCTACAATTTGTAACCACTATTATGAAGACGTGTGAAATATCGTGAACCTAACAAATTTTAAGTCTCACAAGTGAAAATTTATCATAAAAATTTCATTTTGATTATAATTTCCTAGTTGAATATAATAAACTGGTGTAAAATATTAATTTGTTATAACTGTGGAATTTTTTTTTGTGTTGAATACCAAAAAAACTTATTACATACATCTCATAGTAAACATTACGCATCTTAAATTTTCGGATACTTAATTTTTTTGTATTATTTTCTCTAAACAACGCTCTAACATAAAACAACAGAGGTTTATTTTAACCTGAAAGAGTAATTTAGGCTTTAATATCCTAACCACTAACAAAAATAGAATTGATTTCAGTTTCAGACATAAAAAAACTCAGAGAAGACTAAACTGAGCTATACTGACGAATAGTTTCACCCAACTACCTTGCGGGAAAATCTGAGCTCTTAAGTTTCGGTGATTACTCTCAGACAGCCAAAATTCCAATTGAATTAGTAATTGTAAGGCTGGATTCACACTTGAAATAAAGCAATACCAGTAGGTCCTGTACACGAAATGTTACCGTCATTTTTTCGAACCGACTGATATACAACTAATCAAATAACGATCGTGTTCATGGGAGAGAGTTCGTGTTCAAAAGAGAGGAATTAATTTATGTTATTTCAGTTACATACCATAGCACAGCAGCCAGTGAGAGCAGATTTCGTCAGTATTTCAGCGGGAATTGTGAACTGTTTATATTTATTAATCATATGGTGATAAAAAATATAAAATTTAATATGATATTATAAATTCATAAACGTAGGTAAATAGAAAATTGATATGTGTTTCTCTAAGTACAGTAAATGTTATTTACTAAAAATTAATAAATTGTAATATAGTGTTTACAGGGTGCCGGTCAGTTGTCAAAGGAAAATCATGCTTCAATATTTATTTAATGATGTCATTTTCATCACGAAATTTTATTGGTTAAAATTAACATATAAGTATTAAATTGTGAAATTATTTCGCTCAGATAGTGTGCACAAGTCGTGTGCATGGTCAACTATGCACTCGCTATTGTTTTTTTTTTTTAATGAACACAGCTTGAAGCGTGAAAATTTCTTTCACTCTATGTTTGTCTCAACAAAATATTTTTTATATATAACGTATAATTGTTTGTTTGCAGAAATAATTTTTGAACAGGTCTTTTTTTATGTGGCTATTTTCAATTTGAAAATTTCGGTAAACCAAAACTAGTTCTTAAACTTGGGCAAACAAATTAAACGGTAAGAACTACTAAATTCAACATGTAAAAAAAGACCAGAAACCTTTATCTGAATACAACGATATATAAATTTTTTTCATATATCTGAACTTAAAACGTACCCTATTTTTAAATAATATATGTATTCACAAACTGCAATATTTTATTTTTAAAATCTTAGGTTAAAATTTTATTTTTATGCATTTAAATAAGTAAAATATTTTGCATTATATACCATACGTCCATTGTTCATTCTATCAACAAAAAATCTGAGTATTAGAAGGAAAAAAAATCGAACATCGTGGCTTGTATAGAAACACTCAGTCCTAGAAATAATTAATTTGCCAATTATTTTTTTCGTGTGAGCTGTGTACCTGAAAGATACGCAGAATAACCGCCAGACGTCAGCTGCGACGGCCTTCGCGGCAAGAAAACCATCAGATGGTACGATCCGAAGCACGAGATAATGGCTCGGGCGGGGAGGGAACAAGGCAAACAACGAGTGTTTACGCGTTCGTGGGCGACCCCACGAGAGTCTTGAAAAGGGGCGGGAGGAAGGGGTTGAGCAAACGAGAAACCCAAGATTCATTGACCCCAAGTCAGAAGCCAGAATAACCACGTTCGCGTTTATTTGGATTTATTTCAATTGAAAAATAACCAAAACGAGTTTCAGACCTTTTTTAATATTCTTTTGCATTTTTTTTTCGTTCATGTTTGTTATAATCCTGAAACTCCAGTGTGAATCTCTACTGTGTACTTAATTATGTAGTTTTGACGTTCAAGCGAATCAGCGGCTACTTTAAAGAACCTCTTAGGGGAAGGAAACTGCCGACATCACGAGAAAATTTCGACAAACTGCGACAGAAAAAAAACAAACTAGACTTATCAGTTAAATCGCTTATCTGAAGAGAGGCAGAGGCCAAGTGCTACCCATTTTCACCCAGGTTCCCAGTAACACAAAAATCAAGCAGCCTGCAAATATACAAACGTGCCAGCCAAGCTCTCCTACGAGAAAGTATTCATCATACCCGCAGGTGCACTGACCGTAAGGAAATGAAACTCGTAATCTCTACTAACAGCTATCGAAAACCCTCTCCAGCAACTTGTGGGGCACAGTATATAAAATCACTACAAAACAGGTAGCCTCTGTTTGAACCAGATCATAAGGCAGAAAAATCCAAAAGTTCTCTTCACTGTGTAAAAAAAAAAGGTCGGAAAAAATAAGGTCGTTTTTGATGTATCCAGCAAAGCTCTTGAGAATGATAGTTCTTCCCTACTAGCCAAGAAAATGGATTTCATCCTTTCACCTAAATATGTCAAGGCAACCAATGACCATCCTACTGTTGCAGCAACAGATTAAAATTGATCTGAGACAGTCAGAACACTGCAAAATACCGATCTTCCTCCCTCCAATTTCACAAGAGGGGGAAGGCAAGCTCTTACAGAACTAGGTCTGCATAAGTTTATATATATGTCCTGAAAGCTGACAAAGGAAATGCTTCCGTAATCTTCAACACTGCAGACTATAAAACTTAAATCACGCGTAAATAATCAGTTACAGTATATCAAACAAACAACCACAACCCCATCAAACAGAACACAGTTGATACCAAGAAACTATTTACTGAAATTTAAATTCTGCAAGTTAAGAAATGGCTTATTGTCAAAGAAAGAGGAAATCCATCATTCCCTGTACTATCAAAAATCCATAAGCCAAAACTAGGCTCTCCAAAACATATCTTAGACATATATAAGACGGAATTCATCTCACCAGATTATACCTTACCCCAAGTCTCACAACCAAAACTCTGTAAATATTTCAGAACCACTAAAAATTCGAACCGTATACAAGGACGACATTCCTCTCAGTTTCGACGTAGTTTCCATAGTCATTAAAGTCCCAGTTTTAAAGACGCTTCAGACTCCTAAAGAACAAATTGGTTGGAGCCCCAACAGCCAGGAAACCATAGATATTATCAAACATTGTGTTCTTGCACTACAATTTTAATCCAGAAAGAAGGCTACTCCATAGGTTCTAAACTTCCTCGACTACTAGCGAACACATTCATGACCCGCTCTGAAGATACAGCGTTTTAATCCAGCACTTTAAAACCTAAATGCTGATTACATATATATGAACGACACATAAATATATCTACCTATTGCGAGGACATCCTGACTGACTCCTTGGAGCACCTCAACAGCATACATCATATGCACAAATATACTATGGAAATAGCAAATAATGTAATTACCAGATAGTCTAAAAAAAAACTGATGGAAAACTGGTTCACAGTTTTGTTCGTCAATCTACACATTGGCACCTAAATGCCACTTTCACCATCATACTGCATAGAAAATGACAGTTCTTTCCACTCTGGTTTTTAGAGCCAAAGAAAAAGAGTCAAGTTTAAATGAATAAATAACACTTCTCACTACAGCACTACTGCTTTGAAACTAAAAAAAGCCAGACATACATCAAGCTTTAAACAAACTAGCCACTACAAAAATTTGTTACAAATTCTATAACATAGCTGTTCTTCAATTTACACAAGGAATCCCGAATACGTCATCCAAACTTCTAAAGAAACATGAAATAAACACAATACAAAAGCCTTCGGAAAACTTCAAATCTGTCTGCCCTCAGTAAAGGATAAAACTGCATCCGAACAACTTGCAGGAATTTACAAAGTACCATTTTTCTGTGACCTAGTTTACATAGGACAGACAGAAAGAAGGATAAAAACAAAATTTATGGATCACATCAGCGATTACAAACAAGAGAACCAAATATCAGCCATAGCAGAACATTATTGAGTCAAGATGTAGTTTTGAACATACGCCATTGCTGATTAAAATAAATATCATAATAAACCTCAATAGCAGACAAGAAAAATAAATATGCAAAAACAAAGAAAAGAAATAATGATCATGTGATTTTAAAAAAAATTGAAAACATAGGTAGCACAAAAAATTCCGAGTAATGAACTCGTCAAGAAATATTACAGTACAGATGGATACAGAGGGCTAGATACGACTAGACAGTAGCAACATGAATGGTAAATAAAACAAAACAAAAATTGGCATTGGAAACGCAACGATGATACTAAACAGGTTAAAAGGACAACACAACGACAACACAGATACGCACAGGCGAACCATGCGATGTGGCAAAAAAGATATTCTGGACACCCCAACGACGATAGCTCAGACGAACACTGTAGGTTTTCTAGGACAAAAATTGCACGACAAATCAGATATTCAGGACACTACAATCAGACCCATTGTGCCTGAGGATGGGAACAGATCCTAGTTTCCGATACGTCGCAGATGTTGTCTTTGGCAGCCTACTATGGTTGATTGTGCTGTCGTATTTGTGGTGTCCACAATATCTGTTTTGTCACATCACTTGGTTCGGCTGTTCGTATCTGTGTTGTATGTCCATTTTGTCGGTTTGGTACCATTGTTGGGTTATTCTGTTTGTCGTTGTGTTGTCCAATAATGTTTTTTTCGTTTTATTTGCTGTTCTTGTTGCTACTGTCTCTTCGTTGTTATCCCACTGTGTTCGCCTGTGATGTATTTATTTATTTATTTTTTACAATTTCCTTCCACATGTACTATTAAATAGGTACAGATTCTTACTGAAACTTTAATTTTAATATTCTATTCCAAGTGCATAGAGAAAAGGAACACATTTCTGCACTACAGACTCGTAATACTTACCTCTTTGGAACTGTACATCTGTGCGAATTCTTTTAGTGTCATGTTTTACAATATATTGTCTGTGTATTTTAACAACTATTTGTTTATTGTTGGTATCAAAATTGCAGTAATTTGTACAGTTAATGATGAATTTGCTCGCCGTGATAATTATGTAAAATATTTTTATCCTCCTGATAAGTTAAGTGACCGGATTGGTTTTCAGTTTTTTTTTGGCGCACTGTTCAAATCGTATGTTAAATCCTGTTATTGGCTGGAATTGTTTTAAAATTATGTGATAGTGAACCACGAGGTAAAGCTTAAAAAACTTATATTTAAAAAACTAAAAGACCCCGCTTTTATCTTTGAATGAACTAAAAAGTAAAAATTAAAATTAAAATTTAATTATTTTGTCCAACAGCCAAATAATGCACCACAACTCTGTATAACTAAAAGCGTGGGGTGCTTGATATAATTTGTCATAAATTTTCTATCAGTAATAGATTTTTTATCACAAATTTTAGGATATAGTCAAAAGGAAAAATTTAGGATAAAGTCATTTCGAAAATTTTGGGATATAGTCATTACGAAAATGAATATATGAACTTATAAACAATATTGAACTTAAAATTAGTGATTGAGTGCTTCAAGGGTGCAAATATGTACGATTAGCAAGGGGGGCCCGCAGAAATTTACACAGAAGGGGACGACGACGCGAATTTTGCACGTGGGATTAAACGACACGTCATTTCTGGATGCGGTTCCCTTATGCTGTACACTGCCTATATTTTGGCCTACATGCATACAATAAAAACAAGCTTTAAAATATACAGAACCTTTTCCATAAGACATAGTTTTAACATAAAACACTAATAACAGTCTCGCTTTTGCAAGTGCAGGCAAGCCCCCCTAAATGAGGGTTTTCTTTAATCCAGCCCGCCCCCCCCCCCCCTCTAGTCCGTGGGATCTGCGCACAGCGGGTGCTTAATATAATTTGTCTTAAATTTTCTATCACTAATTTTAGGATAAAGTCATTTTTAAAATTTTGGAAATTTGGGGTCATTTTATCCCTTCCACCCTCCGAGGTGGAGAAAATTGAAACCCAGGTACATTTTCCACTATAACCCGAACCTCAGAAACACTCTAAATCTAAAAGAATTTATTTTTAGAATTTTCCGCTCCCCGGGCAGATTTTTCGCCCTGACACGACCTTTTCTATCGGAAACACTCCAAAACGAAAAATCATTTATTTTTAAAATTTTCAAAATTGTGGGTCTCTAACTCCCCTACTCCACCCCACCCCTACAGAAAAGTTGACAACGGGGCAACTTCCCACCATGCCCACACCTCATGGATACAAAAAAAAAACATGGTTATTACCTGTAGCTCGAAATAGAGATTTTTGCACCTCTGATCCCCTCTCCAGTACCCCTTAACAATAATATCTTGAGTTATTAAAATATAGTATTGTCAGAGGTTCTTTATATGTATGAAAAATTACAACACATTGGGACTTCGAAAAGCGGGCAATATTGAATGGAAAGATTCGATTACATAGTACAATTATTATTCATTCATACAGATCAAGCTAATAAAAGCGTGGTATCATTACGGAGGAATGAGTAACATAATTTTACTTGGCCCATTTTATGGCCTAACGGATATTCCAGGCATATATTCGGGTTGAATACGTTTTAAGTTTAAAGCGAAAATAGTCTGAAAGTATTTTTGACATTTAGTCTGTGCGAAAGAATTGTTATTTATTAGATTTTATAAAAATCAGTGGTTGATTTGGTAAATGGCCATAACCATTTTGTATCTTCTAGGTGAGTTAAACTGTTCATCAATTGAAATTACATAACTATTTTGACTGATTAAATCTAGATAAATTAATCAGCGAGCTTTGATCAGTAATTTAGTCTGTAATAGTTAATATCTAAATCCACTGATCTATTTCAAAATTTTATAATTTTTTTTGTGGGAAATCAGAGAATTAAGAACTAATAACAAGAGCCCAGCATTATTTTAATGAATTAAAGAACAACTATTTTAAACAGCTTTTGAACCTTTGAAATACAGAGCACCATCTAATTTCTTTGCTAGGGAATAAATATTTTCTTTGTTATATTAATGTGGAAAGTATTGTTTATCTGAATAACCAGAATATATAATATTATTTTAATAATTGTAGTGTTATTTGTGATAATAATGTATTAATACACATGGTGCATGTTGGTTGTTCATTTTATGTGTTTTTGTGTTGTTAAAGAATATATATATATATCTATTTATATATATATATATAGATAGTTACATACTGCATCAACATCCAGAGGAATGCCAGTTTAGAGAGCGCGTGTATATACAGTAATAACTTACTCTCTCTTCAGACTGTTTACACTATGTATAATCTGAATCCCTTCACACGGAATATTCTTTTCTATGTTTTCAATTTTTTTGAAATAGCCTGAAGTTGGATTGTTTTTCTGTGTTTTTTTATTTATTGTATAGTATTGAAGTTTCTTATGAAATACAGTGTAATCAGTAACGGCGTATATCCAGAAAATCATCTTGAATCAATCCTGCCCTTTACAAGAACCATTAAAAAAAAACAGAACATTATTCTATCGCCAAACACAGTATGGACTTAGATAGATCCAAAACAATAGCGAACATACAACATTTCCGGAAAAGGACAGTAAGAAAGTGTATTCAAAAATCAAAACACCCTGAAAAAATCAACAGTTAAAATGGCTACAAGATGAGCAAATCATGGGCACCACTTGTAAATAATAATAAAAAACATTTACAGATTGCAATAATTATTTTTTTTTCGGCCGGGAAAGTTTCTGTTCTTGTAGGTAAAAGTAATTTTTAAAAAAATATCATTTGTTAGTTTAAATAAGTTATATAAACAATAGGTAACATTATTGTAAAATATTATAATTTTCGCTAAAATTGTCCGTTTCAATATTTTGTGAGAGGGCTTGTTTTCGCCCGTCTAGATGATCGTAACTGAACAAAGTTTAAGT
Organism: Bacillus rossius redtenbacheri; assembly: GCF_032445375.1. Lineage (NCBI taxonomy): Eukaryota > Metazoa > Arthropoda > Insecta > Phasmatodea > Bacillidae > Bacillus > Bacillus rossius. Next base: position 39,785,433 of record NC_086333.1, on the reverse strand, counting down.
GAACGACATTTAAAATGCTCTAAAATCGTAAAAAGTACGAAATCTCGCTAAATGGTATCTTTTCTTTCCTAATTCTGACGTCGAACGTTTCAAGGACGAGCGGCCATCTTTGGTCATGCTCAGGACTGATCGGGGATCAATGAATCTAGAGCTTTCGTTGGAAAACAGGACCACAAGATGGGAGCCGGTGACAGGCGTCGAGTTGGCGTCGCGGCGACCCGTGTGGCAGATACGCATCGTCGATAATCGTTACCGCCTGTCGACAAGTTCGGGGTCCAAGCACAGCGTGGAAGGGGGGAACGTTTCGAGAGTTCGATTAGTGGCGCTGCGATTACCGACGATGTCGAGGACGAGGGTTGAGGCGGTGGAGAGAGAGCGGTGACAACAGCCGTACAAGCGCTAATAGCACGTGATTTGTTTACCTCGCAGCGCGCCTAGCTGCCTCAACGTGTCTTGGGTCAGGGGGGGGGGGGGGAGGACACGAAGCTACTCACTGATTCACCCTCGGACGACAGTATATCAGCCCAGCTCATGGAGGTAAGACCCACGGGAGCTGGTCCATGCAAACTTTGCCATGTTAATTTTTGAAGTCAAAAGGAGAACGAACCCCTAACTGGATAGCAAAACCATTTTTAGTTATAAGCTATAATGTAATTTAATGCTAATTATTTGCAGTAAATGTGTTGTTAATGCGTTTTTTTTTTTTTTTAACAATATTCACTTCACGATGGCATTTTCATTATTCCTCCTAGCGAGTTATATTAAAACTATTAAATAGTCCACGCCACGTGAGGTTAAAAAGCGCGCGCTTACCCGCTGTGTTACTAAGCCAGTTGGGAATTTAGAAACAGAATACGTATCGTACTCATTGTAATACCAGTTTCCTTAAGTATACTTTAAATGTTAAGATTATTTTTTTTCCTGCGACTATTTTTGTTTACCAAATATATTCTACGCTAGGTTCACTATCATAAAGTTTCATTTGGCTCATCAATACGCCTGGTATGCGCCCTAATGTTTACGGAAGTGAATATATAAGATTTTCTGTTGCTACACGTGGGATCGTCAGCTTAATATCCATTTCCGTTCATCGACTTCCATTCCATTTTCACGAAATTACACCTATCAAATGCCGTGTACGAGAGCTAATATGTTTACACATTCCATTTTTTTTTAATTAGAGTGCGATAAATAAACCATCAAAATAAAATTTATATTTAATTCCTGCCAATGAAACTATTAGTCTATAGTGTTTTTTGTAAGGTAGACGTCACTCTGCTTAGTAATTAATTAACATACTCATCATAACTGTGTAAAGTGAAATGCTACAAGTTAGCTTAATGGCGTGAAAAAAAACTGCCTGGGAAGAATGATGTATGTTCAAAGTTAATGATAGTACCTAATAAATTAGCACGAAATTAATTTTCAGCTTGATTATAACAAATAATTTTGCTATCCTTTTGGGATACAGTTTGATGGTCTTTATCATTTTGACTTAAAATTTTAACGTGGCAATGATTTTACAAAACAATTATCTAAATCCTTAATTCCATTACCTGTCTTGTTTCTAATATTATCATGTCACGTTTAGTTCTTTTATATCTGACGAAATATTCTAGCATTATACATAAAATTAATTTTTTTTCCGGTACACGCTAAGGACACCTTTGCGAAATGATTTATGCTCGTGTTAGACATTTAATTAAATTTTTTATATTTAACACGAATAATTAACCTGCAAGAAAAGAACAGTTTTTCATAACTTAGATTACTGTAGCTTCCTAAAAAACTGCGCAGTATTCCGACCTCTGAGTTCTGTGTTTCTTTGTAAACAAAGTATAAGTAAAAGAAAAAAAGACGGTTTTCAATTAAGACTCATCACACTTTTTGTTTTCTTTTAATAATATGTTTGTTATTGTTGATTCATGTTCAAAGTAAGTAAACCCAGCGTTTGTTTGATTGACGAAGATAACCGTAAATTCGCGAAGATCTCTGGATGATTTGTAACCCGCGTTCTTCTCAAATTTAAGGTGAATATTTTTAACAGTTCACTTCTCCGGAGGAAGTGGTTTAGTTGGTCTCCTCTAAAGTATAACTCTGAATATTTTATTTATTACATTATGCAGTGTTGTTTTTATTCATTACAGATACAAATATTATAATTATAAACATTTGAAACACTTGGTTTCTCCTACATTTATATAAAGTTTTATTGCACGATATAATATAAGTGCTTAGGTTAGTGTTTTTTATTTAATTCGCAACGCCGTTTTTTTAAACTTATACAAATAAAATGTACTACTTAACGGTATACGTAATATTTAATGTTCAAAAATTGTTACTGACTAGTATAGATTCGAATTAAATCAATAAAAATTTTAAAAAGGCATAAAATTTTATGTTATGAAAACATTCACCTTTCTCTTTAAACAAAATTTGACTTTTGAAGCATTGATAAAAATATATGAAATTAGGAAATTTACTACAATCTGTATAGAATTTGTTTCAGAATGTCTACATTTTAATACGTTGCGTACAGAAAATTTTTATTAACTTGTTAAAAATTCAAATATTATTTCATTATTCATGTTTAGGTTCCTTTTTCCTATCCTACAAAGTGTGCATTTATGTGTCAGAGAACGTCGAACAATATAAATATGTTTTAAAATTTTTTCTAGTTTTTTAAAGAGATACTTTGGTGAGTATCCTTGGTTCTATTTATTTTAAAACAAATAGTGACCATTTAAAAAATAATTACTTTTGAAGAATGAATTATTTACTTTAACCTCTTTTCTTATATTCAAAAAAATTATTTCTTAAAATATATTATTTTGTTAGCAGAAACAAATAATCAGTTAACAGTTTAAAAGGGAAATTATATGAAATTATTTATTTCAACAACAAGAACATAATGACCATACATTAAATGCAATAGTAATATTACTATTTTATAGATCGTTGATGCGTAAATAACAAACCCTAAAAAGTACAATTATGTATATTATGTTGTGTAACAATTAAATTTCATACATGGATTTGTGTCGCCACGTACTTAAGTCTAAAATCTATAAATAGCGCCGTGCACTATAAATAAAACAATAGCACCAAGTTATAAACAAACATGTATCCGCGTACACTCTAGAGGGTATGTACAAACTAAAAACATTTTTCAGCTGCCTTGCATGTAAGTTACTACCTCATACATTACAGGGATAAGAAGTTAAGGTGTTGGTATGCGAATATGGGAAATCTTTGCCGTGCTAATAATTGAATCCAAAATGAGAACGACCCTTCAACCCTGATTCCTTGCAGATGTGTGGCACACAAGTTTATTTAAAAACACCCACTTAATTGTGATATTTTAACGATTCTTTCCAGCGAGTTCTTTTAAATGTATTCTAATAAATTTATTGAATTAGCCGTTGCACAGCTAAATAGTCGTTAAACAAAGTGACTTGAAGCCTATGAGCAGACACTCACTGTATGAACTAATACATTCTGACTGGGGATAGCCTACAGTTCACAGGGACGTAAGCCACAACCAAAATCCGGACAGTCCCGAAGTTTACCGAAGTAAAAGGTTAGGTTAGGTTAGATTATGTTAAGTCAGTGTGTTAAATAATATTTTTTTTTCGAAAGGGTAGGTTAGATTTGTTTAGTTTATTGTTACTAAAATGAAAACTGGTTAGGTTAGGTTAGCGTTAGTTAAAATAATCTAAGATTGTAAAATATGTAAATCATAGCAATATGGTGTTCATTCACGAACGATCGTCAAGCTTCGGAGAACTCAGGAACTGTTCGGGCGTGGCTCTCATCCCTGTGAACTGTAGGCTTATCCCTGGCTGCCGGGAACTCTGGCGCTCAGGTAAGTAAGCGATCATTCGAATCGATAGCCGGTGACCTCTGTTGTTTATTCACGAGGGTGACTTACCGGCCGCGGAGAACCGCCCGGGACCACTGCTGCCAACCTGACTGACTGAGGTGCGTCCAGTGCTGAAGTACAGGAGGATCTGTTTTTGTTTTTGTGTAGCATGTAGGGACTAGCAAAATCTCGAACGTTAGAAACATAAACGCGGAGCTGCTTAAATTCAAACACAAGTATCAGCGGCGCGAATTCAGTTTTGCCGAGCGAGACGTCGTATTTTAAACCAAATCGTCACTAAACGAAAGTCAGATTCAACGAATTTTCAATTGAAAAATTATACGAATCAGTTTGCTGAAAAAAATTTTGACCTCAACCTTAGATACATTTGATGAAAGTGATTTCAAAGGGGAAAAAAAAGATTTTGACCAGCAATAAAAACGTGAAACACAATTTTTTTTTAAATCTTTAGACAGCACGGTATTGGAGCATTAATGAGTTGGAATGCTTTAAGACCTGTTGAAAGATCAATAGTTTTACGTAATAAAACTTGAAAGATAGAGTAATTTTTCTTGTGCGCTACCAAACATAAAATGCTTTTGAGCCCTACAAACTTTTGCTGAAAACTTAAGCTTAATGTAGAATGTGGCATACGTATTCACTAATGTTAATTCACTTGGATTTGATTAATACGGATAATAATGAGTTATCCATTTAAAAAGGTATAATATATTTTTATTCAGAAAGAGCTCTTTTATAATTCAAACTTAAGGATCAGAGAGTTTCCTACGATAAGTTGTCCAACGTTAGATAATATGCAAGCCTACTTATTTCATATTTAAAAGAGACAATTTTCTTCACTTATTACTAATTAGCACTTTTTTTTGTGAAGCCAATTTTTTTACAAGAAATTTTACCACTGTTCTCCTTTCCTCTTATTTCCTCAATTTTCTTCAATCATGTGATTCTGTAGTCCGAATCAAATTGCACTATATGATTAACAACAAATAATCATTCTTTAAAATGTGAAGAAGCGTTTAGAATATTTATGTTAAATGTCCTACTGGATATGGTAACAAGCGGTCTCAAGAATATACGTGCCAAGTTCACTGTCGCCGTGAAGAAAAAACAGGATGCGTGTGACGAGAGTGTACTCAGTAATCTGCCATTTTTTTAATTATAAGCTAGAGCATGTCAACGTATAAAATTTTCATGTCATCGAGCGCACAGCAGTAAAAACAAAATCTTGCATAGTAACTAACTATCTAAATGATACATAGGACTGCTTAGAAGTAGGATATTATTTTTTTTCTCAACCAGAGAATTAAATCTAAATTTTTCATCTGTAAACTTTCTCTAAATAAGAAAGTTTAAAAAGTGATGAAAAACAGTGAATCTAATTTAATGAACCATTTTTACAACCTCGCCTTCAGCGAATCGATTTGAAGTGTTTTTGTAAGGATCCTTTAAATAAAATATAACGTAGTTGCATTAATTTTCAGGGTTCCATCAGAGACCGGAAACCACAAGGATATACGAGCACCAAGTCTGATTCAAGTGGTTTAAAGTCCATTACAATCTTGTGGATCCGGTTTGCAGCAGCTGTAGAAATTGCCAATTTCTGCAGCTGAAAACCAATTTTATTGAGTTGTAACAATTTTTTATTATCATTGGAAGAGCGAGAAAACTGTAGGCTACTAGGATTATATAGGATTATTTTTCGAGGATTGGCTGAAATTTTTTAGGATTTTATATAGTTTTTTTATGGAATTGGCATTTATGCACAAATGTGTGTTTCCGAAAGTACGAGGGATATTCTGAAAGTAAGCTCCATTTGATCATTAAAAATATATTAACCCGTGAATTTGAAATGTTGGCAGTTTTAACTTACTACAGACCTACTTTACACTTTCACATAATTACCAATCAGTTCGAAGTTATTTTCACAACGCTGCACAAGTTTCTTTAACCCCTCTGCACAGAAGTTTGCCGCTTGGGAATTAAGCCAGTTGACAATCAAATTTTTGTAACTTTTTTTGTCGATGGTTTGGCCGAAGTTTTATTAAATAAACAAAAATTACGCCCTTTTTTTCCTGAAAAAAAAAACTGTAGCCATCATTTTTCTACTCAAGTACGGAGACTGTTAAACGTTTGCCAAAAAGGTGTTTACTATGCGCCTGTATGTAGGCTACACGCATTGCGTATTCGCGGTCCATTCTGCCTATGGCCAAGGCGTCCGTTATATTGCTGAGGTGGCGAACTCCCTATGCAGAGGGTTAACTAAACTGGTTCAGCGGTAAAAAAAAATGTTTGAAACTGAGTGGCGGTTATGTGAAAATGTGAATTAGATACGTGGAAAACTGAAACTGTCAATAATTTTTTTTCTTCTCACGAGTTTAGTACGTTTTTGACCGAGCGTTATCCATCGTTGTATTAATGAAAGTTATAATTTGTCATAGGTAGGGATAGGAAAAATTCGCGGGTTCAATTCGCGACAGGCTAAAATACAAATAGTTACACCTCAGTGCTGCCTCTGCTATTGGCTAAAAACTCACCTGGATGACTCTGGGCCAATTAGAAACGCCCGACCAAAGCTTTATCGAATCACAGGCTGCTACGTTGGGACGTCTCACAAGACGGCAGCCAATGGGTGGGTGGCATTTGACCGAGTGTACGTAGAACTATGGAGTTCATCCTGCAGGTCATTGAACCCGCGAATTTTTCCTATCCCTAGTCATAGGACGATATGTTTTAACATGTGTGCAATTGTATGAAAAATCTGGAAAAATTTTTTTTCGCTCTATATGTAGCTGTAGGGCACTCTCGTGCAAGCAACAACCGGTTTCACATCCGAAGTGTAGGCGACGTCACGCGTGCCTCGCCCGCTAGGCCACGGCTCGCGGAAGTCCATTCACTCCGAGCAGCGGGCGTCCAGGATGGTTCGAGGGGGAAGGGGAGACATCCCGGGCCCTCGGACAAAGAATAAGTCCTCCGCCGCAGCCCTTAATGAGCGCGGGCGGGAAGCCGAGTCGCCGCCAACAGTGGACTTGACGTGAATGGACCACGAAAGTAAAGGACTTGCTGGCGTTCTCTGCCTTGGAAACTTCACACAATATTTTATGGAATTACTCTCACTCGTTCGCGGAAGCCCGTGGGTCTGCACGCTGACGATAATCCTGCGCGCATTTGTACGTATCCATAACTGCGTAGACACTTGCATCAATTTGGCAAATAGTATCAGGTGTTTTACTACGTCAGGCACGTTATAAAAAAAAATACGAGAATAAATTTTTACGATGCGCGTGCACCATGTAACTAAATTTTCACAGGCTACATACAAATTAAAATAATTATATATTTGCTTTTAAATCTTATCCTCTAGTGATTAATAATGAAGACTGTTTCAAAGAAATAAAAAAAAAATTATTGTGAATATTAGTGATATAAATTGTGAAAAGTTTAAAAGTTTATTTTTAATTTTTTTTATATAAGTGTTTTTTTTCTCGTATGTAAAATTTATTTGCATTATAAATGATAAATTATTACATTATCTTTAATAAACAAACAAAATGAAAAATTACAATAAACAAACTCCATATTTATAGATTTTCCTTATTTATTAATATTCCTCTCGATTATTTTACTAAATTGAACAATTAATTTTTACACTTATTTATATGAATATTGAATTCTAAATATCTGAATATGTATTCCGTTTCTATACGTTGGTACTTGAAGTACTACGGCCATTTAAACAATTTTTGTCATCCTTTGAAATAAGCGTTTTTCGTATCAAAGGTTGTTTGAGACAAAGGTTTTAGGTTTTAATTATAAGTATTACAATAACATTGAATGTTCCTACTAAGGGAGGGTAGTATATCTCCAGACAAGAACGTGACACCAAACGAAAAATAAGCAACATGAAAATTAAGCTAAACTATAAAAGATTAAACATTAAATACTTACCATAATTTTAACTCTTTCACTGCATGTTCAATTTGATATACAACAGTTAAATGCGATTTACCTCATCTCTAAAATTGTAGCAAACGTTTTTAAAAGCAATAGTTTAAGGTAAAAAACTATGGATCGTTCTTCAAATTACGTTCACCAATATAAGTAAAGTTTTCTTTTACTTCCTTAAAAAATTCTAAACAGAAACTACGAAATAAATGTAGTAATGTTTTCTCACAGTGTTATTATTTTGGCTAAAGAAAATTTTATTTGTATTCAGGAAATTGTTTTATATATAAATCTTATTTGCTTCGCACGATTTAAGTTTTAAATAGATATCTGTTTTGTCTACTTGGTAAATTTTTGTATTTAATTTTCAAGAAGTTATACTGACGTGTATTACGTCAATTGTATATATTTATAATCTTTGTAATTACAAAAAATTGTAAACATATACAATTGAGGGTGTGTGGAGTACTTAAATCTTTTACAGATTTTAACTTATTAATTACTGGGCCTCATTTAGCTACAGTCTGTTTCACTTAAGGTGGTTATTATTTACATTTTGTTTGAACGGACTTTCGTTACTTTGACAACTAAATAGTTTACTATAAAATTAAGAAAAAAATATTTATACGTGATTAGCTAGTCTTGTACTACACGAATATTTGCTTCTTTTTTTTATTCAAAATATTCACCTGCCAAAGTGTACAATTTCGCTGTAGCTCATGTAAAAAAGGTCACCCAATATGATAGGTTCATGATATGGATTTTAATGACAATAAAATGTTTCGTGCATGTAAATAAACTATTTAAACAGCTCTTTAATACAGAGAAAAACTTTTGCAAGAATATTAACATATCAACTTGACTCAAAATCAAGGGGCCCTTATTAATTGAAATTCATAAAGATAATAACATAGTAGGGTAAACCGAGGTAAATTGGTGATAGAGGTAATTCCGGGATATTTCTGCCATCGCTGCTCGCTAACAAACCTGTAGAGGAAAAGCTTCCAAAGTTTGTCGCTAGATAGAGTACAAGTCTAGCTTCGCGCTCTGTTGAACGCTTTCGAAGACACAAGAAAAAAATGTTAGTAGCGTGCAAATATTGGCTTGTTGTGACGCGCAAGCAAAGTGATTTCTTATGTCAGTTTTTTCAGCAGAAATAAAGGTATTTTTTAGATGTAGCAACGTGGAAACGTTTAGGTACATGTGAATATTATTTTTCAGTGTAAAAACTTTTGATGATTGATGTTTACATTTTCACAAAACCTTAAGTTTTAAGAACATTTTCTTAGCATTTGAAGCTCCATTTTATACCCATGCTAAAATAACAGTTTTGAAATGTAGCTACATTAGCAAGTCAGACTAATACTAAGTATTTTATTTAAATATCATATGTATTCTTGCTTATATATTTTTAACGTGAATGCTTTTTTTGCGATCAGTCTTATCACCAAATTACCTGTTATCACAAAATTACCTATATCGTCAAATTAACTTAGTTAAAAAAAATGCCTCCAGTACTAAGTAAATCAGCGAACAAACATAAAACAAAGGAAAAGTCTGTTTCTGGAATTCAAGTGTATCGATCATACAACCACAGAGACCTTATTGAAGCAGCTGAACTTGTGACTGAAAACAATTTTACAATTAATAAAGAAGCAAAAGAAAAAAATGTCCCTTGGTCCACGCTCAAAAGGTTTTTAAAAGCAAATCCCTACCCAAAGTCGGTCGTTAGTTTGCCTAAAATGGGAAGACCTCATGCGCTTTCCGTTGAATTAGAGCAAAAAATTTATCACTACATCAATGAAATGCAAGAATTAGGGTTCGGACTAACTGTGAAACAAGTAACAGATATTGCTTACCGAATGGCAGAAGTGTGTGGTCGTGAATATTTTTGAACCCACAGAAAAAGAGTGCAAGTTTGTGGTGGTGGGTAAACTTCAAAACAAGATATGGACTTAATTTACGTGTACCTGAAAATTTAGCTGCATACAGAGCATCCATGGGAAACCGTAAAATGATCTACATTTTTTTTGAAGCTTGATTTGGTGCTGACAAAATTAGGAATAAAGAACATGAAAAATTGCATCTGGAATTGCTATGAGAGGGGAATAACGTTCGTTGTTAAACCTAAAAAAATTATCACTGTTTTTGGAAAAAGATACATTTATAACAGGACATTTGCTGATAAAGGTGAAACTCATACTTTTTTGGGATGTGCGTGTACTGATGGTTCTTGGATTCCTCCCATGGTTATTTTTAAGGGTGTTCGATTGAATGATGACTTAAAACAAAATGCTCTTCCCAACACAATAGTGCGGCTATCACCTAAAGGTTGGATAGCTTCAGAACTGTTTTATGACTGGATGAAGCACTTCATCAACTGTATCCCGCCTCAAAGACTAGTGTTACTACTTATGGACTCTCACACTTCCCCTATCTCACCAGAAGTAATATCTTTGGCCAAACAAAATGACATTTGTTTGTTTACATTCCCAGCACATACCAGCCACCTCCTTCAGCCACTAGACGTGGGAGTTTACAAAGCTCTTAAGGTAGCTTGGGCTGAAAGTCTCGACGAATTTATGAGGGAATCATCAACAAAACCAAACCGTACTTTGTTTCATCGAATGATGACCCCTGCTTTTGTAAATGCCTTCTCATGTAAGAACATCAGAGCAGGTTTCAGAAAATCGGGAATTGTGCCACTGAATCCTGATGCCATAACACATGGAGCGCTCGCTCCAGCCAATTACACCGAACGTGCTCAAAATGATGAAGTTTCCCATTCTGAGGCAACTGATACAACTTCAAGGGTACAAAAAGCTTCATGTTCAGGGCAGAAAGTGCTGGTTCCCTCGATGAAAGCGAGCCAGGCATCATTGGAAGAAGCTGTCACTGGCATTTTGAAAAAGCCTGTATTTAACCACAAGGATCAGCAGATAACCCGAAAAACAAAGAAAAGGGATTCCTCAGCTAAATGTTTAACACCCCCAGGTGAAGATGAGGGATTCAAAAAGAAAAAGAAAGTTGGGAATGAAACAGTAAGAAGTAACACGAAAATAAATTCAGCAACACCTAAACCTACGAACATTCAGCCAGAAAGTGATTGGTTGTGTGGGGTTTGTGAGAAAAGTTATTCCTCCGATTGCAAACAAAGAAATGGTGCTAAATGGGTCCAGTGTTGTTTTTGTTAATTTCCATACCACGAGATGTGTCAAACTTCTGTTGATGACACAACCTGTTATATGTGTGACAACTGTGCCCAGTAAATAATGTAGAAATTGGCTAAAACTTTTCTGTAAAAAAAAGGTTTCTTTAAAATTGCTTTCTATATAAACATTTTGATACAACGATGATAATTATGACGTTTTATGAGGCGGGGTGGGGTGGGGGTTAAATTTTCTAATTAATATAACAATGTTTTTAGTAATGATGACCAATTACGAATGTTAATTTTTTAAATCCTGGATTGTGTACGTACATGTATGCTTTATAAATGTCAATTTAAAAGTGTGCTTATAAAAAATTATATATTAATTTTTTTAATGTCATAACAATATTTAGTTGGAAGTTTAAGTGCTACTGTGTGTATATAATGCAACATACATATGATTTGGCTACTTTAGAGAATTATATTTCTAAAGTATGTTTTGTCACCAAATTACCTCGACTATATCACCAAATTAAATATGTATGACCAGATTACATAAAAAAGTGTAAATTTAAAAAAATTGATTTTCAAATTCATTGTTTAGAGTATTTATTATCTATAAGGTTTAACATACGAACGAAAGTGTATATTAAGATATCCTGTAGATAAACAATTTATTTTTCAACATAGATTATAGCCATTTATCAATAATTGTGAAATATCCAAATTACCTCGGTTTACCCTATGTATATTTTTTGTATATAGTATTTTTATATGATTTCACACACCATTTTTAATGATTTTCAATTGACTGAAAATTTGCAATGAAATTTAATGCATTGTGTTGTATAATGTTACTGATAAAAATAATTTACAAAACCTTACAACTTACAAGTATGGGTAGTAAATTGGTTTGAAATTTTCTATAAACGTTTTATAGATCTATTACTGCAAAATAAAATTCACTGCACCTATGTAAACATAAATAATATGCATGTACATGTTTTCTGCTTAATTATTTATTTAACACACAATTTTTCCGTCCCAATAAACATGAGTTTTTCTTGTGTAATAATATATTGCTAAAATTATTATGACTGTATCGCTTATTAAGTCCGTGCACAGATTTACACAATAGCGATTTAGATAACAGTAGTTGGAATTTATTTTGGAATAACGTAACATTTTTGAATTCATAACAAGTTTGATTTTTTGAGGAACTTAAATTCATTTCATAAATAATATATTATTTAGGTAAATATATTTTTTTTAATTTTAAAATATTAAAAATGAACCAATTTTTATTAAAATACATACCTAATATTATCACACCAGATGCAATCATGTACAAATGAATAATCTATTAATGTTGGCTGTTTTTAAAGTATTGTGTAATACTTCAAAGAATTAATTTTTAAATTAATGTTCCTTAAAAAATGTTTATTTTTGTTTTAAATATTATGGCATCGTTTTGACCAGCATAACTAGTAAACCAACCGCCTAAATTTTCAATGTTCTGTCCCTCCACTCTTCAAAAAAAAAATCCACGGAATGAAAGAGAGAGAAATATAAGAGCGCGCGACCTTGAGACAAGCAATGCTACAGCGCTCTCGCGTGGGAGTATGGAACCACGAGTACCTTCTTTTTGAAAGAAGAGCCGTCTAGCGGGGAGCTTGGAACTACCTCAGTTTTGGATCCAAAAATTGGCAGAATAAATCGTATCCCCTCTTCGCGACTTCTATACATTATATATATCTACTTAATGATAGTATATTACATATACTCAATGATAGTATTCACAGTTTAATGAAATTTATAAAATTTTCCTAGTCGATAATTAGGTTGTTTAGTATTTTTTCAAGTATTTTTTTGCTTCGCTATTATCTGAGCCGTGTCACTACATAGTTTAAAATTTCGGTCTGCTAATTAAGTGATTCAATAGGGAAGCCCACAAACTCACGTATTTTCGGTTCCCTGCAAGAATTTCCGAAGATTTCCGAAGTTTTGCGTTTTGGTATTAACGCCACTTCAGCCGCTAAATCAGAAGTTTCCAATGAAAACAAGAATGTTGTGACTGACCTAACCTCACGTAACCCTTCGATTTTTTTTAATTTCAATTTTTGAGAGAAATCCGAAGCTGCACGAACGTGGTAGGGAACCGAAACTACGTGAGTTGTAGGCTACCGGATTCAATAGTCGACGTAGATGCTTCGGCAGCGAATTCTAGTGGCGGGTGCGGAAACTACCTGTGGTCTTTCGTACAGAAATGTATTTGGAAGCACAATTTGCTTATCTTTATCAGGGTCGGCATTATTTTCAAGAATTCTACTTTAAATTTTGTTTTCGAGGTTTCGTGTTATAAGTGTATTTGCAACGTGGGAACACATGAATTAGCTCGTTACCGTGGATAGATGTTTACACTTCACTGGCGAGTAGGTACTGATAGACTCGCTCACATTTGCTCTTAGATCTCATTTGTTTGGCCTTTTGTGGGTTGTGAAGTTTCAGTTTCAAAAGAAATAAAGGTTCACACGCATGTCACACCCAGGACTCAACCACGGGGTCAGTCGCACTGAAAACTGGCTTGCATCCGACTACGCCACGTCCGTCGTTGGAACTTATATTTTGAACCAATTTTATATTGTATCATGAAATGCAAATTTCGTTATTGAATATAATGTTTTTCGTCTTTATCTTCATCAAATATCAAACGTATTTAATAATAAGTACACATGAAGCAAAATAACGTTGATCAACTACTACAAAAAGCTTGTTTAAGATTCTTATGGTGTGCAGGCCTGCATAAAACAATACTACATATACGAGAAAGTAAAAAAAAAAACTGTAATAAAAACCTTTAATATACTTCTGTCATGTATCTTAGTTCATGAGAAAGTTAAAAAATTTTTAAAAATATAAATTTGACTTTTTGTCATTATCCTATAATTTCAATACTATAAAAAATGCAGTATTAAAAACCCAAAATCACATCTTTCTCTGTAATCCTATAACCACGTTTTATGTATCAGCTTTGATTTTACTTTACTTAAAAAAAACAATACGATGGAACTAAAAATTTTTTTACTTAGTTTATAATATTTAAGGTTTTCTATAATACCGTATATTAAACACAAAATTCTGTAATTGAGGTGAATTATTTCGTTGCATTTGGTGTTTTGCTTTTCATTACTATGTTATGCGATGTTTTGACAAAATTTCGATCTTTGGCGGTGAAATGACTTCAATTTGCTTTTAATTCGTTTTTATAGCAATTCAAAATATTGCCTTACCTGTACTGATCATTGTTAACAATTATTATAATGAATTAAAACAAACATTACGATTAATTTTTATATTTAATGATCTATTTAACTGTATATCATCACCAACTTGCCCACCATCTTGGAATGTTTATGAAAGTCTACAGTTTGTTTTAAAGGTTAACTTAATATTTTTGTGAAAGTTTTGGACCAGAGATATGCAACTGTCACATCCGGCAACGACATCTTTTCTTGCGGCTCGCTTTAAGAGTCTTTCAACATAGAAATATCACAAGGTGAAGTGTTGTGTATTATCTGTCTTCGTTTGCACATGCAGAATAATGTGTCAAGACACTGTTATGAAAACATGACATTACCACAGAAATATTAGGAAAAATTATAATTTAACTTTAAAAGCTAAATATTGTTTAATGGTAATTCTTCTAAATTTAAATACTTTTTTTCAGTTATTACAATTTTTTAGAGAATATATTTGGTATAGTTTCTTAGTCATATGCCACGAAAATTGTTCTAAGATATTTAATATTAATACATATGTGTCTGGCCAGTGATTAATTAAAAAAAATTAAATCTGGCCCTGGAAAAAAGTGAAGTTAGCCACTTATACTACTTATACTATACAAATTTTAGTTACATACACTATACGATAGTACCAGACAGCCCCAAGATTTTTGTGTGAAAATTTGGCGTTGTCACGTCAGTCCAGGGTGAACCATGTAATTGTTTAATACATATGGTGCCAACATTATGAGCACGCAAATAAAGTTATTTTCGCTAAGAATTTTTTTAATCACACATTTTTATGGGGAATATAATTTTTTGGTCCTTCGGATTTGTTAAAAATTAATTATTCATGTTTTAGGTACACCAGATAGTAATATAATACTAGTGTGTGTCCCCATGAGAATAAGAGCACAGTGATATTTTTCTTTAATTATCACTTTTTGTAATAGAAAATTTATCATAAATCGTGAACTAGTTATTTACTGTGATATAATTGATAAATTAGGTTGCTTATGTGGTAATTAGTAGTAATGGTAGAAGGTTTTGTTGGTATGTATGTTGTTTGCACTTCGTTGTGAAAAAAAAAATGTAGTTCCGTCATCGTAGCGAGACAAAATATATGCCAGATTTTAATTCTAACCATAAGGTTTCAAACACAAAAAAACTATTTTTACGTCAGCTTGGTTTCTGCTAAAGTGTGATTGGGTTGTTGACGCACTAACGTATATGACGTAACAGTTCATGCACGAGGTATTGCCGCCGGTGGCCAAGGCTCGGACGGGCAAGCCTACAAACTCACGTAAGTAGTTTCGGTTCCCTAGCAAGAATTTCCGAAGATTTCCGAAGTTTTGCGTTTTGGTATTAACGCCACTTCAGCCGCTGAATCAGAAGTTTCCAAATGAAAACAAGCATGTTGTGACTGACCTGACCTAACCTAACCCTTCGTATTTTTTTTAATATTTCAATTTTTCGAGAGGAATCCGAAGTTGCGCGAAGGTGGTAGGGAACCGAAACTACGTATGAGTTGTAGGCTTCCCGGTCTCTCGGCTGTCGGGGGGGGGGGGGGGGGGGGGGATGGATCGCTCACCAGGAATATGGCGACCCAGGCCAGGCCGATGTTGTCGAAGCTGATGGTGCCCTGGAAGGGGTTGGAGGTGGACGCCAGGCACTCGGTGTAGTACTGGTTCCAGTTGACGCACGACGTGTTGGTGGGGTCGTTGCCGCCCTCGGCGCTGTACGAGCCGTTGCAGACGAGCTCGCCAACCTTGTAGGGCGGCAGGTCGGCGCACGAGTGCATGCCGTTGTCGTCGGCCTTGGAGCAGATGTAGTCGCGGTCCTGCTCCACGTACTTGTAGTAGGTGGCCAGCGGTCTGCGCACACGCGAGGCCACGGCGCTGCCGCTCTGACACTTGCACAAGGACAGTCGCCGACGACGTCGCTTGTGGCACTGCGAGGCAGGGCTTTGCGACGTTCGCCATTTTACCAAAGTTCTGCGTCGCAGTCTCACAAGAGACCTCGTTGGCAACGGAGTTTCTGAAGATTTTCTCTCGTAAAAAGTTAAAAAATATATATATACAGTGTAACTGGAGACGTCTCAGTTTGCCACGGGATTACAAGTGTATTTAAATACCTCCCAGATCGATGGGAAGTACGTATTTTTTTTAAAAATATCCATCAATATTTATTAAGGAAATATTACGTCAAACATTTTCTCAAGTCTTATTTTTTAGCTGTAAAATACTTTGCACGAGTTATAAGAATAATGAACTGTCTACGACATTTATACTCATTTAAATAGCATTTAGTTAAAAAATATATTAAGACAATTTGAGACGAAACATACTAGAGCACTTTAGTGATAAAATTACAAGAAAATCCCTCAAAAAAAGTGATTTAAAAACCAAATAAAGGAAAAGAAAGGTGAGACCTAGTCTTAAATGGCTATATTAACGTATTTCTGGCGTCTTTAAAAGTCTTTAAATCGTTATTAAAAGTAAAGAGGTTATAAAAAAAACAGAGAAAGGCGCAGTTCGGGTCCGCACAGTATATTTTTCGTGAAAACTTCGGGATGGAATCGTGAAAAGTGTTTCTTATTAATATGTAATTTAATTATCAATATCTTTCATATACTGTCTCACTTTGGGTCAAAGTAGTGCTCCGAAAGCAATGACATCCGAATCAATGTCCAAGCCGAACGCTTTTACACGCTACACCAATTCATAACTTTACACATAGCTAATTCGTAACAATGACGCGCATGCGACTACACCGGTACGATGACGTCCCAGGAACAGCAAATAGCGCGTAACAAACGCGTACAGACATGATTTATCTGTTGCGGGCTCAACCAATATTGACGCACTATTAGTCTCGTAGTTATTAGCGATTAAAATCTGACGGGATTTTAAAGCACAAAAAACTTTCGACCGGCTGTCACTGTTAACGAGCGAATAGACGTTTTCACGTAAACTTTTTTCACTCCTCCAATCTTCCTATAGTTCTAAGAGGGGTTTGCTAGAGAAAGACCTTATCACCCGTTTCATAGCGCCATATATTCTTCTTCCTGACACCCCCCCCCCTAACCGCGTTTTTCTTTCAAAACACATTGAATGTAATTTTCTGTTGTATGAAAACATAGTTAATCTAAGAAAATAGCTAAAACTTTTACGCAGTGCACTTCTACTGCATAGACATCATTTTTTTTCTTTTTTCTTTTGTCAATTAAATTTGCAACTACTTGAGGCATGCCCCGTGGGTTTGAATATGTGGCTGATGTTATGGTATGCCATGCTGCAGCAATGTTCAGAGGCGATTAATATCATGCCAAAACACGAGGGCAACGTCATTACTGTATACGCGACCTCAACCAAGAAGCCTAAAATCATATTTACTGACTCTGTCAATGATAGCCTAATATATATTTGGAAATTGTGTTTTTACATAGTTCGAATATAGTGTGAAATGTAAAATGTTAGCTAAGAGGTTGTACATGTTATTATGTTGTTCTTTAATATGTGTGTAAGACGAGTAGCTAGTAAAATAAATTATTATTTTAACAATAAATACACTTGCGTGTTTTCTAGCAACCAGGTTCTGAAAATTGACTCCACGCAGTACAGCAAAACATTTTTTTTTTGGCAACGAAAGAGTTATATATGTCCTTCCAAATTATTGATCTATTCTGAAGAACAATTGTGACAAATTAATTTAATGTTTCATAAACAATTCGCCTACTTAATGATTATAGGTGATAACTAATTGAGGGGAGGTTAAATGTATTATTAGAACTACTATATGTTGCAGATTTTTATAATCTTTTACCTTCTATTTGATTTTCTTTGTTTTATTTTATTTAAAACTACACTGAAATATGAACCGTTAAAATTTCTTATTTATACAAGGAATTTTTTCCGAATATTGCTCATGCCGGATTAAAGAGTGTTCACAATGAGCAGTATAGTTTGGTATGTCCGAGCACAAGGATCAGGGAAAGGTTTGTAGCGGTTTATGCTGCCTTGGAACCTACATCTCCGATGACGTCACGGCGGCCATATTGGATGGTCGTGACCTTGACCTTTGACCTTCAAAATTTGGCAAAATTAGCCTAAATTTACCCAAAAATCCTCTAAATTCGCTAAATCTCCAGTTTGTTTGGGGGAAAAAAATTCCTCCAAAAATTCTCAAAACATTTGAAAAATTAAAAATTACTTTCTTCGAGGAAAAATTTTTTTGTTTTCTTCCTCCAAAATTCATAAATTAGGATTTCGAAAAACCTCAAAATACTTTTGTTTTAGAAAGAGCACAAATTCCTAAAAGCGGCTTAAAAGTCTTAAGAGCTAGCCGCTCTAAGCAGCAGACGTCATCTAGGAGTATGACGTAACCGCTGCAATTTCCGTTACGACCGCCATCTTGAAAATCTTTATTTATTATCCGATTTTAATGGAAAATTTTTTAAAATTTATAAAAAAATTCAATTAATAAAATTTAAATAAAATTAAAAAAAAACATACTTTTACACCATGGAACTCTGAGTCCTCGGTTCGAAACCGGTGAGGGGAAAAAAATACTAAAATGGCGACTGATCCTTCCCTCAGGGTGGCTTCTGGCAGACAGACCCCCACCACTGTTTTCATAGCATATATCATCAGTTAATATGACATCATGTCCACCATCTTGAAAATACATAATTTTAAACCTATAAAATCAGGAAAAATTGAAAAATTATAAAAAAATAAATATAAATTAAATTTTATTAAAATTTAAAAAACACCGTTGAACTTTTCGTTATGGCTGCCATATCGGAAAACAGTAATTTTTATGCTAGAAATTTGTAAAAATTTCTTAAATTATAATAACATTTATTAATCACATTTTAATAAAATACTATTTAAAACACACTTACGCCTTGAAGTCATCAGTTCGAACCCAGTAAGAGCAAAAATGTCGATAAATCCTTCTTCCATGGAAGCCATCTGCCGTATGACCCACCAATACCAAGGTATATATTACATCAGCTGGTATGATGTCATGTCCGCCATCTTGTTTTCGTCTGCTGTAGGTTACCATCTTATTTACGGTTCCAAAGTGTGCGGAAACATGTTAGTGTAATTCGCATTTTCCCATATTGCACGGAGAAATGAACGTAGTAAATGCAAGAAGAATCATTTTCGCATGAAGTTTCGCTGCGATGAGTGACATGAATGGTTTACTCGAATTGATAGTTTTCGTCGACATACAAAAAAATGCAACGGTAAAGTCCGTGTGTCTACTGATGAACTACCTGCAGAAATTTCGACTCCTCGGTTTAGGTTGAAGACTCGTGAGCGTACACACAAAAAAACAGATGAGCAGCAACCGATTGGTATGACGTCTGGAATTGAAACTAAACCTAAGACTGTTATCGGTGCTCTACAGGTGAATGATAATGGCTTCTACTTGGCGCAGTCTACATTTCGTGGAACATTGAAGGATTACTATAATCTAAATATGATTAGTGAGTCAAAAGACATTTGTAATTTTCGTGACGATATTAGACAGAACATAATCAATCAGCTTACTGATGACGTAGCAGCGAACGGACCTTTGAAACATAAGTTGTGGTTGTACTGTATATATGGAAAGCCATATCCATTCAATGACAAAGTGAAGAAGTGTGCATTCAAGACATCGGCTCCAGTAATTTACAGTTCTGACGATGTGAAGCAAACTGTTAAACACGGTATCCAGAAACTCTGTCAAGAAGAGGAGGACTATGTCTGTAAAGGATCTGGTTGGTCTCTGTCTAGTATAAACCGATTGGAGCTAAGAATTAGTCATTTCACGCCTATGCAGGTCTAAATGATTATATGATTGCAGGCATTCGCATGTGATCCTGTACTAGAATTGAAATTATGTAATAAATATTATGTTTCTAAAAGAACTTGTGTGTTTAATTCCTCGAACCTGACACTTTTCTGGTTTTTAATTAAATTTATTTTGCTTAATCCAGAGATCGTACCAGGAACGTATATTGATCGAATCAATCAGTACATAAATGAGTGATTTTTTTTAATGAATTTTGTAATTTTTCCCGAATTTCTAGCAAAATAATTACACAATTCCAAGATGACGTCCAAATTTCAAGATGATGGGTGCCACAGTAATAATGAATGATTACTGTACTCTAGCGGGTAAAAATTACACTTACATGGTTTCAGCACACTCTAAGAACCGAAAACAAGATGGTAGCCTCCAGCAGACGAATACAAGATGGTGGACATGACATCATACCAGCTAATGATATATATACCTTGGTATTGGTGGGTCAGTCGGCAGGTGGCTTCCATGGAAGAAGGATCTATCGACATTTTTGCTCTTACTGGGTTCAAACCGAGGACTTCAAGGCGTAAGTGTGTTTTTAAATAGTATTTTATTAAAATGTGATTATTAAATTTTATTATAATTTTAGAAATTTTTACAATTTCTAGCATAAAAATTACGGTAGGTAAGTCAATGCAGAATTGTTGTATGTATGTATAGTTTTATTTAAATTTAATTTGTATTTCTAAAGGTTTTCAATCTTCATAAAATGAAAAGTAAAATCATCAACACCAACATATTTCTACTGCCACAGTATTTTATATTTAGTAAAATTTCACAGGCGTCAGCAAATAAAATAGTTAAGCGAACGTTTGAAATATTATTTAATGCCAATTTACACTTACTGTTAAACACATCATTGAAATGACAATCGTACGAAGTCACATTCTGTATAACATGCTTTTCCGTCAAATTTTTTTTTCTCACAGTATTTGTTTAAAACTTTTAAAGTTAAAATTTTCATTGAACTCGGAACAACAACAGTAAAAACAGTTACAAAAAAGTTACTATCCAGCTGATGCCACAACACCAACGAACACAGAACAAGAAATAGTGGGTAAACAGTGCGCAAGAATGCGAAAGATGAATAAGTGCCATATGGAAGAGAAACGGAGAAGGAAAGAGGAACACACAGGCGGAATGCTTTGACGCGGAACACAGAGACACAGGCGTTGCTCTCGTCCAAACAATTCTGACAACCACGCACGGGCAACAGTCACACGTCCACGACACGTAAACACAATTCCGCTGGCCAGGCGTGGGTTGGCAGCCCTGCACAACGGCCCTTGCGAGAGGGCGCATGCGCGTCTGCTGAAGCGACACCCACACACCAACAAGGATAGACAACAACACAGGCAGAAACAGACACAAACAATGAGGCTGTTGGCACTTACTTTCGTAGCTGTCACTTGTTTTGCGGTCTCATGTTCACGAATACATGTTTGAAAACACAGTACTGAACATTTTTGAAGTTTAAAATATGGATAAATGTTTAGTATACGATATTTAGATTCTTTAACCTCAGTTTTATTGGTGATAAATATATGTTTAACTCGCCCAGCTTAAAAAGAATTAATATTTGTTTATATTTACTCACGTATTTCTCTTACCAAAAATGAAAAAAAAGGTCAAGTATCGTTAGAGCATTGAAATATTTTAGAAACATTTAAAAATGCTAAAACATTTATTACAATAATAGGTAAAAAGTAATCCGAAATAAAAGATTAAAATAATATAATTCTAAATGAAAGTGACTTATTAATAATAATTCAAAAGAAGTACTTTTTTCAACTTTTGATTTTATAATAATTCAAGATTTACTTTCCCGATCGTAAAATAATTCCATTTGGTGAAATATAGACGTTTATTATTGATTAAAAGGGAAATTCTGCATTGCAGATTTTTAATTTTTATTGTAGTAGTACGTATACTATCACTGTTTTGAAATGAAATTTAAAGCGAGTGAGTTACTAAATCCTTTATAATATTTGGTTTTCTTTTGATCTTCCTCTGCATTTTTCGACCAAATTTTAAAGTGTTATTGTGAAAATGTGACGTAAATTTTGAGAGAGTGCTTATGAGATTGTGATTTAGTAACTTTACCGAGGTACAACAGTGAGATGCTACCCACCTAATATTTATTTTTTAATTATCTTATGTAGGTCTTCTCAATACATTTATTTTAAACCAAAATGAAACCAACTAATGGTGGTAAATATTTACAGATGATTGCTAACATTGACATAAAATATACGAACAAATTATCTAAAAACCATTATTTAATTTATTGTATTTTATATAAATTGCTTTAAGTCAATTCATCAAAAGATATTATTGAAATTATAATTATATATCTATTTAATAATTAAAAACATTAAAAAAATTATACTGAACTAAATGCCACTTGTTAACGTATTCAAGCAAAGTACTTAATACAATTTTAAGTACATTAATAAAGTTTTATAATACATATTAAAACCGTGCATCTACGTCGGGCCATTCGTGCTTGCACTATTTTAAGGAGACGAAACATTGAAAATATTATATTTTATAATAACCTAAATAAATCTAATTTTTTTTTATTTTTGTAGCTTTTTTCTCAGTTTCGACTTTATTGGTCATTTTAAAAGCTAACATATTATCTCAAAATTGATTTGCGGGTTTAAAATGAAAAGAATAAATTAAACCACAAATAAAATAAATATTATCTTTTCATCAAACGTTATTTGTTTTTCACAATTAAAACCAGGTCCTTTTGTGGTTCAACATCAGCAATACGATGACATTTTAAAATCTTTGTGACTAGCAAAATGACCACATGGTTTATAGCTCTAGAGTTTCGTACCTATATATATATTTATTCTATCACTGAAGGCAATGATGTTTTTATTATTTTTGATAATGCATGTTGTATTTACATTTGAAATAGAGATGGCTACATTAAAAATAAAATAAAATAGTGTTTTACACACAGAAAATTTTGCAAAGGAATACGTCTTAAAATTAAACATTAATAAAGAAAACGACATATCCTCTTGGGATAGCCATGTACTGATACGAAATGAAAGTTCTTACTTCCTCCAACTATTTTTTTTCGGATAAACGGAAATTGCGTTACTGAATTAGAAACTTTATAATTTATAATATTTTATACGTCTTCTCTAAATGTATGGTTCAGTGTGAATGAGGCACATTTTCGAAGGCCAAAAATAAAACTCATGCTATCCTCGAAAAGGAAGATGTAACAAACAGTTGAAAGCACATATAAGGAATAAGTCAGAGGAGAGAGAAAAAGAAAGACAGAAATATAGTGATACAATCGAGCAACATCGCCACGATATAAAAGATGCGACATCGGGAGGATAATTATCGTGTTGGCTTACAGCGTAACCATTACACGTATGGTAAACTCTTCCTCTAGTTCCCTGTAACAGAACGAAACCAGCGTGAAGCATTGAGAATTTCAAACCCACCTGGGTTGCCAAATGTACCTGCTGGGGCGGGAAATGTATAAGTTTACAAAATTACACTCAGGTTGCAATACAATACATGCAAGGATACCTGAACACAATGCAAGTGAATGTATTACTCCATCCTTCTTCAATACGGCATTTTCATCCCTTCTGTAGGAATTTATATCTTTCGGTATTTTTTTAAAATTCTGTCTGCGCGTCATTCTTAACAGAACACATTTTTCGCCCCAACAAGTGAATTTAAAATTTCATGCGAAAAAATTAATCCCGATTTAAAAAAAAAATCAAAAGGAATCGTAGTAAATCACTGGAAAAAATATTGTAAACATATTGTAAACGGTAAATTAGAGAAAATAATTGTCATTGTAATAACAAATAACAACACACAGTCACAGAAACTAAATTTAAATGTACTAGAAAATTTAACTATGGTATTTTAACTTTGTAACTGAAAATTTATAGTTTCTACAATATCTAACATGTGTACAAAAGCTAATCTAAACATTCAATCTAATTAAGAAGCACTACGATCATACCTGATAAATATTCTGTTGGCCACACACAACACTCATATTTCAGCTGTTAATGTTAAATCACTCACTGTTTTGTAAAAGATTGTTTACACTGCATCTATGTTCAGGCACCTTGCGATAAAGTTATTTATCTTAGTGCAACAACGAATTCTTTAAGTCAAAAGCCATCACATCTGGTTTCGTCTGCTGCAGGTTTGTTTCAGAGCTTTTCAATGTCTCCTAGTAGGGATTGTTTTTAAAAAAAACCATAAACTACACAATAAAAAAAAATATTATACTGCAAGCTAGTTTAGAGTAACAAATAATGAAATCAACAGCTTGAAAAATATATTCTCTCCTTCGAAAATATAAGGAAACATTTATGTAAATACTTTTTATGGCAAAGCATTAATTTAATCAGTTCACATATTCAAACTGGGAAAGTTACATGTTTTGGAATTTCTTCTTAGAAAAATTGTTGTACTCAGAATACTGAGGTTTTCATAAACCAACAATTTACAATAAATTAAAAAAATTAAAAATGCGTTTACAATTTACAAGAGATATATTACAAAGAACCATTACACATATGTTCAATGAGTATATATATGGCAATAAATGAAGCATGTTAAAAACCTCAGTGTTAAAAGTATAAAGCAATGCAAATAATGAAATTTTGGATGATTTTAGTTATTATGGAAAACTTACTAACCAAAATTTAAAGATTTAGCTAACTTTAAAAACGGCTTTAATCGTCATGATGTTAGTGAGTGCATAGTAGTGTCCCGGGTGTTGGTGCAAAAGGTCACACGCATGGTCCGCTTGTATTTGTGCTGCCAGCCCTGAGGCACTGTGTACAGTGGTAGTCGACCCATTGCGGTTTGCGGTCCTAGGACTCGCCAATCTGCTAATGAAGATGGACTTCAGCAGGAAAGCAGAGTGGGAGGCTAATGACCCCCTGGAACCTGGAAGATGCCTGGGCAACAGGTTTATGCTTGGGTGTTTTTCTCGGTTGTTTTTGTTAGATAGTCCATCTAGCATTGATACAGCAAAGGACAAAAACTCATTAGGTCAGAGACTGACCTATCGAAATCGAGAACCCTAGAGAACTTACATAAAAAAAATAATTTGAAAAGCTGCATCATGCTTTACCCACCATCATCGTGGTGGACGCATGCGTCTACTATGCCACGGGTAGAGCAGTAGAGGAGACCTCGAACAGACTCCTCAGGGACGGTAACTTCAACGAAGTTAAAGGAAGCCTTCTCTTGTAAAGCTCTCGGCAGACCGTGGGAGCAGCCTCAGAATCAAAAGTGACGAATGAATTCGATCAAAACAGTTAACGTAAAGATTAAGAAACTAATTGTTCTGTCTGGCATTTAGTTAGTAAGGTAATTTCCCAAAATTTCTCATACCAAATATAAAAAACTTTTATTTAAGACGCTAAGTTTGAAATAGTTTAAGTAAATTAATCAACTTTAAAAACTATTGCATTGCCAAAAATTGAGAATTTTTGTTTTTAGAAAAGTTTTAATTATATGTACACTTTATTTTTATAAATACGTTTTGAGGCATTTATTTGCTAGTACAGTATGTATGGAAATTTTGCACCTGCCTTGAAGAATGATAAATTATCAACAAACTTATTCAGGTGTATGTATTTTTTTTTCAAAATAATTTTACAATCAAACTCCACATATTCCATTTGTTGTGTGTCCAAAGCGATATTTCAACATTCTTTTATTTTGAATAGTTTCTTTACGAGACTAATATATGCAAGGTTTATGACTTATGTTGTTATGTTTATGTTGAACTGAAGATCCCGCATTGCTTTTCTGTCTTTGTGTGTCTGAAGACAAGAACTAGAGTTGGTTTCAAAAATGTTACACTTTCTCTATAAAGAAGACGATTTGTGCTCGTCCGTGCAGATTTGTCGAATCGTCTATTTGTTTGATCGTGTGTATATATGTCTGTATCTCTCCCTGCGTTCTTATCTGCTGTGTTCAATGAGCCGCTGAATATAGATTGTATATATATTCTTTGATTATCTTATGTATTTAAGTGTAATTTTTGACACTCTGTGCATCATTAATATTTAATTTTTTTGTGTTTGTTCGTAACATATTGTGCTATTTATCTACATATTTTACTGTGTCGCCATTCTCTGTTGGTTATGTTTATCTTGTTATTACGGTTTCGTGAACTTTGGGTTTTCTGCACTGACAAAAAAATGTGGCGTCATTACAAATTTCGTCCACATGTAATCTATTTGCTATTGCAAAAATGTTTCAAAATTCTTGTTTTTAAATATAAGAACAAATTATCTTGACTAAAATAAGAGTTAGTTGTATCAGTATGGTTTGAGAGTTGAAGTAATATTCCAAACCTTTAAATAAATATTTCTATTGTATTTTATTAAATGCAGTGCAAATTACAAAAAAAAAAAGTATTTTGAATACTATACAAATTTTTTGGGCTCTGTTAACGACGAATAAGTAAAACAAATTCAACCAGCAGTTTGTTTCAGCAAACGTTCAATCATACTAAATTTTAAAATGCAGACAAAGTTACTCTTGATGCTCGTCAAAACTATGTAGTCTAAGCAAAACTAAGTAATCTTTTGCAATAACTGCAATAAAAGAACTAATTTTTTTTCAACACAACTTAATTCATTTTGAAATTAAACTTATTAATTAATAAGTATGATTTAAAATTTAATTAGTCATAATTTTTTTGAAAATGAGATTAATGGTTTCTTAATAATGTTTTACATTTTAATAGGTCATGTTAAGCTAACGTCAGCGTCATAAAAATGCTGTATTTTCTTTGGATACTTTAACTTATTTTATCACTCTTATAATATGTATAAACGAAAATTACTCTTAGAAATATTATAATTTAAAATATATTTTTGAAAATACGAACCAAAATATATGTTACATTTTACCTCTGGGTTTGCTTGTGCGTCACTGTGTTGTTGTGTTCTCCAGATTATTTGTTTAGTATCATCGTTGAGTTACTGTCTGTCGCTGTGTTGTCTAGGGTGGTTGCTTGTATTTGCTGTTCTCGTTCCAAATGTCTCTTCGTTTTTAGCCCAATGTGTCCATCTATTCTGTGAATTATTTACTGACGTATTCCTTCCATGGAGTTCTCTGTACTGTCTATGTATTTAACATTTGATACAGTTGATTTTGGCTCGTTTTCTGTGTGCGTGTGTATTCTTTTTTTTGTTAGTTCTAGAAGCTTCTCTTTGATATGCGGTATAAAACTAAATGTTTATGTCCAAAACTATCTGAAATTTAAGAAAATATTTTAAATAATAATATTATGCAGTCAGAAGTTATCTATAGATTTTCTGCACAAAAATTCTATAGTCATAAGTAAAATTGTTTCAAAAATATTAAGTGCATGGTCATACATTACGACGTTCAGGCGGAGAAAGTCTAAGGATTGAGCATATTGTAAGAAACTGTAAGACATACGCAAAATGTAATATCATACGACATATATTTCAAACAAGTGGATTTTATTTACATAGGAATACAAAAAAACATTACAACAGTGGTTTATTGCTAACGGAAAATGATTCGTAGTCATATTGATTCATCGAGAGCAATGATGTAGTGAGAATAGTGGCCTGTATATAGTTGGCTTCTTTTAAAGATAAAGGACTTAAATTGGATCTTGAGTTTCCGCTACATACAAGAAACGTCACAGCAGTGGGCCAGTCTTAGAAAAGATAATTTATACTAAATTTAAACTTATACTTTTATTAGGCCTAGTTAAAATATTTATATGAAATTTGAGGAAAATTTTAATTTTTGTGTCAATACTTTTTGAGTATTTTAATCCAAGTCACCAAGGAACAGCTGTGAAGACAACTATGACGCCAAAAAAAAAAAAAAAAACATTAAAGAAAATATTTGTGTTAACGTTTTTGTAAGTTAATAACATTTTTTTTAAGAATTCTTTTAAATCTTCAGATTTTCTATTTGATGTTTTTAAATATTTTCTTCACAACAATTGAAAACCATATTTACTATGATATAAGCTGCTTGAAAATCGTTTGTTTCTTACTAAAGGAACCCATGGTCAATTTTCAACTTAATGCGTCGATACCTAATTTAAAAAAAATAGTAAAACAAACATTCTCTTCTGGGGACATTAAGTCAGTTTAAAAAAGAATATAAAAAACCGTGTTCGTTGTTCGTTGTTCGTTATTACCTGCGAACGACACAGAATGGCAGCTGCCCTCATGAACACCTGTCCGAGCTGTACCACACGGATGTGTGGGGAATAATAGCTATATCGAAGGCTTAGAATGAAAACCTCGTATTTCAATTTTTGGACGAAAATACTTTTTTTTTATGTTTTTGGTTGGAAAACCTCGTATCTCACAAAATGTTTGGCTGAAAGAAATAAAATGTGCATCTTACTGCTTTTATATCGGGAAAAAAAGAAACCACGTATATCAGTAGAACTCCACATTCTAGAGAGAAAACCTCGTGTGTTCGGTATGAGATACAAGGTTTTCATTCTAAGCCAACGATATATTTTTTCCTGTTCGTCGAACTGAGGAAAGGGTGATCGTCTGACCTGGGGTAGCTGACGTTGAACAAAGGAAAGGGTGATTGTCTGACCTGGGGTAGCTGACGTTGAACAGAGGAAAGGGTGATTGTCTGACCTGGGGTAGCTGACGTTGAACAGAGGAAAAGGTGATTGTCTGACCTGGGGTAGCTGACGTTGAACAGAGGAAAGGGTGATCGTCTGACCTGGGGTAGCTGACGTTGAACAGAGGAAAGGGTGATTGTCTGACCTGGGGTAGCTGACGTTGAACAGAGGAAAGGGTGATCGTCTGACCTGGGGTAGCTGACGTTGAACAGAGGAAAGGGTGATCGTCTGACCTGGGGTAGCTGACGTTGAACAGAGATAAGGGTGATTGTCTGACCAGGGGTAGCTGACGTTGAACAGAGGAAAAGGTGATTGTCTGACCTGGGGTAGCTGATGTTGAACAGAGGAAAGGGTGATCGTCTGACCTGGGGTAGCTGACATTGAACAGAGGAAAGGGTGATCGTCTGACCAGGGGTAGCTGACGTTGAACAGAGGAAAGGGTGATTGTCTGACCTGGGGTAGCTGATGTTGAACAGAGGAAAGGGTGATTGTCTGACCAGGGGTAGCTGACGTTGAACAGAGGAAAGGGTGATTGTCTGACCTGGGGTAGCTGACATTGAACAGAGGAAAGGGTGATCGTCTGACCAGGGGTAGCTGACGTTGAACAGAGATAAGGGTGATTGTCTGACCAGGGGTAGCTGACGTTGAACAGAGGAAAAGGTGATTGTCTGACCTGGGGTAGCTGACATTGAACAGAGGAAAGGGTGATCGTCTGACCTGGGGTAGCTGACGTTGAACAAAGGAAAGGGTGATTGTCTGACCTGGGGTAGCTGACGTTGAACAGAGGAAAAGGTGATTGTCTGACCTGGGGTAGCTGACGTTGAACAGAGATAAGGGTGATCGTCTGACCAGGGGTAGCTGACGTTGAACAGTGGAAAGGGTGATTGTCTGACCTGGGGTAGCTGACATTGAACAGAGGAAAGGGTGATCGTCTGACCAGGGGTAGCTGACGTTGAACAGAGATAAGGGTGATTGTCTGACCAGGGGTAGCTGACGTTGAACAGAGGAAAAGGTGATTGTCTGACCTGGGGTAGCTGATGTTGAACAGAGGAAAGGGTGATCGTCTGACCTGGGGTAGCTGACATTGAACAGAGGAAAGGGTGATCGTCTGACCTGGGGTAGCTGACATTGAACAGAGGAAAGGGTGATCGTCTGACCTGGGGTAGCTGACGTTGAACATAGGAAAGGGTGATTGTCTGACCTGGGGTAGCTGATGTTGAACAGAGGAAAGGGTGATCGTCTGACCTGGGGTAGCTGACATTGAACAGAGGAAAGGGTGATCGTCTGACCTGGGGTAGCTGACGTCGAACGGAGGAAAGGGTGATCGTCTGACCTGGGGTAGCTGACGTTGGCGTCCTTGTCGAGGAAACAGCGCTGCCGCAAGATGCCCTCCCACAGCTGCACGCCCACGATGCCGAAGATGAAGAACACGAAGAAGCAGAGCAGCAGGACGTTGCCCAGCATGGGCAGCGTGTCCAAGAGCAGCATCACCAGGATGCGCATGCCTGCGGGGCGTGAAGAGACGTCACTCGCGCACGACACACGCACACACACACGTACGAGGTGCGTTCCAAAAAAAAAAGACAGTGATTTCAGTCAAGGGCGCAACAACTGAATTTCCAAAAGGGGGGTGGCAATATACCTTTTTATAAAGAATCATCGATCCCCCCTATTGAAGCGGGTGGTCCGGGGGTCCTCCCCCGGGAAAATTTGTATTTCAAGGTGGAAAATGGTGCTATTTAAGCAGTTTTATTATCTAAAAATTGATTACACAGCACTTTTTTTGCCCCCGTTTGCCCCCACTTCAAGGTTTCAGAGGGAGGGGGGGGCAAAATACCCTTGCCCCCCCCTGTTGTTGCGCCCTTGATTTCAGTACCTTCCACTATAGGGCGGTATTCCAAGACGTTTGGATGAGGTAGCGAATAAGCACTTCCTTGTTGGGGATAGCACCGTAACCTAACTCGCGGGCCGTATTCCAGAACGTTTCCAAACCGAGATCCAGTAAGGTAACATATCGGCAACCATTTAAATAAACGGTGCCCTGCGCGAGACTAGCCACTTGTTTCAGAGCATTCTAGTGGACGTTTTGAAACCATAGATACAATTGTAACGGCAAATAATACCAGAGATAGCAGCACCATCACACGAAAAGAAAAAAATTGTATAATTTTATTGTTACAGTTATGGCCATTGAAGTTTACTAAAAGTATTTCAGGATTGTTTCGCTATCATAAAGTTTAATTTGGCACAACTACATAAGTTGACACATATACGATTTGATGGTACCAGACGCGGATCCGCCATCTGGATGAATTCAAAAATTGATCTCTGAGCATGCGCGTGATTTGGACAACAGATCGGTAACGGATGGGGCACCAAAATCCGTTGCCTTAAAATAAGGGACTGGCCGTGTCCTAAAGTGCACTAGGAATACGGCAGAGGTACAAGTGTAGCATGTTCAACAACTCTACCCTTACACTTAAGTGTCTTGTAATACCAGCCTAAGTGCGGGACCCTTCGACGTGCCGTGGAGGGGGAAGCGTCCTCGGGTATGGATTCTGGACACCTGTCGGTAGCTTTGTGACCTTCAGCCGAGTGAGTTTCAATCACGCGTGAGCGTTCTATTTATTTATTTTTCAACAGGAAAGATCTAGCGTTCCATCGAACAGCGTTATGCAACTAAAGTTTGGTGTGAAACACGATAAATCTCGAACGAAAACGTTGGAATTGATCAGAACAGATATGGAGAAAGTAATCTGTCAAATGCACAAATTTAACAGCAGCACACGGACTTCGGGGATGCCCCGCCACACTGCACTGTCCATACGCGGATCTTTGACTCAGAAAAAGTACCAACCGTTCCCAAGCCACCCTGTAGTTCAGTTCTGGATCCTTGCGATTTTTCTTCCCGAGCGGGAATTGCTTCTCAAGTTTGGGATCATTAAAAACATTCAACAAGCTGTGACAAGCGCTCTCCGCAGACTTTCAGAAAAAGACTTCACTCATTGCTATGGAGAGTGGAAAAATCGCTGAAATCACTGTACAGCTTCTCAAGGATCATACTTTAAAGGATATAACATTCAATGGTACTTTTTTCTCAATAATAACGAATTTTCTTAAAATTACTCTCATTACTTTTGGAACGAACTTCGTGTATAACGGGTAAGACTTGAGTAAGACTGAAAAAAATCGTCTTCTGCAATTTCATCACCCAAATTTCAGGTGAAAAAAATGAATACGACTTATGATTTAAAGTGCTTCCCAAGGCTGATACACGAATTTGAAGTTGGATCTGAAACACTAGTTTATATAAAATAATAGATGAAGCATTTAAGATGGAACACCAAGTGTCTTGATTTTGCTGAACTAAACAAAGTTTTGTAACCACAAGAAAAATGGTCACTAACGTAAAATAACTTTATTGTAATAATTATGAGAAACGCCGTTCTTTCTATATTTTTTTAAGTCCTGCCACCCTTAAAGTTGAGACAGTGAAAATATTTCAGTGGTTGTATAACATTGCTCAGTTAATAAAACAATAAGCCTTGGAGTTCTTCATATTAAATAGGCTACATTCTCTGTTATTTGAAATACACAATTTTTTCTGTTCCAATTTAAAATAAACATCCCTAGGAATCACTGTATGCCATAGATCATAGTTATATTTTATTCAACTTAATTTCTCTGAAGTACCTGCCCCAACAATTTATTGGTAAAATCCAGAGTCAGCTTGTTTACATATGTACAGAATATATAATGAAGGGTTACTACCACTCACAAGGGCTTATTCTTTACATCATTTGGAACAAAGTATGACCTATTTACAATATTTACAGAAGAACTTAAATCAGATTAAAATAACAAATACAATAATATTCATTAAGAGGATGTATTCAAACAACATTGTTTACAGTGGCACAACACAATCATGTAAAAAAAGCTTTTACAAATGTTCAAAAATGTTTACGTTTACTTCCATGCACTTGGCCGCAGGATTATGTTCCTACTGCACGTTGCTCTATAGAGGGCTTGGAATTGCTTCACTGGATCCAATGTGCCCTAACTGGATCCAACCAGCTTCAGGTGGATGAAGCTAAACAAATTGTCTTCTATGAATTTCTCGAGATGCATGATATAGCTAGTAGTTCCTCATCCTTTTGGTCAAATTTTTGGCAAACAATGTCCTTTATGCATCTTCATAAGCTATTAGCTATTAATTGTAAGAAATTTTGTATTTATAGAAATTTTTCATTAAAATTGGGAAGAGGACACATAGATGACAAAGTTTCCTCCAAATGATTTAAGAAATAAGCCATATGATTGGCGTCAACTCCTTATATATATATATATATATATATATATATATAATAGACCCAGCATTGCCACTAATATACATGTATTTGTTAAGCAGACATAATATATCTTATTTTTAACGTGACGTCTAATAAATCGATTAACGCCGGCTGCACGCACGAAGAAGTGACCCGTTACGCACATTGTCCCGTTACGCTGTGTCCCGTTACGCTTATTGTACGCTTGAGCCGCATCTATCTCTCTTCCACTCGATTGGAACAACCGTCGATTTGACTTTTTCGAGGCACATTAAACTTGAAACACTCCCATTTGTTTCCTACTTTTCCTATCATCGTCCTATCCTTAACATAATAACACAGATTGGAAGAAGTTAAATGGCAAACATGTATAAAAGTTATATTTAAAATAATCTGTTCGTTAAAGTAATAAACATATTTGAATTAATGAGTGCAAATAAATGTAAATTTATCAATTAAATTGTAGATTTCATTTCACTCCTTCTTTGTATCCATACAAAATAGTGATAATTCAATAAAAATGATTCAATTTTATTTATAGAAGTATGCAATCATTTCATAAATGTTTTTTATTACGTTGTCACGTTAAACTATCGTCCGTAAACGGACTTTACAGACAACCAATTTTTTTGACGGGACAACGTCTAATAAATAAATGAACGCCGGCTGCACGGACGAAAAAGTGTTCCGTTCCGCGCATTGTCTCACTACAATGTGTCCCGTTCCGCTCATTGTACGCTTGCGCCGCATCTATCTCTCTTCCCCTCGATTGGAACAACCATCGATTTGACTTTTCAGTCATGTTTTCGTCGTTTGAAATAATAATATTATGTAATTTAACGATCGTCCAACGATTTTCAGCACAATCAATACGGTTATTTAAAAGTAATGTTTAATTTTCAAATACGTTTTTTGTACGAACAATGGTGTTTTACAGTTACACATATTAATTCAAATTACATCTGGGATCTTTGCACAATGTTTTAAAAAATAGTGTAACACATAATAAATAAGTTTGGTGTATTTGGGATGCGTATTTGTTATAAAATCGTATTATAAAAACGAAATAATATTATTCCCCTACGGTGCTGCTATCTACAGTGACGGACGCGAACCAAACGATTTGAGCTATCTATTCGCTTCCGCGGTAACCAGGCACTCGTTAATACATATTTTCCTTTGTTTATCGCGAGGGGCGTTATTATTAATGAATTATAAATAAAATTTCGTGCCCGGGGCCACAATTGCATATCATTTTGAGCACTGGAAGACATAAAAACGTAAAATATTCTCAACGAATTTTAATCTCGGCCCCAGCGCACCACGAGCGTCTGGGTTGGAGATTAAAGGCGAAATTCTTTCTTAAACTTACTAATACTTATTTTACTAACTGCAAGGGTATTTTTATTAAATTCTACGTTTAATTTCACGACGAACAAACTTCGTCGTTAAATGTGTAATTTCGAAAAAGCTTAAAACATTCTCGACGATCTTGAAGTTAGATAGCAAACATGTATACAATTTATTGTTAAAATAATAAAGTAATACACATATTTGAATTAATGAGTGCAAATAAAAGTAAATTTATGAATTAAATTGTAGATTTCATTTCACTCCTTCTTTGTACCAATACAAAATAGTGATAATTCAATAAAACAATAAAAATGATTAAATTTTATTCATAAAAGTATGCAATCATTTCATCAATGTTTTGATATGACGTTGTCACGTTAAACTATCGTCTGTAAACCGACATTACAGACAACCAATTTTTTTATAGTTTTAGTTTAAACTCACAATCAATCAGTCGTCAGTAAGAATAATAGCAACTCACTTGTGTACGCGTTGTTTCGGCCTGAGTGTTCGTCCTAGAAAGATTGGAATCTTTATCCAAAACACTTGAGTTTATCGCACACTTCTGCTTTTTTACATTTCTCACGTATCTTTTGTCATATATAACTAAAGCTTAAACGTTCAACGTGCGTTGGTGGTGTAATGGTAAGCATAGTTGCCTTCCAAGCAGTTGATCCGGGTTCGATTCCCGGCCAACGCAAATTTTTATAACACATTTACCCATTAAGTTATGTAAATAAATACAGTATGCAAGAATAAATAGCTTCTTGGTAAAATGAAAATTATGTTTATTTTACTTAACTTACATTTACAGCAATAAGCATGATCCAATCTCAATATGTTGGATTAAGCCAATCCATAACGAGTGTTTAACCATTCCACGCAGGAATTATAAAATAATCAGGTGCCACCCAAGTAAACATTTAATTCTTGTTTCATTCTGTAAATAATGGTTAATACCAGGTTGTAAAACGGGGGCAATGACGTCAGACGCGGTGTGCTGTCGAGTACATCGAAGGCCCCGGCAACGTAACACAAGGTAATAAGACGACCTGCAACGGCCATTACCAGCATTATCCGAGGTGCCAGTAACTTCTACAGGCACGTGCTAAGTGCGTGAACACTTAACTTTGCCATGTATACGAATTGTGCTGACAGCTGTGAAAACTTCTAGTACTTGGCTGTGATGGTTAATTCACTTAAATTTTACGCTGGTTTGGTGTTCAGTTACCTGGCTGGTAGAGGCTTGCTAGATTTTTCAAAGAGCTCCAGTGAAACTGACAGTTAAAAAAAAAGTTTTACCAAAACATAATGGATTGTGAGTCATCAGTTTCAATAACGTATTTGTTTAAAGCCGTATTTTGGGAAAGCCTTACTACGTGAATTTTTTTTGTCATGGTTTATTAAGCACGTTTATAGCGAAAAGCTTTTGAGAAAATTGCTGTGCCCAGTTCTATGCGCTGTTGCGTTCATTTAACTCTTTCATGGAGTGTGTCAGTACCGTACTGCAGACAGTCGTTTCTACAAATATTTTTGTGGTTCATGCTTATGAAGTGTTAAATGAAGATTGTTAGAAACGTTAGCTTTCGAAATAAATCACTCACCGACCATTTTCATGAACATTATATACTTTGTATAACTTTTAATAAGATTCTGTTTTGGTATACACTGCGAAGTGAAAATGTTTATAATGGCCAATAATTTTATAGGAGTATTTTAATGGTACTTTTATATATAATTTATTTAATAAATATTTATTTTTATAAATCACACTTTCAATAATTATTATAAGTTTGCATAATAAATCTTTTGTTATATCCAGGAAGCTTATCAATTCATATATAAATGGGTGTTATATCTTTTAAAGGCATGTAGAGTATGTTTGCGTTAACCTGTAGTTTAATTAGCTTTTTTTCAAAACTGCGCCACTTAAGATATTTTGTGGTGAACGTATTTCGTTCACATTTTTCTCTGGTTTTGGATTTTTTTTTTTTTTGCTAACTTTTCTAATTGGCCCGGCGCTTGGATCGCGGGCGGTGCTCGGGGTCGGCGTCTGTTTCTGCGCGGGGATGAAACAAGTAAATGCTTATCTAGCTTCGGCCATTTGGCAAGGACCGTCCTCGGAGTGTCGTAGTGGACGTCACTGCTCGTGCTCTGGAAGGGCAAGAACAGCTGCAGGAACTGCAAGGAAAGATAAACAGACGGGTAGAGGGTCACGGGTCGTTGCTGACCTTGTCGGGGAACCCCTCCCCCCCCCCCCCTCCTCGGGAGGCGACGCCCTGCAGCGCCGCGCGAGAGGTTCGAACCCGCGACAGCCCCGGTCGCGCCCGGCGGTCAGGCAACAACTCCGTCACGCCACGAACGTTCGGTCCCGCGCCCGCGGCGAGATTGATGCGGCCATCGCTCTGACGTCAGCGGGGCCTCCCCCTCCCCCCCCTGTTCGCGGCGAAGCGATGCTCCCACTCCGTGTGATGCTCTCGCCCCAGCGATTACCGCTGTCCAGGAGAGTGGAGTGCCCGCCATCATTCCTCGGGGAGCCACGCGCGCTGCCAGTGGAGGGGGTAGCCCCCCTCACCCTCCCCCCCCTCACCCTACCGGGCAGCCCTGATGAGCTTTACTTGCCCAGCTTATGCAAGCACCGAATACATTTAACGACTTTCGTCTGCTACCATCATTTTATTTTAACATTATTGTTATGCATATATAGTTTCTTCAGAACAAAACGTTAGAGCAATTTTTTTTTCTTATCACACAATCGAAAAAATTTACGCGACTGCTTTCCTGCAATTGAAATATACATGCGTTCTTTATTTATTTCTGACAATTACTTCACATGTTTTTTTTTTTTTTTTTTTAATTTTACTCGATCCCTTCTAAACATTTAGGATGTATTCAGGTAATGTGGAATGCATCATGTATTTCCAGCTTTGGCATTACATCGTTTATGTAATCATCTCATTTTATTTGGACTCTAAATATTAAATTCAGTATTTTCGGATTTACGTAGGTACTGTATGTGGTACAATTTGATTTGTTACGAGAAAGTATGTAAGTTTTGTTTAAATACCGCACCATAAAAGTTGAGTGCATCTGATATCCATGATAATGAAATGAATTATTGAATGTCAATAGCAGAAACAAAACATATTATTATACATAATCGATTTATAATCAATATTTGAATAAATCATTGTAAACATTTATAAATAAGTAATTCACTTCAACATTGTATATGGAAACATTCTCCCTTTGCAAAACTTGGGGCAGTTGGTGTTGTTGAAGTTGTTTAAGATGGGTTGTATCTTCTCAGTTCGGGAGAGTTGTTGCAGGTTGTCATGGTCATGACAGCTCGCCCCTGGGTGCGGTGGTCGGTGCACATGTTAAGATGAGTGTTGTTCAACTCGGATTATTCCCCTCTGAGCAGAATATTTTTGTTCTCAGTTACAAAAATTACATGGTTGTGTCCATCTACTAAATTTTCCCTGGTATTCTGCCTCCTGCCTGAAAATTTTTTCGTTGCTCAAGGAACTGACTTACATTATATTAAAGTTAAAAAGCTATATTTGCCGCTTGAATGAACTATTACGAGTCTCTTTATGAAGATAATTTCACCGTGAATTATACTTAAGAAAACAAAGCTTCTTCAATACTTCTTAAAGTTTATTTACTACATATTTCTTGCCCCTAGCCAGAAAAAAAGAGAGCATTTTAAGAAATTATATGTTTTCAGACTTACACCAAATGCAGGTTATAAGTAAACATAATTAGTTTTCATTAAGTCTTAAAGCACCGATAATATGCAGGTTTTGGACGCGTTGCATGCTGGGACGGAATTTGCGGCCCAGAATGTTACACTAGTTGGTCACCAGCAAGTGCTTGAAACCACGTACGTACAGTTTTCTATATGCCTGCACTAGTACTGAATACATGTAAGCAAAATATGACGGTTCTAATAACGAAACATGAAGCGTGAGGAGTTATTAACACATTTGTCTTAAAATGTAATCGTGCTCCTGAAGAGAATGCAAATATAATTATAGAGCAGTTACAAGACTATTAAAGATGTTACATTCGACGATGTTTCATTGCATTAGAACGAATTAATGCTCCATCACAAGTACAAACTATTGCCAAAGTCTTTTTAATTCTGTAGGAGAAGCACTTTGTTCGCATGTTAAAACAATATGTATTTTCATATTGTCGCTTCTAGCAAACTGCTGTGCGAGGAGGATTATTCACGCATTCTCTCTTATCATGTCGCTCTTCTCGTGCATCTTTGTTTGAGAACATCTCTCCGCAATGACGACTTTGGGGCTGTGCTGATGCCATAGAACCTCCGGAGTCCAGCGCAGATGCAGATGAAGTTGCAGGCGGATATGACGAAGACATCAAGCTCATACAGGTATCTCTGGCTATGGTGGGTTGTTAGCAGAGAAATAACAGGATGCATTCCGAAAGAAAAAAGAGGACAGTTATAACAGAAAAACAAACATCTATAATTATAGAAGGATCAGTGGCATACAAAGCTTGCCATGGGTAAGTAGGATATCATGCTTGGAATGGAGCAGTGGGATACTATAATTGTCAGGTGTTGTTTAGATCCTTTGATTAGCAAAGTTAAGTGTGATACTATGATTCACAGGATTCTGTGCGATAATATGAATACCAGGGTTCTGTGGGATACTACTATTGGCAGGCAGAGGTTGGATTTTATGGTTGGCAGATATCGGTTGAGGAGTATGATTGGCAGTTATCGGTGGTAAATTATGATTATCAGGAATCTGTAAGATGCAATGATTGTCAGATATCGGTAGGATAGAGTGATTTGCAGGTATAGGTTCTAAAATATGATTGGCAGGATATCGTTGGGATACTATGATTAGCACGTTTTAGTGGGATAAAATGATTAAAAGGTTTCTGTGGGATACTATGACTGGCAGGGATTGTTTGGATACAATTATTGGTAGGTATCGATGGGGAAGTATGATTGGCTTGGATCGGTGGGATATTATGATTGCCATATGTTGGTTGGGTACTATGATTGCCAGTGTTAGGTGGGATACTATGTTTGGCAGCTATAGGTGAAATACCTTTTTTTACTAGGTTCAGTAGGATACAATGATTATCAGAGTTCGGTGGATAAGTATGATTAAAATGGTTCGGTGGTATACTATGATTCACGGGGATCGGTTTGACATCATATCGAAGGTAACAATTCGCGTAAAAGGTGTAACATCATTAATATCAATTGAGGGGATTTTAGACAGAATTTTGAGAACAGCACACATTAAAAAAATATATTATATTGTTAAAATTTAATTGAATACTCAGAAATTTAAACTAGGCAATGAAGTCTACGTTGTATAATTCGTGTTTGCGTTTATATTTTCTCAATTTACAAATAAGATCATTTAGTAGTCATTAAATTTGAAATCACAAAATTTAGTAAAAAAAATTAATTTACTGACCCCTATTTTGATTATGGTTTTATATCGCGGAAGTTTTTATATATTTTCAAAAAAAATATTTTGGATGTTAATTTAAAGTATTTACACGTGCGTATCTATTTATGTTATCAGTTTGTGACTTCGCCAAACAATAGATATAAACCTTATCACGACGTGTGCGAGTTGTAGTAAAGTTGCCGGACGGGTTGAAACCTGCTCGCTGGTTCGCTGGTTCTCGGGGGGGAGGGGGGGGGGGCTGGGGGGAACACGGCGCTCACGGAACATGGCTTCGTTACCCGCCATTGTCGAGAGACAATCAGCGCCGACGAGCGCGGACTCGGCGGCCTTTGTGTGTCGCGCGTCCCATCCGACCCGCCGCCTGACTGGCTGCGCGAGCGCCCTCCGTCTCCTGCTGGCCCAATAGGAAGTCTCGTTGCTCCGCCGAGCGGCCCAACGGCCATCGCGTCTCCTCTGACTTGCTCACTTACCGTGGAGCTGGCCCTTGGAAGGACAATGCACGGTAATTCGCTATGCACTCA
Organism: Bacillus rossius redtenbacheri; assembly: GCF_032445375.1. Taxonomy (NCBI): domain Eukaryota; kingdom Metazoa; phylum Arthropoda; class Insecta; order Phasmatodea; family Bacillidae; genus Bacillus; species Bacillus rossius. The sequence continues at coordinate 39,744,988 of NC_086333.1, read as the reverse complement.
AAGCTCTCGAAATTCATTTGCGGATGTATTATGAATTATACTAATTTTAAGCAGACATTACACTGGTGTGAATTACAAAAGACTATTTGTTTTAGTTTTTTTTATTTCCTAGTCCCTGGAATGTAAAACGACCAACTGAAAAGTATATACTTAATTTGTCCACTTATATTAAAACACGTCACTTTTTTTTAAGGACAGAATAACTGATGTTATTTTGCCCAAATAAATTCCTGACCGATAAGTCCAACAGAACCATTAAAAAATCTTCACTGAGTTAGTTATGTTACTGTAAAGCTATTAAATATTATTTTAAATTAGAGTCCAAAATATATTTCAAAATGTCCAACTTCAAGAGCTGATGTTTAAAATCATAATATATTGTTCGACCATAAAAAATATATTAACTAATAAAATATTTGTGCTTAAGGGCTGAGGCTGGGCCGAAGATGATTTTTTTTCTTTGCTTCTGATATTGTTTTGTTTGTGATAGGAATATTAATGCTGTTTTGGCTGGAATGCCTAGCTTGAATTCGATGACACTCTAATTGATCCCAACTAGTTTAATGCAAAACAATATTTATTCTGTATTTTAGAAAAACCATTATAATTTATTGCATTAGCATCTGCCCAATTTGTTCGGTAGAAAATATTTTTTTTTCCTTGAGTAAGAATGCAAATTATGAATAAATAACAAAAAAATAAAAATTTATAATCTTACGTAATACAATACGAAAGATACAAAAACATTTTGAGAAAAAAAATTTAATAATTTTTTTTTAAGTTTAATTTTTTTATTTGTAACCTTAAACAAATAATAAATAAATATATTAACTTTAAAGCGTTTAACTGTCACTTTAATTTAACGACTTCATAAATATATTGACATATGTAAATTTTTTTCCCGTAAACCAGTACTCACGAAAGCATCCACACCGGCCTTAAAATAGTTCTTGGAAGGTTAAACGGTACTCACAGAAACAAGTGTTGAGATTTTCAACATTTATTTTTACAGATCGAGAGCCACAAATGTAGCACGAGTTAGATAAACGTCTCTCCTCCGAGGGAATCTCTGCATATCGCTTATGGCGTTTCCGTATTGAAACGTGATGGCGTGATGTGGCGCAGGGCTCGGAAAAATGGATTCGTATTCCTGAGTACCCGCCTTTTAATCCTGGTGCTGTCGTCCTGGTTTCCCGAGATCACCCCGCGGTGATTGCTATAAGCCGATGCCGATTCCTTCCCTGATGTCGCTGTTCCGTCTCGTCGAGTGTGTGTTCTGACAGCCACTTCGGGATGTTCGGAATCGTGGAGCGAGGGTCCAGTGACTCGCCACTTCACCCCCCAGGTCCATGCGTCATGTGTCACCGTCTTTAATGACCTGGCTGTCGAGGAAAAAATCACCAATCAACGGCGTTCCCTTCGAATCTAAAAGAAGGGAGAAAAAAAATAGCCTTTCGCAAAGGTGAATTTTTCAGGCTTGGCGTTGAAACGTTTAGAATGCCAATTGGAATGCTTAAGTGTTCAATAGTCTTACATTGAATGATGGAAACGCGACACCAATCCGCCCCTCAAAGCTCGGAGAGTTGGCCGCTCGGACAAGTGGTCATTCGGATAAGTGGACACTCGGACAAATGGTATACACCCGAAACGCAGTGGTTGTTTCTTGCAATAAATATTACAAATGCGATGACATAATTCTACTATTAGATACACGTAAACGGAGGATCTTGAAATTAGTTTTTATATATTAGTTTTGGTTTTGCTGAATAATTTTTTTTTTTACTGTGAATAAAACCTAATTTTCTCATGACGTTCAATTAACTACACAATAACTACTTTAAAAAAATGGGTGTGTGTACTTATGTCAGCGCGTTAGAAGTTATACTTACTTAGCGTAATGAAAAACAAACTTTAATTATGCATTCAAATAATTAATGGAAATAAAATAATTAAAGGAATAGATTGATATTATAAATATGTTTGGTAAAGTATAAATTCAATAAAATTATAAAATTAAAATAAATACCCATTATTCAACATTAATATAGACAAGTACATACAATTAAAAATCCCTTTCGGCACAGGCTACAGGCGTAGGTAGATTTCGAAGTACCTATTTATTCTTGGATTTTTTTGGATACTTCTATAAACTTCTGAAACACTATAAGAACTTATTGTACATAACATGTTTTCTGTTCTCTTACATAACAGATCGATTAAATATGTGATCATTATCCATGCTGCGAAAATATTATGGAATATTTTTAATTCTATACAGCATTGAAAATATTAGAACGAACTTCATATTACATGACAAATAAGGTAATTAGCTATCTATTTTTTGACCTTCTAACACTTGCAGTAATAACGTGGTATTATAAAAATTTACTTTGCACTAAGTTTTAAGATAATATTAAGATGGTTAAATAAATTCGAACGAATTTGATATTCAGAAAGTTTTTAATTTTTATTTTACTTCAGCCTTTGTTTTTACGTTAATAATATGTTTCATCACAAACTGTTTCAGCCAAAGTGTTTGATGAGGTTTAGGATTTATACATAAATTATAATGTATTTGATAGTTTATCTATTAAGAATAATGATTAGTTTTTACTTTCAAGCCTTTTTATATCCACCACTTGCAGTAATGGTTGGTAAGATAAAATTATATTTTAACAAAACTTTTAAGCAATATTAAGCAATATTAAGCAATATTACGTTTAAACAATATTTTAAGCAATTTTATCAAAAATAAGAATGAATTCGATATTGTAGGCCTACATGGTAAGAAATATTTATTTTCTTATACCAACCCCAGGTTTTTTTTAGCCCATTGCAATAATGATTTTTACTATCAACAATTGTTTCAGACAAAAGGTTTAGATAAAAATTATAAGATTTACAAACAATTTGAACTGATTGAATAAACTGCATTCTAATGGAGTATATGTCACTAATATATATAATAAATATATATTTTTAATTATAGGTACCAGTATTCAATTTAAATCACAAACGTATAAGATTTAAAAGCACATACATAATATTAATTTGTTTTTGGGATTTTTTTCATTCCTTGAAAACTTGAAAATTTAGTTTCATTATGTGCGCGCATGGTAAAAATTCACTGTAATAATTTTTTTTTCTTAACGCGTCAAAAGATATGTAACTTAAAAAACATAACCACAAAGAAAAATATTTCAAAAACTATTGCGATCATTGTACGGGAACTTTCTTCCTTTTTTTTTTTCTTTTTCAGAAAACAAATCTATCGGTAAGTTTCGCAAGGTACCTACTCTTGCCAACCGAGGCGTTATTCCGTCAGTTCTGCGCTCGGACGAACTCGTCCTTGAACCCTACGCGACCCTCGTAGCCCTCGAGGACGGTGAATATGCAGGAGTCAGGGGTGTGCTCGTGTTCGGCGGGCGGTAATGAGATCACCGCGGCGTCCAGTCGTCCTTCCTTCTGATTGGCCGGTTCCTCCGTCCACGGAGCTGGAAACATTCCTCGCGTCCCTCCGGGAGGCTCTGCCTCTCCTCCCCTTCTCAGCCTCCCTCGGTCCAGCACCAGGCGGGATCTCGTGGGACAACCCCCCTCCCCCGCCCCTCTAACTGCCATCGGCGCAGAGTGGCAGCCTCCTCTAGCCTGCGAAACGGGCTTCCCGACCGGAAAAGAGCGGCAACGTCGCACCCCCCCCCCCCCTCCACCCAACCCAACCCACCAACATCAAACACACACACAAAACTCGCCACTGATTTCGTGTCCGCTCCACCCAAATCTTACGAAGGAAATTCTGTCATCTTGCTTTCGCCGCCTGCTTACAAGCCTTCATCTTAAACATCGGTCTCACGTATGCCGTGCTGATTTTCCTATTTATTTTCGTCAATACTTTTGTTTGAAGGGTAATTTTAAATATTTTAACCCCCATGTATACCTTACTTTTGTTGTCGTGTCACAAAGATTTTCAACAGATATATTCACTTAATGTAATACAAATTGCGACTTTTTAAACTGACTCTACTACACTAGGTGAAGATATCTTGAAGAATAAAAATTGTGGCAGAACCAAAGACCTTTTTTTAAGGTTCAGATTTGCCCCCAAGCTGTGTTTGAAGTGAAACTTCTTTGCTGAGGAGGCTACAAATTTCGAGCGTTACGGAAATTCCAATCCCATAAGAGGAATATTTCGGTACGTGGTGGGGGAACTTGTATAGAGGAGGAGAGTGCGTCAGCGGCGACGCCACTCCAACGCATGCACTAGCGGTTGAATGGGTAAGCGTAGCATGCTGTATGCTAGTTGTAACGGCCGGAATGGGAGACGGCAGAGGAGAGGTAGAAATGACACAGCAGTGATGCTACCGAATTCTCGAAACTCTGCTTGTGTTTGTCTACACCTCAGTTTTCGTAACAGCTAACGTCTAGCGCTGCCAGATTTATTTTATTTTATATAAAGTATCCCAAATTATTATACCTATTTGTGTGCAAAAGAGTTATTGATTTGTGCAATTAACTTTGTTAGTATAATTTATTTTTATGTGATAAATGTGATTGAAAATGTAAAAAAAAGTATAGACTTAAAAGGTTAGCTTTATAAAAGTTTTTTTTTGGTATGTGGACACTGATTTTAAATGTTAAAGGTCTTATAGACATGTGAGACTTTATAAATTTAATTTATATTTGATCAGAGTGTTTTTTGCTCTTTCATTTTATTTAGCTGGATCGTGATTTCTTATAAATACCTAAAAATAATAAATAGGCGGAAGCAGATAAGAGGTATTATCAAAAGCAACATGGAAATTAACCGCCAAAAAGTGCCAGTGAACGAATGCGAGAGTACAGGACGCGGGAAAAGGCATTTTTTTTTAATTTGAGATATTGCACGAATTCTTACATTTTTCGGTTATTATCACTTCTGTCGCGTGTGGACTCCACGCACGCATTTTTTTTATACTTTCTTATTCTTTTTAGTTCAGATTTTAAAGCAGAAAAATCTCGAAAATCGGACTATACAAGTAAAATTACTGTACGTTATTAAGCTTTAGAAGCACAGAAAATGAACTTCTCGTTGTGCCCGTGATATAATTAGTCTGGCAAAAAAAAATTTTTACGAATATTTACTTGATTTTACAAAGAGGAGTAAACGGGTAAAATATATCTGACAGAAAAATAACAATAAAAGTAATACGCAATGTTTTTACAAAGTGTTCACAAACGGCGAGGCATGAATTTAATGGGTGGCAGGGAATATTAACACAAATAATTTTTTTTAAGTAAACAAACATTTGTTGAAAGACAAAATTGAAGGAAAACAAGAAGAATGAAGAGAAAATGCAATGATGCTACATGGATTTAAAAGTTGGGCCTTAAATGTTGATAGCAGTGCCCCGTGAACTTGTTCCGGGGAGGATGAATACAAGGTCGATACACACTCTTAATACGAGCGTATTTTCACCTTTGTGATATTTGCGCAGAACCTACCCTCTTAAGCGATATATAATTTTTAATCTAGCCATTGATCGAAAACGGGTTCAATGCACAAATGTTTAATTTTAATGCAAAAATTACATAATGTATAAGACGTCTTAGATTTAACAGGTAATACTTACTTTTTCGTACACGGCGTTTGGAACATCTAAATTAAAATTATTTTGCCGAATTTTTAAAAATATAACAATGATTCTAAAAATGTCCTAATTAATTACCATGCCACGATTTTCCTGTTTTACTGAGAAAAAAAATGAACTGTTATCGTTTTAGTTGTGGAAATCTGAAAGGCTTGGAGAGAGTAAATTGTAAATGATCTGCAACCCACTAGCTTCACGAGTCAAGTTTAGTTGTTACTTGCACTGAGAGAAAGGTTTGTTTGCCTCAACAAAATATTTGTTTGTATATAGCAAAAAAAAATATTTTGTTGATCAAAAAATTGTAGTATGAAATATTTTTTGATTCAACAAAATGATTTAGTCAACTCAACTGTATATTTGGTTAGGTGTAATAAATATTTCTTTTACTCAACAAATTTGGCTAGGCCAAACAAAATATTTTGTTACAGTAAGTAAATATTTGTTTTTCCATATATAAACAGATATTTGTTTGATTCAAACAAACTATTTCTATGTGTGTTTTAGACTTTTACAAAGAAACATAAGAATTAATTAATTGATTTGTATACAGTACCCAGCGGTTAAGGTGTGTAGCATACCAGTGCTCTAAATATATATTTTTGAATCACTTGGGGCAAGGAATTAATATATTTATTTTTTACATGTGTATGATTATACTTGTGGACGATGTTTGCTGTATGTTAAACACATTCCAGTCTCTCGTTTAATTCCTAAGAAAATAATAAACACTCGGAATTTTTTTTACAGTAAAACAAAAAAAAAACAAACAATTTGAACAGCAGGACTAACGTTTGGATACTGCTGCCGTTAAAAACGAAAACCAATAAACATTTTAAGTACTTAGTTAACAGCGAGGAAAATATATTGTTTGATCTAATTTGCTAATGGCAGCATTCCCTAGATTTATCACATAAATGTCTTGGTTTTCAGAAAATTAATATGGTATTCTTCTAACCCGTTCGACGGAGGAAGCCTCATTGTTTTAAAAAACAACTTCATGATCATACTAGCCGTGTGCCGTATTGGGAAGTATTTGATCCTTATTTTTGGTGAATTACCAAAAACGCTGATAGAACTGACTTTTACTTATAAACAGAAGCCTACACGCCAATTTCCATAATTATAATTCCAAAATTTACAAATTTTCGTACAAAACTTCATTTGCTATTTAATCCCCTTAAGGAATGATTTTCAAAAAATATATTTCATAGTGTTCACCTACGTTTACATATTTTCATGCTTCTAGACCCAACGGAATAAGCTGTGCGTTGTCTATCAGCCAGTCAACGTTAGAGTTTTATTAAGTAGACTAGCTGAAGTACTCGGCGTTGTCTTGGCCGATTTTTTGGAAAATAATTTCTTAGCGGATGTCTACGTAGGAAATAAAATAAATGTGCTGACTTTCATTTATGTAGGTCTTATAGTTCCTGAGAATTTCTCATTTATTAATACAAACTTTGACATCCCTTTTTACCCCTTTAGGGATGGAATTTAAAAAAAAATCCCTCCTTAATGAACCCCTAGGGTAATCAAGGAATATTTCCTCCGTTATTGAATTTTCTAAGTCCACCGTTTTAGGCTGTGCGTGGTCTGTCAGTCATTGTCACAAATTTTATTAAGTAGATGCCACTGCTGATTGGCACGATGTCATTGAAAACCTCAACAACAAACAGCAAAAAAGAATACACAAACACACGTAGACCACGACAATATCAGGCGATTTGCAAATGTTAAATGCCTAGACAGCACAGAGAATTGCGTGGAATGAATTCAGTCAAGATAATAAATAAATTAATTACAGCACAGACACACAGAGTGGTCTGACAACAACGAGAAAGTTGCATAAAGAACAGTCAACACAAACAAGAACCCTGAATAACGCAGTGACAAAAAGAAAAAAACCAACACCACGAAGATACGATACAGATAATCTGGACAACGCAAAGCCAGCAGAGGGGCCCCTTGTCGATGCGAAAGGCGTGATAGGTATTTTCTGCCTCTGGGTTTTCGTTAACGAAGAAAGAGGGGGGAAGGGGTTTTTATCAGCTTGGCCGCAGGTGCTCCGGCAGGAGAGAATCCTCTACAATACACCAGAGAGCCGTCAGAGGGAGGCAGAAGCGTCGACGTAATTAAGTTCCGCAAGTACCACTCGGTGCTGTCGACGAGGTGTCGAACGGGCGGGAGAAAGCGGCCAGGAGACAATCCCGCAGGAGAAGAGAGATCCCGGCTCCCGCAGAGAGGACACAGGCTGCAGGAGATGAGCGGGCTCCGAACTCCAAGGGTATTAAACCAGGACCGAGAGGAATCCCGGTCCAGCCCGGTACATGGGGCAAGAGGAAACAGCAGCACGGAATCAATTGTCAATGCCGTCTGAGCGGACGCAGTGGTGGCACGGCATTCATTGATAAGAATGCTACAATGGTTTAACCCGCTGAATTTCATGGCTTGTACTGAATCCACCAACACGAGCTCACAATAGACATAGAGAAATTGATACGTCATTTCATCGCGACTTAAATCACAATATACTATAATTTCCCGCAGTCAGTTACTAGATACTATCTACAAGCTACTACCAATTATTCATTGGTACTAACAATCATACTCGCCACATCCATTTCTCATTTTCACACGAGCTCAAATATTTTCACTAAGCTCTGCATAAGTATGGCTGTCTACAATTGTAATGATTTTTTTAATACGCTACAGCTGGCTATACTGTACGTCATAGATAAACTTCAATAAAATACTAAATATATGAATACGCAAACACACAGAAAACTAGCCAAATTCAGCTGATGTCAAAACTGCTATGCATAGATTGTACACGTAATTCCGTGGAAGGAATGAGTAAGAAACAATTTCACAGCACAGAAGAACACAGTGGGATGACAAAGAAGAGACAATTGTAACAATAACAGTATATAAATATAAAAAACCAACCTTCGTCAACACAGCGAAAAACAGATGAACCCAACGATGATACTAAAGACATAATCTTGAAAACAACACAACAAAACAGAGAAGCTCGTTGAACCCTGCGATGTGATTATATAAATATATAATCGGGACACTGCAATGATGACAGCCCAGATGAATGCATTAGACTACCTAAGATAAAAAAGTTGCTACGTTTCGGGAACTGAGATCTTTTCCCGTCATCAGGTACCAACAAACAGCTAGAGGAAACTATAAAACCTCTGTTTTATATTCGTTTTCATAATTTTCGTTTGTTATTGAGGTTTATCTGACAAACTGTGTACCCAAAAAATGCATATGTACAAAAATACATTAAATTAATCTTTTCCACTGCAGGAATCATATATATATATAATGTGTGAATCAGTGTGTATGAATCTTAAAATTGTTAATGTAATAGAGTAATAGAGCATTCGTGAATAGTTTCAGTAATTCAAACTGTAGAATATATCCTTTTGTCTTCAATTTCGACACAAAATCTAAGTGGAATTTTTTTTCTGACCATGTAATTTGTGTAAAAACAGGTCAGGTCGTTTCATTAAAAAGCTTACTTGCGTAGTATGTATGCGTGGTTGAAGAAATATCTGAAATACTAGATTATGAGACATATTAGTATTTTTTTTATATCTGGTCAAATATAAGTTCCATTTAATGTTTATTATTTTCTCGGTGAGAACGTATTTGTAAGTATTGCTTATCCCTCTTTGTTTTAAATGATAGTATCGCTTTAATATAATTTATCCACCACTAACTATATTTTAGTTCATTACATTTTGCCTTTAATAAGAGAGTTGTTACATTTTTAAAATTAAAATAAGATATCCCTTAAGATTTTATGTAAGCTTTTGGACTTACGCCATTGCTAAGCAATGGCGTATGTCCAAAAGCTTACATCAAGTCATGCACTCCCATTGCACAAATATTTCAAAGATAATCCCTTAAGATCCTGCAAACATAATACGTAACAAGCATTATTAACATAGTTTATTGCAAAAAAGAATATATAATTAAAAAATTTAGTTGGATTTGATTTTTCAATGAAATTCAGGTAAAATATACTCAACCTTAAAAAATGCACAAAAATTCTCCTTTTTCTTATAGTAAGCTATACAGCGTACTTTTATAGCCGAAACAAAGAAAATGCTTAAATTATTACATCTAAAGATCGTATACAATTCCAAGAAAAGTAGCGTACAGTTCTTACAAAAGACCACGGAAATGGTGATATATTTTTCTCAGAAATTACCGGTTAGGATTTCGCAAAGAAGATTAACTATCAATGCCTTGGAACTCATTTAAATGTAAAGCAAACAAATATTTGAGTTTCCAGGTAGAAGACAATTCATTAGTGGGATTAAAAATACAAGTAGTTATTGGACGACACTTCTTTACAGTTGGTAGAATACATATAAGCGATGACTCATTATAGCGTAACAAAAAGTTCAAATTTAAGTTATGGGGAGCTAAATGAGGAAGAATAAGGAATAAAATAGAGGGTCAGAATAGTTGTAAGAATTTTTGCTGGTTTTATTGCCATTTTTGTTCGAATTGTGGACCTTCAATGCAAACTTAAAACTTCATTTTATTAATTATTAGTTTTATTGCTCGAATGTATTTTTGAATTGTGTTTAAGTAGATCACGCGCCCATTTTTATGATTATCTTGTAAAACAGAATACTACTATAAAAAAGAAGGAAACTGCAATACTACAACATAAACAATCATAATTGTAAAACGAATAGCAAATATAGTGAAAGCCAATACAAAAATAATAAGAAGGGAACTACAATAATTAGAAGAAAAAAATTGAAATTACGACAACGAACGGTTGGCATGATGAAGGAAAATATAAATCATACAATTGTGGGAAAGTTTTTAACTCAACATTCAAATAATTTTTGTAACAACGTGAGATTCGTTGAGCATTTCCACATTCTTTGCCACAACTTGCGCCGACGAGCAGCTATCAGTTTGTATTTATCTTAAATGTCATGTAACTAAGTTAGAAAAGAAAAAAATATATATTTTGGTTAGTATGGTAGTCAGACGTTTAAGAGAAATTCAGATAAAAGCTGTAAAACATATGGGCAAATCATGAAAGTTGTCTCAAAATACTAATCTTGAAAGCTGAGGAATATCAGCTTAGATATTTTAATTCAAATAACGGGAAGTAGTACATCGTTTAAAAATTCATTAACACTTTTTTTAAACAATACAGCCTCTTTAAAAGATTTTTTTTGTGCTTGTTATACATTCATCACAAATTATAAATAATGCTATGCAGTATGTTCAATCCTATATTGTTAAAACAATGTTAGCGTCAATATTTAGGCAGTATTTTAATGTACGCTATATGTATGTGCGTATATATATATATATATATATATATATATATATATATATACGCTATATGTATGTGCGTATATATATATATATACATATATATATATATGTATGTGTGTGTGTGTGTGCGTGTGTGTGTGAGTGTGTGTGTGCGCGCGCGCTGGGAGTCACGGTAACCGCCGCAGCGGGGATACACAACTGAAGCTAAGCTTGTGATGAGTGTCAGTGGGCCTTCCAACGCGCGGCGCTGGCTTGATTGTTCGTACATAATTTAAACCGGGCCGTCGGTCGGCTGCCTTGGCAGTCGCGGGGTTGACCCAGGGCCGGATCCGCAGCTCGCCGCAAATATGATGGAGAGTTTCGCGCGCGGATTTTAACCGACACAACTCATGTCTGGATGGGGTGCCCACACCACCCATGTTTTGGCCCATACGCACGCGACAAGCAGAAAACATTTTTAAAGTATGCAGAAAGTTTTTCTATACCTGTGTTAACATAGTTTTGACGTTTAAGTTTATCAACCCCCGTTTCGCAGTCACAAATTTGCAAGCGTAAGCGGGCCACCTCAGCGAGGGGCTTCTTAATACCAGGTGAAGGGGGGGGGGGATCGGGCCTCTCTTGGCTCACACATGGTTCCAGTTGTGCTCGGGGGGGGGGGGGGGGAGTACTGCAGTAGCGGATCCAGTGGGGGGGCTAAGGGGCTCAAGCCCCCTCCAAAAGCATCTGGGTCCACTATTGTTTTAGTGTTTGGCTTGATAAAGCGTAGCCTCAGCTGGGTCAAGCCCCTCCCAAACCAAAATCCTGGATCCGCCACTGGGGAGTAGTGTATAATACAGGCGTTGCTCAGGCGTGGTAGCAAGCGCATCAGAGAAGGGAGGGAATGAAGAAGGCAATGAGGTGTGCAGGAGGAAGGGAAGGGGTAGCCAATGAGTAGTCGCGGCCCCGCACGGATCTGCAGCTCACGCTAGTGCCCGCGATGCAAGATTGATCCTCGGTCACTGTTTATCTTTGGAGATGGATCGCCGGCGGTCTATCGGACGTGATGTATGGGCCGGAACCCCGAACCAACGCCAGACCTACGTTCCCGTTTCCCCCACTCCCCTAATATCAACTTTCGCCCCGAGGTAACTTCATCCTGCCCTTGGGGCGATGCATAAGGTCAAACCCACCCGGTCCTCTGGTGTCTTCGGAGCCGGCCTGGCTTCGACATTGTCCAAGGCAAGCAAAACCTCTTTCTTCGCGAAGAATGTTTATTCCAACAAACGCCGGGGAAAAAAAACAAAACATGTGTTAAACATGATAAGAAGTTTCACTAGCAAACGTTTTCTTAGCCAATGCAAACCACCTTTTATGTATAAGTAAATTAATATTTTATGTCATGAATAAAGTAATATTTCTGAATATAAAAGTTTATATTATAATTGTTAGTATCCACGGTGTTATTAGTTCAACTTCTCTCCCATAAAGTTTATACTGGAATAACAAATGTCTGCTAAACTTGACTCGGGTCATGTCTAAAATTAAAACGTTTACTTTTACTATTTACTTCAATAGATAAATCCTATAGCCACTAGGTCTTTTAGTTAGTAAAATTAATAAATTATCACTCACATAATACACCCTTTTATATTCACGCAAATATCTTATAAAATATACTAATTTTATCACCTTTACTGGTAGATATCAATTCAACCTGATATTCGAATATTAACATAATAGTAGTATGTAAATGGCGGACCTGACACAGGGTTCTAAAGAAGGTGTCGGAGATTTCAGCCATCATATTGGATTGTGACGTCATGGCGGCCATTTTTGGAGTCAAATTACCTCAAAATTCCTCAAATATGACTAAAAATCCCTATTGTTTATTATGAGGAAAAAAAAATTCCGTTTTGAGGGAAAAATTCTCGTTTTATTTTTGAAAAATGTCAACAACTTGAAAATTTCTAAAAGAAGCTTAAGACTTATAAACGCAAGCCGCTCTAAGCCGCTGATATCATGACCTTGACCTCAGGCGCCATCGTTGCACTTTTCGTTGCGGTCGCCATCTTGAAAATTCTTAAATATAATCCGATTTTAACAGGAAAAATTTTTAAATTTATAAAAAATTAATTTCATCCATCATATTGAAATTCCGTTCTTATTATTTTATTTTAATGTAAAAGAATTACTTCTTCGTCAAAAATTACTTCACCATCTTAAATATCTGTAATGATTAAGCAATAAATTCGTAAAATATTCAAAAAATCATCAAAAATTCTAGCAATTTATTCACTGGCTGATTCGATAGCCTTGGTTCGATCCTTCACTGAGGAAAAAAATTATATTCCAGGTAAAAACCAAATATTTAAAAAAAATCATGTTCAAAACTCTAATAGCGGTTTAAATGTCTTATCTACCAGCCTCCGGTAAACCTATATGACTGTCATATTGTAAATTCGTAATATTTGATCTACAAATTCGGAAAAAAATCCAATAAATCATCAAAAAAATTACTCAGTAATGTAAAGAATGATTCGATAGATTTTTATCTACGGTTCGATCCTTGACGGAAGCAAAATTAAGTTGATTCATTAAAAATAACCAAGTGCTCCAAAGCTCTAACTGCTCCAAAGCTCCAACTAAATTAAATTTCATTTTGATCGAACTTGCCCCGATCCCTGATTTTTTTATTATTACTCTCCCTTTTGTTAGTCATTGGTGATTATTTTTACTCCTTTAAGTTAGAAGTTATATTTTGAGAACTCTTTCTTAGTTAGTAATCAGATTTCGTATAGTAAAATAATCACTTTTAACATACAAAATAAAATTAATTTTTCAATTTTATTCACAGGAAAGTAGAACAAGTCATTATTGTATGTATCCAGCTTCCCTCAGTTATTTGAGTATGGTAACTATTTCGTTTCCTGCCCTAAGTGAAGCCATCACTAGTCCCAGGCGATCGATTAATATGTTAGGATCTTCCCATGATGTGTAATAGATCTCTTTTGCTACTCTCATGTTCCTTGCATGTTTATGTTACACCCCTCGTGCCTCGAAATTGAATTATTTTGAATTAATTAAAAAGAGCCTTGGAAACTTGCGGGATAAAAAAAAAAGTTAAATAAATTGATTTACCAGAGGCGGCACAAGGTGGGGAACAAACAAAATTTAGGAACTTCCTGTAACAAGCAAGGAGGAAGTTGGTGGATCGTTAAAATCAATAAATAAAAACTACACGATTAACTTGATCTATAGTTTCCCTGTTTTATTTGCCCTGATGAATTATCTTGTTTCCATTACTTTACATACAAAAGGTTTTAACAAGTTTCAAAGATTTAAAAAAAAACAAAAGAAAGACGAAAAGGGGCCGGCCCGCGATTATTTAAAACAGAGTACATTGTATTGATACATTATTACAACTTGCAATATTCTACTACATTAAATTTGTCGCTGATTAGTTTACCATATCAGTGGATTAAGTGGATAGTCACTTATCGCTGGTTTGTCTTTAAAAATTTGGGGAATAGAAATAGAAACCATATCACCCGAGTCTTCCAGGTGTGGAGTTAAAAATGCCGAACTGTAGAATGGAAGAAAGCTGCTTCTTCTAATGGATGGATCTCGGACTGCCGAAAAACATACTGGTGGACAATTCGTCCACCAGTAGTTGCTGGATCTCGAATCTAGCTGAATATGTGCATCGCTGGGAGGTCGAACCCCTGACAAAACAGGGGAGTTGCCTTCAAGCTGCCATCGCGGAGTCAGCCATGGTCCGTAGCTCGCGATTTGCGCGGCTGGGCGCGGATGATTTCTTCATAGTTAAAAAAAAATTAAAAGGGAAAATTTCAAAACAAAAAAAAAATACTAACACTATGCAGACAGACTAATCTACTTGAATTTAGTTGAGGGATAGCATCCCTTATTTAGGACGATTACATAGTCGCTAGCGGTCGGATGAAGTCTCCCAGAGTCTTCTGAGCTCGCCGGAAATCTGTCTGCGAACGTGACGCGCGCTGATCTTTGTTGCGGCAAACCGCGTCTCGTAATTAAAAAGGGGCGCCGGCTCTTACAGGTGGAGGGGGTCTGGGCCGCCGAAAGATTCCGAACTTGCCCGAATGCGGGCGAAAAAAAAAACTCTGGCAGGAGTTTTGAAGTTGGCATCACTAGGCGACAGTAGAGAACTCTGTCGGAGGGGTCTGAGTTGAAAACAATCGACTCGCCCACGGCGTCCATATAACTCAAGGGAAAGCAGGTGCTGCTCTCTGGCGCCCTAGAGGGTAGGCTAGCGGAGAAGTTCGCGACTTGGTCGCTAGGTAGCGCTTGCGATCAGTTTTGGCGCACTCGTTTTTGCGAGGAGACCATGAGGACGGTCACGGTTGCCCAGGGGGTTACGACCGATCATTGGTCTTACTTGGAACTGTGAAGGGGGGGGGGGTGAGGGTAAAATGCAACGCTGCTGGGAATCTATGTCCCGTCGTGCCTGCAGAGGAGCGAACTTAACACTAATACGTGATGAAAAAGGCCAATCTCAGCTCGTCTCTGAGAACTGGTCGCCTGCAAGCTACAGGCTTGTCTATGCAGTTTGGGTCTCGAAGAGAAATGATATTACAGGCTTGAGGCGTGACTGAAGGCGGGGGAAATGGTAAGCTGTCTGCCAGTCAGGGATTAGGCCAGCAAAATATCCGATACGCCGATGGGAAAGGGGCTTCAGAGCACTGAGACAAAGTTTACCTCAGAGGAGTACACCAGACTAACAAAGTAAAATCACACTATAGTAGAGCAAATAAAATTTCCACACAAAAAAATTTAAAATCATAATAAAAATTTAAAATATATCGTGTCGAAATTACTAATTAACGGCACATACTTCCCCCCTGAAAGACGGAGTCAGGGTGGACCACTTGAGCCACCAAAAACCTGGGTTCCAGAAACTTACCCTGTACCAGGATCTACTGTAGTAAACTACTTACAATGGCTAACAATTCTTACGTGTTTAAATAAAGGCTAAAACTTACAGATAACTTATTGAATTAGGGGCGCCCCTTTAAACTAGACAACTTAGTGTAACACTTCTTAACTTAAATTTCTTATAAACTAGTAGGCCTACCATGGATTTTTTATTTTACTTATGATTATGACCTAGGTTTTTTTTTTTTTTTTATCAACACGTTGGTTGAGTATGGCATGCCGTAGTAGGAACGCTGTTCCTTGTATAAAGAAACACAGTGAAGAGTGCCCTCATTTTAAGTTGGGGTGTACTTTCTTCAACTGAGAAATGTGTGCGCGCGCGCGATATTCGCCGGAGCTGGGGTCGGCTAAAACGACCGTGACTGGCGTGAGGTATCGCTGGATCTGCCAGGGGCCATTCCAACGATATGAAAGCTTGGCTGACCTCTTGTCGATCGCCTTGCTGAGTGTTTGTGCTCTGCACAACACTAAATCTCCTACTCTGTAGGGATTGGGATAGCGTTTTTTGTTATATTTTTGCCTGCTTGCCTCGTGGGCCAAGTTCAGGTTTTTACGAGCTCTACTCCAGACTTCCTTAATATTCCTGGGGTCGTCTGGCAGTAACTCTTTTAACGTCCATTGGGTAGAGAGTGGGGTGTTGGGCTGGTATGTAAACATGAGTTCAAACGGTGTTGTTTTGTGACTCTCATGTCTGGCGGAGTTGAAAGCCATTTGCAACCACACGAGATTGGAATCCCACCTATCCTGCGAGTTCGCATGGAATGCTATTAAGGCAGACCGGAGGTTTCGGTTGAAACGCTCCGCATGTGAAGGCTGGGGGTAGTAAGGAGTCGTGGTCACATGCTGAATCCCGTGTGAAAAACACATGTTTTTGAACTGAGTCGATTTAAAGTTTGTGGCATTATCGGAAACAATAATGGAAGGTACCCCGGATATTTTGAAAATATAATTTTGGAGGGCTCGAATGGTGATTTCGGCCGTGGCTCTTCTAACAGGGATTAGCCACACAAATTTTGAGAATGCATCTACGCATACTAGAAGCATCGAATTTCCGTCTTTTGACCTTGGGAAGGGTCCCACAAAATCAATGAAAAGTTTTTGCATGGGCCTTTCGGCCACATCGGAACTCAAAAATCCGAATTGTGTTTTCTGGGCAGGTTTGCTCAAATTGCACAACTTGCATAATTTGACCCTCTGGGTTATGTCTTTATGCATCCCGTCCCAGATGAAATGCTTGCGGATGTTTTCAATAGTTTTGAAAATGCCTAAATGTGCGCCCAAAGGTGATGAGTGATAATATTGAAAAATCATGTCCCTGAGATTTTGAGGTAAGGCTATTTTAAAATTCCTACATTGCTGAGTTCTTCGATAAAGAATTCCCTTAGATAGTTTGTGGTATTTTGGGGGTGAACCTGAGTTTATTTGCGCAATTATGTCAGACAGTTGCGGGTCCGAATTTTGGTGGGATCGTAAATCCGAAAAGGCTAGCGGAAAATCTGTGAGCAATGCGTGGCAGGCCATAGGATTGTTTTCCTGAATCTCGGAGTTGGAAGGATTCTCGAACATTCGAGAAAGAGTATCTGCCACGATGTTCTGTGAACCACGAATATGTTGGATGCTGAATTTGAGAGAAGCAATTTTTACAATCCACCGACCTAATTTACCTAGTTGCTTCGGATGGGCTAGAAGCCAAGCAAGGGCCTGGTTGTTACTAGAATATGAACGAGTCCACATAACTCAAAGGGGCTTGTTTATTCAGCTATATATTTTCATTATGGAGACCTGAATGTACAGAAATAGTGAAGTCTATAGTTTAAAAAAAACTGGAAACAGTTTTTTTTAATAATGGCTTGAAACAAAAAATAATATTATGAAACAATTTTGGCTCAAAAACAATATAAATCACATCATAGTATGAAATATATTTCAATGATTTTCTTTAACAATTGAAATTTGGAATGTTTAAAAAAAATTACTATTGGCTTAAAATTGAAATATATTTCGTTCCTTAGATTGGTTTATTATTCCATCCGTTTCTCTAATACATATAAAACGGGTACTTTCACTTATTTTGGTATTAAAACACGTACTTTCACGCATTGTAGTGTTATAAAATTAGCTAAACATTATTATAAGTACTATAGGAAAAAAATGATAAAATTACATAGGTGCGGCTAAGCCCCATAGAAACTCGTTACCGACGCGAAGACTGCACGCCAGTTCCATGCCTGGTGCATAGAGGTGAAGAGGTGTATGATGCTCGAGTCAGTGTCACCCTTCCTGCTCCCCTCGCTTGTAGGGTTCGTGCACCTAGCGGCATTTTTCTCCCGCGAATATACATAGGTAAGTATATATGTTTTTTTAATGGTCATGAAAAAGCATAAATGATCTCTTTACCAGCTGTTTATGGTGTTGTCGTCTGGTTTTGTTACAAAAATTCCAGCAAGCAACTACCGACACCTAAATTATTAATATTTTACGCCGCCGACTGCAAATTCAGCAACAAATTTAGAGTATGTTGACTTCAGCAAGAGCCTGAGCTTACTTCTGTGTATTATCGAGTCGCAAAGTTAAATGATTTGCACGTACTGGAAACTGGATAAAAATAAAAATTCAATACGGCGTGGTAAAATCTCCCTCGAATGACGTGTGTATACTCGTTACAAAATATTTTTTAAATTAAAAAAAATGAAACGAGAATTCTAGTTAAGGTTGACGGATCAACTTCTATCATGGTTTTTTTAATCTTATGATTTACTTGCCTCTCGTACACGAAGACCAAAATAAATTGATTAAATTTGTAGAACGGAATGTAAAGTATTAACAAGAGACGGAAATAATTTCTTATTCAAAAAGTCATAAATATATAAATGCCTTTATCACACATGTAAGTATATCTATAATTATCTAACTACTAGTCAGAATATGGTGATAAAATGATATTTCAAGATTACTGTATACATAAGGTCCTTTTTTTTTTTTAGTGACCAAAGTTTCAAAATTTTCAACTATAGGTAGGTATATGGGAAAATAATCCGCAACTTTTACGTCTTATTTGGTTTTGTTAACTCGTTGGATTGAAAAATGTGAAGTTTGTGTCCATCTTAATTTTTATTTTGTGCATGTGATGTATTCACAGAGATGTCTCGTCCTGCGGCACGAGGTCCTAGCCACGGACAAGAAGGACGAGGGTGAATGAAGGCGGGTACTCACTGGGTATCCTGTTGATGGCCCGCAGGGGTCGCAGCACGCGGATGGTCCTGATCGCAGAGAGGTTCATGTTCTCCACGTGCATGCAGTACTCCAGCGCCCTGCGGACATCACCACACCTCCGTCTCTGCGTCTCACAACCAAGTCCAGTTCCAGGTCGCCATTCTGTACTGAAGGGTGAGGTCCGTGCTTCGCTACGGAAGTCTGCAGGCAAAACTCTCCGGCACTGCTCATTACACTTGAGTAGAGACCCGTGAATTTCGCGGATTCAATGACCTCCAGGATAGACTCCAATATCCTCTACACACTCGGGCAAATGCCAACTGTTCATTGGCTGTTGACTTGTGAGTCGTCTAGACTGGATGGCCTGTGATTCGACATTTCTATGAGTGAGAGTCTCTAATTGGCCTTCAGTCCTCCAGATTAACAGATAACCAATTACAGAAGCAGCACTAAGGTATAAATATTTGAATTTTAGCATAACACGAAATGAATCCGCGAGATTCACGGGTCTCTACACATGAGTAGAGACCTGCAAAATTCGCGAATTCATTCATTGATAGGTTAGAATTCAAAAAAACACATACCTCTTGGATAATTTTACATGCTTTATATTAGCTTCACCTGTATGTTTGTCTGTCCGTCTGTAACTCTTTCTGTCCGTCTGTAACTCTTTCGACTAAGAGTGAGTGGCTCATCACTGTAAAATGTCCCGACAATTTCATCACGTTCGTTAGCCGAGCGGTCTAAGGCGCGCGACTTCTGAGACGTCAGCTTTCGTTGTCAGCGATCGTGGGTTCTACTCCCGGCCACGCCGAAAAAAAAAATGTTTTTTTTTTTTCTGGTAAATTCTAAGATTATATACATACATCTAACTGTAAATGATTCGGAGAGACTTTACTATTTCTTTGTGACGTTGCAACTTCAAATAGTTATCTCAGATAGTAATAGGTAGTGTCGGTAACTCATTTCCCTATGATAATTATACATAAATATAGTTTAAAAAACTAAAAAAAACATGCTTTTAAAGAATATCAAACTAAAAAGTTAAAAATAAATATAGTTTAAAAAACTAAAGAAACATGCTTTTAAAGATTATCAAACTAAAAAGTTAAAAATAATTTTAAAATTTAATTTATGACAATAGTATATAAGCAATACTAGTATAAATGAGAAAAAAGCATGGGGCGCTTAATATACAAAAAATATGGCACAAAGCGCCTCAAGTTTTTTTCTCATTTATACTAGTATTGCTTATATACTATTGTCATAAATTAAATTTATAAAATAATTTTTATCTTTTTAGTTTGATAATCTTTAAAAGCATGTTTCTTTAGTTTTTTAAACTATATTTATTTTTTTTTGCTATTGGCTTACTGTTCATCTGGACGAATCTCAACCAGTTATATAACCCTCAACCAAAGAAGGATCGAATCACAGACAAACCAGCTGAGACGACTTACAAGTCGGCAGCCAATGAACTTGCGTTATTTGCCCGAGTGTACAGGCGTATGTGCAGTCCATCCTGAAGGTTATCGAAACCGCGAATTTTGCAGGTCTCTACACATGAGAAATGCAAAATATACTTTTTTTTTTTCAATGCTGCTCTGTGAACTGCAAGTTAAATGGAACAAAAACCATTGAATTAAAATTAATTTTTATATTAAGAAAATATATTTTAATAAATTGGTTTGGAACAGATACATTCAAAACAATAAAAATAAAATTTCCAGCATTTATGTTTGAATATTAATTTATTAAGTAATGCAAAATATAACAAATTAAATTATTTTTTCTGATCTATGCACTTTGGTATAAAATTTTTCTTCGGAAATAACGTCATCCCTTGAATTTAAAATATTTTGGTTCTTTTTTTTATGATTTGAATAAGTTAATTTGTACATTCACATGAAAACAACTCCAGCACTACAAAAAGTGTTCGCAGTAACACCATGTCGGGTTCTTACCCAGAAATTTATGCTTTGCGTTGTCCCATTACCTCCAATAGTTAAAAGTTATTTGTAAATCGTTCCCTGAATAGCTATCAAATGTTATTTGCATACATAATAAGCATGTTACAATAAAGTTTAATTATTTTAAATCCATTAGCTTTCCCATGGCTTAAAAATTATGCTTAGATGAAACATAAATTAAAACATAATATTAGGCGTAAATTTTCGTAAGAAATTTCAGTATTATCTCGAAAAATGTATTTCATATATTCAAAAAATCCATAGCCATGTGTTGTACAAAGGTACAATAGCTTTCTTGTTATATTACAAACTATTTCTTGGCAACTTAATTGTAAACAAATCCTTTGTAAAAGTACTTTTTTTTCTGTGTGAGAAGATTTTTTAAATTTTTGATCTCAGTAATTATAAGTGAGACTGTACGAACGAATAATCGATAGCAAACCAAAATTCGGGCACATATTTATTTCATGAGACGTGCTCTTAACTCAAATAAAATCAATAACTTAATACTTTGTTACGATAGCACATGGTTCAACTAAATCTCTGTGCGAAGAGAAGATTCCTGATAACTGGATATATTAAATTTCTACTCAGCAAAATCTGATTGGCCAGACCATCATCTAATCATGGCCCCTTGCATGGATCAACAACATTTATGCTGTAATTAGTCCTATAGAGGCTATCTACATTGCAAGAACACCCAAACTGCAGGTGTTCATCACACTCGAGAATGGAAAAATGAAATGTGTAAAAACGTTTAGAAAAATATTTAGTATTTTTGGTTGTTATTCTTGTTGTAAACAAAGACTGGACATCATATTTTATATTCTATAAGCGTTTTACGACATTCTGGTCCTAAAATGTCCAGGTGTTTTAACACGAAAAAACTGTCGGAGGTGATTAAAGGATTCCAAGAACCGAAGTCGTCAATATGGCGGATCCACATGTGGCAACATGCACCCGTGCATC
This sequence comes from Bacillus rossius redtenbacheri, assembly GCF_032445375.1. Taxonomy (NCBI): domain Eukaryota; kingdom Metazoa; phylum Arthropoda; class Insecta; order Phasmatodea; family Bacillidae; genus Bacillus; species Bacillus rossius. The sequence continues at coordinate 39,722,940 of NC_086333.1, read as the reverse complement.
TTTTGTGAACATCGAGTGATGTACTAAGCGTATTGCTGTGCCACAGTAAAATTTATGGCAGTAACACTATCTCGGAATACATTTTACAAACTCGAATAATCATATAGAAATATGATAGCAACTTTTAAAATAATGTTTTTGCAACATGGGAACACATCATTTTTCGTATTACTGAGGGTATATATTACACATCTCTTGCGAAAACTGAAAGACTCGCTAAGGTTTTTTTTATCTGAATAGTCATTAAGATAGTTAAATGTGACGTTAGCTTTAAGAAATACCTTGCTTTCCCAGGATACATAAAAAAACGGATACAAAGTAAAACTTCGGAATCTAAAGACAACGATATTTTAAATTTGTGACGTTAGTGAACTTATTAAACTGTGTTACGCTGCCATTAAAGTGATTCGAGAATTTAAATGGAAGGATGGTCTAAACCAGGGAACGAGGCGATTGTGACGGTTGTGTTCGGAAAGATGTTTTGTGGTAAAAGTTCGGTTTGTTAAGTCAGTGAACGGATCCCTCTTATTCCTTAAACATATACCGCATATTTCACTACGTCCATCCGGATAATGTGTCGAAAAGATTTATGACCGATCCACATAAGCATCAGAGTTCAGCGAGAAACATTATACTTCAGACTCCTTACTGGTATTCAGAAAGTTATAAATTTGATGTATTTCTACCCTTTATTTTTGTAGCTGTTTTCTGCTATAGTTTTGCCAATACTTATGAAAGATAATTTATACCTAAAAACTTTACCGGAAACTCAATGAAAATCTTATAGCATAATATTGAAGCAGACATTCAAAAGTAAACATTGATTAAAATTATTTTTGGTAATGACTTCAAAATTATTTAATATATTTTACAAGCAACATACGCATATATTAAACCTAAACTATAGTTTTAAATATACAACAGATATGCCAACTTCGTAGAGAAAAAATTGTAATAGGAAAATTAATTGGTATGTTTGTTCAAACCTTAGTTACAATACATGTGGGATTCAGATCCAGACGTCCCTCAAAACGTTATGAAAATACTTAAAAATGTCGTCTCTTTGTAAATATCATTCAATTACTGGCAAATTGTGTTTTAGAGATGACGTGAAAGAAAATTATTACAAGAAACACGACTGGAATTTTGACAGGCCGAGGAAGACACGACAGAACCACGACTATGACAAAAAAAAATCGTGACTGCGGCACTGTTTATCGAAAACCAACTTGAATCACTAAACTCAGTTGCATAATTTTTTTTCTATAAATAGAACACTTTTAACTAATAATGCTTTTTTATGTAAAATGGTACATTATTTTTCTTGGGAAAATAAAGAAATTACTTATTTTGTGAGTGGATCAAGTAGTCGACAATGTACGAGTTGACACGCAGTAGTGGGATGTTCTCATCACCGGTGAGACGAAGCTAACGGCGCAGCGGCTGCTTATAATTGCCTGGGATCGTGTTTGAGACTTGTAAAGGGAGGGGGGTGGGGAAGGAACCCACGAGGCACAATTAGTGGTTTGCCAACACGTGCAGGAGATGCCAAGACTCGATCCGACACAGCTGGCGGACGCGCTCAACCGTTTCCTTCGCAACTGTCGCTTCCCACGCCCTGTCGTCGAGTTTCTTGCCCTCGAGAACCTGCAGTTCCCTCCTTAAACCCCCTCCCCACTCCACCACGGCCTGTTAGGAGCCGCCCGCACTTTCGCGACGGGACGGGAGCTAAGTGGCGACACCTCGTCGCGCGAGCTCAGTCTTCCGAGAGCTGAACACGGCAGCGGGTGGCGTCGCGAAGTAAGTAGTTGGAGCGAGGGGGTTCTGACACAGTTCCCCTGCAACGTGGGCGCTCTCGCCTCGGCCGCCGCATTCCTGCTGCGCTCCACGTGCATGGTAACTTAACGTGTCTAGCTGTTTAACCTGGTTCAACAATACAAAAACGAATGAAAAAACAACTGTATTTATAATATCTTCTTGTCCACATTAAAGGATTTTCAGACCATTTTACTTTTATTTTCATTTTAAAAATTTGCATTTATAATTAATTAATACCTAGAATGTAATATTTAAGTGATCATTCGCGTGCATTTGCCAGCTTGTAAGCAATATTTTATCCCACTCTAATTTCCCGTTATCCTAAATTCCAGTGATGTGTTTGTTTTTGAGGTACAGTCTTCGATAATCGTGTGCCCAAAGTCATCCTACACATAGTTTTGAATGAACTTCAATTATACAATTCTCACTAAATTAAAAAAAATACACATTTTTATGTTTGTAATAACATAGTTATTATAAGATGCAATAACGATTACAAGTTATTCTAAAAAAAAGCATAAGTACATTTACACATTTGTTTTATAAACCGCTCGGTTAAAAAAAATTACAGATACACAGCTTAGGGATATCAAGGAAGGAGCAAGGAAACATTCCTACATTCCTCTGGAATGTATTAAGAAAAAAATTCTTTTTCGAAATCAGAACGGACAGACAGTATTCCAAACCCGATTCCTTATTAATGTGTGCTTGATTAACATTGACTTATGTTCATGTGGAAAAAATAGTCAAGCAAACTTCATTAATTTTAAAAGTAAAACTGGGCTTCCATTTTCTTCTTGGCTAACTCAGATGCTGGTATAAATATTGTATATAAAAAAGCGAAAAAATACTATAAGCTTAGATTCATTTAAAGAACAGTATATATTATAAGAGTAAAAAATTTAAGCAATTATTTGGTGGAAAACTACAGTTAACTTAAGTGTAGCAGCTACCGACAACTCGGAAAAAAAATAATGTTGCAGATTATTAAAAATATTTTTTTTTTCAGAAAAAAAACCTACAAATTTTAAATTGGTTTTGACTACTTCTAAGTTATGCTGTAACTACAAAATATTTTGTGAATATAAACCTTAAAAAATAATTTATGGAGCCAGGAAATTAATTTTGTAGTCTTGAAGACTACAAAATATTGCTGTCGCTAGTAGTTTACATCTTGGAAAACAAAATATTATTTTTTTGCTACTACAATATATTTTGTTAGGTCTTTTTTTGAAAATATTTCTTTGAGAAGAAACAACAGTATTTTTGTTTAATGCAAATTTAAAACGTGGCTGCACTGTCCTGTGCAAGTGCAGGAGCACTGCGTGTCAGAGGGACCGCCGTTAGAAGACTCACCCAGCCATGACGATGAAGAAGTCCAGGCGGTTCCAGGAGTCCGCCAGGTAGGTGCCCTTGCCGTAGACGCCCATCGCGATCATCTTCACGGACATCTCCAGGGCGAAGAAGGCGAAGATGAAGTCGTCGAATATCTGCAACAACGTGCGTCGTCAATCTCTGTGGCAGATCTCAGCTGAGATTTTCAAGGAAGAGCAATAGCAACCGAAGAAACCATTATGGTTTCAACAGCTCTCAACCAATTTTTATCATTTAGTATTCAAATGTTTTTCCTTTCCTACGGTAGATATTACACATGAGAGACTTTTAAAGACAACAGGAAATCTATTGATAATATCAGTTCAAGTCATTAAAAAAATTATTCAAACTATTTTTGTGGCATCCATATATGTATTTGATACAAATATATAACTAATATGCTTATTTAAAATAAAATTCTAAATTTTAAAATTAAATTATACAAAATTGTTATGGCTTAAAAATTTGGTAGCTATACTAATTTATTCGGTTCCTATATCCACCTAATACTTAAAAAAATAGAAGTCACACAGACAAATAACTCAATAATGCACTGCTAGAATCGTATTTATGCTAACCACAAGAAAATAACATGTTTCTTAGTATCCACATCAACTAATGTCCCGTTTATAGAAAATATATGTATGGCTAAATATTAAAAATAAAATTGTTTTTGCTGTCGGGATTTAAAAAATTTACATAATTAAATTATTCATGAAAATATATTTTTTGAAAAACAAAGAAAACCAAATATACCATATGTAAAATTAAATATATTTTACAGCCTGGTTTCAACATCAAACAGTTTTGTTACATAATTCGCATAGGCCTATCTAAAAATAGAAGTTCGTTTTACACGTAAAGCTAGGCATTAATCTTTTTGTTTTAATTTTTATCTTGTTAGGCGATATATTTAAACCTATTAAACTAGATTTTAACAAAACTATGCAGAAAAATTTGGGCTTAAAACAAATTACATATTTTGAAAAAAGTTTTAGGTATTTCAGCTTTTAGAACGAGCAATACTCTAAAATATCTTCATCTAGTTCTCAGTTTTTGGCATCTTTTTCCGAACACAAAAATAAACCCATGCATGTTTTATAATTTGCTAAAAATGTATTACTAAATAAATAAGTAAATAAATGATCATATGGATGTAAATTTTATATGTTTTTTTTTCAATAACAAAAAATTTTACCTAAAAATCAACTAATGTGAAAGAAGTCAGCACAGTAATAAATACAGAAAACTAGCAACATTCCCATAATTGCTCAGTTAAATAAATATTCCTAACAGAAATCAATTCTTTTAAAAATCCATGATAAAAAACTGATATTTAAGTTAATGCTAATTTCAAAAAAAAAAGAAGCAAAATAAATTTTAGAAAAGAGTAAGGGTAGGTACTCAAGATGTATCAGATGAGATGAATAAGTGATATTTTAAATTTTACAGACTGATTTATTTCAATATATCTGAGTATATTACATTATTATACTATTTTTTGGACGTATTCACAATATACAGATTTTTCACGCACGCTAGAAAAAAAAATATTTTCTGAGTTAAACACCAAAAAATTGGTATTTTTGACTTTGAAATTTGTTGACTGTAATAGAAAATGAATTTTCAGTCGCTCAAATTGAACAAATAATTCGGTTAGATCAAAGAAGTGCAATGAATGTGCGTCATTTTCCCAGCTGCTGGTTATCTGAGGATGATTCATTTCACTTGTGTTGTTCCTGAGTGCTTTAAATTGCAATCTGCATAAGTTGGGAGGGTGCTGGTTACACATCATCCCAAATTTTATTTTAATGCATTGAGATTGCCTGATGGGTTGAGATGATTGAGAAATTCTTGTTTGTTAAAAAAACACATGTCACTTAGTGATAAGATATTAAAATGGTGACACTGGCCATAGCAGTGATTGCAATAGGGAGTAACGTACTGCCAATACTTAAGGTTTCAATAAAAAGCTCGGATTTTAGTTACAATTAGTGCACATAGTAATTATAAAATTAAATTTTGTTCAATATCTTAAATGAACCATGGCCTTTTATCGATTGCTTATCTCTTCAGAGAGAAAAGTACAAATATTTTTATTTTTTTTTGGCACAGCCTACAGAAGTTAGTAGATTTCAAAGTACCTATTTCTTCTGGAAATATTTTAGAAACCTCTATAAACTCCTGGAATATTTAAAGAACTTAAGGTACAAAACATTCTTTATTTTCGCCAATATTAAAAAAAAAAAATACATTCAACATTTTCTCATATTCCATGCAGCGAAAATATTTTGAATGTCTTTAACTCAAGGCATCTAGCATTGAATGTCTTAAGGGTGTATGACCCGTTCCAGGTCATGATTTTAGATTTATATTAATCACTGATCAACTTTTAGACATTTTAAATCGTTTAACTTTCACGAAATGAAAAATATATATAGTTGCATACTTTTTGCATAATTAGCTGCCAAAGTTACATTTTTAACCTTTTTGGGTTGTACAAATAACGAGAATTTAATTTATTGCAGAACTGAAACTTTTTAGGATTAACTGCAATGCCACTGGCTACTTCAATAAATGGTTTGCATTTCTATCACAAAAACTCATTTCATGTTTCTTGGCTGTCAAGATCATACAAATTTTGAGAATTTTGAAATGTCAGGTAAAATTAATTAATATTTTCTGAAAGAAATGCAAACCATTTCTTGAAGTAGCCAGTGGCATAGCAGTTAATCCTAAAATGTTTCAGTTCTGCAATAAATTAAATTCTCCTTATTTGTACAACCCAAAAAGGTTAAAAATGTAACTTTGGCAGCTAATTATGCAAAAAGTATGCAACTATATATATTTTTCATTTCATGAAAATTAAACGATTGAAAATGTCTAAAAGTTGATCAGTGATTAATATAAATCTAAAATCATGACCTGTAACGGGACATACGCCCTTAACGTATTTCATATTATGCATACTAAGTAAGATATGCAATTATTTTTGACCTACAAAATTATTTTTCATTCCTTGCACTAATACGTGGTCGTTTAAATATGTTTTGCACAAAAATGTAAGGTAATATTAAGATGATTAAAAATAAATTATGACAAATTTAAATACTAAGAAAGTTTTATTTATTTTTAAATTTCACCACCTGTTTTTACGTAAATAGTTTGTTTCATAAAACATGGTTTCAGCCATAGATTTTAGATCAAGTATAAGAGTTTTACAATAAATTAAAATGGATTTGATAATATATTAATTAAAAAATAATGAAATTTTTTCTTTCCACTCTTGTTATTTCCACCCCTTGCAGTAATGGTTCCTAAAATAAAATTTATTTTTACATAAGTTTTCAGCAATATTAAAAAAATGAAACATAAATAAACATTAATTTCATAGAGTACATAGTAGGTAAGTTATATTTATTTACTTATTTCCACCACAGGTTTTTCAACTCCCTGCAGTAATGGTTTGTATTATCAAAAATTGTTTCAGATAAAAAGTTTTTAGATAAAAATTATAAGATTTACAAACAATGTGAACGAATTTGATGTTATGTCTACTAAGGGAATTATTAGTTCATTTGCATATTATACCCCTCTTTATCCACTCCTTGCAGCAATGGTTTGTTGCATCAAAAATTATTTCAGTCAATTGTTTGGATAATATTTACAAAGTTTACAAACAATTTGAACGGATTTGAAAGTGTGCCTAATACGGGAGTTACTGATGTTTTTGTCATTCAACCCCTGTTTATTCCACTCCTTGTAGTAATGGTTTTTTGTATAAAAAATTATTTCAGACGAATGTTGTAGATAATAAAACAGAACTGATTTTATAGTCTACATGGTACGGAAATTAAGATTTCTTTTTAAAAACTTTTATTTTACCTCTTTATTTTTTGAACCCTGTAAAAATGCCTTGACTTACCAAAAATTGTTTCAGAAAAAGTTTTAGATAAAAAAATTTGTACGAATTCGATGGTGTGCCTACGAAGGGAGATATGATTTTTTCCCCTCCAACCCTTGTTTTTTCAACCCCGTGCAGTTATGGTTGGTCGTATAAAAAACTGATTCACACAAAATATGTTATTTCTCCTAAAAAATATATTACGTTCAAACGGATGTGATATTGTACATATTATGGAAGTTACAGAAATTATCCTTTTTTTTTAAAAAAAAAAAAACCTTTCCCATTTCTACTCCTTTGGTCCGTATATGGCCCATTAACGAACTCGAGTGAGATTTTCTTCGGTGATGCACATTGACATAAGTCTCCATTGCTCCCTCCGTTCGCTTAGGCCGTTGTTGCCCATTGCAATTCCTCCGGGGCTAGACATATCCCCCCCCCCCCAAATAAAATAAAAAACAAACAAGAAGGTGCAGTGCTACGAACGTGTGAAGTGCGGCGGAGAGAACGGCCTCGAGGCCGATATATCGATAGTAGCCCGCGCGACTATCACGTGTTATTTTCGTGTTCCTTCACGGGGATGCGGTGTATTAATCTGCCAGATGTAAATTAAAGCCTCCAGACTGAACGTGCAAACTATCCTTTCTTGATTAGCTTTCAACTTGGGGCTTATAATGAGAGGCGTGGACTATGGGACACGGACCTACAGGGGCCCTCCGCCCAAAGCATAATACGTAACCAATACGCTCAGTGTAAATTGTGCACTCTGCACTGAGTGCCCACATGCAACTAGTTTCTTGTGTGAACTAATCATCTTTTCGTGTCCCCACTGTTGGGTTCAACATCCGTGTGCTTTTATTAAGGGCCGCATCCTTTGAGTACCGTTCTTGTTGTCCAGTGGCGCGAACTTTCGTTACGGACTCCAATCTCCGTCACTTACGCCACTTTCAGGGTGAGGCTCGTACCGATAATAAACAGAGCTTATCTTTGAAATATTTGTGCAATGGGAGTGCATGACTTGAAGTAAGCTTTTGGACATACGCCATTGCTTAGCACATGTATGTCTGTAGAAGAAAACTAAAAAAAAAAAACACAAATGACAAAAAACACAAATTAAGCAAAAAAAATTGCTGTTGTCAGGATTTAACGCCACTCAATACTCCACAACAGGAATGTTTTTCTTTGTTGACTATATTCCTGTTGTGGCGTTAAATCCTGACAACAGCAATTTTTTTGCTTAATTTGTGATTTTTGTCATTTGTGTTTTTTTGTAGTTTTCTTCTACAGACATACATGTGCTAAGCAATGGCGTATGTCCAAAAGCTTACTTCAAGTCAATAAACAGAGCGTTGGAAAAAAATGCTTCGGCACTAGCACGCGAAAGACCAGTCTCGTGGATAACACCGTGTACAGAGTTGCCATGTGCAGTAAAATAAACAGATTACAAACTGAGTTTACAGTGGTTTCTCACGGTCCCCTGTCCCCCAGCCACATGGCCCACACCCACCCCTTCAGAGACAGTGCATTAGCTATCCGGCACATGGGACTTGAACCCGCGACTCGTCACCTTCACAGGAGGAACAGGCGGGGCACATCTATACTAATATTATAAAGCTTAAGAGTTTGTTTGCTTGTTTGTTTGAATGCGCTAATCTCAGGAACCACTAGTCCGATTTGAAAAATTCTTTCAGTGTTGGATAGTACATTTATCGAGGAAGGCTATAGGCTATATTATATTATCAATAACATTAGGGATCCTTATTAAAAGTCCAATTTAGAATCAAATGCGTTGGAGGGGGTTAGATACAACATGCCGTACACGTATGAAGTGTGTGTTGACAATGTCGCAGGCGCATAGACGTTTATTTCCTATCGCCTATTAACATTGTTTCCACGCACTAGATGCCTTATCATTCTTAATTTTCCCATAAAAGTAAAAAACATCCTTGTGATATTAAAAACGAAGCAATCAGTACCCTCATAAGAGTTCAATTAGTTTTTAAATACTTTTTATCACTTTAAATCGCAAACCTAAACTATTGTTTTTTTTTTTCCTCTCTCTGTGTTTAATTTATTTTTATTGCTCTTTTTTCAAGTATATTGATTGTTCCTTATGTTCCTTATGTTACGCAGAATGACATTTTCCGAAAATTAGATCCCATGGGTGGTTAAAACCAGGCAACAGTGGGTACTTTGTCTGCATGAGAACAGGATTTGGCATTGTTCATGCCTTCTGCGTCTCCATGACAACGGGCATCGCGCGGCAGTGGCGTACTCACAAGGAGGGGCATGTATAATGAGCGGCGCAAGAGTGATCTGCCTGTGAACTGCCGTAGCGAAGTACGGGTACATCAGTTGTACGTTGCGTGCACGAGTCGGGAAACCATCGGTGCTATTCATTTTCTCTCCGGTACATTATACAGCATTGTAATAAATTTTCACTGAATTTTTTTTATTTACCATTACTGTAAATGGAAGATGTGGCTTAATTTTTTTTCCATTAGTATAGCCGTGCGAAGCCTGGTCAGGCAGCTAGTAAGTATATATAATTATAAAAACCCTTGAGTTGACGATGGTTTTGGGGTATATGGGCAATGAAACGAAAAACTATATTAAAATTTTCCGGAAGTCGCAAAATGGTTACGGATACATTAGGTAGTATTTCTTTGAAATCTACCTAATAGGTAAATACAAAAGGGAGTTCAATTAACACTTAATTTATATTTGTCCATTCTTTGGTGTAACTTTATTTCTCCCTGATATACTTGTCTTAAAGATATGCATATAGCTATTAGTTAATTATTTACTTTTTAAGTATTTTATTAATATTTCTAAATATATTTTTAATAAAACGTAGACTATGTCCATCTGCAATAATTTTACTGTTTAATAGTGAAATTGTCATTACCTCCCCATACATTTCAAAAGTTCCTAGAGTTGGGTTACTTTTTACAGGGCACTAGCTGGAGAATAATACACAACTGACTGTGCTCCAGCACACAGCCGGGGTCAGTGGTTCGACACCTGAAGGTCAGGTTAGTGTGTTCTGGTGGTACGATGCACAACGGGTTAACTCCGGCTGTTCTGGCCACCGGAACTCTACACTGACAAATAACACACTCGCGGAGACTCCGAAACACTTTTATTTCTAACGACCTCTCTATATTAACTACAACGACTACTGGTAAAAGAACCGCGCGACTACCCATTCTAAACAATGCTACTTTAGTTCAAATGTCCATGTCTGACAACTGGTTAGCTACACTGTAGAGCTGAAGGCCACCCCAATCTCGTAGCCTCAACACTCCAGTGCCGAGCTCCATCAACGGGGCACCAAGGTCAGCTGCCGACTGACTGTTTGACTATTCCTGTTTCCCTCCACCACGCCGCCGCCGATATTAGGCAAATTTTGCTGACACCTATCTCGGGCATAGCTCTCTCTCTCTCTCTCTCTCTCTCTCTATACAATACTACGATGCTTCATTATACAAATACATTTATAAACATACAAATACCCTTATGAACTTACAAATTTACAGTTACACTCTCGAATACTATGGTCCGTGTCCCTTTATCCTATTACATACATATACATGGAGGTGGCGATGCTACGTGGAGGTCTCAAATGTCAGGAGAGCAACGGCGTTGCACGTGAAAAGAAAAAGAATTCTGGAAATCGGTGCAGTAGTTTTCAAGTTTACTTTGGACAAACAAACAAACTTACAATCTCTCTCTTTCCCTCCTTTTTTATGCTCTCTTTTTAATATTAGTATAGATGTAGAGAAAAAGGTTCAAGCGTTTTCCTTTCGAAATTGCGAACTCTGTCTAATTTTGTATTGAGTGAAGTCTTACATGCACCAGATATCCTTTGGTTAAGGATGTTTGGAATCTGTCACATACATTTATTTTACAATAAGGTGCAATGTCAGATCATTAATTATATTTACCCAAGCGCTGATTCAGGTGATAAGCTACTAAATAAATTAATAAATTTTAAATAATGAAAGTTAGTTACTAATAGTTTACTAACTTTTGGCAAAGCGAAGATGTGCGCACAGTGGTGGGAAGTTGTAGTTATAGGCGACTCTGCAGTAGTGAACGATTGGACAATAACAACAAAAAAACCTAGCCCTGGATCTAGGAAGGGTGACCCAGACGAGAATCAAGAGGAAATTGAACTTAGAATACTCAGCATACCAGATATATAAATAGTACTGGGGGCCAAACATTTGGCAGTTCACAAGTTCTCAAAACTGCACAAATAGTGGTGGTAAATTAGGTATTTCAGGAGTATGATAAGGAAATTTAAAAGAATAGAAAAACCGTTAGAATTTGTTTGCTTGAAAATTTGTGTCAATAACAAGGGGTTAGATATGACTGTTATAATATTAATCGTGAATAAGTAACTTTCTGTGCTGTTCCAGGTGTGTTTTTCCTGCTGTTCCAGCTGTTGTGATAGCTCATCATGCATCATCAAAAACAACATAAACAGCATACCGCTCTCACACAAATTGCGAAAAAAATTTCATAACTTTGGTAAGTGAAGGGGGGGGGGATTTTGTATCCGCCACTTTCCCTCCCCTCTTATAACTAAGTAGTATTAACACTCCATATAGTTAATTATATCTTAAACCGGCTCCATTTATTACTCTAAGATTTTCCACTATATAAAATTAAGCTTCACAGCAAAATTGTCTTAAGAGACACAGATCATGGTTATTGTGCAAGGAGTCAAACAAGGCCTATTGTAGAGACCAATCTGATAGTATGCATAGGGTTATTCAGGGATGTCGTGGGAAACAGAAGTCAGAATGGCTGCAGCGCATAAGAAACCGCACCCTCCAGAATTAACGTTCAGTGTATAACCACCGCATCACCTCACATTGAGAGAAACTAACAGATGAATGACCTAAGAACGGTTAAAGACGGATTGCTAGAAACCACACTTTGCTAGCAAGAGCAAAATTATCAGAATATAGGACTGTCTCAATAAAAGTTTATAATAGTTGCATTGTTTCTTCAACTAGGGGTAGAAATAATGTTTAGTATTCCTACCCCCTTCCTCCACATAAAATTTCCCAAAAGTATCAAACGTGCGAAACATAGTTTGTTTGTATCTTTGTACACAAATGTAAAATTTTTAGTTAAACTTTACCAAACCCCTATGTTCTTACCAGTGTTTTGTGTACGTTTTATTTAACGTACTGTATTAAGCTATAAGTTTCAATGTAATCACAAAATATACACATAGTTTCAATAATGTTACATTTTTATAACATATTGAAATTATTTTGAAACCATACAGAGAGTAAATTTACTTTTACCGTTGCACTATATGCATCGCATATATTTTCCAATTTTCAATAAAAACGATATGTTCAAAATACATATATAGTTAGGTAATTAGGACATTAACACATTATGGAAAGGATAGATTACTGTCACAAAATGTCTTAAAACTTCATTTTACGTGCTTTTCTTGAATAACAATCTTTAAACGAGAGCTTAGAAGTCAATTTTAAATGTTAAACGGTGTTGTGTAATCCGGTTACTAATATGTTTTGATAAATTAAATATCGTGTATTTTAAGGGAAATTCTTAGTGCAGTTGTCACATGAAGAGTTTTGCTAAGTTTTCTTTTTCCTTTTTTTGAGCTCTTTTACTTTTATTACTTATTAGTGATAGTATCACAAATTTATAAATGTAATGAAATTCTTAGTAACTATTTAAGTAATGCACACGTGGCACATGGATGAGTGGGTTAGATATCCGAACTCCGAACAGACTATCACTTCACTGTCTAGCCTGACCTTGCGTCTATCCCTCTTCCACCCTCACTCAATCACTCACTCACCCTTAACCCTTTCCTGCCTAGAAATGTAAAAAAATTGAATTTTGTAATTTTTATTTCATTTTTATATTTAAGTAGGCATAAAAGGAGGCCATAATTTTTTCCAATTTTTTTTATTTATATTTAATATTTTTTTAATGATGGGACTTTTAAGTCCTGACAGGCATTTATCATATGTCCAGCTCAACAAACAAAAAAAAGGGCGCTCCAGACAGGTGCAGCACTGCCGTATTAGTGCTGCAACCTCTTGGCTGTCAATCGAACTTCTTCGACAACTGGCAGAGCGGAGCTATACAGGGACCCAGAGCTCCCGACAGTCAGCATGTGGTTTCAAACATGCACACACTATTTCTATGGGGCTTCAAACATTGTGGGACTCACAAGTACCACCAGGCAGGAAAGGGTTAAACCTTTATCCCCCACGGCCTGTACGCAGGCAAGCCGCGCAAACTCACAGGAAACTGTATAGTAAGGATCTCAACTAAAAGCATGAACATTGATGACGAGTAAAACAGAAATATTACTAGATATTGGTTATTATTTTTCTATTTGCCTTTTATTTCACTCTTAACGTAGTTTACCATCCCCCCCCCCCCCCGTCTCCTACTCAGTTGGGAAAAATATATTTCCAAACACAAGCAATTTAATTCGACTATAAATGACGAATATTACAATAACTTGTCCAATTCTCATATTATGAAAAAACGAATTGGTTTTAGAAAATGCTTGTTTAAAATAACTTTTATTTAATAGGTTCAATCTAATTGGTCATGTTATGAATTGTAAACAATAGATTTTGATCAAATATTATATATTTTTTCAAACATGTGTTTTCAACTCATTATATTATGACAAGATTGGCTTGTATACATTGTATACACTACTATTTTTCTGAGGCCTTTAAATGAGAAATCTCCCAACTTCTCGTCAAATGTGTATCGCATAAAAACCGCTATTTGCGAAACGTTTCCATGGATCAATTTTTCATCCAGCTCACACGTATGTATTTTCAAGTACTTGAAATATTGGTCTTCCTACTTCACCAAAATCACCGCTCTCCCCTTATTGACTAACTAATAAATCCGTCACTGGTTCCGTGTGTTACAGGAACCGTTTTATGGCAGCTCCAACCCAGCTGAACACGTGCCGCTGTGCCTGAGGTGTCAGGAGTAGAGAATTCTGGTTCCTGTAACTATACACTTTCCTCGGTGTGTACCACGCCCAAACTTCTCCGCTGCGTGGTTTCGGAAGCTGGCGGTTGTCACATTGACCCATCCCAGGCCCCGGAGGCCGGTGGCAGGCAGGCGGAAGGATAGCAGGCCTTCCTCCGGGGACTTTATATTGTACCTCGCTCCTGCGTCCCTCTTTCTCCGTCGACAGCGAGACCTGAAGTTGCGCGACTCTGAGCCGTCTTCCTGGAAGCCTTTCAAGTGTCGGACAATGGGAGCTGTCGTTAATCACGCCGCCTCGGAGGATCACGCGCAGCTGGCTATACATAAACTCGGCACCTCCCTGCGCAGGTATGGCTCTTTTAATAAACGTCGACACGTGTTTCTGAACTCAGTGTTCTCCACGAGACACACCTCAACCAAAGTTTGGTCTTTAACAACAACATATTAAACATTACAACATCTAATTTAAAACAGGACAACAAACAAATTTGTGCTTAGCGAACAAAAGAAAATCAAATGTGAAAACTCTGCCTCTTTTATATCTGTTTGTGTGTATAATTTAAATGTAATGTAACGAAAATATTTTAACCAAAATTTTAATGCAAAAAGTAAAAAAATAAGTCACGTAAATAAAGCAAGCCATCTAAAAATTAAGATGTTTTTATTCAAAAGCTAAGGTTGGTATTAAATATATATTTATTTTACGCCTGCAAAATTACTTCAGACCTAGCTTACTCCCTTAGGCTTTGCTCAAGCAAATATCAAGATGGTGCTTACGTTGTTATATTGAAGAACAAATATGCTACAGCATTTAACATCTATGAACAAATATCCGGTTTCTATTGATTAGAAAAACATACATGATTAATAATTTAGAACGTCGTTATTTTTATAGGCCAGGGCTGTTTTATTCTTATTTAGATTACGTCTGGCAGTCTACTATTGGCCCATTTTAATGTATGTGGAGAAATATTTAACTTTTATAAAAAACACTTACGTCCTTTTTACTATAAAATGGAAAATGTGGTGAAACTAGCGCATTTTATTTTATTCTTAGTTGTAGGAACTTCGTACCCATATTAATTTTTTTTCTCTATTTAACAAAATTAAATCAAAACTTTATTTATTTCACTTTACTAGAACCAACAGTTTAAAAATAAACTGGAAACTTGTACATTTATTTTAAAAGATTATTGCATTTATTAAACTTAATTCCCGAATTTATGGGTTCGTAAACAAACATAAACATAATGAAACTAAACTCAAAAACATCTGGCTTTAGTCGCCTTTTTCCCCAGAGATGAGATTTAAAAGAATGGCTGTATTGAAGTGTAATAAAGTATTAGAAACTCACATCAACTGCTTATATAGGTTTGTAATAACCGTAGCGTTAATATGACCAACATAATTTAATTATTATTCCCTCAAGTGTGAAATGTAGGTAATGCTAAGTAAAATTTGTAATTATTTTCAACTCAAATCAGTAGAGCGGTTTTAATAACAAATGTTTATTAACTTTGTTTATATTACAATGTCATTTAAAATTATTAAATTCAAAATACTTAAAACCAATTTTAATGAAACTAGTTAACAAAATTCATTTTATTATAAATATCAATTATTGAAAATTCTAGATTCAAATAGACTATTATGAAATAGTATTAAAATCAATGTTTATATTTAATAATATTTTTATGTTTAAATATTTCGAAATATGTAATTAAAATCACAAGTTTCAATTTTCAAACCAAGTTTTACAAATTTACATTTAAAATATCAAATGTAGAGGTCAATATCCACAAAATTAAATTTTTTTTATTCAAAAAATTTGTAAATCGTAATTTTTTATTAAGTAAGAATACAAAATTTTCACGTCTTTCAGAGTACATAAAAATAATCGAAATTGATGTACTTAATGATTTCTATAAACTAGGATAGTCAATTATGAAAAGTTGTTTTTATTTAATAAAACTACTGTACTAGATGTACGAATGTATGAAACAAATTTATTTTTATATGATAAACAAAAATGATATGTCCAAGAAAGTACCCTGAAAATAATTCGCTCACTATGTCCCAAGCGATAAATTTGAAGATAATCATTAACTTAAAACGTAAAATTCCTTACAAATTGTTTATTATCATATATTTTACTTATATAGGGTAGTATTTACTATACCTATATGAGTTCATAGTTTAATAAATGCGAATGGAAATATTTTTAAATATAATTCAAAAATTGTCTTTAAAAACGTATAATTCCCTCACCGTTTTGTAACTGTGTGATTGGAGCAATATTTAAAGGCCTACCAAGCCCCACTTTAATTTTTTTGTATTTGACAACATTGCCCTTGAGAACTTACACTAGAGTGGATGGTTGAAGAAAAGATGTTTTATTAAAATCAATTTGACAAAAAGTTTTTTGAATATTAAATATTTAATGTCATTCCCTCATATAAAGTTATCAAAAGGTAAGCATTTTTTTATTGAATATTCATAGCATATTTTTATATGTTTTCGGTAGTAATAAAGTACTGTTTACAGTTCATAAGAAAGTAAGGTTATGTTCCTGAGTTTGTGGCAATTTTGTTTCGTTTCGTCATTCCCTCATAAAATTTTTTAATGATGGAATGATCTCGGCGAGGGAATGATGTATTTTCTAATAATTTGAAAAATCCTGATGATACTTTAAAAGCGCAATATTTCTGTTCGCTCTCTAATAATAGTTGACATGACTCAATAGCAGTGTGGGCTCATCTTAAACCAATATTCGATTGGCTTAAAAACTAAAGACCGAACTTCCATACTGTTCACATTATAAGTGACAGTCCAGTTAACCAGTAAGTTACAAAAACAAATTTGTTTTTCACATTGTTTCTCATCATTTGAAATATTTTTTGCCAGGTATAAACAATTTTTCTTGGAACTATTCTGAACCTGATCATGGCAAAGGAGCACCAGATGGTGTTGGTGGCACCTTAAAGAGGTCTTCCGACCAAGTCGTGGCTGAAGGGAAAGATGTGACAGATTTAAATGTGTTGAAAAATGTTCTGAGTTCAAAGTGTCCCTCAATAATGCTTATTGAGGTAAGTACAGCGGAAATCAATATTATGGATACCTTGATCAAAAAATCTAAGTCTTTCAACTTTTCCTGGCACTCAAAAATTAAGGCAATTTGTGTTCGCAAATGATGTGCTTGAATTTAGAACTCTATCTTGTTTTGACTGCGTTGGAAAATGCCAACATTTTCATCTTGGTTACTATAAAACTTCTGAAATATCGGATAAGGACACACCTGCAGTATCAACGCGACGTAAAAGAAAAGATGTTAAAGTAGAAAGTGATGTGAAGATTTCGAAGATTACTCCTTCAGAAAAAGGTACCTACCATATAAAGTTGGTGACCATGTCCTTATAACATGGAATAACGAGGTCTATCCTGGTAAAATTCTTTCATTATCTGATGATGAGGCTTTAGTACGGTATATGAAGAAAGGATCAAAATGCTGGAAATGGCTGACAGTTATATATGAAGAACTTTATGCTTGGCCTGACGTTCTTCGAATAAATGAACCCCTGAAGTTTCTCAGTCGAGGTTGTATTTTGTTAAAGAAGTCGATGAGAAAAAATAAAAACTTTAAGAAGATGAAAATAACTGAAGCTAACTTCGATTAGATTGCATGGAGAGTGATAACTGATAAATAATATTAGATTAGTAAAATTTCAATTTATGTTTTCTGTTCATTATTTCAATACAATTAAATCTTCAATATGAAAGTATATATTTTTGTATTTACTATGTTAAAAACATAAGTCAAATTTTAGACTGGTTATATAGTACTTCTTAACTTCGTTCTTTAAATTATTTTAAATAAATTAATATTTAATATTACTTTTATAAGTCAATGTGTTTTGTTTGTAACAATTTAATTGTTACATTATGGTTTTAATTAATATAGTATTGCAATAAAATAAATAATTGGTGTATTACAGAGTTTTTAATTATTGTAGAATCATATTAAAAATCATTCCTTCACGAATCTGTCATTCCCTTATTTTCGAATTAATTTTAATATTTATATTCAATTCAAACTAAAAAAAGTTGAGGACCACGATAATATGTTCCTCAAACAAGACATATACTAAGACTTAAGCAAAAAAATTCAATAATGTGTTAAAAAAAACTGATCAACTCTATAAAGCCATTTTTGACTTTTTATAAGAATTAGCCACATATGTGTGAGTTAGATAAAAGAATTAATTTAAGTAAATTGTTTTCAAACAAATTTTTAGATGCGAAGCATAGTTTACGATTAATTGTGAGATATGTCATTCAGAGCATTAAAAAAGTACTAGTGTTTACATGTCCTTTTTGAACCATTAATTTCACCTGAAAACAGAAGTTTGAAAAAGAAAAGATTTAAAATTATATCAAAATCTGTTATTTAAAATTTTAACTAAACCTACCACATTTACACTTTCTTAGCATTCGTAACTCAAACAAATTACTCACTGTTGATTTCCATATTCCTTTCGCTGAGTTTATTTTATTTTTTTTTCAAGTTGATGATTTTATTTTTTAAAAACGAAACTAAACACATTTTCAAAATCACAACGAACAAAACACTTTAAATTTGGTTATTTTACAATGCTCAGTTTATTCCCCCTTGACCTTAACGATTTTAAATTATAAAGTTTCACTATATACAACCCAAATAGACTATTCTGCCCACCTGAAGACTTAAATTTTTGAAAACAGTAAAAATAATATTGTAGTTTTTATATTAGATTTGCGCACAAAAATATTTAATAAGTATCACTTGATTATCTTTATAATAAAGTTATTTATCACAAAATAATTTTTACTATCTTATTAGGCCTTAAAAGTTCACATTCTTAATAATGTATAGCCAACTGATTAAGTTTGCCAAAAACCGTAAGAAAAATATATCATGAAAATACGTACGCTAGTTTTCATGTGATTCCAAAACAGATAAAAAGAAACAATTCTAGCTAATCACCTGTTGTTAGTTAAAACATGCAAATATAAATGCTACTTACAAAATTTTATCCTAAACAATTTTTTAAGTACAAATTAATACAACATTTACAACATTTAAATTATAAAGTTGTAAAAAACAAATATTTTCTTCAAACACGGTTTAAAACAGAATATAATTTAAAAAAATTTGCAGGCTTCATAGTTTTCCTCAGGGCAAGTAATGTGATTGATTAATTAAATTAAAATAAGTAATTGCATTATTTTATATTTTTAATTTCAATACAATATAAATAGTGATAACATTATTGTAACATAACCGATTAATATTTTATTGTTTGGGATCATTTAAAAAACAATCGAAACAAACAACATTTAATCAAATTCATTTGCAGCATAAACCTATGTGAAAATAATTTTCTCTAGTGTAAAGCCACATAAAGATTTTGTTGTAATAAATATTTGTATTCTATTACAAGCTACTTTTGGTAAAGAGGAAGTATTTGTTTTTAATGACAAAAACAATATTGTTCCCCTTTAATTAAGAAAGTTGTGATTCGTGCGCCATTTCTGTCCAAAATATCTCCACCATATATGTTAACTGCTTTTTGGCTCTGTATCTGAATTATTATGTGCAAATAAATAAAAATAATTTTCGTTTGTTTACAAAACTCTCTTGTGAATATTTTTTATATAGCTAGAGACTGTACCTGCTTTTCTATTTTAAAAAGGCGCTTTTAAAATTCTCTACTAACATCTTTCTTGAACAAACCGTATAACACGTTACCGATTACGTTACACGGTCAAAAATTTTAATAGCATTGAAAATTTACGAAAAATAAATGTTTTTGGTGAAACATTCCTGAACGTATATTGGAGTTAACTGTAATTTTGTTTTACATCAATAACAGTATGGAGTGTTGGAAACATTTTGGCTACGTCAATGTTCTACCTCTGATGACCTACCAGTCATCAAAAGTACAGGAAATGTAGCGAAGGTTTTCCAATTTTGTATGTCAAATGTTTTATTCGGCTAGTATCACGCTCGTTGGCACTTATCTAAACATATAAAATTACAACATAACCAGAAGTCTGTACTCAGGGATTCTGCTGATAGGAGGGAAAACATTTTACCTTTATAATTGTTGGAGTTAGACAAAGCAGTTACAGCTAGAAAAGGCATGTTTTTGGCGGAAATAATGAAATAAATGTAGTTTTTATCTATCTGAAAAGTGGTTTCATATTTGTGTTTGTCCGTCTATATTTTGTCTCCTTGTCTGCCTGTCTGTCTTTATATCCGTTTGTATGTAGTATGTATGAACTGTAGGTATGTGCGTATGTACGAATATAAGAATGTACGCATGACCTTTATGTGTATTAACGTTTGTATATATGAACCCATATATGTACATATATGTTTTCATGTAGTTGTATATATTATGTAATACCTACTTGTTAACTGTTATAGGATTGTGATGAAAATATTTTGGACTGAAAAGCTGTGTAAAACCAAAATATACATTTTTTTTATTTTAAATCTTAATCACGTGCATAAGAACACTAGAAGAGACATTAATGAACCAATCTCTTATGCGATTTTTATTGTTATCACTTTGTCCTGACAGCATTATATTTAATTTCCCACTGGTCTTGATAAAGAAAAATAAGATTTCTTTTGCAATATATTATTTGTATACTTTTTGTTTTCCAGTAAAAAAAATCACACCCTCTTCGGTATAAGTTGCAACTTTATTTTTTATGTGTTATACTATTGATAAAAAAATTAAGTTGAAATATTAGTCACAATAAATATAATTACAATTTAGCTAAGTTTTAAATAATATTCCTGAAAATCCTTATCATTACTGCAAATTGCTATAATTTTAAGTCAGATGAATAAAATAAATATATTTACTTCTTAGTTACAGAAAAACGCATACAATAACACTACAAAATCAAGTATCGATATCACTCAAATTCTAAAAAAAAATTTTGATTGCATCTGTGAAGTGAGATGGAGAAAACGTAAAATTTAGATATCTTCAAAATAAAATTTGTGAATTTTAAACCAATGTGTTTTCGTAAATCGACTAACTGATTTTAGAATAACTTTCTGATAAGCTTTACTTCAAGGTGTGCGTTCATGTTTGCAATCGATATAAACTACAAGTTTCTTACTATAAATTTAATTTCGATTTTTCCGTTATATAAGCTTTCTGCTGATATTCAAACATAGGTTACCAGAGTGGAAAAAAAACAGACAAATCTGTGTTACACTTCCAAGCTATTAGCTGCTAGTGTTAACCATTAGGATCTGATTTCATTAATAATCTGTTAATAGTATTAAACAAAGTCGCTATGCGCTGTCTGCTTGTTCACTTACGTTGGTTTTCACCATAATTTAGGGATTTTCTGCAGGAAGGTTTAAGTTTACAAATAGATTAAATTTAAAGAGAGTAGATAAATCTCAATGTTCTGTAATAAAGTTGAAAAATGACGCTTTTAGGGCTCTTATAAGGCTTACGCTGATATTTATTTGCATGACTGATATACAAAGTTCTACAAAATTTTCGTCCTACAGCATGTGTCTGTTTCAAGGACGACCATAGTAACCATTTTATCTTTCAAATTTGGTTCCAAAATAATGCGTTATTTGCGAAGCTAATTCGACCGACGTATTATTAACTGGTGTTAAAAGAAGGGTAGCTATGTTATTTTTTTAATAACGGAATGTTAGTCCATCAAAAATTATGTAATGTCACGCGCTTGCAAGTAAAATCATAAATAAAAATTTCATTTGAGTGCACAATTTTGAGTGGATATGGAACTGAAGAAGTCGTTTTGAACCCGTGGATTTCATGAATACCAACATATTTACCGTTTCAGTTTCAACGACTACAATTCCCAGTAAAGTTGTATTTTTCGATGACACTTAACAAAGCGCGGGATCAAACATGGAATATCGCAGGAATATAATTCAGCGCTGAGTAGTTTTTACACGGAAAGCTGTATGAAGCCCTTTTACGTGTGTCTTCTAAACAAAATCAGTTTGTGTTGTCTCATGAGAAAAAAAAGTGTCAAATTTGTTTACAACGAAAATTTCTAGTTATGGGCCGTACGTGTTAGCAGGTATATAATTTTTTTTAAAACACCAGATACTTACGCGAACTTTTTACTTAAGAAAACTTACTTACGAAATTAGTAGTAGTTCACATGCGAGCGAAGCTAAGGCGGGTCGCTAGAATAAATATAAAATAATAAAAAAAAATCATTTCAAAATATATTTATTCATTGTATTTGTGATTAATGTTGGCGAATCGCTTTCGCAAGCGTTAAGATAACAAATTAATATACGGGTGTGGTTTTTGCATGTCTGCCTTCAGCGATATTTGTAGCCACACAGGTCAAAAGTGCTGCGATAACATTTCAATAACAAACATTTTGTTTATTTCTGCCTTTCTTTCTTTATCCTCAGTGCATGCATTAAACATCTTTGTAACTAAAGAAATTATTTACTAAATATTTTCTAAGATCAATTGTTTAGTAAAACCATACTATAAATAGTGTCAATGAAATAATTAATTGTTTTAGGAACATTCAAAACTAATGTTTTATCAGAATAATAAATTATATATCCTTTAAAACTTAAAATAAATCATTAGTTTACTCCAGATATATTTTTTAAGTCCTACATAGATATGAAATAAAATTATAAAATTTAACTTATAGCACTAAAATAAAAACATTTTTGAATATACGTTTTCAATTTATTTTTTGTGAAGCATACTATTTTTATTTATGTTGTGATTTTCTGTCATGTAGTAAAATTACTTAATATTAGAATTTTTTTATTATAATTACTTTGTTTAAATTATATATATTTTTATAATAAGCTTGAATAATTATAAATGTATATCAAATACATTTGTATCTGAGACATGCAAAACATGATTAAATTTATAGTTTTGAATGAATTTATTATTTCCCCCCGCTGGTTGGGTGTAAGAGTGGTGGGGTTATGTTCTTAATGTTAGAGCATGGACCAAACGTGACCAAACGAACATTGGAACGCCAGGAATTTTGGAAACCCCCTCCCCCTCTCTGTAACCGTGCAAGAGGGTTGGTAGGGCACCGAGTCCCTCACGGGTGACTGGCTGTTAGAGCGGTCGGCGGGCGTGCATTGCGATCCAATCACACCGCGGGACGCGATTATACCTCTCCTCTCCCCCCTTCTCCCTTTTCTTGTTAACAGCGTTCACTCACGCTGCATTAGAGACCGATGCACGCCTGAACTACATCAATCATCATTGACTTGGTCTGTCTCTCACCCACACTCTTAATTTCAAATAGTGAGAAATACTTCATGTTTTTTTAATTTCATTGAAAAGGTTTTAAAACTGATATTTTCAGTATTTTCCTTCAATTTTCACAGTTCATACCAGTGACTGGCGTTCCCTTGATAAATAAGTGAAAATTTTTTGAAGAAAATGTACTACCTTTCGGCTTAGCTTTGTCCACCATATTGAATATTTTTTTACTTATTTAATCCAGATATGTACGAGTAACTATTTTGGTAAAGGAAATATATAAGTAAAGTCTTGTGTAGGTTTGTAGTTAAGTTATTACAGTGCATTTAAAAAAAACGATAATCGAATATCTGCATTACATTTACTACAATTCGCAGGAATAGTAATAAAAAATATAATTAGGTACTTCAAAAAACATTTACCCAAACAATAATTAAATAAACAGACCTACCAGCCAGAAACATTTCGCTAATATTTATAATTTAACATATTATAAGTTTTACTCAATTTTTCAGTTTTTAAGTATAGGCCTACCTAATAGATAACCAAATCAAGACTTAATGTCGCACGCTTACAGAAAGAAAGTTGGCGACCTCAATGATAAGTTTGGGCAGCCAAGCACGTGGTACCCAACTCACTGCTCGTCGTTTTGTCAACCACGCCTGTGTTTGTACTCAGGGGAAAAAGTCTGTACTTTAACAAAAGCTCCTTTTGGAATCAAGTTACCATGTAATAGTTTGAAATACTACAAGAAATATATTATAACTTTGTACAACACATTGCTATGGTTATTTTTGGATAAGTGAAATACCCTTTTCGAGATAATACTAAGTACCTATTTCTTACGAAAATGGGCACATAATTTAATACTTTAATTGATGTTTCATTCAAGTATTATTTGTCTAAACCACGAAAAATAAAAAATAAAACATTCAATAATTGGATTTTATTTTATTATTTTTTTGTTTACTAAATGGCGCAGTTAACACTGGAAAGCTATTCAGTGAACGGTTTACAAATGAATTAAACTATTGGAGGTAATGGGAAAAAACAAAGCATAAAAGCGGTAAGAATCGGAATCCAATATTACTGCAATGACTATTTGGTAGTGATACTGTTGTTTTCATGTATATAAATTAAAAAATACTGTTGTTTTCATATATAGAAATTAAAAAATATCTGTTATTTTTAATGAATATTTCTGTTTCATTTACAAAAACAATCCAGTGATCTGTCCCCACTCACCGCGAGCACGGATGCAGTGCAGAGTGTAGCCCTGCGGAAGCGAGAGAGAAGCGGTCGCTTTACGGTCTTCGTTAGAACATATTTCACTTGATAGCTTTGATGGGCGTCCATTCCACCGACAGCTCATAAGACTTGGTCTCACGTGTTGAGTTAGTTATTTCATTTTACAGTCAATACTAAGTACCTATTATTTTAGGGATTTATTCCGCTAGGTCTTCAATCTGTGAATAGTCATGCACATTATTGCAATGATAAACACTTGCGTGAC
The DNA here is from genome assembly GCF_032445375.1 of Bacillus rossius redtenbacheri. Lineage (NCBI taxonomy): Eukaryota > Metazoa > Arthropoda > Insecta > Phasmatodea > Bacillidae > Bacillus > Bacillus rossius. The sequence continues at coordinate 39,698,003 of NC_086333.1, read as the reverse complement.
CTTTGGCCGCTGTTAAATACTGTTAGATACTGTATGCAGTTGTGAGTATTGGCCCAAGGTCCAGGTTTAAGTGTTAAGTTGTCGACAGCCGTGTTTTAATGTGACGTCACGGCGGCCATCTTCGATGGTCTGGACTTTGGCCCCGGCCCCCATTTTGGATGACCTTGACCCTGGCCACCATTGATACCGCCTTCTTGCATTATGATGTCACAGCCACTATGTTGCTTTCTATAATAACTTTTTTTCCTTAATAATGAATTTTAAATGATAAAAAGTACACATGTGATACTAAAGATTTTTAAACGTAAATTATATGTGAATAGTAATGTCGTATGAAAAATTATATATATTTAAAAAATTTTAATGAAATTTTAAAATTAAAAAGGTTGCAAAATATTAAGTTTAATGTGCAATATGTAAAATATTTAAAAGTTTAAGATGTTAACGTAAATAAATGCACGGAAATCAGTACTGTGATGCGATACGTAAATACTAAGATAGGATTAATATTGACACGTTTGTTCTAATTCAGCAAAAAAAAAGTATGACAGGTTTTAAAACCATTTTGAGTTAGTTTGTTCAAATTTATTTTGCAGAGATATTGAAAGACACTATTATTTCTCCGAATACTACCCATCAAACTATGTTTGGAGACGATGATTCGGAAGTGTGACAGGGTCATTACCAAAAAAAAAACACCCTGCCCGTGTTGAAAGGTTCCCCAGGCTGTGTGTCGCGAGTGAGACTGTTCACTGAAAGAAATTTTTGTATATTTTACAAGAAAAATCCTTGGAAACCCTGCTGCCAAGGATATTTCTTGTAAAACTACAAGGCAGAGCTTTGTAAGATGTGCGATTTTGCAAGGCTCTGCCTTGTAGTTTTGCAAGAAATATCCTTGGCAACAGGGTTTCCAAGAAATTCCCTTGTAAAAGTACAAATTTTTTTTTAGAGTGTTGCGTTTGTCTCTTCTGGTGACCCCGCATCGAACTCTCTTCGTCGACCTTTCCATCTCGTCTGGCGCGCGTCTGAGCCGCGCCGACCATTAGCTCTGGACGTGCCGCGCTTGCGGGAGACACGGCTTGCTCGGGGAAACCTTCTCTCGCTCCTGACACCCTGCCCGTCACAAGGCCGGTGAAAGGCCGGAGGAGGAGGTCACATTCGCCGTGCGCTGTTCAGTAAATATGGTTTTACAAGCGTTGAAAGTAACACTGGGTGCGTATAATCTACGCGAGTGTGTGTGCAAGGGAAAACGAGGAAGCAACTTTCCTCGCAACTGCCTGTCACATGCGTTTTGTCTCCTCGCCGTTGCGCGCGCGTATATTAAGGTGTGACGTTATAAGAAGCGACACTTTGGCATTATATGACTAAGCTAGTCATAATAAGGTTTGGATGCCCTGCATAAAACAAGTAAGTTGCCAATTAATATAGCTATATGTGGGTGTCAGAGATTGTGTATGGTGAGAAAATAAGTGAAACGACTATGTTAGTCTCGAAGGATTTTGCTTCGAATAATATTAAAAATACTAATCCAGAGTATAACTTTATTTTCACGAAATCTAATAACAGATATTATATAACAAAAATAGTGACGTATAATTACACCGTGTAAAGACCCAGTGTACGGTTGCTGACGTCACCCCCGCGTTTGACTATCAACTTGAGTATGCGGCGAAGACTGCCCAGGCTATGAACTTTACTTTACGGCCAATTTAATGTTAATGTTTTATTGCAGTATTTTTTATATTGTGGTTTTTAAGATTGAATATCAGATTTAGTCATTATTTTTAACGATAAATGTGTAAGCCTCTTTTAGTAAAAAGCAAGCACGAATATATGTTTTGTGAAAGTTTTTTAAATAGTTTTAAGCGAGTGTATTTTTGGGCTACTATTTGGTTAATGAAATAAACGAGAAATACGTAGGCCTACGGTATTACCTCGTGACTAAAATCGTGAATGCAGCTTTTTGGGATAAATTATTTGTTTAAAGTTTTTAGTGTATTTTAATTTGATTCTATTTTTAGTTTAAATTCATGACCACGCGAAATTTAGTATGATTATAATTTGCCGTTTTGCAACTAATGTGATTTTTGGAAATGCGTAAATAAATGGATGTTAAGACATATATTTTGTTTTTATTTCGGTATTTTAATTAATTCATGCTGCTACTTCAGTACACTATCCTGATTTGGTTTTACATTGCTGTTTAATTTAATTTTATGTTTTTACCTGTATCCCCTTTAACATGGTTTGCGTTTTACATGAAGTTATGGCATTTGATACACAGTTCCCGTCACGGTGTGCATTCTGGAAGTGACCCATGGCCGGGGGCGGGAGTTTTGGCCTTAAGTAGGTCCATTAGCCAAGGCTAAGGCTGACAGTATATAACCGAGGCCCTTTTTAAATTTCTCTAAACGTCTTTCTATTGAAAAAAAATATGGTTCTTGTGTTAGGCAAACGGAAGTTTTTTTTTAAGAAAGATTAGCTTCTTTAATACGAGTCGAAATGCGGCGGTGACCTCACCGGGTGTACAACACTGTGATAATGAAGCCAGCGTTAACGTCCCATCCAGTCTTCTGTGCTCCCTTCGAGTCGAACCGGACGTCAGATCACCCGTCCCGTATTCGATCACTCCACGGGTTCGATCACTCGGCGGGGATCGAATCGCAACCATTCGCGATTGCTGTACGTGGCGCACGTCGGTGGGAGATTGCGTGTGTGGCTTTTAAAAGTCAAGATCAATTTTGATTTAGTTTTTCAAGCCACCACAACGATGAGCTGTCCGTCTGGGGGGGGGGGGGGGAATACGGGCTGGTGCTGAAAGCATCCGTAAATATTAATGTCCGTTTTCAGTGGTAGAGAAATCTAGGCGGGGATATGGAGCTGAAAAGAAAAAATTGGTTGTCTGTAAAGTCGGTTTACGGACGATAGTTTAACGTGACAACGTCATAACAAAATATTGATGAAATGATTGCATACTTTTATGAATAAAATTGAATCATTTTTATTTAATTATCACTATTTTGTATGGATACAAAGAAGGAGTGAAATTCAATCCACAATTTAATTGATAAATTTACTTTTATTTGCACTCATTAATTCAAATATGTTTATTACTTTAACGAAGAGATTATTTTAACTATAACTTTTATACATGTTTGCTTTTTAACTTCTTCTAATCTGTGTTATTCTGTCAAGGATAGGACGATGATAGGAAAAGTAGGAAACGAATGGGAGTGTTTCAAGTTTAATGTGCCTCGAAAAAGTCAAAGCGACGGTTGTTCCAATCGAGTGGAAGAGAGATAGATGCGGCGCAAGCGTACAATGAGCGTAACGGGACAATGTGCGTAACGGGACACTTTTTCGTGCGTGCAGCCGGCGTTCATCGATTTATTAGACGTCGTCACGTAAAAAAAAAAAATGTTTCCGCGCCTCCAAACAGCAGCGACCAGGAGCATGGTAAGTCTTCAGCCCGCCCGCTTAGCGGCGCATTGTTGTTGTTATTGTTGGTTCTGAGCGGCAGCGCGGGAACAACCGCGAGAGCTGAAGGCGGAGCTGGCGCACTTTGGAGCAGCAGCGGGTAAACACGCAACTAGTTCAGGTTCCCGGAGATATACTCTGGTGGCTGGCCAGCCGGGGAGAGCACCGCGCCCTGCAGGAGGGTCGTGGCTCGGCGTGAACAAGAGAGGGAGCAGCTTCACAGAACTGCTCCCCGCGGACACTTCTGGACGGAAAGAAATACAATATATAAAAATCTAATCAAGGGGAATTTCACACAAAACTTCCGTAAATACGTTCTTTAAATAAATCTTTAAATGTAGAAGATTGATTAAAGATTTTTTTTAAATACGTCTCTTCCGGTTACACTGTATGTCTAAATAAGTCTCAATGACGCAGAAAAAAGAAATGCTGAATAAGAAAACTAACTGAAATCAAGACCAAAATCATATTATGTAAAAAAAAAAAAAAAAGTTATAACATAGATACTGACGGAAATTCCTTGTAAGGAATTATTTAGAAAAAAATATTTCAGCACTGATGGACACAGTGGACAAACAAAAACGAATAAATTGCCAACAATTACACAAAATAAAGCCTTTCATCAACTTTGGATAGCACAGCGACGAACAGACGAAACCAGCGATGATGCCGAACAGGCAGTGTGGGCAACACAACGACAACACAGAGTTGCACAGGCGAACTTAGCTACGTGACAAAACAGATATACTAGACATTACAACGGCGTCAGCACAGACGAACGCAGTGGCTGTCTTTAGACAACAGTTCCGACGTTTCGGAAACCAAGATCTATTTCCGTCCTCAGGAACATACAGACCAAAGGAGGACACTGGGATACAGGTGGTATTTATACCTTTGACTCCCTCTCTCGGCACGGCCTATGACAGGTGAGTGTTCACCGGCCGTAAAGGTTGTAAGTAATCGGGGTTTCAAGAAAATAACTTAGAAAATAACTTTAATCCGTTAAACCTGATTAAAAAAATACTCTAAAATGCTTGATTTTTGAATCGGTGAGGAGTCTTTTCAACAGTTTTATTTTGAACTTACACTAATTTGCAGTAGTTTTAACAGTATTTTAGATGACGTGGGAGTGTAGAATAATATTTCCAGAGTCAGTTTCTAATATGTGTTTTTTTTATAACCACGATGTGGTCTTTTGGATGTTTTAAGGATTAAAAACAATTTTGGCAAGAAATATTTTTTCTATTTATGGAGAAAAAAATACTTCTACCAGTTTGGGTTGTTAACCAACTTCTCCCAGTAACCCCACGATGAACTGAGAACAGACTAACGTACGTATGAAAAATGTATAGTTGTTAACGTGATCCCCAGCTTGTATTTGAGATAAATACAACACAAAATAACCAGTAGGATCTTTTTTTTTTAGGATTTTACTACTGGCTCGCTGTAGGAAAGGTTTTGATGGAGATTAAAAACTGACGAAAACTAGCTTCTACTGCTCAGCTTAGGTTCCCCCCTTCCTTCTTTGCGACAGAGAGGGGAGTGACGGAAATTCTCTGTCGCAGAGAAGGAAGGGGGGAACCTAAGCTGTGCAGTAGAATCTAGTTTTCGTCAGTTTTTAATCTCCATCAAAACCTTTCCTACAGCGAGTCAGTAGTAGGTATTCTTTTCTTTTAACAACCTACAATTCGATAAACTATAAACCCTTATGTGACATTTTCAACTCGGCAATTTTTTTTCCAGCCCGTCCGTAGATATAGTCTAAATCAGTAAGAAACTGGTATCAACTAATCAGTCGAACACCATTCAAGGTCATTCAAGTTTAAATGTCTTCTAAAATGGTCAGAGGCTAATGAGCAACGATTTAAGTTCAAAAAATATACAGTACCATCAATTCTAAGCTGTAGGTCATTTAAAGCGAGAAATTTTTGTGGTCCCTACATATGTAAAAAAAAATCTGTGAAACAAAGGTTAAACATTTATCGAAAAGCAAATCCCACGTTTTTTGACGTAACAACGTCTAATAAATCGACGAACGCCGGCTGCACGCACGAAAAAGTGTCCCACTACGGATGTCCCACTACGGATGTGTCCTGTCTGCTCATTGTACGCATGCGCGGCATCTCTCTTCCACTCGATTGGAACAACCATCGATTTGACTTTTCAATCATATTTTCGTCGTTTGAATTATTGATATTATGTAATTTAACGATCGTCCACCGATTTTCAGCACAATTGGTACGGTTATTTAAAAGTAATGTTGAATATTCAAATACGTTTTGAACCAACAATGGAGTTTTACAGTTACACATAATAATTCAAATTACACCCGGGATCTTTTGCACAATGTTTTAAAAAATATTGTAACGCATTATAAATAAGTTTGGTGTATTTAGGATGCGTATTTGTTATCAAATCGTGTTATAAAAACGAAATAATATTATTCCCCTACCCTGAAAAAAAGTTTATAAAAAAAATATATATATATAATTTGAAACAATTAAATTACATGTAGGGCCTCGTGGTCTTGCGGTCAATCCTAAGGATGTCGGTTCGAATCCTGGCAGGTGTAAATTTTTTTTTGTACTTCTAAAAATAAATACGGCGCACGCAACATTTCAATAGTAATAAATATATTTGAATTAATGAATGAATGCAACTAAAAGTAAATTTATTAATTAAATTGTACATTTCATTTCACTCCTTTGTATCCATACAAAATAGTGATAATTCAATAAATATGATTCAAATTTAAAAAAAAATTCTTTCTCAAAGAATATAATGTTTTTAATGCCTAAATGGTTTGGTTGCAGAAGCCTATTACGGCTCAGTCTCAGGCCGAATATGATATTTCCTTTTCTTCTGGATCAATCATTTCATCAATGGTTTGTTATGACGTTGTCACGTTAAACTATCGTCCGTAAACCGACTTTACAGACAACCAATTTTTTTTGTCATGGGACGAATATCCACACAAGTGTTAATTAATAATCCATTTTTATGTGTTTATAGGCTGTGGCCACATTTTACCTTCGCTCCGGATCGCATATCGTTGGGTTGTTATTATTATGTACTTAAGTAGTTGTGTCCTTTCCTAAGAGCATCTGAATCTTCCCATCATACTATAATAATGTCATTCGCATGTCTGATGGTTTATATAATCTCTAAATAAAAAAGCGAATTTTTTGTAGTTTCCCACAAATAAATACGAATGTCAATGACAAAATCTCTCATAGGTCAGGGGTGTAAAAAGTGGTTGGAGGATTAATTTCAAAAAAATGAATGAGAAGGGATGGAAAACTTTTTATAAAAATATTTGTAGCAGTAAGCTGAGGGGAAGCCATTCGTGAAGGCCACCAAATTTACGGCCGTGGGACTGAGATTAGGTGGTCAGACTTCGGAACCACTCGTTTCGAATAGACGTCTGAGGATTATATTCATTCTGGCGCAAAAGAGTGACAGGATAATAAAGGGTGGTAGAGGGCAACGAAAAATTATTGGTTTTTAAAAAGAAAGGTAGCGTATTCGGTTATCCCGTGGTTTGAATGTGCGCAGTTAAATGTTTTGGTAAACCTTTTATTTAGAAGCGTACGTCAGCTCGCAACACGCATTGTTCTTGCTTAATTTTCCAGGTAAGAAATTAAAATGTCTGACATTTTATGATAGTATTGAAATAAATATTTTTGATTTAACTAGATCCAAACCTCGTTCCGAAAGGAGCCAAAAAATTAAAACCAATCATTTAACTTTCTCGACAAGGTATTCTAATCACATCACGCCATTACTCATAGAATAACAAAAAAAATTAATGACACCAGACTGAACTATCTTTATAAACTTTCAAGAATCACTTATATAAAAGGTATGAGGTTTAATATTTTGGTTTTATTAAAAATATATATTAGGGTCTATTAAAGTGTAAATAAAAACAATTTTATCATTGATACACCACAATTTAAGTTCAAAATTGTAACATTATAAAAACTACTACAAGGTAGTTAAACAATTGTAATTTTATTAAAGAAGAAAATTTATTGCTTTGAAATTCCAACGAGAGAGAAAGAATATTACAGAAAATAAAAACAGAGCAAAAATAAATTTTTATTTTTTTCTAATGAGAATAAAAAGAAGAAAAAAAGAAATTGGTGTTAACTTTATAAGTAAAATGAAATAAAATTACACTGGAAAATTAAAGCAATTAGTTTTAAATTGGCTAGTACATAACACTGAATTCAATAAAATGGCAGGTTTATATTTCTATATACATATTTATATTTCTCGTTAAAAATAAAGGTGGACCTGTAATTTTTTAATCCCCTAGAGATAATATGTTTAATTAAGCTGAATCACGTCTTCAAAATTATTTACAATAAGAAAAATAAATCTGACGTCTAAAATGATACGCAATGGCGTATGTCCAAAAGCCTACATCAAGTCATGCACTCCCATTGCACAAATCTTTCAAAGATAATGTCTTAATTGATCATTAAATAAAGATGCGTGAGTTCAGCTTATATATAAACGTATATTTATACATACAAACATAAATGAAAGAATTGTCATTATTTACAAAATAAAAAGAACCTCCTGAGACGGGGTTCAGGGTGTGTTGGTGGCGGCGGTGTCTGCTTCCTTGGAACATACAACTCTGATGACGTCAAAGCAGACCTTTTGGATGACCTTGACCTTTGATCTTGGCCTTCAAAATTCGCCAAAATTTGCCAAAACTTACTCAAAAATAAAATTTTGTCGGACAGGTTACTTGTATATATTATTTTTGTATATATAATGATTCATAAAAGTAAAGGAAAACATAAATTTAAAATTTATTTAAAGCTTTAGTCACCAACCGAGATTCTAACCAAGTACGGGAATAGTTCGAGCCAATAATTATTTTAACAAATTATTGTTTTGATGATTTTTGGAATTTTCCCCGGATTTATAGCTTAATAAATGCAGATTTCCAAGATTGCGGCTAAGATGGCTGACAAGAATGCGGACGCCGTGGAAATAAATAATTACTAATCTAGTGTATACAAATTCAACTAAGATTATGGTAGCACACCCAAGCAGACGAAGACAATATGTCGGCAGCGACAAGATGGCGGACTTGTACTTCTGGCGATATAAAAATGCCTTGGTATTAGTGGTGGGAAGTCAGTCTGTCATTGGCTTCTGTGGAGGAAGGATCCATCGTAATTTTTTTTTTGCTCTAGCCGAGTTCGAACCAAGGACTCCATGACGTAAGTGCGGTTTTAAATTAAAATTTTTATTAAAACAGTATTGAAATAATATTTATATAATTTTTTGTACGTTTTCCGATGATAATTGCGGATTTTTAAGATGGCGGGATGTTTTTATCAAAATTATTATTTCATAAATATTTTAATAATTTTAAAATTCTTTCCGATTCTCTAGCTTAAAAACTATGGAATTTTATGTTGGCGGGCGAAATGAAAATTGCAACTTTTACAGAATACCGTGATACCTTTATGGTCGAGGTCACAACCTCGGCGGCTTGGCTTGCCCATGGGGAATTTAAGCCGCTTTGAAGACACTGTTTTTTCTAACGCAAAAGACTTTTGAGATTTTTCTAATTCCAAATTTTTGAACTATTTGCTTCCCCCCCCCCCCCTCTCTAAATAAGGAATATTTTAATTTCAGATTTTAGAGTTTTTTTGGTGGAATTTTGCGAATTCTGCGGATTTTTGGGAATTTGTGGTAAAATTGAGCAAATTTAAAATAATTTTGAGACATTTTTGGCAACTTTTGAAGGTCATGGTAAATAGTCAAGGTCAGGGTCATCTAAAATGGCCACTGTGACGTCAACAAAAATGTAGGTTCCAAGGCAGCAGACACAGCCCCCACCATCACACACTGAACCCTGTCCCCGGAGTCAAGCTGTACTACTTACGCCATTATTTACTTTTTTTGCGTTGATGGGCAAGAGTAATAAAATGTTATGTTATTAATTATTAACATTAATCTCAGAATACACTTTAGAGAGAGATAAACACATGACTCATGAGAACTACATAAAAATTATTATTATTTTTTAAAATTTATCGACTCTTTTAGTAAATAATACCTTTCAGGACCTAATATTTTATCGCGTTTTTGCTGTGCTTACAAATGTTAGGGATTATCACAAGCTTAACTTACCTTGCCATATCAATGACAATATATATGTGAAAGCGAAGCCGCAAGTGAGGATTAATATCATTAACAGAGGACAAGGGTTAATTCAGTTTGGTTTAGGTTTAAGAGAATATTAGCGTCCCTGCTTTATGCCTGAGGTCTAAAAAGGGGAGGGCGCAAACTTTGTATCGCCGATTTTCACGCCCCTTTGCGAGAGTTAAGTACTTCACCAATAGCAATCTACCGTGTAAAAGAAAAAAAAAATCTAACTCTCGATTGTCAAAAGAGGCACAATTTAATATACCCGTTATGTTCCCCGTTAGAGAGCTTTATTTTTTATAAAGAATAGTGGCACACACTGGCAAGTATGACAATCACCAGGATTGCCAATCACCAACCTCTCCCCTTTATGTTGTATTTATTTTATTTATGCAACCCCCGAGTCGTTGTGTAATTGTAGGATTTGTTGTAGTTGTTGGTGTATGGGTAAGCGCCATATAGACGACTAGGACAACACAACTTACATTCATGTCCTACCCGGGATTCGAACCCAGAGACCCCGCACCGTAGCCCGATGATGCGTTTCCGACTGCGCTACGAAGGCCGGCTGTTACAGCTGCAGCTGCGTGGACCAGAGGTTAGAGCACCTGACTACCACGCCGCAACTCGGGTTCGATTCTACTTATAACATTGGGTTAGTTCCATTTCATTTTTAATGAATAACATCTTTGCTCCCGGTATACGGTATTTGATAGTCGTATTTACGTGAACGGAACGGATATATGTATCCATGGTGGTGCCATTAGTGGCGGATGGCACGTACCAAAGTCAGACCCAAATTGAAACTAACGTATATACTATTTAATAAATTTTATTAATACGGGCAGTATCCTATTAAAATTTATTTTTTGAAATTCAGGTCCAAAGCCAGGATTTCGTCTTTTTTCAACTCTTTTTACACTTTTTCGATTTTTTCGTTTCATTTTATGTTTTAAAATTTCAGGCTGCTATTAAAATGATTAAATAGTCGACGTAGCTGCTTCGGCAACGAGTTCTAGCGGTGGATGCGGAAACTACGAGTGATTCGCGTCAAGAAATGTACTTAAAGACACAATTCGCTAAATAAATATATATCTTAGAATTATTTTAAAGAGTACTAATTTAAATTTCGAATCCGAGTTCCGTATTTTATTTGTATTTTAATCATGAGAACACACGAGTTTGCTCGTTCCCGACATTAGATGATATAATTCTCTGGCGAAAAATGAAAGACTCGATCACATTAATTTTTTTATCAAATTTTCATTAATATCATGAAAAGTGATTAGTTTTATTAACAATACAAGAAATATAAAAAAATAAGTATTTTACCATAGTATGAACCATAAGTATGAAATTTTACAGGCGGTTCCTAAGTTAGTTCTTGGAATGAGACGGATCCCTTTAGGACGAAAGGGTCTTTGTGGAGGGTGGGAGGGAAAAATGAAACGTAGGCACCTCAGGTATACCAGCTTGACGCAATGAGAACATTACAAATTTTAGGTTGTTAAAAACGCACAATAAATAATTTATAATGAGTATAGTGTGGTCCGTACTGTGGTAAATAATTTTTTATTTCTTTAATTTTCAATAAATAAACAGTAATTATTACATTATCTATGTAAATTCATTAAATTAATAATAGTATCCAAATTTGGATTGGACTTGCGATGATAGCGTGATGGTAAGACGCTGAGCCACGCTGCTTTGGCGATTTTAAGGGAGTGTTACGGTTAAAATATATAATGCCGGGTTTATTTGTTGTGGTGTGACCAGCAGCGCAACGCCCGTAGCCAGTTTAGAAAGTCCTGGTGGCGAACGAGCGGCATCCCTGATGGATAGGCAACCAGTGAAGGTAGTTTCAGCGGAACGCCCAGGAGTTATGCAACCAGCCACGCCAATATCTGCAATGCACATATTTTTGAATAAGACGTTCTGACTGGTTTTGAGGACTTGCGGCACAACCTCACGCTGGCCAGCTGTATAAAATAGGCCCGCGGTAGAAGAAGACGACACAAGTCACCGACTCTCCGAGTCACTGCAGAAAGAAGTGAGACAATACACCCGAACGACAGAGACAGAACCAAACTTAACATACCGTTGTTTACACGGGAGCGGAAGACGCATCGGGAGATTCACGCAGAAGTTAGCGCGGATGAGTCAGACGCCGAGAAACGTGAAACGTTAAGAAGTGACGTAAGACGTAACGCCAGAGCATAGTGACCGTCAGCGGGATGCTTAGTAATGTTGTCTAACGGGGAAGAAATTTCACAAGACTGAACGACCTATAAAAAGTCCGGTGACGTCAGAACGTGCAACGAGGTGGCACAAGCATGACTCTGGCCGCGGACGACGAGTGTTGCAGTAACGCCAGGAGGAGACGGAAGATCCAAGCCCTGTAAGGAGTCGGAAGCAGTCGCAACAAAGCGGACGTCGCCAGCGAGCAGGCCCGAGACACCACGTGTCAACCAGCGGCTGCAGCAGGGGAGAGGCGGCACCAGCTCGTTCCGAAGAGGGACGCCGGCGAACGTGTGGACTGCAGCCGTGCAGCTCAGGAGGTGCAAACATTTCTGGGGGACCACTTGGAGCCTCTGGATAACGAGGAGGGTGTAGCTGAAGTCCCTGCTCCCGGTGAACATCGCGACCCCAGGGGCCGCATCACGAGTGCGAGACACTTGAGTTGCGAGAAGCTACCAAAGGCCTTTGAATATATATATATACTGTATAGAAGTCGCGAGTGGATAGGATTTACTGTACGTTTTTTCAGGAACGTATGATGAGCATCTTGGGAACTTCACCGCTGCAGGGCGCTGCCGTAACGCCCTGTATCGTCTTAGATTGTTATTTACACGTTAGAGCGCAGCACTGTCGCCCGCTGTCATTCCCCCGCACCCCCCCCACCAATCATTCACTGCAGCTCAAGTTCGTTCAACGGGAGGGGAAGGGGTGTTTGAAGAGTTCGACACTTGTCCGCTAGGGACCACCACAAGTCGATGCCCTAGAGATGGTGGCGATTGCGGCGGTGAATTAACCAACTACCTTAAAACCGTATTAGAAATTTCAACCTGGGCTGGCGACTTCTATACAGTACATAATATTCAAAGCTAGGGCGAAACCAGGGACGACGACGTTATCAGTGGCGGCGTGGCCCGGGAAGGACTGCTACGGCAACACAAGACAAGTGACGACGAGTACCAGACCACAAGCATTAGCAGGGGTTTTAAGTAAACTAATCCTACATGAAAAGTTAAATTTTGTAGTGAAAAAAAAATAACTTTGACAGCATAAGTACGGGAATCAAATTATACCTTGAAGTAAATATTGTAAATAATTATTTAACTGTAAATAAATTTTGTGTCTGCCACATTGTCCATAACGTAACTTTGAAGAAATAAATGAGGCTTTGTTGTGAAGTAAGCAAGCATTGAGCCTCTTTGACAGTTTGCACAGTTTTGTAATAAAACATTATTTTCTTACACATAATCGCAAAGCAGAATGTAATACATATAATGTTATATGTTAAGCTGGAGTATGATTTAAATAGTTTGACCCTAAGTGATTATATATAACCACACATAATTTTGTGTTTGTAAAATATTGTTTGTGAAAGGCTCCCTTAAGAACAGGTACACACAATTTGTACGCGAAATGAATTTTAATGGCAAAGTTTAATTTTTAATGTAATCCCGTTTCAGCACCTCGTGTGAAAGAGCCTTCGACCCATCAAAACCCAATGTCCTGCTGTCGGGGGACAAGCTCCTCAAGTTCACAGAGCGCCGTTCACATGAGTGGCTTTAAAATATTGGTAATACAAACACTAAATGAGAATGTTTGTGAATAAATTGTACTTAGCAAACTTCGCCTTGGTACCTTTTTCAGTTCATAAAAAGAAAGAGGTACCAATCCCGACACTTCAGGTTCATCCTCGTGACCTTCATTATAATACCTAAGTTCTAGTACTTTACTCTCGCAATGAGACGTAAAAATCGGTGATCCCTTTGTTAGTTAAAGGAGGTTTAGGGAATATTTTTTCATAACCAAACCGGGCTCAATTAGTGTATAGAATCCGTGATCCTGTGTTAAGAAGATAGGAACGTAATCCATCCAAAATACCCAATGTACAAATAAAGTTAAAGCACTAAAACTTAAGGTAGAGATTTGTCAGTGTTTATCTCAAGTAAATAAAAGCATTGATCGCGTACAAAGAAAAATGATTTTCACTAAACCTTGTATTAGAAATATGGCTGTGTGCGTGACGTAAACCATTTATGTATAATAATTTATTTATGAACCCAAAGTCAAAGTAGTTCAGAAACCATACCAGTTTTGGAGTTCCTATCACCTTCAGCCTTAAGTCCGTACGTGTCAAAGGAATCATTTTTTTTTTTAAATAAATTCCAGGCAAGTCAGTTGAATATTTTTCACTTCTGTTGAAGACTAGACTTCAACACTTGTGCTTTGTATGTCTAAAAGGGAACCATTTATATTCCTCCTGCAACGAAAATGCCAGGTTTCCTGCTTGCCCATGAAATATTCACTCCGAGGACGTTACTAAGCTCAGAGGATGCACGGATGCCAGTAATACCTGTATCTGATTGGCTGGAATGCTGGCACGTCCGAGCTGGTCGAAGCAAGAGCTCGTACTTCGCATACTAAATGAGATAGCTCTGGAATAACTCGCATTTGAAATTCTTATAAATCATACATATCTTCAAACGATCTTTTCATTCAAATAGCGTTTTCTTTAGCCAAGAAGCTTGATATCCGTATGTAAATTTAACTTCCAGTGCAAAATGCTGGCTTGTCAATCCCTGAAGCGCATTTGGTTGAAGCGACCAACTTGGCTTCAAACGTTGTGGTTTCGGATATCAGGAATTACATGTATATGTGTCACGTTTATTTTTGTAAAGCTGTGTTATGCCTGAGATAACTTGGTGTCATGATTGCTGAGATGTTTATATAAACATAAAATAAAATACATAAACGTGTTGTAATTACGTCAACGATTCAGTTTGACGCTACTTGTATACTGATAAATAGAGCCAAAGTTATTTTGCTGATTTAGTTTACTTTACTTGCCCACAAGTAATCAAGCCTCTTAAAAATGATCGGTTGTAGATAACAAGGTGACCGTGTGCTGTTTACCCTTAATTTTGTAACCACGTGTTCTCCTTGTTTATTAGTGACTCAGGTTAGTCAAGGCATGTAAAGAGCATTAAAGGTCAAGCATTAACTAGAAGATATATATCTGCTTCAAGTCTATTTTGACCCTAATGAATCCACGAAACATCCGTGGCTCTACTTATAGAGTCAAAGATGTCCGTCATACATTTACGACTTGATTTGCAATTTTTATGGTGAGATTTTGGCTATAGACATAATCGAATCGGTCTTCATAGTATATTATCGTGCCACGAGTTGATTCAAGCCCAAATTGGTCCAGCTTTAAGACACATGTGTGCTGCAACGTCTCTGAAATCAGAGACGCAATATACCCAGTTCTATTTCAAACCTATACAAAATCCTTACCCTGAGGAAAGCAAGCATATAAATGAAAGCATAACAGTATTGTAAATAGGTATACAAGATAGCAGAGTATTTTACAACAATGGTAATA
Source organism: Bacillus rossius redtenbacheri (assembly GCF_032445375.1). Taxonomy (NCBI): domain Eukaryota; kingdom Metazoa; phylum Arthropoda; class Insecta; order Phasmatodea; family Bacillidae; genus Bacillus; species Bacillus rossius. The sequence continues at coordinate 39,682,732 of NC_086333.1, read as the reverse complement.
AACCAGTTTTCATGGCAAGGAGCTAGAGCCGGTCGACATCTTGGGAGCAAATTGAAGGAACCACCGTTAATTCCCACAGACGGCATAAAATCACGTGACCAGTGAGCACCAATAGTTTTCGTTTTTTTTCTTGGCGATAGGTCCTTTTAACTACCACCATAATAATGAACTCCCTACATGGTGCTCACTACCTACAGCCTACGCACTACATCGTGACTTCAAACATGTCTCCCGCTGTCTGCGAAGGTTTCGCTCGTGATTCGTCAGCCATGTGTGCATGTCGACCGGAACAGATCGCAGTTCGCTTGAAGTCGCGACTGTTTCGTCGTATCAATTCTCTTGTGTGCGCCTGTGTTGTCTTCATTATCTAGTCATCGTTTGATTCTATTGTGGTTCTTCGTTTCTGTGTTTGTTTTTAATTTCTCTATCTTATCATTCAGAGCAGTCTGTTGCCAGGGTAATTTCAACCTAAATATATCGTCATCATACTTATTCACAAATTTATAAATTTATTTTCCGTGTGGTTTTGTAGTATTTACTTACTTAATATACCCTTTGTAATTTGATAATAACTATGTATTTATTTTAACGAATATACAAACTTGGTTAGTTTTCTGTTTTAAAAAATAATTAATTAAATATATTTTTATCAGTACTATTTTCAAGGATAGAAAAAAGGCTCTAATTTTTCCACTGGATTAGATATTAAAATACAGTTTGTTAATTATAGTGCTTTTACTTGGACAAGTGGAACAATTCCCCACAAAGCAGATGTGTAATGCTGGGTGGTAGCAAACACCCTCTGTGAGGCACGAGGTTGACCCGGTGAGGGGGGGTGATGGAGGGCCGGTGGAGGGTACAAGGGGCGGCGGGAGGCTGGAGTCTCCGCAGAGCGGCAGGTTTGTGGTCGAACTGCGGCTCCCACCAGAGCATCGCGGCTGATGAATACACGGCCACGACAACCCCCCCCCCTCCTCAACCCTTCCTGTATACTGCCCATTCAACACCCCCCCCCCCCCCCCACCACCGCCACGCGTGGTCACAACCCTTCCTTAGCCCATTTCGTCGCTCGTACTCCGCGCGCATCGCGGATTCCTGTTGCGATGAAAACTTTTGAATTATTGTCCAATGTATTAATCCCATCAATATAAATTTTAGCTGTGAAACTAAATTGCTTACCGCAAACAATGTTTACTTAAACGTAAAAAAAAAATGATAAATTAAATTTTCTCGCTGGAAATTACGTGAACGTTTCAGTTTAAAGCAACTTTGTATACTGAGAGTTACACGATTACTTGGCTGTATATAATCAAGCTTTTTAAGAAAGATCGGTAGTCGCTAGTCGTTATGCTATTTACACTTGACAGTGTGTACACCTGTTATCCTTGTTTATAAGTGACTTCTTAGTCCGCCGTCAGGAACAGTAATTACTCGGTGGCAGGTATCCCACTGCCTATCAGAACTGCTGCTCGTCAGTTTGATGCGGCACCAGATTCAACTGGTTCTGTCAAATAGGCTAAGGAAACTAAAAATCTCGGAGTGAATTCTTTCCATCTTGTGAATACTTTAGCAAAAGTTTACAAACTCAATATGTATTCTCGAAGATTGGAACAGCATACCGTAAAAACAAATGTACTACTTTCACTTTAGACACCACACAGAGCCAAAAATAATGGTTTACTTGGGATGCGAACCTGTGTGTTACAGGGGCGTACTGGTGTCACCGCTGTGACAGCCAGCTTCGTTGGTTGCCAGAGAAAGCAAACGACATTGACCTGTTTTCCGCTTTAATGGGCTGTACTTATGTTAGTGTGGCGGGATGATAAGTGCGACGCCTGCTGGTATTTTCTAGCGTGGTATTGCCTCTAAGCGCAAGACTGCGAACTGGCACGCTGTCTTCTAACCGTTCATAGGACAACTATGAAATTTGAGTGGTGACGGTAACATTATATGGCAGATAAATAAGTCCTTCAAGCGCTTTCGAGAATCCATACAGGTTATTTTATGCCTAAATATTACCCTGAAAACACACATTTTATCTATTTTAACTCTTCTAAAAATACAGTATAAAATCATAACCTGAATCACCAAACTACTTATAGGCCCTCAGTGAATTTTTAATACTTTTTATAAACAGACCCTACTTGAATATCTTGAGCAAGTAGGGGGAGGTATTGAGACATTGGCTGCTGCAGGAGCCATGACCCATCACTTATATATATTGGAGTAAAATATGTTCAACACAGTTCTGAAGTGTTTCCACTAAGTATTAGCATGACATACATATTCAGAATAGTTTCCATCATTGTGCGGAATTCAGGATATGTTTCGAAGCACTGTGGAATTTTTTTTCCTTCTCTTTGGTGGTCTTTGCTAAAGCTCGTGTTTCTTAAATACTGAGACAAGGAACTTAATGCATAAGAGACAAAAGTTTCATGAATTTAACTTTTTCTCTCTTTCATAATTATTCGTTACTTTACAACCACTTAAATACTGCTGCAATTTAAAGGAGGTGACAGGTCTCTCAAATTATTGTAATATTTTACAATATTTCCAGCTGTCTATTTCGGATTTTCAAGATGGCGAGCAAAATTTAAAATGGCGGAAGTTCTTTTTATTAAAATTGTATTATTTACATTTTTATAATTTAAATTTTTTTAGACTATTTGGCTTACGAATTACTGAATTTCAAAAAGGCGGAAAAATTTAAAAATGGTGGAAAATATGTTTATTAACATTTTATTAATAATATTTTTTAATTAAAAAAAGTGCTCATTTTATAGATTCATAATAACGGAATTTCAAGATGCGGCCGTAACGAAAACTGCGATGGTGACGTCATACACATCCAATGGCAAACGTAACTAAAATTGCAACGTTTTGGGATTGGGGCGCTTGATTCCAAGATGGCGTCGATGTCAAGTTCAAGGTCAACCAAGATGGCCAACGTGAAGTCTAATTCAAAATGGCGGGTGTAACTAAGAGTAAAATTATGACATCATCGTTCAAGATGGCCGCCGTGATGTCAGAATCCAAGATGGCGGTCAGTACAACAGGCACCGCACCCAGGACACAGCCGAAGGAGCTCCGTTTATATACTACTCCTAGTACTACACAACTACACAACAATCATATGCCATAAACTTATAATACTAAACTAATAGCTTAGGAACTAAAATCCAGACAATATCACTGATAAAGAACATTTTCAAACAAAAGTTAATAACATAAAAAAATTAAAGAACTTAAAACAGGAATATAGCAGTTGTACAAGTGGTTACAAACATTACACATAAACATAAGTGTAAGTGCTTGTGGAATCACTGGCGATATTTCACAATGTGATTCGTAACCTCACGTTTAAACTCTGAGAGTGTTTCTGAGCCTCGCAACTCTGCAGGTAAACTGTTCCCGTCGCGCGCCGCAGAAACTGTGAAAGGGATGGAATAGTGCTGCGTTTTGCGGACGGGAACACAAAGTTAAAGGTCCGATTTCGAGAGTGTATCAAAACAGTGGGTATCACTTAACGAGACCAGTCGGTTGCACAAATAATCTGAGTTTGTAATTTTCCCAAATTTCATAAACAAGTGTTAAGTGATTGAAAATCCCTCTTTTACTTAGTTGATCACAATATTATTAAGTTAAACATCGACTTTAAATAATGAGTTTAACTTAAATAAACAGTTTTTCGTAATTTAAAATAACTGAATCTTTGTAAAAAAAAAATGTGCCGTTTTGTGACTCCCGGGTTGTATGTTTCATTCTAAATATAGGTGAATAATATAGTTATATTGTAGACTTGACACATTTTGAATGATTTATTAATATACCAAGAAAAATTCTTTAGGATTCATGTTAAAAGTTAGGGAAATCAGTATCCGTTAATTCACGAAACAATCCTTAACTTCACGAAGATGCCTGGTTTATTTGAAACCAGAGTTCTTTGTAAATGTTAGCAGGGCCGGCGCGTCCATATAGGCGAACTAGGCAACCGCCTAGGGCGCCAAGTAGCTGGGGGCGGCGCAGCACGACACATAACAGCTGATAGACTATGTTCAACGATTATTGAAACTAGATGAAAATGGATTTTTGTAACAGTTTGGAATGTTTATATTGATATAAGTAGTTTTTTAAATTACACGGTGACCTGTTTATGATTTGTAATAGTTAAAAGAGTAAAAAAAAAAAAAACAAGCCTGCTTACATTTGATTGTTGACAAAATCTTAGGCTTACGTGATGTATTTTGAGGCAAGGAAAATTTGTTTGGGGTGTCCGGAGGTGGGGTGTGGATGCATTAGGGTTTTTCGCCTAGGGCGCCAATTTACCTTGCACCGGCCCTGAATGTTAGGTGACAACATTGAAGAGTTCAGGCGAGGAGTCACGGCATGCCAGGTTCATGCAGTCGAGCAGGTAATGCTGGTGAGTGAGCTCACCTGCAGGATCTTGCAGCGGTTGGTGAGGCAGTCGTCGTCCACGCAGGGCCGGTACATGCCCAGCGTGACGCAGTTCAGCAGGATCACCAGCATGCTGATCCTCTCGAACCACGTGCGGCGGCCTGAGTTAAGGATCATCAAGTCGCGGCGTCTGCTTTCGGGGACACGGGCACTGCAAGTGTCAGAGAGTGCGCAGGTACTGCGGCCCGCTGAGCGGCTCGAAAGGCTGGATGGCTGGTCGTTCGTTCCTAGGGACTGGGCCAACCCGCGTGGTCGTTCGGGAGCTCATCGACCATGATCGACGAGCTCTCGATCATAATCATCGACTTGCAGCCAAGTGAGAACATACCCGAACCCCTTACAAATAACGAGCCACCAAGGTCCATCAGAAACACATGAGGTACCTTTCAGCATAATTCCACGAATTCTGTGATTTAAAAATCGTAACACGAGATTTAAAAAAACACAATTAAAAACATAATAAATAAGCATTTTTAATAACCTGACATCTCTTAAGAATATCAATAAATTATTTATTTTGGATACCTATAGGAAAAAAAATGTCATGTTTGACTGAAAATTCTTATGGCAACGAAGCACACGAAAGAGTTAAAAAGAAATCTGCCATAAACTTATACACTGTTAAATATGTTGGCATTAAATACACGAACATAACCAGTTACACAAATATGCAGGGATCATCGTGAATTTATTGTTATCAACAAAAATTTATTCCTGCTTTGTCTACTTAACACAAACACGAACTTATAAAAATCTTTGAAATCTTAAAAAAATAATTTAAAAATCATATTTCAAATAACAAAAAGAAATAAACGTTTCTTTCCCCTTTTGGAACGAGAATGCTTATCTGGTTAACACATAGCTCAGAACTCGGAATTTTGAATCCATAGTGGTTACAGTTCTGTAAAAGAAATTATTGTTTATTTGAGATGAATTATTCGATGTAAAGTCCGTACGAACTATAACTTCTAACACGGTAGGATAAACCAAACGACAGTGGTTTAGAGAAAACCATGAAACCATGAATCCAGAATGGCTGGTCAGGGGTTCAACCCTAACTCCTCCGGAGTGCAAGAACGCTACACCACACACAGGAAGATCAGGCCAAGTTATTTTAATTAACATTATTACTGAGAATTACCTATTAATAATACAGGGAGAATGTTTCCTTTAATTTAAACAGGGACAGAGGTTAAAGCTATATTAAAGATCAATACATATTTATTCCGCTCGAGTAGATTTTAAGATAAAATGTTATGGTTTGCATGACGTGAGCAAGTTTTGTATTATCACACAATATTGCTAATGAGCATCAAGATTTTTTACATCTTGCATAACTTGAACAGTGATTTTAAGGTTATTTGTCCTAATGAAAGCTTGGTGGAAAAAAAATGAATTTGGGTTCAGAAACATAAAAAACTAACGTGCAAAGAAAACAAAATTTTAAAATGTGTACTCTCTCATCTCCATCTTCGCTGTAAAATTACACACAAAACTACTCTGAGGAAGTTACAACAACAATATTTATGGTAATAATAGTAAAATATATTTACTATCTCCAGTTTTGCCTGTATATTAATTTAAATGTATTTACCCTTTTCAATCTAGTAGGTATGTGATGTTGATAAATAATATGCGATAATATGTACGTAGTTCAGGCACAAAAAAAAGCTGCATCTCTAATTTGTAAACAATAATTGTCTGTTTCCATGTGTTTTTAATTAGAACAAACATGTTTTTGGTCATTTAGTAAAAAAAATATATACTTTCCATCTTTAGTTTGCTTGTAAAATTATTACACTTTAAATGTTAAGTTTTGCTTTATTAATAATATAAAAAATCGTTGCTTCCCGCACCACGGAGACAGGACACGAAACAGGCAGCCAACTTCTAGACAACGGCCCCCGTAGGCGTGTTGACTTTCACGTTCGCAGAGATTTACGTACTTAATTCCGCCCAGTGCAGTCTATTTAGCTGGTGGTCTTTCCAGGAAATAGTTTCCGAGCATATAAATCTCGCATTTGAAAGAACTGAAGTTATGTGTGAAGAGTCAATTTTCGTTTATTGGATAAATAATTTCCTATTATTATTTAAAAACAATAAACAATAGTTTCCTAAAATAATTTTAGGATGTTCACCTTACTCGCGCTGTACTGATTCGTTCTACCCGTTGTAATTTATATGGCCATCTTTCAATAAAAGAAACACACACACACACACACACATGAAACTTTTACCCAATGACTTAACTCATACCAACACATCAAAATTTTATTTCCTACATATTCAACTCCAAATATTTTAAAATGAGAAGTATTTTAACTATTGAAATGTCAATTAAAATCATTTTTTAAATTCAAAAAATCCTCCTGACTACCGCAACTGTTATGACTACAAGACTAGTTAATGACAGAAAAAGAAACACAAAATTAATATTTCACTGAAAAAATCACCTCGGGTTTTAATTTCATGACTATCAATCTACTGGCATATAAATTTTATTTTTTTTAACTTTGCAGAAGTATGAAAATATATTAGAAAACGCACAGCCTACTTACAATATGTGAAACAAAACAATTTATTTTTTAAAAAATATTATGTTCGACAGTTTGTTCCGACATAATGCATAAACTACGGAATTGATATTTATAAAATGCTTATATTATAGTAAAAGTTTTATCAAACTATACTATAGAATATAGAAGATAACAAATTTACACTTCTCACAGAGTAAAAAAGGGGTAGGTTAAACTTTAGGCCTAATCATGATAATAATGTATCCTGATATAATGAAGCTGAAGGTAAAAATGAATTAGGTGTGAATAGTATAATAAAAAATTCTGACAATATTTATAATTAAATACTAAAATTACATTTATGATATTTACCAATAATACTTTTTACCACTTTCTGAAAAACTAAACTTGTAATATTTGTATGTTTGAAAACTTGTATGGAGCTCACTACTTCTGTTATAAATTACTTTATTTAGAAAAGTTTTGTCTTCGCCATATACATTCCTAAAAATAATTTAAATTTTGCACTCTAACTTGATTTGCGCGAGCGAAGCCACTAAACAATTAAACATTAAATGAGTAAAAATATATCTTTTCAATATGACATTTATCATTTTTTAAACCGTACCTTCATGTGATATTTGACAACCATGAATTGTACAATCTTTACCAACAGAATGATTCCTATTTTCTTTTCATAAGTATAATTTGCAAAGAAATAATTCTTTAAATATATTTTTAAAAGTTCATTTGATGAATTTTGAAGATTAATTTTTTTTTGCTAACTGTACGATTTAAAATTATTTGAATTGTATTTATTGAAATATTTTAATGAGTAGAATAAACTAATGCTAATTGTTTCAGTCACTGAAAGTTAAGTAGTTATTTGTACTATATTTATTATTTAACCAATGAAATATTACTAACAGAGGATATAAAACTGTGTGTATAATACTGACATAAAAAATAAGAGTCGAGTGAATGACTTTTCTTCTCTTGGAAAGTTACAATTAATGCTATATAATCCGCGAGACGTTATGAGCTTCCAGCGTCATGTTTACCGCAGAATTTTTGCAATAAAAACAAATTCTCGAGTTCACAATCTTAATTATTTTCGCTCGGGTCAGAGAGCAAGAAAATTATATTTCCTCTTTGTCTAAAGTTTTCCGTTATAGCTATTATCTTTCGCTCGAATAAAAAGTATATCTAAATAAAATATAATTAAGCAAAAAAAAACTAAATATAAGCTCGTGAATTAATTACTTTAATTTATTTTAACTAATTATAGCAATTGTTAAAATTCGCTGATATTTTGTAAAACATAAAATGAGAGATTCTATAGCCTTGCACATATGCAACACGAGGGATCTGTTCATATATGAGAGCCAAATTACTACCATTATTAACATTATGATAGCTAGGTTTTCAACTATATGTAAAGTGGTGACTACAAATTTTATTCTTTAAAGATCCCATTTCCTCTAACTTATACATGCAAAACAGTAAGCCATAAAACACCAGCCCCAACTTCTATTTTTCATATAAGTGTAATGTGAAACATTACATTTTAACGTATTTAAAATGACTTTTGATGTTGGGGCGATTTCGTAACTATTTTAAAACTTTTATTTGTCTTAAAAGGCTGCTTATATGCCATCCCAACATATATAATAATTATTATCGCCTGTGAATTGAAAATCAGGCTTTAAATACTATTAAGGTGTCTTGGCCACCTAGAGAAATGTTACAAGCCAAGTTTGTGTAAATTGTTAAAAACAAATGGAGACCAGGGTGGTCATGGTTTGATTCCTAGCATTGTCTTGGATTTTTTCTTAACACTTTCATGTATTCCACGTTCGCATTACGTCACTGAATTATCCCGACTCAACTTGAACCAGAGAAAGCTGCACCATTTCGCTTGTATTCAAATAGGGCTAGGGATAGCTATACAGGTAATATCCAGCATGGCTCTTACTTGGATTTGTAGACTCAATAAAGACCATTTAGTGACAAATTTAAGAGCTGCTGTAACTAAGCCTGAGGATAACGAGAACATTTGTGGAAGATTTGCGCAGCTTTACCACCATAAGTTACAATTGAAGGCCAGCCTACCGATTGTACGTACGAGTGTGCATAGCGTCAGAAATATTTCAGTTTGTCTTTATAGTATTCTACTAGAGAATCTGGATTTAACAGGAATAAAAGAACACCACTCTTAAGAAAATGTTTATGCATTTACCTAATACATGACAATTCTCATTTCTACTTTGACTGTCTCAGAGTATTTGTATAGTTTCTTTTTGCCTTTATGTACTTATGCAATTATTGATCTTACTCAATCGCGGTTAGAAATGATAATTTATTTAAAGAAAAACTGATTGCTTGATAGCTTTCAAAACACTTTTTTTCACATTTCAACCAGTCTTAACTTACTGTGTATTATCGGCGAAACAATCTCGTTCCACATTTACCTCAGCCAATGATGTAACAAAAAGTGCAATACCAAATGTCCTGATACTTCATAAAAAAAAATTGTCCCTTTGAAAAATATTTCTTCCAACCATTAAATAAACTGGAGGTTGCAGTAGATTGTAGATTCTCTTGGCGTAAAACAATTTAGCTGTATGCATTTATTATTAATCATGTCACCTACGGTAATTTATTACCTGTAATATATATGCATACTAGCTGAAGTATCGTAATATAAGGAACATCACTACCGACTTTCAAGTCTGTAGAAAATACACGTGAAAAACGGAAAATTTTGATTTTAAAGTCCCATTTATTGTACAATATCGGTGCATCAAGGCTACGCATCAGCAAAACCGGGACGCCAATCCTCAGCTCTATTTTGTGGAAAGGGAGGTAAACCCCTAGGAAAGACGTGAAGGACGCACCAAAGGAGAGCGCGTTAAAAATTCAAGGCAACGCTATCTATGGACGAAGTTCTCAACCAAATTATTATTAACGCCTTTAACTCGCTGCAGCCGCGAGCTTTACCAAGTGGATGGGTTTCGCCAATGAGAAGGATAGAAAGTTGCCATTATATTACCGTGTAGTGTACATAGAAAAATGACACAAACTCACTGTTTGTGTATCTTATCTATGACCTACTGCCCATGATTTTATGTTATAAAACGGAATTTACCACTGTTTGACTCACTAAGGGATGGAATTTCATAATTAAATGTAGTCTATCTCATTCACTGGCCTATAATATATATATATATGTGCAAAGAATCATGTCGATCCGTTGCCCGTTGCTGCGTGAAAGGACAAACAAACACACTTTTGCATTTATAATATTAAGGAGTAATATAAACCAGTGCGTAATCCAAACTCTAGTTATGAAAATAGTGCAAATATACAAACTTAAACACAAATATTAGCTTATAACTTTTATTTTCAGGACTATTTAAAGTTTCAAAATTTTCTAAATATTAGTTAGTAAAAGTTAATTTTTTTAAAGACATGTTTAATAATTAATTAGCGATGAAGTGTGAGTTATGAAATGTTTTAAGAGCAGCTCGTCCGTAGTAAAAGGCCATGCACGAGGCACGATGAGGTGACGAGACAGAGCTGCGGCGGACAGAGAGGACTTGGAAAAACAAGGCCAAGGCCGCAAGAGCATCCGCGCAACTCGCGCGTGTTCGCCGGGCGAGGTTTAGCGCCAGTAACTCGCGGTCGTAAAGCAAACAGAACCGTCCGGGAGCAGAGATTTTCTGGTTTTTTTTCCACGGTCCGGGCGGGAAGGCTGTGAAGAAAGCAACGTCAACAATTCCGCTTAGTGCCGGAGCAACCCCAGCGTGAAACGGGGTAGAAGATTTCGTGCGTCTCAGACGTGATGAAGCAAGGAGCGAGTTGTCCAAGGCTGCATTCAACAACTGCAACCGAACTAAATTTGAATGCGAGCCGTCAATTTTCAAAGACTTTCGAAGCGAAAAAATAAAGGTGGGAGTAGGATGTGGGAAACAATACAAGTTTACAATATTGGAATTAAATTACGTAGCAATAAAGTTACTTCGATTTGTAGTGCACTTTCCACCCATAGTAGTCATGTACGTATATGGCGCATGCTTATTAGACACAATCCGTTTTAAGAAGTTTAATTGATAATTTGTGTTAGTGAAACTATAAACTGTCGACTGCCGCTAGTGTAAGTAGTTATTCCCTCCCTTTGAATTTAACCACTCATAATTCAGCAAACCCTAAATTTGTGATAACCATTAGTGCGAGGACGTCTAGAGTGTGAAAAAATAACGCTGGCCTAATAATGCCAGAAGAATAAATAACCTGTTTGAAGGACAGTCTGGCAGTAACATGTAACATGATATGGGGAATCAGTACGGAACTGTTTTTTTAAAAAATCTTTAGCGACAGACATTCGTTTTACAGCCGCGGAAAATCTAGGGCAGACCTGCAGGACGATTGTGCCGTAATTCATTGCTTTCAGTAATATAATTCATAGACCTGCGAAATTACGTCATTTTTTGACACCATACTGTCCCTGTATTAGCAGTCAATATGATTTTCAGGCATCTAAACTGTTCCAATACCCATTATTTTCTTCTCTGTGCGAGGAAGTGTCTCCCCCTCTGGTCTCCCCCGTGACGTCACTACTACCCCTCCCCGCGGCAGTAGCTAACTGCTGGAATCACGCACACGAGCCCGCCAGCTAAACACGCAATTGTATGTTTCTTTCCTGGAAAATACTAAAATTGCAATTATCTGCTGCCCCAGAAAGTATTTATAATTTTTTCGCTCTTTCCCAGAAACTCTAAAATAACGAGTTTCTCAGAGAAAACTTTAAGTTTCAGTAGTTTTCTAAAAAAAAGCAATAAAAAATTGGAATATTAATTTCAAACGACTTTCCAATTTTCGATAACATAATTTTAAGACTTGAAAGCATATTTATTTGTATTTTTTCCAATTATTTTTTTTGTTTATTATTTAGTTTATTAAAATATTTTGTACTGTTTCAGCCCTGTAGTTTAGAAATGTACGGAAATTAGTTATAAAAATTAAGCAAAATAGCTGACTACCATATAAAATCTCCCAAACAGCCATGCCTACATTGAATTAAAGTTTAATTTTTAATGACAGCAGTAGTTCCTCTCCCTTTATATATATATATATATATATATAGTCTATAAATATTTGTGAGAGTTTCTAAAGTACATCATCGTGAAGTTTCTGTATAATTCTGTAACTGTAGAAAAATTTCATGTGGACAACACAATTAATGTAGGAATATTCTAAACTATTTGTGTGTGTGTGTAGCAAAAAAAAATTATCCAAATTAACTTACAGCAACTCTGCAAATCTAATCCGAAAATTTTGGTATATAAAATATATTCTCTTATTCGTTGGCCTTTTGGTAACTAGCTTTAGAAATTTCGTTAAAATTTAGAAAATCAGTTCCTATTTTAATTTAAAATATAAAAGATTTATTAATCAGTAACCGAAATAGCTAGTTTTCGAATAGTTGTCAACCTTTAAAAATGAATTTTATTTGTTTATGCTCAAATTGAACAGTGAGAGGAATACAGTATGAATAAAATCCCATCTTTAGTCCTGAAGCATGCAACAATTTGATAAATAAAGTGGCCCAACTTTCTCCTAGCCTTAAACTTTTGGGGAATTTATTGGCTACGTGCAGGAAATATGCAAACAACCACGCGCAATGTACATTGGAACTTTAACTCAGTACGTGACTTTGAAGACTGAGTAGATATTTTTGTTGGAATGTAAAAACTTAAACTGAAAGGTGCGTAGGTTTAACGTACCGCGTAGTTATCGTATGTTAGATTTGTTTGATATTCTTTTATGGTAAGATCTAGTTTAATAGCCGTTTATCAAGTTTATTATTTTTTCACTTTTACGATTTGTTAGTTTGTGATTACTATGCACTTGAGAATGGCCTAGCAGTAAAAAGAGGGTAATAAAACTTTATAAAACAACCATCGCATATTTTAAATCGAAATTTTAATCAAAATAATATTTGTAAATTTATCAATAGATTTTTACGTTATAAAACGATATTGTATATTAATACGACATGAAGAGTTAACATTAGTGAAAACTGTGAGTGAAATGTCAGCACGAATTTTATGTAATTAAGACGTACATACGAAACAAAATGAAGTATTTATTTGTTCTCAATATCCTATAAAAGTTTTAAAACCATTACAGAAGTATGAATTTATTTCTCACATTTTAATGAAACGCGTATTTTTTTGCGAATAAAGGAAAGTTTGTAAGATAGGAACTTAATATATAAATACCTTAATAAAATTCCATTCCAAAGAATACTCTATATGGTTTCAAGAAAGTATATTTTAATGACTTTATTACTGTTGAACTACCCATTAATCCTTAAATATCAATATACCAACAAACATGATACATATATTATTTCGGGTATCATATAAGATATTATGAAAGTACTTTAATTGAAAAGTAAATTGTCAATGATATTAAAATGACTCACTTTTAAAGTAATCTGAAGGATGAATATGCCCTCGTGCCGAGGCTTCGTGACTTCACGTGACGCGGTTTTGTTCGAAGCATAAATTATATAAACTATTTGAAAGTGCAAACATGCATCAAAGTTATGATAGTTGCCGAAGCTCTTGCATTTGTTATCATCTAGTCTCGTTAGGAAAGTCTTGTATAGTATTTTAAATGAGTCGCTTCGCCTAGAAATGTTAAGAAAGTTGTAGCAAATGCAAGTATGAGTCGCCGAGCTGAGCCAGGAACACTCGCACCAGCTGCAGACGTGTCCACGCCGCGGGAGACGCACTAAAGAGCGGCCAGAGAGAGAGAGAGAGAGAGAGAAGTCACGTCACGAGAGCAAACCTGTGCGCCGGTGTAAGACGTGGCTTGGCTTGTTCTGGCGCGGGTCGAACACGCTTCACCCCGCTCCTTCAGAGAGCAAACCGGGCTAACAATCTACGAGCATTCAACTGAGCGCACTACAGCAACAGTATAACAGTCGGTCATGCGCACAAGATTTCACCTCCCATGTTTGCCAACCAAATGATTCACAACAGCGCCATAGGACGGTCGTGTGCATGCGAGACAGGTCGTGCGTACAGGAGCTTAATGAACGTATATTATTTCTGTTCTGTTACGTATGCATGGCGCAACAGCCGATAAGGATATTATTTTGAATGGACCAGAGAACTGTTTATTTTTATCATTCATATTGTGTCAAAAAATGGTCGAGGTATTAATGCTAGTTATAATTACTGCATTAAAAATAACTAATGATATTCCTTAAAAAAGTGTCATCAGCAATTAAAATAAATTAAAAATAATATGTTGTGGTTAGACTGGTTACCCAAAAATTTTAAAGAACCAAAATTTATTTTCTGTTTTGAAATGTTTGCAAACTTCTGGTCAGACATCACGGGATAATCATTTAGTAGTTTAATATAGTTATTTACTAAACACTACCAACATATGTCGGATACATAGCAAAATTTATTTGGATGAAATCGACAGTAAGATTTCCATTGCGGACCGAACCCGCACAGGCGGTGTGCACAGTCGTCGCTCATGGCCTTACGCGCAGTAGCGAGGCCACGGACAACGAGCGGGGAGGAACGCACGCGGGTTCGTCGGGAAGAGCTGGCGGGATTGAAACAGCCCCACGTGGTCGCCTGCTCCGAAACACAAAGTAGCGGTTGTAAAAGCGTCCCGTTTTTCCACTCCATCACGAGAGGAAAAGCTGGCTGGTCGGCGAAGTGCACTGAAATATTAATCAGACAGCGTTGTTCGTTTCACTTCTCCCTTCGGAACCACATTCTCAACCGACCGAGGAATGTTCTGGACGACTTTTTCGTACCGAGCAAGCTACGCAGTGGTAACACACTGGCTTCGCACTTATGACTCGAGATCATTAATCCCGATCTTTGTTTATCCGTGTTTTCAGAAACGAGAGTTTCAACGAATATATATATATATATATATATATATATATATATATATATATATATATATATATATATATACACTATTGTGTGTGTCCCTCAGTGCGAATAATCGCAAGGTTTTTTTTTTTTTTAACTATGACACCATGTATTAAATAAGCTATCATCAAGAGTGAAATAGCTATTGGTAGAAGTGGGTGTTGGTAGAAATAGGAGGTTTCCTTATATAGGTGTTCAAATAATAGGGTTTTATAGTTAAATCTCCGCCTCCCCTCATCTTAGCAAGATAAGATATGAATCAGTTCTTAAATCGTATAATATGCCTTTAAACACAAAAGGTTTCATCAAATTCGTTCCAGTAGTTTTTGCGCGATACTCGAACAAACATACATCCAGACAAATATTTAACATTAATATAATAATTCTATAAAAATATTTAAATATAAAAATTTTTTATTTGGAGTAGTTTTTAATAATTATTTTTATCTTTATAATGATACCAAATTTACATGTATAAATTGCGTGATTTTTGTTAAAAAGGGATAAATACATTTGAGTTCCTATTGAAATAATATACATTATGTTCGACGCTATAATAACCTCAGTTTCTGTTTAACTTAAGGCTCATCCCTGATTGTCATTGTGTTTGAGCAGTTCCAACGAGCATTTTACTACGTAAACAAAGCTTGTTTATGTTTCGTAGCACATTTTGTTGCTAAACTTATGCCCGAACTGCGTGAACTGATGCTCTTGACGGGGACTGGCGAGCAATTATAATGAAAATTTTTCGCGATAGCTGATTGTCCCATTTTAGTTCTCTCTGTTCTCAAACTTAACTTTCCAGTTAAATCCTCAAATTCGTAAATACCATTACATCAAATCATTAGTATTCGAAGGATTCTAAATTCAAGGCATATTAAAAGAAAAAACTAAAGGAAATAAATTAATTTTAAAAATTCAACAATGAAAATTTCTGAAGTTTATTATGTAAATTTTATTCTTGATACCTATCCTGTTACCATTCCCCAACATATGGTACTTTTAATATTTATTTGATAAATAAAATTACAATATGTATATATTACTTAACTTCTTAAGTTCCATTTTTAGAACATAACTTAATATATATATATATCTTTAATGAGTTAACAAATAATACTACAGAACTTATGGGACCAATAAATAAAGTTATATATTTAACTTTTTTTCACTGAGGATTTCAGGATGACAAAGTTTTCAAAGTTATAATTACATAATTAGTTATAACTTTGTTTTTAACCTACGTGGTTACTTTAAATTTTTCTTTTAATTTTGCGGATATTATAATCGTTTGACTCCTAGTCATTCTGTGCTGTCTTCAGAGTATCTCTTCTTATTTTCTTGCACTTGAATGAACTTTTATGTTGCCTACCAAATGGAACCTTATACTTTCTCAGACCTTCTTTGGACCGTTTATTCCTTTCATTGCTGTTGTTGGGAAATCATTTTTTCTTACTCTGGGGTGTATTGAAATTAATATGTATTATCCTGATTTTTCCGGCCTCAGTTCTTATGTTTCATACCTTAATCATCACCTACTTAATTCAAAATATTTTTTTTTCTTTCATCTTTCTTGAAAGCCACAAATTATCTTTGTTCACATTCTGTCTGAAGCACGCAGTATCCAATCCATTTGTTAACTCACTCTAAACATATTATTTTCTTGTCACTTACTTACACCTTTGTTCAGCGATCCTCAGAGAAAATAATTATGTTTATTTTTAAAGGATAGTGTACCTTAACTATTATTTATTTAATTTCCTTTGAGCAATAAATAGTATTGGTTATGTAACTTTCGATGGACTTAAAACTTAAATGTGTTAATAATATAATCTACTAGTATTATGTATACTTTTTTCTCCTATACTTACTACGGTAAATATTTCGTCCTTTATATTGTTTCCTATTCCATACGATTATTTTGGTCACTTTTGTTTACTCTAACTTAGAAACATCCATTATTTAAAAAATGAATGTTTGTGTTTTTTAGCTCATAAGATAGCCCTCTATGCTTATAAAACTCTCTATGATATTCTACTAATATAAATATTTGTGTGTAATTCAGACAGCATTCCTAACTAAAAACTCTCGCGAAACCAGTTTCCTTCGTTATTTATTTAGTCACACACATATATGCGTATACATATATATATATCCTACAAATCTCACAACCCTATAACGTATTTCGTTTTTACCTTCCATATAAAACACTACGTTTTATTTAGTTCAGTAATACTGTTGAATTTTTAAAATTTTTAATACAGTAACCTGCCCCTTAATCTCAGTTATATTTTCAGTGCATCAGATTAAAAACACTTAGCTATGCATTTTATTAAATTATTAGCGTTCTTTTTTTAATGTGTTTTTACTAATATTCTTCAGTCGTAAATCCATTTACCCTTCTTCTTATACCTTATCATATATTATAAGTATTTTGTCTCCCTTCTTAGTGTTTGTTTCCAGTATTACAGATTCCTTTCCTTTGCGTGGGTAATTTTATTTTAACATTTTATTTCCTTTATCAATTTTTGAACTTATAATTCTAGAGGTTTTTAATATTTCGTTTATTTTTGTGATGATGTTTTCCCTTCTAGTTCTCATGTAGGTTTTTATTTCTGCTTTTATAAACTTATAAACGTTACATATAAATATATGATTTATTCTTCTATAGTGTCTTAAATAAATTAATATTTTTTTACATATGATCTCTCTATTTCAAGACCAGTTTTTATTTCATTTCACTATATACCTACACCAAAATTTACTATCTACCAAAGGTTCGAGAACACAATTTAAATTCATAGTTAAAAGTCTTAAGTTCATGTGTCACGATAAATTTAAAATTTAACTACTAAAGGATAGAAAAGGAATATGTTTTTATAAAATAAATAATGACCGTACAAACGTTTATTTGTGAGACCTAAAATTTCACATTTATAATGGACACTTAAATATATTTCTAAAAGATTTTTATTTCTCGAGATTTTTCCCCTATTTATTTTTGAAGCACTAAGTGAATCCATGTGTTCACAAAATAAAATAATTCGAAATATATGCCTAAGGTTCTGTATAAAACGCAATGTAAGTCATTTAATTTCCTCGTTTTATTTTTTTTTTTAGGGTTTTTCTTGTAAATTCATCACGATAGCGTTCTTGCATTTCATTTCTTGTCTCAAATTTTCTCAATCATAAAAAAGACCACTTGCGTAAAATTATTCGGAGTGATAATTACGTTTAATAAATATGTTGAGAATATTTTGGACCCAACAACAAATTCAAAAAAACTTAAGGGGCCCGCCTACTCAAGGTTGTATCTGTGTTAAGGTGGGATTCCTGTGCAGCGTCTGACGTACGTAATCTTCTCATCGTGCATGGGACAGCTGTCAAATTTGAGCGGTAACCATAACATTAGATGGTGTAGAAATGAGGATAAAGTAATAATGCAAGGCCCGTTCAAGGATCTTTACCGGGCGTTTCATGTATGAATAAAATAATATCATGAACATACACGTTGAAGCTCTTTTCACTTTCCTGAAAATGCAGTTTAAAAAACGAAATACGGAAACAAAACCACCCAACCACACCTTTGCATATTTTTAAATGTTTTTCGTGAACAGAGAACTTTCGGATAACTTGAGCAGTTTTCAAATAATGTCTTTCCTCTGAAGCTCTGCACACCGTATGTCTGGCGAGGTAGGCGGGCGTCTTAGTTAATAGAACTGACAAGGAAATTAAATAACTAACTTGGTGTACGATACTGAGCTGAAAAAAGGGGAGAAAAGTGGTTAAGACATAGCATGTCTCTCAGACCTAGAGAATCTTAAATTCAGTATGCTAAGCTCTAATCTACTATAAAATAAAGTAAATATATTTTTAAGTGTTTTTTTTTTTTAAACTTTTATGGTATCAATAGGGAGTAGTTTAAACTTTTTAATGTGAACGTTGGTTGATCCCCGTTATTTATGAAGCTGTATAATAAGAATTTATTATCCGCATAAAAATTTATAATGACATTTCTTTTTTTTCAGCATTTGGTTGCGGAAAACAATCCCCTCTTTTTAACCCCCCTCCCCGGATAGTTGGGAAAAGTTTGAAAAAACACCAGTGAAGGGAGTATATTTTTATGGGTATTGTAAGGTGAGCTATTACAACATCAGAAACGTCACTTATACCCATACTTCAGTCTGTTAATATCAATAGTATCTAATGTAAGTTTCTTTGGGCACGATAGTAGTTAAATTTCAAGGCCGAATTTTAATGCAACGTTTTCGTGAAAGTGTTGTAAAACGATTTCTGACGCTAAAAAGTTGCGAGAGGTGCAGAGAACCCGTTCCCTTGAGCGGGCTCCACGTGGTGGCGTGCGGCTCAGGTTGAACCCCGCCATGCTGCAGGGATAGGCGGGTCACAGTGGTAGGGACCCGTCTGACGCCTGACGCCACCTGACTTGCTGGCATCTAGTAAGGGAGGATTTTGGCAAAGGGCAACACAACGGGGTTTGAGCTTATTGTTGTGCACCACGCCACGGGCTATACTTGCAAGAAAATAGTGTTCTTTCAAGTACGTATTATTTTAATCACTTGAGTAAATCAGTATTGTTAAACAGTGTTATATGAGTATTGTTTAAGCTGTGTAACTGAATATTTTATGTTGGTATAATGCTTTTCACGCTTTAGTTTTACAGGGTAATTATTTACCATGAATTATTATTTGATTAACTATTATTGATTACCGTATTATAATTATGAGCCCACGAGCGTGTAAAGTCCAATTAAGAATATGCTAATTCAAAAATTTTAAACAAATCCCGTTCGTGGGATATAAAATGTTTTTATTTTCACTTTGTGGCAATATGGTTGTAATGTAAAAAAATTACGGTGAGGTAGGTCCGTGCCGTTTAGTTATCGCGTCGCGGAGCGGCGGACATGTAAGTTTTCATTCATTCGACGGCAGAATTTTATCAGCGCATTTGAATGTGTTGCAGAATGTATATGTAGCCTATTGGAAGAATCTTTTGCACTATAACTCAATGATAAGGTAATATTTGCAGAACTACAAAAACAGTCCATTAGAAGACTCGATCACATCTAACCTATAAATAATATAAAATTAAATTTTAAAAAAACTAGTTTATTATACTCAATCCTAGCACTGGTATTTACCAAACAATTTTTTTTTGTTTATTTCAACAGTGAGTAAAATATATTATTAATTAATCAATATTGGTGGTCATTAATTATTGTTATCCTGACCTGTTATTTTTAAGTGAGTAATAACTTTGTTAATTCATGTTTATTAATTTCTCTCTGAGACGAATTAATAATAATTACAAAAAAGTTAGGATTCTTAAAATACTTAAAAAATTAATGAAATCCAAAAATCCCCGTGCAGTGTTATCTTGTAAGTATATTGTGTAAATGTTTTTGCTGAGAAAAACTAAGTAATATTATTCATGAAGTTCATAATAAAATGTACCGAAGTTGATTTACATTTTAAAATTTTAGAGTTTATTTCATGCTACAGTAGTGGTCCTGAAAATCCGAATTAAACATTTTATGGTGTGATAATTTCAACAGTGAATAATATTTATTGTTTATTAATCATTGATTGGTTTATGAATACATATTGATCTCCTGAGCAGTTATTTTGAAGTAAACAATAATGTTGTCAATTCAGGATTATTTAGAAAATTGTCTTCATTTTCTTTTCTCTCTCTCTCTCTCTCTCTCTCTCTCTCTCTCTCTCTCTCTGCCGTTTTACCCCTTACGATATACTTACAAGTTGAGGGTGCCATTGCCAAAACGTTACACTTCTATCACATGTACTGCTGCACGCACTCTTTTATTTAGGTAGATTTTAAAGAAATACTATCTATTATAACCGTTTCCATGGTGCGACTTCCTGAAAATATTTAAATAGTTTTTCGTTTCATGGTCCGTAGACCCCAAAACCATTGTCGACTCAAAAGTTTATATATATATATATATATATATATATATATATATAAATAAATTTTATGGACACGATGAATGCCGTAATTTTTTACAAATCACTTCCAAACTGATACATTAAATCCAGTAGTGTAAAATCCCGGTCGAGTTCGTCAATATCCGACCAAAGAGGTAGAAATGGGGAAGGCTTTTTAAAATAGAAAAATCGCTGTAACTCTTGTCATATGAAAAATATCACATCCGTTTGAACTTATTAAAACTTGTAGGAGAAATACTAAAAAAAAATTGTATAAATGATTTTTATACCACGATCCATAACTATAAGGAGTTGAAAAAACAAGGGTTGGAGGAAACAAATAATCATAATTCTCTTCGTAGACAAAACATCGAATTTATACAGATTCTTTGTTAATCTTACAATTTTTATCTAAAACTTTTGTCTCAAACAAATTTTTTAAGATGAACCATGGTAGCAGGGAGTTAAAATAACACATGGTTAAAATAAAATTAATAAATATAACTTCCCTACCACGTACTTTATCGAATTAATGTTTATTTCTGTTTCACTTTTTTTTAAATATGGTTCAAATTTTTTTAAAAGTAATTTTTTTGTAACGAACCATTACTGAAAGGGTTGGAAATAACCAGGATAGAAATACAAAAAAAAAATTACTTTTTAAAATATATATACTATCAAAACCGTTATTATTTATTGCAAGACTCCTAAACTTTATCTAAAACCTTTGGTTGAAACAGTTTTTATAAAACAAACTATTAACGTAAACACATGGGTAGAAAAAAAAATGAAAATTTCCTTAGTACCAAATTCGACGGTATTTATTTTTAACCATCTTAATATTAAATTTAACCTTTGTCCAAAAAATTTTTATGGCCACGTATTAGTGCAAGGGATGAGAAATCGATTTTTTAGGTCAAAAACATTTGCATAATTACCTTATAAAGTACGTATAATATGATATTCGTTAAGACAGTCAATGCTGATTGCATTGAGTTGAAACATTCAACGTATTTTCGCTGCATGAAATGTGAGAAAATATTTGATCGATCTTTTTGGAACATTGGCAAACATAAAAAAATGTTATGTACATTTAGTTCTTAAACTGTTCCAGGAGTTTCTAGAAGTTCCCTAAACATTTCCATAATAAATAGATACTTCGAAATCTACCCACGCCTGTAGGCTGTGCCGGAAGGGAATTTTTTTTTAATAAACGATTTCAAATTTAATTTTTATTTTATTAAATATCATATAAAAATGCTCTTGTATCCGTCAATGATTGCGTTTATTTCACTAAAATATTCGTCTCATCAGCAACAAGGTCATTTAACGGAAAAAACACAATACAAACACGGAATGTTGAGACGAATCAACCATGACTTACAAAAACCAACCCCAACCATTATCTGGAGGGCTTTCCATGAACCACAAACAAGAACAATCTAGGTTAGCCTGGCTGGAATTTATAATCGAAAATTTTATGAATTAAGTTAAATGTTCAACTACTTCACCACCTCAGTCCGTCTTGAAAAGCTTACATATGATAAGAGTGTCCCTAGAATATGGGTTGCATTGGTGGGGGAAACCGGATTCACCCGAATACATAAAACCCTGCACAGAAGTGTGTCTGAAGTGGAAACCTTTGCTTTATATTTGGCAGGTCGTCAGATGACAACTAACATCGTGCATGTTAGCAAACTACGCAATACAGAATCACAAGATCACACTGAGCTTAATTAGCTTGTTACTTCATTTCATTAAGCATTCAATATTATTAAGAAGATAAATTGAACATTTTATTCCACGTGAAATAGTAACCACTATGTATACTTATCACCAATAAAAAATTTTTTTAATTATTTAAAAATGTTCTAAAACAAGAATTCTCTCATCCTTTCGCGCAAAATTTTGATTTGCGATCAGAATAAGCGAACACAAAATGCGCATTCCTATAGAATACTGTAAAGGCGCGTTTATATTTTCTTCTGTTCATGATGAGAACTGATCAAATAACTTGAAAGTGGAAGCAAATTTATTGTGTCTGACGTGTCCTAGGAGAATGTGAAAAAAGGAAATTTTTTTTAAATATGTGTGGAGTCTGCGATGATGCATGCTAACAATGATATTATGTACCTGGTTACAAATATTGTACCGAGTTTCAGATAAAATTATGATCCATTATCTTATCTTACACGGATATAATTCAAAATGTTTTTTTATTGAATGATTTAGTTTTATTTCATAATTTTGTTTCTAAAGTTTATATTTTACTTAAAATAAGAAAAACCTAATCTAGTGTTTCTTGTTCAATAATAATTATGCAAATATATATACATCATATTTAACTTTCTTTTAATCACATATAAGAGAATATAATTTAACTAACACGCTAAAAAATTGTAACTAGGCCAACTCTAAATGTCAATGAAGAGAGTCGCTGACAAACATACGATACACGATTTCCCTTAGTGGTACGAGGAAAATTAGACGCGTATTGATTTACTTTTAATGTTCCAACGCTTTCTCGACTGAACCTAGAAAATACTTTCAGGTTTGTTGAACTTAAATTACGGGATCATTGACCAAGTATATTTGTTTCTCAGAAATCAATTTTTTTTTCTCTTTCGTTACTACGTCCATTTTCACATTTTTATCAGCAGTTTCAATGCTTCAGTATATGATTTAGTAAAAAAAAAGTTATAAAAGTTTCTGCAGATATGAAGACCGTAAAATATTTCCATATATGCTTTTCGTATTATCATTTAAGATGTGTGTACTATTTTGTGTGGTAGATAAACTACGTTGCATTAAAGCATGTTTAGAGATAATATTACATCAGTCAATTTCTATTTTCGCATTACTTACAAGGAATGACAAACGTAAATAAAAATATTTCTTTATTAAGTAATTTTTAGTAGCCTATATGTTTAAGCATTCAGAGTCAAATAGTGATATATTGTTTTATTATAAATGCTTTCTGATAAAATAATTTACATTACTTAGCCATAGACTTTTTTAAAATAGAAATATAGAATATTTTACTGAACAATTATATTGAAATTTTTAGAACCACATTATATTCAATATGTTAATGCAAATAATATACATACTAAAAAAATTGACATTTCATTATCTATAATTAATATTAACAGATATAACCTCACTACATAGCACAACAAACACCTTTAAAACGAATCTTCAAATTGTTTACCAAACGATCGAAGTGTGATAAACCAGGTTTTGTGTAAAATATTTACACCATGAATCAAACGAATGGCGATTACATCTAATAAAACGTTTACGTCCCAATTGGTTACATCTGATATAACGTTTTCGAAACATGCAACGCTAAAGATAACTTTGTTGCATACAAAAATTATGGTACATAGCTATTACTGAAGTTCCACTTTAACCTTTTTCTACTTTAAATAACGAGGTTCCATGAAAGCTTTCAATTAGAGGTTCCTTAGTCTACAACGGAGGTCATTAACGCTCTATTTGTCACTTGTGACATCGGATGGGTGTCATTTGTTTAGCGCAAAGTCCCAACAAGCAAGTTGCTGCTGCCGAGGAAGAACAATAGATTGAACATTATCATCTCACACATTGTTAGTCTTAGTTCGGCACTGACTAATTCTACAAATACGCGTAATTTTTTTTTGCCCTTCTTTCTGCTTACTTGCTACCACGCCAAAGGTAAAAATTGCATGTTAAAAATGTAATAAAAATAAGAAATAAGTTATGTCTATATTTTTGCATTAAATACCCAATAATATGTTGTGATTGGTATGATCAATATGGAACAAATTATGTTACATGTATTCATAACAAATGTGTTCTCAAATTTAATCACAATAAAATATAACTAAATTAGTAAATATATAATTATATGCATATTATGTTTATATTTTATTAACTCGTTTTGACAATTACCAAACAAAACTGTTCGAGGAAGAATTTTATTATAGAACACAACTTTCTCTCTTCATAAACAAAATAAATTTAAACAGTGTTTTAAACGAAACGTTTTTAATATTATTTTATGTTTTTTTGTTTATTATTATTCAAACCGAGCAGGAAATTATTCACCAAAATATTTTAGACGTATGGGACCATATGTTTTTTTTGTAATAATATTTTGCACTGCATTTATTGATTTATTTTCTTCTCCGTATTTATAATATTTTTTTTTGCATGAGCATCAATCAGGTACGTTATTTCCAGATATGATTATTATTAATTTAAACTCACACCCTTTTCAACCTGTAAACAACATAATTCTGATAAACACAATAGAGTTACTACATTAACCTATAATGTAACCTTTTTCATTACTTTAATACATAACTTGTTGGTTTCAGAGTTAAGAAATTTATTTATAAAATTAACTTTATCCTATCCACCCCCACCCCCACCACACACACTCACTACCAAAATAAGTCAAATTCTGTAATCTTCTAAGAGACTCTTGACGTCCGTTCTTCGTGCTCTGTTGTTTTATCTCCAAGACTGCTATATTCATAAAATCAAACTATTTTTCACCAAACATAAATGTACCCTTTTACCTCTCTTAGGGGTATTTATATGTTTTGTTTGCTTTACTATTCATATTCAAAATATTCATTTCCACTTAACTAACTTCAGAGATATGTTTTTATCATTCATACATATTTACCCCATCCCCACTTCCTTAGGAGATATATATATATATATATATATATATATATATATATATATATATATATACACACACTAGATAATGCCCGGCATGCGTTGCAATGCCTCAATAATTTTTTTTTTGTAATTTTTTAAACGTATACTAAGCATCACTCTTTATCTCTCTAATTCTCTATCTCTCTATGTATATCTCTATAACTCTCTGTATCTTTATATTTATATCTCTATCTCTATATATCTTTCTACATATATATCTCTATATATCTTTCTAGCGGACCCGACAGACATTGTCCTGCCCAAATGTGCATATGGCGGTAAGTATTTCTACGCTGGACACTTTGTATCTTCTCATTATACACACCCCTCCTCTTGGGCACGCCACTGCCGTTACCAATAACCTTTCCCATGTTTATGCAGAAGGCAACAACAATGCAAAAGCCCGTTGCCACGGAGGCTAATTATCAACAATGCTTAGTGTTTTTGCTTTTAAAGCGTGTTTTTTTAGTTTTTTCTTAACTCAGAATCGAGATAAAATATCCAATTGTGAATCTAAACCATCCTCGAATCCCCGTGAACTCACACAAAAAATTTCATCAAAATCGGTCCAGCCGTCTAGGAGGAGTTCAGTGACATACACACGCACACAAGAAATATATATAAAGATATATATATATATATATAAAATATATATCTATAAACTAGCTGCCCGACCCGGCTTCGCACGGCTATACTAATGGAAAAAAATTAAGCCACATCTCCCATTTACAGTAATAGTAAATGAAAAAAAAATTTAGTAAAAATTTATTACAATGCTGTATAATGTACCGGAGAGAAAATGAATAGCACCGATGGTTTCCCGACTCGTGCACGCAACGTACAACTGATGTACCCGTACTTCGCTACGGCAGTCTACAGGCAGATCACTCTTGCGCCGCTCATTATACATGTCCCTCCTTGTGGGTACGCCACTGCCGCGCGATGCCCGTTGCCATGGAGACGCAGAAGGCATGAACAATGCAAAATCCTGTTCTCATGTAGACATAGTACCCACTGTTGCCTGGTTTTAACCACCCATGGGATCTAATTTTCGGAAAATGTCATCCTGCGTAACATAAGGAACATTACTGTGAAGTTTCAAGTCTGTAAAATATATATACTTGAAAAAAAGGGCATTTTTTGATATTTAAAGTACCCGCAAAATTTCAACGGTGATGAGGACTGCACTAACAATGAAATAGTCGTTGCCATAGAGACGAATGAATCATCAACAAAGCAACAGCCGTTGCCATGGTGATTTCCTAACAACAACTGGAAATTTTGATATATTACGCCCCCGAAACTCCCCTTGGGATCGGATTTCCGCAGAATCCGTTCTTAGTGAGCGCCTACATCACAAAATGAGTAACTATGCTAAATTTCAAGTCAATCGGGTGTATAGTTTTAGAGATCTCGTGATGAGTGAGTCAGTGAGTGGTATTTCGCTTCATAAACTTCTAGTGCCTGCGGCATTGTCAACACACACTTCGTGCGTATGTTGTATCTAACCCCCTCCAACGCATTTGCATCTAAATTGGACTTTTAGTAAGAATCCCAAATGTTATTGATAATATAATATAGCCTGTAGCCTTCCTCGATAAATGTACTATCCAACACTGAAATAATTTTTCAAATCGGACCAGTGGTTCCTGAGATTAGCGCGTTCAAACAAACAAACAAACAAACAAACTCTTCAACTTTATAATATTAGTATATATATAACAGAAAGTTTAGGAGAGGTTGCATTTTCACTTGTAGTGTTATTGGGCTGACAAATTAACTAATTATGATACCACCTCTCTGGTCCGAATAACCTAGTATAGCACTTATTTAGAAATAGCCTCTAAAGTACTTCATTCATTGCAGTTATACTTAATCGTTATATCATTAGGTTATATGTTGCAGGGTGGTGGCGTTGTGGTGCATAGTCGGTGTTAGAGATGAACACCTCCTGTCTGCTCCTAACAGCCTGATACTATCAAATAATGTGGCTTGCTCAAGAAGTGTAATTAATATTTATTTTATTATTTACAGCGAACGTGATTCCTAAGCACTGAAAAATCTATGATTCGTCAACGGAACAATAAAATTAAACTACTGTATTTGCTTTACTTAGTCGTTCCGAAATTGTTTTCAGCATTATTACTGGCAGTGAAGGCTGAGAGTATTGGAACCTACCATTGTTTCATTGATTTGGTCTAAATATTGCTGAATGGGTGAGTTTATCATATCGGGAGATTATAAATTTCGATTAGTGACATTTTTGTGGATCTTATATAAGTGTTAACTATGTACAACTTCTCTCTGACCCTAACAGCTTGGTACTATCATATTATATATGCGAGAGGAATCCGACATGAATGATAAGCACCGAGACTACTTACTGCATTTGCTTTATCAGTCGTGACAGGACACTTGGCAGTGTTATTAATGGCCAGTGAAGCCTGTTGGTGTTGTGTGTTCCAAATATTGTGTTATATCATGATCTGATAACATTTCGAGAGGTATCATTTTTAACAGTCTAATCGCGTGGCATCCTACAAATATAAACTGATAATTAAACCATTTGTAGGAAAAATAATGTTGTACATGACATGAAAAATGAAAAATAGGAAACTATATATTATACTATATACATATTACGAAATTAAACATCAAAATTGTAAAACTTTTGTTTGTTCGTCGGTTAGTTTCTTCTTCAATCAAAAAGTACGGAATTTATTTATAAGGTACTATATGTTGGTAAGACTTTTCGCTAAATATAGAATAGACTTCGTGTCATTACGAAATTCCACCCCTAAGTGCTGGAAAAAAGGGTAGTTTACTGTTACAGTGATGTATTATAGCTCCAAAGCTGATATAGCAAAAGTTAGGATTTGATTACACATATTAAACCTACAATTAAACCAACTTCATTTTACCCTTTATTCTGAAATTCCTTCCTTAAAGTCGTGCAGTTTTGAACAGGGTATTAATAGTTTAATGAAGTGAAAAATCTTATCTATAACTCTACCAAAGTGTAAGTAACTAGCAAACTTAAGCATGAACTACATTAGTGACTGCAGCGCTGTGGAATAGGCACTCTTCTGAGTGCGAAGACTCTTCATGATGTCACGTACTTGAAAGCTGGCATTGAGTTTAGTTGGACTACCTGCTGCTAGCCTACAAATAGTTAATTATATCTCAGCTAGGAGTGACATGGTGTATTTTCTTATGTGCGTCGCCCTCCCGCTGTTCCGGAGCTGAGCGACACAACCTCCCCCTTTGAAGGCATTCTCGCAACTGCATGTCCAGCGGAGCGACCCTGAGTCTTATACGGAGCTCTTCAGGCGTTAAGTGATCAGTATTAAGTAGAGACATGCAAAATTCGCGGATTCATTTCGCGATAGGCTAGCATCAAAACAACCATACCTTCGTACCGCTTCTGCGATTGGTCCACATTTTATCCGGGGAACTGTGAGCCAATGGGAAACACTAAACAAAGAAAGTGCCGGATTACGGACAGCCTAGTTGAGACGTCTCACGCGTCAGTAGCCAATGAACAGGTGTCATTTCCGCGAGTATTTAAAGAACTGTGGATTCTATCCTAGAGGTCAATGAATCCGCGAATTTTGCAGGTCTCTAGTATTAAGCTACTGAAAGTGATGTATCAGTTTGAAGTCATTCTTGGACCACTTGAACCCTCTTAAATTCGAGCAGCTAGGAGTAGGATAAAATTGGTCCCACGTTTCAGCAGCGGGGAGCAGGCCGAAGTAGGTCACGGGATCCCTGAGGAAGGTCGGTCGATGCGGTGCAACTCCGGCAGGAAGACGGAGACCTACCGCCCGCGATGCCGTTGGCTGCTCTGTGATTGGCTGCGAGCAACTGTCGAGATAGCTAGGCAGCGTTGATAGGGTCGACGAAGAGACGGGGGGGGGGGGGGGGAGTCGTAAACACGCGAGCCCACCAGACCGCGCGAGGACCGTTATAGCCTGCCTCGTGTAGATTATCTCTGATTTGACAGTTCTCAAAGGCGGTAGCCTGCCAGTGGTACCCATTCCTCAACTGTCACTTTCAAAGTATATAATACAATTATGGTCTAGGGGCACTTAACAAACAAAATGGAAATGTTTACAAACACTGTTGATCGATTAAAAATATTTTTTTTGGACGTATGCCAAAGCTGTTTTACACTGTTTGCCACAGAAAAACCTCAAGTACGGACAAAGAAATGAATACATAAACATACAGAAAACAAGACAAAATTTTACTCTATACATTTGCTGATTTTGAAAAAATAAATAAAGTACTAAAAAATCTTATATCAATAAGGGGTTAGTATGGTTACATGTACTTTTGTTTTATTTTTCCAGGCGTTGTTAAAACGCTTATGTTAAACAGCCCAAAATAACATATTGCCTTCACCATGATCTCACATAAGTTTTCATAACTTCAGTTACAGATATAACGCCCCCTTTCCCCCCTTTATATCCTACACTTATGATTGGCATGGCACAGGTGGAAACTTTTTTGAAAGTCATTTAATATTTATTGCGCCGTAGCGTGGCGTGCTGCTCTGGTGTTATAATTAAGATACCCGGGCAAACATGGGCGTTTTTTGTGTACAAAGGAATTAAAGGTGGCCTCACGGAGGGAAAGAAAAGTTTGTGATGTCTGTGTAATAGCAGAAGGTCATTCGACCTATCCAAAGAATAGGGCGGTTCTCGTCAATATTTCGGCTGGACATTTTAAGTTAAGCCAAACTGCGAAGAACTTCGTCTCAAAGGTATTAGATGTTATCACACAAAGATGGCGGTGTAGCATCCGGGTACGATTCGAGCGCGTCCTGTATATTTGCAGATATTATTCGGATGTGAAGCCATCTTCAAATAACACGAGCAGAGCCGTCAAGAGAAACTAAGGTCCCAGGGGCAAATAATTTTGTAGGATGTACTTCACTTTAAACCCCACCATGGATTAAATTTAAAATACTGTAAACTATACTGTGGCCATAACTCTTTAAACGTGATGTTTGCATATCGCATTACTTGTAAGTTATTTTGTAAATTTCGTCTTCATAGGTTAAACCGATGCATTAAAAATTGTTTTCGAAACTCAATTAGGGAATTTACCCTTTTCTCTACATCCAAATACCCACACTCCCCCCTCCTACTCAACCTACCCACACGCATCCGACTTCGTCTACCTGCTCGACTGCCCTGAACACTCTTTGTCGTCCACGTACAGAGCATCGCGCTGTTGTTACAGTGTCAGACATACCGAAGAATACATAAGAATTTGCTGCGTTACAATGCCAATGTCATCATGTTGATTCGCTTAATTTACGTCACGCTTATGAAAATTACATAAACACCCATATGACGTTTCGGGATTTCAAAGACATGTGCTCCTTGTGCTGGAAAATCGAGCATGGATTCATAGTGTGTGAGCTGCTTACTGACTGATGAAGTAGCGGTAACATGGACCATACCTGGTGCCATCTGAATGGAGGGTCTCAGGTTTGCTGGCAGAAATGGGGCATCAGAGAGTGCGACAGGATCTTGGCCTGCCTCCATTCCTCGTGGGAGGCCACTCGCTGTAAACCCATGATGGGGAAGTACAAAGGCGTAACCAACATGTGCCGTGTGGAGCCGAGTATTGGCCATGTGGGGGAGGAGTTCACCTTGCTCCAGGTCACACGACGGAATCGCACGGGATGTGATATCCACACAGTTAACTCCATCGCAGACCACCCATCCGCGAGATTTTTAGTTGACGGTCGGCATTGCCACTATGTAGATGGTTTGTGCTCAAAGCGAGTGGAATAATGGCGGAAGTTATGACGCCACAAAATCCCTATGCACAGCATTTAGAAAAATTACCGTTTACTGGGATGTCCACCGCACCGATATAATGGGACCCTATACAAGTGCGTAAACACTGTTGGCATCGTCGGTTGGGGTTCGCGTACGCTCTGGAGTGGTCTCCATGTCACAAAGACAGTGTCCTCAAAACGACTGACATTTTTCACCAACAGGTTGCCGGCCGGGTTGGCAAGGTTGGAAACGAATCACATGTCTGACTTTGATGCGAATCTGAGGCATACAGACACACAAGTTCAGTCTTCTCCTTCATTGAAAAGTATTTTATTCCTCTCGTGTATAGCACTGTCCATGTTCGTCTACCAAGGAAAAAAGACTACCATTACAGTCTGTGATTCTAAAACATGTCAATAAATTACCTTTTTATAGAAACATTTATTCGATGTCACTCTTCAATGTTCCCGATTTTCCTAAGAGATGGGACTTTTGGGACGTTCTGTTTATTTTCATTCTTTCCCTTATCTGCCCACCGAAACCTTAGTATTCTCCTGTGTCAGCAGATTATATAAGTTCCCCAAGTTTTTGCACTGCAAATTAAAAAATGCTTAAATATTCCTAAACAGTTTCACTTTCTTAAAAATCTTTCAAAATGATTTTCTTATTTACGTTAAATAAAAATATTTATTTTACAGAAACAGTTTTTAAACAGTTTTTCCTTCGGTCACCATGTAGATCATATTTCTCTCTCCATATCATATACTTACCAGCTAATAGCCCGTGGCTTCGCTCGCGCAGTTTTTGAGCGAATTGCTGACATCTTACCATTGTTAGAAAAGTACGTGGATATTTCCCACATTTTTACTAAATAAATAGATACAACAATTTATCAGGTGTATTAAAGAATAAATTAATTACCAAAACTATTAAGGATGAAATAATCTTAGTTGGTAATGAGTACAACTTTTTAATTTTAAGTATAGATACATTTTTGATTTTATAGCTCTCGTTTTAATTTATTCCAGTATATATGTGATATTGATTAAATCATACTACGTCATTTGAACTTAAATTATACAATCTCTTACACTTACACTTTACTCTATTTTTTATAGCTGTGCTTAGAATAATGAAATAACTCTACTTTACTACATATAACGAAATTATTTTAATATTTTTGAAACAATTGCATCTTTATTTAAAATGTGGTTACAGGTATCAAATTTCTGATCCATCGTATGAGTTGATTCTTAGCTATGCATGGTATTACTTAAAAAAAATTCCCTAATGTTTCCTCTCCCTTCTTTTCCCACGGGAATGCCTATGTGCAGAATCAGAACTGTATATTTAGTTAATATGGCAATATCTGTTAACCAATTAAAAAACAAAATTAGTCTATCCTGTTTTTTTATCGCAGATGTGAAATTCAATTTATCTATAGTAAACTTACATTTGTATTGAATTTAAATTTGTCTTGCCGATACTAATTTAGTGAATTATATATTTTTATTTTATATAAAAAATAAAACTCCTGTTACAAATTAAGAGGTGGTATTTCTAAAAGCATTAAATAAAAGCAGGTAGATTAAGACATGTTTAATTATCATTGACCTTATTTTAAATTATGTTTGATTGGATCAACATATTAATTTTTTTCATATTTACTATCTTTTAACCTTATAGAAGTATAATTTCAGTAAGCATTAAAAAAAAATGTGGGTTTTTCACATAAATAAATCAGATTGCATTACTTACATCTCGCTTGATTAGCTTCAGAGGTATAACTTTTATAATAAAACAAAACTAACCGCCTTTACGACGAGTAAAAACATGGGTTTACTATGAAACATAATTTTATTAATCATGTCATTTTTTTAACTCTACCTAACCTTTCTTGAAAACATTATTTTTTACCATTAAACTAACTTGCCTTTGAGATCGAGTTTCGAAAAAATGTTAAAAGCACCCTACGTAGTTAAATATTATATTTAATCATGCTCATTTTCTTCAATAACTTTTCATTTGCTATGGTGATGTTATTTTTGCTATGACAAAACAAAACTTTGCCTTTTTCATTCCCTTTATGGTTAAATTCAGAAAAATTGACAAACCACATTTCGTAACTTCCTCTTCATTCTTTGTTTCTTTTTTAAGAAAATTTACACTTTAAAATCCATAGAATTTCATAAAGTGGTTAATAATAATGTGTGGTGTACTATTTTATTATAATTACTTTATAATTTTAGTCGTATTTCCTTTGTTTGGGGGATACGTTTTTTTTTTTTAATCAATCAAAACTCACTCACTTTTCACCCCCTGATGAGACGAATTTCCATAAATAAAAATAATATACAAAACGTAACTACTATACATCCTCATTCTTTCTTATTTTCTTAATTCCATTTATAATAGATTCGGAAGTGTTCACTTTTCTCTTTAAAACCGTTCTTACCCTTACTACTTAGGTGTTGAATTTTGCATGATGATGAAACTGACTGTAAGTTTTTGCACATTTATTATTGGTAACAAATATATTTTTTTTATTCTTGATTAGATTCGAATATATAGATATTTATCTGGAATCCATATTTACCTTTTTTTCAACCTACGGAGGTTTAACTAAGCGAAATGATAAAGGTGTGTTCGGTAATTTTCGTATATTAATTATTGGTGCACAATATAATTTCTTATGCTTAATTTTTCACCTTTTAGGGGTTGACATTCACAAAATAGTAAAATTGTGGTAGGTAGTTTTCATTGTTAATATTTTATACCAAATAACTTTCCTTATTCTTGATTAGATTCTGAGATATAATAAATTAATTATCTTAAGACCATATTTACACCTTTTTTACTCTTTGGTGCTTGAAGGTCGCGGAATGGTAAAATTGTATATAGTAGTTATGGGATTTTTATTTTTATTTTTATTCCAAATCCTTTCTCAATGCTTTATAAGTCTTGGAAATTTAATTGATTGTACCTAAACCCATATTCAGCCCTTTTTAATCTCCGTAAGTGTATATTATATATAGCTTAGTTTTTTAATTTACCCAAAGAACTTACAAATAAAAATGTTTCATTAAAATCCGTCAAGTAATTTTCAATTGATGCTAGAACAAACACACACACAAATTACATATGTGATATTTTTGAGTTTTAAGTAATGTTAACAGCCATCTCATAGAGATTTTTTTATCATTTTATCCTATATAGAGACTTTTCAACTGGAACAGTTTTATTATTAATATGGATTGTGTATTATAATCATGTTTCATTAAAGTATACTTGCGTTTTTTATTTTTTTATGAGAAGTGAATTATTTAAATTTCACTGAAATTTTAAAGATCTAGCCATTTGAAAGTTATTTTTATTTGCGTTATTTTGTATACAAGCCCCTGACCTGAGTGCAGCAAATATTTTTGAACGTGATTTTCAAAACAATAATAATAATTACGTGGAACTAACAAGTAACTATCTAAATTAAGCTTTATGCAAAATGTTAGAAATAGGAGACTATGTTTACTTAATGTTGAGTAGCAATACGTACCGCTAAATTCCCTTTGCTGGAATTGTATATCTGTTTGTCGTAAGTGCAGATAGAGCATGCAGCTTAATAGCAGCGCACTCCGCTGCTTTGGGGTACAAAGCCTCGTGGCTTTCCCTTTCCACTCCGCCTGCTACACCAGCCGCACACAAGCAGATATACGTGAACTCACGTGCGCCATCTCTCTCTCTCTCTCTCTCTCTCTCTCTCTCTCTCGCTGTCTCTCTTTCTTCACGCGGCTTGCATTACCGCACCGCAAGCAAGACACAACTTTCCCTTTCATGCTGCTGTCCCGGAGTTAGCAGTCGCTTTAAACACTTCGGTCTGTTCCCCCGGCCAAAAAACAAGGAAAACTCTGCTACTGAAATGCTTTACCCGCTAAGATATTTGCAGGGAAAAATCTGCAGTTTTTTTGGCTTCTGCTGGTTGAGGTAAAAAAAAAAAATATTCATTTTACTTTTATTGACCCGGCGTCTTTTCTGAAAAATATTTTTATTTATTAAATATCGGCTAAAAAGTGTACAGTCTAGATAATCATTTCGTTTCGCTGAATCCTACAAATTTATCTTTAAATTTATTTTGAGTATATTCTGTGTTTTTAAATAGTTAAATAATTTATGGTTATAACAATTATTTTATAATTATTAGGAACTACCAATTTTAACGTTAAATGTTTTTTTTTATCGTAACAACGTTGCACAGTGTATCAATAGATAAATTTCATACCTTATATTTAATTTTTTAATAATTTGTGATTTGTTTCGTGTTAAGAGAATTTAGATAATTTCACGAATATCGCCGCTGTTAGTAATGCATAACCAACTGACCTCTCATTTCATTTCATCTACAAAATAAATATAGAAACTTCTTTCTTGCTACACTTAACGCGCTCTAAAAGTGGTGATGGAATTTTTTGATATCCCTTTTAAATATGTAACATGCCTCTTAGATAAATTTGTACCCATTTAAATTATGTAAAATCTTAAATTGAACAGTTTTGAGCTAGAAGCTAGTAACTTATATAAATACAACCGTGAAGAGAAACCACAACCACTAGAGTAAACTTCCATTTTTAAGTAAATATCTCTTTAATATTTATTGTTGCAAAAGTAATCACATTGATTTTCACCCATTAACAGGTTTGAAAGAAACCTTATCTTGTTTATATTGTTTTGAACCGAGAGGATATAGTTTTTTTTATTTTTGAACAGGTCATTTATATTATTTTAGATCGCTGTTTTTTACATTGGCTTGTTATGCCTAAAACTAAGTATTGGAAATACAGCTATGCATGTTTGTTAAAACAAAGGAACTTTGACTTCTTTCGTTACAATCGCCAACAGAAGAATAGAGAGAAGCGTTGTAAGCAGCAAAGGCTGGCAGTTTAAACACGTGCGAATCAAATGAAAGATTAACCATTATGGCCCGAGTACATGCACCAATGACTGAAGCTAGCGTAGCGTTTGATGTTCCAAAGTTAGGTTCAAAGCTGTGGGGACGTCAAACAAAATAATAAAACTTTTTTTCATTAGCTAACTGGTTATAGCCAAACAAGAAACACAATGCAGTATTTACCTAATGACATAAAGCTTTTCATTACACTGCACCAAGCCACCAATGACAGTTTACTATTTGAAGTGCAACCAAAATAGAATTCCTTTTCACTTAGAGATCAAACAGCTGAAAGCGATTGACTTGCCAACTTTAATTAGAATAAACCTTTGTGTATTTTCATACTTAACAGAATATGTTGGTAAAATGAAGTAGTAAACGCAAATGAAAATTAATATTTTAAGTTATTTATGTATTCAGGGACATGAATATATTTTAATTTCAGTCAGTACTTATGCACAATTAACCATGTTTATGATTTTGCAAAATATTGTATGTTGTATACTGTTTTAATTTTTAATTCAAAGACAATACCTTGTTGTGATCAAGTTGTAGGTCATTCATTACACTTTACATAAATCTGTAAATAATATAAACTTAACAAAATATTTCTGTACGATAAGGTGCAGACAGAAACGACACCAATGTCTATTTGAATTTAAAGAATTGTTGAAATTTTTGAAAATTAGTCTTCTTGAATAATCGAATCATTTTATTGGTAAATGATTTTAAAGAATGATATTGTATTCTATGTAGGGATGTAATGAGTAGTTAAAATATGTAACAAATCTGTATGTAAATTAGCATGTTGATTAATAGACCTTCAATTATTCGTAGGGTTTTTAACATTTCAAACATAACTTGAGTAAATCGAACAAAAGAACATAGACATAATTTTATTATTTGGTCATTCAGGTATGAATGAAATACATCATTCCCCAAATTATTATATTTTATTTTTTTCAATTTTTCAACCACTGTATGAAATTCCTTGCAACTAACTGACCAGTTGTAATCGTTTTTTTTATTTTGGCCAATGTAATAAAAATTAAAATACAGTTTTCCATATTCCAAAGTCAAAAAATTCAAGAATTCTATAACGTTTTAAAATAAATCAAGTTAAATACCTTATGTCTGAAAATAGGTACCACGAGCTTTATTTATTTTTCTAGTGTTTTATTTACCTATAGTGACTTTGAGAACTGGCTCACGCCGCCTGTGTTATGCCCATCCAACCCCGCTCTGGTTGTGTTATGACGTATGGTGAGTTGGCATGGTGTGAGTTTGAGACGGTGTTGATTTTAGGCACAGTCTCACGTCTTCCTGTTCACCACAACGCGATAACCATGGGTATGCAGTTATAAGCGAGCGTGTTTATCAGCAACACGGCTCACCAACAACGAGGAAAGGAAAGGCCTGTTTTTTTCCCCCTTCTACTATCAAGTTTTACCGTCTTCACCTTAGGTTAGCTAAAAGTTTATAATCGAACCTGCAGAGGAAAAAAATAATTACTTTACTCTTCTTGAGTTGTAGGGAGGTTGGAGGGTGATGAGGCGAAATGGGGGAAATGTTTAAGACCCGTTCTCTGTTAAAGCAGAGCGTCGCCCCGTACGTGAAAACACGGCGATGTGTCATGCAGAGCAACCGAATCGGGACACAGTGGTTCTTTCAACTGCCGGACCGAGCGAGGCAGCGTAATGATGGAAAGCAACCTGACTGGCCTGTGTGCCCTGAGTCACTCATTTATATAGTTCTCCGAATCCTTCCCCAGTTTACATGACTTGTATCCGCCTCTATTGATGTATATTTAATAAAAAAATGAATAAATCAATGAAATTTAGTGTGCCTATTAGAATATTATTAACGTAGGGCAGGGGCGAAGCCAGGGGGGGGGTTTAGGGGTTCGAACCCCCCCCCCCCCCCTTAGCACCAAATCTTTAATTAATTTCTTATTCATCACTCAAACAAATTTCATATTAAAATTAATAAAAATTTTACCATTACAATATTTAAATTTAAGTACAGAAAACTGCTAAAATAGCACTATTTTACACCTTAAAATCCAAATTTTCCCGGGGGGGAAGGGGTGGGGCATGCTTCTTAACACCCCCCATACGCTAA
This sequence comes from Bacillus rossius redtenbacheri, assembly GCF_032445375.1. NCBI lineage: Eukaryota > Metazoa > Arthropoda > Insecta > Phasmatodea > Bacillidae > Bacillus > Bacillus rossius. Next base: position 39,644,256 of record NC_086333.1, on the reverse strand, counting down.
TCCTGGCTACACCACTGACGTAGGGTAATCATTTACTTAAATATTAAAATATTATAATGATAAAACCGAAACGAAGCTTAAAAACTTGAAAATAATTTTCTCTAAATTAACGTGAAATATCGTTTTAACAATGTTCTTTTAAATCACAAATAATTATCTTATCAGTATTTGCAAGGAGAAAAAAATTGCGTGTGGTTATAAACAAAGCCCACACGATGAAACACAGATTATAACTTTCATTTTTTTTAAAACTCCCAGAGGTTTTGCAAAGCGTAAAAAAATTCAATTTTTAAATCATTCCTCCGTTAACAAGTCTTCCGTCGCTTTATTGTAGCTACTTGCCAACTCTCCCGTGCTAACTTCAACCATAAACCACACCGGCGCAGCGAACTTTCCGGCGCCCAGAATCGGCTCAAACAGCAAACAGCCTCCAGCGTAAAACGATTTAACCACACAAGGTAGATGATGATGTTTTCGACATGGTTGTTGTGAATAGGCATATCTTTATTTATATGTGGTCATTGCTGGAAGGATATTCTTATAAAATTTAAATTACAGGCCACGCTATAATATATTTTCATTATAACCTTGCGTTGACGCAGCCCTTTTAAAATTTTCATTTATTTCTTGTTGTAAGACTGATAACATAAGATTATTAACTTTTCACCGACTATTTGACCCACAATTTAAACCAGTCTTTTTGATGTCTCACGGATGTAATAATGATTAGGGTTTTCTTACCTGGTAAATTCTAGGAAGTATTTTTCTTTAAACGTTTTTAAGTTCCCAGTATATGAAACTATATAATGTTTAATTATCACAACTTCATACAAAGGGGGCATTTTTAATGCCTTGAATAAATTAAGTAGCATCAAAAATTAATTTTTCTCTCTGCGAGAAAAAAAAAATCGTTGTCTGTAAAGTCGGTTTACAAACGATAGTTTAACGTGACAACGTCATAACAAAACATTGATGAAATGGTTACATACTTTTATGAATAAAATTGAATAATTTTTATTGAATTATCACTATTTTGTATGCATACAAAGAAGGAGTGAAATGAAATCTACAATTTAATTGATAAATTTACTTTTATTTGCACTCATTAATTCAAATATGTTGATTACTTTAACGAAGATATTATTTTAACTATAACTTTTATACATGTTTGCTATTTAACTTCAAGATCGTCGAGAATGTTTTACGCTTTTTCGCAATTACACATTTAACGACGAAGTTTGTTCGTCGTGAAATTAAACGTAGAATTTAATAAAAATGCCCTTGCAGTTAATAAAATAAGTATTAGTAAGTTTAAGAAAGAATTTAAGCTTTAATCTCCAACCCAGACGCTCGTGGTGCGCTGGGGCCGTGATTAAAATTCGTCGTGAATATTTTACGTTTTTATGTCTTCCAGTGCTCAAAATGATATACAATTGTGGCCCCGGGCACGAAATTTTATTTATAATTCATTAATAATAACGCCCCTCGCGATAAACAAAGGAAAATATGTATTAACGAGTGCCTAGTTGCCGTGGAAGCGGATATAGCGCGATTCGTTCGGTTCGCGCCCGTCACCGTAGATGACAGCACTGTAGGGGAATAATATTATTTCGTTTTTATAATACGATTTTAAAACAAATACGCATCCCAAATACACCAACCTTATTTATAATGTGTTACAATGTTTTTTTAAAACATTGTGCAAAAGAACCCGTGTGTAATTTGAATTATTACGTTTAACTCTTAAACACCATTAATCGTACAAAAACGTATTTGAAAATTCAAACTTACTTTTAGATAACCGTACTGATTGTGCTGAAAATCGGTGGACGATCGTTAAATTACATTATATTAATAATTCAAACGACGAAAACATGATTGAAAAGTTAAATCGATGGTTGTTCCAATGGAGTGGAAGAGTTATGCGGTGCAAGCGTATAATGAGCGTAACGGGACACATCGTAGTGGGACAATGTGCGTAACGGGACCCTTTTTCGTGCGTGCAGCCGGCGTTCATCGATTTATTAGACGTTGTCACGTTAAAAATAGCGTAAGTTTCTCACGTATGTTAATTAAAAAGGTAAGTCAAGTGTTCAACGCATTGAGAAATATCTTTGTATTACTGTAAAAGAATTTTTAGTTGCTGCAATATTTTTGTGACTATACCACACAAACAGTTTTGTAGCCTCAAAATATAATTAATTAGAGTCTTCCTGTCTCTAATAAACCGCTTAGCGTGCTTATATACCTACTTATCATAAATGTGTTCAGGATAAGAAATCTTTACAATGGATTAAAAATAAATAGTATATGGTTATTAATATTCTTTACAAATAAAATACATTTTAAAATATTTCACATTTGTCTGTTCGTCTGTTGGTATTTTTGTCGCGGCGTCGCTACAAAACTGTTAAACTTATTTTGATAAAAAAATTATTAATAAATTTATTTCATTTGACATATTATAAAAAGGAACTGAGAGGTGTACTATGGATAAGATTTGTTTTACGGATGGAAATATTTTCTCGCGGTATAACATAGTATTTTTGATGTATAAATATCTTAGCTCTTGGTATACGGCATTTCGTAGGAGTAATTTCGTCAAAATAGAACGGAAGTCGATTAACGGAAATGTGACATAAAGATGGTAAACCCACGTATTACAACATAAACCCGCACAAAGCCACTTTCGTAAACATTAGGGCACATACCAATTCTATTGGTGAGCCAAATGAAACCTAATGATAGTGAAACTACCCCCGAATATATTTGATAAACTAAAATAATCCCAGTAAAAGGAATCTCAAGTTTTAAATTACCTAAGAACATTAGAATTACATAGATTACAACACGTATTCGCCGTGCAATATGCAAATTGCGTCGGTAGCATAGTGGCAAAGCGCGCGCTTGTTATTTTTTCGAACGCGAGAGACCAGACCGCGATGCCAGGTTCGTAGCTGGCCGGCAGCCCTGCGCGTATCACGTGGCCGCCACTGACGTAAGTCATGCCACGCGTGCCTAGCCGGATTGCGAGGGTCGTCACTAGCCCCTCCCTCTCCGCTCACCGCACAATGTCCTGCCTCGGCGTCGTTATCTATCGTCGAGCGGCCTTGCGAATTCCGCGGGCCGTGGCGTGAGCGAGCGACGACGATATTCTCGACGCTTCGGGCGTCGGGTCGGCGCGGGATGACGCGACTGACCCCAGCTGCGCTCGTCAGTTCTAGAAGGGCGCCAGAGACTACTTAAGCTGGGACGCCGGCCCCCGCGACAGTTTTTCGGCGACGGAGTTCTTGGGAGCGGCGAGAGTCCCGCGACAGTGGCGGGAGTGCGGAAAAGAGTTCTGCGACAGGTTTGTGGTGACAGAGTTCCGCGGGGTGTACCGCGTGAGTTCCGCGAGGAGTGCGGTCCAGTGAGGAGTGTGGTCTGTAAGAACTTGACAGACACCGAGTGACTTGCGAACAAACTAAGTACAAGTAATTGGTGATTACGCATTTTTGAGTAAGATTATTTATGTAAATATTAGTAATATATAAAACTATGTAATAATACTTAATTGGGCTATCTCTTACGAACCCAGTTCTCTCCACATAAATAATCAGGACAGTTTATTCGAGGGAAATGGTTCGAATTTTGACAGTGGAAAAAACATTTATACCGTTTGAAATAACATAATATTATATAATTAAAATGTTGAATGAGCTTAATAATGTTAATGACAGTTTTTAGTAATTACTTACAGTCTGATTTCAGTCTTTCAAGCTAAAACAAATGTACAAACACGTACTACTAGCTCGCTGTAGGAAAGGTTTTGATGGAGATTAAAAACTGAAGAAAATTAGCTTCTCTGTCGCAAAGAAGGAAGGGGGGAACCTAAGCTGCGCAGTAGAAGCTAGTATTCGTCAGTTTTTAATCTCCATCAAAACCTTTCCTACAGCGAGCTAGTAGTACTTAGTTTTTATAACATGTGTTTTTAAATGTTTCGGGTTAAATTTTTTTTTTTCCAGTAATGCCATAGAAGTATAACTTCTGACGTGAGCGGAAAATTTAAAAGTATTAACTGTTCAGTGAAGTTTAACAAGACGGACAGCATTTTTTAGTAAGAATCCTTGTCGCGATGTTTATTCGCAACATGAACAGTGTATAATTTGCTCGCTATGGAGGTGAGAGGTTTTGCACGTGACTGGCGAGTGCTGAGAGACAATGCCACGCGGTCGCAGGGGCAGCGGCGCAAGCAAGCGGCCAGCCCGCGGCGGCCACGACAGCGGGGACGAGGATCCAGGACGGCCGGCCGCGGCTCCATTATTGACGGCTCGGCTGGAGCGCTCAGGCAGCTGTGACTGTGGCACTGGGGATGGAAAAGGAGAGGATGGGGGGGTTGGAATGGGGACGGTCAATTATTCAAGGAAGCCCGGCTTTGACGGCCGCGACACGGGCTCGTCCGAGTGCAGGGCCCGGGCAGGCCGCGCCAAGCGGCGGTCGGACGAACGGGCCGCAACCGACTCCTTCGCCGGGACCTCTCCTCCACTCTGCAACCTCCTTGCGGCTTGCAGGCGCCCGCGGTCCTTCGATCCACTTTTAAAAGACTGTCAGTTGCTAACAATAATCACACATGTAAAAAAAAAAAAATTCAGTACTTTAAAAAAGATACCCTTGCAGACCAGTTTGCCAAGAAATGGTTATTTAATACTACAAAGAAAAATATTTTACCTTTGTTCAGCACATTACTATCGTTAATTTATTTTTAATAATATGAGATACTTTTTTTTTCGAGACTTTACTGCGAAAATTGGAGCGTAATTATATGTTCTTAATTGATTTTTCATTCAAGGATAATTATTTTTTAACCATGGAAAAATTAATCGAATATTCAATAATTAGATTTAATTTTGTTTTATCACGCTTATTAATGTGAGCGGTGAATACTATTCAGGTAAAAGTTTAGAATATACGTAACATTTAAACATTTAAGGTACTGGGATAACACAAAGTATAAATGCCCGAGCAAGAATCGGAACCCAGTACCACTTTAGACTCTATATTGTAGTTTTAGAGTTGATTTCATTAAAATTTACAGATTTACAAATGTCTGGAATTTGACATGAATATTTATGCTCCGTTTACAAAAAAAAATTAGTTTATAACTGTTGAAATTAATATTTTCATGACATTTAGAATGAGTTTTCATTTAATTTTAAACTCAACATTGAATGTTTACGTGAAAAGGTTAATAAAATTTACACGTGAATAAAATGATTTATTGTTAAATGTACGTGCAATGGTACTGCACGCAGCGCTCACGCCAACAGCAAGGACAAGCTGTTACCAGTGAGAGCCTTGTGGCTGGTCAGCAGACAGAGAGCCCGGACGGCGGACTGCAGTACACTTGTCTGACGGCCGCCAAGAAGACACACGTCTACAATTATCAGGGCGTGCATTATCTCTGCCTCTCCTGGCAGCCACGTCGAGGTGGCGGCGGGCCAGACAGTAAACTGCCCTGCGAAACAGCGACGAACATCATAAACACCGTAATACAGAGCGTTGGTTAATTTATGTGTTTAGGAGCTGTAGTTAGAAAAAATATTTGTGTATGTAGGTGATACTCCCAATGTAATGTTATATTTTATTTTAATAAATGATTTGTTATTAATGTTTATTATTGTATGACATCAATAAAAAATTATGTATAATTTTAAAAATAAACTCCCCCCGAAATGTTTTCTGTTTTTATTTGGATATTCCTTTGCGTGAAAATGTAAAAAAACTATAGTATAGAAAGCCATAATTACTGTTTAATTTATTACTGGCACTAAATATTGGTAACATGTACCTAAAGTAACTATTAAATATGTTTTTTTTGCCTTTTATCTGCTCATTTCAATCTTTATGTTTTGAGTTTTTTTTTATTCAAGTAGCTCTTGGCTCATGAATAAATGACTTCAAATATTTGCTCAAATGCATAACGAATTCTTTTAGATAAAATTTTATCTAATGTTATTTGTTACATTCCTTTGTCCAGTAATTTTTGTTTTAAGAGGATATGAGAGGTCACATTATCCACGAATGACGAGAATATAAAAATAATATAATCCATGTGACGACAAAATTCTATGAGGTTGATTTTGTCGGCTAGATATTTTTATTACAGAGACATGAATGTAAAGAAATAGACAATATATTTCGTGGTTTAAAAAAATTACAAATTGTTTTGTATAAAATAAGAACTTAAATCCAAACACTTAATAAATATGAAAAAATGTTACTGTAAATTATTAAAATCACATAAGAAAAACAGCTATAGTAACCATTTCTTTAAACGAGATATATTATAATAATTTTCTATTACTATCGCATAATATAATTTTTAAATAAGTTAACATTCTAAATTTAAAGATTTTTATTATTACTAAAGATGAAATAAAAAATATCTATCTTTGATACGTGTATATAAATAAAATTTTCTGTCAGTTTTGATATTTTGAAATAAACATTTGCAAGAAAATAAATCGGAAAATGTTGGTTAGGTAAAATAAAATCACAATTCTTCATATGGCACTTAGAGAGCTGATGAATCAAATAGCCATGGCATCAGTTATAAAATGGCAACATTAATGTTGCTTTTTTCAAGCAAACAAATACTTTGGTTCGTTTGTTGTTTCTTACAGTTAAACTATCATCATTGTTACGACACTCATTTCGCGTTTTTGAAATGTACCCTTGCTTTCTAGTGAAGGCCATAGCTGTAGAGGAGCAAACGAACTAACCCACATTCCACATTTAACTTTATTCTTGATGCCCTATATAACTGGTTAATTGGCTAGGTTTGGTTTGGTCACTTGATAAGAACCCAATCCAGGCGTCGTTGATTAAAGCGACAGTCAACGGCAGACCCAGGCTTGACCTGGGTGGGGCACCGGCAGTCCGGATCCAGTAAAATACCAGTTTATTGCTTCATTAGTCGTAATATTCAGTGATATTTTACCCTTCTGAGAGAAGGGGGGGGGGCTGCGTGCCCCACTTCTAAGCCCGGCAATGGCGACAGTTATGCACTCTCTTGTTGCCGTCGGAGCAGTTACTGTCGCAGTACTCTTATCGCGTGAATCATGTGGTAGTAACGCCCTTCTGTTATGAGAGTCCTCTCGTGATACATGCTGAGTTAAGTAGTTGATAGCATCTTCGTAATAGGACCCTTAATTTTAACTGATTACCTGATTACCATTCAATTTCATTTTTTTTAAAACTAGGCAAATATTTATAAATGCGTCTTACTTTTAAGGGGTGTATCGATATTGGTTTAACCAAATATAAATAAAACTTTATGTATTAAATTTGGCTAACATTTACAGCGTGTTCTTGAAAACAGTATATATTTCCACGAGCCAATTTCTGATTAATATACGTAGTTTTCTTTTTTAATTTCCCATTTTATAAAGCTAATTTAGACACGACGCTGAATATAGCGTATACTATGATTGGAGTAACGATTATTTAGTGGATTCATCGGGTATCAAAGTAGACTTGAAGCACATATACATCAGCTTCACGTATAACGATTGGACTATATATAGTGCTCTTAACACGCCCTTAATAATTGCGAATAAGTTAAAAAATAAATAAAAAATAAGTGGTTTCTCAATCCGTATAACCTGCTAAAGGATGTGAACTTGGTATTGGCTAATGATAATTATAAAAAAGATTTTGATTAAATACATACGCAAGTTGAGTCTATTCTGGAGTGAATTAAATCAGCTAAATGATGAAGTCAAGGGCCATGTATTTATCGCGAAAAAGATCTCGAGACCAGGTGTGGGGTAAAACACTGTCCCGTTGAGTGTGTTTCACTCAGGTACATGCATACCTCAGGCACAAGAAATAACTGCCATTCATTGCGGAAGCGAACGCGTCCTGGACGTTATGGCCATGATCGCGTGACGGCTTCTCTCGCAAAACAGCCGCCAATCACAGGGAAGGCGTACCGCAAGCGGGTGCGTGCTTCATTGCATTCCAACGCGAGATCAGATCTTTTCGTGGGTGGGGAAAAAAAATAAAATAGATAATTAGAGACCGGAAAAATTCACGAATTCATTTCCCGATAGGCTGAAATTCAAATAGTTATACCTCAGTGCTGCCTCTGCTATTGGCTCACAACTCACCTGGATGACTCTGGGCCAATGAGAAACACACAACCAAAGCTGTATCGAATCTCAGGCTGTCACGTTGGGACATCTCACAAGACAGCAGCCAATGAGTGGGCGACATATTTGCCCGAGTGTACGTAGAACTATGGAGTTCATCCTACAGGTCGCTGAACCCGCGAATTTTTTCCGGTCCCTATAGATAGTACGTGCCTCTATCACGGTGGTAGCTACGGGTAGGAAAATTTGCGTCCGGGGCAGTGAACTTAGGCGCTTGGGGAAGCGACGGCTGCTGTCGCGACAGGACCGCGGAACGCCGCTGTCTGCGCTGGGCCGAGCTGCCTGCTGTGGACGACCGTCCAGGCGTCGCTACGCTGAGTGTCCCGACGCCGACGGGCTGATACGTCACTCGCGCCGCGCGGCGTCTAGTTCGGTCGAGCGATCCGCGCGTAGCCGGGACTGCGTGAAGGAGGCATTTGCTTCCCCCCCCCAACCACCCGAGCGGTCAATCATTTTCAAATTTCCTCCTAACTTCCAAACACAGTTTTCCAAACTTACTAAAGTGTTATTTCACTGCAAGTGCTTTCGATAACATGACGTGTTTCTGAAACGCAAATAAAATACAATAAATAGTTAAATTTTAAATGTACCTACTAAAAATTTATTACAATATATTCAATTTGACGTCCTTCTCTGGCCCTCATTCTGGAACCTTTTTTTTATCAGTAGGTTTACTTTATAATTGAATCTAAAAAAACAAATTGGCAGTCACTCATGGACTTTTTAGAACTTCATCTGTTACGCATAGAAATTTATGTAATGATTTTTGCATGAGATAATGAAACTGGAAATATTATTTTTAAATGAGTTTTTTTGATACATTGTTCTTAAGTCAACTGTATGATGATTTCAATGAAACGTGTTTTATATGTTATACATTAGTGATTGGCCAATCAAATCCTCAAATACCACCAAATCCTTATTATGCGAAGGATTCGATATTCAAAGACAAATATTAGAGGTAACAAGGTAAATTAGAAATTTAAAAACTTATAAACCCCCCCCCCCCCCCCAAGTTTACCAGGTTTATAAAATAACAAGCTGTATTGATGTTAAAAATTTAGTTTGTGAAGAAAAAAATAATTGAATAAAAAAATGTGAAGGGTTAATGTTTTAACACCATAGTTAACATTTCTATTTCTTGTGCGTTATTTTATGCTTTACCTTTAAAATTTAGATTGGGATTTGAGGAGTTTATTCAAAGTACTCTTTGCGATTAGAATTTGAGATTTGGATTCGAGAATATTGGTATTTGGCTTATCACTAATATATATATAATGTTCTTAAATACATGAAAATCACGTGTCAAGTTTGTATGACAGACATAGTTACAATAATAAGTGTGCAATCCGACATAATATACTTATAGACTACTTGGAAAGACAATTTCTGCCCTTTCTGTATATAAGGGATGTCAGGCTTTAAAAGAGGGGGAGGGGGGGGGGCGGACATTATTTCAGCTCACATAAAGTTAGTTACAAATCCTTCCAAAATGAACTCTGTGAAACCTTATGTAGCTAGATGCTGATTCTGTCTTCGCTTGTATTTTTGTTGTTATAAATCGTGGAAGGAAGGGTCAAGACGCCAAGGGTCTCCCCACTGGCTACGCCACTGACGGAGCCGATAAGTTTCGCTGACGTAAAAGGAAGTTAAGGAGCGATTACACGCTTGGAGTAAACAAGATAGCAACCTGGGCAAGTAAGAAAAGTAGCGCCACTATCCTCGTGTGGACAGTTGGGAAAGAACTTGGGAGAGTAGCAAAGCTATTAGTCTCAAGAGCGTAGTGGGACAGCACATGTGGATAGTAACTCACGCAATCTCCTCCCCCCTTCTCCAACAAGTATTTTCCTTTGCCCAGCTCACCAGCGCACGTACCATACCTCTCTGGACCGGGGCAGACAAGGAGAGTAAAACTGCTTGCTAGTTCACAAACAAGTTGTGTTCAGTCTACTCGAGAAGATGAGGTGGTCAGAAGCAGTAGCTAATAAATTTATTGTAAAACTGTACCTCGAAAATAAAAACGTGTGTGAAACATTTATAGTGTCCTTTACATGGGACAGGCAGCATATGAAGAATTTATTTTCCCTCTTTCATGCTGTTCTAAAGTTTTCCGATAAACTCTTGGAACAAGGCTTTTCCACAATTTTGCGAACATTTTCTTAGGGCACGGCGACGAACACGACTGCGCATTGTGTTCTGAAGCCACTTCTGTGCTGAACCATCCCATTTTGTAATCCTGTGTGTGGACAGCTAGCTGCTCTGCCCTCTATAGAATAGTAGAGTAGTCAGGAGAGTTTTGCTATCCTGTTTACTCGGCCAGTATAATCGCCCATTTTAAGGCAGCTTCACGTTAGTCCAGTATGCTCGGCCGAGTGCTCGGCCCGATTGTACTCGCCATGTTAAGGACAGTAAAGTTCTGTTCACACCTAGCCATTGAGTTGCAAGTGGCGAGTGGACGAGAAAACTGCTGGTAGGCGAGCAGGGTTCACACGAGGCAAGATCCGAGTTAAGTAGATTTCCGAGCGTCGAGCTGTGAAAATGGGATCCACTAATGAACTGTATTAAAAAGTCTGAGGCCGGGCCAAATCAGAGTCCCAACTCCCACTGCAAGCACAAAATCCCTGTTACTTCCCACAAGGTAAAAACTTGCCCAGATGGGGCCTAACCTGCATATTAAAATTCAAAATCAAAGTGAACATCAAAACCTATGCTGAAAAATGTAAGGTGGCAAAAAACATTGACCGAACACATCAAATATATTTTCAAGGTTTATTGTTAATCTTAATATCTCACAAATAGTACAAAAATAGTTAGATCTCATAAATATATCACAAATGTTTTATAATTGACTAGAGATATCTCATAAATAATACAAGAATAGTTAAATCTCATAAATAACAAATATTTTATAATTTATACACAATAAATATTCCTGACTTTAATACTTTCTTTGGTTTCAAAACTCTAGGCTAGAAGAGTACATTTAAATGATTAATGACTTTAAATCAAAAATAAACAAACCATTAATAAACTCGCAAGGAAAAGGTCTTTGGAGAGCTAAAAATCAATTAATTATTGAAAGCAATATGGCCGCCAACAACAGCAAAATGCACAGGAGGTGCAACAAAATTTACCAAGTGCCAATCCACATTATGAACACCTAAAGCAACACTAAGCTTAAACAGGTGCATCATATTCGCACAAAACACAAGTCCAATGGTTACTACTCACAGTTGTTTTCATCATTATCAAAACTTTAAACTCTACTGGCCATATCATAACAAATAATTACAACACCCATACGTAGCTCTCCAAAACACCTTGCCTTCTGTCAATCTCTCTCTCTCTCTAATGCCTCATGATGATGTTGGTGATGGTCCTGCCGCTCCATCCTAACTGATCAAAATCCCGGGCTTATATACCCATTTCTCACACACACACCCCCTTTCCTCCTATTGCCCCTCTTATTTCTCGGGATTAATAGAGATGATTTTCGAATGTTCTAGAAAGATCTTCATACCAGTTCACATAATCGATAAACAACCAATTTCCGGGATTTATTCTTCTTCTTGCTAAATTCGGAGTTGGTAACACTGAATTCGATGTTGTGTAGGAATGAAGTCTCCACTTTGTCTATGGTATTTTGTTGAAAGTGCACTGTCTTCTGCCGCACACAGCCGTAGCTTATCTATGAGTCGTGACGTCACAAGAGGTCAGTTTATTCCCACATGTCAACATAGAAGGTAAGCTTCTTCATGTCCTTAAATGTTTGGTGGTGGAAATTTAATTTAACGTCTTGTGACCAGACACGGTCACAAGTCGTTGTTCATAGCTTTACAGTAAATGACGACAAAGAGAGGAAAAGGAGGTGGGGGGAGTGACTCGACCGTCGACTACTTACTTTACTGAATCGAGCTAACTTGCCGGGTTACTAGACCCCGCCACTAGTAAGTTCTGTTCACACACGACGGTGAGTTTACTCAGTTACTCGCCTCTCGTCTAAATTATTGGCATGGTGAAAACCAGCCCTTAAAGAAACGGTGATTTGGATGTGCGTTGTTATTATTTATATGGATAAGGAATGAATGGCGAATCTTGTTGTTATTTATATGTACGCTAAAATAAATTTCCGAGTTATTTGCATAAATTAATGTTTTTCTTTAACTGTGTATCAGTACAATAATGCCGAGTTCTCGGGTGATCTTACTCGTCAAATATGAACCGGCATTAAGTCTTGGTCTCACACGCCATGTGTTTTTTAATTATCTTCATTACAATTGGTTAAGAGCTATTTCTGAAATTTTAACAAGATACCTACCATGCATTGCTTGTTATGTGACAAATATACTCAACAGATACTTACCAAGGGCAATTTAATTGGTGTAAAAGCCCGCGTAAGTGTTGGTTATTACTATTAATTGAGCAAATTTGTACATCCATTATATGACACATGGCGAATAACTGTTAAAAATATTTGCGGCAGAACAACAAATGGAAGTGAGTTACTATGTTCAAAAATTCAGAAATAGCCTTTAAATAATTAGAAATGAAAAGAAACAAAAATCCACATGGCAGGTGAGACTGGACCTTTACTAGCGGAAGAAAATAACAGGCGAAAAATCTATTTTGGTTAAGAGATTTTGTCTTGGTCAGTCTATTAAGAGCATGCCAGGAAAAACTGTTATTCAAGAAGTGAACAGGACGTGAAGTTGTATAAGCTGCTTGTTCTCTGCCAGCGCGCGCGCACCAGCCATCTAGGTCGCGGCGGCCAGAAATATTCCTGTAAAGCCACGCTTAAAAAAAAAGAGATTAAAAACACCTGTGGAATTATATAACTTTCTTGTCAATAATCACTAAAACATTTTTTTTAACCAACAAAATAGTAATTAATAATTTTGTTGTGTTCATGAAGTGGCGTATTAGAGACAACGACGTTATTACATTTATTATCGATTTTGTTTCTTGGCAATTGGTTTCCTAAATATCTTTAGTAAAAGTACAGAATTTTTTTTTTTTTTCGCGTGTAGGAAACCAAACACCTTGCGGGCATACATGCGACACGTTCCTGCTCGCAGGAAACGATGGTTCAAAAACCACCGGAAGCGGAATCCAGATCGGGTTGGTGGGAGGCGAACGATCTTACCACTCAACCACTGAGCTAAAAAATATATTATATAATTGTCATAAAATAATTTATATCAAATATAATGTAGTAACAGAAAATAAATATTTCTACTAAACAAAATCGGTTATAAATGTAATAACTTGGTTGTCTCTAATACGCCACTTCATGAACACAACAAAATTATTAATTATTATTACATTGGCTAAAAAAAATGTTTTAGTGATTATTGACCAAATAGATATATAATTCACAAAGGTGTTTTTAATCTTCTTTTTTTTTTAAGTGTGGCTTTACAGGAATTGCGAATGTGAGCCCACGCAAGGAAAATGTTTTGGGTTCAACAGCACCCGCCTGTACTCAAAGACATGAGAAACGTGCGTTTGAGTTTAGAAACTAAAGTTTGTTCCTTCAAATTAACTCCCTTAAACACTAATTTTCTGTGTAAAAAAAATTCTGTCGATAAAGCCTGACGTGGAGACTCACACTGAAAAAGTAGTTTCATGGTCACAACAAAAAATTATTTTTACAAAAAAAGGGCCTTTAATTAGATACTTTGTGAACAATACAATTTTTCTTCTGCTGCCAACACAAAATATGATTTGTGAGGTTTATTTTGACTAAATAATCTGTGAAAATAAATTTTTTATTTTATTTATTTATTTTCAGAGCAGCAAGAATTTCACGGCTTGCAGGTCAATAAAGAGTTTTATGGCACGGTGTCAACAGCTGGAAAATGTTCGCGAGGCAGAAAGTGAAGTGGATTGCACACCAACGTCTGACAGGATGATTTGCGTCACATGAAAACAACTTTATCACTACACAATAGTGTTCGCGGTAACACTGGGTTCCTATTGTGACGAACTATGTGGAGAGACCTGGGTTCGTAAGGGATAGAGCCCAAATTTAGTTTTTATTACATTTTATTAATTATTAATATTTATTTTAATAATAAATAACTGTACTTACAATTTATCGATTACAAATTACTGACCCTTAAAAATATCTATTCACAAGTCATTCAATGTCTCTCGAGCTCCGCAGTTCGCACTCCTCACTGGAGCTAGGCTCGACAGTGGTTCGCCCCTTACCTCGCGCCTGTCCACAAACACAGTCTCGCGACAATCAGTAGCACTCTCTCGTTCCCGTCGCTCCGAGTCGCGCCAATCTCGAAAGGGGTTTCTCACCCTCTTTGCCTTTGTCACACTTCCCTTAACTCGCTGAACTCTCCGAACTCTCAGAAACTTGCGGAACTGTCGCCGAGATGTCGCGTAACTCGTCACGTGTCTCCTACGCGAGACTCGGCACTCTCCGCGTGGAGGCTGGCGTCACTGCTTAAGAACTGGTGGGTTGACTTTCCAGGACCGACGAGAGCTGCCCTGACGAGTCGAGTAATCATGGGCCGACCCGATGTTCGAACAGTCCAGAAGGGCGGCTCTATTCTCGCCACTGCGCGGCGGCGCGCGGAATTCCCAAATCCGCTAAGCGACGGATAACAGCGCCGAGGCAGGACGATGCGTGGGGCGTACAGGGGGAGGGCGGTAGCGACGACTCTTGTAATCCGGGCTGGCGCGCGTTTCATGCCTTACGTCAGTGGACTGCACGTGACTCGGCGCGTGACGTCAGTGGCCGTGCAGGGCCGCCAGCCAGCTCCGAACTTGACATCGCGGTCCGGTCTCTCGTGTTCGTAACAATATTATTACTCGGTTATGTATTTTTGTCCCAGTACTTGCAATAGTTAAAGTAATTTGTAAATCGATCCCTGAATAGATTTCCAGTAATAACTACGCACATTAATAAGCATAATAAAACAATATAAATTCAAATTATTGAATATTCTATATATTATATATGGTTTTTAAAAATTGTACTTAAGGGGCCCGCCTACCTGGGCACACATACGGTGTGCAGAGCTTCAGGAAAAACAACGCGATTTTAAAACTACTCAATATATCCGAGTGGGACCTATTTACGAATAGCATTTAAGAGTTCGCTGA
Organism: Bacillus rossius redtenbacheri; assembly: GCF_032445375.1. NCBI lineage: Eukaryota > Metazoa > Arthropoda > Insecta > Phasmatodea > Bacillidae > Bacillus > Bacillus rossius. The sequence goes on along the minus strand of NC_086333.1, from coordinate 39,628,945 downwards.
GGACCGAAAAGTACTTTTAATTTCGGATTAAGTTTTTAAACTGTATTTTTAGAAGCGTTAAAATGCCTAAAACGCGTGTTTTCAGAGTAATTTTTTGGCATAAAACAATAAGTACAGATTCTTGAAAGCACTTAAGGGGCTTGCATTACACCTTTATCTTCATTTCTCCGCCATATAATGTTACGGTCACCGCTCAAATTTCACAGTTATCCTGTGACGACGAGACGAATGCGCGCCAGTTCAGAGACTTGCGCTTAGAGGCTATACCGCGCTGGAAGCACCAGCGAGTGTCGCGCTTATCACCCCGCCTCACTAACACACATACACCCCTGACGAGGCGGGCCCCTTAAATAAAATATCTTTGAAGGTAATAAATTTTGTGCCAATTTTCGAAATATATACTCAGTATCATCTAAAAACAAAAGTATTCCATACATGCAAAAATAACCATAGTCACACGAGTTGTAGAAAGTTACAATATCTTTCTGATAGTATTACAAAATATTTCTTGGCAACTGGTTTCCAAAGGAATATTTTGTACTATTGGGGGGATTTTTTTCCGTGCATAAAATAGTTTCACGCAGTGAACAAATCTGTAGAATAACTTCCAGATGCACGTGTCAGTGATCGCAGAGTGGTTCTGGCGCGCGACACGTCGACACGTGCTAGCGCATCTCTTCCCTTCGCCTCGCAGCGAGCGGGGGTCGGGAAGAATGTCGCCGCGGCTATTTCAGGGCGGGCATCCATTGGCCTCTGCTCCTGACCGGACAGCCATAACGTGCGGCTTCCGCATAGCCGGGCGCCGTCCCGCCCACTGCGACCGCGTCCGGACAGTGAAACACATTAGGAAGAGTTCCGACCGTCAGGACGGAAATATCGTGTTTTATTTTATGCCTGGCGCCAAAACTTGCCGGCGATATCGTAACTTTTGAATCAATTTGGTTGTATTAATAGACGCCTCAATTTCGTAGTAGGATTTATCTATTAAAACAAGCAGCTATCTGACAAAAATAAACTTGAAACAATACAATACTTTTTCTTTGCTGTCATATAGCATTAGTTGAGAGCATGGATTAAGTACGCAAAACCTGCACATGACTTTACGTCGTTTGAACGGACACTCTTGCTTTTAAAATTGGTTATTTCTAAGGTTTGATTCTGAAGGGAACTAAACGCAGGGAAACAGTAAAAGAAAATTACGCTTAGATTGAAATAAGTTGCTTAAAAATTATCTTAATAAGGTAAATATGAGTAAGTGACATTTGGTTTATGGCGTAATAGAAAGCGTAAGTTGATTCTTAAGATTATTATTTTATAAAACATGATAACAAGAAGAGCAATTTGTACTTTCAAAAAAATACAAATATAAGATGAAATTTAATCAGAGTAAAAATTAAAGAAATACTTATTAAAGTCATAAACCATATTTAAATTTAAATACATTTCTACACAATGTTTAACCAATCTTTCTGCAAATTGACCAATATTCATGTTATGTTGGCTTATTAAAAAAAAGCAAGTATTATTGAAATATTTAAGCAAAGCTACATTTATGCTCATTTGCATAACTTAAAGGTAATATTTCTGTTACGTAAAGATTAAATTACCTACCAACTTTGTTTTCTTTAAAAATCATTTAATACTAATAAAAAATCATTTGTGTTTAAATTCATCCTACATTAATTTCCCTTTAATTAACAATAATATAAAACACAGCAAATAACGAAATTAATTTTTATATTATAACTCCAAAAATATTACATGCTGGTATACGAGTATACGAGTAGTTATAAAAATCGAAATAACTTCCGTGAAAAGTAGCCGCCGTCGTTACAGTGAACGGGGATAAAAATTCCACGAGGTGGACAAAGCGTTAAGGTCTTCCTCACGTGAGCTGTGTTAAGGCCCCTACACACACTACAGATATACAGACGATACTACCATCTGTCGGACCCGTGTGCAGAGCAGTTATGTCACGATAGTTGTCGATCCCCAATTGCCAAATGGTTGGCGTCTTGCCAACCATCCCACTACCAACTATCCTTATTACTTTTTTTCCGTCGGATCGTAACGTGTGGTGTAGCGTTGTCGGCCCGACTTGCACGATAACCAAACTAATCGACTGTCATTTGTCATCTGTCTCAATGTTCGATATATCTCAAGTACAGTTAGAAGAGAAAATGGCGATAGTGGAGGTACATGAATGTTGGAAACAGTACGGGTGTCTTTGGGGTAAGCAACATTAAACATTTCCACCAGGATAAGTATAAATTAAGCATACAGTTCTATACATAAATACTGGCCATTGCATAATAAGTAAATTAGCACTTAAATTGAAATGTTGTTTCACATTTAAAAGTATAAAATCATACATGACGCATTGTTATTCTACACTTGCAATAAAAGTGTTATTTTACACTAGAAACTATAATTTTACACATACTTACACTGTATTGTTACGTAAATATTGCAGGTGTAAATTTACATTAAAATGAGTAGAATTACTGATTCAAACCATTTAAAATAACGCATTCAGTGTGTAAGTGATTTTAAATGACGCGTGTTTAAATTGCCAGTCGCATATTTCGTTGGTGTTATTTGACGACAAATCTGTGTCTGCAACGAAACCGATGTGGCTTCAAAATACACATAAACCGGTGGAGAAGCAACCGCCAGCCACATCGGGGGAAAAGTACACATTTATTTTCAACAGAGTAGATGTATGTAGATATTTTTAAAAGAGATTTCCACCGCAAGCACTTGTCCTATGCTGGTCCGGTGGAGGTGTCCCCTGGTGTGGGTCTGAACATGTGTAGGACAAGGACCCTGCAAGGGATGGTCGTGAGGTAGCGTGTGTGGAGGCCCTTAAGGGACCCACTCAGACGGCGCGGACGGACAGCGACGCAGTTAAGTGAAACAGGCGTTGCCGTAACGACCCTGCCTCCTGGGGTTGCCCGCGGGAGCCCGGAGCGGGCAACGCCTGCCTCCCACCGCCGCGGCCAACAAACAACCAAAGTGTGCGGTCGTCGACATGGACGCGTGGGCACTAAGGGCGACTTCGGCTCGCGCGTCACACGCCTCTTCGCCTCTACGCGCCAGTCTTGAATCATATTTATATTTCAAATACATTTCAACAAAATTCTATCAAATATTTCTGCATATTGACTAGAATTCATGTCACGTTAGCTCATTAAAGAAACGCAGGAATTAATAAAAAAAAAATTTATGCTCGTTTGCATAACTTTAAGGTGAACTTTGTGTTACGTAACGATTAAATATCGTACCCGCATCGTTTTCTTTAACATTAATTTAATATGAATAAAAAACGATTTTTTTTAGTTTCTCCTAAATTTATTTCCCATGAATTAAATTAATATAAAACACAGAAAATAACGTAATAAATGTGTATATTATCATGCAGGTAACAATAACGGTTCTGCTGTTTTTCTTAGGTAACACGCCTCTATGAGACTTGTAGGGATGAACCTATACACATTAAAAATACTATGTTGAATTTTTCATATTTAAAAATGTTCTTGGAAAAGAAACTCCGTTTTAGACTTTTCCACTGACCAAAAAAGTACACGTTGTTGACGAAACCACGGAACGAAACTTGTGTATAAACATGCGTATAGAAAATTGTATGGATAATGACTCTCAAATGATATTTGTCATCTGACACTTTTAATACATCTCGAGTGGTTTGTAAATGACCCGTCAAACACCTGGAGCTCTGCATGCCGTTTCGTGACACATCCAGGCGGCCATCTTAACCTGCAACTCCCGCGTTCGTCTCGTTGCGAAGGACCGGGCCTGCCGTCGTTAGAAACTGGCGTGAGATCATTTAGTCTGTCAGTATCACCTCACCGACGATACTGCCAGATTCCAGCCAACCCAGTGCAATGCCTTCGACAAGCCGGCACGATCAATCAGACACGTTCTTGATACATTCGACCAGCAAAAACAACGGTAGGCATCCTTTGTATCAGTGATTCGTATAAGAAAATTATATTACGACACTATATTTTCAAAAAAAAAAAATTGTTGTAAGTTAAATTAATGATATAATATTTTGTTTGGATCATGTATTCTTTCATTTTAAAATCGATTTTTTTTAAGTTGTAAATTTTTAGGTAAACAATTTTTATTAGACATAGTCTGGATTGTAGGCAGAATAAAACTTGCGTCTAAATATAATTTTCCTCATAAACACGAAATCTATAAAGCAATTTTACACGAGTAATTGCAATAAAAATATGAGTTTTAAAAAATATTTATGGACATACAACATTCCTGTTTTTTACTGTATGTCATAGAGAAACAACGAGAAAGAAAAATAACAATGAATAACAAAAAAAAAACCACAGCCGAAAAAAAGTCATAATTAACCGATGTCAAATGTTAAATTAATGGACAGCAAAGAGAATTCCTTGGGAGTGAATATAAAAATTATTACAGCCCAGATGAACACAATGGGTGGACAGCGACAAGACAGTTCAGTTGTAACAAGAGTAGTTAAAAAAGACAAACAACAACCTTGGACAATAGAGTGATGAACAGAAAAAACCCAACAGTAATGCAAAACAAACAATATGGACAACACGACAATAGAGCGATGCACAGGCGAATCCAGCGATGAAACTTAACAGATACAGACATGCTTGACAACACAACGACCACGGTACAGTCTAACACAGTATGCTTCACAAGACAGAACACTTGCTAGCGGCAAACACCCGCCCCAGATGTCGTAGCCCGACGTTAAACACACACTTTTTTTTTTTTTTTTTGTAAATGGAAAAGAAATATTTATGTACCTACAATTACAGATAGTTATAAATATGTACATTATATGAAAACAACTGTATAACAATCACCATACAATTTTGTCTGCAGTAATAGTGGTTCCGATAATTACCTGGACATTAATGCTTTATGTTGTCACAGGTACCTCCAATAATTAAAGTTATTTGTAAAAACATTCCCTGAACATCTTCCCAATATTAACTGCGCACATTAATAAGCATATTGAAACCAGAAATTGAATTGAATTGCAGAAAAAAATCTTTAATCAGTTTTCTGCGTAGTAAAAAACTTCAGAAATCTGTAATAAATATTTCTGCACTGCTAATGATTTCAGGATGTGTCTAAATATTGAGAAAGGCTGTTGTGCACTAGTTATTATTTCTGTATTGCAAACATAGTTAACAATTTATTTGTATTGGTCTCATTTCGGTATATGTTGATGTATTTTATTACCTTTTGTATCTTTTTATTTATTTTTGGTTATTTTAAATTATAATGTACAGTAAGGTAACATTTCCACACATTTCATTACTTTCCTTTGATTTATTTCGTTACAATTTAAGCATTTAATCATTGAAATTCAATTTTATTAAAGTAAAGTCGAACTTATTTTTGAAAAGTCTATTATCTTCTCCATTGTTCAAAAAATTATGCTTGAATAAAACATCAATTGAAATATACAATGATGTCACCAATTTTCTTAACAGATGCTCAGCATTATCTCGAAAAACGCATTTCATGTATGTTAACATAACCATCGCCATGTGTTGTGCAATGTTACAATATTTTTATTTTAGCATTACAAACTTTTATTGGAAATTGGTTTCCAAATAAATCTTTTGTAAAAGAACAGATTTTTTTTTTTTCGTGCAGTAGGTAGACGTATGTTTAGTCAGTAGATTACTATTTTCTCAGTTTCCACAATGATTAGGTATATGGTGCTAGCACAACTGTTGGAATGCCAACAGTCTGCGATAGCACTAATACTTTTATAATTTAAAGAGCACTGTTGCACATGCATAGCACATAAGTCTAAGCTCACAGTTCGAATAATTTCAACAGATTTTTCTGTTCATTTACATCTGTCGAAATTTTCATTTACAAATGGTATAATTTTGTCACCTATCATTTACAAAAGCAGTCGCTTACCTAATTAATTCAAAGGTTTTGTTATGAACTTTTATGAATTATAACACTACAAAACATTTCCTCGCAAAATATAGATATTCGAATTAGATCAACTGTTTAATCATTGAAACGCACTTAATCAAAACAGCCGCCAGTTATTATTATGCCGCTGACTTAGTGTTCGCTGATTGGCGGCGAACAGAATAAACAACGCACAGCACAGAGGAAAGTTAGAAGTTCGCCAAACTTTTTGTGCACCGTGCGTGTGAGATAGTTTTCAGTGTGGCAGCTGCTATCTGTTTGCGTGCATTCATCTTCCATGCATCTGTCCTGTGCGTTTGCAAATGCGATTTAAAAAAAAAAAAAAAAGAAGAAAAATCTGTTGTTGAAATGGCAAAGGCACCGGAAGCACTTGGAGAATATTCCCTGGCCAACAGCATCAGCAATAACAGGGTCACCTCGTGAGTAAAAAGGTGGTCTCTATAGCAATCGCGTCCTGAACACCCATTAACCACACTTTACTTCCCCCTCCCTTTTCTGGCATCCTTGCGGTGTGTCGAGGGGAATAACGGTTCGGGATTGGCTGCGAGGAAGTGGTGCGCCAATAACCACGGCCAATCGCAGCTGTCGGGTTGAGTGGGAGGCCGGGGTTTAATGTTCTGTTGGGAAATCTGCCGCCGTCAGCCATCAGCCCGCTCGCGCGCGAACCAGCACGCAATTACTTCCCGAGCCGCTTTCAGCGGGAGAGAGGTGTAAGGAGGTTGTACCGATGCCTGTCAACGAGTATAGCCACTGTGTAACATACTGTTCACAGCAGTCGGGGCCCGTCGGAGGAGGAGAGAGAACTGCAACGCAGGTCATAACCCGTTATCAATATTGGTTAAATGCTAAAACTGCACGAAGGTGCACGAGAGTGCACAGAATAACAAATGCAAGAGATGAAAGGTGTTAAATTTGTAGGAATATCCGTTGAATAACCGTTACGTCAAGGAAAAGAGACACCAACGTGGGGTGTAAACCAGAGCCTTAAAGTCTCATCGACATATATGAGGCTAGGTGAGAGGTGATGAAAGGTGAAGAGAAGTAATTACGGTAATAATGTACTGAGAGGAAAATAAGTATTCGGAGAAAACCCACCGGCTTACGTACTCGCGAAGAAACTGGGTTGGACCACTCCGAGCATCGACTAGCACTGTTATTACTAAATTTTAATTTTGATTGTTTTTCATCATCGTCGACCCTTTTAACCCCATTTATTTACATGTTATCAACGGTATATCAGTTTCTTTTGACTAGGTCATTGACTTCGTAAAACGTAAAAATTAATTTAGAAGATAAAATTTCACACCCATGCCTTACCCTGGATTCAAAACCAGACTATTTTTTTTACCTTTCACCTATTCTTATCGGGTCTATGATGGCTAAGCGGTGCCGATCACTGTGTCGCAGTTAGTTGCACGCCAGCTCTCAGTGCCTTGGGCTCTGGGTTCCAAACCCGGCGGGAGATAGTAGATAATATCACTAGTCTATTATTCCCAGCGGGGTCAAACCCAGTTTCTTCGCAAGTACCTGAGCCCGTGTTTTATCTATGAGCACTCTTTTTCCCCTCAATACATGCCATTCCGTTTATGTTCCGTTCTCATGTCTTGTCGACCAAAACGTTGGTGATCATTTCGCCTGTGACATGGCTAGAATCCACAAGCCAAGAAACCTATAAAAAAAGTTATATTTTATAAGGCCTTTTAATAAAGGAAAAATATATTAAACTAAAAATACTCACGTATAAATGGGCATTTATAGAATTACAAATAAATATTTGACTGTTTTAGTTTTTTTTAAATCAGCTAATTAAAAGAGTGGAAAGGAGGTGATTGTGATTTTATGAATTATAAAATATAAGGCTTTATCTCAAAATACACTAAAACGAAAAAAAAAAACGCATTAAGCCCATCAACGTTTCTCACTTACTACTCAGAAAATTCAATTAGTCGTACATAATTTACTGTACATTATGAAACATGTTTATATTTTAAATCTAAATAATTGAATTAAGACAGTTAAAACATCAAGGTAAGATATTTTTTTCGGGTTGTTGCTTTACTCAGCAGAAGGCGAAAATTAAATTTTACTATAGCTTTTAATTTTTATTTGCTCCCCATTAACTTTCTGAAAATGTTCAAAATGTGGTTAATTATCTTCCTATTAAATTCAGAATATTTCTGGTCTGACGACCTTGAAACAGCAACATGGAATTCCTAGTACAGTTTAAGATGGTATCTGTCGCACCGGAGATACACTATAATTCACGTGGCTATCAATTTGTGGTATGAAGAACAGTTATATTAAGCATTGTTATTTAACTGGGATGAGTTTTTTTTTAAATTGCAGTTGGATATGTTACAAAGTTAAATTATTCAAAACTTAACTTTGAACTAAAAAAAAAACTTATTGATGTAAGGTGCTCTTGATATATTTGTGTTATTTAGCTATTATATTGTTTCATATTTTCTACGGCAATGCGAAGACTTGACAACAATCAAGAAATATAATTTATTACAACACCATTCATTCAAACTACCCCGAAAAGAATCAAAATAAAATTCAATTGCGAGATAAAGATAAAGTTAAAAATAAAAGAAATGTTTCAGTTGTTTATGAAACTAAACAGTAATATATTACTCAAAAAAAATGTATTTGTGAGAAGGATGAGAAAACGCTGATTGGGACGCGAGTCAAAGTCATCGTAAAAGCGAATCCAAATTTTTACTACTGCGTTACATTGCTTGATTTTTTTTTATTCGAGACTTTTCTGTTTCAATATTTACGGCGTCAAATAACCACATTACCGTTAATACTTGTAAGGCAAACGCGAATTTTCAATTGAGGAAGATATCAAGAATCAGTGAAATTATTATTTGTCTAGGGGCTATACGCCCACGGCAGCTCACGCTCTAACAGCGTTGCCAAATTGTGGCTGTTTCCGGATTTTTGTGCGAAATTTCCTTAGGGAGTCAAAACACTTTGAGCGCACAAGGCTAATGTTTTCCTCGTGGTTTTAAATCGTATAATATTTTAAACTGAACTAATATACCGGTAAACTATTTTTAAAAACCTGCAAAATTCAAGTTTATTTATTACTGGTTCCATACTAGACTCCAAGACCATGTGCACATTCAAGTCAATATAATGAGTTCATTGGTTACTGCCATATCGCCATTCATCCTGGTTTGGCGTGATCCAATCGGAAGTTTTTAAAGGTGTTTATCATCGGTTCAAGTCGATCAAGACGTCTCAAAATAACTCGTGATCCAATGACAAAGCTAATTTAACCGTTATCCAAAACGTTTGTAATGTAGACTGTCTCCGCACAATAAAGCAAATTTTATTTTAACTTAGAAATTAATTTCCACTGAAAAACATATTGCATATGAAGATAACAGGCAAATTTCTTTAACTTCTTCGTTTCTTAGGAACTTTTAATATGTGTATGCTACCAGAGAATTAATTCAAATACATAGATTTACATTAAACTACATTAAGCATAATATCAGAAAAGAAAATTGGTCGTTGTAGCTTATTTCTTTGATTCGTACGTGCTATTTACCGGATTTTCTTACTTGTAATGCCAACTATTAAAAAAAATCCTTAAAATACATTTCAAGAAATAAAAAGGAAGCAAGCTTAAAACGTTCCACAATAATGGTTTCCGTTCAGAAAGAATACGTACTGTGCAATACCTACAAAAAAATATAGACATATACACACGTGCATACAAGTAGGGATTTTCACGCACGTTTGGCAACCCTGGGGGCTCCGGTCGATAGCGAGCGGGAGAGGCCTCGCCGCTAACTGCCATAACGTTAATTATTTACCCGCGCCGCGGCGCCATTGCGCCCCTCCACTCCCCTCCCCCGAGGGCCAGACCCCTGACCTGGCTGGCTAATGGCGACCACAGGGTGGACCCACTCTCGGGTCGGGTGAACCAGTGTCTCCAAGTATATCTTACATGTTTGGGGATCCCCACATACCATGGATAGTCACAACTTAGAGCAGTCATAACTTAGAATTTTTGAATAAAATCACGTTACTTAGAACTGTCGGAAGTTAGAACGAACATAAATTAGAAACACATAACTTAGAATCATGACTTAGAAAGTCATAACTTAGAACTAATACAACTTAGAAACACATAACTTTGAAAATTCTGTCCTCTGTGTTTCTAAGTTATGTGTTTCTAAGTTATATTTTTGTAAGTAATGATAGTTTGTTTCTAAGTTATCTTTGTAATGGTTATGTATGTATATATAAAGTGTATGTGTTTTTTCGTTATTGAGACATGATGTTACACATAGAAGGATTATTTTTGGACTTTAAACGGGATTTTTGGTCACAAGTAACATGTAGATATCCAAATACTGCATGCTACAATATATATATATATATGTATATATAACTATATATAATGAATATATATATATACATAATATGAGGCGCTCATGTAGTTTTAGATATGCGGTCAGGTTTTCCGCAAGAAGGAGTGTGTTTTCCTCGATCAGGTGGAAAGTGATCTTGAGGGACCGATAGAAAAGGAACTCTCTCTCTCTCTCTCTCTCTCTCTCTCTCTCTCTCTATTTTTCTCGCTATATATAAACAGATAAGAAAAAAGAATCAAGCGAAGCGCGAAACGACGTAACTTGCCTTTCACTATTTTTTTGATGTTCCCTGTGTCTCCTCCCTTCAGGGGCTCGCCTTCAGCCGGCCTATCCTCGCCTGCTGCCGCCGGGAGATGGATCGACGGGCCCTGGGACTGCCCCCCGCCCCCCTTATCGAAAGGACCACGGCATCCAAGAGGAGTGAGGTGACGGGGGGGGGGGAAGGTTTACACGCCCCGTGGAAGCAGGCGTCGTCTTGTTATTCGCCTCGGCGGCTTCGGCGTGGTCTCAAGGAAACAGACATCTCGAGACCAGCTCCTCGAGCCGCAAATTTAAAGGTCCACACTCGTCCGAATTCACCCGCCATTTTGAAATTTTTTCAAAACTTTTGTTCATTACAATTTTTTTCATCGAAAAACTCAAAACATTACATATTAGAGTGATCACGGTTAAATAATAAAAAGAAAATACCGTTTAGTTGCAATTTTTTTATTTAATACAAATAAAAAATGCCTTAAAAAAATTAAATAAATTTTTTTATAAACTTTTATGCTAATTCAGAGAAACATCCGTATAAATTATAAAAAAATAAGGGCATTAAAATGCAGTTATACAACATTGCTCATACGGCCGAGACAAAAAAAGATTAAAAAAAATTTATTAGCTTTGTATTTAATCTATTCAGTTTTAAAATATATTCTCAAACATTTCTTTCAGTTGATAAATTGTTGAAATAATAAATCACACGTTTCAATATGTTTTTTTTTTAATTGTAGTGTGTGCAATACAGACTAGTTTGTAATTATATTTTGAGTAATTCCCAACAAACATGATAACTAGAAATGTGTTCCAAGTTTTAGGATTAACTGGAATGCAACTATTGTTAGCATTCTTTTATTAGTTTTTATTCACCTTCATCTAATTTCTTTGTTCCATTTATTTAAATAAACCTACCGTCAGGGTGTAAGAACCATGAAATATAAAACAAATAAAACTGAAAACGTCAGACGTCGTAATAGTATTGTTTGGCCAAAATTGTCACAAGTTTTCAGGCTGGGAAGGAGAAGCTGGCATCAACCAAACTGAATTTTATTTGTCCTTGAACTTTAATCTTTGACATAAAACTTGAATTTTCTTATTGAAATATTATTATTGGAATGAAATTTTTAAACTTAAAATAAAGTATCAGAGAAATTACGTTTTTGACCAATAAAAAAATATATGTTTTTCATTATAAATGTATTTATTAATATTAATGTACAGTTAACTCATATTATTTGGTCAGTTTGTTTCAATTTATCTTTTAAGACATGTGTTCATATTTTTCGACGTGCGTGCAAGGATGTGCGTCGAATTACGTGTCGATATGTGCTGATTTGTACCGATGAGTGTGTGAGAATGTGTGTCATAATGTGCATGAATTTATGTGGCTGTGTTGCTCGATGTAGGCATAGATAAGTTAAGTTGTTGGAATATATTCGTGTGTCGATGTGTATCGTATTATAGATACCTTACGTGCGAATAAGTGCCTGCGGTTCCTGACCTCAAAGAAGACGAAAATTCTAACCTATATTTTTCCTGATGCAACAGTATAGGTTTTCTGGAGTAATAACTTAAATTTCTCAGGCTATATTAACTGTATAATATTAAATACTTTGATATTAAATAATTAATTCCTATGAGTTATACATATATAGCCTAAGGCAGTAGTATAGTTTAGCCGGTTCAGCCGCTGGTGCCGGTACGTGGAGCATAGAGCGTGTCAATGACCTTTGACCACTGACGTCACGGCAGTCATCATGGATGACCTTCACCTTCAAAATTCATCAAACAACTCTAAAATACTTCAAATTCCTAGAAATTTCCCTTTTTCGAGATAAATATTCCCGTTCTTAAAGAAAATTCTCTATTTTTCCCTCAAAAGTTCCAGAGGAGCCAAAATTTCATCGAAAGGGGGGAATATTCCATCGAGACGGGTAATATTCCATTGAAAGGGGCAATTTTCTACGAAAGCCCCGTTAGCCTTAGGTGATATCCCTGTGATAAGATATAATCGCTTTGGCTATATCGTATTCCTGTGGCGAGATCGTATCCCTGTGGTGTATAACTGCGACGAGATCGTACCTTACCAAGTGGAATTTTCGTACAAAAGTGTGTACGTTGCGTTAAATGTGCTTCTTTTTTAACGTGCTTCCTCACTATGAATGTGCTGTCTAATGTTCTTCCTTTTTTGATGAATGTACATCCTTTTTTTTAATATGCTTCCAAACGTGCTGTCTTTTTATCGAATGTGCTCCCTAATGAGCTTCCAAATGCGCTATCTTTTAATCGAAAGTGCTCCCAAATGTCATTCCATTTTTGAATGTGCTTCCAAAAGTGCTTCCTCTTTGTAGAATGTGCTTCCGATTGTGCTACATTTTTTGATTGTGCTTCCTTTTCGTGGATTATGCTTACTTCTTTAAATTTTGTTTCCATTTGCGCTTCCTATTCGTTAGTTGTGCTTTCTTCTGTGCTTCCTTCGTTGATAATGTTTCCGATTTAAATGTGCTTCCTTTTTTGAATGTTTATCGATCAACATGAACTCAGGCCATGATTGACCCCTTGGTTTGGAGACGCTTGGTCTATGCATGGATATTGAATAACATGAATCAATCAATCATTCATTATTTTATCAAGTGATTTTTTAAAATTATTTTTGGAATTTTTTCCGAATATCTAGCTTAAAATTTACAGAACTTCAAGATGGTGGCCGAGACTGTTGACAAGATGGCGGACGCCACAATAGTAAATACTACTGCCCTATATCGGGAAAAATTATTCTAATATGGCAACAGCACCCTGTAGAAGGATAAAATGAAATGTCGACTTCCACCAGATGACAACAAAATGGCATACCCTAGACGACTGCCATGACGTTATACTGTCTGCTGTGATATCTAACTTGACTTTACTGGTGGTAGGTCAGTCTGCCGGTGGCTTCCGTGGAGGAAGAATCGGTTGCCATTTTAATCGAATGACCTCGTCGGATTTGAACCGAGGACTCCTAACTCCATGATGTAAGATTTTTTTTAATTAAAATTTTATTAACTAAATTTCAAATAATATGGATTTTTTCCCGTTAAAATAGCATAGCTTCCTAATGCTATGCATTTTTGTAATGTAGCTTTAATTTCCATAGGTTTAAAAATTACGGTAAACAAATTTTCTAAAACCTTCACTTATTTAGTATTATTTTGAGTAACATATTCACTAAAACAATTTCGGACATTAGTTTTATCGTTTTTATGTTTTGTTGTATTTTATTGCCGCGAAGTCATTGGACCCGTTTTGAACAACAGTAGTTGTAAAATCCAACCCAGCAAACGAACACACGTAGCTTCAAGTAAACTCTCAGCAGCTTGATTTTAGCGCCTGTATAGACTCAAGTCTTTGGCGGTAACGCACGACAGTTTAAATTTCCTCGCGGTAAACGGGGAGAATTTATTCCGACGGCCAACGGTTCTCCCCTGCCACACCTCGACATCTCTCTCTCTCTCTCTCTCTCTCTCTCTCTCTCTTTCTGTCTCTCTCGGTCGTGGTAGGCAGTTAGCAGTCCCGTGCGCATGCCAGCTCGACGGCGGACACTTTCAATTAACAGACTCGTTCAGTTTCAAATGAACTGGTCTCCAGGGACGTGCTTTTCGTGGAGGGGGTTGAGGGGGTGGGACGGTCGGCCAATTACGCGGGGTTTGTTGGTCCGCGGAGGGAGACGGCGCGTGCTCTTGTTGTGTGTTCGGGACACCAAGTGAGAGAGCTTTGTTAAGATGTATTACCCTCGCAGAAAACATGCGGCATAATGGAACATGCCTTCAGCTGCTATCAGCCCGTCACGGCGATTTATTTTATTTGTTTTCGTACTCGCAACATACAAGTATTTTCACACTATGGCATTGGACACGTCACATGTCGATTTTGTTGCAACATTTGCAAACATTAAATTCACACTGCACAAAATATATTTAATCGTAAAACTAAAAGATATGTATATATTTAATATATAATAGCACCTACGCCCTTTCGGACAATATCAATTTGGCACGTCTAAATATGCTTATATCGATACATCCCAGTTCCAACTTATAACACTTTCAAAGTGTTTAGTTACTAACTGCAACGGATACATTTTCACTTTTTAATGCATAGGTTATGAATAAATGGTATAATAATTTTTAAGAGTCACCAACGTTTAAAAAATATATAATTTTTTTGAAGTCTCAGAATATTTTTTTTCAGTGTTTTCAGAAATTTTTATGTAGAACAAAATAAACTTTAGAAGTTATGCTGTATTCATTTTCAGTCTATACAAAAACTGTAAATCCAGCCCGTGCGTTTGTCCGTGATGCAGTTTAACAGATAACAGTTTTTAATACGATTACATAAATGAGTCTTCATTATTAGCAGAAGACTTTTACAGTAGATTATTAATATAAAAAAAATTAACCCGGATAATATACGTCATTGATAGTAATACTTTTCTTATCTCTGTCAAATTAAGTTTATTTATGACTACCTTATTCACGTCTTACTAAGAAAAGTCTCAAGTTTTGGCAGACAAAAAATATTTTAAGTTATTATAAGGTTTCTGTAATAAAATAAAATAAAAGCTAGAAGCATCAAACATGATGCCAGATTTGCCATTCATCGTCTTATAACTTTAAAAAAATAAGAAACAAGAAGTTATTTTAGGATCCCATAATACATTTTCTGAAGAAAAAATTAAATTTATAAAACAATTTCATGCATATATTTATTCATCCTGTAAATAAATATTAATCTTGGTTCTAAGAAACTGTTATTTTATATTTTTTTTTAAATATTACGAAGGTAATAACTCCAAAGATATCATAATATTTAAAACCACAGTGTAAACCGTGTATTACAATATCCTCGAACGAAAGTATTTCAGAAAAAAAAATATTTTGTGATATAATGTTTGTTGCATAAAAAAGAGAACAGACTAAGGTATCATAAATAAAAAAATATTGGAGCGTCAAGGAATAAAAGGCCTTACTCAGTAAAACTTTCCTCGTTTGAGTCGTGTTACATGGAGCGAAGTGGCGCGGGGGTGAGACACTGCACCATCACCCTAGAGGACTCTGGTTCATGTCGCTGTCCGGTCACTCGATACCGCGAAGTCACTCCAGGAAAATGATGGGACAGTTCCTTACTGGAGGACTTGGTCGATCCCCACCCTTTTCCCGGGCAGACGGCATGGTATGTCCAGCACAAACTATGTTTAATTCATATGGTACCAACATTATGGTAACAAAAGTATTATTATTAATTAATCAGTGTACTGATTTATAGAAAAAAAAATATTAACGCTTCCAAGTTACTGAACGAAAGTCAATCATATTTGACACAAGGTATTACAATTTATTATTTAACTATATACTTATCTATAAATATTTTCGCTAGGTTATTTTTCACAACTTTACGTGTGTTGTTAGCATACATAGAACGGCCGGTTCTCCAGTGTATTTGCTTTCGGTGCGAGAAATCTTGGGTAACGGATGGCTGTGAATTCGTTATCGTCCAAATACTGGCAAAAAAATTATATATTGTCATGTATCAAAGAATAGTCAATAGGCCGATTAAATCGTTTATGAATAATCAATAAATAGGGTACTGCTTGGTCGTTTATAATGACAAAAAGTAGTGCGTGGAGTCCCTCCGCGCGGAAGAAGTGAAACTTCGTAATGTGGAAATGGAAATAGGAAGGGGTAGAAATTGATTTTTAGTGAAATCATATTGTTTCTTTAAGACAAACTTTATTAACATTGCTTACAATTCACAATTAATCGCATCTTTTAATTATTATTTTCGAGTGGAGAAATAACCAAATCTAGAACATTTACAATGGGATTTTGATAACTAAAGTATGATACGAAATGTTTAAATTCAATTTTTTCAATATTTCTTGCAAAAACTGCATCAATGGTAGTTCCCCCTTTGGTTTTCACTACGCTCACACTGTTTACTTCGCTGCATAGCAAGAATACCACGCGCATGTGCTTGGGATCTACCGACTCACTCTCTTTCTCTCTCCTACTTTCTACCTTTGTGCATCTTTCATTCTCTCTCCCTCTTGCGTTGGAATATTGGACGCTACTCGTTGATAACGCTCGCGCTGGCCTGTAACACAGGTATACCTACTACGCGCATGCGTTCGAGTGCCACGCATTCACTCTGCCTCTGTCCCTTTCTATTCCCCCTCCCCCAGGAGCGTTGAACGTTTAACGCAACCTTGTTGGAAGTCGCATTAGAAGTTTCACTTCAAAAATTACTAGCGAAACAAAAAAAAAAAAAAAATCCGTTGGAATAGTTGTTATAGCTGCTGGCTGGCAACTTCCTTGTGTTCGCAAGAGGCTCGGGCTGGTTGGAGCTCCCCTGCGGTGACGCCACTGGCTGTAAGGGGGTGCTCGCGGCGTCGTTAGGCCGTTTGTCGAGGCCGGGCGTCTCCCGAGACCCACGGCCGGGTCAGGGGTCACGAGGGCCTCCGAGGGTCACACCTTTGAATATATATATACTGTATAGAAGTCGCCAGCCCAGGTTAAAACTTCTAATACGGTTTTGAGGTAGTTGGTTAATTCACCGCCGCAATCGCCACCATCTCTAGGGCATCGACTTGTGGTGGTCCCTAGCGGACAAGGGTCGAACTATTCAAACACCCCTTCCCCCTCCCGTTGAACAACCTTGAGCTGCAGTGAATGCTTGGTGGGGGGGTGCGGGGAATGACAGCAGGCGACAGTGCTGCGCTCTAACGTGTAAATAACAACTAAGACGATACAGGGCGTTACGGCAGCGCACTGGTGCGGTGAAGTTCCCAAGCTGCTCATCATTCGCCCCTGAAAAACGTAGAGTAAATCCTATCCACTCGCGACTTCATTACAGTATATATATTCAAAGGCCACACAGCAGGGAGAGGCGTGGCGATAAACGTCCGGGAAGCAGGCACCAGGTATAGTCTGTCTCTTAACAATATGTATTACCTACAAGTGGTATTCACATCTTTCAACCGCCTTTGATCGGTCAAAGATTTCCGTAAAAAAAAACATATTGTGGTTGTCAAGCGTTCACAAACGAACAGCGTGTGATGCTTTTGCAAAGGACTGGGAACCACTGGCTTTTTTTTTTCTTTCTATAGAGCTATCAAATTTCATACCAGTTTTCATGTGACACAGACTGTACTGCGCTGCTCAAAACACGCGAGTATGCGGAGACCAACCTTTTTTAAATAAATACGCACACGTAACCGCAATTCAATATTTTAAGCGGAAATACAGAGGGGAAAAAATTCATTTTCCGGTCGGAAATACGGACCAGATTGACATTGATTTGTGATGTCGGTTTAAACACAGGTGTGTTGAGGACCTCAGAAATTAGAGGACACAATCACACCATTCCATTTTTCTAAAACCTGAGTACATTTAAAGGGCATGGCGCGTAAAACAAATTTCTTAACTTTCTTTAGAGAATTTTTAAGATTTTTAATTTTTTTTTTTGATAAAAAAATTGTCGACATATAATTCTGCCAGTAAAAACCATTTCAGCTTAGTGCACGTGTGTGATTCTTTCTTCGTGCGCAACTATGGGCTTAAATCCGTACTAGAATCAATTGTTTGGGTGTATTATGTATCTAAACTACACGCAGAAACTATAGCTTCATATGCAGGACGTGAGGAAGAGAGAAGAGGCGGAAATATCAGGGAACGAATGTGTCGAAATGCTATGAGATTCGTGTGCATCGAGATACGCCACACACACGCTGTGAAGTGCCATATCGGCGATCGTGTGCACGTAAAACAACACATCAAACATACGGTTGATTGAGTGTTTTTTATTTGTTCGATAAGACATTCCACATAAAATGTACCCGGTGAATTCGGTTGTGCACGATAACGGATCTGAATATGAACAGAAACATTTTTGTACCTATGTTCAGTGACATTTCTGCCTGCTGTATATGTCCTGCATATTGACTCAAGTTTTCAGCCCATATTTATGATGTACCTTGATGTTTTATTTTTATTTTTCAATTTTTAGGTAGATCTTTTCTATGATATGGAAATATGGTTTGGCAATTTTTCATTAAATTACCAAACAAATTGGTATTCAAATTTCAATGTAATTTAAGCCATCAAAAAAGTGATAAAGTGAATATGCAGGTTCACACTAAGAAGGTTATAAATCATCGCGATCGTATTAATTACTTTTTTATGTTTACAAATTAACTCTCTGTATACGGCATTTGGTAGGAGTAATTTTGTGAATGGAACGGAAGTCGCATGGAACGGAAATATGTAACCACGGTGCTGCCATCTGTGGCGGATGGTACAAACCAAAGTTCACAAAACCAAAGGTAAACGTTAAAGTATTATATTATTAAAGCATTTTACTAAGATGGGCAGTATTTTAATAAATTCATTGTCGAATATCAGGTCTAAAACCGGGATTTAGTATTTTTTTTTTCAAGTCTTTCTCGCTTTTATCAGGGCCGTTTCATTATACGGTTTAAAATGTCGGTGCAGAAATTGAATGATTCGATAGTCGAAGTAGCTGCTCCGGCAGCGAATTTCAGTGGTGGGTGCGGGTGATTCGCTTCAAGAAATTTCGTTGAAAACGCAATTTAACACGGTTGGCATTATTTAAAAAAAAAAAAAAATCTACGTTAAATATTGTGTCCGACGTTGGTATCATTAAGTATGTTTGCAAAATGAGAACACATGACTTTGCTCATTAACGGAGTTAGAAGTTACACATCTCTGGTCAGTACTGAAAGACTAGCTCATAATTTTTTTATTTTTTTTTTTTCGTCCATTGGTGTGTTTCGAAGCTGGGGACACGTTAGTAGTCCCGGACCCGTTCGTCACGTTAATTCACCAATCGGCGAACCGTTGTCGCAGCGAAGCGTGCCTCGTTTCCAAACGACCGCCCCCCACTCCCCCTTTCCAACCGCCTGGGGCGACATTAGCGACCACGAGGGACTCACACCCTGACCCCAGCCAGTTACATCTCGCCTCCCTCCTGCCCTACTCCCTCGCTCAGTTCGAAACAAACTATTATTCACGTGCAGCAGGGCCCGCGCGGGGGTTGGCCACACTGCGCGCGACGCGCGGCTGATAAATGAACGTCGGTGCAGCGAGCCGGCGCGAGTCGTAAAAAAAAAAAAAAAACACGGCCGCGACGCTTCGATTTGTTCGCTCTTCCGTGACGTCATCCCAACGAGGAACGATAAAACCCGGATGGTGTGCGAGTCAAAATGGCGCAAAGAGAGATCCACACCATGCAGAAATGTCTGCTTTTTAAAACAGGGGTAATAAACGTTCTTTTAAATGGTTCATACGATTTGGAATTTTCATTTTTTTTTATAAGTTCTCGGACATTCGTCGGTTTTTTTTTGCACTGTTTGTCACGGGAAAAATTCATAAATGCAAAATAAAATATTTACATGGCATCTTAAACTCAATTAAAATAAGCTTAAATCAGCTGATGTCAAGCAGATAAACCCAACGATGAACCTAAACAGGTATTATTGACAAAACAACGACAGTACAGACGAAAACATTTAAACTTAAAAGATCAGACAAAGGAATTTAGTAATGAAAAAAAGTAATTGCACCACTGCACAACGACGAGACAATTTCAACAATAAATAGTAAAGGCAGACAGACAACAAAACCTGGCGAAAGCTGCTAATACACGAAAACAAAGATGAAGATAAAAATATATTAAGGACAACACAACGACGATAGCACCGACAAACATGGTATATTTCTTATGACAAAACAGTTGCGACGTTTGGGTAACTGGCGTCTGTGATGGTCATCAGGCACAATACAGTGCAAAACTGCAGAGGCGTATGTCCAAGAAATTGTATTAAAACATGGGTAATGTAAAACTGAGTGAGCCTGACGTCATAAACTTGTGTTCGACATCGTCTCCATAAATACACTAAATCAAATTCTTGACACTGACAGACAGACAATGCATAGCTTAAACCGGCGGGTCTAGAAGAATGAAAATTTGCATAGGAGTTCCTTACCTAACGTAGGTGAACATTACGAAAGGATTTTTGAAAATGCATCCCCTAAGAGGGTTTAATAGGGTATTAAAGTTTGTAGGAAAGTTCATTATTTTTAAAGTATAGATTGTTGTAATAGCGTTTTTGGTCAATAATCAAAAATGAGGATGTATTATTACTTTCTCATCGGGCTCACTAGTAACTAAAAAAAATGGTTCTTTACGAAATATTAATTAATTTTTGACAAAATATTTGGATTATGTAATATTTTATAGTGTGATGTTGCTTTGTATTGAAAAGACATATTTTTTAATCAAAAAATTTTGTTCCACAACTTTTCATCGTTAGTTATAAATACATTTGGTTCATTAAGTATTTCCCAAAAAAAAGTAACGTATGTTACGCCGATGTTTATTGTGTCTGAGCATTATAGAGAAGTCTCTCTCTTTCTCAGTAAATTAAAAAAAATAAACGGAAAAAATTCGGCTATTAATTGAGGGATGGTCTGTTTGGAGGTGTGGATATACACTGGTATGAGCATCTACGCAGAAAATATCGTCCCTCCTATTTTAAATAATACTACTAGATTAATTAATGGCAGCATTTTCTCACTTAGAATTGTTACTTTCCAATAGCTAATATATAACTAATATATAACAATCATTCAGTTTAGTGTTTGTTAAATTGTGGCCGGTTATTTCCTAAACTTGCTTGTTATTGGTACGTAAAATAATATTTGATAGTCTTTCGTTTGTTAAAATTTATAATTTATGCGTAATCTTTTACCGCACGTTACACGTTCTAAAGTAATTCAACACATTTCAAACGTTTGTGAGTTAATAGCGTGTATTTGAGAAATTCTGTCCCCAGAATTAACTAATTAATAAAATATGGGATGAAAAAAAAAAGTTTGTATCTTGGGTACTGATTCAAATGCGATACGTCTGCTAGCTTCTCTGGCTGTCCCGGAGTCGGTGTCAATCCCTCGTCTCCCGCTATCATGGTTCTTTTTCCGGTGGGGTGTGACACTGGGTGTTTGTTAAGTTAGGGAACGTGCAGGATAGCACCGCGAGCAGGTGGGTTTTCTCCGGGCGCTCCCGATCGCCTTTCCGATGCTAGGCGCCAGCAGTGCTGATAACGTCTTAGGGCGCAGGACACAGCCAAACTGTCTGCTTAGCTGAGAGAGGTACGGGGCTGAGGCGGTGACTATGCTGGGTTGGAGGCCCCAGGCGCTGGTCATTGCCGAAGCTCTAATGCCTTCCCGATCAAAAAAGAGGGAGTGATCCCTAGCAGTTCTGTTTAAATTTATTGCTCTGAAGTGTATAAACGAACTGGAAATTTCTCCCGCCTTATCCTGATAGGGCGCAATATGTGGGAGGGCACCGTGAGAATGCCAGCCGTAGGTCGGAAAAATCTTCCTTTCCGATGAATTCTGTTCATGCTGCAGTGTCTCGTCTTTTCCCCACGATCTTCTCCGAGTACCCTGACATCGACTATACTCTAGCTCTGATTTATCACCACCTCATCGTCATCACCATCACCAACTTCTGTCCACAGGATTTATATACCTCATGCGATGTTTCAGTGAAGTAAAGCATTTCGAAGTAAGATCGTTATTGCCGCAGTGGCGACAGATGCCTCTAAAAAGATGGAAGAATCGATTCACTAAATAACAATACAAGTAAGGCGCGGAGTAACTTTCCTTCTCTCTCTCTCTCTCTCTCTCTCTCTCTCTCTCTCTCTCTCTAGCTTCTGCACGTCACGCACTTGCGCAGTCAGGCTTGCTGTTCATAAAAAAAGTAATAATTTATCTGACCCATATTTTTCTTACCTATAATAGCATAAACTGCTGTTAGAAATTAGTGTGTGCATAACAGCACACAACCTATGTTTATGCTGAAATTATCATTTAAAAGGGATTATAGTTTCATGAAGTCTTTCTAAAAGTAATAATATTGGTATGTGGCTTCCAAGCAACATACAACATTTATTTGTGTTCAACATGAATATTTAGAAAGTGTTCAAACTATCAAACAGAGCACAGTGTGAAGCATAGTGTGTTTCACGTTTAGTTTTTAGTACATAGTAAATGACACCGATTGTTGCCAAATTGATAATAAAAGGCTTCTTACATTGCAATATCTTATTTTTATACCGTTGATAAAATTTAAAATTTTCAATTTTACTTTTTGTTTATTTTATTAATGCTATGAATTAGTCTCTATTAACATTATTATTACAGTTGTAGACATGCCAAAATAAAAATTTTAATTAAAATCCAAACATTAATTAAAATTTCACAGGTGAAGCTATTTTTAGCAGTCGGTAACTGTACATAAGACATTTGATTAAAGCATGTTATAAATACCTTAACAGAGACTAAATATTTAAATGAAATAATATAAAAAGATTTTCAAAAGAAATGGTTAAAACCGAGGTATAGTGAGCTTAGAAGTATAAATTTTATAGAAATAGTTTAAATCGAGATATAGTCAGCTTAGAAGTATAAATTTTATAATATCAGACGATGTTCTTGATTAAATAAAACAAGAACATGTATTTCCGGAATTCCCATTAAAAAAAAAATTTCTGTAACACATACAATGTTTCAGATATTTATTTTTCATCACATAAAGTCGTGTGTAAGAATGTTTGTGTTGAATGGCTTACATCCAGCAACAGAACGCACCGACACGACAGCGCCAAAGGTATGAATCGTGCATCGGAAAGAGAGAGTAAAATGCGCGCTGCGACCTGAGGACGATCCACGCTGCAGACACACGCGCAGTCCTTTGCGAGCAATACGTACCCACCCGCTCCTCCTGTTCTCGTACTTCCACACGAGGGTGTGCACGGCGCGGCGGTTAGGTACGTCCCGACCGAACAGCGGCGCCAATTACCCGCGGTGCAGTCGGCGAGCGAGCGGCGCGCGTCCCGAGGGAGGCTGCTTCGAGACACGCCGACGTTGATTAATTAAGCTGTCGCCAAACCGTCTGCCCCACTCTCCCCTCCGCGAAAGGGCTGAATCTCCACCCCCCTCCCTGATTCGCGACTTGGAGTCCCCGCGATACACGCGGTCGCCAGTTCCTAGCGCGCGCTGTGCACCGCCGCCAAGGAGCTGACAAGAAATACACCATAGCTCTGTGAAAAAAAAAGGACGGAAAAAAGGGAAGGGGGATGTTTCTTTTTGATGGCAAACTTGACTCTTTTTGCGGGCTGGATGTCATTTTTCAAACAGATCAGAGGACCAGAAACATGTTACTTATTAATACAATTTTTTTTTTACCACTCTTTTATTAGCTTCACCTGTATGTGTGTAAATTAGTGGACTATGGAATTAAAATCTTTCCATTCAATTTTTTTATCCTCATTTGGACGTCCGAACTGTTGAAATTTTGCATACATGTAAAGAATCTCTGAAAATACAATATCTTGGTAACTTACTGTTAATGTTAAGGGGTACTGGGGGTCAGGAGGTTAAAAAACAGGCCTTTTGTGTATCCATGAGATCGGGGCATGGTCGGAATTTGCCCCGGGGTTGACTGTTAGCTTAGAAGGGGGAGCGGGGTGGTTAAAGACCTAAATATTCAAAAATTTTAAAACTCAATGCTTTTTCGATTTATATCTTTTACGATAAAAGAGGTCAGATTATGGTGGAAAATTAGGCCGGGTAATGACCCAAAATTTTGAAAATATTAAAAGTATATTCCTTTCGATGTAGGGTTTTTTTCGAGGTTGTGTTATGGTGGAAAATGTGCCCGGGTTCGTCTCCCCCCCCCCCCTCGGAAAAGAGGTAGGAGAGGCGTAATACCCCTAAATTTAAAAAAATTCCCAAAATATTTTATTTTTGATTTAGAGAGTTTCCAAGGTCGGTTTATGGTAGAAAATGTGCCCAGGGTTCGTTAATGGTAATATGGGTACTATAGCTGAAATTATCTGGCCACTCTTCCGGCGTGTTGATTTCGGCACAGATGGTGTACATGTAATTAAACCAATAGCCATTAAGTTTCCAGCGAAATACAGCTATGAAACTGCTGAAAGGCGAATTTATCCACTAATACTGAGTTGAGCATCTACCGTCCATAAAATACAAGGCTGCACTGTAGAAAATGCAGTTGTTTATTTGGGATCGTGTCTCTTTGCTGCCGGACAGGCTTATGTAGCTCTTAGTCGCGTAATGTCACTGAATGATCTCAAAAGTAGAAGAACTTGAATGCTGTAAGATAAAAAAAAAGTTCCATGAAACGTTGACGCATTAGCTGAAATAACTAGATTACGTGAACATTAATGACTTATTTTAAGTTCATTTTAAAAAATAAATAATTTAGTCAATCATATTTAGTATTTTTAATTTGTTTCAATTACTCATATTCAATATTTTTATTTTATTTTGAAACTAAAAATAATTAAAATAAACTTATAGTTTAATATAACTATTTTATCTGTATAACTAGAAGCGTTGGTGCTCTATTCTTCTATTTTCGTAAAAACTATATCCTTAAATAAGTGATATAAAAATTAAGACAAATGATGTATAGCACCCCCTGGCCGTAGTTACAGGGGGGGAATACAGGGGGGGGGAGTACAGGGGGGGGAGTACAGGGGTGCCCGGGCCCCCTGGAATTAAGAAACCCCTTACTTAAGGGGGGGGGGGCTGAGTGCACTTACAAAAGCGTGACTGTGAAACGCGTTTGGTGTTATGTCTTATGGAAAACTTTCTGTATATTTTAATGTTTTCTTATTGCATTCATGTAGGCCAAAATATGGGCAGTGTACATCATACGGTCACCATGTTTTTTTCTAATGAAGCATTAATTTTTATGTATTTATGGTAGTTCTATTTTTTATTATACGTTTATTCCAAACCCTTAACGTTTTTATGGAAATACCGGACACATGCCTTTCTTCACTTGTGGCCTAAGAATGTTAAGGTTGAAAAATTATAATGTTATAAACTATCAGCTAGAGTGCTTAAGGTAACGCCTGTTGAAAAATAATTTTAAAACCTTTCAAAAACTTAGAGTAAAATATCAGTAAATTAACTTGCCATAATTTTGAATCATGGCATTACATAAAAATATTGTATAATTAAAGTGTAAGGAGGTTTCAAAAGGAATTATGCTTGACTTACTGACTAAATAAATCAAGTTAACTAGTGATACTTGTAATGTGTTTATTTAAAGCGTCTATTGTTTTAATGCTGGAAAATAATTTTTAAAATACCGTTTAATCAAATAATGTATTATTTCTTATTTACACTATATGAAAATTTTCTGAAACAATGGAGTTATATTCATACAACGAATATTTTTTTGTTAATAAGTATGAAAGTGCGTTCAAAAGCCCAGTTACGCAATATCCATGCGGTATTTAGGTCTTGGAGGACAATGATCTAAACGAGTATTATAGCTATAAACACACAGAAATTATCATTACTCAAACTCGAGGAACCAAAAATGTAATACCATAACGTCTGGAAAATTAACTCTTGGATAATAAAGCAAAGTTATTCTAGTTTTTAGTTAGAAATCAAAAGAAGTTTTGTCTAACGGTAATGGTTGTTTTCAGGAGACTGACTTTTTTAATAAGAACTAAGACGTAGCTACGCAATAAATAATATTTTTCTGTGAACATTTCAAAACTTGAATTTGATAGATAAATACTTAATTGCAGACAGTTCAAAAGCTTTCATATTGAAAAAATGATTTAATGTTATGTTTTAATATCAAAGTTTTATATCCCTTGAAACGAAAAACGTTAACATCTAGATCTGTATGTATATATATAGATATTATTTATGATCGGCCACTTACGTATGCGGTAAATTTTATACGGTAGAGTTCTCGACGACAAAGCATAAAGACGCATGTTACAGCTGTAATTTAGGTATCGGAAATGACATTACTGGCTTCGTTCTGGCAGTATAACATACTCAAGGCCACAAGCCATAAATCTCTAGCACGGCGGTAATCATAGAGGCCAGTTGCGAGATGATGAATTGTCACAGAGATTGTAGTCGCTCGAGGAGAAATTCACAATCGGTGAATCAATATTTTGGTTATAATGCCACGTTGTGGTAGTTACTTAACGCAACCAACATAAAATCCTATGAAAGTAATTAATTGGCGTAGTTCTTAAGACGTCATTTTACAGCAAAACACACTTCTAACCTAAAGTGCCCAAAATTTAGCACACACGTATTTTAATAAAATCATGCCACAGATGTTGCTTTAGAAATATTAATTTATTCGGGCTCTAAAAGATGTTGTCAAATTTGTCTTTCGCTTCAAATGGCCAGTCAACATGTACAAATGTTTTGAACATTTACAAACTTAGCAAAGCAACACTTGTCGAGTTTCTCCAACCTATAAATCTTTTATGTTCCTGAGCATGTTCGGTGGTGTGCCAGGTTGGCCGAAAGTAGAATGTATGGTTTGTGGATGACGTTCCTTCCGTGATGATGTAACTTCTTTACTTATAAATAGCTAACGTGAATAAAGTTAAAAAAAAAAAAAATTAAGCCTACGTGCACATACATTCAATTGGAGCTTCGCATAATATGTCAAGCAAACAGATAAAGTTCTAGGTATAGGGCGGGCCAAACGTCTTCCTAGCTGAAAGCGTGTTAGTGACGAGCATGAAGAGTAAGCGAGCGGAAAGGGAAGAAGGGAATGGGAAAACATACCAATGGATCGTGGCCAAGTAGTTACAAACAAATTTTTTTTGGGCGCGGCATTTTTCTTAGAGTTGACCATATAATGCTTAGCGAGCAGTTTACGTAGATACACGGAGATACGGAGTTGCGACTCTTACAGTGGTAACTGAAACCATATTTTGCGCTTCATGTGACTCTATCTGTTGGTAGAGCCCATAAATAAATTGCAAAAAAAAAAAATTTAAAAAAAACTCGGGTTCGAGTACAGATATATGATTGGAGCACTTTCAAGTTGTCATTCTCGACAATGTCGCGGTGACGAAATACGTGTGTGTTTTGGGTACTCACCCCAATAAAAATACCGCCCATTGACCGCGTCCGATATATTTAAAAAAAAAATCCAAAACTCTCAGTGACGTCATCTGGTACCAAGCCAAGCGAGTGTTTTTATTTTGCAAAATTCTTTGCTTACGTACGTCAAGTGCTTAGCTCGAATATGAACTGCCACGTCTGTAGCTATGAACACTTCGGCCCGTGCGCTTCTTCAAAGGTTGTGATAAGATAGTTCTTCTTATGCTTTTATCATCAGAGCATACTAACTATGACATAATTAAATTTATTGTGATTTTCTGTAAACGATCTACAAACCTAAGTTGTTTATTTCTGACAGTATAAATGTTTATCTAACGTTTAAACTTACATAACTAGCAGACACGCTTTTTAGCCTTAAAATAATTGCAGCAAAAAGTAAAAAAAGTAATTTATTAAATACTCTCACAGCATCACCTTTACTTAAATATTTAACCGCAAATATAGTTTTTTTATCAGGAAAAAATCAAATAATGATAAAATAGTGAATGTACTACCCAATGGCACTTAAAGTACAAAATATTGCGCGTAATTTCTTTCTTTATGATTGCAGTTCAAAAATTCCAATTATAATTTTTAGTTGTTAAAAAAATTGTTTGTCCTCAGTACCAATTTATCAGAAAAAAAATTTTGTACTCTGAGAAAATGTACAATATACTGTACATGCTATAATTATTATAATAATAAGAATATTTAAGGTTTCTTTGCTGGAACCTCTTCCAAAATTACTAGTTAGTCATAAAACTACTATCTGACAATTTATTTTTTACAAGTGCTTTCTTGGCATTAAAGCGTACCAGATTGGAATGTACAGTATAGTGTACATTCCCACTGAGGAGGTTAACGGTTCAATCTACCAATTCTCTAATTGTATTGATGTGACGAGTAAAGAAAATAGTTTGGTGTACCTTAAATCTTGGAATTAATTTTTTCATAATAAATTTTGATTTACGTGTTTTTGCTGACTTTTAAGCTGCATGTCGCAATTTTCACTGTTCATATACAGGTTAAATAGGTGAAAGTGGGATTGATCCACAATGAGATAAACAGTGTAAGAAATGAACTTTATGAACGGGCCTGGGGTGACGAGGCTCTCTCATAAATCGGCTCTCCGCTCGAGCTTGTTATGACTGCGCGTGATGATAAAACAATGTTTGCCTCGCCCAGTTCCGGGAGGACCCCCGCTGCCGTCGCTCCGTCATCGCCCTGATTCGCAGGCAACCGAGCAGAGCAGCTGTGCCACGCGGGTTGCGGTCTGTTTGGCCACAGGCGCGAGACAAACACTTCGTGTTTTTGACACTTCACATACTATATCAATAAATTACAGCATACCGGATACAAAATAATACGATCATAAAATTAAACAATATTTAGACGTAAAACATCATATTTTTAAAATTATTTCAAAACACCTGAAATTTTTTGTAGTTTGTTGCATTTTACATTTGCGATGAAAATCATTTCAGAAACAAGCTCTGTAAGTGTAAAGGAAAATTAGGAGTTAGTGTAATTCTTCTGAGTCAGAGATTCAATCGTATTATGTATGTATATTGAATGTACGTTAGTCGGTTCTATAGAAAATAGAAAATATTTTACGAAAATGTTAAAAGAATGGTTCTTTGTTAAATTGAAAAATGCGCTTCCTAATCTTATTACACCTACTCAGATTTTAAATCACTTTGTCAAAAATAAAGATAATATTTTTATTTTAATAACTCTGTTAAATTTTTAATTTATTCAATTAGTATGATAAAGAAAGACATATATTTTATATTAACTAAATTTCAACACTCGAGTTAGAATTAAAAATTTTAAACTAAAACTTCTTCAATACTTATTTCTCATTATAAAAAAAACAGAAAAAAAATATTATTTTTTGAAACAAATCCGTTTGAACTATCTCATATTTTAAGAAATAAAATATTAGTATAATTACATATATGGCAAAACATTATATTAGTAGTACTCATTACGATATGATCATACAGAACTTCATTTAAATACACCCAAAACACATGAATTATAAATTAATAATAATATCGCTAATATGTCAGGTAAATATTTCATGAAATAAGTGTTAAAATTGTTTACTAGTTTTCATAAAAATACGGAGCGTTCGCAGTACATAAGTTAAAATATTGTCGCCTTTTTTATTTTTTTAAGAGATTTTCCTAACACAGGCTAAAATTTTAAGACTTTTGTTTTACCTCTAAGTATTTTGCTAAATATTTATTTTTGTTTGTTAATGTTTTACTATAATTATTACAGTAATAATTGTTTTAACTATATACAGCATTAATAATTTTAAATTTAAATCAATCGTAAAATTTTAATACTAAACTTTAACACAGTTATTAAAAGCGAATTCACAGAATACAAACTTCTCCTAACGGGTCCCCTAAATTTACGGTAGTTGGCTATGCCTTTTACGTGCAAGTCCCTTCGTTTGTTGCGTTTTATAAAAGCAATTTCAATATTTGTAGTCTTTTAGCATATAATAACAAATTTAAATCTCGTAAGAGAGGCAGATAATTTTTATAAATACATATACAACTAATAAGAAATATATATACGTAGAAA
This sequence comes from Bacillus rossius redtenbacheri, assembly GCF_032445375.1. Lineage (NCBI taxonomy): Eukaryota > Metazoa > Arthropoda > Insecta > Phasmatodea > Bacillidae > Bacillus > Bacillus rossius. The sequence goes on along the minus strand of NC_086333.1, from coordinate 39,598,692 downwards.
AAAAACTCTTGTGATCACATTTCAATGGAAAAATATATTAACCGTTCCGTTGAACGAAGTTAAAATAAATCACGATGAAGTATACAAACATTTTACGTAATAAAAATTGGTTACGATATTTTATGGAAACGAGACAATTAAATTTTTTTATTATAGTTGGTATAAAGCTTTTTTTGTGCTTAAGTATGTTTGGATACGAAAGAGGATAAAAAAGGTAATTTTTACAGAAAAACAATGTTTCCATTGGCATGGTAAAAACGATGTTTTTTTTTATTTGATTGTAAATGGGCTCACGTATTTCATTGAGATAATCCAACACTGCAGTGAATATAGAAAATAAAAATGTTTTATTAAATGTTGAACCTTAAAAGATATTCACAAAGAATAAATTCCACTGACATTTAGTTGGACGAAAATAATGATTTTTTTATTCGCATTTAACAAAAATATAATATTTATGACACAGTTGGAAACATCTCATACGGCTTACGATGTTTATATTTTATTGCAGGCATTACATACATGAGGTAAACAACTTGAAACGTTTGTCCAGGAAATATTTACTATTCTCCTAATCCAAATGCAATAAGAAAAGTAGGTATATATGTCAGTATATATGTAAAATTATTAACATGTTTTGGTAAAAATAGACATAAATTAATATTTTATTATAAGTATGTTTAATGATACAAATATTTAAAAAATTTAAAAATGAAAACAAATTCAAATTTTATATATTTTTGGAATCATTTAACCTCTTTACAGCATACTACTTTTGTATGCACCAAATTAAATAAAACTGTATTTATGTATTCAATGAAAATGGTCTCGTGTTTTTTTGTCGTCCAGTATTTTATTTTCCACCAGCTTCAAGGACGAGTTTTATTCAAATTTCTGCTTTATTCAGACATATATTAAGATTTCATTAGGACTATCAATAGCTACACTTCTACCATGAATTATGCTTAGTTCATGGTAAAAGCACAACTCTAAATAAAACTAGTCTTTGTGAGCTGGTAAAAAAAAGACTTACTGGACAGTACAAAACACGAGACCATTTTTATTGAAACGAATGACGGCTGTATCGGATAAGGAGGACTGACGCTCGTGACCATTTTAACTTTTCAGCTTGTCCTCCGTGTCGTCGGTTGAATATTTCATCCCGCTGAATAAGGCAGAAGTTTCGGCGCTCCGTTCCCGGGCGGCGGCCATGACCTTGTTGTTGTTTACCACCGGCCTTCCGGCTGTGTGGCAAGGTGAGCGGCGATCTGCCCTGCAGCCCATAGACTAACTATCACGTAGACACGTCTTGTCTTCGGTGCACATGACGTCATCATTGGCTTATGATCAGGGCCATCGAGAGAAACTAAGGGCCCAGGGGGAAATACCGACAAAAAAAAAAGATCGAAAGACTGTTAACGTTACCAACAATATTAATAAAAGTGGTCTGTGCGTTACACATTTCATGTACGGTTAAGAAAGATTAAACCCCGCCATCTTGGATTTGCTTTTATTGTTGCTAAAATTCTAATTTTAAAATATTTACCCAGAATTTTTGGCGTGGCAAGGCAAAAATCATATATACCTGACCTATACCATGTTGCAAACCCCATATTCACCAGCTGGATCTAGTCTGTAAGCGCCGCGAGGAAATAAATAATTATTTCTCGCGGGCGACTACAACCGGAATGATATTTACACCAGTACACAAGTGTTGACTTCAAAAAGTAGCCAAAGTTAAGGCCACGTCACACCACAAAATTTGGCACTGAAGTTTTATTGCAGCGATATCAAAATATTTGAAATTGCAAGATGGAGAGGCCTAATCTGCCTTAACAATGGATTATATTAGCAATAGACTAGTGATTTTCCTGCTACTATCAGGGTAAACTCAGGCAAAATAAAATGATTTCGGTACATCCTCGTCAAACATCCTTCTGACTAACCCTATCAACGACCCTGTTTACGTCTGATGATAAAAAATTTCATGATCAGCGTACGTAAAAAAAACCTTTTTTTTTTATAAAGTACACATTATTAGACGCACTTTTATTAAATTTATTAGTTAATTATAATTTGACCTATTAATATTGTACAATAGTGGATTAAAAAAAGCTCATTTAAAGTGTCATGCAATTTTTACATCAACAATGAACAACATGTATTTGCCGTTACACGTGTTTTAGACATGGAAATAATCCGTGTTGAACCCGTAAGTCTTTTACTACAGTGCTCGCATTCTCGGAGCTACTGCGCGTCCATTCATGTCATTTGGAGCGTTTGCACTCTCTTAGAAAGTGTGATATTTTTACGGCTTTTTCTAAGAATAGTTCTCTTCAAACAAACGAACAGTTCTTCGTAGTTCCAAGTTACTGAGTTTTCGTAGAAACTGCTTCGGATTGCGACAACCAAGTTCTGTGATCCATTCCGAACAGCGTTGGCAGACTCGTGGAAGGACGAAAAGTCAGTTTTCTCGGGAATTAACATTGTTTCGAAGGTTTTGCAAACGTACAGAGAAGTTTGTTGGAATATCGTTTATAAATTAGGCAATATTATTACCGTTCAATTCACGAACAACTCTTGATAATTTTTGACAAATAACTTCCGTAGCTCTACGGTAAAGATTTTAACAGAGCAGCATCGTTTTTTTAATATGTTTCGTGCCTCCACCACCAACAAATGACAAGAAAGAACCTAATCGAAAGCTAAGCTGAATAAAAATTAGCCTAAAACATTAAATGGAATATTTTTTAACATTTTGGTTAAAAATAAATAGTCATGGCACACGAAAATGGTAGGTATTGAAAGTAACATGAGTATTATTAGTAGGTACAAGTACAGCATCATGTAAATAATTTATGTTTCATTATTTTAACAAAACAATTAAGCCTCTTATTTGTAAAATAAAATAAAAACACTTGTTAAGAGACCGAAAATAATTCGAGTAATCATTTAGTGACAGGTATTACTTGTTTAAACGCATGTTACTGTTTACTGGATCTTCGACCTCACAAACTCTGCAGTCAATAAGCAACTTAATTTTAATCGTTCCACGATATAAAGTTGTTAAGATGTTAAGTTGGATGGTTAGAAATGCAAAAGTGAATTTAAAAAAACAGGTGACAAACCTTTTTTGTAAAGGAATAATATTTTGTTTAAAATTGCTTTGACCAAGGATCGAACCGAGGAAGGATATCGATCGAATACATTAGTACATTAATGAGTGAATTTTTTGATGATATTTAGAATTTTATCAGAATTTATATCTCAAATGTAATGGATTTCCATGATGGTGGCTAATATTTCATCATCGGCTTACTGGAGGCTGGTAGACTAGGAATCTATGCTGTTTTTTGGACTTTCAACCATAATTGATTAACTAATAGTTTTTTACTTAAAATTAAAACGTTTTGGAATGAGCAAGGATCTAACCAAACACTTATGGATCGAATTAAACAATTAATTAATTGCTGGTTTTTTGATGAATTTTGGAATTTTTCCTGAATTTATAGCTTAATAAATACAGATTTTCAAGATGTTGGTCAAGTCGGCCGACATGATGGCCGACATGATACTGTACTTAAGCGGGTGAAAATTAAACTAACATGACGGTAGTGCCCTTCAGCAGACTAATATATATGCCAGATCCAAAATGGTGGCCTCCAGCAGATGAAAACTAGATGGCGGGCGTGACGTCACACTAGCTGGCGATATATATCTACCGTGGCATTGGTGATGGGAGTTCAGTCTGTCGTGGACTTCTGTGGAGGAAGGATCCGTTACAGTTTCCATTTTTGCTCTGAGTTCCACCTAAGGACTCAATGAAGATAGTGCGTTTTTGTTTTAAATTATAATATCTTCGAAATGGTATTTAAATAATTTTTTATAATATGTTAAATAGTCCAATAGTAATTACGGATTTTCAATATGGTGGACATTTAGTCATAATTTAAAAATTTCTTTCCTTCTTTATTCGTTTTATTATATAAATTCTTTATTAGTTTTAAAAAAATTCTCGATAATCTAGCTTAAATATACGGAATTTCAAGATGGTGACCGTAACGATAGTTACAACAGTTATGCCCATGTGGAATTTTCAATCTTTTGACATTTTTGAGGACTAAAACGAGAAATTTTCCCTCGGAACGAGAATTTTTCCTTTGAAGAAGGAAATTTTCATTTTTCTATTTTTTTTTTAGATTTTTATCGGAATTTGTTTTCAAATAACGGAAAATTTGGGCGAATTTTGGCGAATTTTCGGCAAATGTAGAAGAATTTGGGTCATATTTTGCAGTTTTTTGATGATGGCCGCCGTTACGTCACAATCCTAGATGGCCGATCCCATCCTCTTTCCTCTCCCTGGCTCCTGTAGCCGGACATACTATTTTATACTAGAACATATTCACATATCACATTTTAAAACTTTCATGTCATTTAGTATTATTATTTTTTTTCTATTCTAACAAATACTTTTCTTTCAATCGCAATTCCTTAGCGGACGTGCACTTGATGCGTTGCCGAGTTGAGGACGCTGCGCGTTGCGGAGTTAAATGATTCATCGCCTGTTCACTCATTCACTCGAGGCTGTTTCATTTCGTGTCCGCTGCCGGAGACCGGAGCCGCGGTGTCATTTGCGTAAGTGCCGGCGCGGGCAGTTGTCGGTACGTGCTGCCGCCGCATCGACCCGCGGTCCCGGGGCGCCGCTCGTCGTGTCGTGTCGTGCCGGGTCGTCGTGTCGTCGTGTGTCGTGTCGTGTCGTGCACGACGACACGGGCGGCCCGGGATCTTCCCGCGCGGGATCTCCCCCGCCTTGTGCCGCTGTCGAAGATCCTTCTGTCGTGGCGAGTCCGAGCCGAGATCACAACCGGCCGTCTGAAGCTACGCTTCACGAACACTTTCGGTGTCGATGCTCCGTAAGGTCTCTGCTGCACACACAACACTTTTACTACATTTACAACAGATTACTTTGGAAACCACAAGCCAAGAAAAAAAATTCAAAATTTTTAAAACACACGACTATGGTTATTTTTGCATATAGGAAATACGTTCTTAGATATAATACTGAGGATTTCTTATTAATTTAAATGCTTCATTCAAGCATATTTTGTTTAATAATAGAATGTTTTATCATTTGAATTTATTTGGTTTTATCATGCTTTTTAACGCCTGCAGTTAGTACTGCAAAGCCATTCTGGGGAACGGTTTACAAATTACTAACTATCGGAGGTAGGTACTGAGAATACACAAATAATAAATTTCAGGGTAAGATCCGAACCCAGTATTACTGCGAACACTATTTTTTTTTTAGTGATACAGCCGTTTTCATTTAAATTTACAAATTTACTAATATCTCTAATTGTACATAATTTTTTTTGTTTCATTTACAAAAAATAATGAATTACGTTTTAGTAAGCTGGGAATGAAGGAATGTTTTTACATTCACGTATACGCCAAGTAAATATATCAATGAAAGTAAATATGGAACCTTACGTGTTTTAAAGAATTGGGTGGTACTTTGTATTGTCATTTATGTATACTGCATAGGCATTTGAAAAGATTATAGAGTATATAAGTCAATAGGCTTGCAACAATAATATTTTAGCTGAAGCATCAATGAATTATGGTTTGACGTTTCTCTCGATCTTGATGTCATTAGAGGCGGTGAGGTTGATGAAATGAAAATTTTAAAACGGTAAGGGCCACTACCACCATACATCTATCTTAATAATAGTTACAAGTTAAAAGTCGCTGGGTTCAGGCAAGTGATATCACTTTTAAACTACTCAATATTATAAATCTGATTGTATTATTCTGATTGTTCCAAAAAATCGTGGCTGGGAACCAAATGTAAGCTTATCAATAAAGTTTATTGAAGACATTGTTGGCCTATGATTTTACTTATCAGAAAGATGATTTATGCTAGGTACATGTGTGCCGCAAGTGCGGCGAGAGATCGGCGACGGTTTTTTGGTAGCCGAGTCCCGCGATGGTGAGTGCGAACTGCGGAACTTTCAAACAATGAGCGACTTGATAAACATTTTTAAATGTTAGTGATTTGTGTTTAGTGTAAATATTAGTAAACAATAAAAATTGCAATAAATCTTAATTGGGCTATCCATTACAAACCCAGTTCTCCCCACATTAATAAATCGTAACACTATCTTAGCTAAGATATGTCCCAGTTAGTTCTCCCTACGTATGAGCTTAACTTACGAGTAGGGCAGAATGCTACGGAAAAATATGTAAAAGTCTCCCAATGAGCACTCTACGTTGTATTTTTACGACAGTGTCTGCTGACAATAATGATCATCCCACCGCAAGAATGAGAGAAATGCACTGTTTGTGTGGCCCTCGTTCTGTAATACATGAGACTTCTCAGATAAATGGCCGTGCTTACCAAATAATACGCCAGACACTGCTTGTTGGAAATAAGGGATGTCTTGTACCAGCAACAATACAGTCCGGCTGATCTAGCATTCCTTTCCGAACATCATCCTCAGAATTTTCATACTGAATTCAGTTACACAATACATTGTTATGAATAATTACATTTTCTACAGTTCCGTAAAAGCTTCATCTGAAATAATTTTTTTATGCTCTCATACCCGAAACTTTCCTGTAAATTTAGTGAACATTAGACATTTTATTTTGAAATGTACAACCATTTCACTTTAAATTTCTCTAAATATATATTTTCTAAAGTATTTAAATTTTCTTTATAATTATTGATACTAACAATAACATTTACATTTAAAATATTATAAAATGTGGTATTTAAACAAGTCTTGACATTTAAATTAATTTCCTTTCAATGTTAATGCTAGTTTACTAGTACTTATACAAAAAACAAATTATTTGAATATTAAATTAATTATTTCAGGAATAGTCTGTGCTAAATTATATAAAACGATTTGAAATAATGGCTAACAGCACAATCAAATGCACGTACACTAACCTATTCATGTTATAAATGAAAATTATATGTTTTATTTACGGCATTTACACTTGCACAAATTTGTAAATACTCGCGAGCATTGTGTCCGCTAGCAATAAATTTATTAGTATGAACAAAACGTTTTGATATACGTTGGAAGAAAGAACTTATTTTAAGTAAACAAAAATATAGCTAAATATCCGAGAATAATTCCCCCTTGGACCATACACTACAAAAATAACTCAAAACTTTCTCTTTAATTGCTTTTAAATGGCAAAATATCACAAAAGTAATTGCTAGATTGTTGATAAACATGTTTCAAAAATGTATTTATGTGTTTATTTGTTTTCTAATAACCTGCTCCTGGTTACGGTGACATAGCTTGAAATTAAAGTGTTAAAATAGTGAATCACGAAAATTATAATTGGATAAAAGTATCGTTCAAACAGTGTGTACTACACAATATTTCACAATAGATTATGACATATATTTCAAAGTATTACTACTAGGTTAAAATGTTTTAATGTTGCCTAAATTTTGCACTTAAAATTAAAAAACGTAATAGTCCTGAAATAAAACCTAACTTGAACATAAGGTATTAACTTGCAAATAATTTGCATACACATGTACAACAGATGCTAGAGAAAGAGTTTAATGTGTTATGATATACATATAAATTCTACAGTTTTCTTTACCTTGGTAAACAATAAACAAAAAATAATCCATTTACGGGAAAGTTATTACTGATTCTTTAAAGTATTTTTTTTGGTTTCTCGAAGAGAATGCATATTAAATACCCATAATCCATAAGCACCGTCAGCTGGAAACAGTATTGCGGTTCGGCAAGAATTTATTTTTTTACTGGTCCAGAAAATCCATATTCCAATGTGGACCCTCGCCGTTTGACATTTGGCGTGTCTCCCGGTTTGCAGAGGCATTCGCCTCTCTGCGTTACTCTGGCTGCGTCTCGTGAGATATACACTTGTGTTTATTTTTTTTTGGGGGGGGGGGGGGGGGAGCGGTGGGGGAGGAGTACTTCCGAATTCCCGCAAACAATAACGCACGGGGGAAAAATTCTGCTCGTGACACGAACGCCAACAAAACAACATTTTGATGAAAATGCATAGGCCTATGCAAGAGAGACAATAAAAACATATATATATATATATATATATATGAATGGGCGTAGATCCGAGAGGAGGAGGGGAAGTGGCCCGGACATCTCCCCCCCCCTCCCCTGGAACTAAGAAGCCCCTCATTGTGGGGGCCCAGCTCGCGCTTGCAAACGCGTGACTGCGAAAGGTTTTTTTTTAAATGTCAAAACTACGTCTCACGGAAAACTTTCTGTAATTTTTTAAGTTTCGTTCCTATTACATGCATACAGGCCGAATATGGGCAGTATACAACATAAAATCACCCTATCCAGAGATGACTTGTCTCGATTAAAACGCGCGCACAAAACTCTCTGGCCGCGCGGGCTCCCCATTGAGAATCATACATATTTGTGCCCCTTATATATATATAATATGTGTGTGTGTGTGTGTGTGTGTGTGTGCGAAGTATACCTACTTCAAGAGCAGTTACCGGCACACAGGGCTTGTTCCTAAAAAGCATTTTGGAGAAAAATATGCAAAATAATTAAGGCTTCTTTCAAAACATGAAGAACAAAGTGAAGGTCACGATAATAACCAGTTCACACATAAACACAATTATGTGTTTTCAGATTGTATTGTTTACCGCTGAGCATTACAGTTGCGTGTGCCCAAGTTAAAAATATTGAAAAAATGTGTCATTCTGCTTGGCCACATGCCTAAGTACACGAGGCTGCACTTCGACTACTTCATGTTTGTGCATTTTTCTTTGGCCATCAATTTCCTTCATACATGACCATACAAAGCTCTTCATTTTAAGGCATTTTAATTTGTTTAATTTCTTCGTTAATTTTAGAAATTATATTCAAATTTAAGATGTACATTTTGCTTTAGTTAAAGTAAGGAATAAGCCCTGTGAGTCGGTCATAACTCCTCGTAAAATTGTCCTGTATACACATGTTTAAGGGATATTCGTAAATTGCTGGGAATAAATATACTGAAGGGTAGGTAATGCCTAAAGAAGCAGATGTTCGGAAAAGCTGCCCGGAAAATTTACAGTCGCAAGAAGAAACATCCAATCTGGAATTTCGCGCTCACTATTTGGCACTTCCGAAGATGTGCGATCGCAACGCAGTGACGTTTAAACACTACTCGGGAAGCGTGTGACGAGCTGGGTTCAGACTTTTGGATTTAATCATAAGCAGAATTTTTTAAGGTAAATTTTATTTTTGGCGAAAAGCGCACTCAAAGAAAAAAACATAGAAACGCACAAATACTTGGATAGATGGAAACATTAATTGGCGAGTTTTATGGTCTATGTGACGTCTTGGCAGTGTTGGATCTTCGTACTCACATTTAATGCAGTGGAACGTGCCAGGATTAAATTTACACATCTGGTAGGAATTTTAATTTCTGGCAGTGAATTAATCTCTGATGAATTTATTGCCTTAGCCTAGTAATGGAAAAGTCTTGTAAACGCCCCTCCATTTTTTTTATACATTTCGTTGGTTTGAAAATTGTTTAGCGTCTTACATAAATCCTTGCTGATGAGCGTCTAAATTAGTTTCACGTTGCACCTAAAATGTCAGTGTTGTAAAACAGGGCATTCAACGATACACCATACTCGACGCACTTTGAATTTCCATGGATACATGCCACCGATAGCACAGTCATAAACTAAAAGAGCTTAAACAAAATCGAAAGCATCTCTCACAAAATTAAAAAAGGTTTTGGCTCAGTCACAGAATTCTCAGCCGTCTTTAATGTTAAAGCTTGCTAACTTGCTATGACAAAGATCCTAGCTCTGGTCACTTACTAAGTCTGCCTTCACGTACACTGCACGAGCGTAGATTTAGATCAAAAAAGGGGTGGGCAGGGGCGCCCTTCCTGGAATACAGAAGCCCCTCCCTGGGGAGGCCCACTTGCGATTGCAAACATCGTGACGGTGAAACAGAGTTGATGAACGTGAACGTAAAAACTAAATTTTATGGAAAACTTCCTTTATATGTAAATGTTTTCTGCTCACGGTTTTCATGTGGGCGCAAATATTGGCAGAATAAAATATACAAGCACCCTATTCAGAGATTACTTTTGTCTGTTAAAACCCACGCACAAAACTCTCTAGCCGTGGGTCCCCTCCCCCCTCTGCATTGTACTTCCGTGGGGCGGTCAGGACTTTACAGGTTTAATTACTGTGTCAGCTACAATCGTCCCCTTGAATTAATTATTCTTTTAATCCGAGCTGTTTCAAAATGAAGTTTTTTTTTGTAAATATCGGACTAGATAAAACAGACAGAGATTGAATACGTGATTATTTTATTCACATTTTATCCAAACATTTGGATAAACCGCTAAAAAATTAAATTTAAAAAAAATTTCAAAACGTAATATGCCGTAAAATAATGTCGCTTAAGTTATAGGCTTTACACGTAGCGCAGTCATTAGTTTTACCTTGGTGTATAGTGGCGTATGCTAGTGCTCGTAATTTCAAAAGGCTGTCAGGCAGTGATGCCGAGCTGAGGAGGAAACACCCCAAGTGACCGTACCAGGGGACGCCACTTCTGTATTAATAAGTGGTAACTGGGCGAAGCAGTTTTTATTTCAGCTCACGGTATGAGTCCTGTTGGCTAGACGCCCAAAACAATGGCTGATGTGTGGTTTTTGTACTGTGGGAAAAAGTTCCAAAATGACTGTGACGACGAAAATTATTATTCATACAGACTTGCCGTCCTTAGACGTGTTCAGTCACTATTTCCGCAATGTTTTGGGCGTTACAATATGGCGAAGGTGAGGTGAAGAAGTGACAGCAACAACAGCATGCCGTCTCACGACAATTCCAACTCCACGTGACCATGGACAAGCTTGTGGGACTGGTGAATGCCCAATGTTTAGGTCCCCTCGAGCATGAAGTTACCCTCACCGGCGCCAGGGCGTACCGGGTGTACTTTAACCATTTTGCCACTAGCGCCTCGTTGCACCCGCTGTCTCAACTAGGTTCTGGAGAGGCTGTACAAATCTTTACAGAAAGTCTTTTGCAGATGTCTTTCCGCCCCTTAAAAAAAAAATTGTTTTCTTAGGTGAAAAATCACATACAGAGAGAGACTATATTTTTTGAGTAATCATAAAATTACATCAAAATATTTTTTTTTCATCTTCTCCTAATTTGTTTTATTTTTACCTAGCATATTTATTTGTTTCGTTACTACTCTTTTGAAATTAGAATATTGTGTGCACCGATACTTACACGAATTATCTGGAAAGATAGTTTCCAGTAATTAATGCGTAGTTTTTTTAAGAGTATCAAACTGGCTACCGTGCACTTATTTAGACCTTTGTTTTCGAAATGAAGGATGTACAATTTTAAAAATAAATATCCTTAAAATTTAATTTGTAATGTTTTTCATTGTCAATAATTACACCTGAATATATTTATTTTTTCTTATGTCAGAGAATATGTTTGAATCTTCTAATTGAAATATCGTCTCGTTACCGTATGAATAGCTTGAGTCCCGGACCAAAAGAAACTTATGCACGTGGTTGGCTGAAATAAGAATGACGTAACACTTACGTACATGCCGTTACTTGTGCAACGCCACTCCAACTTGTGCGCACAGTGTGTATGAATTTAGCAGCGCAAATCTCCTAAATTTATTACTGGCGGTGCACGACAAATTTATTTATTTTGTTCATACGAGGCTTACAAAAAATTTTACTAAAATTGGTAGACATATTTATAAAAGCCTAAAAATATTTCACAATTGTTTTTTGCTAGAATCGTATGCTGTGTACTGAGTGACTTAAAATTTTTACATTAACAATGTGTTACAGTGTATGAGTTAAAACTTTAAACATGTTGCGAACCTTCAATATTATTAGTTCATATTTTTAATGGTCAAAACAATTTTTTATTGAATTGCATACGTATTGATAATAAAACAGGCATCATCACAGTCGCTACCATAGTTTTCCCCTGAGTAACTGAACTACAGCCAAGATGCCTTCTTAATCTCCCCAAATCTCCGGAGGAAGGCCGTTCCGTTTCCTCGCGGTCCGGCTCACAAATGTGGTTTTAACCCCCGACTCGGCCTCGCATCTCTTTTCTAATCATGATCTCCGCAACCCTTACACCAACCAGACAAGGCATGCTCCCTTAATTTTCTCCAGCTCCACCCGAAATTATTTCCCCGTGTTCAGTTAAGTCCTCCTTCCAGCATTTCCTTGCCCCCCGCCATTCTACTTTCTCCGTGATTTCTCTCTTTTTCTTTGAGCCGCGTCCTAATTCGCGTGTAAGATTTCGGCTGTAACTTTCGTGCAGGCCATTCTCCAACAGTTGCCTCCAACGTCTTACAAGCCTTTTTTTTTCTCTTTCAAATCTTTCAACTCTCTTCTGAATTCGCTTTTTCTCCACTTTACATAATCTGGCTCTTGATACGGATAAACTCTACTAACGTGTACTTAAATGAAATACCAACCACAAATTGTTATAGCATCCTCCTCTGTAAAAAAAATCGTTACTTTACGCAAGTGTATTTCGCAACCGAGTCCCAAATAATGTTAATGAATGTTTACGCTAGCACATGTTCTTGTTTTTTACGCTCTGTATAAATAATAAAATAAAACAGAACTGTAAAAAATGTATAACTCGTATTAGTATAAAATTGTATGTCATGCGGCTGGTGCCAGTTCAGTAGATTCGGATTGTCGAGGTCCGCCATCTTTGATTGTGACGTCTCGGTGGCCATATTACTTCGACCTTGACGGCGGCTGCCATATTTGATGACCAGGACTCCGGCCGCCATCTTGGAATCCACCATATTTAATAAGACGTTGCAGCTGCCATTTTGTTTTCTAGAAATTTCCGCCGTCATGAATTCCACCTACTTGGATTTCACCATCTATAAATTTAGGAAACTTTGGAATTTTGAAAACCATTGTACAGCCTATGTAGAGCTAAGATTTGTTTTTCACCCAATTGCTTTAACTTCAGAACAGACACCCACTCCATAGTTAACACCCTATGAAAAACACTTCTTGTAACCAAGCAAACTGACGGAGAGTCGCACACACGACAAGTTGCCTGCCTGTCTGGCGCCTTGACTGTACATCGTCGCGCAGGTTATGTCTAAGTAACGGGAATATAACTTCCACAGTCTCGTTAATCTAGTGTCATATACATAACATTCAAAAGAAATTGTCAAATGTACGTATTTTACATATTTAATCGATACTCTAACGAGTATCTTGCAATCTTCTTTCATTAAAGTAGGTAGGCCTATGTTAATACATCTAAATTGTAGGGATGAATAAGAAAATAATAACATTAGTTACTTAATTTAACACCCATTGTTTGTTTCTTTCTTTCACATTTTTGTCCGTATGTGTTAAACTAGGATTTTTGTTTTGGGAAAAAAGTTGTTTAAAATTATACCTACTAATTTGTCTGAAATTTATACTACAATATTGTAAAATTAGTAAACATATGATACTAAGCGTTATGTTCTGTAAAATTTAATTCGGAATTGTACACATTTATTTTACATTTCTAAGCCTCTGTTGCAATTTATTCCGAGAATTTATTTCCTAAATACTAAGTAGATTATTTATAAAACGAAGTAGACTTAAATTTGGATATTTTTATGTAAATAAAATATTTATAAATTATGATTAAAATTAAAGTTATTAATAGTTAAGAAAAATATTCTGCATAAAAACAGTAATGGTTACTTTAAAGATATTTATTACTCAGGAATCACACATCAATCGTTACAACCGCTTTTATATTCTTTTGACAGGGATACACACTGAACTGAACAATTTCCAACTTACTTCGGGTAATGTTATTTGTTTTTTAACTGCTGCGCAGAGGATAGAAATTTTAAAATATTCATTATAGTTATGTAAATTTAAGTTTGGCAGTGAGTTACTATCCAAAATGTCAAGGTTTCATAAAAACTTACACTGAACGGTTTTATTATTATTGCTATGAACAATTTTCAAAGTTACTTCTTTTCACTTAAAAATCCTTTAAAACTGTATTATTAGCTAACCGTTAATATCTGTTAAGATAAATATAGTGTTTGTTAGCTTATGTCTTCTACAACGTACAACGGGATTTAGATATACATATAAGGTAAACGTGATATTTTACGTGAATTGTATAAACTTTATAAGTTAATTATGGGTGCATCACCCTTAAAGAAGATTCATAAAAAAACGTATAAATTTTAAATAAGTTACAAATAACTTCTGAAAATGATTACTAATTATGGAATTAAAGTATATTTTTATATTAAAATAACGAGAATTGGACACAATAGTATATTGATATTTAGAAAAAAGTTGATTTTCATTTTAAAATTTTAAGTTATATTTCTTACATTCAAGTTAATAGCCAACTGAATATTTTATACCTGTTAACACATGTTAGTGTTCTTCAATGGAAGTATTTTCTTTTCGTAGTTAATAATAGGCATACTCGTATGGTGTATTGTTTAAATCCAAATAATTGTATGTTGATGCTTCGACGATGAATAAAACAGCGTGTAACGAGGCTCTAGGAGGCTCATACACTTTAAACATAACAAATTGAAAGACAATAAGGCTTTTTTTAAATACAATTTCTGCTCAGCTCAAATGAAACTAATAGAATACAAAGGAAAAAATACTATTCAGTTTCTTTCGCCAGTGTAGTTACTGAAAGTCACCATTTTTTTTTTCCTACTGCGTTGAGGGTTCATCATATTTAACCAGATCACTTTTATACTTGGACTGTACCCGAAGCTAAAGCAGATGAAAATAAAGCCCATGTTTCCCCCGCTACGTCCTCTTTGCTGCCTTCCGCGCGGTCTCCACAAATGCGCTGGGACAGGAACGGAAAGAGGATTGGATTACCTGGGAAATCCTCATCGACCTGTTTGATTTCATAACGTGGACCTTGACTGCGACCGGCAGTGCTCTCCGCTTCGTGTCATTTTGTCTACGGCATTGAATTCGTTCCGTTTGCATGAGTCACCTGAAACATCATGTCTGCACGCATTTTTAAGTCATCGTAGCTTAATTATGACAAATAATATTTGAGTGAATGTAAACAATAAATTGAAGTTAAGTTTTTTAGGCGCGTTACGAGTGAATTTTTGCGATGCGCGTGCACCAGGCAACGAGATTTTCACAGGATCAATAAAAGACTACTAAAATATAATCATTATTTAGATTATTTGCTTTTAAATCCTATTCTTTAGTTATTTTTATAATATAATAGTCCATTACATTGAAAACATTTATTTATTGTGAATATTAGTGAAGGTAACTGTATTTATAAAGTTTTTCAAGTGTATTTATATGAGTGATGTTAGGTTATAATTCTTTAGGCGCGTTATGAAAAAATAATGAGAATGAATTTTTACTATGTGCGCGCAGCATTCAACAAGAATTGACAGGATAAAATAGGCTACATACATATAACAATAGTATATGTGCTTCTATATGGTATAATTTAGTGATTGATATTTAATAATGGCCCATAAATTAAAAAAACATATATTTATTGTAAATGTTTGTGATATAAATCGAGTTTATAAACTTTTTAAAGTGTATTTACATAAGTAAATTTATGTTCTTAAATGTAAAAATTATTATCATTATAATTTATAAATTATTTTTATAACTTATTAAAATTAATACAATAGATAAATTAGCATACCAATTTAGTTTCATTATTAAATACTTTTATTTGTATTGTTTTACTAAATAAAATAATTAATTTTATACATGAGTTTATATTAATATTAACTACTGAGTAGTATATATTTTTTAAATTTGATTGGATTTATACTTTACCAACCATATTTATAATATCACTCTTGTTGTTTTATCACTTTGCTTCTATTAACTATTTGGATGGTAAAATAAAGTTAGTGTTTTATTACGCCAAGTAAGTATAACTTCTAAAGCTAAAGCGAGTACTTAAGTTTAGACACACATTTTTTTTTACATACATTTGGTTTACTAGTTCGCAAAAAAACACTGACAGTTACTATGAATACGTAAAATTTTCTCATACCGTTATTTCGTCTGTATTTTATACTAATACTTTTAAAAGGAGAGAGCAGTTCGTTTGTAATAAACAAATTCAAAATATGCCAAACAGATTAAAAAAATATATTACTCTTAGGCTGTTAAGCTACATTATGCCAAATGGACAAAGGCTGAGTTTTAGTTTAGAAATGTTAATGGTACCGTAGGTTTTGGAAATATTTCTAGCTAAAATAGGAGAAAAAGACCAAAATTATTGCATTCGTGGCTTACCACAGTAAAGTCGCTACAGATATGAGGAAATAAACAAGTCGCGCCTGCGCTGCCTCTAGAACAGGCACGTGAGGCATAAGAGCTTTCAAACTATTTTAAGTTATACACTCCCAAATACCTGATGCATATCTATATTTTAGAAAAATAAATCCTTTTTTCATTCATTAGTGTTTTTACCCTGTTTGCAACAAAACACATAAATTTAAACTACGAAAATAAGTTTAAATATAAGCCCTTATTATATATAAAACCTACTAATTTATTTAAGGGGCATTTATCTTTGAACAAATCATACATTTATTGAAATTGTTAACAGTGTAGATAATTAACAAACGGTTTTCATGGTAATATTGTTTTTTAACACGTGATTATCCAGAGCATACGAATAATCTTTAAGTAAAACGTATTTCTTAAGATTGTATCATCGACCAGAGCAACACCTATGTCGTTACCAAAGATGATGATATAGGTGAAATTATAACATTTAAATCAGATGTTCAATTCATAAGACCTCCAAGATTACAGAGGGCTCAGATCCTTCTTGTTATTGATTCTGTACTAACAAACATTCGACGTGTCGAGGGTGGGCACGAATAAACCCACTGATTGAGCTACCCAGCAGGAAATGAAGCAGGCGCCAGTATTACCATTATGCGGAGTGAAATACCACGATGGTATATTATACTGTCTACTTTTAAAGGGTTCTAATTTAATTTCTGTAATGCGGAAAAATGTATTTAGTTCCCCGTGTTCATGCAAGCTTTTCAAGATCTATATGATAGTGTATGCCATTGAATACTAACACATGGAAAAATTTGAACTGCAGAATAAAATAAATTCTTGACAAACCATTTCACGTCCACCCAAAACATTAAATTAGCTACTCGGCAGTTTATATATGCGCAGCCGTAAAGTTAACTATCCTAAACTATACTTCTAGGCCAATGTATCCATATGGCCATTGCAGAAGATACTAGTCAAGTCTGTTGCCTCTCCTATGTGTGAAAATATAGAAAAATGATTGAAATAATTTATTATTCTAAAACAGTGCATTAATCTTGTTGTATGTGCAACGCTGTTTCGTAGAGAACATGTTTGAAGTGAGAGGTTTACGTCACGCAGTTTTTGACAGAAATATCAACACATTGTTGCGTCCTTGAAATGATTCATACAATGGGGAATATTGATTTAATACAATTTCTTCGACATACGCCTTTGCAGTTTTGCATTGTTTATCATGTGAAAAATTCATAAATGCAAAATTAAATAAAAACTAAAAATAGACCCACAGAAAACCAGCCTAAATCAGCTGATGTCAAACTGATAAACCAAACGATTAACATAAACAGGTATTGTATACATCACAACGACGACATCACACATTAAGTTTGAATGCTGATTTAGACTGACTTCCTGTGGGTTAATTTTTTCATTTTTTTATGCGTATATATGCATTTTTTCCATGATAAAAGTGCAAAAATTTAATGGCGTATGTCCAAGAAATTGTATTTAATAATCCAAACGTTGTATCCAGAGGGCTTTTGGGAACTTATTATCAGACTGTCCACTCTTGAAGCTGCATGATTATTAGCACTAACAAGATGCTTCAGAAGACTTTACATTAAAACAAGCTTCTCTTAAACAACCACTTCATATATTTTTCACACTTTTTGTACTGAACTGCAAAAATTTGGAATCAACGATTTATTTCAGACCACAGAAGCATATAAAAATAATAGCCTGCATAAGAGTGGTAGGCCCTTTTTTCCGTTGGCGTTAAAATAAGAACTTTATTTAATCTTCTAACCACCAATTTAAATGTGTTAAAATCTATTTAAAAAATCCTTACGAAATGTCTAGAATTTGAAGCAAAAAATGTGGTGAGAAACAAATTAAAAATATCTAAAAAGGCCCCTTAATTTAAGGGCTGGCAGAAGATAGAGTGAGGTATCATTTACTTTATTTGATAACACGTAAAAACCTGATCAACTACAAAAACATTCTTTATCTGGTACTGAAATTTTCCGCCACTTAGACACTTCTTGGACAAGACAAAATCTTAACATATTATTACAAAAAATATGGTGCCCACCAATATATATTACTTTAATGTTAACCTTTGACCGAACTGTTCTGTAGTCCTTCCTTATTTTTTTTAAGAATATGCTTCTTCCATTACATGTCGAACAAGGAATGCTGTAAACGAAGCAGTCTCTGCATGATGTGCATGCTATGCGGCCACGGAATTCCACGTTGCCGAATATTCGCGAGGGCAGGCCGTCGAATAACTCGCTCGCGGTGATTAATTACCCTGCAGCGTTCTCCGCTAATTGACGGGAACGTCCACTCGTTAAAACTGAACAGCAAGCCCTGCTGTGGCGGACGCAACACTGTAATTAGCCAAATGAGCTCATCTTTGTCAAAAACCTGCCCGCGCTTGGGACCCGCCGCTGATTCTGTCCACTCGGTGAAGCGTGCTCCCGACGCGAACACAATATCGCCACGGGCTCTGCCCCCAAATGGAGTTACGCCCTCGAGTCAGCATGTTTTAGCGATGAACACGTTATATTTTTTTTTTCGTGTGTCAACAATGAATGTTGTTAGTTCAATGTATTAACATTCTTGAAACAATTTTTCATCCTCCTCTTATTTTGCATTTTATATACATCCTAGATACATAAACGCACAATTTTGGGGAAATGTTATGTATCTTTTTAATATGCGTTACGAGGGGTGTTTATGAACATATTTTTGATCCAGGGGCCAAAGTAAAAAAAATATATATCAAAAATCTAACAACTGTCAATTTCTCATGTGATAAGTAACATTTTTATAGAACTTTCCCTATTTAATATCTTTCATTGGCCTACAATACAATCTGTAATTCATATAAAATAATGTAAAAACGATTTTTCTTTGAGTCATTAGCTAGCAAAAATTTTAACACAATTTTAATTTTATTTGGCGTAGAACTCACATCATAGGTTTCTTTAAAATTCAAACCTTTTCAAAAATAAAAAAATTATGAATAAACATTTTAATTGTATGTTGTTATCACCTGTAGTCTAAAGTGTGAGTGGCCTAGAATTCACGATAAATAAACCTATAATGGATTGTTGGCAAAACACAGCAATGCCTTTCCTGCGGTTGGGACATAAATTTGGCTTTCTCCACTTCCGAAAAAATAATAGATTTTCTAGCAGTCCTCTTTGCAAATTCCGTAGGAAATATTTCCGAGAGCTTGATTACATAACAAGAGCAACGTGCTTCTTTGGAAAAACCAACATGAGATGAATATATTAATATACAGCATGTCCCATTACTCAACGTCAAGCGGAGAGCTGTTGATAGGCCAGTAAATTCCAGTTCTGAAAAAAAAAACACAATTAAAAAACTGTCGTTGTTTTCGAGCTAAAGGTATTCTTTCAAAAGTTTTGAAAACACTACCCTGAATGCTGTCAATAGATAACCCAACAAATTATAACCATTAAAAATTAAATCCTCCATGGTTCACTTTTAGACAAAAAACATTATTTGTAAAACTTTTGCGGAAAAAAAAATTTAATCGGGTAAAACTGAACACTTATATAGGAAAAAAAACTTATTTACTAATTTAGTAAGTTATTAGAAAAGAAGGCAAATCAAAGAATATAACATCCTAAGTTAGCATTTTTTTTATATTGTGAATAGTCAAACTCCAAATTGTTGCCCCTTACTAAGTAGCGCCAAAACTTCAGTTACCCCCGAATGTTAAGCATGTTTCAATTCATTTTTAATTGTTATTAAAAAGTAAGATTATAGATGATTCCGTAGCAAAAAAAAAAAATATGTTTTTAATGTAAGTATGTAATAATTTGATGCAAAGGTGGCAGTTTTTTAAAGTTTTTGGAAACAAAAAGCCTGTAACTCAAAAACTACGACCCTTTTTTTTTAATTTTTGGTTTATTGATTCATAACCGTGATTGATTAGCTTATCAATCGTTCTCGGCTTGACGTTGAGTTAATGGAACATCCTGTATGCATATATATGTATATGTGTGTGTGTAAAGTATTAATAAACCCTAGAAACGTACGTTTCCAGATCCTTAAACGCGTCGAAATTAGGCATGCCAGACGCGTGAAATCCTCCGGGGAGAAACAGAGAATTGTGAAAAGGGGGGGGGGGGGGAGGGAAGGTAAGACGCGTCTGCGCAGAGGCAAAGACATTCTGCTCTCAGCGCCTGCTCTGTGCTCTCCCCGCGCAGCCTGGACGCGGTCGCCGAGCGAGGAGGGCTGGGTCGATGGCGGGCCGTCGCCGCCGCGGACTACCCGGGCACACACACGGTGCGCAGAGCTTCAGGAAAAAACAACGCGATTTCAAAACTACTCAAGATATCCGAGTGGGGCCTGCTTACGAATAGCATTTAAGAGTTCGCTGAGGGCCGAATAGTACTTTTAATTTCGAAATTAAGCTTTTAAACTGTATTTTTTAGAAGCGTTAAAATGCCTAAAACGCGTGTTTTCAGAGTAATTTTTAGGCGTAAAACAACCAGTACAGATTCCTGAAAGCACTTAAGGGGCTTGCATAACACCTTTATCTTCATTTCTCCGCCGTATAATGTTACGGTCACCGCTCAAATTTCACAGTTATCCTGTGACGACGAGACGAATGCGCGCCAGTTCAGAGACTTGCGCTTAGAGGCTATACCGCGCTGGAAGCACCAGCGAGCGTCGCGCTTATCATCCCGCCTCACTAACACACATACACCCCTGACGAGGCGGGCCCCTTAAGGCAACAGGTGACTGTCTGCCGTGCGCGCGGCCCGCCAGCGCGCCGTCACCCCGGCGGTTGTGGAGGGGTAGCGCGCGAGCGGGGAGGGGAGGTTGACGATGCCGGAGGAAGGGGAAAGGAGGACGAGATCGATTGGTCGAAGGGTCGCCCGCTACCGTCCGCGCTGAAAACATCTGGCCCTCGCCGCACGCACGCTCCCTCTCTCGCTGCGGGAGCGATTCCACGACTCAGAGCAAACAAATCTGAACTTAATTAACATGATAATTTGTTTGTTGATTCATCCAAACCGGAGGCCAAAATCCGAAGCGGTTACATAAGGATTTTTTTTTTTTTTACTAGTTTTTTCACGAGATGACAAATTAGTTTTGGTCGGGTTGCTGCAAGAGATCCCTGTTCCGAGTTCACACTCGTAATAGTAACTGTCGTTTTCATTTAAAACTAAGTATAGGTACTTCAATGAGTAAGCCTCTCCCAAATACCTAGCGATGTAAAACCCATTGATGCGTTGAAATGATAGCTGTGGAAGTCTAAATCCAAAAATAGTGAAGTACTAAATTTCTTTTAAATTATGTTGTTGAACAAAATTTTTTTGGGGGGAAATAGAGAGTTAAATCCCACGATTCGTTTCTACTTTACTTAATCATCAAAGTCGGTTACTTACGTTCAAATATTTTATTTATTTATTTATTTATTTATTTATTTATTTATTTTCATATCCTTTGACCCCATTTCTGGGGTATGATACATGTCAAGTACATATAGGAAAAAAAAAAAATAATATATATATACATATAAAGTTTCACAAAAAAAAAATATATACAATTTCACAAAAAACAAAAGCACAAAATATATAATTTCACAAAAAACAAAAACATACAATTTCACATAAAAAAAAAATAATAATAATATACAATTACATTTTACTTATTAGTTAACATACATTACAAGTGGGATTGAATTTACCCTATAAAATCTTTGCTATTATTTTTTATTTTTATATAGTCTTCTACATCTTTGAAAGAATAAAAAAACTGTTTTTCAGCTATTTTTTTTAACTCTATTGCAAACAATTTTTTATTATTAATATTTTTAACATGCCGAGGTAGACTATTATATAAGCAGATTCCCACATAATTACAGTTTTTGGCATATTGGCTGGTGGAGTGAGATGGTATTCTGAGGTTGAGTGTAGTTCTTGTTTGATACGGGTGTATGTCACTATTTGTTTTGTGTAGATGTATGTTATCTTTCATTAAAATCATTAGCTGGATAAAATATTGACAGTAAAAAGGTATAATTTTGAGATCTTGAAATAGGTGTCTACAGGATGATGATGGTTTCGAAAAGGAAATTAGTCGAATTGCTTTTTTCTGAAGCTTAAATATTCTGTTTCCTTCTGCTGTGTGTCCCCAAAGTTCCATGCCGTAACTCATAATGGAATGAAAATTTGCAAAATATGCAGATCTTACATAGTCTTTAGACAATAACATTCGAATCACCCTAAGACCATAACAAGCACGGGTTAGTCTTTTAACAGTGTTGTGTATATGCGAGTGCCAGTTTAGGTAGGTGTCTATTTCAAAACCTAAAAATTTTGTTGAATTTTTTTCCTCTATTAGTTGACCGTTATAAGTGTAAGAAGTGTGTGTGGGATTGAACACTGTGTTTCTCTTGAAGTGTAGGAAGTTTGTTTTATTCAGATTTAGTTTTAGTCTGTTTTCTTTAAACCAAGATTCCATGTTATCTAGAGTGTTTACGGCTAACGCATTTAATTCGGTGTTATTCGGGGCTGTTATAACAATATTTGTATCATCAGCAAAGAGTATCATCTTTCCATTTATTTTTTGAGAAGGAAGGTCATTTATGTACAGAAGAAAGAGTAGCGGCCCAAGTATACTTCCTTGTGGAACTCCAGTTTTAATTGTATCCCAATATGATGTTACTTCCATAGTATCTTCTTTTAGGTAAACCCTTTGCTTTCGATTTTTTAAGTATGATGAGAGTAGTTTAATGGCAATACCTCTTATACCATAATTTTCCATTTTTCTTATTAAATTTCCATGATGTACAGAATCAAATGCTTTTGATAAATCACAAAAAATGCCAAATACTTCACTACCTTTATCCAGATACTCTAGGATGTGTTTAAGAGGGTGGTAAGTCGCTGTAGTAGTGGATTTATTTTTTTGGAATCCAAATTGTTCTTCACATAATAAATTATGTTTGTTTAAAAACTGTATAATTCTATTTGAAATAATTTTTTCTATTATTTTTGAAAATGAGGGTAATATGCTTATTGGCCTATAATTTTCTATTTTTGTTTTGTCACCTTTTTTATGTAGGGGGATTACTTTAGTTGTTTTCATGTTGTCTGGAAATATTCCAGATGCTATTACTGTATTTATTAAGTAAAGAAAATGTTGTGCTATAGGGTCAAAACATTTTTTCATTATAAAACTTGATATACCATATATGTCCTGTGTATGCTTGTTTTTTATGCTCTTGAGTACTTTTATGAGTTCCATTTTTGTAACCGGTGCTAAAAATAGTGAACTGGAGGTATGAGGAAGTTCGCACGTTTGCAAAGTAGAAGTTTTATTTAGCTTTGTATGTAATGGTGTCTCATTATTACAGATGTTTATGAAGTAATTATTTATGAAATTCGCAGCTTGGTAGTCATGTACATTTTTTCCTTCTATGTTTAAAGATATTTTGTCTGTTCGTTGTTTTATTATTTTCCCATTTGCATTTCCGATAATTTTCCACATTGTTTTACATTTATTGTTACTAGTTTCTATTTTATGATTGTTGTAGTTTTGTTTGGCACATTTCAATACTTTTTTGTATATAATTTTGTAATTTTTATAAAAAATTTCAAAATCTTTAGTAGTGTTCCCTTTTTTATAAATTCGGTGTAGTTCTTTAATTTTTGCACAAGATATTTTAATACCTTTAGTTATCCAATTTTTATCTTTTTTTAAATTATACGGGTTTTTTAGTGTTTTATGGTTCAAAGGGAAAGCTGCTTCAAAGTTTCTACAATAGATGTTTAAGAAAGAATTAAATATTTTATTTGTGTCATTTGTGAGATATATATCTTCCCAATTTTCCTTCAATAAGAGACTGTTCATTTGAGAAATATTTTCATCACTAAAGAGTCTATAGCTAATGTTTGTTTTACGAATTTCCATTTTAAAATGTAATGTGATAGTTTGTGCCATATGGTCAGACAATCCTAGATTTATATTTTTGGCATCATACATCTCTAGATTTGTCAGCATGTAGTCAATTTGTGATACAGTATTTTCTGTTATTCTAGTTGGGCCATTTATACAATTTTGTATATTAAATGTTTCCATCATATCAATGAACTCATGTTTAATTTTAGAGTTAGTTAAATAGTCAACATTTAAGTCCCCACACAGCAAAACTTTGTCATTAGAGGTTTTAAGTGTCAATGTCAAAATTAGTTCGAGCTGCTGTAAGAAGAGTTTTATTTGACCATTTGGTGGCCTATATATATTTTAATACTGGTAAAAAAAACTATTCTTATATCGTTATTTCTTATAAGCCAAGGTCCAGTGGCTAGATAAATTCGAGAAAGTTTATATTTATACTTAACTTAATTTGTTTTTAATAAAAATAATTGTGCTGTGTATAAAATAATGTTTATCGTAAATTTTTGTGTCGTTTAGCTGTGGAGGGTAACTTGTCATTAATGTTCTTAATTTAAATATCTTGAAGAATTTAATTTAATTTCGTCTGTTATGTGTAAAATGCATTTTATTATTTTTAAGCAAAGGAATAAGTAAATGCAGCAAGATTTAAGAGCAAATGGATAAATCTTAATGTCTATAAACTGTTTTATAAAGCATTCGTAAGATACCTCAAAACTTGATAAACGTTTCGAGACCGTGCTATAGCGCTTCGTGCTTTAATCAATAGCCTAATCCATTACGGACCTAGGCGTAGATTTTCCAAATGAATAATTACGTAAAAATGAAGACAGCGTGTTGTTGTAGAGTTCCTTAACTTTGTACAGTGAAATTTTTACTCAAGCAATATGAACTATTTGTTAACTACTTTCCGCTCCTTAAGATGATTTTTTTTTTCATTCAGATAATGGATTATTTGAACGTGTGACTTTCTGACTTGGAGCACCATAATCGAATTTCGGATAAGATGGCGTTAAGAAATGGCAAAAAAAATAATAAGTGCTGGGTTGGTAGATGGGGAGTTTGACGTGGACGGTTATAAAAGTTGGGGTTCCAACGATGCCTCTCTATCCATCACGCAGCCCGCACCTCGCAACAGCTCACTTCCATCTGCTAAGAGTTGATGAGAAAACGCCGTGCGAGTGAAAGTTAGAAATGATGATGCTATCGGGCAGATGCAGGTGTGGCCCGGCATAAACTAAAAAAATAATAATAATAACATAAAATCTACTTTTACAAATAAGAAGAACGCAGTACACTTTCTCTGTAAAGAAGAATTAATAAAAAAAATGCACCATGTTCTCGGAACCTGGAAACAACTTTGCTTATCAAATGAAGTGATTTAACGGTCAAACAATAATCAACTACATCACAATTAAGTTTCAATGTGTTATTAGCATATACTCAGAACGCCTGAAATAAAAAAATATATAGTTAAGTAACCTGAAATTAATTAATAATCCAATATAATATATTCCTTCGCCTTTAATTTCCATGATAGACAAGTA
Source organism: Bacillus rossius redtenbacheri (assembly GCF_032445375.1). Classification (NCBI taxonomy): domain Eukaryota; kingdom Metazoa; phylum Arthropoda; class Insecta; order Phasmatodea; family Bacillidae; genus Bacillus; species Bacillus rossius. Next base: position 39,572,869 of record NC_086333.1, on the reverse strand, counting down.
AATAAATTGTTGATAATTCATGTAATTTTTTATATTTGTTTACGTTTTCTCCCGCTCTTTCGTGCTTGTCCTATGCAATACTTTACCAATGTACTCCACATACGATAATGCAGAAATAAACTCGAGAAAATCAAATAAATATTTCAGTGAACTTAATTCAAATTTCAAACAAAAGTATACTACTTGCGATTACGTTACAAAGGAGTGGGGTAATTTTAGCCATGATTTTAAATTGTAAAAAGCATTTCTCGTAGGTACTATGCAATTTAATATTATTTTAATAATGTCTTTAGCTATCTAACGGCGATAGAAAGTGTTTAAAACTAATATAGTTACAAGTGTCTTGGCTTGTGATGTTTTTTAATGTAGGCAATTGGCTTCAGAGTTGGTTACAAATTGGGCTTGTACAGAGATAAACGTTTATATTAAAAGGTGATGGAAATGTTCTCGTCGCCTGGATCACTGGCTTGTTTATTACGATACCGATGGCTGCTATCGGTATTTTTGTCAAGCACATATTTGCTGTTAATAACGTTCACGGCAGATGTAGTCGCAACCAAGTCGTTTTACGTGACATTTATATTTCAGTTAGGTATATGTTCGAAGATTAAGTGCGAATACCCTAATACTAACCACAGCACGACTTGAAATTTTTTATTAATTTTCTTTGTGATATTTATTCACATAAGATTATCGATATCGTTAAAGGTCTAATGGTTTCCACGGTTTAAGAGAAAAGGTTATTGGAATTATTGCCGAACGGGAACTTATCTGGTTTGAACTTCATTTATCCGGCGAACCCATCTCGGAGTCCATAAACCATCTAAAGGTTACTTTATTCACGGGAATGTTGCGCGCGGTCGGCTCCCAGCAATCCAATGAGATCGTCGCGTGATAGAAGCGAAGTAGTGCCGCGCGCGGAAGGATACGTGGGCGAGCGCCTCGTCTACTCCTCGGAGCTCAGTTGCACGCACAAGAACTAATCATCAACCTCATTGCAGGCGTAACGCTTACCGATAATGTGATTTGGTTTAATATGAACGGGCGGATGTGTGTGACTTTGCAAGACCAATCACGTGCCGCTACTGAATTCACACCTTGATTCCCAGTCGGTTCAAAGTCTGATAGTCGGATATTTGTAAACTGTTATGAAGTTTTTTTTGGGGAATACTAAGAGCTTCCCTTAAAATGCAGTGATCTTTGATTAGTTTTAGCGGCTTCATTAAATGCCACGCTTTAGAAAGTGAGGTAAGCACATGTAAGTATGCTACTCGTACAGGGTTTCACCCAACCTCCTCTTCGGATAAGACCCTTCCAACTTCAATGGCGAATTTTTGAATTACGAGATTATCCATCCTTACAGCTTGACAGATTCCTAAGACGGCAAAGAAGTGGTCAAACATAGCTCATGTTTAGTAAAACAGTTATTTAAATTATAAAGTCTAAATTAATAAGTAAATTAAAAAGGTATCTATCATCAAATGTCTTTGATAATAGAACTGGAGGTTGCGCTAACTGGCTAACTCCTATACGAGTCCCATACTTACGAACTAGGAAATCATATGCGTACTTCATTTTCTAAAGCATGGCATTGAATGAAGCCGCTACAATTACTCAGATATAACTGCATTGTAGAGAAAACTCGTAGTACCCCAAGAAATGCAAAAAGATCCTAATAATTTTAATAAAAATTTATAATGCAAATATCTGTATATTTAGCTTTGAACCCCTGGGAATCAAGCTGGAAATTGAATGTTGGGATGTGATTGGTCTGACAAATGCCACACTCTCCTCCCCCCAGCGTATTATTTCGTAGAATTATTTAAAGTTCTGCTATTAGCTCCCTATGTCCGGAATTTAAGCCGCTTTATGAGTCAGTATCGAAGATAAATTTAAAATTAGAAATTTTTACCTATACTCTTTCGCTATTCAACTAAAAGAATCCTCACTGAACCAAACGATGCATTCTTCGCAACATATAGACTCACTTGTGGTTAGTTCTTAATGCTACTGCAAGAGCGGTTATCGTGACTTACTTAAGATTAATTGTTTAAAATACATTATTTTGGGTTTGTGACTCAGGTGGTGGATGGATTTGTATCAGCTTTGTGGTTGTATGCATGGATCAAGTATATAAACATTTGGAGCTTGGAATACATTTTGTTTATCACGCTTATATCAAAAACAGCCAGCAGTCTTTACAGTCCAAAACACAACTGGAAAATAGAGAAAATGTTGTAGTAAAAATATTTCTAACTTCACGCTTTGTTAATTAACCGTAGTATTTAATTTTAGTTCGTAAAATCATATAACCTTATTTTATCGGCATTTAATTTAAAATCCAATAATTATAATCACGATAAAATTAATGAAATAACAAAATTTATTATTTATAATAAAAATTATTTTTTTATCAAAGCATTTTTCCCTATCATTATAAAACGTTTTCTTCTTTTAGAACATATTTGTATTTTACATTTTATCGGGCTTTAATTTTAGAGACAAACACCGCTTTCATGAAGCTCCACTTTGTTCGTCTATTTAAGTGACTGAGACTCTGCACCTGGAAAGATATTTTCTTTTACACGGGGGAAAACCTAGAAGATAATAATTTTTTTTTTAGTTTATCGGATCCCAGGTCTCCTTAAGGGTGTCAGATGAGGCATGCCTAATCCCCTCGTTTAGACGGCGACTCTGCTAAGAGGAAGTAGGTTTGCAACAAGCCCTATCGCAGCTATTCGCCCTGCTCTAACAGTCATCATTGGCAGCCACAGGATTAACTTGGAACGACAATATAATTTAGTGTCAATTTAAAATTTAATGTCATCTCCTGGTGTATCATCTATATAAATGTAAATTATTGTTCGTTCAAATTCTTAAATCTCGGAAAGTTCTTCACCGATTGCTTTGAAATTTTGACACAATGTTGCATTCGAATACGCTCGTGATTTAAAAAAAATATGTAACAACTGTGTCAGGTAAAAATATATATGGGTACAAACATATCATGTAAATATTTTAATTCCTATAGACATATATATAATGATATAGGTATATAAAGGAGATATATAGAGGGATATGGATATATTATATGTAAATATATATAGATGTAAATATATATATGCAGAGATAAAGAAAGATAGAAAGAGATTTAGTGATATAAAAATAGATATATACTGGAATTAGAAAGAGATAGAGAGATGCTTATTATATGTGTACCTACTTAAATTACAAAAAATAATTGAATGAGGCATTGCAACGCATGCTCGGCATCAGCTAATGTTTTTTATAAATTTGTCAGATGAAAATACGAAATTGGTATAACTACAGTAGTATAAATTGTATCTTGACTAGCAGTTTTTCACTTTTTTTCTACATAAGCGAAATTGTTCAGTCAATTACAGCCATGGAAGCAGCCAACCAACAGAACGTATATTTTTTTACGCTATCATTACAAATATATGATACGTATTTCACGCAAAATATCGGACATATATTGTAATGATAGTACTGTAAATGATTAAGCAATTAGATTTATTTTAGTCCATAAACGTAATTTCTTTCTAAGAATAATGCCGAAAATATTTATATACGTACACATTTTCATAAGTGAGACAGTAATTCTGTATAAAAAGACAGGGATAAAGAAATAGACGTAAACTACAAAACGTCACCACGAGACACCAATAGTTATTTCAGTAGAGACGAATACTTAATACGCAAGAAGTAATGAGAAGTTTGAAATATATATGATTACACATAGGTTTTTATATAAAAATCCAAGTAATAATAATTTTTGTATTGTATTTCAATAACCGCTAAGTGTCTGCGAAATTACCAAATTTATATTTCATGACTTCCGCTTAGAATATGGGTGTGCTATTGAATTAGTTATAATATATACATGACGAGTAGAATTTTTTGGTTATTTCGGGCACAATGTTATTTTTATGGGTCTACGATTTTGGTGGTGGCTTTCCAATAGTCAGGATTCACCCAAGTTCGGTCGTGTGCACCGCTGTTTGATTATGACGGATCTCGTTGACAATCGTCAGGCACTTTAGTCTGGTTTTTCATCCACAATCCTACACAGTTTTGCTAATATTGCCTGGCGTTTCATGTTAGTTCATACCGTGATTCCTTAAAATATTTAAATAAGTTAAAAATATTTTGGATGTAAGCCGATTCAAATGCAAAACCATTTTATTCCTGAGTCGGTGCTTTGACCACACGGCTACTGGGTCGATTATATCTATGATTATATTATAAGTAGATACTAAATTAATTAGGAACTTTCATAGTTCAGACCTCTGGATTGGAAAATATACGCCTTTGAACACACAGCCATCCAGTAGTTTACCAAACGGAGAATTAAATAAGGTATATAAAAAAATAACACACATATTCAGACTTGTATTTTTTTAATTTAAAAATTCAAAAATTAGTAATTAAGACTCATATCTAAATGAACCTTTGAAATTGAAAATGTAACTAAAAGTTGACATCATACCTAATAAAAAAATTAAAGAAACCAAAATTATTTAATTAAAAATTTGCGCATTTCAATGGTTTCATGTCAATGTTACTAAGTCAGATGGTAGGTTTTAAATGCGTTTATTACGTGCGATCGCTACTACTCATTGTAGTCAAAATTATACGGAGAGAAGTTTGCACTAAGTGAGCGTTGTTACTTGTTAGAGATAACTTTTTTTAACGATTAACCTACCGTTAAGACTTCCAGATGTCTACGTAGGATAGTATGAAGCCTTTAGTTATACTTTTTTTATTTTCACATAAAAATAATTTTAAATTGATGTTCTTTGCGAAACATAAAAATAAATTAATGAACTATTTATCGAGGAATAAATTTTATACTCTAAATGTATACACTAAATTAATACCATTTTAACACTAATTTCCCTTCCTACCTTCCATACCTTAGCGAGTGGCCCACTAATATTTCGTAAAAAATGTAAGGTTATAGTTTTATGTACGATTGATGTCATTTTATTGACATTCATTACATAATGCAAAAGAAAATGATTTTAAGCTGCCTAAGCCTCGCTGTTTTTGCATACAAGGGAAGCAAACGTTTAGCTGCAACGATACAACGCCCTGAAGAAGGCACGCAGAGGTTATCCTGTCGCGAGTAACCAACAACTAGCTGATTAGGCCTACACCTGAGAGCTACAAGTTTCTTTTTAACATGAATTTCCGACAGGAATATGAGTGTCTTTAATCTCGGGTTTGGTGTCACTTTGGCTGAGGATTTGACACTTCTTAAAACTCGTATAACTATGAAAGCTACAGAGTTGAAGTAAATATGTCTTAGTAGAACAGACTTTTCTCGATGTCCTTACGTGTGGCTCAACCAATTAACTTTTGCAGTGATAAGGTGATTAGCGTTGGTGTGGAGTATTGAATTGAAGTCAGTGAAAGCTGTAACCCGAAAGTAATAGACCGATTTGCGTGATTTGAATTTTAATTCGCTCGTGAGTGAGCTCTGAGTGATGCTAGTTGCGAGGAATAATTATAAAGTTACTAACTTTATTTTTGTACATCGCAAATTGTCTAAGTAAAGATGGATTATGTTGGAGAAATGAAAGAAAACAATCGAAATCTCGCGAGCAGAAGCAATTAAAAATGCAAAGAAGTGTCGTGGGTATCGAATGTGGAAAAAACGTAGCCGAGAGAAATGAGCCAGTTGGGCAAAACGAGCCCTTTAATTAGGCGCGAAACTATTGGGGAATGTAGAATATTGTTTGGTAATGAACGTTGCCACCTGACCTTCAAGTAAGATGTTCATCGAATTCACGTCAAAAAAATTAAGCAACATCAATTTTGTTAAATTATTTTATTTATTTCGTACACAATATTCTCGTACAGCCTGATGGATATTCATGAAACAAACCCTTGGCGGCTGTAGTCCAAAATACATCCCACCCAGAATATTTTTGTTAATGTTTACATGTGCAGAGACAACGGGGCTCCTAAATATTTAGTCATGCCGAGTTTTTGGAATCAAACCCATGACCCTTGCCACACTAGAGTGACGCATTAAATTTCACGTCCACAGAGGACACTCTGCACATAGGGTAACTTAATGGGCCTCCTCCTTACAAACGATCAGTCCGAACTGTCAGTTCAGACTCATCATTTGGAACTTAAAAGTCGGAACTGCAGTGACTGACGACGACGACGACGACGACGACGACGACTGACGAACTGATGGCTTTCCATCAAATCGGACTGTTGGCTCGAGAGCATTCAGTCCAAACTATCGTGTGTGGGAACAATGTCTTGACAGTCCAAACTGTCAGTCCAAAGAATATCTCCATCAGTTAATCAGCTCACGTTCGTGGCAGACATACTTGTTTGTACTCTTTGATTGCTATTCTATTTTTTTTTCCTTTTTCTAACTAAAAGTGCAATTGCAGCATCCAAAGTTTCTTTCATATTCTACGATGAAACGATACATACAACAGCAACCAGCCACCACAAAGATTGATCGTGTGTGGGAAGAGATTGTTCGGTCCAAACTGAGAATCTTGACTGATCGTGTGTGCAGAAGGCCTCAATTCAGTCCAAACTGTCAGTTTGGACTGAGCCGTCATAACTCAGAGATGGACTGATCGTGTATGGGGGCCTTTACAGTTCCACGCAAAACTGCTTTCCTTCCTTCGTAGTTACTCCCTCATGAAACAAGGTAGCCATGTGACCATGGGCGTTTATTCCAACAGTGAAATTGAGGGGAAGAGGGAGAGAAATGGGAATTAACTGGGGACTCACTTACACTTGCAAAATCGTAACTGTAAAACGGGAACAATAAAAGCAGTTACGCGAGACATACCCCTGCATGTAACTACGTCTGCGTGCTTAGGATGGCTGAGCACTTTTAACATACTGACCCTTGCAATCTCGTTAATAAGCTCAGCAATAGCGGTGTTCGTATTTTAACTCATATAACACGTTACACTTTTGGTTTTTCCTACAAGAAGAACTCAAAAACTACGTTTCCTACAGTTAACAAAGCATTCGCCTCAAAATAGTATTTGCATGCAATAACTATTTAAAAATCCATGAGTCACATTGTAAAAGTTATATATAAACGTTAGAGTAACTCAACACTAATTAATTTGCGTAAATTTGGCCTCGGTTGGTATAAGTTTATTTTTTTGCTAAAATGTAACATTCTTTGGATTCAACAACAATTATTTGAATATTTTCCTTTAACGTCATACTATTAAAAAAACTATAACATTAAAATAATTATGCCACGGTGACAAAAATATTTTATTGCGGGACTGCACATAATTTCAAACAGTTTCAATTACTTATAAAATTTTATTGTAGGCACCAACACTATTAAATTTTTATTTTGTATAGAAATATTTTTTTTATTTTAACCAATTTTAAATTAAATAAATTAAATTAGTAGTCTATCATTAACAAATTTGCATTCGGACTCCATCACAGTGACTTGCGGTTGGACGATTTGGTATTTGATGATCTGAATGAGTAAGAAAAGCGTAGCTGCCGCTGCGAAATATGGATGTCGTAATCAAATTGCGCTGTAATATTCTCTCGCCTCGCTTTTTGCCCACGCAAACAAACAGATGGTGCGAAAACGCACACCACATTAAACCGCATCACTGAGGAAACAAAAACTGGGTGAAAACGACTCTATAAAACATTTTATCGCCTTGCGTTTACTGCTTTAGTGAAACAAGGTGTTGTGCAGTATTTCTTTGACGTTTATAGCTGCGAAGGTGCTGAAGTATACAGTTACCAATATCCTTATAAAGTAAATAAGTTTTGAGCTTTGTTTTGGTTGAAGAAACTTGAAGAATATTGGTCTAAAATGGCTTAAATGCTATATGATTATTGTGATATCATAGATAAAGATTCTTGTTTGCAGATTTTGAACACTAAGATACATTGTCTTAAAAGATAATAACTATTCCAAACAAGGTTATTCAATGTGACATTCTTACAAGGATTTAATGTATTTGTCATGTAAACGAATAGGGTACCGTTAAACTATGGCCAATTTTGCAATGCTACATACATTTTTGAGTAGAATTTAGCTTTATAAATTATTTCATATAAGTTTACAGATATTCCGTTTTAATGTTGAGTTTAGTGTGATTCAAAGCAATTTCTGTGAAATATGTTTCGTAAAAAAATTTATATTTTTCAGTAAAATTTCGTTCAAAACCTTATTTTAGTTCAGTTTTGTAGCAACCTTAAATTTGCATACACTAAATTTTGACGGAGAGCGTATAATGTACATCTAACTGCCCCAATTCTAGAAACTCATCAACCCATAAATGTGTAATTTATTATATATTTTACTTTGTTAATAATGGCTACATATAATGTCCATACTTCAAGTTGGTAAGTTATTTACTTAAAAAAAAAGAAAATTTTTGATGGGAAAAAAATCAAACAAAGTAATAGGGGCAAGAAAAAACACCAAAACCAAATGTTTAGGAGTAAACAAATCAAATACGAAGTTGAAACGAGAACCCTATTTTATAGGGCATGAAACCAATATATTGGGTCAATGGTTGTTAGCTTGTGAAATATTATCTTATGGCGTGAAAATACAAGTTATTTTTTCTCTTCTTGGCGACTACAGATTGGAGCTTATTAACTAACATTGACAGGTATCTCGTAATGTTTAAAATATTGGAAGATACTATTTACGTATTACGATGCCAAAAACAATTGGCAAAAGAAATTAAAGAATTTAAGATGACAAATCACAGTCTGTATTCAGCTTGCTCGTAAAATGGCTTTGAATCAACAAAGGACATGAGGTATCTTCTTTTCATAACAATATTTCATCTTCTACACCAAGTCATAAATTACAATCTGTACACATAGAAATTTTATGGGTACTTGCAATGTACCTAAAAGACAAAAAGTATGATGGCATTCAAATTATTACATAAAATTTTTCATGGTGACTACGTGGGTCAAACAGAAAAAAAATGACATTATTTATTGAGAAATAGCTTTAAAAACAGATTTATTAAATACGATATTTGTATATTTTCCCGCTATGCTTGACAACGGGGAAAATTATTTAACTCTTTGTTCCTGTAGCTGTTTAATAAGAATACGTGTAATAGTACACACTAGAGCGTTTGATACGCAGACGAATGTACCACACTTTATCGACACATGGCGCAGAGAAGTTTAAACACACCATTTTGAATGCAAACTTTCCATTTGTGGTTTCTATTGCATTGCATCCTTACTTGCCCGTGGCACTTATTCAGCCACCAATTTGCCTGTTAGCCGTAGTATAAATTGTTTTCTTTGTGCGCTTTTTTAGTTTTTCCAAAAAACTTAGGTGTCTGACAAACTCTAAAATAATTTTTAATTGTTATCCTAGACATGCAATTAAATAATTTTCAACTATTCCTTTTGTACGGGAAATGTATGATATAAATATAGTACTTTTAATACACTTGTTTACAAAAAAAAAGTAAAATTAAACACTGATGTACCATGATAGCATGGAATATTTCTCATATATGTGTTAAGGTTAATAACTTATTTTAGATACATGTTTAGAAATGTTACGAAATGTTTTGATGAAGTAATATTATAAGTAGGTTGCCATCGGGAATCACTTCCAGAAATATATTTTACCTAATGGTTTACGAGACAAAAATATAATTTTTTAAATTAATAAACTACTAATACACTATTATTAAAAATAGTATCTCAAATAAAATCAAATTGTTGTTCAAGACAATTGGATTTCTGAAAGTCTTTTCGGCATATTTATCGTAAAAAGAAATATATCTCCACAAATAACCAAACTGACATTGCAGCTAAATAAGTGAATCTTTCTTAAGCAGAAATAGTATGATTAATCTTTTTTAACGGGTGCCTTAGGCGCCTTACAACCTCCCTGTCATAACTTGATGTAGGCTTTTGGACATACGCCATTTCTAAGCAATGGCGTATGTCCAAAAGCCTACATCAAGTCATGCACTCCCATTGCACAAATCTTTCAAAGATAATCTCCCTGTCATAAATATTAACGAAAAAAAATTAGTTCCTGTAGCATCCAGTAGCAACACGCATATAAAGACCTGCAAAATTCGCGGATTCATTCGGTGATAGGCTAGAATTCAAACACATATACCTCTTAGATAATTTTTCTATTGGCTTACTGTTCATCTGGACGAATCTCAACCAGTTAAATCTCAACCGGTTACAAACCCTCAACCAAAGAAGGATCGAATCACAGACTAACCAGCTGAGACGACTTACAAGTCGGCAGCCAATGAACTTGCGTTATTTGCTCGAGTGTTCAGGGGTATGTGCAGTCTATCGTGAAGGCCATCGAAACCGCGAATTTTGCAGGTCTCTGTGTATAAATTGGAATTTTTAAAACCAGCCACGCAAAAAAAATATTTAACAGACTGAAAATGTAATTTGGTTAGTACAGAGTTCCCTAAAGAGTTCACAGACGCATGGCTGTGGTGTTGACCAATGAGCAGGCGGGCTTGAGCCGACTCGAACCGCGGGCGCGAAGCACGCAGGGAGCCCGTCCAGGCAATAACAATTATGGAGACCCCACATTCGCGCGCTGCTCCGGGGGACTTAGCAACCCTCCGTTCTCTCCGCGGCCATAGGAGAGGAAGTGGCGGCGAGGAGGTTCCGCCGGGTGGAAAGAGGAGGGAAGAAAGGAAAGCGCGGACGGAGGAAGAGAGAGAGAGAGAGAGAGAGAGAGAGAGAGGAAGGGAACGGGGAAAGGGGCGAAAGTTCGCAAATTGAATTAGCTCGGTTTCGCGAGCTCGCAGACGATGTTATCTGTATTGGAAAGTCCTCATCCTGGAAGGCGAGGCGAGGCATTCCTGATATCCTCCTCTCTTCGGGTTATCGTGTCCCGTCCTTTACTTTATCTCGGCTCTTTAACGCGCTAACCGTTTAAACACTCGGCACAATCTCTGAGACAGTTATCTCGTGCTCTCAACAGACTATTGTCCCAGACTTAAAGCCCACAGAGACATAACGACCTGAGTATGAGATATTTTTTTATGGGAGCTCAGCGTATTTGATACTGTTACGATTTATAATGTTAGGAGAACTGTGTTCGTAACGGATAACCCAATTATGTTTTATGATAGTTTTATTAATTACTAATATTTAGATTACTAATAAATAATTTTACTTAAAATGGCACTTAAAAAAATGTTTATTCTCAAGTCACTCAATGCCTGTCAAGTTCCACGGTTCGCACTCCTCACTGGAGCTAGGCTCAACAGTGGTTCGCCCATTACCTCGCGCCTGACCACACACACACAGTCTCGCGCCACTCAGTCGCACTCTCTCGATCCCGTCGCTCCGCGTCGCGCCACTCTCAAGGGGGTCTCTCACCCTCTTCGCCGATGTCGCACGGGATTCAATTGTAACTCACTCGCATCTTCCGCGGAGGCCGGCGTCGCTGCTTAAGTACTAGTCGGTCGTCTTTCCAGAATCGACGAGAGAAGCTGTGACGATTCGCGTCATCCCAGGTCAAACCGACGCCCGAACAGTCCAGAAGGGCGGCGTCCATCCTCGACAATCCACGCGGCGGCCCGTGGAGTTCCCATGGTCGCAGAAGGGTGAAGGGGGGGGGGGGGGGGGGTAGCGACAATTTTTTAAAATCTGGCCAGGCACGCGTGGCATGGCTTACGTCAGTGGACGGCACGTGACACGGTGCGTGACTCCAGTGGCCGTGCAGGGCCGCCAGCCAGCTCCGAACCTGGCGCGTGTCGCGGTCCTGTCTACGTTCGTAACAATACAATTTCTTGGACATATGCCATTGCAGTTTTGCACTGTTTTTCATGGGAAAATTTCATAAATGCAAAATAAGAATAAAAAAAATGAAAACATTAACCCACAGTAAACAAGCTTAAATCAGCTGATGTCAAACATTAACCCAACGATGAACCTAAACAGTTATTATGTACAGCACAATGACGATAGCACAGACTAACACATTCAAACTTAAATATGAGACAACGTATGAAGCCAACTGAGTTTGTCGGTGTCGTCGTCGTTGTGTAGTTCATAATATCTTATTATCTTCATCGTTGTATTCGTACATTTTCTGCGTTGTCCAGATTTTGTTGCCTGTTCTGCATTTACTGTTTGTTGTTAAAACTGTCTCGTCGTTGTCAGCCCATTTTATACGTCTGTGCCGTTATTATTTTGCATGACTAAATTCCTCCCATCTGTTTGACATCAGCTGGTTTAGGCTTGTTTTCTGTTGGTTTTAGGTTTCCATTTTTTATTTCTTATTTTGCATTTATGAATTTTTCCCGTGACAAACAGTGGAAAAACTACAATGGTGTATGTCTAAGAAATTGTATTCATATATAGTTTGCTTAATGTTAAGTTATTGTACAGAGCGGTCTCTGCTATTATAGTAGCTGCCCATACATCTGGTGTATAATTTTGGTTCAAGTTAACGCGTGTCATGCTGAATACTGTGATCTAATCCATGACGGTCAGTAACCACTCATTTGAGGAGGACATGTTAGAGATTTCAGCTACAAATGAAACCCAACTCTGATGCGTATGTTCGGCTTTAACTATTCTATACAGTAGATAATATTTGGTATGCTTGTATTGCACAAACAATTCTTTTATAGAGATGGTTTCAAGTGGAAATTGTATTTTTTTTTTTTTTAGCAAGCATACATTTTTTGGGTTAGTTATTGCACTATTAACAAGCCGGTTTACTATACAGAAAATTACCATGACAAATATAAAAAGTTATAAATACTAAAATACCTATTAAATGCTGTCATGTTCATGAATATTCTGCAGGTAATGTATTGTGTACCTAAACAGCCAAAGCCATTATTCACTGGACAGTGATTGAGAAATAGTAGAGTATTGTTTCGATTATATTCAGCGGTGAAGTATGAGTTCCGCTTTTGATAAGTGAATCAGAGCAAGAGTGATGATGCCATTATCACGTAATAAAATGCTCGCTATCAAACCAAGTGCTGAATACATATGTTTGCTGGCAGAAACTGGTTTGTTATGAATTACACAATCTAATTGACAGTTGCGAGTAATTTACAGTCCAAACAAAACTCACGTTGGATTCATTTGTGTAAAACAAGTATACAAAAACAAGCAAAACGCATTTTATATGTTTTGATGCTTAGGTTTGCTTGCTTGCGTAATTTATTGAAACCAAAAAATGCATATTTATTTTAGAATCAAGCGTATAAATTATTTATCTGCTCACTACCTTATCCAGAAAAGTGTTAAATTTATTTTACTAAGTACTTACGAAACGGCACTGATATTACTTACCCCATTTTGCCTTATGATTTACTTAATAAAGAAAGGGAAAGTGGTCAGTGAAGCTATCAGTACACTGAAGTCTCTACTTAAAAGAAATACATTAAGTTTAGTTTGAACATTAAAGTATTTTAGGGTAAACCTTGTCCAGAATATTTATTGCTAATATAAGGTCACATTACTTAAAGTAAAGTTAAATGTAACTTCAAATTAATTTTAAGTTCTTTCTTTAAACAAAGTTTAGTATAAATACGCACAATTGCATAAGGTATACAAAACTTAGTCTTGCTACATACAATTTTGTTGAAGCCTGTGAAAAGTTATAAACTCTATTCATACACATTAAACTATTCGTTATATGTTTATTTACTTTTAGGTACTAAAACAAGATTTGTCTAAGTACACTACCATTTGCCATTAATTTACAAAATAAACGGTACATAATATTGTTACGAACGTGAGCAAGGCCACGTCGCGCGCAGGTGCAGAGCTAGTTGGGCTGCATCACATGCCGCCGTAACATGAGATGTGCTGTGCGCACCTGGGTCACCGCTTCCCCTCCCTCCCGCCCTCAGCTCCCCGCGCGGCGCTGTTACTGTAGGGCCGCGACGTCTTGGCTGGTGGACTCCCTAGAGCTCAGCGACCTTGTAATCGACACGTCCCTCCTTGCCTGCTCCGCAGATAGCAACGGCCTGGAAGTCTTCATGCCGTTCCGAAAACATTGGTCGACAACAATCTCACGTACGGTGCAACACAGCGCAGATCTTAATGATACAAAGATGCGATAATGCTTTACGGTAATCTATTATTTAAAGGTAGTGCACCATTTGCTCGACTTGGCAGCTTAGTTAAACATAGTTAAACATAACTATACAATTATTTAAAGTTAAGAACTAAATTTGTAATTGTGGGTTGCTGTAGAAAACACAATTAATTAAGACTTGCATGTAACTCCCTCGCTGATGCTTACTTTTCCATTTGGTTTGGCTGAAATGTGAAGACGATCGACATGACACTTTCACGCACTTCAAGAACCTTACCACTTTTATGCACTCGGGTTGGTATTTTTTCCATAACAGCACTCTGAAAGAACCATTTTAGTCATTTCGAGGGGGCCGAAAACCATATTTATAACAAACCATCCTCGCGTATTTTATAGTTTCCTGTTGTGCTTGCTTTATATACAAGAGAGGCTCCGGGAAGGAAGCCTTGCGTAGAACCAGCGCTTACAACTAACTATCAGTCTGTGCGCTGCATTTGCTGTTGCCATTACACCTTCAACGTCACCTTTCTTTTGCCAACATTTCTGAAAGGTTAAATTAGTGTCAACCCAGGATTCATCCATGTAAAATATCTTCTTCCCAGCCTCCCTGCACTGTTTCATCTGAGTCAGGTACCGTGATCGCCAAGCAACAACGTCAGATCTTTCGAGAAGAAGCATTAGCTTATTCTGGCTTCTTCTCCACACAAAATCCATTTCTTTGAGTATTTTACGCAGCGATGTCTTTCCTCAACTCCATCCGATTTTTTCTTTCAAAACTGGCAGTAGTTTCCTTGTTGTGGGAAACACTTTTTTTTTGCATAAAATTCGTGGATAGTGTCTCTGATCACTCTTCTATCAAAGTCATCAACTGACAACAAACGTTTCCCAGTTTTTTTTGGCTTGAAATGAATAATTAAACATGAGAGGCTGTTCCACGGTCAAATAAATGAGTGTTACATATATGTAAATATAAACATATAAATTGTAAATAAATAATATATTAATATAATATACATTAATATATATCATAAAATCATATATATAATAAAACATATAATGCCATATATAATGTATGTGTATGTATAATGTATGTAATGTAATATAATGTAATATAATATCATGTAATATAATGCAATATGTGTAAAATATTGGCTACACTAGTAGTTAACAAATATTGTAACAAGCGGTGCAGAAAGTTTGGAAAATTGCCAAATGCAAAACCAACAAACCGCGGGTGAAATTACGGGGAATGCGTTTAAAAACTTATAATGTTGTTGTTTGTTTTTTATTTGGCGTCTCTCTGTTGTGTTTTCGGATGCGCGAAACATATCTTTAGCTTATACCTGTGTATCGCGCAGTTCTTTCGGTTGCTTTTGCAAGAGGTACTAGCAGACATTTGTTGGCAGCTTCTTCATCATAACACTGGATTACACTACTTATTCCTCTCTCCCCACTATGTATTACTTTATTGTATCTTGAACGTCCTGCGTCGGGCTCCATTGTTCACTTCAGACTGAGAGCGTGGCGCCTGATGTTTTTGCTATGAATCGCATAGCGGTTGATGTGCGCACGCAGCTGCTTCCCCTCTCATTTACTCTTCCCCGCTACACCGCAAAATGACACGCCAAGACGTCGCGGCCCTACAGTAGTTTGACATCCGAAACCTGACAGCTGCGGAGTTACGCGAGCCGCCGACACGTGTTTCGAGAGATTTCTGCCGTCGTGTCGGCGCGGAGGGACGTGACTGGCCCCGGCCGCGCTCGTGAGTTCCAGAAATGACGGCTGATGTATAAAAAGAGGATGTCGGCCTCAGCAGATTTGAGTTCAGAGAGAGAGTTCAGTCGGGAGTTTTCCCGCGGCGGAGTTTCCGGGGCGATAGTGCCGCGGGTGCGGCAGAGTGGCGAAGTCCCTGGACGAAGGTTCCAGGGCGAAGAGTTCAGTTCCGGGCGATAGTGTCGCGGGCGCGGCGAAGTCCCGAGCGAAGTTCCGAGCGAGGCGTCGAGCGGATTCTCGGCGAAGGGAGGTGCGACGGCGGCGGCGGAGTGCGGCGACGGAGTCCTGCGACGGAGGTCCGCGAGGGGTACTACGGAAAGAGTTGCGCCAGAGGTGCGACCCAGCGAGGTGTGCGGTGTGTGAAAACGAGTGACTGGGTAACAGACATTTCTTTAAGTGTAGTTAATTATTTGCCATCTTAGAAGATTAATCGTAGGTGACAAGAGTAGCGGTCATGAATAAAACAGTGTGTGAAATAAAATCTTTAATTGGGCTATCCTTTACGAACCCGCGGTAAATCGTAACAATATGTATGAATATTGAATAAATAAAACAAATACAAGACTAGGTATGCCAATTTCATAACTATTGATTAACTTATGTGTTTTCCAATGGCAGCTCTAGTTAGCTTTCAAAGTGGAGTAGGGTTTGAAATAATCTTAATGAATTCCTTATTCGTAAAACATTATTAAATCACGACCAGTAACTATGTAACGTGCACAGGTGCCATTTAAACAATTAATAATATATAGGTTTCGATATTTCCATTTTTAATATTTTTAGTTTTTGTAATAAACAATTTAATGTTAAACGTATCTGAAGGAAACACTCAAAAAGTCAATATTTGATGAGCTGTGAAACGGTTTCACGTGGCTCAAAGCGTGCTGTGATCTTGGTGTTAGGGTTTCATGGAGGACGCGAGAGACGTACTTCATAGTTGAGTGGGAAGCTCGCAGGTTTAAAATGCGGCGGGTTCTGGGTTCAAGTCCCGGTCAAAGCATGGGTGTGAATTTACAGTAGATTTAAAAAATCACAATTCTTATCATGCAGTCATTTAAATCGTCAAAATTAGAGCTAAGCTTGTCAT
This sequence comes from Bacillus rossius redtenbacheri, assembly GCF_032445375.1. Taxonomy (NCBI): domain Eukaryota; kingdom Metazoa; phylum Arthropoda; class Insecta; order Phasmatodea; family Bacillidae; genus Bacillus; species Bacillus rossius. Next base: position 39,555,920 of record NC_086333.1, on the reverse strand, counting down.
CAATGTCAGTAATTAAAAAAAACGAGCAACCGATTTTAAAAAATTAAAAAATATACATTGAATATAACTGATTTTAAAAATGGTACAGATTACTAGTCTGCCATAAAAAAAATGTTATTTTGATTCCTGGCCAAGTGGGAAACGTGGTAGACGTTTCCGTGAACTGGTTGGTTTTCTCTGTGTGCTTCCGTTTCCCCCACGCATGCACTCCGTCAAAGCTCCATTCTCATCTCATCACCACTCATCGTATTTGATGACCGAGATTTAAATGAAATTTTCAACCTAAATTCAGTCCTGCCTTCATCTTTGAGGTGTCTTCGTCTGAAGTCTTTTGAGCAAATTTAATGTGATTTGAAATAAACCCCAACGATAAAAATTATTTACTTTGACATTTACAATCTTCGAAAGAACGCATTATTTTCTTTAATAAGGCAAACTTCATGCTTTCTGCGAAGCGGAAACGTAACTTTCCCTTCATAGTTCCCAATGTTGAGAAGTAACATAGTTTCACGAGACAAAAGCCATGATTTACAAACCGCATACTGGAAACATTATTACGTCAACATTCTTTACCTGGACATCGCGCACCAATGGCGGAAAAAGTGAAGTAATGGTAATTTAAACTTAGTGTTTCGGAGTACCATCGATTTCACTGGAAATGTCTTCTTTAACAACAAAATAAACTTTCTTCACTAGTTTTTCAAAACAAACTTTTACTTTTTCGCTCCTGCTCGGACGTCGAATTCAAACATGTGTTCACGGCCAAAAACATTCCTCTGCATACGGACGCGCTTATAGCCGCTCTAGCCGCTGGGATCGCTCGACCGTATTCCCGCGTGTTTCGAACCCTCGGCGTAACATTTCGCAGATTTCCGCTTTCAAATGATACGAGGCCGCTAATCCCATTCCACAATATTTTATTTCGAGAGCACATGGATTGCGGATAGCTGGGGACGCTTTGAATTCCTTTCAATTGAGACAGTCATTACGCCCGTCATAAATTTATGTAATAACGGGCTTAGTGGGGGACTGATTGTAAATTATTCCGTTAAATCAACACGCCCAACTGTCTCGTTGTTTTCGAATATTTTTGTTACGTTTTGCATAATCTTCATAATTTGGTCTGCTGACGCGATCACATCACAATTCCAGAAATATCGCAATGATTTCAACGTAACGAATGGTAATAACAAATAATCACATTACGTGACACGAGCCTAAATTTTTTTATCACACATGTACTGAATAAATTATACTGGATAATGCATGCGTGAAATATTTGTGTGGCAAGTTATTTTTAAACTTTTTTTACCTTACATTTTCATGTTAGTTATTTTCAATAAGATACTTATATTAAATTACAATACAAAATTTAACTATAATACTAAGGACCTAGATGAGTGAAACCATAAACGGAAACTGTGTTTCATATTAACAAAAGAGGTAAATAAATCAATATTTGCGTGTTGGATGAACTCCACGTTCACCTGACAAAATGGCATGCGATTATTTTTTCCTTTGGGGCTTTATAGAAGATCGTATCTGCGTTCCGCCACTACATAATGATTTGAGACCCAGAATTGAAGAGGCAATTGCTTACTCTACCAAAGTGCGGAAAGAATTGGACTCCAGGTTGGATGTGTGCAGTATAAATAAAGGTGCACATATTGAACATTTGTCAAGAAAACTAGGTTCGTGTGTATTCAATTTGATGTATGATTTTTTTTTTGTAAATAGCCTAAATATTTATAATGTACATTTGAAAATGGGACATTCTTTTATGGTCATACTGTATATTTCTTTTTTCATGAGATGGATTTTAAAACTTTAACATAGTGTATTTTTATTTGGAACGGAGAAAATATTGCGGTGGCTTATTCACAATAAAGTACAGGGGCAGACTATAGTAGCGTGGCAGTAGATAGCGGCTTCGTGAAGAAAGAGCAGTGGTGTACCCACGGAACGACAAACTTAAACTAAGGTACTGTAGCTTGGCTCACATGTCATCAATGACAATAAAATTACTGTTGAGCCCCAAATTCGCAGGGAATCACTCAATTCAATAAGCCGTGTACAGGTTTTCAAATTTTTTGTCGTGATGAGCCTGCAGCCAAATCTTGTCGGTCGAATACAGACTCATCCTGTGCATGTTTTTCTTTTACCAACACTTTAAAGCTGAACGTTTAAAGCGGGATAGATTGCAGCTGCTGCTAGCGCACGCCCGGGGCTCGCTCTTTCCGCTCGGCCCACTGGGACTGCAGATGAATGGCATGGCGTCGCTTTGATGGCCAGACGCAACGAGAGGTGATCAATCCACCGCGCTCCGAGACTAGACACTGATGGTCCATTTGGCAGACAGCGGCGGTCGCAAGCTAATCGAAGTTGTAATAGTGTCCGGGTACTCAGCCCGGCTTCCCGTCATACATGGTCACGTGCTTAAGTTTAAAATTGTATTTGTGTTAAAGGACTTTTATAGAAGTTATTTCAATAACTTTCTTAAATTAAAAAAAAAACGCTTCTCACACACTTCAGCCACAATTTATTTACTTAAATGAAGTGATTTTTTTGGCGTAAAGAAAATATTTTGGCCAAATAATACTTCCAGTGAATTAAAAAAAACTCGCAGAGATCTTAAAGCATTAGTTGTGTAATAATCAAAAGCTTATATTTGTTGATTTATCCAATTTTTTCCGTTAAAATATTTTATTACTTTCTTGGTAAATAGGGATCAATATACTGAAATACTTTTCAAAGTTGTGGCATAGAAATTAAGCAAATGTTATTTTTTAAAACATCATATCAATATATCGACTAGCGGATATATTCCACTAAACACCTTTGCTTTTTGTCTGATACTTCACAATCGGCTTGCATCCTACAATTGCCGAGGCAAGCTTGTGAAAATGCTGTCATAAAAAATACTGTTCCATTTGCGATATTACTTTAGTTACGACTGAGCATTGCTAGCGTCAAGATGTACTGTAACCTGCAAGATTTCCAGAGCCAAAATGGATTTGTTCTCAAGGAGATTGCAGTTACCTACGAGGACGACGTCAAGACTCGAAACTGCTCCTTCCGGTCTGTGTATCCCTGGAAATTATTGGATGTAAAAAGTAAACACTCAAACAAATGGCTATGCAAATACTACCATGGCCTGGAGTGGAACGAAGGTAAACTTCCACACCATTAAGTGAAAAACACTCTAGATAATTTGCTACTTCAGATCCGCGTAGCATATTTTATGTCGTTGGACGTGAGCAGAAGAAATTGCTGAGCAAGTTGTGTGAGGTTTAAATTGTAGACCTACAGACCGACTACGGCTGTCCTTCCCTTCGAAAGCTTAGTTCAATATATGGTGGACAGCCAGCCACACGACAAGTTTGAATGAGTATGTACCTGTCTAAACTTGCAGATAATGCGCAAAATGGCACTTGTAGTGTGAGTAGAGCCAGCATATAAAAAAGTGTGCAATGGTTCATGCCCTCAATTGTTTTCCGACTTGTAAGAAGATGTTTTCGTTTCATCTTGCTAACGTGTACGTTAACATTAAGACCTAGCTTCAGCAGTGTCTAGTACAGCTACTAGGATGCCGGATATCTACGCACATATATGGAAACCTGTGATGGAGGCGCTCAGCTCTGGAGGTTTTCGCCCTTTCCTGTGTACTACGAACCGACTCAGCAGCTGCTAGATTGCTGCGAACTGGGAACCTGTGTCGTCTATCACATGAATCCACACACGATCCTTCCAGCCAGTATCGAAGAAGTAGTCGCTTCGTCTAAACTGGGATGTGTTACAACCTGTTGCGACTTGCGATGCATTGATGGCAAACGACGTGCGTCTCGTCGTAGTTCAGTCAGTGATCCTGTCTCAAAAAGGACTGAGTGAAAGCCAAGTCGTGTTGCAGACATCGTCGTCCATGTCTCACCGAAGTTTTCTTCGTCAAAGAAAATGACCAGTCGGATACCTGTGTTCCAGCAAATCAGTTAGAACCGGAATCGATGAGACATTATCCAGAGTTAACAATGCAGTCTGTGCAGTGTTAAGGACTTTATTTACGAAGAAGCTTAGTGCCTTAACTTTTAAGTATTTCTGTATGTTTCTAACTAAATTAGTAAAACTTTAACTTGTGTTTTTTTATTTTTAGAGTTTTAAGGAACCTGCATTTTAACGTATTAAAAAATTAAACAAATTGTAGTTTGGACTTACAGAGTGAACCAGCAGCCACAGGTACATAAGTGTGGTCCAGACGACAGGAACCTCAGTCCACCTCTGGCCTTGGTGTAGTACGGATCAGTTATTATGACTAGTCTGGTGCTAAGTCACATAATTACCTAGTCCTGTGAACTCGATGGCATCATTACCATCATTAAGGTCGACCTGGAAGGCGCAGAACCTGATGGCAATGACAGCAGCGGAGACCACAATGACAGCGATGCTGAAGGCTTTGGAGATCCCGATGGCATCTGTGATACTGGCATCGACTTATACTGCTCTATCGACTGAAGTTTCACCAGCGACCTCGGAGACGTCAACGAAAGACGAACGTTTATCGCACCAGTGCAAATACTGTGATGCATTATTCACCGCAACTTTAAGTGCTCGTCGACATGAAAGAAGTGAGTGCCCAAATAGTGTACTGCAAAGAGTACAGTTTCGGTGCATCAAATGTAGTAAACTCATTTCACAAATAGATAGCTGAAATAACCTTACGAAATCTGTACTGGGGATGTTTGCAAATACTGTGGCAGAACCGTTATGCTAGCTTAGCACGTTAGACGTCATGAAAACTGGAACTGTCCACTGAACACATCGTTACGTTTGTCACAGTGTGAAAAGTGTGGAGTGTTATACATATGCCTTGACTCTTTGGCAGTCCACTCCAAAACTGTGAAGGTAGAAAGTGATTATGTTCTTGTTGATTTTATGTAATAATTTGTTATTTGTAATTTGTATTTTTTTTATTCCTCAAACATGACTTTTTATTAATTTTAATAAAATAATATTTTCTGCATTACTGAAATATCAAACTGAGGTGATCGGATAAATGATTAATTTAAAGAGTGCATTTTTAATGAAACTTGGAAATTTTTCCGAACTTATAGCTTAATAATTTAAGTTTTTCGATATGGCAGACAAGATGGCAGGAACTCCTGGTAATAAATGAATACTCCACTCTAGCGGGTAAAAATTGAACTTATATCGCGACAGCGCCCTCTAGCAGACGAAAACAATATGTCGGCATTGGCCTACCTTTTACAAAAACAAGATGGCCGCCATGACGTCATACTGACTGATATAATATCTGCCATGGTATAAGTGGTGGGAGGCCAGTCTGCTGGTGGCTTCTATGGTGGAAGAACTCATCGCATCGCCATTTGAATCTGATATCCTTGCCGGGTTTGAACCCATTATCATTTTATAAGTTTCATTATTAAAATTTAACTAAATGATTTTTTATGAATTTTAAATTTTTTCCATTTCAATCGGGATAAAAATTATGGATTTTCAATATCACGGACGAATTTTGAGATAGTGAATTTTTTATGTTAAAATTTCATTAATTTTTTTATAAATTTAAAAATCTTTCTAGATTTGTCTGATAAAAAAAACGGATTTTCAATATGGTGGCCGTTACGAAAATTGTAACTCCAGGGAGTGGAGAATTCGATTCTAAGATGGGGGAAATTTCTGGAATTCAAAATAGCGGAATATTCTAGAAAATAAGACGGCGAAAAAACAAAAAGGTGGATCCAAAATGGCCACTGGAGTCAAGGTCAAGGTCAAAAGTCAAAGTCAAGATCAAAAGTCCACGTCAAGATCAAAACTCAAGGTGGTCATTAAGACGGTCGCCGTGGCATCACAATCCAAGATGGCCTACACCAACACACACACACACTACAACCAGTACCCACTGCCACCACACCCAAAACCCAGGCGCTGGATCGGCATTTACATACTACTCCCACTTTCATCAGTTACACACTAAAAAGTTCAAAAAATATAGTTTTAAAATACGCACTTATGTCAGTAATGGAATTCATTAAAACAAACCAAATGAGCCCCAACTCGAGAGGTTTACGAATAACCTTTGAAGAGTCACACAATCCACCTCCTCGCTTAATCATCAAATCAGTTCGATGGTACCAAATTATTGTACTGTTGTCCAGATTTCATATTCCTGCAAAGTTTCAAATCGATGCGACGATTAGAAGTAGGTTAAAATCGACTTCGAAGATTTGTTTATATAGTTCGTTAGTTAGTTACAAGTGCAGCTATTATAAGCGTGTTTGAAAGGGGACGTGCTACGTTAGAAACTAGCACATAGAGAATCACTAGAGGATACAGTTTACGTAGGAATGGGAGTTTCAGCCTGACACTAAATCAATTCTCGACATTTATGGGTCTCTGGTTACAAGACAGGCCGGCTTGCACAGTCGAATAAATAATATCTAAGTTAAAAAAAATTACTCAAACGGAAGTGATATATTAGTTACATAAAGTCACGCCAAGGCCAGTGAACCAAGGTCTGTCGGGAACTTGACACCAGCAGTGGGGTTGGACGGGTCACCTGAACTTGAAGCGATCTGTTTGTTTTCCTGCGCTGTACAACCAGTTTAAATATTGACTGTCGGACGTCGGTATTTTTGGAGCGTGTTGAGTGCGGTCGTCCACTCGCTGTTTGTTTTCCCTCTCGCCTAATGTCCGCTCGTGAAGGAGAACCTCTAGCTGAACGGCTACGTCTCGGCGAGCCGAGAGAATGCTCAGTGGCGCTATCGCAACATGAAGCGTTCCCGCTTGTCGGCTTCCCAATTGTCAGCAGCGACGTGGAAAACAATCAGACTCTCTACAATACACTTTTATTTGAATTGCTGAAATTATTTAAAAACTCTGCAAGTGAGGTAAGCCGTAAAAACGGATTTTTTGTGAAGGGTCGAAATACCACGTAGCCGTCAATCCATTCGAAAGCAACGCGATGCCAAAAAAAAAAAAAACCAAGCAGAGAACAGAAAAAATTTAGTGACAACAATTTTGCTCGCTCTATTTACCAGTTTTGCGAACATTGCGAAATCATATATATATTTTTAAAACCATAACTAAGTTATTGATATGGTAAATACAAAATATTTGCCGGATACTAGAAAACTATTTTTTTTTTGCAAATATAACATTTTATATTACCGTGTTCAGTCACTGTTAGTGCGTTTTGTTGACGATGTTTTATTTTTCAAGAAGTATGCACACCACAAACGGTTCAGAGAAATTTAAGTAGGGAGAAACGGAATATCTTCACCACATTCTGTTCCTTACACAAAGCAACTAACTGATGAACCTGTAAATACCTTTTCCTCTACAGTTACGTTAGCAAAGAGTAAACGACTGAGCAGTGAATATGAGTTCAAGGACGTCAAAATCACTTTAGTGAAATTAGGAACTTTAAAAAACTTATGTTATTAAATTCCTTTGTAAAATGTTGTATTCGACCATTAGTATGTTCGGGCATCTCATGAAATATACTCTACTATATATACTCCTGCGTGGTATAAACTATGTGCCGTGGCCTACATTTATACATTTATTTGGTAAATCTTTTTGACAAATCTAATAATTTCACGTCAAGTGACATCAGAGAATGACGCACCAGGGATCTAAACCTCGAGATGTTTATGTGCTAAAGCATACTGAAGAAATATGATGAAGACTTTCATGGGTGGTCATGTTGAAGAAAAGTAATTTTCGTTTCACTATATGAATGGTTTGTACGAATTTTTATACAAATTCAATGTTAAAACCCTCTCATATACTCTACGGATTTGAGTACAACGCTGCTATATTACGACTACCACATTGTTACTAAGGTACACGTTTTTGCACCATTTATTACTAAACAGAGAACAGAGCTTTTAAAAAACACGAAAACACATTTAGGCTTCTTACGGAAGTGAAAGAGAATTCTCTATGAAAAGAGGAATCGTTTAGTGGATTTAAATGTGCCTTTAAATGTAAAGAAAAATCCAATAAAAGGAATATGTATTTTGGATAAGATAATATTTACATAAATATTTCATATCTAATTCCGATCTGGATTTCAGTATTTAATACTAATGGGTTAGTAAAAAAAATTCATCTTTGCCACTGTTTAGGGTATAAAATTACATACGCGAATTCTCTCTAAATCAATTATAGTGTGTGTAGCCGGTAGCTAAACATTTATTAGCATATTATTATGACGTTTATTGTTTGCTAGCCCTTATCTTTCTAAATTCATGGTACTAATAAGGCTCGTTAATTAATTGTGAAGTAAGTAGCTTTCATTAGGGCAGTAATGCATAGCGAGGGTGAAGTTTGTAAATGAAGGCTAGAGGTGATCTTCAGTGCCGGGCTATTGTTGCTGCACTAAGCCTCCAGTATCATGCAGCAACGCGCAGGAAAGTTGGTGAACCCCTTACATTTGTTATAAATGACGATGAACACGAGGCGCTGCGAGGGAATCTTCGCAAGTGAGAGAATATTGTACATGCTGGTCACATGCTCAGAGAACACGGCTTATGAATCAGCCGGGAAACCAAACATTGACTGCGAAGCCAGTATTTTTACCATTAAATCTTTCACCAAATTATATACATTAAACAATATGAATAAAGCTCAAGAATAAACAGAGTAGTGGTATTCAAATCGGGGCCCATGTTTATGGGCCTTCCACGTTTTCATAGTAAAAATAACAATCAATATTTGCTACTACATAAATTATTTTTTTTAATCCCCGAAAGGCAAGTTTATGATAATTGTTCTAAAAAATAATTTAGGTTCGGATGATAATTAAATTGTTTGTTTTATCAGTAACATGTTTATTACTTCATTTTTGAAAATATATTTGCTAAACAAGTAGAGGTAGTATAATTTGTATTATAATTACTATTAAACATCAGTAACACTATTTTATATATCAAACTTTTTACAGATACACTTTAAAGATTATAGACATTTATTATTGTTTCTAAGTACATATTGTAATGCTCTTAATGCAATTGATTAAAAGGCATCTTAATTGTGTTACAATTTACAATTTATTACATTATAACCTCTACTATCGATGTCGGCTTAGCTGCTCGAAACCACTTCAGGAAAATCCTGTAATGATACTTTACCACAACTCAAACAGACATGGACGATTTTTTCCCTATTATTCTGAACTGTTATGTTTAATATGGGATTCCTTCTTAAACAACTTAATTTTCAAACAAAACGTTATATTTAAAAAAAGACATGAGATATTGAATCAGCCACATTCAGACGGTTCAGATGGGTTTCCTAGAAAGTAATTATTAATTTCATGTTCAGATTTAAAATGCCTTAATTTTTATAATATCAAGTTTTTTAAAGAAGTATAGATTATCTATCAAACAAAACTAACTGACCTTACAGTTAAGAACAGTTAAAACCTTTATGCTTTACCAAAGGTTTTTGACCTAGAAACCTTTTTACTGAAGAAGGTGAGTGCTCTGCGGGCCTAACGAAAAGCTGATGAGTAATAAAATATATGACAGCAGATGTCGACAAGCGCTGTCATCAAATATCACAATGTTCATTGTATTAAATCATACGATGACAGAGCAATCAGCTAAAAGACTATGTTGATTCCCATTTATCGTCTCGGTTAAAAGGAAAGGCGTGACTACCAAAGCCCAGGCAACTACCTTTCCTAGTATGCAGGAGAAAGGACTACGTGAAAGAAATATCCATGAGTCCATCTGGAATCGAGTCGAATTCCTATCATCTACCAAAAGCATTGCTGATCACTGGACCAAACTATGATGGCTCCTTAAATATGTTTTTTTATCGACGAATGGAAGTTTGGACTTTGCAGGAATTGAAGTCTGATCTCAGAAAAAAAAAATCCTTTTAGGTGATTTTTCCCCCCACCCCATTGGAGTTAGATCATATCTGGACTGTTTGGTAAAACTCGCTCTCTCCGGAAACGACTTCTCGAAACTCGAAGTGGTACGCAAGAGAATATTAAGAGTTCGGAGATGTGCCCGTGGAAGATGGTGCAAGTAAACCAAGTTTCGTTAGAATCCGATAAGTCCGTAGGTTCTCAGACGGCGCAGCACATGCGCGCATACGTTCTCACACAAGCGGACTGACAAATACAGGCTGATCACAAGGAGTGCCACCTCTTGCAGCAATTTTTTCCCCATATTCTTTATACTTATGTAGAGGGTAATTCGAAACATAAAATAACCAAACCAATATCATCATGTTTATAGGTGAAACAAGGGATATATAGACCGTGCAGTTAACAGTTGAGGATTACAATTGCGTGTAACAAGCTAACCTAATTTTTTTTTAAACATCTTACCGCCTACTTCCGTACAATTGGCTTACGGTTTGCTCTAGGTGATTTCACACAGTTGTCTTTGACTACTGTTGTGCACAAATTATTATGTTTTTAATATTTTAACAAGAGATTCCTTGGGAATCGATGTGCCAACAAATATATTGTAGAATTACAATAAATATATTGTAATTTTCAACAACACATTGCTATCGTTAATTTTCGCATTAAAGAAAAACGTTTAATTTTTGAAACAATACTGAATACTGAATATTTATTTTCACGTTTACGAAAATTGACGCATAATTTTCAATTTTCATAATTGTTTTATACAAGAAAAAAATTCAAAACCATGGAAAAGATAATCGAATATTCAACAATTGGAATTTTTTGTTTTCTTATGTTTACTAGTGTGCGCAGTTAATACCGGAAAGCTATTTAGGGAACGGTTTACAAACAACTTCAACTACTCCAGGTACTGGTACAACACAAACCATGAATGTCCGGGCAAGAATTGGAACCCAGTATTACTGTTAACACTTATTGTAGCGATACAGATAATTTAATGTAAATGTACATACATCTATAAATTAACATGATGATTTCAGTTCCATAAAAAATGCCTGTAGTCATTTATTATAAACAGCGTCCTTAAGTTTTTATCTGTTAATTGTATGACATTTACAATTCGTCGAATTACCCCGTCAATATTTGGAGTAGAACCTACTTGATTAGACATATTTTACTCCAAACATTTTGAGGAATAAGCCTGTGAATGGCAGTAACTCCTCGTGAATCAACCTGTATACATCTATACTCAACCGAAAATACATTGAAAATGCGGTTAAATTTGTTTAGTTATAAAAGTACTATCTCTTAATCTATTCAAACGGGATTGAAGTTATGAAAAATGCAAAATCTACCAACTCCTTTTTTTATTGATAGCTGAAATACTTATTTAAATGTGAAATATTTTAAATTTGGTTTTAACATTAAAAATAAATAGATTCTGTTTTAAAAAACTGTTTTTAAGATATAAGCAATAATTTATAAATACACCTTAAACTACCTTATATTATTCAACGTTCTCCGAATTATCACTTCTCAAGCTGTAACATGGGCAATATTAAAACATAAGTAATGGTATCCATTAAATTAGCATTTGAAAGATAAATTCAATTTAAATGTTAAATTACTTTAAATAATTTGGATTAAACATCTGCGGTAAAAACTGAATTATTTACTTTGTTAAAATAGGGTAGTTTTTACAAAAAAATATATTAATGAATTTTCAAATTGACTTTACTTTGGCAAAAAAAGAAGGGTGAAAATTTTGGAAATTTTGTTCAAGTAATACTAAACATGAAAGAAAAATCGACTAAAACATTAGATAATAAAATGGATATCTATACTCTACATTAAAAATAATAATGCGGCTGTTTCAAAAATATTAAAATAATGTAGGTTGGCTATCTGTAATAATGTGAAATTACTTAATTATTTTAATCATAGCTATAACCAAAATAAATTAAAGTGTTAGTGTAAACGATAGCCTAATCCCCAAAAAAAATTTAAAGTTGCATGTTTGACCAATTTTTAAATTGGCTTCCTCTTAAAAAGGAGGTAGGTGTAATTACATAACGATAAAATATGAAAAAAAAATTATATAAATCAATTATTTTATCTATAGTAATAACTTGTAACGTTTTGGACCTGACCCTAGCCAACCCGTACAACTCCCGCGCCTCGCCGCACCGTAAAAAGGCTCTAATGACTCGTACCGCGAGCGCAGGAAAACCCCCAAAAAAAATATTTGAATCCAAACAGATAGCAGACACAACAACACTACTAGTAAGATTATGAACAGTGAGAGGGGACAGCAAGTTATAAAAAAAATGAGAAATTTATATGGCACCATTTAATAGTTAGATAAGTATATCATTAAAGGATTTCTCACAAATCGGCGCGAACCACTTCCAATACATACTGTATTATATTAAAAAAATTCTATTAAACTATATACAAAATACTTCATTAATTACTACCAACGGTATACTCTGATCTTATACTTCGGAGCTCCGAAAAATTAATATAATACCCCAAAAAAAAATATTAACTATATATATATATATATATATATATATATATAACATATTAAAACAACCTCTGGCGCGCCAGGCATAGTACAACTATACATATTAAAGGATAAACTTTTGCATCTGATAAGCGTAATGTAACAACATATTAACACATATTAACATCCCGATAAATATCTTAAAAATTTATCTAGTTCCAAAATTTTGGCCTTTCACAGTTTAAGTCATTGTCTAACGCTGACGGTCTTTTCACTTCAACGTCTGTCGAGTATAGTTTTTTTTTGCACGCGGAAAGTAACCAACTGCTGAAACAATCAGATTGCGTAGTAAGTTAATTAAATTTGGAAAATCCACGCTTTATCATTTCTTGCTGCGACTAAAAAGGGTCAATGGGGCGGTGGCATGGCTGGCACTTACTTGCGATCCACGTCGAGAAGTCCGGTCACCTGGTATACTCAGTTACTCACGAGCGTAAAATGATGGCGAACCATCACCATTAGACGTTGCCGTAGTTGCGATTTTCTGCTGCGACGAGTTCCCGTCATGCTGGTTCGGAGGTGTCGTCGACGCACGTATTTCCTCCTTAAAACATGCTCGCGATATTCACCAACCTCTTCACCGCTCACTCGCGTCCTACGTATACGGCTTCCCCAACCGTTTAAAGGGCAAGCCGTTCATAATCGCTTCGTAGTGGAAGCATCACCACGCCCAACCTGCTTTATTTCGACACGTCCGCCACCGGCTAGGCCCACAGGCCGACTCCCGATCACTCCTCCCCTGACGTCACACCCACTCCATATGTCCGCTGACGTCAGACACACAGCTCTTCCGCCACGTGCGTTCGCCGCGGAGCGATACAATCGATGATGCTCTCGAACCTTCCAGACCAATATAATAACTAAAGTCCATTAAAATTAACAAATTAAGAAGACTAAATAAAAATTACAGTTTCATATATTTTTTACGTTAAACCAAATATAACAAACGTAAATCAAAACAACTTCTATTACCAGGCAGGCCAAAAAAATAACTATAAAAAAATCTACTATTTCTGTCAACATAAAGCTTATCCAGGCCAGAGCTGTAGCAGACATGCTACAAATCACCCCGCTCAAAAAAAAACCATTGAAGCAATTAAAGAAAAGGTTTTATCCAAACCATTATCGTTTTAGCGGTAATCATCCTAGGACCGAATAGCCTAACAATAAAAGGTAACAATTAAAGTACAATTAATAGGGCAAGTAAGAACAAGAATAAAGATAAAAAGGAGAGAAAACTACACAAAGTCACCTAACAAAGGAACAAAGTATTGACAAGATAGCACCAACAATTAACAAAGGTACAAAGACTAACCGCTATAACCGACAGTACTTAAAAATAAATCAAATACCATAACAAAAAAAAATCATTCCACTCTTAACCTACCCAACTCATTATCCACCGGGAATAATATATTTTTTTAACTGCGAAACATGCGCCTTCTTTACTTTATACACATTCTTAACATCTCGTAGCAAAACCGTGACTGGACCTAGAAATCTAGTTATTTCAAAGGGCCCCGCAAAAGCGTGCTGAAGTTTCCCAGAAATAAAATCCTTTTTATTACTAAGTATATATTGTCTGCACAAAACCTTTTCACCTATCTGATAAGGATTAGGAATACGATCTTTGTTATACTGCGAGCAGATCTTATTCCTAGCTTTGTCCAAATTGATAGCAACTTCATTCCACATATTTTCCAGTCGTCTAGGACTATGTACCTCTAAACATTCCGGATTGATCCCCCAAACATTTAATAGGGGGTGACAGAGTTCTCGACCCAAAAAAAATTTCTCCAGGAGTAAAACCTGTTCCACTGTGTTTGCTACTGTTAAACGCCAAGTTCAGATAAGGCACCGAATCATCCCAGTGGCGGGGGTCTTTTTGGTGAAACTGCTTAAGGCTACCTTAATATTCTTGTTTACTCTCTCAACTAAATTGGGTTTGGGATAATAAGGGCTCGTAGTAATATGTTTCACCCCCCATCGGAAACACATTTGTTGGAACATGGTACTCATAAAATAAGTGGCATTATCGGAAACCAGTAGCTCCGGACCCCCATACAAACTCCAAACTTTATCCACCAATGCCCGTACCACCTGCACACTCTTCATGTCCCGCAAAGCCATCATTATACAAAACTTACTAAACCCGTCTACTAATACTAACAAACAGTTATTTCCTCGCATGGTACGCGGTAAGGGCCCAAAAACATCAATAAATGCTCTTTCCCACGGTCTCTCGATCTTCTCCACCGAGTATTTTCCCACCTTACTATTGCGGGGTTGTTTACACACTTGACACAAATGACATTGCTTAACATACTCATCCACATCCTTTTTTAGGGTGGGCCAATAAAACTTCCCCTTTAATCTTTCCTCTGTTTTCTCACTTCCACCATGGGCTCCTACACAAGAATCATGAAAATATCTTAAAAGCACACTCGTCAAACCCTCAGGGACATATACCTTTTTTACCCCATCTTTCACCCAATATAGAATTCCTTTAAAAAGTTGGAAATTTTCATACCCCTTTCCCCCTACTTTACTACGAATATTTCTGACGGCACAATCCCTCTCCTGCCATTCCTCTATACCTATAGAACTTTCGGGAAAGTCTCCTAAAACATTTAAATATTCTTTAACTTCCACCCCGTCCTCCTCTTCACATTCGCTCTCGTCTGATTGATCCTCATTTTCTACAACATGCTCTTCGGGATTATACATGCGCGACAAAGCATCGGCCACTTTATTTTCCTGCCCTTTGATGTGACGAATCTTAAATCTGAAACGACTTAATCTCATCACCCACCGCCCAATCTTCCCAAGCTGCTTAGGATGAGTAAAGAGCCAAGTTAGGGCCTGGTTGTCCGTATGTAGTTCAAATTCATCGTGTTCTAAATAACACTCAAATCTTTCTAAGGCATAGACGCAAGCGAGGGCCTCTTTCTCATATACACTATAACCTTTTTCATGTTTATTGAGCGTCCTACTAGCAAACATAACAGTTGTAAACCCCTTTCTCCTTCTTGCAATAAAACCGCCCCTAGGGCTAAACTAGACGCATCCACTTGCACAATAAATTTTTTATCAAAATTTGGAAGGGCCAACACCGGAGGGCTTGAAATGGCGCGTTTTAACTCCTGGAAAGCTTTATTCTGAGCTTCACCCCAAACAAAGGCTACTCCCTTCTTTTTTAGTTCATTTAAAGGCGCGCACAAGGTGTCATAATCGGGTATGAACCTGCTAAAAAAACCCAACATCCCCAAAAAGCGCATAACCCCTTTCAGATTTTTAGGTGGGCCATAATTAACAATCGGAGCTATTTTCGCAGGATCCATCTCTAAGCATCCTTCCCCCACAATAAATCCTAAAAAACTGATTTTCCTTTTTACCCAACACACCTTCTCCGGGTTTACCGTAAACCCAGCTTCTCGTAGTTTCTCCAGCACTTTCCGTAAATGCTGAAAATGTTCTTCCAAGGAATCGGAAAACACACAGATGTCGTCTAAAAAGCTAAGTAAGAACTTGTATTGATACTCTTGTAAAACTTTCCCTAAAATCCTGGATAAACATTGCGCCCCAAAGTTCACACCAAAAGGTACTCTTCTCCACTCATATTGACCCCAGGGTGTCACAAAACTAGTATACGGCTGGCTCTCAGGGTCGAGCACACATTGGTGAAAGGCCGCGTTCAGATCCAAAATAGTGAAATATTTGGCCTTGCCTAAATATTGGAATAACACCTCAATCTTAGGTAAAGGGAAAGGATCGAGCCTAATTTTTTCATTCAAAAGGCGATAGTCCAGGACTAAACGATATTCCCCTGCCTTTTTTTCTTTACCAAAAAGTCCGGTGACGCATACACAGATTTTGACGCACAAATAATTCCTTTCTCCATTAAATCCTGTATTATCTGTCTAAAGGCTTGCATCTTCGGAGGGGGGCACTGGTATGGTACACACTTCACTGCTTTGTTATCCGTTAGCTTAATACAGTAAGGATCTATTTCACACTTTCCTACTTTATCAGTGATCACATCTCCAAACTCCTCGATAATTTCTTGAATTCGACCTACCGCTTCTTGATCTAACCTACCCTCAGCCCCCTGCATTCCACCACAGACTACCTCTGTCTTACTCCTATTCTTGGTTAACCTCACACTCACCTTTGGCTCAAAGGAGAAACTCAACTTCTTCTTATTACAATCGATAACCGCCCGAGTGTCCACCAAAAAATCCATTCCTAAAATTACCTCCTTAATAAGATCAGGTATTACCCAAAACTCGCGATCCCATGAAAAAGGTCCAATTTTAATGTGTAAGTAAGCCTTTAATTTAGAGATTTTATTTTTTCCGTCTGCGAGTTGAAATTCCATACCACTCGCGACCGCTAATTTTTTTTTTAATTTCCCATCCCTTTTTAATAGCTTATTCACAAATTCCTCACTTACAAAACTTCGGGTAGCCCCAGTATCAATAAGAGCCACCACCTTCTCCTCATACATTTTAAGGTCTACCTGTAGATTATTTTCGTTCCGCATCACGGCTAAAAAATGTTTATTCCCAAAACGCAATTTATTTAGCCGCCCCTTTTTCCTACAAACACGAACCACATGCGATTTCTTCCCACAATAAAAACACCCTTGTTTAGAAATTGATTGACGGCCCCGCTGAAAATGTCCCCCTTCGTGACGATAAAAATAATCATTACCCCTTTTCTTAACCCTCAAGACCTTGTCTTTGCCCTTTTGAGTACACTCTACTCTATAATGCCCTTTCTCCCCACACGTATAACATTTCCCTTTCCTTTTCCCGCGGGTAAATATTTCCTCAACTACGCTCTCTTCGACAACTTTGTTTACCCCGTGTATATTTTTTTGGTACTCCTGCCGCGCATACATCACGTTTTCTATTTCTACCGACCACCATCGCAGCCCATTCAGATACCTCGGTCTTTCCACAAATGAACACTCTCTCCTCACATCGGGATTCATATTTTCTACAATTATATCCACCATGGCCTGCTCCGGTAAACACAAACCAAATACTTTCAAGTGTAACAAAATATCATATACATAATCACCCATTCTCTCCCCCTCTCTTTGAAACCTAAACACTCTGTCCTGCACGAGTTGTAACTTACGGCGCCGCGGACACAGGGCATCCCATAAACCCTCACTTACTTCACACCAACTAAGGTTATTAACCAATCCATCAATAACTACGGCGCGAGCTACTCCCGAACATTTAACTACAACACTCTTCAAAATATTATTATCGCCGGCCCATTCTTTAATTTCCCGCAATTTTTCCACCTCGCTGCAAAACTGGATTAAGTCCTCCGGATTTTTATATTTTAAGTAAGGAATATTTTTTATCGCCTCGAAAAACAATTTCTGATCCAAGTAATGATCACTTCTATTAACCTCTCCCTCTGAAACATTTCCGTCAGCTCCATGCAAAACGTATTCCATAAACGTCACCTGGAGGAATTCTATGTCCTCCTGCCCTTCCACTGTTATCCCCACCTTTTCCAGGTTGTTTATCAAGTCCGGGCGCTCCAAATTAAAAATCCAACTCACATTCACTGCCATACTAACCCTTATTATTCCAAACACAATAACCCCTGCAAAAAATAACATTACACCTGCTGCCCTCCAGTCACTGCTCTCAGCAGAGTGGCGCACTTTGTAACGTTTTGGCCCTGACCCTAGCCAACCCGTACAACTCCCGCGCCTCGCCGCACCGTAAAAAGGCTCTAATGACTCGTACCGCGAGCGCAGGAAAACCCCCAAAAAAAATATTTGAATCCAAACAGATAGCAGACACAACAACACTACTAGTAAGATTATGAACAGTGAGAGGGGACAGCAAGTTATAAAAAAAATGAGAAATTTATATGGCACCATTTAATAGTTAGATAAGTATATCATTAAAGGATTTCTCACAAATCGGCGCGAACCACTTCCAATACATACTGTATTATATTAAAAAAATTCTATTAAACTATATACAAAATACTTCATCAATTACTACCAACGGTATACTCTGATCTTATACTTCGGAGCTCCGAAAAATTAATATAATACCCCAAAAAAAATTAACTATTAATATATATATATATATATATATATATATATAACATATTAAAACAACCTCTGGCGCGCCAGGCATAGTACAACTATAAATATTAAAGGATAAACTTTTGCATCTGATAAGCGTAATGTAACAACATATTAACACATATTAACATCCCGATAAATATCTTAAAAATTTATCTAGTTCCAAAATTTTGGCCTTTCACAGTTTAAGTCATTGTCTAACGCTGATTATTATTATTATCCCAAACACAATTTAGTTGAGAGAGTAAACAAGAATATTAAGGTAGCCTTAAGCATTTTTCACCAAAAAGACCCCCGCCACTGGGATGATTCGGTGCCTTATCTGAACTTGGCGTTTAACAGTAGCAAACACAGTGGAACAGGTTTTACTCCTGGAGAAATTTTTTTGGGTCGAGAACTCTGTCACCCCCTATTAAATGTTTGGGGGATCAATCCGGAATGTTTAGAGGTACATAGTCCTAGACGACTGGAAAATATGTGGAATGAAGTTGCTATCAATTTGGACAAAGCTAGGAATAAGATCTGCTCGCAGTATAACAAAGATCGTATTCCTAATCCTTATCAGATAGGTGAAAAGGTTTTGTGCAGACAATATATACTTAGTAATAAAAAGGATTTTATTTCTGGGAAACTTCAGCACGCTTTTGCGGGGCCCTTTGAAATAACTAGATTTCTAGGTCCAGTCACGGTTTTGTTACGAGATGTTAAGAATGTGTATAAACTAAGGAAGGCGCATGTTTCGCAGTTAAAAAAATATATTATTCCCGGTGGATAATGAGTTGGGTAGGTTAAGAGTGGAATGATTTTTTTTTGTTATGGTATTTGTTTTATTTTTAAGTACTGTCGGTTATAGCGGTTAGTCTTTGTACCTTTGTTAATTGTTGGTGCTATCTTGTCAATACTTTGTTCCTTTGTTAGGTGACTTTGTGTAGTTTTCTCTCCTTTTTATCTTTATTCTTGTTCTTACTTGCCCTATTAATTGTACTTTAATTGTTACCTTTTATTGTTAGGCTATTCGGTCCTAGGATGATTACCGCTAAAACGATAATGGTTTGGATAAAACTTTTTCTTTAATTGCTTCAATCGTTTTTTTTTTTTTGAGCGGGGTGATTTGTAGCATGTCTGCTACAGCTCTGGCCGGATAAGCTTTATGTTGGCAGAAAGGGTAGATTTTTTTATAGGTATTTTTTGGCCAAGTTATTTTGATTTACGTTTGTTATATTTGGTTTAACGTAAAAAATATATGAAACTGTAATTTTTATTTAGTCTTCTTAATTTGTTAATTTTAATGGACTTTAGTTATTATATTGGTCTGGAAGGTTCGAGAGCATCATCGATTGTATCGCTCCGCGGCGAACGCACGTGGCGGAAGAGCTGTGTGTCTGACGTCAGCGGACATATGGGGTGGGTGTGACGTCAGGGGAGGAGTG
Organism: Bacillus rossius redtenbacheri; assembly: GCF_032445375.1. Taxonomy (NCBI): domain Eukaryota; kingdom Metazoa; phylum Arthropoda; class Insecta; order Phasmatodea; family Bacillidae; genus Bacillus; species Bacillus rossius. The sequence goes on along the minus strand of NC_086333.1, from coordinate 39,535,896 downwards.
ATCGGGAGTCGGCCCGTGGGCCTAGCCGGTGGCGGACGTGTCGAAATAAAGCAGGTTGGGCGTGGTGATGCTTCCACTACGAAGCGATTATGAACGGCTTGCCCTTTAAACGGTTGGGGAAGCCGTATACGTAGGACGCGAGTGAGCGGTGAAGAGGTTGGTGAATATCGCGAGCATGTTTTAAGGAGGAAATACGTGCGTCGACGACACCTCCGAACCAGCATGACGGGAACTCGTCGCAGCAGAAAATCGCAACTACGGCAACGTCTAATGGTGATGGTTCGCCATCATTTTACGCTCGTGAGTAACTGAGTATACCAGGTGACCGGACTTCTCGACGTGGAACGCAAGTAAGTGCCAGCCATGCCACCGCCCCATTGACCCTTTTTAGTCGCAGCAAGAAATGATAAAGCGTGGATTTTCCAAATTTAATTAACTTACTACGCAATCTGATTGTTTCAGCAGTTGGTTACTTTCCGCGTGCAAAAAAAAAAAAACTATACTCGACAGACGTTGAAGTGAAAAGACCGTCAGCGTTAGACAATGACTTAAACTGTGAAAGGCCTTTTGTTTTAAGCCAAAATATTGGAACTAGATAAATTTTTAAGATATTTATCGGGATGTTAATATGTGTTAATATGTTGTTACATTACGCTTATCAGATGCAAAAGTTTATCCTTTAATATTTATAGTTGTACTATGCCTGGCGCGTCAGAGGTTGTTTTAATATGTTATATATATATATCTATAGTTAATATTTTTTTTTGGGGTATTATATTAATTTTTCGGAGCTCCGAAGTATAAGATCAGAGTATACCGTTGGTAGTAATTGATGAAGTATTTTGTGTATAGTTTACTAGAATTTTTTTTTATATAATACAGTATGTATTGGAAGTGGTTCGCGCCGATTTGTGAGAAATCCTTTTATGATATACTTATCTAACTATTAAATGGTGCCATATAAATTTCTCATTTTTTTTATAACTTGCTGTCCCCTCTCACTGTTCATAATCTTACTAGTAGTGTTGTTGTGTCTGCTATCTGTTTGGATTCAAATATTTTTTTTGGGGGTTTTCCTGCGCTCGCGGTACGAGTCATTAGAGCCTTTTTACGGTGTGGCGAGGCGCGGGAGTTGTACGTGTTGGCTAGGGTCAGGGCCAAAACGTTGCAAACTAAAAATTATTCCACATATATACACTTCAGAAAATATAATTATTAAATGGTTTTCGTTATATATATAATAATTTATACAACTGAAAGTTTATTGGGTATTTGTTACGTAAAAAAAAAATTGGTTGTCTGTAAAGTTGATTTACGGACGATAGTTTAACGTGACAACGTCATAACAAAACATTGATGAAATGATTGCATACTTTTATGAATAAAATTGAATCATTTTTATTGAATTATCACTATTTTGTATGGATACAAAGAGGAGTGGAATGTAATCTTCAATTTATTTAATTGATAAATATACTTTTATTTGAACTCATTAATTCAAATATGTTTATTACTTTAACGTAGAGGTTAATTTATATATATATTTTATACATGTTTGCTATTTAACTTCTTCCAATCTGTGTTATTCTGTTAAGGATAAGACGATGATATGTAAAGTAGGAAACGAATCGGAGTGTTTCAAGTTTAATGTGCCTCGAAAAAGTCAAAACGATGGTTGTTCCAATCGAGTGGAAGAGAGATAGATGAGGTGCAACCGTACAATGAGCGTAACGGGACACAGCGTAACGGGATAATGTGCGTAACGGGACTTTTTTTCGTGCGTGCAGCCTGCGTTCATCGATTTATTTGACGTTGTCACGTCAAAAAGTTTGAAATTAATAACGTACTTTTCTGACCATGATACAATATCAGCCATGCCTTGAAACTACGCGAGCGAGGCTTTGGGTTATAAACTAGTATTATATTCAGTTATTATAATTTTATATGCGAAAGTGATGATTTTTCAATGAATCTTCAAATTATTCTTCATTTACTAGCCAACATATTAATTACCTTTTTTGTTCTTAATTTATTTGTCGTAAAGAAAAAATATATATAATCTTGATAAATATGTGTTAGTACATGTACAACCACATCATTATGAAATAAAAACTTTGAAGTAAATTTTTGTTTGTTAAGGTACATGCATATATAATTTTTTTATATAGTATGTTGAGCCAATTAGTACGCGAAACAGTTGAGCGATGCATTTCGTTCAGTTGAAACGCCACTCGAATCCACGGAAACAGCGAGGGTAAAAGCAGGAGGAAAAGCGCTGCAGCTGGAGTCACGTGACGGCGCATCAGGCCGCAGGGCCGGTGCAAGGTAAATTGGCGCCCTAGGCGAAAAACATTAATTACCCCCCCCCCCCCCCCCCGGGCCGGAAACCTCCAAAAAAAAAATTTCCTTGCCTTAAAATACATATCACGTAAGCCCAAGATTTTGTCAAAAATCAAATGTAAGCAGGCTTGTGTTTTTTTTTTTTTTTTTACTTTTTTACTTATTACAAATCATAAACAGGTCACCGTGGACTTTAAATAATTACTTATATCAATATAAACATTCCTAAACTGTTACAAAAGTCCATTTTCATCTAGTTTCAGTAATCGTTAAACATATTACATCAGCTGTTATGAGTCGTGCTGCGCCGCCCCCAGCTACTTGGCGCCCTGGGCGGTTGCCTAGTTCGCCTGTGCGGACGCGCCGGCCCTGTCAGACCGCACGCCTCGCGGAAACAACCGGGCAGGGCTGGCTGGGAAAGTGAAACACTTTGTGACTCCCTCGACTCGGAGCGACACCCCCTCTCCCCCTTCGCGGGGAACCTGTGGCTGTAACACAAGACGTGCGGGGCGAGGCAGCGAATAAGCGCTCCCTTGTCGGCACACAACCGTAACCTAATTCGCGGGCCCGTTACTCCGGAACACGTCCCACACCCGACTCCCCAGTAGGGAAACAAATCGGCAACCGAGCCTGGTGCGAGGCTAGAAACTCGTTTCGACGCATTCCAGCAGATGTTTCACGACCCGTCGATACAATTTATACGGGGAAAAATATACCAGAGCTATCAGCACCATCGCACAAGAATAAAACCAAACTTCTAAGTTTCTTCAGTACTTTTTAAGATGCAATTTAAAATGCACAAAATATATTCCAGGATAGTTTCGCTATCATAAGGCTTTATTTAGCACACCAACACGTTTGGTAAAATCCTCAGTGATTTTAAAAAAAATTTGCTGTATACGATTTCATGGCGCCAGACGCTATAGCTCTGCGCATGCGCGGAATTCGGGCAACATATCGGCAACGGATAGGACGCCAAAACGTGTTTCCCAAAAATAAGGGACTGGTCGTGTCTTTTGGTGTGTCTTCTACTGTGTGAGAAGCCACGTCGCTTATGGTTACCTCTGTAACCCTTTATCTCAGTGTGTTAATGTCAATATTGTAATGTAAGTATTTTTGGATGAATTGTTTCATATTTTAAATCTTGTTTAATTTTTTTGGAATGCTGTATTCTACACGAAGATGAACGAAACGCAACGCCAAAATCAAACACTGTTAGTACGTCATTAATTATTTCACTATTTAATGTCCGGCTTGCATTGCAATGCCTCAATAAATATATATATATATATATATATATATATATATATATATATATATATATATTGTAATTTATTTAAAGTATGTACACATATACAAAGCATCTATTTATCTCTAATTTCTTATCCAACTATGTTTATTTCTAAATATTTATATATACATATCTACATCTCCCTATATGTCTATATATCTCTCTTAATATAAATCTCCTTATGTATCTCTATAACTCTCTCCTCTTTATACATTAATCTATGTATCCCTATATATTTCACACGTTAGTAATTAAAATATTTTAAATATATGTTCTTACCTATTTATATTTCTTTCTTTTTACCTGCCACAGGTGTCATATAGGTATTTAAAAATACGCGCTTATTCAAATGCAATGTTCTGACCAAATTTCGAAGCAATCGGTAAAGAAATTTCAGAGATAATTTTGAACAAACGGTCATTTTACACTTTTATTTATACAAATTGCGTTATAACTACACTGATCTGTAGGCGCAGCGTGCGAGTTCACGTTCTGATTTAAATGTGAAATGCCTCTAATAAAATACAATCTTGTAACTATAGTGTTAATAAAACTAAGTTACAAGGTGTGGTGTATGAATAAATATAAATAGGTTTTGTAAAAATATTTTCATTTATCGATTTGTGCACAGTTTTTTACTTTTTATCAACATTATTATTTCCCTTTAACTTGCTAACATTTTTATTGTACTATCACGCTACTAAAAATTTAAAGGTTGAAACTACGTTATAAGGAATTTTGGTAATCATAATATTTCAGATTTATTTTTGCACTGGCATAATGTTTCACATCGCACTCGCTAATACCTCTCAAGTTCGTCATCTGAAATAATCACGACGCCATGTGGCAGAACACTCCAAACGTTCTTGAGAGTTTTACCGCCCACGACCTAAGTAATCAAGACTTAGGTCAGTGAGTTCTGTAATACAAAACATAGATTAACTACTTACAGATATAAAACTGAGAAAAAAAATATTTTCCATTAAATATGTGCAGCGCTTATTCTTTCATTTCCCTGTGTCAGTTGATAAACAAACAATGAGAATGGTTTTCTTTATAAGTTTATTTAATTAAATAAAATACTTGAAATAAAAAAGGAAAAAAAGTAAATTTTAATAGTGTTAATAGCTTAATGGTTGAATTTGGGTAAACGAAATATTTATAAAATTAATGCCAAATGTTTATAAATTACATTACCAGTAAAATATAATTAAATTTTCAACAAAAATTATTTATTAATATTATGAATATTTTCATGTATTATTAAACTTGGATATTTAATTTCTATTTTGTTTGTATAGGCAGAAGCAACCTATGAGCAACGTTTATGTTAAAATAAATCATAATATTCTATCTGTGTTGGTACAAAGGAATTCTGTTGTCTGTTTTTAAAATTTTGGAATGTAACTTTGTAAAATATTTGAAATGTATGATTTTGACAATGCTTATATTGTGCAAGGTGTTATTTTCCAAAGTCTTATATTATAATGATATTATTTGGAATTATAATACATACTTAACATTTGAAGTCTTACAATGAACAGCAAGTTACAGCTTCTACGAGAGAATAAATTATTTATCAATTAAACTAAACAATAGATATTTTCAGTAAAGTATTTTTTTTTTTAATTTTACATATTCCAGATATTTTGTAACAAGAATATGTAATAATAAAAAAATATATTGTTTTACTAGTAAAAGAAATTAAAAATCTAAAGTACCTTTATTCAGTTTTATTTTAAAATAAAGCTTAAGGAAGAATATTTTTTTCTTAAACTTATTTAAGTTTTTAAAGCGCAAAGTAGTAAAAAAATAATACTAACGAAAAACTCTGAAGTGGCACAATCCTGCCCCTCGCTTATATTTTGACCTGGCAGCGATGGGATTAAGTCCCTCGCTCAGCCTGGCAAAAAAATTGTTATGAAATTTATTTGAATGCAATTTTTATTCCTGACTTTGTAAAACTTTTTTATAGCTAGGTGTAAATGGAAACCGTAGTGTACGTTGGTGTGAGCCGGTGTTAATCCTGCCTTTGAACCTCGTCAAAAGTTCAATCCGTTGTGGCTTCATTCTCATTGCCTCGTCCTTGTTTTTTACGTGACCTTGATGTCGTTGGGACGTTAAGTTCTATCGCACCACAACCAGTTCACAGGGATTAAAGCCAAAACCACAACGCGAATGGTTTGGGAGTTAACCTAAGTACAACGTTAGCTTAGGTAAGGTTAGGTCAGTGAAATAAAACATAGTACTTAAATTTTTTCCCCCGGGAGGGTAGGTTAGGTTATTGTAACCAAAATTAAAGATGGTTAAGTTAGGTTAGTTTTATTTAAAATACTTTATGGCTGCAAAATATAAACAATTCTTGCAGCATTGTGTTTTTTCACGAGCGATCGGCAAACTTAGGAAAACTTCGGAAGTGTTCTCGTCCCTGTAAACTGTAGGCTTCCCGCCACTTCCTAGCGGTTTGTTGTTTTGCTTAACAGTTAATTAACTTGATCCTTGGCAAACCAACTAAAACCTAGTTTAATGCATCTATATATTTTTTTTGCGCAACACACCACACTTGCCAGACGTTTTTGTTGGTTTGTGTACAATGAGACAGGTTTTTTTAAAATTATGTTTGTCAAAAGAGAAATAGTAGTTTCAGAAGTTACACAATTAGGTATGTAAGTAATAATTTTACACTTAAATTTAACCGACGTACGAATTAATTGTTCTACAGGCGTAACATTATAATATGTTAAAGTAGAAACCACTTTAAAATTGTTACTTTGATTCAAATTTTTTCATTGTAGCAGTTAACCATCTTCAGTACCAACAATATGTACAATTATCAGCAAATTTTCTTTGTTGCAGAGAACACAGGGAAGACATGGAGAAATAAATTTTTGTCTCTATGAAAAAAAAAAAAAAAAGATAGACAACCTATCAATATATATATACACACTTTTTTATGCTATTGCTTGTTAACATTTACCGCAATTAATGCCCAAAAAATTAACTATAGCCCAGAGTGTTAGTCATAATTCTGAAAATTTTAAAGTGAATAGTTTTTATAATCAAGAGCACTGTACTCCATTTATCAGCGTTACGCAGATCTAGACTTTCATGTGCTTGAATTATACTTTGCTACCCAATGAATAGACGAGAAAAAAGTGGAGGCTCTTGCCATTCGTTAACTGAAAACCTTTCATTTAACATCGGCAAGAAAATATTTTAGGGTTAATAGTTAACATTTAAAATATAAAATATTTGGCATTAGCCTGGAATCTGCAGGCAAAGTAAAAAAAAAAAAAATACTGCAACCGCAAATTAATAGCGTTTCATGAATATTGAAAAAAATACAAAAATTTAAGACCCAATCGATTTGGCATATTTATTAGAAATTATTTCAGCTTTCAGAAGATTCTTCCTTTCAGTAAATGAGCGTCAGACCTTGAAACATGCATTCTCGACTGAAGTGAAGACGGACGTCTTATGTCAACCACGCAGCTGGCGGATACGTTCCCGCACTCGCGCTAAAGCTGGTCTCGTACTCCCAGTGGACGAAACAATTGCAAGGATGTTCCAGACAGCTGTCAGCTGGCTGCAGTCCAATAAACTTCCAGCTGCAAGCTGTCTTGTTTTCTGTCGCAACAACAGCGGCGATGTTGGCAGGCGGTCTGCTTCGCGTCGATAATTCATTACTTCCTGGATGGAAATTTAACCACTCCTAAACTCCGAAGATGCATTGTATGGTATCACACTTTATTTATTTAACCTTTTTAATCACTTTAAAAAATTTAATGAAACCGAACATTACATTTTTTCAGTAAAATGTTCTCAGATAAATTTAAAGTTTGATGAATTAAAAGAGGAAATAATTTTACGTTAATGTTATTAAAAATATTTATATATTTAGAGCAAGTTAAAATGTTATAGTATTATAATCTCCAATAATGTGATAATTCCATGATATTTTGAGAATGGGGCATACTCAGTGACTTTATTTCCATAATTTTTAAGTATTACGCTCATAAGCCCACAAAACACGAACAATAAGATTTTCTGTCAAACTGAATTGTGACTTTTAGTTCATCAGGAGCGGTTTGATTGTTTTGGAGCACATAAACAGACCATGCAGTTATCGCCGTCGTTTGCTATAAGATTTTCTGTGATGATGCTTACTTTCCACTAAAAGTTTTTTTGTTGCTCGTTTTCAGTCCCAGTGGCACTAGCTAAATATAATATCATCACACTTAGAAAACAGTCCGATCACGGAAATCAAAATATAAGATTGTTTTAACTCCCTATACAAACTACGCGAACACTTAATTTTGGAATGAATTTCCTTAAAACTGTCATGCATTTTTTCTACACAAAGGTCTGAACTAGAAAGTGCTTGCAAGAGGTGGATCTTTAATTGTACCGTCACTTGCAGGCATGAAAATAATATGATCGCTTCCCAACTGTTTAATTTAACAGGGTACAAGCATGTGGAGGATTAAAATATTTTCCTCTTTTATCAGAAAGTTCAGGTTGGATTAAATTTTTTACTGAAGCACTGGTCAAGATGAATTTTGGGGAACTTCAAGCAAAGTTTTGTTACACACGTCCTACGACTTTCATTTAACAAGAAGTTCTGTATTTAAAAATTTCCTGCCTACGATACACGTCTTTATTTACCTCACTTAGTTTTACTTCTTCCAATGCAATACATCATTAAAACATTGCTACTGGTGAAAGAAAGGTTTTTCAATATATCGTAATAATTCGCAAAAGCGATACGTAATATTTAGATATTTACTTAAGAGAAAAATGTTTTTATTTGGGATCACTTTTTCTTTCATCGGGCTTATTGAAGCGTTTAACTCACTTTTGGCTTCAGACAATTTCTTTATGACAACTTAATATGAAATTACAGTCATAGAGGTAGGCATGTCGTGAGCACCGGGAATGTAATTTATTTAATATGTAAGTTATATTTAGTTTGGAAAGCTATAAAAACTTAGAGCGTGTAAATTTTTGGACCCAATAAAACTAAAAATTTAACATTGCTTAAAGGCCCACCCACACTGTTCAGCTGTCAGTTAACCCGAATAATGACGGGAAGAATAAAGTGGACTATCACCTGAATGAACTGACAGTTGACGAGAGGTGACTGTTGTTCCAGGGGTAAGAGAAAATACAGTTTTAGAAGTTGCAGAAAATTTACATACTTTTTCAAAGAATCAATTTACCCGAAATAAACAAAGAGTTCTTCGTAATTTCAAATGACTGAATCTTCGTATAAACTACGCCGTACTTCCATTGCGAGTTGTGTGTTTTGCTCTAAACAAGGGCAAAACACACGAATATACAAAATAAGAAACTTAACAAGTTTTCGAATATTTTATTAATATACCAAAAATATTCTTTTTGATTTATGGTCAAAGAAAGTGAACTCAGTGTCCGTATTTGCAAAGATATCTGGATAATTTGTAACCAGTGTTCTACGTAAATTTAAGGTGAAAATTTTTAACAGTGTACTGGAGGTTTAGCCAGTGGGAACTACGCAGTCAATTCAATCAATCGTACATTCACTTCAATAAACCGTACAGACATGACGTCAGATATGGGAAACTGACAGATTAACTGAGCATGTAAAACTCCACAAAGTTCCACTTGCATAAATTTGTTTAAGTCAATTTGGTACCGTCAATATGTTAATAACCTCGGATAATAATTAATTAAACTTCACGTTAATGAACTGGTCGCGCGAGTAACCATGAAACTAACCCCTGATGGTGGATTTTAAATGCGCCGAATCTTTGCTGATTATTCGAAGCAGCTGTACTTTTGGACTGCGGTCGCGGGAAGTCTCTTGAAACTAGTTATAGTTATCTTGGAAGATGTTCACGATCTCGCCACCAGGGCTCCTGGGCCTGTGTTAGGGATCTTTGCACGAGGTCTCCGTTGATTAATCCCACGACCTGCTCCACTCGTTCAGACCTTAAGACTCCTCGTCCCTTGTCACTTCAGATCCTGGGAAGGTTCCGTGTTTAATCAATGTTTGGAAGTCGGCGCTAAGACTCTCTCTCTCTCCCCCTTCACGGTCCCTCTTGAAGTACGCCATGACCACACTGTTAAAGATTTTCACCTTAAATTATAGAAGAACACTTGTTGCAAATTATCCAGGGACCTTCGTAAATTTACGGCTTTCTTCTTAAGCTTAGTGACACTGAGTTCATTTATTTCGATCATGAATCAAACAATTTTCTCGGTAAATTAACAAAACATCCTGAATGGTTAGGTTTGAATTTGACTTTTTTCTAAGAATATTATTTTATTTTAAATTACGAATAACTCTTATTTTATTTGACGTAAATTCTGCGTTAAAAGGTCCGTAATATTACTGTAATTTCTAACAGTGTAGAGACTTGTAATAATCTCGTTATATTTTTGGAGGAAGGCTACATTTAAGACCTTTTTTTTTCGTTTGGATTGTATTTTTATTAGGCCATACATAGTTCGACAGGTTAGGAAGGACATGAAAACAATAATAATACTATATAAAATATATGATGAATCAAGCTAATAAACAAAAGATATTGACATTTTTGTAGGGTATAGCCTGGTACTAAAACATAAAGATGAAACGCCTATTGAATATTTTTTGTGGGTTTTGAACTCATTTCATATCAATAAGATGCTAATAATGTGAGTTACGGCGGGTATAAGAATCGAACCACGACGATTACTTCATCAGCTTGATATTGGTTAAGTGAATATGGTCACTGAGACGTTTAGCTTCATTTTGGGCTAATAGAATGCATGTATTTGAATTTGTACGGAAATGCCAATGCAAGGACTTTTTTTCAGGGTGTATGAGTTTTCACACGGGAATGTTAAAATGTAAATTTTCTACAAAAGTTAAGGTCTCGTAAAGAAGATTCCGAAATTAAAAATATGCATTGTGAGCTATTCAAATAGCACTCCACAAAACTTAACTTTAATATAAATGTTTATAAACCAGCCACAAGCGCTTCAATAATTTGTCTCAAGTTTTCTCTTAAAGTAAACGATAAAAAAAATATTAGACCATACTGTTTATCATAAATGATTTTCATACGTTAATGGCTATAAATATAAAAAATTTCAAATGTTTATCAGTTGTCTGCATAGTCCCTGTTTATATATACATATATATGTATATATCTATATCGTTCAAAATCTTACATCTTCAAAAGGTTTTCACCGATTGATTTGATTCTATTACGCGCATGTTTTTATATGCTTATGTCACATCTGAAGCAGGTAAAAAGGTAAATAAATATATAGATAGGTTGAAATAGAGATAGGTAAACAATTATGAATGAATGTTTGTGTGTTCGTCTTCTGTTTCCGAAATATAAAGATATAGATACGAAGATATGTACATAGAGAAATACAGATGTAGAGTGTGGTATAGAGAAATAGAGTGGATGATGTTTATAGATATCTAAAGAGATGTAGAGAGATATAGATAGGTAGATGGATTGTGATATAGATAGAACCATAGATACATAGATAAGTTTAGAGAGTGATCGAGTGATATGGATAGAGACAAATATACAGATATAGAATTATAGAGAGATTTATATATATCTATAGACAAATATTTTGACATTTATAGAAGGAGATATATAGAGAGTAAGTGAGATATAGAGAGATAAACATGTTTCGAATAAGTGTAAACAAATTTCAAATAAATTGAAAGAGGTATAGAAACGCATGCCGGACATTAGTTAGTATGTGTGTATATATGTTTTAATTGTAAGTATTTAATATATAGACTAACCTTAAATACTGCACAACATACTAGACTTTTCCAGATGTTATCTTCAAGTGATTACAGCTACTCATGTTTTGAACTACCAGGGAACATGGTAGATATTCCTTCCTTCCCCCTCCCTTATAAATCATTTGTGTATTCATCGCTTTTTTCTAGGTCTCCAGTCTGCCCCTACTGCGCTGCTGCTCCTGAGCATTTGGGAGTCAGCGCAGGGCATATATGGGCTTGGGCCCTCTGTTGGAGATCTCATTCGCGTTTAGAATTTTATTTGAGTTGGACGTGTGACCAAACATGCCTGAGTAAGTGACGATGTTATCTGCTTGTTGGGTAAGAGATGGTCATACCCCTTAACTGTAAATTCTTGTTATATTTCTTGCCTAATGTTTTTTTTAATTCTTTTGGTGTACCGCAGTATTAAATTTTATTTGGTTGAAGTATTTCGTTGGGCATTGTTGAGGTTGTTTCTGAGAGCGTTTAGTGATTTGGCAAGGAAAGCCATGTTGCGTTGTGGCGTACCGCGTTCACCAGGGCCATAATAAATAGTATAATTACTTTTATCACTGACTCACTGCCCGACTCACTGACTGACTCTGTAACGCTGCATGAATTCTCTTTTCATGCGCTTACAATGTAACGTATTTATTTGTTCTTTGCTAACCTGTTCCTCCTAGCATTGCTGCCGAGTCCGTGGCGTAAAGATAATATACAAGGGGGCATAGAGTCATATTTTGACGAGGCTGATAGTTTCAGTATTTTTCAGTGATAAAGTAGCGAGTCGTGGCTTAGTTTTCAAAGTTTATGGCCACGTATATCAGTTTAATAAAATTAAAGTCTTTGACCTCCACTTTCAAATATGAATCTATCAACCAATGCTGTGACAATTTTCAAGAGCTAATTGATCGCAGTAGTATAATTTTGGGGATGCTGGCACAGTCTCCAAGTTGTGGAGCCTGTGGAGTTGACCAACATCTTAAATTCTGATGTCACAGTGGCATCGTGGAATAAAATGTCCCAATCCATACCTTTACACTTTTGGTTATGTTTGCCATCTTGAAAATCCGTAAATATTATCCAAATTTAAAAGAAACATTTAAAAATTTGTAAAAAAATATGTAATTAAAATTTAAAAATACAATTTATAAAATATACTGGCTATGTTGGTGTGAAAATTCCCTCAGAATTCCTCAAAAATGACTCGAAATTCCGCAAAATTCTTAGAAATTTCACTTTTTGAGGGAAAAATTAGCATTTTATTCTTCAAAGAACAAAAAATTTGGAATTCAAAATGCCTTTCCCACATACATTTGCCTTAGAAAAAATGAAAATTTCCCATAGTAAATTAAAATCCCTGTCATCTAGACGCCCTATGCCCTAAACATAATTTTAAAAATTATTTTATTTGTTACCAAATATTCCGAAAATACCATAAAATAAAAATATGTAGGATCCAAGATGGTGGCCTCCAGCAAACTTAAACATGAAGCCGGGCGTGACGTCATACTAGTTGCCAATATATCTACATTGGCATTTGTAGTGGGAGGTCATTCTGTCGGTGGCTTCCGTGGAGGAAGGTTCCGTAACAATTTTTTGCTCTCGCTGAGTTGGAACCGAAGACTCCAAGCTCCATGACGTAAGTGCGATTTTATATATAAATTTATTAAAATTGTGTTAAATTATTTTTAATTATAATTTTTTTCCGAAAATCTAGCTAAATAATTACGGACGAAATGTCACATTACAAATTTGTGGAATTTTATAATTCATGATGGCGTGTGTGATATGTTTATATAAGAGTACGTTTTAACATTTATTTAAATTATAATTAATAAATTTTAAAATATTTTCATTAATAAATTTTATATTTACTTTCGCTGAGAATTTAACCGACAGCCGGAATTAATTGAGTAACTAAACATTTGAAGTAAACAATGTTTTTTAAATTTATGTTATTTTTTAATATTTTGGTCAAAGATTAAAGAATTTCATGTTTAATGTCAAGGTCAACGTCATGGCCTCAGTGGCTTAGGGTGGCTTGCCAATGGGGAATTTAAGCCGCTATGAGGAATTTTCGTTTATTCAAAGGAAAAATGTTTTGAGGGATTTAAAATTTCGTGTTTTTTTTTTTTTTTTTTAGTTACAAAAAGGGAAATTTTCAGGAATTTGTAGTAATTTTTTATAGGAATTTTGAGGAAATTTGATCCTAAAATGGCCGCCGTGACGTCATCAGAAATGTAGTTTTCAAGGCAGCTGACACCGCCGCACGCCACCACACCCATAACCTAGGCCAGGAAATACCAAACTATACTACTAAACATCGGTTACACTGAAGAAAATAAAAGCTGTAGATGTACCGGCTAGAGGGTTAGTTGCGTGGTTCCGCGCCACCCGATATTGCACTATCCGTCTCCCGCCGACCTCCTTGTCCAAGAGCGTTGTTCATTTGTTCCGTCGCGCGTCACTCAGCTGTTCTGCCGAGCCGGCTGCTCGCGCCAAGAAGTCTTCTTTCGTTCGCTGCGTCACTGTCACGCTGGCCGGTCCGATCATGGAGGTACGAAGTAGGAGAGTTGGCGTGTGCAATATTTGCCACGTTAACACTTGTACCCATCACCTTCCCTTTCCTATCTGCATACCCAAGTAATTTTATGTTGTAATTAAATGAATTTGCTAATTACCGCTGATATGTTTATATCAAATTGTACCTCATAATGGCATCTTTACGATTATTTCTAGTGATTTTTTTTCCAGCTACTAACAGATTTAAAGCATACTAGCTCATACCCGGCATTCGTTGCAATGCCTCATTTAATTATTTTATAATTTGTTTGAAGTAGGTACACATATATAAAGCATGTCTCTATATCTTTCTCTATTTTTCTACCTCTACCTATATTTCTAATCATCTCTCTTAATATCTCTCTATACATCTAAATGTCTCTTTATATCTCTTTCTATTTACATATATACATATATTGCTATATCTCTCCACCTCTCTATGTCGCTCTTTATCTCTCTCTATTTATTTACATATCTCTATATATCCTTGTATATCTCTCTATATATCTATCATCTGTATACCTACATATATATATCTTCCTGTATATTCTTTATCCCTCTATCGATGTCTCTCTTTATATATATGTATATATATATATATATCTTTATCTATCTCTCGATCTCATTCCTTATACCTCTCTCTTTCTCTCTATATTTCTCTATCGCCAACTATCTCTCTATCTCGTCTATCACTCTCTCTCTCTTAATCTCTCTTTTATATTTAATTCAATGCAATTTTGTCACGCGTGTACACTCTTACAACGAAAATACAAGACCTGCCGCTAAAATATATGAAATACACACGTTGTTGAAACGACTCAAGCGCCACCTATTGTTTATGTCACATACGACCTGAAATGTCGATGTTTATATTTGATTCAACTTAATTCTGGGAATTGTTACTGTTTGTATTTGATTAATTTCAATTCTGTAATGTTAGCGCACACATACACCGAAAACACACGAAATGCCTTTAAACTGTATGAAAAACACACTTTTTTCATATTTGCGCACCAGATATTGTAAAATGGTTGTTCCAATTCGGAAACCTTTGGCAGGGAATACGCATTACAAGTCACCAATGTTACATCGCAATCGGATGAATGGCATTAAAACGTATACGGGACAACCAAAACCCCACACACACATACATATATATATGCGCCTTTATCAGGTACTATTTTTTTTTCTCTATCCAAACAGTTGACTTTTAACTTCAGAACAAACACCCCGTCCATATACTAATACCTCCATAATCCTGACCTCCTAGGGCAGTGTGGCTTGCTGCTTCGCTACCCAGCTCTCGTCACCGTCCTCAGAGGTGCAGGAGAAACCAACATGTTCGTACACCTACCATCTTGTAGGGTCCCGCGCCATGTACCAACCAAACATCGTCTTGGTACGCAAAAACACCAAATTTCTTACATCGACAATTAATATTTCATCTAAAGTCAATTATGAATTTCAACAATTATAATTCACAAATACAACATTGGTTGTAGTATTAATTCACTGCTTCAAAATTAGTTAATTCTAATCCCTTTAGGGTTATTTATTGGTTTTATTTTATTTAACGAGCTAAATAATAGCCGCGTGTTAATAAAACGTCGATACTGCACTTATGATACTTCTATATTGTACAAATGCTAACAATTGAGAAGTTTTTGGTAAAAACAAGTCTAGTCACAAATTAAAGTTTTTAAGAAAATAAAAAAAATTCCCAATTGTTCATAAGTGAACCAAATATTAGTGTATTTTTATTTGTGAATTAATTTTATTTCATTTATGTTTAGTAGTAAAATATCATAGCCTGGTTTTTATAATATTAGTAAATACAAACGAAAAGGGAAATGGTCTTGTTTGTAATGGAAAGCCGGCGGACTAGTTTAGTTCTTGACAGAAAATTATTGAAATACACATGAAAATGCTTTTTAAAAAGTCTTGTTTTCCTTAATTTGACACACGAAAACATTTTTACATAACGTTTAAGCCCATTACTGTACCAATGTAACTGCACACAAAAAATGGTCCCACTGGCCAAATGACACCGTCTACTAATCGCAGCCACTGTTGTTATCGTCGCTAGATACTTCAAATGTATTTGAAGCATCTTGTGATATTTTTTCAGGTAATCCATGGTTTAGATGTTTTATACAGTTACTTGTTCTCAGGTTGCACAAATATAATCAGGCGAATGAAGGTATTTTAATTTTGCTGATGCAATAGGGGAATGTGAAGTGTAGTGTTGCTGCAAGTATAAGTCCTCGGGCATATTGCGCTTAAGAAAAATACATGATTGTCATTTCCCGTTCTATGTATACGGCGTACCTTCACATATATGTCTTCTTTTAGTGATGTATAGGATTCGCGATGGTTTCGTTCTCAGTTATGGTTATAGAGTTTTAAAAAACTAATCGGCTGTGTTTGTAAACAAATTCGTAATGCTTCATGTTTTGGGCTCAGAATGGAGAATTTTTTCCCTTTCTTCTTGGATCACGTTGTTCCTTCTTTATTTCAATAAGCGTGAAGTCTTGGTCATTGGGTAAGTAGCCATGGCTTTAAGAGAAAAAAATAGTTTGTTATTGTGTTAAGTACTTTAGAAAAATAGAAAAGATTTAAGAGAATGTGTACCACAATCTGGTTCTTGTTTTTTCCACAGCAACCATAAATTATTAGGAGGACTTTATCCAGGGGTTCCTAGTTGGTATTTATATAATTTAACAACATAAAGATCGCCTCGTTACTTTCCTTTCGTACATCACCTTCATGGCATGTGAACATTGTAACAATGTAATTCCCCAGGTCATGAACACCGCAAACATTTTTACCACAGTTTGTGGCTGTAAAATACTGCATTGGTTTCCAAATGAGGAAGGCGAAGATTCTGACAGTAATCAAAGTTTTAGCAGTCACTATCACCAGCTCGAGCTTTTTGAGGAAATACTTTTCTTCTTTCTTTCTTTCTGCATGCCTCTGCTTTCAGTAAATGTAGGGATTTTTTTTGCCGCGAGCTTTCCATTCTTTTCAGCACAGCATCCAGGGTTACTTGTATTGATCTCGAGCATATCATCAATGGAGTCAGTGTCTGACCGTGGAAAAAAACAATCTTTATAATAAAAATAATTTTAAGATACCCCAGTGTATTTTGTAAGGAACATTAACTCGATATATGTGTGAAAGAAAAGCTCGTGCATATTCGAAACTGTCAAGTCTTCCGGTAAATATTTCTGACCTGGATTGTCTCTCAATGAAAAATGAGATGACAGAGCCTTGAAACATTGGACGTTTCTCATTGTCATATTATGAATGGAGTGTACTTTTAAGGAATATAATTGTGTTTCCCATATTACATAGCGCTAGTGTCTAGTCTCAGATCAACACTAAACTATAATGTCCCATCAACAACAGTAGAAACAAATAAAATTAACAAATAAAGGACTTGACTTTTTTTAAATGTTAGTCACTATTAGTTAACTTGTTATTTTTCTAAATAAATCATGTACTTTTTATGTTTTGTATGACAATCGGGGACATTTTTTTTGTGCAAGAATCAACAATATGTCCTTGTATTATTCTGATGGACATATTCAGTTTAAGTGTGTAACTGACAAATGACAGCAAGGTACACAAAATAAAGTCAATACGGCAATAAACTCGATTTTGGTTTTGTCTTATTTTTGGCAAGAAACTCTTCAAATATTTTCTTTATATTTTCTTTGATATTTTAATTACATTTTAAAAATATGATTTATAAAATTTAATTCTGTTCTGTAGTCCAAATTCAATTTTGCGTACCAGTAAAGTAAAATAAATATTCCCAAGCTAACCATAATATGTTATTATTTGTTTTTAAATGTAAAATTAATCCATCATCAGTCTATAGTCTTTAACATCATATTACATCCATAAAAAAATTCTATAATATTCGTATAATTTTATGATTGTACTATTTTTAACTGAAAACCAACTTTAAGCAACCCCTGTACCAACATCACCGGGCAATTTTCTACCATCCCTGGCCATCGTTTTGTGGTCATTGCCAAATAAGACCCTTCCATATTCACGCAGTTACGTTTGCTAATCTGTGACCGTGATATCCGACAATGCCGTCTTATACGTTTTTTGAAGTGGCGTGCAACACTCATTTCTCTCGTGCATCTTATTCGTATTATATTGCAAAGAGGGAAGCATAGTAGATCGCTACAGAAATTTAGCTTGGCTTAAATAAAGAGCTTTCTACAAAAAAAAATTGGAAATGTGTATTATTAGAATGTCAATAAATTTCTTGAAATTTTATTTCAGATTTTTAAATATATTTGGGAATAACATTATTTTAATGCCTACACACTTTTATAATTTGTATATAGCCTACATTTCCGGTTATTTCATTTCCTGTTTGATAAAATATTAACGTAAAACAAATAAAACAAAATGATACCTATGAACAAATGATGAAAACCTATAATTGAAACGTTTGTAAAGAAGTAATTATTTTTATACAATTTTGCAGTTTGTTTGTAGGCTATCCATAATGCTATTTTCAGTGGCTAATATTGTTCATGACGTTAGATGTAAATGGAGTGGATGACCTGTCTGACCTCGAAAGTTCATGTTTGTCAGCTCAGATCAGACAGATACGCTCCAAGCGATTGCTATATTAGCACCTGACGTCATCAACCACGTTAACCAATCAAATGCAAATTCACATTTGCACTATTAGCTCCAACAGTCAGACAGACACGTTTGCGAGAATGTGACATATCCTATATCATGCAGCTATTTTTTTCTGCTACATTGTTATTATTAAAAACGTTTGTCGTCACCGAACAATTATTTTGTTATCACACACTAAATAAATATATATACCTAACTGTTTGACCTATTAAAAATTATTGGCATTTGATTAGAAATTATTTCTTAGCTTCTGAACTGACGGCCACTAAGAAAGCAATTAAAAAAGCTTTGCAGTTTAATATTATGTAGATATTGGCAATAACCTTAAAAGGTTCATATTTATAGTGGCATTCAAAATATTCAGCAGGATGAACACTAATAAATGAAAGCAGATTGTAGGATTTGAAAGGCTACTATCTGCTCTCGAAGTTGAGCCACTTCACAGCAGAAATAAAAAAAAGAGAAGCCGCACAGGATTTTACACCGATTTGCCAACAACAACCACTGAGAAATGATCATAGTTGATGGTCAGCAACATTAACCAATGGCAGAAAACGTCTCCTCTGACTGGCTGTCACTTGATCTAATAGAAGGAGGCCTCTGGTAATTTGGCTACCTTAAAGAAAACCTCGAGGAAGTTTATACAGCTCTCAGCTCTCAGTTCAGTCTCAACCCTGAAGATGCCTGCTACATTGCGAAACTTCGGTGCACGTTACCACCTGAATGTGACTCACACTCGAAAGCCAGTAATAGTTACAAAAAAAGTTGATTAGAAAATACTAAAATGCATTATCAAAGTGGTATTTTTTTGTGTTAACTGATTAAGGAAATGCCGTGGACCGCATTGAAATATCATTTGCATCTCACTTGAGTGTCTTGGGCTTGCTAGGAAGAAGTCCAATGTCAAACAGAGAAATTCACTATTCTTTGGAACTTGACAAACGTAGCGCATCAACCCGTCAGTCCTAAATATTACCTGCAACATACGGCCTCCTCGAAAACAGTAGCTCGATTCTTGGAACCCGGAGAGAGTTGCAACTTCAGGTCGATGGGGCAACCGTGCTTCTCTTGGGACAAGTAATTTGCTAGAGCGGGCATTTCCTACGGGGCCGACAGTGGAGGGATAGGCATGTTTGGAGTTGGAAGTTCCTTTGCGAAGCTCTCTGTTTGGTTATAAATCTTTCCGTACAGATCCTGTGTTTTTATCACGCTTTACAAAGCTATCTGCTGTCCGAAACACCCATTTTCAGTCCACTTTTTATAGAGATGTGTTCTTTAAATGGGCTATTGAACCCATTTATAGTAGTGACTATTCCACGCAAGGGAAACAAAAGGAAGGAGTTAGGAAAGTCCTTAAGGGTATTTTGATTTTCTTTTACACAGAGGATCATGCTCTGTGGTAGAAAGTACGAAGGTTCACTGCCCGTAGTCTAATTTAAATTTTACAATTTTCTTCCGCACTGGAAATATTAGAATCAGTAAGAAAATTTTACGAGCTGAATTAAAAAGAGTTGGTGCCACGTTGACTACATAGTTCACATCACTTGCCTCCCGTCTGAGCTCGTAGTGACAGGGTCATATTTCGTAAATGGGAACGTTGCTGTAAGCCGTTTAGTTTTATTTCGGTAGGTACTTGCGTTTGTATCCTTTCCCCCTCCTCACTGCCAATTACGCATTTTCACCTTATCGCACCACATCGTCACTCATGACCACAATTTACAGGGGATGTTAAGCCCTGATTTGGTCAAAAAAAAAAATGTGACCGAGTCTTTCAGTACTCGCCAGCGAAGTGTAACGAGCGAATTCGTGTGTTCTCACGTTGCAAATAAACATATAATACGAATCTCGGACAGTAAATTTTACGTATAATTGTTTAAAATAATGCCGAGCATTGAAAATATAGGCAAATCGGGTTTGTAACTACATTTCTTGACGTAATTCACACGTAGTTTCCACAACCCATCGCCAGAAATCGTTACCGTGGCAGCTACGATGACTGTAGGATCATTCGAAAAGCAGAGACAATTTTAAAATATCTAATTAAATAGCTCCAATAAACGCCAAAAAGACTTGGAAAAATACTAAAGGAATTTTATTAAAAGATATCTTGCGCACACTATCTTGTTTAAATTTATAAAACAGTAAATACTACAGATTCCCTTTTTTCTCTATGAACTTTGGTTCGCGCCATTCGCTCCAGATGGCTGTACAGTGGTTATACATTTCCGTTTCATGCTAAATTCCATTCCATTTACGAAATTACTCCTACCAAATACCGTCACACATTAATAATCTCGCCGACAATTGACGGCAGCAGACGTCAGTAAAATTTAATAGTTTGGTTAACCAAAACATTAAATAACCTCACGTTTAATCTTAAACAAAAATATAAAAAAAACTTTCCAAAATTAAAGCATTGTTTTCTAAATATGTTTAATAAGTTTTATTAAAATAAAAAAAGCCTTTTTATGAAACAACTAGATTGAAAATTATGTAGAAAAAATTATTAAATAACTTTAAATTTTAGATAATAATTACGTTGTGCCAAACCTACGGCATATTTGAATTTATTAAAAGCCTTATAACCACACTTAAGAATATTTCTCTTTAAAAATAATATAACATTTTTTTTATGGCAACAACATGCGCAAACCCGGAAATTTCACGCATATCTCATGGACAGGGCATAAAAAAAATATATATTGTGAATGTAGCTTTCTGCCGTGTACATTTTACAACACTCCCTAATTTCTTTTCCGTGCAGGTGGCCGTAAATCATTGCGCCGAAGAGGGGAGTGGTGGTAATGTTCCAAAAGAGGGAGGGTGCGGGGAAAAGCGCAACAGTTGCTTCCTCTCCAGAATATCCCTTTTAATAACGGCAGAAGGGCCTCCTCTTGGCCAGACCTCCCCCCGACCAACCTGCGCGCTTCCCGAAACGATACATTACTTTGTTTAAGCGTGGTTGCGGGGGGATGAGGGGTAGGGAAAGGAGAGGAGAACTGTGCTGCGGTAGGCTCGGCGCATGCGCACGAGGCCTCCAGCTTCTTCATCTCCATTACACGAGACCGCAGCCACCTGCGCTGTGGCGAGATGCCGGCAGCGCCTCAGACTTCCCCCGGCACCAGGCGTTCCTTGCCCGAGCCTCACCGCGCACGATGCACCGCGAGGGGTCGTTACCACAACGCAGCAGTACCATAACGCCGAATGTCAAAATTGACCACAACACCGATAGCTAGAAAACGGCTGTGTACCACAACGCTACATTGAGGCTACAAAATGATTTTGCTGAATTTACAATATATTTTCAGATATTTTGAATGCGATGATTGTCTACGTACAAAGCAATACTTCGTCCGCGTGAATTTCCATCAGGTTATTGACACGCACGAGTCAAAGAAATGACCTACGCGCTCTCATAAAACGCCCAAGGCCGTTCTCGGAAGTCTCCAGATCACCAGGGGGGTCCACAAGTGTCGGCGAGGTTGGCAAATGGTGAGAGGGGGGGGGACGGGGTGGTGGTCGTAGCTTTATAGTGTCAGTTAAACATGTCGAAGTCGTAAAGCCCCGCCTCCGCCGCCTCACATTTCATGAAGTTTTACAGTTCGGCCGCGACGGTAGTTTATGCTCACTAGGGCTGCCGTGTGCGCGTGTGAGTGGTTCCCGCTTGGCCTGCTAACGGCCGCGGACTATAACGGCGCGATATTCCCGAGGACTTTCGGCGCTTGTAAAAACTTTATCAGGTCGAGGAGTCGTCGGCCCGGGAGGTCACTGGCTTCCAGGGAGGCCGCGGTCCCGACTGGCACTTCGCGGCCCTCAATTATTGTTTCAGTGGAGGAAACACGTGCAGTAAAACCGCAACATAAATAAAATGATATAATATTTCTGAAGGGTCTGCATCAAAAAGGATCAAACTACGAAAAAAAAATTTTGACGTGACAACGTCTAATAATCGATGAACGCCGGCTGCACGCATGAAAAAGTATCCCGTTACGCACATTGTCCCGTTACGCTGTGTTCCGTTACGCTCATTGTACGCTTGAGCCGCATCTATCTCCCTTCCACTCGATTGGAACAACCATCGATATGACTTTTTCGAGGCACATTACACTTGAAACACTCTTATTTGTTTCCTACTTTTCCTATCATCGTCCTATCCTTAACAGAATAACACAGATTGGAAGAAGTGAAATAGCAAACATGTATGAAAGTTATAGTTAAAATAATCTCTTCGTTAAAGTAATAATCATATTTGAATTAATGAGTGCAAATAAAAGTAAATCTATCTTTTAAATGGTAGATTTCATTTCACTCCTTTGTATCTATACGAAATAGTGATAATTAAATAAAAATGATTCAATTTTATTCATAAAATTATGCAATCATTTCATCAATATTTTGTTATGACGTTGTCACGTTAAACTATCGTCCGTAAACCGACTTTACAGACAACCCTTTTTTTTTTAGAATTTTATTTATTCGTGTGTTTAGAGAATACGAAATCTATTTCACTGTACCTACTCCGTTCCTTTACAGTACAGATTTTATACACTTGAAAATAATAATTACGGATTTTGAAAAAGAGTATTTCTTGCTTCCCCGAAACCTTCCAAAAATAACCCTTTAGTTGTAATTATTAACTCATTCAAATATTATTAACTAATGATAATTTATTATTTGTAAATTAAACACACATAATGCTGCACGCTTCCGCGGCCATTGCGTCATACGCTGTCTTGGCTATCGGGTGGAGCCGCTTCTAGCTCGTAGCTTGTACCAGCGTTTCGCTTCTGCATTGCAGCCGGCATCATCAGGGTTGAAAAATCAAGCGTAATTTTATTTGTCAACTCTGAAGATGCCTGCTGCAATTCAGAGCGAAACGTCAGTACAATCTACTATACTTTGACGCGCTTCGGCGTAGAAAGCCAAGACAGCTCGCAAATAATAAATGTTATTCAAAACTTCTTCACAATTTCTTAGGTTTCAGATGTTACTTATCAATTAATTGAGTGTCAATCTCACTTGTTGAGTCCTCAGAGTTTTACTTTTACAAAAAGCTGAAATTATCCTAATATTTTATATACTGTTTGAAAATAATGCCTCTATTAAGAGTAAATTTTATCATAGAACAAGGAGGGAGATGATGGACTCAATGGAGGATAACGTAGAACTATTTGGGTGAATTCATATTTTTTAGCTTGAAAATTAGGTCAATTTTCCTGCTGTGGTGTTTTTGGGTATCTGATGCAATTTTTTAATGGTTTTAAATTCATGCCTTTCAAACATAAACTGCAGAGAATAATTATTTCTGGAATAACGATAACGAATTCATACATTTTAACAGCATTAAGTTGTTCGTTTCTTTACAAAATATTTTTCACAGATTTCCACTAATTTAATGTAATTTTAATGAGCGTAGAAACAGCGTAAAATATTATTAGCTGTACTTTTTCAACCAAAAAAAAAATAACGATATTGCTCGAACATTTTTTTTATCGTGGCCCCAGTTTGACTTCTTGAGGGTTGTATTGTAGGCCTGTTGATTGAGGCCAGCGAAATTAACGAATTCATTTTTCAACTCTCTAAAGTTTGAACACTTTTATGACTCTACAAGATAATGAGAAACCCTTAGTCGAAGACGCACTGAATCACGGGAAACTCAGTAGGTACAGACATCTGGTAAGAACAGCCAATGATTAGCCGGCATTTACCGGAGTATACTAACAATGAGGGGTCTCTTCATTGCATCTAAATATTTTTACAGCTTTATAATTTTAATTATTTCAATATTGAAATAAATTTTGCAATTGGTAGTGTATGATAACCGGTCCGCCACAAGGAACCGAGAATTGGATTAATGATTGACGACCGCCATCTTGGATTCCTATGTCATGGCGCCAATCTTGGATGACGTCACCGTTTAACTTTTCGTTACGAATGCCATCGTGAAATTTGACCTCGATTTCGACCTTTGACCTTGAAATTTGACCACAGTCACCATCTTGATTTCTGACATCTTGAACTGAAATATCCCACTCCCCAAACGTTTCACTTTTCGTTACGTTTAAACAACTTCCGAAAAACTTTATTTCGGGTGAAAACATTTGACTATACGGTGATTTTAAAGGTATTTAAAGGATAAAACATTTTTGATCTTTTTAATAAGGTTGAAAAATTAAATGAGAAATCATGTATTTATAAAAACGGCTATTTAATTATTTATTATGTTTTTTAGTGCGAGCCAACAGACATTGTTATAACAAGGCTGGCACTATAAAAATACAAAAATCATAAATACTGACACCAATAAAAATAAAAAATATACACAAAATAAAAGGTAATTACGTGTATGGTTAAACATAAGACAAAATATAAAAAATATATAGGAAGAAGATAAAAGTATAAGATCTAGGGAATGCCAAGCAATCACAAGTTATTATCACTGATAATGCTAATGAAGATGATAATGCTAACAATTTGTAAGAATTAATTATGTGTTACATTAATTTTACCAATGTAACATTGGAAAAATTCACTACAGCGAAAAATGTCTGTGACAAATTTATTGAATTTTTTTAAGGAATTGAATGATTTACCACAATAATGATAAGTACAAAAAACATTTCGCATTAGTATATTATTAGATATAGATGACGTGAATACCTGGTTGTATCTGTACGGCTGTAGGCTGGAACTTACAGGGGTCTGTGTTTTCTTCAGCCTCGGCCACACGATGCTTGTACACGAGCCGCTGCCGGCTGCCGGCTGTCACGAGCCACCTCACAGCGCTGTTTCCAGCAGCCACCAGCCAGCACTAGATGGTCACGTGACCGGCAGGTGGACCCTCCAGCCAGTCCGAGCAAGAGTCTGGGACTGCAGCGCCGCTGGTAGTGTATTTTTTTTGTCGGAAACTCTGTGCTTACCGAAAAGGTACATTGGTTCATTTCGCGATGACGGAGATAAAGTGGTCCGGAGATTAAGTTACGGTGCCTATGGCACACGTTGTCCAGTGAATGTATTATAATTATTGACGATATGGACTCGGCTTCCGAGAAGATGATGGAAGAATTGACGGAGGAGACCCAACAGGTGCGGAAGGGAGGCAGTTAGGGTCGTTACTTGATACATGCACTTGACTACTGCAGTTAGCGTGGCCACTGTAGACAGCTCTGTTTAACACGTCGGTGAAGTTAACGTTGAACCTTTTCTGCACTTCGATTTCTCACGAGATTCCCATAAGAAATAACAGATCTAATGGCCCGCCAAGGAAATTGGAAAGGTAACAAATATAACAACACGTGCACAAAAATATATAGAATCATAATCATATACAATGTTGCTCTGAACGACTCGTGTAAACGCCATAACATGGGCAGTCCGAGAGAGGAGTCGCAGCGAAACACAAAGACGTTCCTGCTGTGGACGGGTTTATAAACTACATACGTAAGAAACGCAATAACGCAAGAAACTAAAAATGCAAAATATGCAGATATAACATTTTAGAGTACCGATTTACAAGCTACGCAACACGCAATAACGGAACGCAAATTTTTCCTCAGTTTTGGCTTGTGTTTTCGACGGTCATACTTGGAGATAAGTGATCCGAAAACTTTTAAAGACCCAGACGTTATCTGCATAGACACCGATGAAGGTCTTTTTATTACATAACTCATGCTTACACTTCCACAGTAATAAAAAATTTGTTTATATTAAATCATTTACAATTACTTTTTTTGTGACAAATGTTTATTATCAAAAGAAGCCGAAGGGTAGAAATATGTTTTCAAGTGTTTATAATTTTTTTTTTTTAAGTTTAAGTCTTGGTGACGTCTTGTGACTTGCGTGGTTTATGAAAAAAAAAAACTGTGGTTTTCTTGCGCTGGTTTCGTCTTGCGTTTCTCGCGTGGTTCACGAGCCCAGCCCGAAGACGCCAGCGCGGTGCGAAGCTCCTCCGCAGATAAGCGGAGACAGCTCGCAGGAGACAGCACATTCGCGCGCCGTTTTACCCGCCCCGCGGGGAATATTCATGAGGCGCGACAACTCCCCGCGCTCCAAGGACAGCTGCGCATAACCTTGTAATACAACCGTTTGTATTTAAACTCGCCCGGGAGACACGCGTTACCTGCAGAACGAGGACGTCTGCTTCGCAAGTCAAGTGCCCTTTGTGATTGCTTGTTTATTTTAATGAACGTAACGTTTACAAAAAAAAATATTTTTTTTTTCGCATGGTTTTCTACAATTCAAGCATATAAAAATAATAATTCCAAATCGCAAGAAGGTCTTAAGTACCAGTCGTCTCGTCAAGGTTTTAGATACTGAGATTGTCTTTGTTAATACTCATAATATTTATTTTAATTTTTTTTATAGTGGCATAGGTGGTTCATGCATACACATTATTTGAACAAAAATCAGTGACTGGCAGAATTAAATGACAAACTTTTTATTCATGGAAAACTGAAGAAGTTAAATACGGTTTTCTGAACCATGTGATAAGTTAATATTTCGATTCTAATTCATCGCAATGAACTCAGAAAAATGTTAAGTTTGAGGCCACTTGTGGCGGCCTCAGTCGTCTTGGTTATTACTATTACCTTTATTTTGCGTAAAGTTTATTTTAAGATGAGTTAATTTTTTTAATAACATTATTGTGTTTATATTATTTAATGGTGTATGTTATTATTTATTTATTGTAACTTTTTAATCGTATAACTTTTTTATTTTACGTTAAGTACCCTTATTCTGGAGTGGGACTTGCAAGAAATAACCAGAACGATCTAGCGGAGTGAGGGGTGGCAGTAGAGGAGGGGGTTGACGTCAGCTGACGTGACAAGGGGAGGCGACGGCCAGCTGTTTGCGTGGAGTGTGTGTTTGACCGCGGGCGGCGGAACTATCCGGGGAGAGACGAGAATTTGCATCGCAGCGATGAGTAACTGGTGTTACGTTACGTGAATAAGATTGAATATGACGGTAACGCCACGACACCTTGGGCGAAGCAACATAAGTGGTGGTATTCGAGAACGCGATATTTGTGGGCCTAGTGCACGGGCCATCAATGTAGCGCGATGCTAGAGGCGCTAAAAGGTGAGCGGGGTTTACATCCGACCCCGGCGGACACCGACTACAAAGGTATGCTTCTAGAACAAGTAAGTGCGAGAACTGGATTTGTACTTTTCGCCCGGCTGGTATGACTTGTGGAAGACGTGTTTAAAAAAACAGAGTGCGGCGATGGAAATTGCTGGTAGAATTATCTAGACTGAAGGACGTCACTATTTCGTTTTTCCACCCTCCCCTCCTCCGTAATAGACTTTGTGGGACTTTGGTTTATTTTAAGTATAGTGTAAGAGTGTTTGTATGCAAATGTCACCAACGGACGTTAAATTTAATTATAGCAATTTAAATGGTATCTCGAATTGAATTTATAGGTTCCTTTCCTTTTTTACAGTACTTAATGTTGGTCATTTTATTTCTGGTAATTCATTATATATATTACAACTATCACAATAATTTTTGAAGGGCTGTCGGTCAATTTAGTACGTTAATGATTCCTTTTGCGCACTGGCCAAATTTTAAGCCAGTCCATGCGCGTCTATTGAATTTAATTTTACTACACTTTCATTATCAATATGTCAGTGGTGACGCGTATACAGGACTGGCGTGGCGAGTGCGGACGTGTTCAACTACCCCGGTATAAGGGGGGTTGGCCACAAGTGCGCCACTCTGCTACGGCAGTCTTGTTATTGGTTTTTGCAGTGATAGCGAGAATTACGTTTTCAAGCATAATGGATATCTTAAATAAACCTTTGAATTCAAGTTTGGAACGTGAAGATTTGGTGGTATGTTTACGGGAAGCGGGATTAAATGTAACAGCTGATGATGATTTACCGTTTTTAGAATTGCTATGGGCGGAGTATAATTTAAAAAAGGAGCGAGATATGTTGGTATCTGCATGTGCGGTAGAACCCCCCGCGGATGATTTGGCTGGCCGGATTGTGTGTGATTATTTTGGTAAAGACTTAGATAAGTTTCCGGTGTTGAAAGAAAATACGATTGATGAATTAATTAGGTTTTGCTGGGAAGTGGGTCGGGTGCAAGAAAGTTATATTTTTGAAAATGATTCGCAGTTGTTGAGGAGCGTAATTGGTAAAAGCTATGGGTTAGCGCGTCATATTATTACGCGTGGCGTAAAAGATAAGTTATGTTGGGAAAAGGTTAAAGAGTTATTATGGCGGAATTTATGTCCTAAGCGGGTCAAGTTGGGATTAATACACAAACGGGTTGGACGTTTTCAGAAACCCGACGAGAAGGTGGCTGTATTTATGTTGGATGTGTTACAAAATATAAAATTGTTTGGGGTAGAATTTTCTGAAGTGGAAATCATTGATATGATTATTGAAAACATGCGTCCGGATATAAGGAGAGAATGTTCTTTTATTAAGAGGCCACGGAATTTAGAAGAATTGCAGGAATGGGCTGTAGAGGTCGATAATATAAAATTTGTACAGGAAGAATATGCGAGAGTGACAGGTCAGGATCCTTACTCCAAGTCGGTTCCTAATCCTATGGTTTGTTTGGGAGGGATTAAAAATGAGGTTGAAGTGATTAAAGGCAATAATCATTACAGAGAAGGGGAGAGCAGTAAAAAAGAATGTGTCTTTTGTATGAAAAAAGGGCATTTGGTACAGTTTTGTTGGCGGCGTTCAAAGGGATCTATGGGGCACGGGGATATTAAGAATAACAGTAACAATAATAATAAAGAGGTTATTTGTTATTATTGTGGAGAATTTGGACATTTTCGTAAAGAATGTAGTAAACAGTGGCGGAAATGTGAATTATGTGGCTATTGTGGGAAAAGCGGCCATAGGTCGCCGAAGTGTAGGCTAAAACGGCAGGATAATCTTTTTAGATTTAAAGATAAGCATAGAGTAATGGTCATGCGGGAATCTAACAATTTCTATGTCTCTGTTAAAGTGGGCCCAGAGTCAATAAAGGCCTTTGTCGATACGGGAGCGAGTAAGAGTTTCATAAGTTGGGAGTTTTATCAGCATTGTAAACAAAACAAATTAGTTAAAAAGGGAAGTGACCTTATTGAGGAGGGGATAACCATTCAGCTAGCTGATGGGAAAGTCCGAGAAAGTAATAGGAGGGTTAAATTGCATATTAAAATTCAGAAATTTTCGTGGGATCGTGAATTTTATGTAATCCCCGACCTTATTTGTAAGATGATTTTAGGTTTGGATTTTTTAAGCGACACCCGAACTGTAATCGATTGTAAGAAACAACAGTTGTGTTTTGGTTTTGAGCCCCGGTTTAAAGTAGGTTTAGTGAAACCCTTGGGGAAAAGAAAGGTGATTTGTGGTGGAATTGAAGGGGCGAGAGAAAGGCTTAGTGAAAAAGAAATTGAGAAAATTCAGGGAATTATTAATGAGTTTCAGGACGTTATTACCAAGAAAGTAGGAAAATGTGTTATGGAGCCTTATGAAATTAAAGTCACCGATGAAGTCCCAGTAAAGTGTGCCCCTTACCAATGCGCCCCACCTAAAGTGCAAGCCTTTAGGGCTATAATTAAGGACTTGCTTAAACAATATATCATAACCGAATCTAACTCCGCCTATGCTTCTCCCGCCTTTTTAGTGAAAAAGAAAACACCTGGTGAATATCGTTTGGTTCTTGACTATAGAATGTTGAACCAAAAGATCCGGGTAGATCCTTTCCCCATGCCTAAAATTGAGGTTATTTTCCAGTATTTAAGCCAAGCCAAATATTTTACCATTCTAGATTTGAATGCCGCCTTTCATCAATGTTTGCTGCAACCCGCTAGTCAAAAGTACACAGGTTTCGTAACCCCATGGGGGCACTTTGAGTGGAAGAGGGTCCCTTTTGGGGTGAATTTTGGTGCGCAATGGTTATCTAGAATATTGGGGAAATTACTTTAGAATGTACAATATAAGTTTGCCATGAGCTTTTTGGATGATATGTGCATATATTCAAATTCCCTTGATGAACACCTGGAACATTTGCGTGTCGTACTTGGTAAACTAAGGGAAGCAGGTTTCACCTTGAACCCCGAAAACATTTGTTGGGCGCAAAAGAAAATACACTTTCTAGGTTTTATCGCAGGAGATGGAAAGATGGAGATGGACCCCCAAAAAATTGCCCCAATTGTGAAATTTCCCCCACCTAAAAATGTAAAGGGGGTGATGAGGTTTCTTGGAATGATTGGGTTTTTTAGTCGTTTCATCCCCCATTTTGCGGAATTAAGCAGTCCTCTAAATCACCTAAAAAAGAAAGGAGTTGTATTTGAATGGGGTAAAGAGCAGGATGACGCCTTCAGAGAGTTAAAAAGAGCTATCTCTAATCCTCCGGTTTTGACATTGCCCGATTTTAGCAAAAGGTTTGTAGTACAGGTAGACGCTTCGAGCCTTGCCTTAGGGGGGGTGCTTTTACAAGAAGGGGAGAAAGGATTACAACCTGTGATGTATATAAGCCGTACGCTCAATAAACACGAGCAGAAATATAGTGTTTACGAGAAAGAGGCATTGGCATGCAATTTACGCCCTAGAGCGTTTCTAATTTTATTGAGCATGACGAATTTGATCTGTGTACCGATAATCAAGCTATCACATGGTTGTTTACCCATCCTCGTCAACTAGGAAAAATAGGTCGATGGGTAATGCGGTTAACAAGATTCAGGTTTAAGATTAAGCACATTAAAGGAAACGAGAATCCTGTCGCCGATGCCTTATCTCGTATGTATGAGGCTGAAGGACTGCAAGAGGAGGAATCGAATGAGCCTATTCAGAATGAGGATGAGGAAGAAGGGGTAGTAGATGATGAATGTTGCAATGTATTGGGGCAATTTCCTGAAAGTTTTGTAGACTTACGCAAGTGGCAAGAGGAGGATGGGGAAGTAAAGAAAATTAAGAAAGGAATATTAGAATCACGGTATAAGAATTTTGTTGTTTTTAAGGGATTATTATATTATATGAAAGATGGTAAGAGGAAGGCCTTTGTGCCCCAATCAGTTGTAAATTTAGTTCTACGGTATTATCATGATTCTGTGGTAGGAGGACATGGGAGAATACAGAAAACCTTAGTGAAGATTTCCGAGTCCTTATATTGGCCCGATATGAAGGAAGATGTCAGGCCGCGAAACAGCCACGTACCACTAAAATTGGGGAATATGCGGTGGAAAGGGTTGAACGTCCATGGGAACGTGTCTTTCTAGATATATTTGGGCCTTTACCCAGGTCGTTAAAAGGAAATGTATACTTGATGAACTTGGTTGATGGGTTTAGTAAGTTTTTTTTTTTTTACCTTTGGGTGGTACTTCTAGCGGCCGTGTAGTCAGTGCCTTAATTGAGAAAGTATGGGGTTTGTTTGGTGCTCCTGAAAGTTTAGTGACTGATAATGCCACCTATTTTACAAGCCAGGTTTTTGAGCAAATGTGCTTTAGTTGGGGTATCAAACACTTCACTACGAGCCCTTACTACCCCAATCCGAACCAGGTGGAAAGGGTAAATAAAAATATTAAGATTGCTTTAACTATTTTTAGTCAAAAGGAGCATAGGAGATGGGATGAAAATCTGCAATTTTTGAACATGGCCTTTAATTTGAATAAACACGACTCCACCCAACAAACTCCCGCGGAGGTGTTTTTAGGGAGAGATTTGAGCCATCCTCTGTTAAATGTATGGGGAATACACCCGGAAACTTTGAGTATTCATAGTCCTAGACGTTTGGAAGAGGTATGGACAGATGTAGCGATGAATTTAGAAAAGGCTAGAAAGAAAATTTGCTCGCAGTATAACCAAGGTCGGACTCCAAATCCTTTCGCGGTGGGGGAGGAGGTGTGGTGTCGTGAACATCATTTGAGTGATAAAAGTAAATTTCGTACTGCCAAGTTGGAATTTGCCTTTGGTGGGCCTTATCGGATAATCAAATTTTTGGGGCCAGTGACGGTCTTATTACAGAAAGTAGGTGAGAACTTAAGAGTAAAGAAGGCTCACATTAGCCATCTAAAGGCAGTAAATTGAGTTTGCTGTGTTTTCAATGGTTAAAACATTTACATTGTAATGTTTGCTTTAATAAGTTAAGGAACTATGTGGTATAAACTTATTGTTATCCTTTTTTGGTGTTTTAGAATTTTAGATTTTTAGTATGTAATGTTTAGGATACGTTTTGCCTTTTGCATTTATATTTGCATTAGCCATTTTATATACGTATATTTTTGATAAGATTTTTTGGATTGCTACAGCACTTGTTTAAAAGGGTTTGTTTTCCGAATGGGTTTTTTGGAAGTTAGTACCCTTTAGGATCGTAGCTTTGGAGCTTTTAATTTTATTCCAGATTTTATAAACTGTAAGTTCATATTCTGTAATAATCAATTTATTTAATATTTTTCACGTTTAAATTTCAATTTAGTTTTTGGGTGATGTAAAACTTTTTTGAGACTTTGGCTGTAGGTCGTGCTTTTTGCCCTTTCTTTGTGCTTTCGAGTCTACTTACTGTTTGCGAGTTTTTTCTAGTTTTCTTTCCTAGTCTTTTCGCGTTTCTTTCTTCTCTTGTACGTGTTTCTTTGGGTAGCTTTACGTGTGACGGACCTGATAGTTAAAGGGCTCAAGGAAGTTATCTATATTTTTTTTTATTTTTTTTTGTCGGGGTGGTTGAGGCCACTTGTGGCGGCCTCACTCGTCTTGGTTATTACTATTACCTTTATTTTGCGTAAAGTTTATTTTAAGATGAGTTAATTTTTTTAATAAAATTATTTATGTGTTTATATTATTTAATGGTGTATGTTATTATTTATTTATTGTAACTTTTTAATCGTATACCTTTTTTATTTTACGTTAAGTACCCTTATTCTGGAGTGGGACTTGCAAGAAATAACCAGAACGATCTAGCGGAGTGAGGGGTGGCAGTAGAGGAGGGGGTTGACGTCAGCTGACGTGACAAGGGGAGGCGACAGCCAGCTGTTTGCGTGGAGTGTGTGTTTGACCGCGGGCGGCGGAACTATCCGGGGAGAGACGAGAATTTGCATCGCAGCGATGAGTAACTGGTGTTACGTTACGTGAATAAGATTGAATATGACGGTAACGCCACGACACCTTGGGCGAAGCAACATAAGTGGTGGTATTCGAGAACGCGATATTTGTGGGCCTAGTGCACGGGCCATCAATGTAGCGCGATGCTAGAGGCGCTAAAAGGTGAGCGGGGTTTACATCCGACCCCGGCGGACACCGACTACAGAGGTATGCTTCTAGAACAAGTAAGTGCGAGAACTGGATTTGTACTTTTCGCCCGGCTGGTATGACTTGCGGAAGACGTGTTTAAAAAAACAGAGTGCGGCGATGGAAATTGCTGGTAGAATTATCTAGACTGAAGGACGTCACTATTTCGTTTTTCCACCCTCCCCTCCTCCGTAATAGACTTTGTGGGACTTTGGTTTATTTTAAGTATAGTGTAAGAGTGTTTGTATGCAAATGTCACCAACGGACGTTAAATTTAAATATAGCAATTTAAATGGTATCTCGAATTGAATTTATAGGTTCCTTTCCTTTTTTACAGTACTTAATGTTGGTCATTTTATTTCTGGTAATTCATTATATATATTACAACTATCACAATAATTTTTGCAGGGCTGTCGGTCAATTTAGTACGTTAATGATTCCTTTTGCGCACTGGCCAAATTTTAAGCCAGTCCATGCGCGTCTATTGAATTTAATTTTACTACACTTTCATTATCAATATGTCAGTGGTGACGCGTATACAGGACTGGCGTGGCGAGTGCGGACGTGTTCAACTACCCCGGTATAAGGGGGGTTGGCCACAAGTTAACTAAATGTTTCTTCTATCATTATAAAATTGACTATGTCTGCTCCAATAAAATAAACAGTGAATTTAATGGTCGTTCAAGAAAACGATTTTATTACTTCTAATAAAAAATACTTGAATTGTCTGTTCTTACTTAATAGTTTTCATAAAATATTCCTTATATTACGTTTTTATTTTTCTTAAAAATTATTTCAACTTTGCGCACACTTATTTCGTGGTAAACGGATATATTTAATGAACTGTCATTGAAATAACATAATTTATTCAATATTGACAGTATTAAATAGTATGTCAGCGAACTAATACTTAACAAATTATTTTTTTTTAAATTTTTTCTCTCCCCTTCTTTTTTTAAAAATATTTTTTGAAGTTCACACGCGTTACAATCCAACACTTTTTTTTAACCAAAGGCCTTTAAAAACCGTTGAATACCTTTTCGTTGTTTACACAGAGCGGAGCTATTTAATCCGTTAATAAAGACGATAATTAGGTATTTACTTGTTTAAACAAAGAATTTAGAGAAAATAAATATTAAGAAATCTGAAACGAGAGAATATACACCAGACAAAACAAATGTGTAGTCCTAAATTTAAAAATTGACTAGACACGTGCTTAATAAACTCTTATGAATACCACTTAAATAAAGACTTTTAAACAAAGAATTTAGCTTACATAAATGAAGAGTCCTGCCTAGTTTCAGATAACTATAACTTCGTAGAAACAATACACTGTATCAGATTTCCAAGGTCTATGTTTTGAGGTAAACTCACGAAAATTTCTGGATATGTTGTCACTAAGTGAAAATAATAATATATTGGCTTAGGTGTTAGAAAATTTTTAAAAATATCAGAATACAAACTTCTTATATTATTTCCTATTGTTTTTTTTTCTCCTGCAGGATTCATCTAATGTAGCTACTAGCTACAAAATCATTACTTCAGCTCTATGGCGGTCACATAGCAGCTTTACCATTTTTTTTCACGGTCTTCAATGCAACATTAGGTATATTTAAATATTAATTTCCGTCTGACACATACAACGAATCTCAAACACGTCAAACAATTATTTTACTCACCGTAGAACTTTAAAATAAGATAATAAACTCTCAGTAAGTCTTTAATAATGCTGAAGAAGAAATAAGTTTATTAATTTAAAAAATATAATGATAGTAGTATAGAATAGGGCATACTGGGACATGGCGCTGGCGCGTGGATTGTGATTGTCGGTCCGCCATCTTGGATTTGTGACGTCACGGCGGCAAAAATTCCTCAAAATTCCTCAAAATTGACTCAAAATGACTCAAAATTTCCCGTTTTAAGAAAAAATTTCCCGTTTTCGAGGGAAAAATTCCCGTTTCGAGGGAAAATTTCCCGTTTTATTCCTAAAAAATCACACCGGCTAGAAATGTCCTGATAGAGGCTTAAGCATCCTTAACTCAAGCCTCAGTAAGCCTCTATCAGGATGTAACCTTGACCTTGGACCTTGACCCCGACGGCCATCTTGGATCCACCATCTTGGATGACGTCATTTCGTTTTCTCGAACATTCCGGCATTGTGTTATCCGCCATTTTGAATTATGACGTCATCGTTGCAATTTCCGTTACGGCCGCCATCTTTAAATTTATTATCAGATTTTAATGAAAAAAATTTAAAAGTTATAAAAAAATTAAATAAAAAATTTTTTAATAAAATATTTAAAAAACAAACATTTACGACACGGAGCTCGGAGTCCTCGGTTCAAACCCGACGAGTGCAAAAAAATAAAAATGGCGACCGATCCTTCCCCCCGCGGTGGCTGCAGGCATACTGACTCCCACCACTTTTTTTCAAAGCATATATATCATCCGGCAGTATGACGTCATATACGCCATCTTGAAATTTGGAAGCCATCTTGAAAATCTTTATTTATTATCCGATTTTAATGAAAAAAATTCCAAAATTCATCAAAAAATTAACGTATTTGAATTCTGTTTGATTATATCGATGTACGTCCTTGGTTCGATTCCCGACGAGAGTAAACGGTCGATCCTTCCTCCATGAAAGCTACCTAGACTGATCTACCACCACCAGTACCAAGGTATATATCATCAACTGGTATGACATCATGTCCGCCATCTTGTCTTCATCCGCTGGAGACCACAATCTTGTTTTCGTCAGCTAGAGTGTGCCGATACCATGTAGTATAATTATCTGGTCACTAAACTTGTGTCCTCAACTGTTGACATTGAACATTGACCTTGAACTTTGACCCTGACCTTGAAATTTGACCTTGACCTTGAAATTTTACTTTGTCCCTGAAATTTGACTTTGTCCTTGTCGACCATCATGGATCCGACATTTTATGTTCAGTACATGCTACCAGAGGATACCACCTGCTGGAGTACGTCATCTTGTGTGTGTACTTGTATTATAGAGTACATTTCCATCTGGATTATTTTATTCTAACCCGCTACAGTGCAGTAATCATTTATTACGGAGGTGCCCCCGCCATCTAAAAATCATGTAATAATGTAGCTAGAAAAGCGGGAAAAAATCCAAAATTCATTAAATAACTCACTCATTAACTTACATATCGATTCGATCCGCTCCAGTCCTTGGTTCGATCCTCGATCGATGCAAAACATTTAATTTTATGAAAAAAAATAATAATTCCAATAAACCATGTTCAACATTCTTAAAGAGACTTTAAATCATCTACTACCATCATCATATCAGACATCAAGACCACCATATTGGAAATTCGTAATTGTAATGCTAGAGATTCGGGAAAAAGTTAAAAACTCATTAAATAAATTTGTAATCTATATACTGATTGATTAGATTGACTAAGGTCCTTGACACGATCCTGGACGAAGCTAAAATAAATTTAATTAAAATACCAGAAAAGTGTAAGGTTCGAGGAATAAAACACCTAAAAGTCTTTTACAAACATAATATTTATTACACAATTTCTATCCTACTACAGAATCACTTGCGAAAGACAGCAATCTTATAAAAATTTAGCCCTGCATAGACGTACAACGACTACTTCTTAGCTCCAAATGGCTCCAAATGCTCCAAACGGCCTCCAAATGGCTCCAAAAGCTCCAACAGCCTCCAAATGCTTAACACAGTTCCAAATGGCTCCAAATGCTCCAAACGGCCTCCAAATGCTTGACAGCTCCAAATGTTTCCAGCAGCTCCAAATGCTCCAAATGCTTGACAGCTCCAAATGCTTCAAAAGGCTCCAAATGCT
This sequence comes from Bacillus rossius redtenbacheri, assembly GCF_032445375.1. Classification (NCBI taxonomy): domain Eukaryota; kingdom Metazoa; phylum Arthropoda; class Insecta; order Phasmatodea; family Bacillidae; genus Bacillus; species Bacillus rossius. The sequence goes on along the minus strand of NC_086333.1, from coordinate 39,498,183 downwards.
CCAAATGCTCCAAACGGCCTCCAAATGGCTCCAACAACTCCAACAGCCTCCAAATGCTTGACAGCTCCAAATGTTTCCAGCAGCTCCAAATGCTCCAAATGGCTCCAACAGCCTCCAAATGCTTAACACAGCTCTAAATGGCTCCAAATGCTCCAAATGCTCCAAACGGCCTCCAAATGCTTGACAGCTCCAAATGCTCCAACAGCTCCAAAAAAAGGCTCCAAATGCTCCAACAGCCTCCAAATGCTTAACACAGCTTCAAATGGCTCCAAATGCTTGACAGCTCCAAATGCATAACACAGCTCCAAATGGCTCCAAATGCTCCAAACGGCCTCCAAATGCTTGACAGCTCCAAATGTTTCCAGCAGCTCCAAATGCTCCAACAGCTCCAAAAAAAGGCTCCAAATGCTCCAACAGCCTCCAAATGCTTAACACAGCTCCAAATGGCTCCAAATGCTTGGCAGCTCCAAATGCTTCAAAAGGCTCCAAATGCTCCAAATGGCTCCAACAGCTCCAAAAGGCTCCAAATGCTTCAAAAGGCTCCAATTGCTCCAAGAGCTCCATCTTCAATTGGTTCCAACTGATTCCTATTACTTTTATCGAACTTGGCATGATTACTAACATGTCTTTATCAGTATACATTTTGACTGGCAGTGGTAACGTTTTTTACACCTTTAAGTTATAAGTTTTATTTAGAAATCAGATTTCGATAAATGATAGCTTCCATCTGGAAAGAAAATATATTAATTTATCTTCAAGTTTATACACATACATTTAATTTAATCCATTATTGTATGTAGCCAGCTTCCCTCAGTTCTTTGAGTATGAAGGATATTTCTTTAATGTTCGAATAGTTTCCTGCACAAAGCGATCCATGTAGTAGTCGTAGCCTGTTAACCAATATGTTAGGATCTTCCCATGAGGTATAATCAATCTCTTCTGCTGCCTTCATCATCCTTGCATGTTTATAATAAATATTATCTCTGGTGTCTATCGTTTTAACACCAACCACAAGGTCACTTTCGTCATCTTGCCAGTGATTATCACAAGCTTGATCAGGATAATTTATTTTATTACGTCGTTTCCATCGTTTTGGTCTCAAACCACCATCACAGTCTTCGCTCTTGCATGCTTTTGGTGCTTCAGTACAGTACTCAATCATGTCAGCCTCAGATGTGTCACCACAATCTTCAATCATGCCAGCTTCTGATGCGTCACCACAGTCTTCAATCATGTCAGCACCACAAACTTGATCAGGATAATTTATTTTATTACGTCGTTTCCATCGTTTTGGTCTCAGACTGCCATCACAGTCTTCGCTCTTGCATGCTTTTGGTGCTTCAGTACAGTACTCAATCATGTCAGCCTCAGTTGTGTCACCACAATCTTCAATCATGCCAGCTTCTGATGTGTCACCACAGTCTTCAATCATGTCAGCACCACAAACTTTATCAGGATAATTTATTTTATTACGTCGTTTCCATCGTTTTGGTCTCAGACTGCCATCACAGTCTTCGATCTTGCCTGCTTTAGGTGTTTCAGTACAGTACTCAATCATGTCAGCCTCAGATGTGTCACCACAATCTTCAATCATGCCAGCCGCAGTTGATTCATCAAAGTCTTCGACCTTGTAAGCTTCAGGTGGTTCTCCATCTTTCACATTTTCATGGAGACGACTAGATATTGGAGTAAATATATTTTCATTTCTAATGTGGTTACAACTTCCTTCGTTTGTTTTAAATTTTAAATTATTATCTTGATCTAGATCAGTAATTTTAGCATTAGCTTTTTCGCCTTCGTTCCTCTTCCGCGATGTTGTAGCCCAGTCTTCGTTATCTTTATTCATCTTAATTGTACAGGTCTTGTAATGTCTATCCAAGTAATATCTTCTACCAAAGGATTTCTGACACTGACTGCAATGAAATGGTTTTTGACAAGGACCCAAATTACACTCGCTTCTTTCATGTCGTTTAGCATTCTTTCTCAAGGTAAACACCTTGCTACAGTATCTACAGTGATGACGTTTTGATACAGCAACAAATCCCGTTTCAGGATTCATATTAGTTATTGAGACTAATGCCAGATGCAAACTAAGAGTTTTAAATTAGATATATTACTTAAATAGAATTTTTTAATTATTTCATCAGCGAGAATTAATTTATCTCATTCAAAGGTACTTGTTGCAAGTAGTTCTGCTTTTCAACAACAGATGTCGCCACATGTTACTTGCAGGTAAATAATATTTAGTTCTTTTATGCGGGATGAGGGATGCTCACTAACGATCGCAAAAGAAGGATGGCTTCGCTAGACTCCAACAGGATGGAGGAACTTACTTCTCCTTGGAGTCTAGCGAAGCCATCCTTCTTTTGCGATCGTTAGTGAGCATCCCTCATCCCGCATAAAAGAACTAAATATTATTTACCTGCAAGTAACATGTGGCGACATCTGTTGTTGAAAAGCAGAACTACTTGCAACAAGTACCTTTGAATGAGATAAATTAATTCTCGCTGATGAAATAATTAAAAAATTCTATTTAAGTAATATATCTAATTTAAAACTCTTAGTTTGCATCTGGCATTAGTCTCAATAACTAATATGAATCCTGAAACGGGATTTGTTGCTGTATCAAAACGTCATCACTGTAGATACTGTAGCAAGGTGTTTACCTTGAGAAAGAATGCTAAACGACATGAAAGAAGCGAGTGTAATTTGGGTCCTTGTCAAAAACCATTTCATTGCAGTCAGTGTCAGAAATCCTTTGGTAGAAGATATTACTTGGATAGACATTACAAGACCTGTACAATTAAGATGAATAAAGATAACGAAGACTGGGCTACAACATCGCGGAAGAGGAACGAAGGCGAAAAAGCTAATGCTAAAATTACTGATCTAGATCAAGATAATAATTTAAAATTTAAAACAAACGAAGGAAGTTGTAACCACATTAGAAATGAAAATATATTTACTCCAATATCTAGTCGTCTCCATGAAAATGTGAAAGATGGAGAACCACCTGAAGCTTACAAGGTCGAAGACTTTGATGAATCAACTGCGGCTGGCATGATTGAAGATTGTGGTGACACATCTGAGGCTGACATGATTGAGTACTGTACTGAAACACCTAAAGCAGGCAAGATCGAAGACTGTGATGGCAGTCTGAGACCAAAACGATGGAAACGACGTAATAAAATAAATTATCCTGATAAAGTTTGTGGTGCTGACATGATTGAAGACTGTGGTGACACATCAGAAGCTGGCATGATTGAAGATTGTGGTGACACAACTGAGGCTGACATGATTGAGTACTGTACTGAAGCACCAAAAGCATGCAAAAGCGAAGACTGTGATGGCAGTCTGAGACCAAAACGATGGAAACGACGTAATAAAATAAATTATCCTGATCAAGTTTGTGGTGCTGACATGATTGAAGACTGTGGTGACGCATCAGAAGCTGGCATGATTGAAGATTGTGGTGACACATCTGAGGCTGACATGATTGAGTACTGTACTGAAGCACCAAAAGCATGCAAGAGCGAAGACTGTGATGGTGGTTTGAGACCAAAACGATGGAAACGACGTAATAAAATAAATTATCCTGATCAAGCTTGTGATAATCACTGGCAAGATGACGAAAGTGACCTTGTGGTTGGTGTTAAAACGATAGACACCAGAGATAATATTTATTATAAACATGCAAGGATGATGAAGGCAGCAGAAGAGATTGATTATACCTCATGGGAAGATCCTAACATATTGGTTAACAGGCTACGACTACTACATGGATCGCTTTGTGCAGGAAACTATTCGAACATTAAAGAAATATCCTTCATACTCAAAGAACTGAGGGAAGCTGGCTACATACAATAATGGATTAAATTAAATGTATGTGTATAAACTTGAAGATAAATTAATATATTTTCTTTCCAGATGGAAGCTATCATTTATCGAAATCTGATTTCTAAATAAAACTTATAACTTAAAGGTGTAAAAAACGTTACCACTGCCAGTCAAAATGTATACTGATAAAGACATGTTAGTAATCATGCCAAGTTCGATAAAAGTAATAGGAATCAGTTGGAACCAATTGAAGATGGAGCTCTTGGAGCAATTGGAGCCTTTTGAAGCATTTGGAGCCTTTTGGAGCTGTTGGAGCCATTTGGAGCTTTTGGAGCCTTTTGAAGCATTTGGAGCTGCCAAGCATTTGGAGCCATTTGGAGCTGTGTTAAGCATTTGGAGGCTGTTGGAGCATTTGGAGCCTTTATTTGGAGCTGTTGGAGCATTTGGAGCTGCTGGAGACATTTGGAGCTGTCAAGCATTTGGAGGCCGTTTGGAGCATTTGGAGCCATTTGGAGCTGTGTTATGCATTTGGAGCTGTCAAGCATTTGGAGCCATTTGGAGCAGTGTTAAGCATTTGGAGGCTGTTGGAGCATTTGGAGCCTTTTTTTGGAGCTGTGGAGCATTTGGAGCTGTCAAGCATTTGGAGGCCGTTTGGAGCATTTGGAGACATTTGGAGCTGTCAAGCATTTGGAGGCCGTTTGGAGCATAAGGAGCCATTTAGAGCTGTGTTAAGCATTTGGAGGCTGTTGGAGCCATTTGGAGCATTTGGAGCTGCTGGAAACATTTGGAGCTGTCAAGCATTTGGAGGCTGTTGGAGCTGTTAGAGCCATTTGGAGGCCGTTTGGAGCATTTGGAGCATTTGGAGCCTTTTGAAGCATTTGGAGCTGTCAAGCATTTGGAGCATTTGGAGCTGCTGGAAACATTTGGAGCTGTCAAGCATTTGGAGGCCGTTTGGAGCATTTGGAGCCATTTGGAACTGTGTTAAGCATTTGGAGGCTGTTGGAGCTTTTGGAGCCATTTGGAGGCCGTTTGGAGCATTTGGAGCATTTGGAGCCTTTTGAAGCATTTGGAGCTGTCAAGCATTTGGAGGCCGTTTGGAGCATTTGGAGCCATTTGGAACTGTGTTAAGCATTTGGAGGCTGTTGGAGCTTTTGGAGCCATTTGGAGGCCGTTTGGAGCATTTGGAGCCATTTGGAGCTAAGAAGTAGTCGTTGTACGTCTATGCAGGGCTAAATTTTTATAAGATTGCTGTCTTTCGCAAGTGATTCTGTAGTAGGATAGAAATTGTGTAATAAATATTATGTTTGTAAAAGACTTTTAGGTGTTTTATTCCTCGAACCTTACACTTTTCTGGTATTTTAATTAAATTTATTTTAGCTTCGTCCAGGATCGTGTCAAGGACCTTAGTCGATCTAATCAATCAGTATATAGATTACAAATTTATTTAATGAGTTTTGAACTTTTTCCCGAATCTCTAGCATTACAATTACGAATTTCCAATATGGTGGTCTTGATGTCTGATAGGATGATGGTAGTAGATGATTTAAAGTCTCTTTAAGAATGTTGAACATGGTTTATTGGAATTATTATTTTTTTTCATGAAATTAAATGTTTTGCATCGATCGAGGATCGAACCAAGGACTGGAGCGGATCGAATCGATATGTAAGTTAATGAGTGATTTATTTAATGAATTTTGGATTTTTTCCCGCTTTTCTAGCTACATTATTACATGATTTTTAGATGGCGGGGGGCACCTCCGTAATAAATGATTACTGCACTGTAGCGGGTTAGAATAAAATAATCCAGATGGAAATGTACTCTATAATACAAGTACACACACAAGATGATGTACTCCAGCAGGTGGTATCCTCTGGTAGCATGTACTGAACATAAAATGTCGGATCCATGATGGTCGACAAGGACAAAGTCAAATTTCAGGGACAAAGTAAAATTTCAAGGTCAAGGTCAAATTTCAAGGTCAAGGTCAAAGTTCAAGGTCAATGTTCAATGTCAACAGTTGAGGACACAAGTTTAGTGACCAGATAATTATACTACATGGTATCGGCACACTCTAGCTGACGAAAACAAGATTGTGGTCTCCAGCGGATGAAGACAAGATGGCGGACATGATGTCATACCAGTTGATGATATATACCTTGGTACTGGTGGTGGTAGATCAGTCTAGGTAGCTTTCATGGAGGAAGGATCGACCGTTTACTCTCGTCGGGAATCGAACCAAGGACGTACATCGATATAATCAAACAGAATTCAAATACGTTAATTTTTTGATGAATTTTGGAATTTTTTTCATTAAAATGGGATAATAAATAAAGATTTTCAAGATGGCTTCCAAATTTCAAGATGGCGTATATGACGTCATACTGCCGGATGATATATATGCTTTGAAAAAAAGTGGTGGGAGTCAGTATGCCTGCAGCCACCGCGGGGGGAAGGATCGATCGCCATTTTTATTTTTTTTGCACTCGTCGGGTTTGAACCGAGGACTCCGAGCTCCGTGTCGTAAATGTTTGTTTTTTAAATATTTTATTGAAAAAATTTTTTTTAATTTTTTTATAATTTTTAAATTTTTTTCATTAAAATCGGATAATAAATTTAAAGATGGCGGCCGTAACGGAAATTGCAACGATGACGTCATAATTCAAAATGGCGGATAACACAATGCCGGAATGTTCGAGAAAACGAAATGACGTCATCCAAGATGGTGGATCCAAGATGGCCGTCGGGGTCAAGGTCCAAGGTCAAGGTCACATCCTGATAGAGGCTTAATTGAGGCTTGAGTTAAGGATGCTTAAGCCTCTATCAGGACATTTCTAGCCGGTGTGATTTTTTAGGAATAAAACGGGAAATTTTCCCTCGAAACGGGAATTTTTTTCTTAAAACGGGAAATTTTGAGTCATTTTGAGTCAATTTTGAGGAATTTTGAGGAATTTTTGCCGCCGTGACGTCACAAATCCAAGATGGCGGACCGACAATCACAATCCACGCGCCAGCGCCATGTCCCAGTATGTTCTATTCTATACTACTAATGATTGTTTTAGAATTTGTAAATAATAGTTATATCATTTTTTTTAATTTTTTTTTTTTTTTTTAGGAAAATTGCGTAACTGCTATCGCAAAGGTGTTTCCTTAGGTCTTTGTGGACTAATTTCATGTAAAGGAGTGAGTAATTTTCAGACATTAGTTAAGTGTGCAACCTAATGTAAGCAGCAAAAAACAGCTACCTTAAAAACATAAAAAAATAAATAAATAAACGTAATTATGAGAGCAATACCCTAGAACCTGTGCATCACTCTTCAAAACACGTAATGAAAAACGCGATTAATAAAGCGGATATAATGGCTTTTGCGGGCCTCATCTTGTTCCCGATACACAGCATTGTGTCGTAATTAATTACCGGGTGATATTGTGGCAAATGGCCACCTTTCACGTGGTCACCGAAAAAAAATTTACATGAAACGTTCACCACCGAAGGAACGTTGGTATATGGGAAAGTGTTAAGAATATAGCTTAAGTTAAGTGCAAAATTTTAAGCTAAATAAAATTGCTATGTGAGGTACTCAAATTAATTTACAAATGCTTACAAAAAATTTAAGTGCCAAGGTTCATTGCTTAAATTAAAGTTCTAATAATTCGAACAATTGGAAGAGAGATCATGTTAAGTGCTAAATTTACAGTGCTAATGTTTACAAGTGCTAGAAACAAGAAAACTTGAAACTAGAAAGTTCAAATGTTTAGAGTTGTAGTTAAAATGTTAGAGATTTAGAGCTAAATTTAGAATATTTATGTTTAGAGCGTCTGCCCACACGTTCTGGTGGCTAGCGTGTCTGGCTCGGGTTCGACGCCCGGGCAGGTAGACATTCTCCCTGGGCTCGGGCCTGGGTGTTTGTGACGCCCCTACCATCTTCATTCCGCCAAAGGCAATGGTAAACCATCGCGGAATCACCTCGCCTTTGGCAAACACAGGGACGTCACGGCTGTGCTCATGATACCCAATAATGGGTAAAACGTCTCACCATAGATAAGTAGTTTATTAAAGGAAAATAAAGTTCTTAGATTAAGAGCTTAGTTTCAATTCTTCAAGTCGAGAAATACACTCTTAATTTAATGCTAGTAAAATGCATTTTCAACTGACTAAAAATTGAAATTGAAAAAAGTGTAGTTATAAAAAAAACATATGACAATTTACATAGCAAATGTCACTGCTTTCAGATCAGTCAGTAAGTAAAAACTGATAAATTCAGTTGTAAAAATTAAAATATCACTCATTAAGTCGCTTAGTTTTAAATATCTCACAAATTTAATCTTACGTTTTCAGGCACAAATATTTATTTCAGAATCTAAGCTTGGAAATAAGCTAGGAAACTAACAGAATGGAATGTATGTAGGCTACTAATATACTTTAAGGTAAATAGCTTAATATTTACGCTGGGTTTATGTTTTACATTAGAATGCCAGTATTATTACATAAGTAACTTCTTACTTTATTTTTGCCCAAAAATTAATCTTTATTTTGTTTTAGGTTCCATAATTTATGAAAAAAAAAAATTATGTTTCCAATTTTTGTCCAAACAAAAAAATATATATATATATTTTCATTAGAGGATGTACACGAACAAATAAAACACTTTATCATTTAAGAAACCATTTTAACGCAATTACCAGAGAAAATTTAGTGATTTGTTGAACGTCTACCACATAAGAGTAGGTAAATAATAAAACACTTAAGCTAGCAAAACCAGCAGAAGCTGGCAACAAGAAAAAAGAGCGTATTTGCACTACCTGCGAGGATTAAAGAATCTGGTTGCGTGGTCGCTGCCGTAATTGGTGCAGGACGTAGCTTATCTTGTGCGTTCGGGAGTTGATGTAGCATGATGGAGTGGTCGTAATACATTTCATTCAATCTATATTAGGCTTCTTCCACAATTTTTATTGTTAGTTTAATTGCAACTTGCAGAAGTTCAGAAAGAAATGTGTGAAAAAAATTATGAAAATATAGAAATTTATTTTACTCTAATCCTCAGTTGTGAAAAAATATAAAATGAACTTTTAGTGAAATATCTTAATGCAAACAAACAGAAAAAAATGTATAATGGATATTTTCCTGGCACATTAAAAATTTTAAATAGCGTGTAGCGTTTTTTTTGTAACAAAATAGCAACGGTTACTCTACGAATCTGATGTCATAAATGTGCTATATATATAACCATGGGGCGAAGTCATGCCCTAAGAGAAACTTTGCGTCACGTGTTGGTAAGCTGTGTAGCACAGTCGTACACGAGTCAAACCATTACACGAAGGCCACTGCACGTAGATAGATTCTGGTCCATAATTAAATAATTATAGAGTAGATTCAAGTTCCCGATGACAAGTGATGCAAAATATAAAATTATAATGTTCGGAAATACGCATTGATTTTTTTTCATTTATTTCAGGAAATATGTGAAGACATAAATAAACATTTAATATTATCAATACTGTATCAAATGGTATATAGCAAAATTTCTAGTAGAAATTTTGTTGCTTTGTACACCACCCTAAAATGGAAAATTTCGGAATGATTATTTAAATGCGCACAGGCTGTGCAAGTTTCTAGAAGTATTGTAGTTGCACGTAAAGTTTTTTTTTTGTAAAAAATAATAGGTGATTCTTGACTAGTATATGAGGAAGAGCTGCAACCTTTCTTGGAAGTGAGCTGGGACTAGATTTAGAACTTCTATGACACTGATACTTAACAAGAGTGGTTTCCTTCAGATTCATTTGCTTCTATAACTTGAAACTTTTGCTAATAATTTTAATTAAATACATAACATAATAAATAGCTAGAAGACCATTAAAGGCTAATAAAAATGTAATTCCAAGACTGGACTGAAAGTATGCAAAAGTGTTTGTTTACATTTTCGAACAATATAGTTCTCATGTATACTTTGTCATGACACTCTAAAGTTTTTGAATATCACTTACTGCCTAATCAATAAGAATTTCGTTTTTTCCAAAACCCAAGAAAAAACTTGTTCTCTGGCTGAGTCTTAAGTCTCAAATTTGTGAATGACTTCTTAAACCCACGTTCACACTAAATAAATAAGTACCTCAGTTTCATTCATAGAAAATGGTTGCCACGAGATGTATTGTGACTCATCTGGGTCATAGTTCTTAGCTCATACATTTTAAGTTTTCTGTTAAATGGAATAGAAATATTCATGTGGAATTACAGATATTTCTAAAATTGTACTTTATCATGAGAATAAGTGTAACAAAATTGTGTTCGCATGGTTCGGATTTTCACCCGGGCATTTATGCTTAGTGTTTTCACCAGTATGTGCTTTAGTTAAAGTTATATGCAAACTGTTCCCTAAATAGATTCCAAGTATTGACTGCACACATTATTAAGAATAAAAAAATATATACTCTAATTATTTAATTTTCAGTTATACTTTCCGTTGTTAATTAAATAATGTTTGAACGAAAATTCAATTAAAATATAAAGCTACTTGCCAATTTTCGTTCGAAATACTCAGTAATATAAACGTATTTCATACATGGAAATATGACCTTAGCTATATGTCATCAAATGTTACAATATCTTTCTTGTAGTATTACAAACTTTTCCTTGGTATCCGGTTTCCAAAGGAATCTTTTGTGAACGAACAAACAAATTGTTTTCTGTCTAAATGTTTATTTTACAAATTCAGCCAAGAAGCAAATTATCTTTGGTTAAGTAGAGTGCATTCCTAAATCACTCGTGTGATAATAAGTACAGGTTGTAGGGTTATATTTGCTAGCTAAATGGCTTTGATGATGATGTTTCCAGCTTAGGAAGCATTACGTTCCAGCCACCGCTGTTTGCTGTAATGTTCATAACACAATGCAGTCACTGAACCCTGTTTTCCCGTTCGCTGTCTTTTCCATCCAACCAGATTTAAAGCCAGTTATTTCAGCCCCCTTTTTTAACAGCTCGGAAAGAAAATGGAAAAAGGAAATGCAAATTGGTGGAATTAATTTACTTTTTCAGCTGCCTCTTTTGCTGTAATACATTAATTTAGAGTTCTGGGTCTGTTTGTTTAGTAATAGAAGCAAAAGGAAAGTTCATTTCAATAAAGTAAATTTCAAATTATGTTGGGGTTTCATAACGGAATGTGAAAATAAAATTGCTTCTTGTCTTGAAATAAAATAAGTACATATTTTAAGTACCTATATATATATATATATATATATATATATATATATATATATATATAGTTGTTATTTCATGTGTGCAAGATTAATAAACATTTATTTGTTGTCACGTTGAAGAGATCATTATTATTTAAAAAAATTTAAAAAAAAAATGATTATTTTCCATTTCCATGTATCTATGCATATTAAGACTCTGACATGTCAGTAGACTTAATAAAAGGGTTCAACAGATCATGCACTAACTTTCTCACGAAAGGTATCCTATTGAGTTCCAAAACATATATGGAATATTTTATGATCCACCAGGGAATTGAATCCACGCTTCTGAAAATCAAGAGCTCCTGGTACTCAGTACTTGGTACTTGGTTCGGTACTTAAACTCACTTGGCTACCGGGCAGGAACTTTTGGCCAGACAGTAAATTTCATGAAGTTATTAGTATTCAAATGCTCAAATTGTAAGAAACTTTTTTTCTATTAAAAATCTTCTGAATACTTTATAAACTGACCTATGAAAATTAACCACTGACCATGAACTAGGGACAAAGATTTCACCCTGTGACATACGCAACCAAAAAATTTAATATTTTTAATCGGTGGCTGCAGCTGCATTGGTTTATTTTCCTTTATGTAAATTAGAATAATATTTAGCATAATAGTCACAATTTTATGTCACCAACCACGTTTAAGATTTCCCTTACCCAACGTTTTCATTCTAGTTTATATTCTCATGAAAATGCTATTGAGGCTTATGACGTAAGTGCACTTAAAGATAACCTTTAGGGACCCGCCTACTTGGGCACACATACAGTGCACAGAGCTTCAGGAAAAACCAAGTGTTTTCAAAACCACTCTTTAAGTATTCGCCAGAGTAGTGTAACATCTAAACACGTTAACGAGCAAATACATATGTTCTCGTAATGCAAATACGCATATAATACGAAACTCTGACATTAAATTTAACATAGAATTCTTTAAATAATGCTGACAGTTATAAAAACACACAAAAATTTTTTTTAAATACATTTCTTGACACGAATCACACATAATTTCCGCACCCGCCGCTAGAATTTGCTGCCGGAGCAGCTACGTCGACTATTTAAACATTCCGTTTGCAAAGCGAAAGGTTAAACTATTTAATGAAACGTTTCGATAAAGGTGACAATGACTTGAAAAAATACTAAAGCTGGTATTTTGATCTGATTTTTCTTAGTAAATTTTATTGTCATATTGCTGTTCTTGTTAAAATTCATTAAAAATGTATTACTCTAGAGTTTCCCTTTTGGATTTTTGAACTTCGGTTGGTTACCATCTGCCACATATGGCAGCATCTTTATTACACATTTCCGTTCCATTCACAAAATTACTCTTATCAAATGCAGTAAACTGAGAGCTAAGATATTACACATAAAAAAAAATGTGAGCGAGTCTCTCAGGTTTGTTTGCTTCAACAAAATATTTGTTTGTATATGGCGAAATAAATATATTTTGTTAATTCAAACAAATAGTTTGTAGTAGGAAAGATTCTGTGATCCAACAAAATGATTTTGTCAACTCCAATGTATATTTGGTTAGGTGTAACAAATCATTTTTGTTACTTACCGAGTTTGGCTAAGCAAACAAAATATTTTGTTCCACCAAGTAAATATTTGTTTTGCCATATATAAACAAATATTAGTTTGATTCAAACAAACCTTTTTCTCTGTGGCAGTGAAGTGTAAATATCTAACCTCGGCAACGAGCTAATTCATGTGTTCTCATGTTGTTCATGTTGCAATTAAAATGAGGCACTCGGACACGAAATTTAACGTAGAATTATTAAAAATATTGCTGAGCGTGATACAAGTAGGACTCGTAAATAAAAAATATTCGCTTTTCAAATACCAACATTTCTGGATCTGAATCACGCACATACTTTCTGCGCCCGCCTCTAGAATTGGCTACCCATATCGTAAACGTGGCTTGCCACCGTCACCTGCATATAGCAACATGAAACAGACCGAAATTATAAAACTATACGAAACGGCTCCGATTAAAGCGAAAAAGACTTAAACCAATCCTAACCCACAGTTTTGGACTTGATTTTCAATAGTAGGCCTAATATTTATATATATTAACCATCTTGTAAAATTCATTGAACTGTTAATACTTTAAAGTTTCTGCACACATTAGAAGTTATACTTATATGGCATTACTAAAGTATTATCCTGAAACATTTTAAATCAAATATTATGACACTATGTAAATGTTGTATGTTTTTTGCTTAAAAGACTGAAATCAGTCTCAAAATACCTCCAACAAACAAACTTTAAACTTTATGAGCTTATTCAACATTATTATTACATAGAATCATTTTATGTGATTACAAAAATTAGGGATTGGTAGAAGTCTATGTTTGTTTTGTTTGTTTTTTTCCGTGAATTTGTTTTAAAATCCAAAGTAAGTTGCTTAGGATGCTTCGAAGGAATTGATAAAATAAAATAAAAACATGTTTATCTGGTGTAATGTAGTGATTATCTGATTCCTCTGGGTTGTCCGCGTCCATTGGAACTATATTCCATGCGATATAGTCAGGCTGGGCCGATGCAGACGACTGCAGCTCGCCGCTCTGGGCCGCCTGGGCCGAGTCCTTGGCATTTCCCTGGGCTTCTTTCCTTCTTATTCGATAGAGCAGACATCTCTCTGCATCAGAGTGTCCAGGTGGCTGGTTATAAATGGGTGTCACTCGTTGCTTCTTTGAATTTTTTTACTTTTGGTCTGGGCATCTTTCCTTGCTGCTCGCGTAAAATATATTGTGCACGAAATACTGAAGTATTTTTATTTTCATAAACGTATTTTATACTCTAACGTTAAAAATAAAAGTTGTTTGGAGCAAATCGACCTAGTACTTTAGTTGCTAGCTCGCTTGCGACTGAACGCTACCCGCGCCTAGTACGCATTTTTAGCGTTCGCTGTCGCGCGGTGACGTCATTGTGTGGGACGCGGGGGTTAGCGTTGGCTGGTCACAAAGATTATGTCATGCTCCCCCCTCCCATTCCAAATCCTTCTATAAGAAACATAAGACGTTCGTAGAATTCACAAAAAAAAAAAAGATTTTTTTTACATTGACGAGGTTTGAACCACAAAAAATTCGTCCTTTAGCTTAACAAGTGCGCACTCTACCGCTGTGCTACCTTTTTTGAATTTTTTATAAATTTTCGGCTAGCCCGTGATTTCTAACTTAATATTTCTTATAGTCTGACCATTTCGTGTGACAGTTTCCTTGACGTCGACAAATTAGTGACGAGTAAACTCTTACAAATTTACACCCCATGCCTTACCCGGGACTCAAAACCCACAACCCCTCGCACCGTAAGGCAGTTTGCATCCGTCTACACTACGGAGGTCGGCTACCGGGCATATTGTAAGTTTGCAATGATGGTAATGCCAGTTTTCTTGTGTATATTTACTTTTTAGTATGACTTTTTAGCGTAGTTTCACTTATGTAAAGTTTCGTATGTTGAGCGACTATATACGGTTTTAAGTTGGTACGCGTTTTTCCGCCAACCTGGCGGCGTCGGCAACGTGGTTACACATTTCCGTTCGTTCGAATTCCGTTTGAAGTGTGGTTGGTAAAATTTCCGCATCACGCATTCAAGCTTCGCCCTTTGTCCTGATGGTATGATTCTGTGATACAATATGCTCGCTGTTTTAATTTTGGTACGGTGAAAGATCCTGGAAATAGCAATGAATTATAATCGCACAATGCATCCGAAATAATTTTTTTTTTTTTAAAAATACATGCTATAGTTGGTTTGTATCGTGCACCACTGAATAAACGTATTCAGGATCATACCATCAGAACTAAAGAATAAAATAGTATACCTAATAATTAGAGACCGGAAAAATTCGCGGGTTCAATCACCTGCATGATGAACTCCATAGTTCTACGTACACTCGGTCAAACGTCACCCACTCATTGGCTGCTGTGTTTTGAGACGTTACAACGTAGCAGCCTGTGATTCGATAAAGCTATGGTTGGGTGTTTCTCATTGGTCCAGAGTCATCCAGGTGAGTTGTGAGCCAATAGCAGAGGCAGCACTGAGGTATAACTATTTGTATTTTAGCCTATCACGAAATGGATTCGCGAATTTTTTTCCTGTCTCTACTAATAATGTATAGAGACCCGTGAATTTTGCGGATTCAATGACCTCCAGGATAGACTCTAACATCCTCTACACACTCGGGCAAATGCCAACTGTTCATTGGCTGTTGACTTGTGAGTCGTCTCGACTGGGTGGCCTGTGATTCGACATTTCTATGAGTGAGGGTCTCTAATTGGCCCTCAGTCCTCCAGATTAACAGAGATCCAATGACAGAAGCAGCAGTAAGGTATAATTATTTGAAGTTTAGCATAACACGAAATGAATCCGCGAAATTCACGGGTGTCTAATAATGTAGTGTTTGCATTACTGTGTTTTATGGCAGTGGATGCATTTAAGGACAGAATTTGGTATGGTCCGCAACGTTCGAGGCGTTGCGCCGCGGCGACGGCGAGTTAGAAAGTGTGACAGCGAGTCGTCCGGTGACAAGCCCTGGCGGGAGTGACGACGGGGCCTGGCTGGACATCAGGGCGGTCGCGCGGGTGGCGTACACGCCTGCAGATAGCGCGCGTCGAGCAGGAAGTCGCGGCGGACGGAAGCGCGTGCACGTTGGGGGGGGGGGGGAGAGACCACGTGACGTGAGCCCGGCTGTCGCGAGGCATTATCTCCGCACACACCCGGGCTTTGTCCCATCTCTGCCCCCCCCCCCCCACCGTCGCCCGCCGGGTGCGAATAACTTGCGGGATCAGTGGCACCTCGTTATTTTTTTAAAAACAACCTGCAGTAACACAATACTTTTTTTTTAATCCTTCCGGGTCTACTCGTCAACTGAACAGGACAATTCATATTTTAATCACACTTGGCTTAACCAAACTTTGAATGTGTGTGTGTCACTGTGTTACCTGCATTCCAGTGGACATCATTCTTTAGGGATATGATATAATTAAATTTATATCAAAGCTTTAAATGTTTGCTACATATAATAGAAAAAAATAGCTAAAATAAAAATAATGAAATATTTTAGGAGATGAAAAATTGTGGCTAAAAGGGTTAAGAACTATTACATTTTATTATACTTTGAAGCACAAGAAAACACTGATAAAATTGAGGAAGCCTGGGGGAAGGATAGAATTCTAGAACTATTGGTCTTTTTTTTTTACCAAAATATGTTTTAGATGAATAATTATAATTATGTGCAAATTGTGATACCAAAAAACTTTCCTGCATCAACTTCAATAAGAGGGAGCTTTGTTTTTCTGTAACGATGCTCCAATGCGGTAATTTATAGTGACAGATTTAAAGAAAGCATTTTTTGGAAAGAGAGCTACAGTACCACAGAACCAACTTACTCTGAACTCAATTACGATACTAATGTGACCTTCCACCCAACACATGCAAATGTATTCTTCTGGCGCAGTCTAGATGAGACTGAGCCAGCAATTAACCAGGAGTAAAATTGAGAAGTGAATCATGAGAATCAAGTGAAACTCATTTCAAACAATGAAAAGCCTTTAAATTTGTGACTTTTAGCATGTGTGTGTATGTGTGTATATAACATTTGAGTAAAGCCGGAAGTGGAAATAATATGCGAAACAATAATGGGTCAAATTATGGGAATAATCAAAATGCCTGTTAAATTGCACTAAAGATGAATTTATGAAAATTATTTGGTTTTTAGAATCATCATCTCAACACTTATTTTCAAGGGTTACAAAAAATAAAAAAAAATCAAGTAATAAAACTGATGGTAAAGAAGAGTCATACTTAGGTGTCATCAGTAACAAGTGTCCTGATTAAGTACGACTATGAGACGTTAACTCACGCGCAGTGCAACGCAAAACCAGCTGCTATGCACTTACAGCCATCAAGTTTTTTTTTATGCATAACGTCTTAGCTTTCGGTACACGGCATTTGGTAGGAGTAAGTTCATGAATCTGAAACGGAAGTCGATGAACGGAAATGAGTAACCACGGTGCTGAGTCTGCGTCGAAGACTCAGAAATATCTCAAAGATGGTGGACCCGCGTGATTAATCTGATTCATATATATATGGGCATATTTGCCACAGCTATTGGGAAAGTGCGTGTCCATTGCTTTCGTGTGTCACTATATATTTATTATTTTTAATTCTTTATCACGTGTTGAAGTTAGCAACGTTTTTAAATGGTTATCGTTTGTTGTTACCAACGATAGTTTTGTGTATATTTACAAGATTTACACGTAACATGCAACTAAACAAATTCTTCATATATTCTGTTTTTGTCATGAGTCAATTTAATTTTTTACTTTTAGATTGTGACATAAATTTGCATTATTTATTACTTAATTCTTACTTACTTGCCAATTGTTTACATGAAAAATTTTGCGCTTTCTATATTTTCGCTAATTTTAAAGCTCGTTATTTTCCTGACCATGGTAGTATTTTTGAGTAGATTTTCGCGCGGAATTGAAGCTAATATTGCTTGCACACATGCTTACACCGTTTTAATCGCGAAGGTGTTATCAAGCAAAAATTGTTAGAAATAGTTTTTAAATAAAAGTAATGATAAAAAACGAAAACAAATTATTGTCACGTGTAATAAGTCCACCGAACCTTAAGTATGTACAAGAAAAGAAAGGAAACGGTAAACAATTGATCTAAATTTGAAGAACTTTAGCACGGATTGTATCGACGTTTCCCCTCGAATAACAGCTGTCGCTCCCTGAATTAAATTTTACAACCAAGCTCTGTATGTATATATATATATATATATATATACTAGCTGCCCAACCCGGCTTCGCACGGCTATACTAATGGAAAAAAATTAAGCCACATCTCCCATTTACAGTAATGGTAAATAAAAAAAAATTCAGTGAAAATTTATTATAATGCTGTATAATGTACCGGAGAGAAAATGAATAGCACCGATGGTTTCCCGACTCGTGCACGCAACGTACAACTGATGTACCCGTACTTCGCTACGGCAGTCTACAGGCAGATCACTCTTGCGCCGCTCATTATACATGCCCCTCCTTGTAAGTACGCCACTGCCGCGTGATGCCCGTTGCCATGGAGACGCAGAAGGCATGAACAATGCAAAATAATGTTCTCATGCAGACAAAGTACCCACTGTTGCCTGGTTTTAACCACCCATGGGATCTAATTTTCGGAAAATATCATCTTCCGTAACATAAGGAACATTACTGTGAAGTTTCAAATCTTTAAAATATATATACTTGAAAAAAGGACAATTTTTGATATTTAAAGTACCCGCAAAATTTCAACGGTGATGAGGACTGCACTAACAATGAAATAGTCGTTGCCATAGAGACGAATGAAGCATCAACAATGCAACAGCCGTTGCCATGGTGATTTCTTAACAAAAACTGGAAATTTTGATATATTACGCCCCCGAAACTCCCCTTGGGATCGGATTTCCGCAGAATCCGTTCTCAGTGAGCGTCTACATCACAAAATGAGTAACTATGCTAAATTTAAAGTCAATCGGGTGTATAGTTTTAGAGATCTCGTGATGAGTGAGTCAGTGAGTGGTATTTCGCTTATATATAAATATATATATATATATATATAGGTACAAGTCCTTGTCAGAATTGTAACGGGAGAGGAAAATAATTGATGGTCCGAAAAATGAAAATTAATTAAAAATAATAAATATATTGCTAGTAAAAGAAAAAAAACAAATTAAACACAGAGAGGAAAAGAAAACAATAGTTTAGGTTTGCTATTTAAAGTGATAAAAAGTATTTAAATACTAATTGAACTTTTATGAGGGTACTGATTGCTTCGTTATTAATATAACACGGGTGTTTGTTACTTGTATGGGAAAATTAAGAATGATAAGGCATCTAGTGCGTGACAACAATGTTAATAGGCAATAGGAAATAAACTACTAGCGCCTGCGGCATTGTCAACACACACTTCGTACGTGTACTGCGTGTTGTATCTAACCCCCTCCAACGCATTTGATTCTAAATTGGACTTTTAGTAAGGATCCCTAATGTTATTGATAATATAATATAGCCTATAGCCTTCCTCGATAAATATACTATCCAACACTGAAAGAATTTTTCAAATCGGACCAGGGGTTCCTGAGATTAGCGCGTTCAAACAAACAAACAAACTCTTCAGAGAGAGAGAAAGAGAAAAAGATATATAAAAAACTTGTACTCTACTATACTTTTCTTTTTTGTAAATAGAAAATAAATATTAATTTAAAATTACATATATTTGTAAATTTGTACATTCACATAGAAAACAGCCGTATCACTACAAAAGTGTGTTAGCAATAAGATTGGATTCAGATTCTTTCCCGGGCATTTAATCTTTGTGTTGCCCTAGTAACTCCAATAGTTACAGCTATTTGTAAAGCGTTCCCTGAACAGCTTTCCAGTAAGTACTAACTGCATAATACATATGAACAACCAAATAAAATCAATGTGTAGAACATTCGATTATCTTTCCATGGTTAATAAATTAGGCATGAATGAAAGATCAGATCAAATATATTATTATGCAACAACTATCGTAAGAAATACTCAGTGCTATCTCTAAAAAAAAAACGTGTTTCATACATGCAAAAATAATCATCGCCACCTGTTGTACAAAGTTACAATATCGTTCTTAGCAACCTGTTTACAAATGAATATATAGCCTATATTAAAAAAAAATATCAGAATATTTTGACTGTGTAGGAAACCGGCCCGGCTTACGTCAGGCACAGTCGCGAGCCTCGGCGAAGTGCGCTAATGCACGGACGAACCCGCGCTCCGGACTCCGGCCACTCAGCGCCGCTCGTTTGATCCTCCTCCAGGCCCAGATGGACCCAATTAGCGCGCGGCTGGCCGTGGAGGGGGAAGGAGGGTGGGGGTGGCAGTACCACATCATCTCGTGAGCTCGGGCGCTCAACCCACCGGCCCCGTCGTCCAGAGAGTCCGCACATCACAGGGGCCGCTGGCGCAGGGTCTCCCGACCACACCACAGAACATACCTCCACCGATAAGAAACCATCACGAACTCACGGACGTAAGAAATACTACCTGGCTGCCTGGTCTGTCAGTCGCCAGACATTTAATAAGAGCCCGAGATATGCAAAGAGAAGCCTCGTTGACGTGAAAACGTCTACTCGCTCGCTACAGATGATGGTCGGTCGAACTTTCTCGTGCGACAAAATGACCGTCATATAACGAGACTAAATAATGCGTCAATAATGGTTGAGCCCACAACGGAGGATTTGTTTTGCCTTTGAAGTCATCCTGCCAGCGTAGGCGCATGCGGATGATTGTTACGAAATAGCTTTGTGTGAAGCCCATAAATTGGTGTATCGTCGAGACACGTTTAGCTAGAACTAGGACCAGCGGAGCATCACTAGGACCCGAAGTGAGACAATGAAAATATTTGCAGGAATGTAAGTGAAAATCTATTTTAAATAGAAAATTACAACATAATTAAATATATTTACTCATATGACTCGTAAATATGCTCGGAAATGTTGAAAAAACTCAGTCAAGGGAAAATTCGTGTCAAAAGTAGTTCAATAAACCTAAAACGTCCAGTGCCGACTAAATGCCAGAGCTACGGCACCGTCGAAAAGGAAATGAAAAAAAGGCGCAAAGCGATTACGTATCTGGCCCATCAGACGTACCACGGCCAGCGACAGTCCAAACGTATACGGATTATTTAACCATTGTATTTAAGATATTGATAATAAAATTATATATTAATACGATTTACGTGTTATGATTTGACCTCGAATTTGCACAAAAAATCTACGGCACGGATCCGAACTTCGCATTTTTAGACGAATCACAGGAATTATGAATAACAAGTTCACATTCATATTTCCCAGTTAAGAGCTGAGGGTCCGATCTCACTGACCGTGGCCAGGACTCGGTGCAAAAAGAACACTCACTGTCGTCATATAACGTGAAGTCAAATTTACCTGTGAAACTAAAATTTCTCTTCCCTTAGGCAAAGGTAAGTTTAATTATGTGCAGCGAAATTTGAAAGTTTGTGTACAGCAATATAGAACATTACTTTGAACGAGAATTAATTGTTCGTATAAAAAAATTATTTCACATTGTTCTCCGCCAGTGGAAGGCCCTGGATTCCTGTTGGGTAGGCCTCGTTCTTGGTATTGGTGACTGCAAGGGTCTCTAGCCCGATGCGGGGTCGACGTGGCGAGCGACGACACAGCTCCGGTGCTAACCTGGACAGCTAGTAGAGGTTGGATAGTCCTTCACCGGACCACGGGTTCACTGGGTGATTGAGGGGTCCCAGTGTGATGTGGTAAAACGGGGTAGGCGCCAGCAATGCTGAATTACGTCTATAGAGCTTTGGACGCAGCCACTTGTCTGGTTAACTGAGTGAGGCAGGGGGTGACGGTGATGTCTATACTGGGATGGGTAGCCTCAGCCTCTGGACATACCTGGATCTCTAACACCTCTTCTGTTGCACGTATACGGCGTATCCGTATCCACGCCCGTGGGGGCCCCAGGCCGGCAGGGCCACTCTGGCTGAGAGAGCTGGGTTGTCAAATAAAAGGGGAGCAATCCCTTTGACATTCGTGTTCCCCGCCAGTGTGATGCTTCGTATTTTATGATTCATGAGTTTTTATGATGACGCTGTCAACATAACCGAATAGGGTAGACCGGGGGAAATAGGGTCAATTTTTTGAAATTCCTGAATAAGTATAAAACCAATATTAATTTACCATAAAATAATCTACAGTAATATCAGTCATACCTTTATGTACATATTTACATACAAACATTAGCCAATCTTCCTTACGAATTGAAATTAAACTTGATAAAAGGAAAATGAAATGTTTTGACCCGATTTGGACAGAAGTGGGGTAAATCGGATCACAAGTGGGGCAAATCAGATCAACAGATTTTCTTTTCTGTTTTGACAGACACATTCCGCATACAAACTGTTAACACTAAAAAGCATTGACACAGCGCTCATGGTACCACATTTTGCAAGACTGGCACTGAATCTAGTCTCCAGCAGTGCAGCTTCTGATGTCTTTGTAAGCAATTTTGCACATGTTGCAGAGAACATCTTCCTCATCATCCTGGCCTTCTTCCAAAATTTCCAAGTCGGATGTGTTTTTAGTTTTTGTTCG
This sequence comes from Bacillus rossius redtenbacheri, assembly GCF_032445375.1. Lineage (NCBI taxonomy): Eukaryota > Metazoa > Arthropoda > Insecta > Phasmatodea > Bacillidae > Bacillus > Bacillus rossius. Next base: position 39,475,948 of record NC_086333.1, on the reverse strand, counting down.
CTTCTTCGTCTTCAGAGGTTCAATTTTGCTTTGCTTTGAACTTAATTTAACACCTGCTTCTTGCTTTTCAACTTCCTGGATTCCAACAATGTGCGATTCTCTTTTGACAGTAGCCTTAGAGAAGCAACAGTTTTTCGTTCACCTATTCTCTTTGGTGTTAATTTTTCCGGTGTTGGTAACAGGCATCTCACTTCTTCTGTGGTGCTCCTTCCACTTACATCTTTGGCAGTGAACTCGTAATTCTATATTTACATGGATAATATTTTCATTATTTTAACATGTCCTAAACTTAAATATTATTATAAGTACTTACAAATTTTAACTAAAGTTGAAGTCATGTGCCTTAAATTCATTTTTTCCACTTATTTAGAATAGGTCTTAACTTAAAAATTGAGAAAGAAGAATAAAGTGCTTCACAATATAGCAAATATATGAAGCGACCCGATTTCCCCACTGTATGCAGTGACTCGTTTTACCCCAACGGCAGCGACCCGAGTTACCCCATTTCGCACTTTAAAAAAAAGAAAAAAATTATAAATTCTGTCAAACATATAGAGCTTCAGTAATGAAGAAGAATGTTAATTGGGTACATATTTTCGTACTCCATTACTTAAACTACAATACTATTTCAAAATGCGAACGTAAAGGCTTATTTGAAACAAAATAAAACTTACATTGTTAAGAATTTTCCACTTCAGGACTACACAGGTTCGGGTTCATGTCGCACAGACTACCAGAATGTTGTTACAGACGATGTTCGCCTTGTAGTGGACGGTTGTATAGACAGATAGCAGCACTCTTTGGTAGGTTCCGTAGACTCCAGTTCATTCTTTCGCCGCAAGATAGCAGATCTTGTTACGATGACCCGGTTTACCCCGTGACCCGATTTCCCCCGGTCTACCCTAGAGTAATTATATTTTTCTATATTTGAGAAACACGATAACAAACAGAAAAGAGAATTGAGTTTTAAAAATGTGCCACCACAGCAGTAAGCCAGGTTTCATGGTTCTGACATTTGACAAAAGTAAACAATTTATTTTAACGTTAATGGAAATTATCTTTTCGTAAAATGTTAAAACCATGAGGCTGGACTTAAATATTCTAAGGATAATCAAATGGTAGTACCTATACTGTGTGCCAGATATCCTCAAGTCAGTGAGTGGTGTTGAACTGTCGATTTCTGTGTTGTATGAATATATAAATATTATTAAACGATGTCTCCTTAAATTCACGTAAAAGATTGGTAACAAACTATCCAGGAAATTTAGTCATAATTTACTAATTATTAAGTAAATTTTCACGTAGAGTGTTCACAAGCTTGGATCATAACTCACATGAATAAACTTGGCGCATGAAAACAAAACCTTAAAAAATCTTGTTAAGTATATAGCAAAACTCTATTTTTTATTCCTTTCACACACAATTTCATCTTCTACGACAGAACTCAAACCTTGCACATGGAATTTTCTTGTTAGTTTTGCCGAAGATGTAGATATTTGTAAGGACGAAGAACGCATAGTTTCAAGGAAAAGGATTGTTCGTTCAATATATAAGGTTGAGACTTTGGAGGTTGTACGTAGGAATGCCGATTAAGTACCGCCATAACACATAAAACACTTTTTATTGATGGTTGTACCACAGAGTTTCCTTGTATTTCTCCTGCTCATAAATATCTGGTAAACATTTCAAGCTTCTCGTTTGCTGCTGCCTCGTCTGGTGGCAAAAATATCCTTGTTGAAGCCGGCCGCGTGGAATTCTGCAGCTCGCGTTGTAAATGTTTTCCATTGGTCCAAATCCGTGTGAGATAATCGATGGTCCAATCAGACAAATGGAAGGTACGTGCAATTTGTTTTTACGTTCAGTCTGGTGGCCGGATATAATGCTAAAAAAGAAAAAAAATACGCTTAACATGTTTATTGGACACAATAATTGTAAAAAAGAAAATTAAAGGAAAAGTTGACAACCATTTCGTAAATTGAGTGAAACCTCATCACTTAGCAGTAATTTCATCAACTTCCTGAATTACTTTGCATGTTTAAAAGTTTCAAAGCTACAATGAAAGCACCCACATGCCAAATAAATGATGCGAATTGCGCTTTTGGGAAAAAAAAGGTACTAGACCTGGCGCAATGCTCATTCGTGAGGTTCACCTTGTTCTAATCACGTCTACATAATTACATGGCAACCGGGTGAAGTTTTTGGCTGAAGTGTAGTGTTTGTATTGTGTAAACAATTTTAAATTACTTTTTTATGAAAGGGACTATTTAACAATACAGATTCGTATTTACACTTACTAACCATAGTTATACATGATGAAGCATCAATGTACTGCGGGTTAAAAATAGTGGCTTAACTACGTCACAGCATGCCGTCTCCTGACAATTCCTAACTCCATTGTTCTAAAATTCTCAAACCTGTTTTTCTACTATGAATAAAAAGCGTTCTCAAGTTAACTGAATGTTTAGGAGCTTCAATCTGGTGAGCAATTCCGAGGTTCATATCCCTGGCTGGCTCATTAATCAATACCATTTTACAATTATTCTAATGTTCATGGAGGTTCGTCTCATTGGTTTCAATTCATTTTATAAGGGAAAGCAAAAAAAATTATGATAAAATATTTGTGTTGGAAACAAAATTATTAAAACTTATTGGTTTTTAAGTAACTAAATAGTTAAGTCTTTGTTTGTAACTGTTCCTTCACTTCTATACCTACTGCTGAAGATACTGATGGACCAATAAAGAATCATTTCATCCAGTCTATCCTATAGTTAAGATATGGCCATGTCTACTTAGCGATGTGTTGGGATTTAGAGCAGCCTTCAAGCTGACCACGATAATGTCATCACCATCATCAGAAGCAGCAATGACGCAGGAGTGATGATGGTGATCTAATGTGTAAAAAGATGATTTCATAAGGTTTTTCAGCTGAACTTTCCCAAAGCAGTGGGGTGGAGATGCTTCTCAGAAGAGCCTGAGCAAGACAAACAGATGCCCTTTATTCTCACTCGGCTGTTACTCCGACTTCAGCGTAACGATGAAAAATCCCTGCCCAGCCGTCATGCACGAGAACGCTTGCGAAATATGCGGTGCCTCGCGGAAGACGTCCGGAGGGCGCGTTACGTCTTGTTTTATTTTCCTCGTTTCCAGAGTTTCTTTCTCCCTCGCCGTGAAGGAAACTGTCTTCAGGGAGTCGGGAAAAATTACGTGGAAACATTTCGGCTTTTCCGTTGCACCTCAAGCCCAGGTAATCTTTAAGGGGACGAGGTAGAAACGGAATAAATTATTTTAAAGCAATGGAAATGTTTTATGGTTAAATATTAAAAACTTTACACATTAAAAGTTAGAGAGCGTGCAATAAGAAATCTGCAAATACCATAACACAGAGTCAATCGTTCGTTTTATTACTGTTTCTGTTATTACCAAAATTGAATTAAAGACTAAACGGAGGGGGGAAACTATTTGTGTTTACTTCAAGTATTCAATTGAATTGTATATTATGCTCTAACAAAGTCAAATTTCCAAAATAAATCAATATTATTTTCTTATGGCCTAAAAAAAATATTGAAACGAAGAGATTGTTAATTGGATTGCAAAATCTCTTCCTTCCGTCGACGAAACTGCCAGAATTTATGGGCTTCGAGTCATCTACGTATTCATTCTGTGCTCATAGAAACTGAGTCATGAGGAATGTCGACCCCAAGCCATCTACGATACCTCTTACCCGCCATGTGATTTCTGACACTTTAGATTGCACGTGATCTCTAATACATCCCATGATGCACGAACACACAAGTCTGCTTAAAAGTTTAGATGTATTCTTATTGGTTTTCATTCCTAATCGTAAATGAAATAATGAATCAAGCATGAGTACAACTATGATTACATAGGCTTATATACAGTTGAATTAAAGATGAAAGTCATAACTTCGCTCAAGTTCTCAATGAAGATCAGTACGCTATCCAAATGCAACAAAACGTAATAATTTGCATTTAAAGATATCAGTATGATGCATACGATATACAACACAAATTACATACTAAAAATAATTTAAGAATATTAATATATATAAATATACCATTTATTTCTGCATAAGTTTAACGTCTTTTGAAAAATATATCGGAACTAAGATTCGGACAGCAAACACTGGAATAATGTATACGCGGAATATAATAATTCCTTTTTTCGTATTTTTTTGTCATTAATTTAAAATTCTAATATTTACGAATACAAACCAATGTGAGATTGTCTTACGATAAACAGAAGATATAAATTATTAGTAAAGAAGCGTCATCACACCATAGGAACAGCATGTTTAAGTGGCGTATATAATTCTTTATAAGTTTCATACTATTTAGGTACTCCGAAAGCTTTCATTATTCATAATATTCTTTGATATTTTTTTAAGATTTTTTTTTATTTATTCCTACGCAAAAGGGTGCAATGAATATATTTTTTTTATTGTAATTTGTATCAGGATGATTTTTTACATGAGGTATTTTTTTGCAAACATTTAAATTTAAGAAGTGGCTTCTACTAACAAAGTGAAAAGGAAAATACTTGGTTAAAATAAAAAAAAAACTATAATTTCAATATGCAGTAAAATATATTAATAATAAAAGTATTTTTTCCTGCAAAATATTTCTTATAATTATATATATTTCTATGTATTTCTACAGTAAAGTGGCAGTAAAACGAATAAAAATTGGATAAATGTTATTTATTTGATTTACATAGTTTTTGTTTTGTTTTATTCAAACATTAAAAAAACACTTCAATTGAGCTGGGACCAAATGAGACGCACACTTTCATAAACAGAGTTTTAAGATTATATTTGGCTCAAAGAAAAAAAGTTGCAATGTTATTTTTTTTACTCAGTGTACGTGCGTAATAAATCAAAGGAAAATTTTGTGACTCCATAACTCCGAAATAAAATTAGATTTTCTTTTAACTTGCAATGATACAGTAACATAACAAATAAAGTTCTTTTTTTTACTTTTTATGTTAAAACTTTTGCTACGCATGTCCCAGGATTTGAGTGATTTCAGAAATGAGCATAAGTTGGCCACTCTGCAAACAAAAAGTTTTTTTCTCAAATGGGCTCTGCAGTTACAGTTTGCTAAGAGGAACAGACACAGCCAGTTAAACATGACGGGGAAAAAATGAAAAATAAAAAAAATACTGTCAGAACTCAAACACTTATTTCTTTTTCCAACTGGAGATGCCGTTGGGAATTTACTCTCACGGTTTGAAGTTCGCTTGGAGAAAAGTTGTTGCTATTGGTTTACGAGTTTTCCTATGAAAGTAAAATTCAAATATTAAATTGAGGGTTTTACGTTGAAAGCCGTAGTGAAAAAATATATATTTAGTGAATTCTTGTCCACTAAGTAAATAAAAGTTTTAAAATATATATTAATTTAAATAGTGCCTACATTTCAACGTTTCAAAATAAATTAGGCATTGTTTTGAACATTTTGTAACTTATGTTATTTGTCTAAATTATTTCTTATATGTTTTAATGTCACAGTTGAAAACCACAGTTTCAAAACCAAACAAATGTGTTTCCTATACAAATGTGTTTAAAACTGTCCCAATGAAGTAGTGAAATTAAAATTTATGCATGAAGTACTCGTAAACGAAAACAATACATTTACCGTAATTACTTTTAAATATGAAAATTCACATTTTAGTTAGAGTAAATATGCATGCCTGTAATTTAAATGCAATTAAACTTAATAAATAACAGCCGACGTTATTATTAAAAAAAATTAAAATTATTTTTTAAACAGTTTATAAAAATTTCCATGTTCTGAAAGATCGATACATTTGGGTAAGTCATGCATTTGTCAAAGTATGGACAAAGTTTATGATATTATAATCAGGAAATAAGCCCAATATTTAATAAAAAAATAACTCTAGCCGCACACATTTAACAACGCTCCTTATGGCATATTGCTAAGAAAGCGCATACAGATTTATACAGTTTCTTCCACCGATGTTTCAGTTCGTAACAGTAGAAACAATAAATAAGCGTGACATATTTCAGTTGATGCACTAAGCTTTATGCTTTGTATTCCGTCTAAATACACAACAAAGTACAAAGTAATGACTGCTTATCCATCTTAAATATGAATACGGTACATAAAAGGTTTGGGCATAACATACATCGTAGTTAAACAAATCATAACATTTATTTGTTCTCTGTCTAATTATTTCATGGGGAAGATGGTTAAAGATGTCGTCTTGGAAATACACAATTTCTGATAAGACTGTAAATATTTTAAGCATAAAGAAGGAAGGTTCATTGTCTTTCCAGTTTCCGAATTTACTGATGCATGCCAGATCAATAACGGGCATTGCGATGTTCTCAAATTGCCATCAGCAATTGCGTATACCCAAAACTACATCTTGAATAAAATTGAAAAAAAAAACACATTATTTCAGCCCTCGAACTATCTCAATAACCCGATGACATCGTGTAAAGAGTAGTATATATTGGCCGGTCCGGCGCCTGGGTACTGGGTGTGAAGCCGGAGCCGATGTCCGCCGCCTTGGATTGTGACGTCACGGCGGCCATCTTTGATGACCAAGACCTTGACCTATTACCTTGACCCCGACGGCCATCTTGGATTTGCCATCTTCTATTCTGCTATTTTGTTTTCCGCTATTTTATCTACAACTTTCTGAATTTTGAATTATGACGACACATATACCATTTTTTTTTCTAGAACTTTCTGCCATATTGTTTCCTAGAACTGTCTGCCATTTTGTTTTCTACAAATTTCTGTAATTTTGAATCATGACATCATCGTTTAAATTTTTGTTACGGCCGCCATCTTGAAAAACCATAATTATTACCATGAAAATAATTCAAAAAAATTTAAAATTTAAAATTTTAATCAATTAAGTTTTAATAAAATATTAATTAAAAAACGCACTTACACCATGGAGCTCGGAATCCTAGTGAGGGAAAAATTAAAATGGTGGTTAATCTTTGCCCCATGGTGGCTGCTGGCAGACTGACTCTCCACCACTAATACCTCTCCTCCTCCCACCAACCTTTAAAAAAAATTTTTTATTTGAATTTTTTTTATGAATCTTTCCCCATGGTGGCTGCTGTCAGACTGACTCTCCACCACTAATACCCCTCCTCCTCCCTACACCCTTTTCCAAAAAAAATTTTCTTCGAATTTTTCCCTCCAATTCCTACCCCGTCACATACTTCCCCCAACTTCCCGCCATATTTTAATCGCAATTTCCCCCTCTCCCCCACAAAAATAAACCATTACCAAATTTTTTTTTCTTGGAATTTCCCCCTCCAACACCTAAACCCTCCACCTACTATTCCACCCCCACCATTTTTTCCTCGCATTCACCCCTCCCCTCCCCTTCTGTAAAAATCATTTTTTTTCTCTCGCAATAATTATCACACTCTTCCACCCCTTTTCCTCCAATAAATTGTCACTACAACGTTTCCCCCTTTACAATCTACATTCCCACCCAAATTTATGATCCGCTACCCAGTCTCCCACCTTTTAGACTATTTTTACAGGGCTCGATGACCCGTGAGACTTCAGTTTGCAGCAGTTACTCGCCCATACCAGTCGTCTATCGAGGAGGCAATGAAGGTCACCATCTTGGATTATGACATCTTAATCGTCATATTGTTTTCATCTTCTGAGTGCCAATATCTTGGATTATGACATCACAACTGCCATAGTTAGCCATTTTATTGTGATATAACAACCACCATATTGATTTTCATCTGCTGGAGACAGTCATCTTGGGTGACATAATTTCAGCCATCTATATTTTTTGGTTCTGCTGTAGGCCGCATTCTTGGATACCTCAATCTTTGTTTGTTCTTGCGTCAGCATTGCTCTGTCTCATGCAGGTAAGGTCGAAGTTTAATTACCTTCCAATGTTGTTACAGTACTTATCGACACATTAAATTAATTATTTTATACAAAATACATTGAATGTAAACACTGTGATTCAAGCCATAATAGCTTGAGGTTGGAAAAAAAACACCTTTAAAAACACGCCCATTCAGACATTTGTCAAATAAGAGACCCACACACACACACACACACACACACCTACACACACACACATATATATATATATAAATATATGTATATGTATATATATGTGTATATATATATATATATATATATATATATATATATATATATATATAAGGAATAATATCATCACCTGTTCAAGACCAAACCTCCATCTGTTATTTTTGAATACTTGCTTATAAGATCGCTAGTGTTGTGTAGAGGGGACTGCCCCCTTAGAGGTTTAATTTTTACCTACTAGAGTTCATTAGTATTCATTACCAGGGTTCCCGCCACCTGTTCGGCCATCTTGTTCGCTATCTTGAAAATCTGGAAATTCTATGCTAGCAATTCGGAGAAAATTCGAAAAATTCGTAAAAAATTCACTTATCATTTTATCGATTGATTCGATAGATTTAAATCCCTGTTTCCATTCTTGTTTGATCCAAAAATAATTATTTTATTTTAAATATAGATACTTATTAAAAAAATAATAAATTATCGACAAAAGTCTTCAAAACGGCTTTAATTACCCATATACAAGCCTTCAGTAAGCCGCTGATGTTATACTATCCGCCATCTTGAAATTCTGTTATTATTTAGCTACGAATTCTGAAGAAATCCTAAAAATAAAAATATATTATTTAATATATTAATTAATTAGATCAATTTCATTACTTAGTTGAATTTTTGCTCGATGCAAAAATGTAATTTATGCTCTAAAAAATTATTTTATTAAAAAGCTTCACTGTAAAAAAGGACTTTATACAAGACAAACCCAACCTAATATATATATATATATATATATATATATATGTTACTCAATATCATTTCACCCACAATGGGATCATTCATTATTCTCTGCACCTTATTATTACTATAATACCAACTACAAATGTATAGACCAAGTGTCTCCAAATCAGAAGGCCATCTTTTTCGATGCTAGGAATTCCTTTCAACCAAGTCTGTCCAAATATCGGACATATATACCAAGCGTATCCGAAACACGAGGCATTATTTTTCGATAGACTACTTGTTTTACCTTCCAACCAGGCCATGTCAAATGTCAGGCATACAAGCCAAACATTTCCAAACCACAAGACCTACAGTGCAGATATATTCAACATACCTTATGTTTACAAAATTACCTATTTCGAACATAACGATAAAAGCTTCTTACTGCCAGATTCACGTTATGAGCTAAACTTAATGTACTTGATAATTACTATTAAATTTATTGCAAGCATTTACATAAAATATTGTCGAATTACAAAAAAAATATCATTACACCCCAATTATATTCAACAAAAGAGTCTATCCTTTCTATGCCTAACGACAGAAGTCTCCGAAACAAGAGATCTACTCTATGTGTTTAATGAACATTTTTATGCTTGTCATAGCACGCATCGATAAATATTTTCGTAAACAACCCAAAATATTACTAGGTTACTAGCATTCATTTATGCACATAAAGTACTCCCCCAACATATCCATCAACTCAAGTCCATTCTAAATTCAGCTCCGAACTTGCATTCATCGTCTACTCGGCTACTCTCAGCACACAGACTACTAAAATAAGTAATTTCCTTACATTTGGACATTCAACTGCATACTGACTGCTAGTTGGACAGGCCTTACAGTGGACATTAATTAGCACAGTTTAATATTATATAGGACCAGGAGTTTATTAATTGTTGAACCTTCAGAACCTAGCTACACATACATGTTGCTGGATACAAGTAGGTAAGTAGACGCTCATTTTCCATCATCAACACTCATTTTACATCATCGACACTTATTTTCCATAATCGACACTCATTTCCATCATCGACACTCATTTTCCATCATCGACACTCATTTTCCATCATCGACACTCATTTTCCATCATCTACACTCAATTCGACATTCATTTTCCATCATAAACACACAATTTTAATCTCATTTTCCACCATAGACAATTAATCCGACATACTTTTTCCGTCTTTGACACTCAATTCCACGAATCATTTTCCATCTTCGACACTCATTTTCCATCATCGACACTCAATTGGTACATCATTGACACATAATGCGACACTCCTTTTCCATAGTCGACACGCAAATCGATGCTTATTTTCCATCATCGACACTAAATTCTGTGTTCATTTTCCATCATAACGATCGTGATAAGATAGTAATAGAAAGAAGAAGCTTTCTAATTGTAAATTCGGTCACGTCCGCGAGATTTGTCACGCTGATTTCACATAAATGATTGGTTTAATACATATTTTCTTGTTTTTCCGCGTCGCGTCAACCGCGATTCATCGCCTCACGCTGTTGCGATCCCAGCGCGAGGAGCTAATGGTCGACCTGCCGAACACACCCAGGCCACGTCGGGCGAGCGTGGTGCGCCACAAACCCTGCCGCTGTGGTCGTGCAGACGCCGCTAACCCCAGCTCGCTGGTGTGGGCGCGCCGCTACGGCTGCGTGTGCATAATTTCCTCGGCCGTGCCCCCCCACTCCCTGGCCCAGCGCCGCCCGAATCGGAAATTCAAATGGGACTGACTGCTCGAGACGGTCGCTCCCTGGGTCCTTCACTCGCCAATGACAATGAGTCCACCCGAACAGGAAGTCTTCGGCGGTCGGGAGAATCTCGAGGGTGATCGATGCACTGCTTTGCGAATGGGAAATGAGTCAAGAAATGGATAAAAAATACGTATGGGAGCAGGCCTCGCATCCAAGAGACCAACCCCCCCCCCCCCCCCTATAATGGACTCTCTTTTATCCTGACCAACTCTTCATACACACCATCCTCTGTCTCCTGCATTCTCCAACGATATCAATACATGCTCTTGCATCCTGCATCACTGTGTCTGTGTATGTTTCACCTGCACCCAACTTAATAAAGTTTTAAGTTTTTTTCAAGAATGGAAGATGGTCATAGCTTCAATTAATTTCTGCCATGGCTGGCCAATTCCCAAACAAAACACACAATGAGTGCAACTCTTCCATGCATGGCTAACCCCGCATTACTAGTCGTAAGTGCATTGGCCTGAGATGCACTCAGGTACCTCCAATCTACGTCTTCAAATACACTCAATTTTGCTTAAGAAAGATTTAAAAAAAATTAGGAAAAGTGTGATGATCCCTGGTCGCGTTCCGCTCTCTGGTCTTCCTTACCAGAAGAGTGTCATTGAGAACTTTATATTATAGATTTTGTGCCTTAAATGAAACAGTTTCAGTTTTGGATGGACACACGGACTGCAGATAACATTTCTAGGTTGTATCCGCAGCTTAATATAATGGGTTGAACGGAGGGGGAAGGGATGTTCTTGTTGGAATACAATCTTTTTCTTGGGACGAACGATTCATAATGCCATACAGTAATAAAAATTGTCTAAAGAAAACATCTGATTAATGAAAATATTTAAACGATATTTTATGGAGACATTAAAAAAAATATATCTACAGCTACTTGCTCGTTTCATTTCCTCACTGCAAACACCTTCGTTCTCTTGCCAACTTTGTATACGCCTTTGTAATACTATAGCTACTATCAATAGGAAATAGTAGAATAGTGTTATTTTAAACGGTCTATAAGTTTACTGCATCAAGGCAGGCCCACAATTGATAACTCCTAACACAAATAGGAATTAGTATAGTATCAGTGATAAATAAGTGCTCTTTTGCCACTGAAGTTTTAAGTAAGATGCCACTGATTTCAATTGCTCGTGAGTGCCTCCGATTTTGCTTTACTTGAGAATCGAACACAGAACCCATTTGCACGAACGTTAACACTGATTAACAGTCAAAATGTCTGAATCAGAGTAGTTTACACTATTTCAAACTATAGAATGTATCGTTCACTGCGCCTGGCTTGTGTTGGACGAAGCGGTGTTGACCGCGAAATATTTTGTAATGATTTCAGTAAAGGCAATCTCATGCTAAACGGAAACCCAACGATGACGTATTCCTTGCAATATTTCTCGTAATCTTTTACAGCCGTCGGTTTTCAATGTTGTGGGGAAGGGACTAACAGTCCACTGGCGATTGTCGTAGATGTTTTGTTTTTGGTCATAATCAACACAAGGTTTATACAAGGTTTATTACAATTTACACATTTTAGTCACTCGGATGCCTGTTTTGTGATGCTCCTTTTGATCAAAGATTATTTGTAGATTGATCAGTGTGTTTTAAATCCCTAAACATTTAAGAATTCGTTAAATTCCTTGTGTGACATATTAGAATATGAATTTAGATTCTTACAAGAGTACATCAAATATGAATCTAGGACTCTATATTCAGAAAAAAAAAATATGACCAAAAACAAAGAAAATGAGTTTTAAGGAAATGTTCAACCCATATTTTTTTAGGTGTACCATAACACCATAATTGCATTTTTACTGTACAAAAAATTAATTATCGTGTAAAAAGTGTTTCCGGAAGTGCTTAAAAGTTATTTCCAGAGCAGTGAATCTGGTGACAGATTCTTACATTTATTTTATTTCTTCTGAGTGATAAAATATATAGTCTTTTCCAACTACACAGGCAGGAGTTTTTATATTTCTGAATTCCATTTCTTTAATTTTTTTTTCGAAAACTCAATGTTCTAAGAGGATTTCGAGTAAAATTAGGTTATTTTGATAAACCTTTTATGTTAAACATTTTTAATATTAGTTTGATTTTGAAAAAAAAAAACGGACAGCATTCCTAAATTACAATTACCTACTTGACAGCGCACGTGAACTAATATTGTAAACGCTGTGAGTGAAGTAACGAGCAAAAGGGTATCCGAGAGAAACGTGCATAGTTGGTTGGTCTACAGACTCTGGCAGCAGTTCTGTTAGGAGCTGCTACCGTAACCTTCCCCGTGGCTCACGGCTCAGCCAAGAACTGCGATGACGAGTGCGTCTCTGGCGCACGGGAGTGGGGGGAACCCGCACCCTCCCCCCTGCCCCCCTCTTCCTGGAATAGAAGCCCTCCGCTGAGAGGTCCCGCTTGCGCTTGTGAGATCATGACTGTGAAACGGGCAGAACGTTAAAACTATGTTCTACGGAAAACTTTCTGTACATTTTTCAAGTTTTCTGCTTATTGCATGCCAAATATGGGAAGTATATGTTACGGGTAGATAATGCTAAAAGAAGAAGAAATAAAGTTAGGTTTACCCGGATTAACTTAGCATTATCCGAGGTCGTGGGATGAAGTCCAAATAATCACTCAAATAAATTTTTAATCTGGTGGTTACCCCTGTACACCTAGGTTTACCCAATGATGGCTGGGTAATGTTAGATATTGCGTCATATCTAGGTTAGGTTAGGTTAGTTAATTAAGGTATAAATGAAACCAAAGCTATCAATCATTTAGTTTTTCTTACATTACCCAGTCTTTGTTGGGTAGACCTAAGTGTACACGGGTAAAAAAACCAAATTCAATAATATTTCAGTTATTGTTTGAACTTTAACCAACAAACTCGGGTAATGCTAAGTTGACCCGGGTAAAACAAGGTTGACTTCTTCTTCTGGCATTATCCGTGACATGTATAACATAGAAACGTCCTATCCGGAGGTGAATGGTGTAGGTTAAGACCCCCGCCCACACGCACAACTTTCGGGCCGCGCATATCCCACAGACCTGCGCTCCTCTCCAGGCAGCGTCACTCCCGAGAATGAAGTGACCAGCAGTTCCACTCTCCACCCTGCTTCGTTTGCAAGTCGATGAATTACTCACTGTGGAGCGAGCGCGGAAGGTCGCGAAGTCACTCGTCTCGCAACGGCCCTTGCCCGAGGGAAAAATGCTCGAAACTCGACGCGTAGGCGCGTCAATGGATATCATGGAACCACAGACTTCCGGGAAGCCACTGACACGTTTTGAACCGACCAGAAGAAACTAAACGTCCTAAAATGCGAAATTAAAATTATATATATATTTTTTTTAATTTTTCAACAACAAAACTAAATAATTATCTCGAGTCACTTTTTATACCATATTCTCAGATTGAAAATCGTACACAGTTATTTTTCGTTATGCCTATACATTTCTTATGAATCGTTTAAACACGTAATGAAATAAATATTTCGCTGAGAATTGAAATACCGTGGTTTCAGTAACGTTACTTATAAAAGTGTTTATAATATATATATTACTTTTTCGTACTTAATTGCTGAATACAAAAGTTTCGTTTGTAATGTTGTCGTTAAGGGGTCGCACAGTCACACTCATGTGGAATGAAACGCCATTAGCTTATTGACATATTATTACTTTCAAATAAAACAATATTTCTTATTTTCCACGGATAGAATTTCGAAAATTAATAAAAACTATTAATTTATTTCTATGAATAATTCATACCGTACACCTGCCACTTGGTTACCTACGGAACATGATTTATTGTAAAACAGAACTAAACTTTGCGATTTCCCCTTTTGATGTCGAATTGTATAAAAATACTTAATACATATTTTTTCGTTATTTGTGCTTGATCTGCTTAAATAATATTATTTTTATTATAAAAAACATACATCGCTACTTTTCGCCCTCTTTTCAGTCGGGTATTGAAAAAAAAACAACTAAACAAGACCTCAGTTTCCTACTTCCTGCTGTAGTAGTTTTTAAATACAAACACCGTGAAATTCCTGAAACTGGTTAGAAAAAAAGTGTTGGTATTTTATGTTTGTTTTACATACCTAATATTTTATCTTTCTTTCAACTAAATTCAGAGATATTATTTTCGCAAAAAAAATGTTTGTGCTCTTCTAACTCCTTTTGTGGTAAAATTTCGTAAAAATATAGCGTGTAGTGTTTCAGTTAGTGAAACACCTTACTTACAAACAAAATTTTGGCGTTGTTAATGTTCTCAACAAAGTTTATACCTTTATATCAAGTACCATAACATTTGGGAGCATTTATTTTCGATGTGATGTGTGAACTTGATTGCGCCAACACATGTGTAGTACTTAGCAAACGTGTTCCACAGTACCGATTATGGATTTAAGGGTGAATTAGGCGCCAAGCAAAGTGCATCACAAAGATTATATAATTTACCGACGCTGCTATTTGATACGAGGCAGAGAAATCCAAAAAATTTGCAAAACGGTGTAGGTCCTTTGATTTATATTACGGACTGTAAAATATTTTTCCTGAATTTATAGAGAACTAAGAAAATTTAATTTATTATTCCAAAAATATTGGACCTAATCCACTTGGCAAACTAACCCACATACAAGTCGCTTATGATGACTGCCATTTCGAAATGCTATGATAAATCTCACGCTCCGTAGCCGTATGGTTTTCTCTGAACTAAGATCATATTATTTCTGCCCCTCGGCAAGTGAATCCAAGCCAGGCAGTTAATCCACTTGACGAATCCATCGGTGGAACCCCCGCTTGGATCCGCCGTTTGAAACATTCCTGTAGTGACCACTTGATTTTCGGCTGGAATTAGCCGCTGCGCTTTGGAACCCCTATGGTTTCGAAGGGGGTGGGGAGTGAGGGGGTTGCGGCAGACTCCCCTCTTTGGCAACCACACTCCGCGCTCAACAAGTTGCTGGCTTCGCTCCACTTTCCCGTCTGCAGCCGTTCGCCCGCTGAATTTTTTTTTTTTTTTTTTTTTTGTTCGTTTAGACTGGTCGTTCTGTGTTTGTTCCCAACCGCGTTCACTGTCCGACCACAGGCTGCTCGGCCCCGCCTGGCATGCAGTGCCCGTTGGGCAGCCGTGTGTGTCCGTGAGCGAGAATTAGCAAGTGAGATCACAGGTATTGCCCGCTCGTAATGTGGTTCTTTCCCCCCTCCTTTGCGCCATTGCGTTCCGAGAAGGGTTTAACAGCGGGCGGGCGGACAGTTGTTCTGTCCGCGGACTGGTTTATTTTTAAACAGGGGTAGAGTTAGGTAGGGTTCAAGGCCGAGGTGTCGAAACTTGCCAATTTACGCCTCGGCTTGGTGGAGCCATGAGTGTAACTTCTGTACAGCTACCTGCATACGGAATGCTTATTAATGTTGTGGTAACACGTGTACTTCACTTGGGTTTGTTAAGGAAACCATGACCTTATGTTTCATGTTTTTATATTTATGTGGTTTTTTTTCAGTTGACTGAAAATCATGATTCCATAATTTTTTTAAAAATATGTTCATCTTAGCCGTAACTAAAAGAACCAAACTTTAGTTTGGAAAAAATCTAGTTTTTGACTTATGCCAAAAAATTAAAAAAAAAAAAAAGATTTACAGTATTTCAGTGGTATTGAAGTGATTGTAAAGATATGACTTCGGACTACCCTTGACTTCAAGTCGGTTATGTAACTCAAAGATGTAGTCTCTTCACCCAGCTCGCAAGTTTACTTCCAATAACGTAGCGGACAATTTTGGTGGTGTTTTAACCAAGTAACGTTGTGTCACATCGGTTGCATCTACCCCCTGGCGGTACATGCGGGGGTTTCCAGAGAGTAAATTGGTTCTGTCAGAACCGAAACACGTACTACACTTTGCTCTGATTAGGTCCGCCTCTGACGACCTGCCGCTTCACTAAACAAACAAAACCAATTATGCATGTTGCCGTCAACTTTCCACACACATGACGTCACGATTTGGAACTTTCTTGGTACACTCGGAAATGCTGGGAGAGAGTTGGTATTAATCATGCGATACATCAAACACTTGTTATGTGCGTGCGTCAGTCATTTCGCTTGTGAGTAAACCTACGCGCGTGAGGTCGCGATATCATATCTTAACGCGTCTGCGGCACTTTTTAGTGACAAAGAAAAAATTTAAATTAGTACAAAGCGTTCAAACGCTTACTAAATAAAGCTGTACTCATTAAAGACAAGTTGCATAGCCAGCCGTTCGTTGAATTATTTTCCCTGCGTATTGTTATATAATTTTTTTATGTTTTTTTTTGATAGCAGAGTAAAATAAAAGACTATAAGTTTTAATTGTCACTAGAAAAATTAAGCCTAAGTAAAACTCAGAAATAAAAATCATGCATTGTTGGCCTTATTATGAAACTGTTATCAGTCTCTTAACGGAGGGCATACAATATTTTTTCAAATTAAAACATACATTAATTGTCGATCAATATCTAAAAAAAATATAGTAATTTATATTTGGCTGTAGGCTACCTTCTAAGAAATCCTCTACATTATTTATGGTTGCGTGGTTTCTCCCAAGAAATATCACAGGTAAGTTATAAATAATTCAATGCTTTTTCTGAATTTAATCTTTCAATAATTATAGACTACCGAATAAAAACACAGCTTTCAAGCACAAATGTATGCTTCTGAAGCAGAAAAATATGGCCTTTTAAAAATAATAAAAACTCTTGTTCAAATAAATTATTTCATTAAATTAAGATACACACTGTCCCTTAACAAAATATATTTAATATTAATGTTCAGATAACGTAAATATTTTTATTGTTTTATACTAAAAAATGTATATTATTTATTTTCTCATTTGTAGTACACAATACCTTTAAATCTGAATGAGATCAGACTAAATTTGTTTGGACTGTAAGCACCCCAATTATTAACTTATGTTTCGAACTGAAGTATTCAATTAGAAAAAAAATTATAAAATCTTAAAATGTAAATGAGCGCATCAAATTATCTATGTAAATTCACATTTAATAGAGTTCCATTCTTTAAAAAAAAATGTAGTACGACAGAAGAGATAAGAAAAAAAAAAGTTTTCAACTGATATAAAATGCAAAATTTTAAAACTTCCAATTGTTAGCTTAGCTGTTAACGCTTCTGTTTGGTCTCGGTTTCGATTCCTGGCCGGTGAAATGTCCGTCCTGTGTCCAGAACTGGCTGTCTCGTTGCACCACACTGCGGCAGGTGACGGCAAGCCACCGCAGAATCACCCCGCACCCTACAAGCCCGAGGCCAACGAGGTTGTCACAGAAGGCGGTCTCGGACGAGCGTCTGCACGGACTCACCTCCCGCAAGGTATCCGTCGAACGGACATCATTTCATTTCTTTGGCCCTTTTATTAACTGCAATTTAACGCTCGGTGAAATCAAGGCACAGATCGCTGTGACCTACACTTAACCACAGCGTGAACACATTTTCTTTTATTTTGCGACTCTATGATTCAAAAACTAAGGATTTCATCGCCAGAGAAAATTTTATTGGAGTTGAGCTGGTTCTCACGAGTGATTTCCCTAAAATATGGTTAACTAAATTGTTTTCAAGAGGACAGTCGAAATGAAATCATCATAGTTTTCTAGTCACCTACAAACTTTAACTACAGGAAAAATTCCTACCTCTCTGTGTTACAACCTTCAATAATTTGTTCCTGGTGTAGGCTATGTTGTATGTTGGACGGATGTAACCAGGACTTCCGAGGCCCTGGAGTGTGTGTGGTTCTGCAGATTGGCACACGCAGAGAAGATGCGTGGACAGTTTATTACACGTGTTACATCCAGTAACTTGTTTGTTTTCATAGTTTGTTACGGCCTTAGGCTTCTACTTTATCTGGAAGAAACCGAGTTACAATGAACACTTGACTCAGGCGTTGAAACATATTTACTTGAACTAATGCAACACTGTGGCTACCGATTTATTTTTTATGGATTTGAAAAACCAAATTGGAAAAGGACACTTCTCAAAGTAAGAAAATTTTAAGTCAAAATCATCATTTTAAATATTAGTGTTAACTATTTTCACATCGAGACACTCTTGGCTGGGAGGAAAATTTTTGATTGAAAAAATTATCAATGTTAATGTATTCATTAAAAGTTTTGTATTCAATCATTTTAGAGCAGTTTTATTTGTAAGCGTTAGTTTATGATAATGTTCATCTTGACGCTCCCAAAAGTAAGTAACTTACTGACATGTAAATTGCAGTTGTGGTATCGCACAAAGATTCAAACAGCGACAAAGAGAAATAAGCTAGATTACGAGTGTAAGCAAAATATATTACACATACTCTATCCTGAGACAACGCAATGCTACAGTTAAGAGTCACCGTTAGTGTGAACATGATCATAAAGGTTTTTTTTTAATATGAAAATATTTGCTCTTTTATAATTTTTTCATTACCTACAAATCTACCATTTCCAATTAAATAACTTATTATGTACTCAAATAAATATACATTCAATTTGAGTGGCACAAACAAGTAAAAAATAAAATCCATTAAGTACCTGTCATTAGAACCACGAACCTTTCGCAACAAAGGCCGGGCGCACCAAACTGCGCTGCAGCGGTTGTCACCTTGTAGGCCAAACAATTTTAAAATAAAATTTTTATTTAATATTATTTTAATTTATTTTTATTCTACCAGTTATCATTTCGTTTTAAAATAATATCACAGTATTTTTTACTCTGTTAATGAGAGAGTAAAGCTAAGAGACTTCATATAATTTTGGAGGATGGTGAAGTAATTGACAACTGAGTCGGTGTTCATAAATAAGTGCATGTAGCTATAATATTTAAGATGGGTTCACAATTAAATAATAATAAGCGTGTGCACAACAGGCCGTGCACACTACTGTGCACACCACATGTCTGTCTTCAAGTCAATTTCAGCCAATGAAATTACGCGAGGTATTCCACATTTGTTAAGACTGTTAGTAAATAACTATAATAACTACTAAATGATTATCCCGTGATCTGTGACTAGAAGTTTGTAAACATAGTTTTTCAACATTGAAAATAAATTTGGGTTCTGTAACATTTGTAGTTAACCAGTCTAACCTCAAAATGTTTATTCATATTAATTGCTGATGACATTTTTTATGGAATAGCATTAATTAATTTTTAATGCAGGAAAAACACCTGGGCATTGTAATATCTCCAAAATTTCTTGAAGCACTATGAATGATAAAAATAATCAGTTCTCTGCTCCCGTCAAAATCACATACTACCGTACACTCATTGGCTGTTAAATCATGCAAACGTAACAGAAATAAAATATATTCATTTT
The DNA here is from genome assembly GCF_032445375.1 of Bacillus rossius redtenbacheri. NCBI lineage: Eukaryota > Metazoa > Arthropoda > Insecta > Phasmatodea > Bacillidae > Bacillus > Bacillus rossius. The sequence continues at coordinate 39,455,993 of NC_086333.1, read as the reverse complement.
CCTCCTGTGCGCACGAGCTGTCTCACATGCACACGACCGTCCTATGCGCTGTTGTGAATCAGTAGGTGGGAAAACATGGGAGGTCAAATCTTGAGCCCAGGTCCCACTGTTACAGTCACTATACATGATGTATCAAAATTTATGTTACAACGCTTGAGGGTAGAAAGCTCTTATTATTTGCAATCATTTTTGCCAGTAAACATGTTGCCGGAAACGCGTAGTTAATCCCCTGTAGCCCCAGAAAGAGTCAGCGAAGGCAACCCGTTGGGCTTTGTGCGAGACAGACGATGCTGTGGTGAATTACGTGTTTACGACGCCGGGCAGCGCTCGAGAGGACTGTACGATGTCGAATGCTGACCCCCGCCCCTTTTTACTTCCGTTGGTGGCGCCCTCACCTCTTTTCTTCCGTTCGTGCCGTGCCATAGCACTGCGCAGCTTGACATCGCAGTGTCGCAGTGTGTTTTGATATCACTGGTGGTCTGTCGTTGACTTTTCTGTCGTACAAGCAAACTCATGGTGTCATTTCTTTCGCTGTAGTTCTGAAAAGGGCGACGTTTTAGTGGAGCTCAATGCAGTACACGTTTAGTGAGTACAAGGACATGCTGCTTGTTTATGGGGAAGCTAGACAAAATGGACGAGCCGCCCGTCGTCTGTACGAAGAACGATATCCGGGTCGTAGGATTCCAGCTCAGCACACCATGTTTGCAAGACTTACTCAGCGAATGCGTGATACTGGTGCATGTGCTGTCACAAGACCAAATGCTGGTGCTCCACGCATGGTTCGTACTCCCAGTTTTGAAGAAGATGTAGCCTACTTCAGAGATTTGAGGAGAGTCCGGATACAAGCACAAGGGCAGAAGGTTCCGATATGGACGCTGACAAAATGGCTGTTTGGAGAGTTCTTCATGAGCAACTCTTGTACCCGTACCACCTTCAAAAAGTTCAACAAATGGGTCCGGCGGACTATCCTCTTCGCATGACCTTTTCTCGTTGGTACATTCGAAGAGTATTGAGGAACCCCGAGTTAGCGGTTTTATTCAGCGATGAAGCCAAGTTCACTCAAGACGCTATTCTCAATTCGCACAACAGTCATGTTTGGAATGATGTCAATCCGCATGCAACATGTGTTACAGCTCGCCAGGAACGTTTTTCAGTTAATGTGTGGGCCGGTATTGTTGTCAGCGTACTCATCGGGCCTTTTTTTCTTCCGCCACGACTTACCGGCGCCGGATACCTCCACTTCCTTCAGAACGAACTACCAGGTCTTCTTGAAGAGGTTCCATTGCATGCCCGACGTGTGATGTGGTACCAACATGACGGGGCACCACCTCATTTTTCCCTGCAAGTGCGATAGTATTTAAACCAAACATTTCCAAACCGATGGATTGGACGAGCGGGCCCTGTCGCATGGCCGCCAAGGTCACCGGACCTAACCCCGTTAGATTTCTTGCTGTGGGGTTACGTAAAAGGGCTTATCTACGCTACGCCAGTAGAAACGGTAGAAGAGCTTACACAGCGAATCATTGAAGCGTTCGAAATCGTAAGGTCAACTCCACACATGCTCCAGCGTATCCGTGAAAACATGATTCGCCGTTGCCACCTCTGTGTCGCTCAAGGTGGGCGTGTTTGCGTTAGGCTGTCACGTTGTTAAAACGTATGCAACAATTTCAATGTTGTGAAACAAAGCCGAAGCTGTGATTGATTTCAGAGTGAAATTAAAATCTGTGCCACGATTAAACAGGTTATTTCTCTACTCGAACGCCCGCACATCCACAACATAACACTCTACAATGGGTTGCCTACGCTGACTCTTTCTGGGGCTACAGGGGCTTAACTGCGCGTTTCCGGCAACATATTTACTGGCAAAAATGGTTGCAAATAATAAGAGCTTTCTACCCTCAAGCTTTGTAACATGTATTTTGATACAGACTGTATATAAATAAATATATATTTCAATTTTGCACATAGTTCTATCCGTGCATCTCATGGCTGTAAAGCTTCAGCGAACACGACAGCCAAGAGCGGAGTGAGGCCACGTGGTTATCGGACACTTTACTCGACTCGCATTGTGCAGTTTCCGAGCTCAATTGCTGTTGAAGCCATCGTGACGTGTGTTTCCCGCGGCTCTACGAAACAACTCCCGGGCAAATAACGAGAGCTTTCCTACCCAATCGCCTTTTAACCTTATCCCCGTCATAAGTGGTGTTGCGCGCGCGTCTAGAACTAGAATGACCTCGTTCTCAACGAGTCGCTTACGCAAATAGCGAGCGCCATGTTCCGCGGAACGAGAATATACTACGTTTTGGCACGGTACGAATTTTAACTTTTGCCTTTAAATTTTTGCCATCCCAAGGTTAAAGGGCATCGTACAGCTGAAGCCAAGTTTAAAGCATTTAAATACTAACAATTATTTGCACGATTCGAGTCACAAACCGTGTTTTCATTAATCAAATGTTCACTTTAAAAGTTTTAATGTTTAAATTTTGCTCCAGCGTTAACTGTAAATGTCCAACGTAAAGTCATTTTTAGTAATAGTTTTTACAGCAGGAAATTTTATTAACCACCACAGCATTAGCCTGAAGTAATATTTTAAAAACAAAACATGGAATAGCAGAATTAGGATCGCCTGATCGGTTTTTGAACACGAGTCTCCTGTGATGCGATTTCAGTTATTTTACCAAATGTTTGGTACACTATTAATTTTTTATCACCAACGAACCAGTTATTATATAGCTAATTTGTATTGATATCTTTATTGACTCTGCAGTATTTTCTGTGAATAATTAAGAAATCTACCCGTGCCTTACCCGGGAACAGAACCCAGAACCTCTCGTTGCGAAGGCTGGCGAGATTCCAAATGCGTTTCTGAGTTCGGAATCAAATAACTTATTTTTGAGGGTTGAGGATTAACATAGGTGGCATTCTTCGGAAAAAACATTTTGTGTGCAATGATTTTTTCATAGTTCAATTTGTGTGCATTAGTTAATGGCCATTTTCATCAACTCCCAAGCTGGCGTTTCTGCGCAAAGTTACGAACAAAGAAGATCAAGAAAAAGCTGGACCAGCTGTGAAGTATCTACAAGACGCAGTGTTGTTTCGAGTCAGGGGCAAAGTTTATAATTTCTCGCAGTATTTCGACAGGAGTAAAGAAGTAGGTGTTTGCAGCCACGCCCAGCTCGGGACTTGAACCCGGGGTCCGCGGGAAAGGAGGCCAACGTACTTCCAACGCGAATCCGCGCTGCTGCAGCCCGGAAGCTCGGTCAAGGTCTCGTCTGTTTCGGAGGGAAGTGTTTCCAGGAACCCCGCGCTACCTTGGGCGGGCCTCGCCACCTGCCGAGAGACCCCCTGATGTTTGATTATCGCGGGAGCGATTCCCAACCGTGACAGACAAACGAGAGCAATTTCTTCCTGTCAGCTGGTTATAGCCGAGTGGCAAAGAGCCAGAGAATGAAAAATTCCTACCGCTAGAGTTCCTCGCTGAAAGGTTTTGCTTTTCTTGCCTTCCGCCATGGACAATAATAATAGACTCACTTGCCCATATCGTAAAAACGTCTCTTGCTATTATGAGAAATGAATATTTTAATGTGAAACGTAAACGTTATTTTCTACCAATATAACTTATATTAATTGACATTTCCACAGAAACAAAATAATTTCTAGACTTCTTTAGACTTATTATCATTATGGGGCCCGCCTGGTCAATCGTGGATTCGTTTTTGTGAGGTGGAATGACAAGTGCGACGCTCGCTTGTGTTTCTAGCGCGGTATCGCCTCTAAGCGCAAGGCTCTCAACTGGCGCACAGTCTTCTCGCCGTGCATAGGGCAACTATGAATTTTGAGAGGTACCAATATTATTAAATGGCGGAGAAATGCAATAAAATGTGTAATACAAGGCTTTTAGGTGTTTTCAAGAAATTTTACCCAACTTTTTCATGTCTAAATATTATTCTGAAATCACATGATATAGACCTTTTCACTCTCCTAGAAATACACTTTAAAGACAAAATATAGAAACAAAACCACATATCCAACCATTAGAGCATCGTTTAATTATTTTCGTTAACAGAGACCACTCGGATATCTGAAGCAATGTTCAAATCACGTGTTTTCCTCTGAAGCTCCGCACAACGTTATGTGTGCCCAGGTAGGCCGGCTGGCCTCTCCATGGGCAAGTTATTGTTTCAGTACTTTGATCACTGAAATTTTAATTTAGAAATCATTAGTGTTCTAACTGCTACAAAATATTGTTAGGCATCACACATACTTATAGGCCTTAATAGATTCCATCACGTGATTTGAGTGTGGTTCACCAAAATAATGAAACTAAAATTATATTTAAGTTAAAGTCGCTTTATTAAAGTCTATGTGTAGAGTTTTTTAAATTTTTTATTTGTAGTTTTTAAAGATTACCATGATTAGCTCTTGAGTTCAAACCTAATTCATGAAAATGGTTACTATTTTAGGCGAAATAAATAATGCAATATTATAAGACAAAATGAATCGTTTAGTTGTTAAATATGATTATTAAAGCTTTATGTCTATAAACAAAAGTACTAAAAATTTAAAAGTGGGATCCTAAACACCACTAGATGAAATTCACCCACCGACTTTAAACCATTACAAAATCACACGAACCTACCTGTACTTGAAAAAATTCCAATTACTTACAGCTATTAATATTATTTTATAGATGAGCTATCTCCATTTAAAAATTATGTTCACGAATAGTAATCTGTAGCAAATGCATTTCATGTTGTAGACTAATTAATAAAGTTTATTTTCAGTCGTTAAAGGGTGCATTGAATAGGAAATATTGTAAGGATGCTTTGCTGGTGTTCCTCTTGAATTCCGCCCAATAAGATACAAACCCCATTTGTGTCTAATGAAGCCAGAGTAATTTATTTACCTCCGGAAAATAATAGGGAAGGGAAGTTGTCTCTGAAAGCGCATAGAGTTACCAAGAAGGTATTATTCCCACAAGGGTGGCTTAATTGGTTCCCAATTAACCGATTCTTGGAAACATGGTTTCATTCATCTGGGATTTCCTGCTACAAAGTTGCTTCGTTCTTGAACTCCCAAGCTTCTTAGTTTTATACCATAATTTTTATATTGGATTGTAAAAAATGTATGGAAATTTAAATTACCAACCACGCATTTTTTCTTTTCTCGTTTAAAAGTAAATCTAAGTGAAACCGAATGTAAAAGTATAATGTTATTTTAAGTCCTATAAATTTTGTAATAAAAGAAATTTTAAATTTTTAAATAACGTAAAACTTTATTTTTTTTCACAATCTTAAATATTGTGCTGTCTGTTCTAATGGCATACATATAATGGCGTTGATGGGTGTAAGTACACAATTTCTAAAATTTGCGAATGTAAAATAACAACAGAGACTTTTGCTAATTTTATGCAATTTTTGCACCTTAATTTGGATAAATATGGTCCCACGTTGTCCCTCTCACGGTTTTAGTTGTGGTCTGCTACATTTATCACAGAACATGTTTTCATATTCTTCTCAACGGCTGCACCGACTGGTCGCATGGGCTTTAATGTTCCCACAATCGATGCATGTGCGAACAAATACATGTAATACCTGTCCCATGTACCTTGTCTCACATTTTACTGTTCTCAAAATTAGTACCAATGGTGTACGTATCCTTATGCCATTGTTGTTATGTCAAGAGGTAAACAAGTGGTGGTCAATGTTCGCAAGCAAACATCATGTGTTGCTTTGCAAGTTACTTATGGGTAAATTGTTTCCTTTGGTGCTTTTGGAAATTTGAAGTTTGAGATAAGGTACAAGAGACAGTCTTTATAAGTCAGAGAGGCCGAAGTGCGAGAGCCCCTAGTTGTGTGTTGTAAAATAAAGTCAATTTTATATAAGGCATAGGTGAAATAAGGCAAAGTAAAAATGTGGGGTTTGACGTAACACGGGACTTACAGGTTTGCAGTAGGCTCAGAAAAACCCGTGCACCGATTCAATGCTCTAGGTGCCGCAAAAAAAAAAAAAAAATAAATAAAAAAAAAATAAAAAAAAAAATTATATATATATATATAAAAATTTAAAAAAAAAAAAATAGTTTTAGGCATTTAGCTTTAAGTACATAACATTCTGCGTTAAACATGCGAATTCACACACCACAACACCACCAGCGATAATAAGGACACACAGTGCCAATTCAAAATAGTGCGAAGCACGAAGGTGTATGGTTGACCCCCGGGGGTTCTCTGCCTGTCGTGTTAGTGCTGACTCATGTCTGATGGCATCGCCCGCCTGGCAGGCCTCACCTCCAGTGCCGGTTGTGTTCTGAAAGGCATGAGATTTTGAATTGCAGCTTTAATAAATTAACTAAAATTTCCTTCTTCGTAATATTAAGTGGGCTGGCTGGCAGCCTGGCGGGAAACGACTAAAGTCGCCCCCGAAACAACCAGTGCCACCCAAAACAATGCGGACAGCAACGTCCAAGCCCCCAACCCCCCCGCATGGTAGACTCTTTTCTACTCTGTCCAACTCTTCTTCCAGATCCATCCTTCTGTTTTCCCGTAAGCCTCCTGCTTGATATTAATGCATGAAATTTTGCATCCCGCATGTCTGAGCCCAGGGTTTTCCCTGTGTCTATGCAGGTTTTACCTGGGCCCAACTTATCTAGTTTTAACTTAGAATAGTCAGTGAGGGGAGTTAGTCATGGCGCCAATCGCTGCCATGGCTGGACAATCCCCTCCTAGCACATGATGCATGCTACCCCTCCTGCATGGCTAATACCCTGCATGATTAGAGCGTATGGGCTTCGGCCTGAGACGCACTTAGTCTCCCTCCCTAACCCGGAACCCTCCCCAACACACTTAGATTTAATTTAAGTTAGGAAAAAAAAGAAAAAAAAATCTCACGAACTACCGTCTTCTTGTGGGCTGGGATCGAACACACAACCATCTCATTTAATTATAAAGAAAAATTAGATTGAATATTCGGAATCATGGCAAGCTTAAACAGTGTTATTTTAGTTTGATTTTTAGTTAACTATTTTCTTCGAAACACCTTCATTTGCGTGCACATCGCTTAGAGTCAGCTGATTTTAGGCAGCTGTTTCAAATTGAGTGTTGCGAGTATTGCATGCAAGCCCGGCGTCAAAAAATATATATATTTTTTTTATCTTATGTTAGTTTTTCACGAAAACGGTGGGATATAGGGTAGTAAAACAAGGCGGCCTTTTTCGTTACCTTTTTCGTGTAGATTAGTAATGATCCCTTATAAACCTCATTATTTCTCCGCGTCACAAAATATATATGGGAAATATGGTTGTTACCTAAAATTATTTCAATCAAATAGATTTACTTCAGCGACTAGCTATGCATTGTTAGTAGAACTTGGTTCAATTAGACATTACCCAGACGCTTAGTGTTTCATCATAAAAAGTTTCTTTAATATTTCCAAAAATAGCTGGTTCGGCCGCAACTTTAAATGCATACGCCAGTTTTGGAAAGCACTTAAGCGCTTACGACCATATGTCGCGTAAATGCTTTTATCCTTTGTTTTACGTTTTGAACCTGCAGCGAAGTTTTTTTCGGTGGAATTCAGAATCAACCTGTATGTATGTGTATATATATATATATAATTATATATATATATATAACTTTTGCAGCTAATTTGTTGCATATATATTGTCGCCATGCCTATATTATTTATGTATAGACATGAGAGAGACCACAATTCTTAAGGATCCTAGCCTATTACTTTAGAAATCGCCATCAATTGCTTATAGAACCGACGAGATTATAAATATTTAGATATAAGTTTGCTGTTAACATTCATTTTCTGCCCATATTTCGTATCCTATTTTAAATTTGTTTAGATTAAAACGAATAATTATATTAAAATAAAAAATTTTGAGGGTGTGCAAGAATGCCATAAAATAATAAGGAATTTGCAAGAGTTACATGTGTTCTAATTATTTTTAAATTAGAAGTAGACATCTATTATAAGTATATTTGCTCGGAAATCTTGTCGTTAGTACAAAAAAAATTGTCAAGAAAAAAATCTCTAGATAATTTTCACAGCATAGGGTTGGCAACGCACAATATTGACTATCGATGCAGGCAGCCAACTGTCGCTCAGCCGGTGACCTCTGTACGAGACAGTGCGCTGTACCCGTTCATTAATAACCCCCGGGCTGTTCGTGGGCAGAAATAAACTGCTGTCGCCTCATTTGCGACCCGCAGCAACCTTTCGATGTTTACATTTCCCCGAGCGAATGCATTAACCAACGAGCTGAAGGCAGCCTTGAAATGCACTGGACAGTGTCAATCTACCGCGTGTCTTGGGCATTAAAATAAAAGTCATCAAGTCGCTTGGTTTATGTTAAAGTCATTCATCCTTTCATCGTTTACCAAAAAGTACTTCTTTTTTTATACACCATTTTGTTAGCGTGTTAACCGCGGGTGTATATATAGGTGTGTGTGTGTGTTGGTGTGTGTTATACACCAGCTATTCGGTAAGTGCCTGTTTATTGTTTACGTGTGTTGCGATTAATTTATTATCTATGATTATTTCGTGTTGATCTATTTTAGCTCGTGTGTTTGTTACAAGCGTTGGCTGTTTTGTTATCTACAAGATAACCTTTATTTAAACATATTTCTCCTTTATTCTATTTTTATTGAGAGTCAAAGTTAATTTTTATTTTCGACGGTGTCAAAATTTTGCATGCATTGATTCCTTACTTGTTAATTGTTTAAATGAAAACTTCTGTGTTTTCTATCATTTTGCTTGCCAATATTGCCCGCACACTTGCTTATACCGTGCGAATGAACTGCATCGTAACTGTTCCGAAATCAGCAGAAGTACATGAAATGCACCAGCTTTTATTTTGGTTCTTTTAACCCACAAGCCTACACAGTGCGCACGAAGTGCATCGTAAATTTTCCGAAACACCGAACCGCATAAAAAGCGAGAGAAATTTGAGGAAATAAATAAAAATAATCAAACATAACCTGGCTTGGGTTTGGTTTTGGTTCGTTTCAGTTAGGTAAATACCATCTTGTTAAACATAATTACAGTTAGATTTTAAAAAAGAGGAAATAATTTTACAGTTTTTCCTTAAAACAAACACTTTTGATATATTTATCGCAAACGGCCATATTTTAAAGAATTCTACGTTAAATTTTGTGTCTATGTTTCATATTAAAAATTTATTTTCAACATTAAGAACACATGAATTTTCTCGTTACCGAGGTTAAATGATACACGTCTCTGGCGAGTACTGAAATTTGCTCAAATTTTTTTTTCAGGAGGAATAATATTTTCAGTTCACAGAAACGCGAACGTCACAAGGGTCTCCCTGGTGTGTCGGAACTGCCAACATCTGAGTGTCTGCCTTAGCTGAGATGCGGGAGCTACCAATTACAAACCCAGCCACAGCCTGCAGACGGTCCCATTCGCCTGATCCTTTAGCTTCAGCTTCAGCCGTCGACACTTCCATTGAATCAATATTTCACTATTGTTTTGATAGCCATTTTGAGGTCGGCCTGTCCAAAGCAGTGATTCCAGTATTACATATTAAATTCTCAACTTGGACGTCACGCAAAATATGAACATATAACAAAGCGGTAGGTGCACTTTTAATATGAAACTGTAAACGGTACTGCAAACAAAATGAATTGAAAATTAAAAAAAAAAAGTTTTTAAACTTCACCGTTCCGACTAACAATGTAACAGTTTTAACATTTTTCCAATAAACTTCTACTATTTTATCAAACTCCTGACATTTATATTGGCTTGTTCCTCGTGCACTCATTTTATGACAATATCGAGGTTTTTATGCGACGTTCAGTGTAGACCAGAAAAGGCTTTATGTCCATGAATTTGTTTTAAATCAAAATTCCCCATTGGAAGAATATTTTATTGAACGTACTGAACTTACATTCTACCATGGGTACCCGCAGGAGAGCAGGTACCGTGGGTACGAGATGTGAATACGTTAAGGGTTTATGTTCAATTCCAGTTCATTTTTTTTTACGTTTACGTTCAACACGGTTGATCTTACTGACCTTTTGGGTAGCTGAATTTCACCAAATTAAAAAAAGTGTACATCGCATACTTTTTGTATAATTAGCTCGCAAAGTTGCATATTTAACGTTTTTGTGCAATATGCATTAGGAGAAACAAATATAATATAAAACTGGAACTTTTTAAAATTTTACTGGCTTTTACCTAATATGGATTAATTTATTACAGAAAAAAATATTTTTTATCAGAATTTATGATTTTAAAAGTCTAAATAAGTTAAAATAAATTTTCCTGAAGGTATTTAAAATAATAACACCAGCATTGCATTTAACCACGAACATGTTCAGTTAATTATTCCATTTGGTTTCCCTTATCCATACTGAACAAAAATTATAAAAATTTAACACTGCCATTTACTTCTGCAAAAAAAAATTTTTTTGTTTTCATTTCGTTGAAGTTCGGCCTTGCAAAAAGTCTACAAGTTAAACCGTGCTAAACGAAAAAAAAAATTAATGACCTTGAAATGGGACGTAGAACCCTTAAAGGGCCAGCCCCTTCAGGGGTGTAGTAGGTGTGTTAGTGAGGCGGGATGATAAGTGCGATGTTTGCTGGTGTTTCTAGCGCAGTATCGCCTCTGAAATGTCGCGCAGTCTTCTCGTCGTGAATGGGACAACTGTCATATCTGAGCGGTGACTATAACATTATATGGCGTAGAAATGAAGATAAAGGTGAAACGCAAGACTCTCAAGTGCTTTCAAAAATCTGCAACGTTTGTTTTAAGCCAAAGAATTACTCTGAAAAACACGAATTTTTTTTTTAGCCCTTTGAACTCTTTATAAACAACACAGTTTAAACACTTAACTACTTATCGGATCTCAGCGAAATCTTAAATATTATTTTCGTGAACAGGACCCACTCGGACATCTTGACTAGTTTTTGAAATCGCGTTGTTCTCATTGAAGCTCTGCCCGGGTAGGCGGGGCCTTAAGGGGCCAGCCTACCCGGGCACACGTACGGTGCGCAGAGCTTCAGGAAAAACAACGCGATTTCAAAACTACTCAAGACATCCGAGTGGGGTCTGCTTACGAAAAGCATTCAAGAGTTCGCCGAGGGTCGAAAAGTACTTTCGATTTCGGATTAAATTTTTAAAATTTATTTTTAGAAGAGTTAAAAATGGCTAAAACGCATGTTTTTGGAGTAATTTAAAGGCGTAAAACAATCGGAACAGATTCTTGAAAGCACTTAAGGGACTTGCATTACACCTTTATCATCATTTCTCAGCTGTAAAATGTTACGGTGACCGCTCAAATTCCACAGTTATCTTGTGCACGACGAGAAGACTGCACGGGGGTTCAGAGCCTTGCGCTTAGAGGCTATACGGTGCTATAAATACCAGCGAGCGTCGGGCTTATCATCCCGCCTCACTAACACACATACACCCCTGACGAGGCGGGCCCCTTCAGAGGCCACTCCAGTGTTTCAGGGGCACTACGCAACCCGCGTTAACCTCATAAGATTCAATGTTATTTTCATTTTTCTTATAACTAATTAACTAATATAGATTTCGAAATGATGCTTGCTTGATATGTAAGACAACGATGTTCTTATCAAAGCCCCTTTCTTCAAAAACGTGCATAAATTATGGTTTTATACTAATCCTTACTAATATGCATAAGTGTGTTGTCTAGGTTTGAACCATAATTTATACACGTTTTTGAAGAAAGGGGCTTTGATGAGAGCATCGTTTTCTTACATATCAAGCAAGCATCATTTCTAAATCTATATTAGTTAGTTAATTATAAGCAAAATGAAAATAGCATTTGAATGTTATGAGGTTAACGCGGGTTGCGTAGTGCCCTTGAAACACTGGAGTGGCCTCTTAAGGACACCGGTGGTCAGGGGGGATCCCGAGGACGGGTCGATGTCCCGAGAGACGTCGAACCACGGTCAAGCACTCCGCCGCACAGACATCCGCGACCCATAGAGCTCCCGGGGCCATAGACGACACGCACGCCCGCGGAAGCGTGACGGAAAGGAGGGAAAAAAAAAAATAAAACAATTTTTTTTTTTCCCCCGAAGAGTATCCACTAGGAAATGGATGAGGGGTGGGAAAGGAATGGAGTGGGTAAAGGGAGACGTGGCGAGGAAATCGCGTCATTATTTCCTCGTCTACGTGGAGCCCGGCGTCCTCTGACCTTTCGCCACGCATCGATCTCGCAGCGCGAGCGGTCGTTGGATGGATGGAAGGTGTGGGGGGTGACCCGCCCTCACCCCCACACGACCCCCCCTCCGACCCTAAAGCAAGCACAAACACTCGCTCGGCGAGTCAACTGAGACCCAGCCTAGCGGCTCTGACCGCCGCTAGCGAGCTGCTGCTTAACTTCACTCGTACGTAACGAATACACATTACGGTTTTGTGGGCTTCCAGGTACATGGAAATTTTTCGTTGCCCGTTTTTTTTCAAAACTGTCCCAAATAAAAAAAAATGGTTTTTAAAACACTTAATTAAATCTGTGAAATAAATATCAACTTCATTATTCTGACCGGAAATATGTGATTGTGGCTGATGAATCAGCATGTTACAGTGATTAATAGTTCGTATATTAAAAAAACGATATAATTTAATTGTGTCAACAGTTTTAATATTTAAAATACCACTTTAAAAAAGGTTTTTAAAAAAAATTGTTTTAATGTAGAATGCATCACCACATTACTATCCATGGATGGCTTAAAGCCCTGCTTTAGCCCTAAATTCGTACCTGCATTTTCATATATTTTGATCCGTTTCACCGTATGGTTCCTCGTAAACTTGCCAGAGCTATTTTGAGAGGTACTTTCTTTAAAGAAGTTTAAATAGATTTTACCAAAGCCACATACAGCGTAACTGAGCTTCAAAAGCTGATATTAAACTTTAAAAATTAATTTAAAAATGATTTTAAAGCATCGGAAAGTATATCAAGTTAAACTAATATTTTAAGAAGAGTGTATTGTGGGGAAAATAAAGGTTTTTAATTAATTAGCCAACTTTTAGGTTTTGAATATTTTAGGCAATTTTTTTTTTATTTTCGTGACTAATGCAAGATAATCCTCGTGTTGTGGCCGATACCTGGTTATGTGTTATTTCAAAGTGGTCTGACGCCTGGAAGTAAGCAATACTTCGTACGCGCAGAAGTTACCACGTAGGGAATGTACAATGTTGAGTTGACTTTCGGTAGTTGGTGCTCGCTGGCCTTGTGTGTGTATTTTCTGCGACAGCGGAGTGAGAATTTTCAAGGTCTAGGGACCGTGTTGCTCCTCGTGTACGCTAATTGAACTGGCTGCAAGAATAACTTATTTGCTATGCTGTCTGTTCAGTCAGGGTGCGTTTTCCTGACGTAAATAAAAAAGGATGTGAAATATTTAAAAAAAATCGTTAGTTTTCACGACAACTGTGTATTTTTTTTACACAAATGTTTAGTTTTTAGAAAATTACACGATTTTGTGGTAATTTAACTCTTTATTCTGCCTGATAGGTACACAAAGATAAAAAGTAAATATACGCTTAATAATAGTTTTTTAAAATGCATACTTTTTGTGTAAAACTACAAAATATACCGTGGGTTATTATAATAAAACTTAATTATTTATTTTACTTTATGTTAATTTAATTTTACTAGGACATTTTGATTGTAAAACTATCAGAATAATCATTATTTTACAAGGAACTGTGTATTTTTACACCAACGTTAAATTTTTAAATTATAACCTATTTTCTGTGTAAAATTACATGACACAGTTCTATGTTTGCACAATAGATGAGCAAAAATACAACAACTGGATGTATTACCAGGTTAGTAAAAAAAAAAATTTGGTTATCTGTAAAGTCGGTTTATAGACGATAGTTTAACGTGACAACGTCATAACAAAACATTTATGAAATGATTGCATATTTATATGAATCAAATTTAATCATTTTTATTGAATTATCACTATTTTGAATGGATACAAAGAAGGAGTTAAATGAAATCTACAATTTAATTGATAAATTTACTTTTATTTGCACTCATTTATTCAAATATGTTTATTACTTTAACGAAGAGATTATTTTAGCTATAACTTTTATACATGTTTGCTATTTAACTTCTTCCAATCTGTGTTATTCTGTTAAGGATAGGACGATGATAGGAAAAGTAGGAAACGAATGGGAGTGTTTCAAGTTTAATGTGCCTCGGAAAAGTAAAATCTATGGTTGTTCCAATCGAGTGGAAGAGAGATAGATGTGGTGCAAGCGTACAATGAGCGTAACGGGACAATGAGCGTAACGGGACAATGTGAGTTACGGGACACTTTTTGTGCGTGCAGCCGGCGTTCAATAATAACTAATACTGAATGTGCATATTTTACAAAAAAAATTACGTGCATTTTTAATATAATTTTTAACTAAGCTTCGTTAAAAAAAAAAAATTTAATTCTCGTCATTCCTATTATAAATTGTCGAATTTTATTCTCGTAATTAAATAAGTTACAAAATATATTACTGTGCAAATAACATCAAGTATAATACTCTAAACGTATTTTTTTAAATAATTAATTTCCATCGAGATTTTAATTATGTGACTCACCAAACTCTAGAAAAAAATTCCAGTATCATATTTATGAATTATCTATTAAAGCATTTGATGCGTGTAAAAATAATCTTTTAACTATTTGGTCACTATTATTTGTTAAAAATTATTTAGTACATTATGCGTGACTGGCTTTAGATGCACATTATTACTTTAGAAATTATTAAGTAAAACTTTTGTTTAAATTTCGTGTAATATTTAGTATATAATTTTATTTCCTAAGATTTTTAGTTGGGAAACAGTTTCCAGTTCATTTATACAGAAAAATAGATAGCAGATCATGGAATACTAGATTTGTTTTACATTCTGTACACATCATAAATTACTAGCGAACAGTTAAAAAAAAATTTCAACCAGCTTAGCAAAAAGAAAATATTACATGATTTTGTAATAGTCAAAACTGTGAGTTATTTATGACACGGCTTCTATTCTAAAATTATTTGATTCTACTTATACATTTTCAACAAGAATCAATGAAAACTAAAACGTCTGAATTAAAAAATATATATTTCCGGAAATCACAGTAGAATTGCTGTTTTTTTAGCCTAGAAAGGTAAAAAAAATGTTTGGACAAAAATTATGAACTTCTGTGTTTTTAAAAGGGATATGTGAGAAAATCACACTGCGTACAAAACACCAAACCAACTGTTTTGTGAAACATTTTTACGGAATAATATTTTCTTAGTAACACGAGAGTGAATAAACGATAACATGGCTTTACACATAATATTTTGTTCGAGAAAAGTAGCATCCAAGCAACATGGAAATATATTGAAAAATCTTGAAAAATAGGACTGGTAACCCCAGAAAACTGATAAAGCCAAATGTATATTTTTAAGATATGCGCACTAACATGTGACCTAATAACAATTTTAAATAAAAATAAATACGTTTTATTAATTAAAATCGTTTATTTTTATCTCAGTTGTACATTTATTCCACACTCTATTCCATTGCTTTCAAAGTAATTTTTCCTGTTCCAATATGTCGTGACATACTCTGTTAATTTGTCTTTAGGTGTATGTGTATATCTGTGTGTGTGCTTGTTGTGTGCAAGTTTAAACTCTCTCTTATCCCGAATCAGTGCCATCCCACATTACGGCGAGCTCTGCAGGGCAGAAGGATAATCTCTTCCCGCTTGCCGGATCTGACATACGACCAAAGCGACGCGCTGAACTGATAGAAAACTCCCTGCAGTTCACGCCCGCGTTGCTACGCAATATTCGCCTTTCTCTCGGATTCATTCCTGACAGATTCTCCTGTCCGCCACTTCATCAGCTCCGCCACTTCATCAACTCCGCTAACCCCCCCTCTTCTCACTCCTTCCTGGAGAACCACTATCCCCCCTCACTCCTTCTCCCACTCTCTCGGCGCCGCGCCAACCAGATGCTAGTTTCCCCTCCCTCCATCGAGAGACCCGTTCATTTCCCCTTCTCTCATTTGCCGTCTGCGCCTCGGGGCCTTGTGGGATGAAAACAGACGACAAAGGGACGTGATAAGATTCATTCGTGAAATCTCCCCCTGTCCACCTTCCTTTCCTCTCTTCTGTCCCCTGCCTCTACTTCTCGGAATCAACCCACAGGTGGGTCGGAAGAGTGACAGGGCTTGGATCCGGGGAGAATGATGGCGGAGAAAGGGACGTTGTTGTCGCCGCGCTTTTAACTGTCAACTGTCGTTGCGGGAGCCCGAGTTTCTACTTAATAGCGAGCGAAATAACTGCTTTGAATTTCGTAATTTTCCCGCTAAAAGCGGTCTTCTGACAGCTGGCCATATAACAAATTTAGGAAGAAGACATTAATTCAGGCAGAATAATTCGCTTTGAGGATGAAGAAACTCGGTCTTTTTATTAAGTCCTTTCTTTCAAAAATATGAACTTTGTTTTAACTGTATGATAAGTCTGCAAACATTTGTTACTACATATTTATATCATTCAAACATTTTTTTCAACATTTTATAATTTAAATTTTATATTTGCAGTAACATATAAATGCTTCACAGTACTTTGTACTAAAACATTGATACAGTGTACTGAAACACAGTTTATTCATACTTTTACTAGTGCTTAGTAACAGTTTTTGGAACAACATATTTGTTTGCTTACATTTTTATTACGTTTTGGCAGTGTTATATTTCTTTTATAACACTATTTATTTATAATTACAATACTACGAGAATTTTTAATTTGGTAAAATAACTTGGTTTTATGTATTAAAGGACCATTTTGTAGTTTCGATAAAATTTTCAATTGGTATGATGTGATTTACTGCTACCTCAACGGCACGGCATTTAAAATTTCAAAGATTTTAACTTCCTGAATCGTTTGAGCAACAGACCCGTTGCATCATGAGAACTGGAATGCTAGAGAGCTTCTTGTGTCTAGGTCTGTGAGAGTAGGTGTCACCCGTTTCAGGTGATCAATAACCTGACACGAATTAATTTAAAAGTTAACTGTGGAACCCAAATTAGCGTGCAAGTGCCGAGTAATGCCACGGCAAGATTATGACCGTTTTTTCAACGATTTTTGCATGTGCTGCAAAAGGGCGTGATTTTTTCGATGGTCTATATCAGCAGCCTCTCAAGGTAGGCCATTTCGAAAAGTCGTTGAATTCTGGTTTGATACATAATATAATAACGCTACCGCGTTTTCGTGCCCCGATTGGGTGTTTGGTGATTGAAAACTTGCATTAATGTACCATAAAATAATTTATGCATGTATTGGCATTAATTTCATATAGTTAAATTTGTCTCAGTTATATAAAACAGCCACTAAAAATATTGCGCTACCAAGAATTCCAGGTTCAGTAGACTTAGATAGAGAATTTTTATGAAATACTGACTACTTTAGTAGAGTTTTAACTGTTTTATATAAAATAACATTGAGATACTTTTAAAAAATATATATAATTTTATTTTTGAGAATATTTATACGAGTGAGGACATTTGCAGTTTGAGCCCATGATAATGGCCACGCTAGGAGACAGATACAATTCCAGCTAAATTATTTTCCCCAGGAAATATTTGGAATGGTTTTCATATCTAAATATGCTTTTTTATATACTTAATTAAATATTAATAGTGCATCCATGCATATGGTATTCATTCGAATGTTATTAATTTCTCAGTCTTTCTTTAATACAGTTAAATTTTTTATATTAATAAATCTGGAATATAATAATTAATTTAATGCATGTTTTCTTGTCAAACAACCAGCGTGTTATGTTATCACAAGTAACACAGTAAATAAAAGAATAAAGAACCACTCTTACAGCTATCGATTTAATCCTGCAAGGCATGAGATTTTCTATCTAAGTAAAATAATTTATCTGGAACTACACATTCGTAAAAATAAAATTAGTAATTAAAAAATTCACACTGGAAAACAAAAACTTGGATTAGTGATTAACTAAATGATTCATATTTGCATCACCATGAATAACATTAAATGATTTACAAATGAATGATTTTAATTGTGTTTTTTGACATGCTTATATCCTCACAATTTGTTTTAATAAGGTTGATATCTTAAAAAATCATAAACAAGTCCTTTACGTTTATATATGTATAGTACATTATTCTGGCTACAAAACAATTACATATCAGTCCATAAGGGAAAAAACTATTAAAATATCAATCTTTATTCTTCATAAAAGTGTTTATAGCAAGTGAAATTGCATTAAATAATTACTGTCTTTGTTGAAAAAAAGGCCAGTGCCATACTTACTGCATATATTAATGGTTTGTTTTGAACATGTTGGAAACTTGCAGCATATTTTCGTCTTTTTCCAATATGGAAAATAGTTCAATTCGTCATGTCTTACATCTGGATATGGTATCGGTGATATTGGGCATCTTAACTTCTTAGCTGCATATAGTTTCTGCATTACTGTGGAAGAGATTCCAGCTGCACAAAGTGTGGTTACAAGTTCAATTATGAACTGAGATAATGTCATGTAGTCTTCACCAAGTCTGCGGTGCAACAGCAATGAGTTGACCATAATAAGGTCGACCAGGTTATAAAACAAGTCTCGAGTACCTTTTACTGGTGCGAAAGGTAATTTGGTGACGTCCCAATAAGCTATCCAGCAAGTCGAGTTCACCCATATGACGGTTATATTACGTATTACGACAGCAAAATTAATAGTTTTTTCGCTTTTACTTTTTTGGCATATCTTTTTACCGTTCTTTCAGGATGCCAACAAAACTTGAAAACACTCTAACACACTTATTAATCCTCCATAGTATGATGATTTAAGTGTTCTCGTACGTCATATAGTACACCACAAAAAACCCACGTTATTCTTTCTTCAACTATTATTCGTTAGGAAGTTTTCAATGTGGTATTCTGTTTCTTATTACAATATCCAAATTTTCAAATAGGCTACAACAGCAACAGCCAGAATGAACTCTCATCTTCCTTGGTAGCTGCAGTTACGGAAGTTTTTCCTCCATCAGAGGACATTGTTGAATTTATGCTAGAAACCTTATCTGAAAATACTGGTATTGCTGAGCAATCAAGAGATAGTGGTAATTTACAATATGCACAGACAGTTAATAAGCTTATTTCAAGTAGACCACAATGTACCTCTTTAACAATGTATTGCATTGAAGGTAAATGGACAATACCTCTCCTGAACCACAATCTTCAACACGCCAGCTACCAAACAAGAAAGCAAAGAAAAAAAAATCTAAATGAGAGAAAATGGATCAAAACTTATCTGGGGATTTGGGAGGCTAAGCTCCAAAAGAGCGAAAGAGAGATGAGTTTGAAAACTATTATTTAGGTCGATGCAGAGTTTTCTTCGGACGTCCGATGTGGACGAACGGTAACAAGTACGTATGAAAATAAGGATTGAACATATATATTGGATTTTGCGGATTAAAAATTTCAATCTCGTGACAATCACATCAATTTCGGTAATACATTATTTACAGCAAAATTTTTAGAGGCAGGGTATAATTTATAATTTTTTCACGAATGATTCATTTATTTTATTCGCTTCACTTACGATTGCTCTATCGAAATTTATGAAACCTACTGTATCTGTCCTATTAAGATTTATCGTAGCTCACCGGTTTTAACATTAATTAAATTAAAAATTATATTGGATTTTTTTTAACAAATCTTTAGTTTTTCCCATGCTTACGCGGCACCCACAGTAATTAAATTAAGCATATTTTAGGCAATTATATATGCAGATATTCCTGCCTACTAAAACGACTCAATATCTCATATGAAAGTGTAAATAAATAATGTTAATTTTTTTAAATATATTTAAAGCACAAAATGTATATTTTTCCATTAAATATATATACTTTTACAGTCCCCAAATTCGCTCTTCCCCCCTCCCTCTGTTCGAATGACGGATTTCCCGACGTCGTTCGGCTTGCCTTGTTACCGCCCATCACAAAGGGTGAACATTAACAGAAGGTCTGGGGTAAAAACACTCTAGAGACTCTTACTGGACAGCTACAAAATTTTTGTGTTAAAACCTGGCGTTGTTGTCTCGCCAGTCCGATAGATGGCAGGCAGTATGCCCAGAATGACAATAAATCGGTTTAATATATGGTGCCAACACTGTGATAACAAAAGAGCTTTATTTTATCTTAAAAAAAGACATTTTGTTTAATCAATATACAGATTTGTGGGGGAAATAAAGCCCCAGCAATTCAAATTTCTTAAAAATGATGTTAATCATGATTTACACTGGAAAATACAATATATAATTTAATAATTATATCTATAACATATTTTTAGTCACCCCTCTTGCCACTAGATAACTTTTCACTCTCGCCTGGGTTGTCAGTATAGAGCTCCAGGATTATTCTCTAGTGTTACCAACAAAAATCATGGAGATAGCAACACCGTCGCAGAATAATACCACCACCTTTCTTATTTTCTCAAGTACTTTTAAGTTGCGATTATTTCTTGTTATGACCATTGAAATGTACAGAATGTGTTCTAGGATAGCATTGCTATTATAAAGTTTCATTTGGCACACCAATACATTTGGTACGTCCCTCAACGTTCACGAAAATGAATATATACGAGTTAATGGCGCCAGACACGGGTCCGCTCTCTGGACGAAATCAACAAAAAAGTGAGCTCCGCGCATGCGTGAACTTTGGATAACAGATAGGTAGGGACCGGAACAATTCGCGGGTTCAATGACCTCCAGGATGAACTCCACAGTTCTACGTACACTCGGTCATATGTCACCCACTTATTGGCTGCTGTCTTGTGAGACGTCCCAACGTAGCAGTCTGTGATTCGATAAAGCTTTGGTTGGGTGTTTCTCGTTGGTCCAGAGTCATCTAGGTGAGTTGTGAGCCAATGGCAGAGGCAGCACTGAGGTATAACTATTTGTATTTTAGCCTATCGCGAAATGAATTCGCGAAATTTCCGGTGTCTACAGATAGGTAACTGAAATTCGTTCGATTGAAATAAGGGACTAGCCGTGTCATATCGTGCTCTAGGAATACAGTACAGGTGTAGCATGTTCAATATCTGATCCCTTAATATTGTGTGTGGAAATACCGGCTTAAGTGTACGTACAAACATGAAGAGGGGAAAAGGTGTGTTTGGAGGGGGGAGGATGCGGTAGGGGAAACGAGCAATCGGGATTCCGGCCTCGGAACAGGGGTAGTCGAAGCGACACTCTGAGAAAAAACAACGGGGTCTCACGCACGTGCTTCGAAAACATAAAAAGGTTTTTGCGGTCTGACTAATCGGCCGTTGCGTACGACACACTTTACTCGTGTCCTTGTTCGGGCATCCTCGGCGCAATGTGGAAAGAGGAGGAGAGGAAGAAGTCAGAGAAGAAACGTAGATTACAAGTACACTTTACGTTTTCGAAAGATTTTTCCATTGGAGAACAGTGATTTAAGATATATATTTTTTAAATATCCTGGTTCCACTCTAACTCGTAAGAAACATTGATAACGGACAAGAAAATAAGTTTTCCAACTAAAACAATGTCTATGTCAAATATTTACTAGCCCAAGAACTCCATACTTATTAAAATGTTCATAAATATATTCATAGAGAATACTTGAAAACCACATCTTGTAAAATTTGTTTGACTTTTAACATAAAATCAGTATCTGTGGCATATTTAACTTAGATTATATGGTATCGTGGAATTCTTTGTAAAGATAATAAAGTTCAATATCTTTGTTGTTATTTAATTTTTTTATTTGCTTTTAATTTTGTTTCTTTAATTATAAACGTTTAGGCAGCGCACACCGATAAATAAACCAGACGGATATTTGTTTTGATTTCAATTACATTTATTGTGATTTCTTACTGAAAACATATCTTAATCAGATTAAAAATTGCCTATATCACTCAGGGATAATTTAGCTTACTGTTAGTGAAAGAACTGTCAGAAAAGGGTCAGAAGTTATGAGATTACCCACTACATCCAAACTTACAAACTTACAAACAAAATTTATATCTTTATAATAATAGTGTATATATTAATATAATACAATATACAGTTTCGGAAAATAAGCCCCATTGAGGTTGTTTACTTATATATGTCCAAATTTCATTAAAAACTGTTTAGCCTTTAAAGAAAAATTTTTTTTCTAATATATTATGTTTTATTTTTCTATTTCTTGAAAAACTGAAAACAGATAGAAGTCTGAAACTTGCAAGTTATGCGTATTTAATCAATACCAACATACCCTCAATAGATAATCAAGATCATTATTTGGTACCAATTCAGTAGGTTTATCGTTGTATGGCTAGTTATAACGAAATACTGCAACGCCTGGTAGGTGTACAACACACATAACACCAAGTATGCACGAGCTGCTACGAATTAGAGGCACCCAATTTAAAGTGAATTATGTGCCTTTAAAAGTTTTTCCTAAAAAAAATGTAACTAATAAAACTAAAAGGACTGAAGCCGTAACTTTGGGTAAAAAATATTTCTAAACAAAACAAATCTATTATCAATCGCTACAAGAGAAACCATAATGTAGCACTTTTTCTTGTCAATGTGTCTAAGAATAGAGAACAAATTAAATTACGTCTCACTATGAATTTTTTTACCAGATTCATGATCAAAAACATTGCCATTTATTGTTTAAAAGTCAAGAACTACTTAAATGACAATATTTAAACAATTTGTTCGGGAAATTTAGTTATCGACACTCACAAAATATTCATATCCTATGCTTTCCACGACTAGGTAAAACATTGAAAATTAATATGTAGTATCATAATTATTCTACTACCATAAATATTATATAATTCGTTATAAAGATCTTATTAAATATATATTTCTTTTAGCACGTTGAGAGTGAAATTTTTACGCGTGTAACGGAAATGCAATGAAGTGAGCACACACCATGGACGGAAGTATAACACTATTATTTAATGCACATGCGCATTTCTCCTACACCAAAGAGTCGATGTCATCCAGACAGCCGATGGCGTGTGGCGGCATTAACAAGTATATGGTCGCCTACGTGAATTCCGGGGACGTAAGAAGCGTAACGGTGTGCCAAGTGAGTCTTCGTGATAGCAAAACTATTCTGGACTAAATAATGAAAATTAGTTGTCGCTCAAAGGAAATAATTGCCATTTTCAAAATTTGTTGTAATCCTCAGAGTACAACTATGGCTGTATCCGTAAAAATGGGATGACCCTACATCCCTTAGCAAATGCAGCCACAATGTAAAGGAAGTATTTCTAAGGGATTTACTATAAAATTAAATAATTTTACTGATAGCACCACCTGTCGTCAGTTGGTCTTACTAATGTGGACGTAGCCATTTTGAGTCGTTATCTTACGAATATTCAGCAAAAGGTAAATTACAAATATAAATATTAAAATTTTCATTAAGAGTGGATGATTAAATATTAGATAATTACAAAAAAATATTAATGAATCTTAAAATATTTAAAATACTTCAAATGAGCATTTAATACGCCTATAAATTCAAGTAAGCCTTTAAGTAATTATTATTAACGTGGTTTTTGTGTCTATTTGCATATCACTTACAAATATTACGTTTTAAACCAATGTTATGCAAAAAAACTTAAATAATATTATATAAAATTTAAAACACCATTTCGAAGTTACTAGATGTAAGTAAGCATCAGTAGGTTTAGTGGCCACATGTAAGGATGCATCGGAATCCCTTGGGAGAATTCTGAAGAAATGAAATTATGGCCGCGTCCACTACGATGCACTTGTCGTATAATCCATAACTAAAAGATTCATTAGGATATTAAACGTATGCAGCCACTATTTTTTTCTGCTAATGTAGTTATTGTCATAATTAAGCATGAGCATATATATTCCTCGGTAGTATAGTGGTCAGTATCCCCGCCTGTCACGCGGGAGACCGGGGTTCGATTCCCCGCCGGGGAGATGTGTTTTAGAAACATTATTTAATTTTACCTTACAAATATGATGAAATATTATCATACGTGAGTTTATAGTCAAACTGCGTAATCTGCGATGGTTTATGAGTGCAAAGTTTTTCATTCAATAAAATTTTTGTCACTACCTATCTCTTTTTTTACCTCTCACTAAATCCATGTACACTAAGAAGTTCTGTCTTTTGGGAGTAGCCTTAAAATACTGTTACGAACGTTAGCAAGGCCACGTCAAGCGCAGGTGCAGTGCTAGCTGGGCTGCATTACTTTCCGCCGTAACATGTGATGTGCTGTGCGCACCTGGGTCGCCGCTTTATCTCCCTCCAGCCCTCCACTCCCCCCGCGCGGAACTGTTAGTTTGACATCCGAAACCTGCCAGCTGCGGAGTTACGCGAGCCACCGACACGTGTTTTCGAGAGATTTCTGCTGTCGGGACGGCTCGCGATGACGCGACTGGCCTCGACTGTTCACGTGAGTTCTGGAATTGCGCCGGGGCATATATATATATGACCGAGGACGTTAGGATAGGGAGTCAGTTCGGAGTGTTCAGTCGGGAGTTCGCCCGCGGCGGAGTTTCCCGGCGATAGTGCCGCGGGTGCGGTAGAGTGGCGAAGTCCTTGGACGAAGGTTCCAGGGTAGGGAGTGAGTGAGTTCAGTGGAGTCGGGAGTTTTCTCGCGGCGGAGTTTCCGGGCGATAGAGTGGCGGGCGCGGTGGAGTCCCGAGCGAAGTTGTGAGCGAGGCGTCGAGTGGATCCTCGGCGAAGGGGAAGTGCGTCGGCGGCGGCGGAGTGTGGCGACGGAGTCCCGCGGGGTGACCCACGAGGGGTGCTGCGGCGAGAGTTGCGCCAGAGGTGCGGCCCAGCGAGGTGTGTGGAACGAGTGACTGGGGAATAGACCTTTCTTTAACTGTAATTAATTATTTGCCATATTAGAAGATTTTTGTAAGTGACATAAGTAGTGGCAATAAATAAAACTGTTTAATTGGGATATCCTTTACGAACCCGCGGTAAATCGTAACTATACTGTCAATGTATAAATTACAAAAAATAATTTAACTTCGTGATTTTCAGTTTGAAGTCTCCAGTTTCCAATCCTATCCCTGGAGAACTCTTTTGTACACTATCATATATAACTATAATGGAATCTTAACTCTATGATTTAATCATATAATATAAATTAGAGATGTTCCGATTAGTCGGCGACTAGTCAGCAAAGCCGACTATCCGGCCACTTTTGTAGTCGGTGACTATTTGGCAAAGAGGGTCAACTATCCGGCTTCTTACTTTGTATGTATTTCTCAATAAAATTTATATAGCGGGAATTACATAAATGAAACCTTTATTGTTTATTAATATTTTTATTTTATAATCTTACATATTTTAAAAGTAAAGCAAACTAACCTTTCTATTGATAATCACTTTATGAAATTACTTATTTGAAAAGAATAATTATCTATGGCATTTATCAAACAAAATTAATATTTTAATTAACCATCAAAACAACAAAATTTCTTCTTATCTGCAATAAACATTTATAAATATGTCTTCTTATTTAAAAAAAAAAGTAGGATTTTTTTATTAACATACTAAGTAATATTAAAGCCAGATTGCATGTACATGATGTACAGTAAAAAAAAAATATAAAAAATCCTAAACATTAACTGCTTCATGAAAACAAAAACAATCATTCTAACGTACCTATATGATTTATAACAGTACATAACGTAATCAAATCAATTTGTGACAAACATAAATGTAATCGCCTTATATTTTTTACTTAGTCATATTTTTAATTAAAGGTAAATTATGATGTAAAATGATTATAGCTTCTGCCCTATCTGGCAGTAATCGATTTGTTTTTGTTTCGTATATATTCCCGGCCTCAGAACAGCCGCTCACTGTAAACGTAACTTGCGGGACAACAAAGGTACACTTTAGCGATGCGCGATATTTCAGGATACCTAGAACTATTGCGGCTCCACCACTTAAATGGGTCATCATTGCGCTTTATCACCAGTAATGCACAGTAGGACTGCAGTTCATGAGCTGCCTTTGACCTGTCATATTGAATATCTTGTATTTTTCTTGATGCAAATTTTTGTTAGCATTGCCAAAAATTTCGGTGTGTTGCTGTTTCTGTAATATCTTCATCGATAAAGGTACTATGCATATCATCTTTTCCATTGTCATTCTCGTCATCACTCATGCTATTTTTCTGAGATTCTAATAAAAATTGAGACCTAACAATGATGAGCTCCTCTGTCTCGAAAAAGGTTGCCTATACCGTGGATCCAACAATGTAGCCAGGGTGAAGACTTTTTATGCTCCAAGTCGAACTTACTCTTCAAATCATTTTCCAGCAGGACTTTTATTTGCATGATTTTTTTTTTTTGTTTTCACCATTGTAAATATCTAGATACTTCTGTAAGGTTTTCAAATGAGATATTACTTCAGATACCTAAAAACCACTTGTACTTATAATCTTGATAATCTCTTCAAATGGCTTCAGCAATTTAATGCTTTTTCCGAGTATTTTCCCCTCTTCAGTAGAAAATTTTCGAAATTTGCCGATGTTTCAGCCAGGTATAAAAAAACATCCCGTTTTTGTTCTAAAAGGTGAGATATCACATAGTACGTGGAATTCCATCTGGTACATACGTCTTGGACAATCTGTGGTCTGATAAATTTAGTTCCTGCTGCAAATCATGAAGTTTTGACTGAGCTTGATTAGAGTGGTTAAAGTGTGTGACAATTCGTCTCGATTTTACAAGTATTTGAGCCCTGGTATCATGTTTCAAAGCAGTATTGATTGCCTGTTGTTGAGTATGTATGAAAAAGGTACTCCCTTAAAAACTGAATCGCTGATTGCTTTCGTCACATTTCTGCCGTGGTCTCGCACAACGGCTTGAATTTTGGTCGTATCTATATCCCACAAAGTTGGAATATCTTCTAAACAGTTTTTAAATATATTATTGGCAGTATGTGTTTCAGGTAAATGTTTCATTTGCACTACTGCGTGATGATATTTGGAACTATCCCCAAGACAGTGAGCTGTAAAATTCAAAAAAACTTTCCTTGCTATTTATATTTGTCCATATGTCAGTAGTGACTGAAATTGCAGCTGCACTCATACTCCTCTTCGTATTTATTTCAGATTTAATCTTTTCGTAAAGTTATGGAATGATGTTCTCTGTGAAATACTTTCTGCCCGGTATGTTTAACTGGTTATCAAGTGCAATCATCTTACCTATCGCAATATTGATGTCTCTTGATCTTGAGTCTTCATGTGACCATTTACAGCAAGACTATTTTCAATATTTTGCTGGCTTTCCTGACATAATATGACCTCTTATTTCACTGAATTGGACGGAGTGGGCACCGTTTTAGGAAGTTCTTCTAATTTGATTTTGGGTTGGGAGGAATCGTCTATGGTCGAACATTTGATCGCAGGACCTAATTGAGGTATCAGTGTTGGATGTCGGTATTTAATATGGTTGTTCATACTTGTAGTATTTGCTATTTTTCCCTGCCCCCACGAGGAACTATCATTTGTACTGGTTACACTTGACTTTATGGGAATGATTGTCCAATTGATCAAAAAAAATCCATAGACGATACTTTCTTTTTGACATGATTAAATTTTAATTGAGCTCTTTCACTTTAATGAACAATAGCAGTATTGTCTATAATTATTGACACTCCCGAAACCGTGATCGGCTTGGCCGACTAGTCGGCCTCTTTACAACTGACTAACCGGCTAGTCGTCTAGTCGCCGGTTAGTCAGTTGTAAAGAGGCCGACTAGTCGGCCATAGTCATATTCGGCACATCTCTAATCTAAATTTTTGTTAGTTGTTAAAATAATTGGCATAAAACATTTACTTACATAGATCACTCCATTTTTTAGGTAATTTTACATTAGGAATTATACACTATTTTAGTTATTTATTTATTTATTAGGAATTTATACATAAAAAGAAGTGCATATTTTGTTTGTATATTGTTTTGTTTTAAATATATATACTTTTATTCCTATCTTGAAGAAATTTGGTCCAATTGACCTAAAAAAACATAAAAAATTTCACTGTCTTAATCATAATATTTTTAAAAAATACAATCCACCTTCCTAATAGAACAGAAATTTAAATACTTCTTGGTAAAATTTTACAGAACATGGCAGTAAAAAAAAGATCTGATGTTAAAATATGTATTTATTTATATATATATATTTTTTCATCTATATGATATTTCGCAAACTAAATGCATAAAACCGAATTTTGGTTATTCTGGATGGCAATTTACTCAAATAACGAATAAATGAAGGGAAATAACTTTCTATATCAGTATAAAAATGGGAATCTTAGAAATCATGTGAGATTACTAACATTTACCAATTCTTAAAAATATTTTTTTTTACAAATAGATGACATTTTGCACATTTGTAAAAAGTTACCGTCTAAAACTGATTTTGAAAAACGAGAATAATCACTGTCCATATGAGATTTTGAAAAAAACCACCCTGTTCTCCTTTTTCAACTTTTTGAAACTAATTTTTTGAACATAATAAATAATATTTTACAAACTGGACAAAAATTACTGTTAACAACTAAATTTAAAAAAAAAAAAAGTGATCACTTTCTCACATATGATTTCGAAGACGTATGCAGCCAACCTTATATCTTCTGCTTCAGCAATTATTATATTAATGAGGTATTAATATTTATATTCCTCGGTAGTATAGTGGTCAGTATCCCCGCCTGTCACGCGGGAGACCGGGGTTCGATTCCCCGCCGGGGAGATGTGTTTTTGAGACATTATTTAACTTTACCTTACAAATACGATGAAATTTAAAGAAACGTGAGTTCATGGTTTCTTGATGAAATTTTGCACACTTGACGTTAAAAATAAGACGAAATTTACCATGTATGAATTTGTTAAAAATAACTGGAATCCTCCATATTCCTGTGGTTTAAGATTTAGAAATAAAATATCACTTAGTGAAGTCAAATCATAATCATAATCTGTAAAAATAGAAAAAGCGTCTTCACACTAAATACCTACATCCCGGGAATAAAGACCTACCGGGTATTGCGATTTTTATGCATATAAACCTATAATTAATATTTTATATATATTGTGCTGTATAACATTTTTCTGTTACAATAGGTATTTAACAAAAAAAAAACTAATATTCATGGCTTTTTATTTTCAAATAGTTTAGTGCAATAAATTAAAAAAATTGAATGAATGCAAAATTCAAATATTATTTTCAGAATATAACACTTAAAATACCAAAAATAATAATGGGGGTGATAAAACCGAGCTAAAATATCAGAAAGTAGCTGCGTTAAAATTTTTTTTGAAGAGACGATGTATCATTAGTCATGCCAAATTTGTATTAATAACTGAAGTTACGTGCTTCACTACGCAGTCCACAGGCAGGAATCCCGCGCCCTTCTCGTTATGCATGCCCCTCCTCGCGTGTACGCCACTGTTGCGCTTCGAATGAAAAAACAAATCAAACAATGCATTGTCCGATGTCATGGAGGCAAAGAAATCATCATCAATGCTTTGGTAAAATTTTATCACGAAGATTCAAAATTTTTCTTCAAATGGTGGTCCCGAAATATCGTGTATATCTCGTGTTTCAAAGGTCAATCTCATACGATCGGATTAAAACTGTTGATTTGTATGGAAACCAAACAAAAGAAGATACTCTACTTCATATATGTATGTGTGTGTTTGTATATCGGAGGCATAAGATACTACGTTACAAAAATACAATTTCTCATGAGAACAGTTTAAAGCATTTTAGGGAGTATCTCAAAATTTACTCAAGTATTTTCTAACAAAAATTTGTGCGTTTTTGACATATTATAGTAAATCTTAGTGTTGTAGGTCATTAAACAGAACGTCAAAAGATGGTGAAGGTTATGGTTGAAAGTGCATTTTGCACAATCGTGGACATAGTTTCTTATGCCTTCGCTGTATAGATATGTCTTTAAGATGTAGTTTGTGTAAAACGTTTGTGAATCTGAAAATACCTAAGGAGGATTAGGTCCCGGATTCTTAGATTTTTCTTTATCTTTGTTATAATTATAATTTTAACTTTTTATCCAAATTTTTGGCATGTCAAAGCCTAAATCATATTATATCTTTTTGCAACCACGTATTTACTAAAAGGTTTAGTCTGAAAATGCCGTGAGGAAATATCTTTGAATTTCACGGGGGCGACTAACACTATCATAATAATCACATAAGAATTCGCAAGAGTCGACTTAAACAAGTAGCCTGAGCTAAGTCCTTTGCCAAGTAAAGCCGAAATATTTAGCATGAATCTTTATTGTAAATTATATCAACTGAAGAATACCGTGCCGAGCGTAATCCTGCCGCAATGCATCCCCAATTGCATGTATGGGACCAAAAATGGTGAATTGGCTGAATCTGCGGGCAACAGCAGATGAGTTTGAATCCTTTCTGGAGGGATCAACTGCCGAGCCTCGGTGTCTTGGCCCCAAGGGCCCCATAGTAAATGGATTAAGGCTTATGGTAATGGCAAGGACCGAGAATGACGCCGGCGTGTTCGGGTGCACCCGGGCTTAAAAAAAGAGCTGTAAACTGCTCGAATAGGTGTGATACGTTCCCCTAGTCCAGTGGTCGGGGGAGGTACCGAGGTAACCCCGAGGCCCTCCAGCCTAAGCACGACTGGACTGTCACGTCTAGCCAGGGATTCCGCGGTTGCCGCCGGATGTTAAATACCTACTGTAACATAAAAATGTTATACAGCACAATATATACATAATGTTAATTATAAGTTTATATGCATAAAAACCGCAATACCCGGTAGGTCTTTATCCGCGGGATTTATGTATAGTGTAAAGACGCTGTTTCTATTTTTACAGATTATGTTTAACTTCATAAATGTGATGTTTTATTTCTAAATCTTAAACGACAGGAAATTGGAGGATTCCAGTTATTTTTATCAAATTCATACATCGTAAATTTTGTCTTATTTTTAATGTCAAGTGTGCAAAATTTCATCAAGAAACTATGAACTCACGTCCCTTTAAATTTCATCGTATTTGTAAGGTAAAATTTAAAATAATGTTTCAAAAACACATCTCCCCGGCGGGGAATCGAACCCCGGTCTCCCGCGTGACAGGCGGGGATACCGACCACTATACTACCGAGGAATACATATTTTGTCACTACATTAATATAATAACAGGTTAAGCAGAAGATACAAGGTTGGCTGCATACGTCTTCGAAATCATATGTAAGAGAATGATCATTTTTTTTTAAATTTAGTTGCAAACAGTAATTTTTGTCCAGTTTGTAAAATATTATTTACTATGTCAAAAAATTAGTTTCAAAAAGTTAACCGGCTGTAAACCTGCTGGGCCGAGGTACGGCAGGTCGGAGGGTAGTCCGAGGAGACGAGGACATCCAATGGATTGATTCTGAAGAGTGGCGGTCAGCCAGCCTGTTGGCGAACGGTCTTATGCCATATAGACACCAAGTTGGTAGTAGTACGGGAAGAATCCACGAAGGATTGAACGGTGTCCCGTTCAGGTTTCCTCTAGGCCCAGGATTCTGATTGGGTAGGACTCGTACTTGGTAGTGATGCTCCGATCGTTTTGAGCAGACTCTAAGTGTTCTCTAGCCATATGTGCGGAGTCGACGTGGTAAGTGACGGTACAGCTCCGGTTACTAGCCTGGACAGCTAGGGGAGGTTGGATAGTCCTCCACCGGACCACGGGTTCACTGGGTGATTGAGGGGTCCCAGTGTGATGTGGTAAAACGGGGTAGGCGCCAGCAATGCTGATAACGTCTAAGAGCTTAGGACGCAGCCAATTGTCTGGTTAGCTGAGTGTGGCGGGGGGGGGGGGGGTGGTTGTGAAGGTTGTGTCTAAGCTAGGATGGGTAGCCTCAGCCTCTGATCATAGATGGATCTCTAACACCTCTCCCGTCTCGCGTATACGGTGTATCCGTATCCACGCCCGTGGGGGTCCCAGGCCGGAGAGGGCATAAGCCTGAGAGAGCCGGGTAAAACTCTATGGAAACTGGAAACTGGTTTGCACCAGGGCGTTGTCATAACTTAGAAACACACTAGATAGAATTTTCTAAGTTATGACAGTTCTAAGTTGACAAGTATGTTAACATTTTTCTAAGTTGTGTTTTTCGGCGTTGTATGTTTCTGCATTTAGTGTTTCTAAGTTATATGTTTTTTAAGTAGGACATTTCAAAGATATGTGTTTCTATGCTGTGATAGTTCTTAGTTGCGTGTTTATGAGTTGTGATAGTCCTTAGTAATGACTTTCTAAGTTACAATGGTTTTTTTTTTTAATTGAATGTTTCGGCATTGTCGTTTTGGCGTTGTGTGTTTCTTACTAAAGTGATTCTAGGTTA
Organism: Bacillus rossius redtenbacheri; assembly: GCF_032445375.1. Lineage (NCBI taxonomy): Eukaryota > Metazoa > Arthropoda > Insecta > Phasmatodea > Bacillidae > Bacillus > Bacillus rossius. The sequence goes on along the minus strand of NC_086333.1, from coordinate 39,423,591 downwards.
TAACAGTTACAAGTTGTGTGTTTCTAAAGTGGTGACAGTTCTTAATTGTGACTAAGTTAAGATGTTTATAAGTTGTGTGTTTGGACGTAGTGTGTTTCGACGCTGTCTGTTTCTAAGTTATGATCGATCTAAAGTACGGCAGTTGTTAAGTTATGTGATTTTTAATAAATTATTATTTATGAATGTTCTAAGTTTTGACTATCTAAGTTAAGATATTTCTAAGTTATGTGTTTCGGCGTGGTGTGATTCGGAGTTTAGTGTTTCTAAGTTATGCTTGTTCTAAGTTGTGTACACTGAGAGAAAAGTTTGTTAGCCTCAACAAAATAGTTGTTTATATATGGCGAAATAAATATATTTCGTTAATTCAAACAAATATTTGGTGTTAGGAAAGATTCTGTTGACCCAACAAAATGATTTTGTCAACTCAACTGTATATTTGGTTAGATGCAACAAATTATTTTTGTTACTTACCGAGTTTGGTTAAACTAACAAAACATTTTGTTCCACCAAGTAAATATTTGTTTCGCCATATTATAAACAGATATATATTTTTTTTTGATTCAAACAAACCCTTTTTCGCTGTGTGGATTTTTTTCAAGAAGATTAGTCACGAGTGTTCCGGGCCGCGAGGGGATCCGACCTACAGCCACGCGGCTAGCTTTGAATATATATACTGTATAGAAGTCGCGAGTGGATAGGATTTACTCTACGTTTTTCAGAAGCGTATGATGAGCAGCTTGGGAACTTCACCGCTGCAGTGCGCTGCCGTAACGCCCTGTATCGTCTTAGTTGTTATTTGCACGTTAGAGAGCAGCACTGTCGCCCGCTGTCATTCCCCGCACCCCCCAACCATCATTCACTGCGTTCAACAGGAGGGGGAAGGGGTGTGTGAAGAGTTTAACACTTGTCCGCTAGGGACCACCACAAGTCGATGCCCTAGAGATGGTGGCGATTGCGGCGGTGAATTAACCAACTACCTCAAAACCGTATTAGAAATTTTAACCTGGGCTGGCGAATTCTATACAGTATATATATTCAAAGCGGCTAGGGTCTCGGCGCGCGCCGGGGACAATGGGCACCCCGCGGCGACACACGAGTTGGGGGGGGGGGGGGGGGCGGCGAGAGGGCTCCATTGTCCTTCGAGGAGGCTGCGTCTTCTCCTCGCGAGTCGCGCGTCCTGCAGCGCCGGTCTTCACGAGTCACTCGCGTCCGTTCCTTCCCTGTCTCGATCCCAGCCGAGGAATCACAACACACACTACACGTCCACGTACTTTCTTTAAATCATTCATGCAATGGTGGAATTTAGATTTGATACCATTTTTTTTTGGACATACGCCCTTGAAGTTTAGCACTGTTTTGTCATGGCAAAAAATTCCAAAATGCAAAATACCTACTAATAATATTAACGCGAAAGTGTGTTTGTTTGTTGGTCCTTCTTTTACGCAGCAACGGAGCATCAGATCAAAGTGATTTTTTTTTTTTTGCGTAAAGATAGTTTCGGGGCCGGAGAGTTACATGGACTACACATAATTATGAAATTCAATCCCTGAGGGAGTGAAAAAGGGGTTAATTCAGTTTTATAATAGAAAATTATAGGATGTAAATCATATACACAAAGAGTGAGTTTGTGTCATTTATTTATGTCAGCCATTCGGTTGTATGGTAAGGTCTGGCAACTTCCTATCCTTCTCATTGGCTAAACACATAAGATTAGTGAAATTCGTGGCTGCTGGCAAATAAAAATCACTAATAACAGTTTAATAATAACTTCGTCAATACATGGAGTTGCTTTTAATTTGTGACACGCTATCATTTGGTGCGTCCGTCACGTCATGCCTAGGAGTTACCTGCCTTCCCACAAAATAAAGCTAAAAATTAATGTCTGAGATTTGCTGATGCATAGCCTTGATGCATTGGTTTATCTCGTCTTTCAAAATCATTTGCAAACGGTAATTTTCGTCAGATGTGATAAAAGTCATCAAAGTGTAAAAAAATTATTTAGGTTGGGTTAATTTTAGGACTCTCATATGATTTGTCAGTTTCCTACTTTTTATACTGATATAGGCATTTTTTTCTCATTATATATTCTTTAGATCAGTAAATTTTCATCCAGAATAACAAAAACCTTTTTATGGATTTTTTGTAAACATCATATAGATTAGAATTTATATATAAACACAATATATATAAAAATATATATTCTAATCTATATGATATTTTGCAAAAAAACATCCATAAAAGGAATTATATAAAAATTTAAAGATCAGATTTTATTTTGACTGCCATATTTTGTAAAATTTGGCCAAGAAGTATTAATATTTCTGTTCTATTGGAAAGGGGAATCGTAATGTTTTTTTTTTTTTAAATAATATGATTAGACAGTGATATTTTTCATGTTCTTTGGTCAATTGAACCAAATGTCTTCAAGATAGGAATAAACGTGTGTATAATTTTAAAACAAACCAATATACATACCAAATATACACTTCTTTATAGGTATGTAATTATAAATTCATAATAAATAACCAATAGTTTTTAACCTTTTTTTTCTATAAAAATATGATATATACCTAGTGTAAAATTTACCTATAAAATGGAGTGATTAATGTAAATAAATGTTTTATACCAAATATTTTAACATCTTAGAAATATTTAGATTATATGACTAAATCAGAGTTTTAAGATCCCATAACAGTTACATAAGATAGTGTAAAAATGTCTTCTCCAATGATAGGATTTGAAACTGAAGACATGAAACTGGAAATCACGTAGTTAATTTTTATAATTTTTATATTGACAGTATTTTAAGGCTCCTCATAAACAGCAGAACTTCGGATTGTACATGGATTTAATAACATGTAAAATATGAGATAGTTACAAACTTTTCTTAAAAGGTAACTTTTCCAATAATAAACCATCGCAGACTACGTAGTTTGACTATAAACTCACGTACAATTAAATGTCATCATATTTGTAAAGTAAAGTTAAATAATGTCTCAAAAACACATCTCCCCGGCGGGGAATCGAACCCCGGTCTCCCGCGTGACAGGCGGGGATACTGACCACTATACTACCGAGGAATACATAGTTTGACACTACATTAATAGAATAACTACATAAGCAGAAAATATTAGTGGCTGCATACGTCTAGTACCCTAATGAATCCTTTAGCTATGGAAACCCCGACAAGTGCATCGTAGTGGACGCGGCCATATTTGCGTTTCTTCATAATTCTCCCAAGGGATTATGATGCATCCTTACATGCGTCCACTCAAATTAAGATTTCTATGGATGTACCTAATACTCGCATCCACTGATGCTTTCATACACCCATCTGCTTGAATATAGGTTTTTTTATTTTGTTTGTATATACATAATATTACTTAAGATTTTTGGGCATAAGATTGGCTTTAACGTAACAGACGTAAGTGATACGCAAGTAGAGACAAAAGCTCGTTAATTAAAATTATCGAAAGGCATATTGAATTAAAATGGATATTTATCGCTCATTTAAAGTATTTTTAATAGTTCAGGATTCATAAAATTTTTATTTTTATTTCTAAAATTTATCACATCCACTCTTAATTAAAATTTTAAAATTTATCTTTTCCATTACCTTTTGCTGAATATTCGCAGATATCACGACTCAAAATGGCTATGTGACCATTATTACGACCAAATGGCGACAGGTGGTGCTAGCAGTAAAATTATTGGAATAAAGTCTATCCCTTAGAAATGCGTTCTTTACATTGTGACTACATTTGCTAAGGGATGTAGAAACGCATCCCATGTATTCGGATACAACCATATTTGTACTCTTAGGATTACAACAAATTTTGAAACTAGCAATTATTTCCTTTGAGTGACAACTAATTTTTATTATTTAGTCCAGAATAGTTTTGCTATCACGAAGACTCACTTGGCACACCGTTACGCTTCTTACGTCCCCGGAATTCAAGTAGGCGACCATATACTTGTTAATGCCGCCACACGCCATCGGCTGTCTGGATGACATCGACTCTTTGGTGTACGAGAAATGCGCATGTGCATTAAACAATCGTGTTTTACTTCCGTCCATGGATCGTGCTCACTTTATCGCATTTCCGTTGCTCAGGTAAAAATTTCACTTTTAACGTGCCGAAATAAATATAACTTCAATAAAATTTTTATAATGAATTAGATAATATTTGAAGGTAGAATAATAATGAGACTACAGAATATATTTTCAATGTGTTACCCAGGCGTGAAAAAGATAGAACATGAAAATCTTGTAATTGTCGATAACTAAATTTCCCAAACAGTTTATTTAAATAATTACTTATAAGTAGTGATTGATTTTTAAACAATAAATGGAAATGTTTTAAAGCAAGTATCGGATGAAATTTGTTTTTAATAAAACGAAATTTAAATTGGTTTTTATTATTAGACACATATACAAAAAATAGGTTCTACATCTTTTTTCCTCTTGTGGGGATTGATTATTGATGTGTTTTATTTATAAGTTTTTTCATTGGTTAGCCCTTCCGACTGATTTGAATGAAGAGAATTGCTCGTTTTCAAGATATTTCTCCCTCGTCGCGTAGTTTTAGGTCGTACATTATTTTTTGTTTATATAAATTGTATATGGGAGCAATAATATTATAGCGCATATGGCTCGAGCCTCTGCGGAAACTTGTATAATCTATTTAACTGATGATTCATTGGAGCTGTATAGGCAATTGTGCCGAGTAAAGTCGACTTCTGAACGTCGTGTTATACAAATTTAGTCACTCATGATTCGTGAAAATACATTGCTTTGATTGAGTATTGCATACGTCTCACTTTGGTTCAAACGTTATGGTTACACTTTTAGATGTTTATAGTGCTGATCTGGTGATGTGTTTCCGTGAAAAATGTATCTTGAAGAGGTACAATTTAAATTGATTGTTTTTTTTTTTTTTTTTTTTTGGAAAATTAAATCATAGCACCAGTTTAAATTTTTGGTTTTTATTCTCAGTTGTCTGTTCTATGTAGTAGAAACCTTTCAGGAAGATTATAAAAATCCTCTCTATATATCACAACACATTAAGGCACACGGCCGAGTGTCTACCTAAGGCCTTAATTTTCTTTTTTACTTGAAACTGGCGGGGTAAGGGTTTTGGAAGCATTAGGTACCCCCAGTGATTTTAAGAATGATATGATAAATTTTATTTAATTTCTGTGGTATGCATATTTTAAAAACAAACATGCATGTAAATACAGTTATAGTGTCTTAATGGACCAATTCATGAGAATGTAAGGGCTAAGGCTCTTAAAGGTGCAATTGGCTTCATTCAAATCATTTAAAGCGAAAACAGTTGGCAAGGCTAAACAACGGAAAAATTTATAATTAAAACACATCAATAATCAATCGCCCACAAGAAGAAAAATGATGTAGAACCTATTTTTTGTGAACGTGTCTAAGAATAAAAACCAATTTAAATCACGTTTTCTGATTTTTCATTTTTTTTATTTAAAACCTAAAATAGAAGGAGGTCTGAAACTTACAGAATAATTAAGTTAAATTAATAACAACATACTCTCAGAATACGATCTTGAGCCAATTCAGTATGCTAATCGTCCAATGGACTTTAATGCTAGCAGTTTTCGTAATTGCTGGAATAAATGGTAGCAACTCATGGCAAAATTTTAATTTTTTTCTAGGGTTCAATGATCCTCTTGTAAAATGAAATTTTTCTTACCCGTCACAATTATTTGGTCTAGATGAGAGTGTTACCCTCAATTATCTCATTGAAATATTTTATTTCAGCCATAAGTTTGGAGATTTTCTTCCATCGCAAATAATTTATCTAGTTGATGCAGGCGCTGAATCAATTTAGACCATAAGTTGTATTACTCTTTCAATTTTTGTTATTGAGATGAACCTTCAGACCAGTTGATCAGTCAAATTCATACTCATTATGTAAAACATACATAGCAATTTATTAAAACAATAAAACGTAATAATAACATGACACAACGATAGATTAGACGTCTCTGAGCCACCAAACAGTGCACAGAGCTCTGGTCTTACGACTCGTCTACGCTCTGAGACAGCAAACGGCGCATAGTTCTTCAGACTTAAGACACGTCTAAAATGTTTATTTCATTTCAGTTTTGGTGCGCTTCCTTCCTTAAGGTTCGGTCTCATTGGTTACTTAATTTTAATGACATCGTTTTGGTTTAAGGCCGTTCACAATAAATTTATCCCAATAGCTTTCTTTATATTTTATGTTTCGTGCATGAATTATTTCGCAAAATATTAACCAAGGAATATCTAAGAGTGGTTAAAATACGCGCCAGTGTTCATTTTAATGCCTACTTACCGTGACATTTCACAGCTCGCATTTAGCAATTTGGGACGAAACATTAATTCTAATATGGACTTTAAAAATAACTGAACAGGAATATCGCTGAAATAACAGTTATGGCATAAAAAAATTAAGTTACCAACATCGCGTGTGAGACCGAGAATGGAGGGAGATCCCCCACCGAAGACCAGCGCAACAAATTGCTGGCAGTGGAAATGGCTGTTGCCAAACACCACGCGTGGATGCGGTGGGTGTGGACGGGGTTTGTGGATGATGACGAAGGGGGGAGTGAGGCGTACCTCGAGCCACGAGAGCCACAAGACCGCCCCCTCAGAAACACGTCCTCGGCTGTGACGTAGGAGGGAGTTCGGGCGCTAAGTGCCTTAACGTAATGGGGGAGCCTGGTAATTGCCGCCTAACACGGGCAGGCAGGCGGGCAGGCGCCGCGGCAGGGAGGAGGGGTTTGGCAGGTGTATTCATTACGGGCGACTGTGTCTCCCCCCTGCACGGGGACCTGGAAGATTGCAGCACTCCGCGGCTCGTGTTCAGCCGAGAAGTTCTGAACACTGCTTGCAGCGCTCGCTCCAAGCCGAGATCTGCCAGTATCTACTCCCTCGTCACTGCAGCCAGGAGCTTCGCTGCTGCGAGGCTCCGCCACCGTTCCTCAAACGAAAGAAAAGGTTTTAATAAGTAGTTTCATATGTCGTCCCGAGAATATGCTCCAAGAGATTCTTTCCCTGCAATATTTTATTTTGTAATTTACAAAAACAAAAAAGTTTTGAAAATTGATTTTAATCCAAAAAACTCTTTAATGCCTACAAATGGAAAATCAAATCGTACGATGGATCCCAAAAAAAATTTAAAAAAGTATTATTAAGGTTCAGTCTAATACGCCATGATCGTTATTTTATTTTATTCTTGTTACTATTTGTTGAGGTTTTATCCCGGAATGTTTTTTTTTTTGTAATATCTCTTGCATTTTAAGGTTTGTCTCAAAATTGTTTTAACAGATATTTAATAAATATTACCTGATAGCAGAATGAAGTGAATGTAACTAGTGATCTTTGACGTGAAATTTAACAAATCGGAAATAACTTTTACCAAATGTCTCATAAGAAAATTAGCGACTTACTATAATTGCAATATAGATATCGGAACACATTAAAAGGAAAAGTCCCTTAGTTATTTCTTACAACAAGAACTCGATGTGTGAGACCAAGACTAAACATGTTACGTCACACATTATGAAATTCCGGCATTAATGTTTTCATGAAATGTACAAGAGAAGTATGAAATAGTATGTCCAGCGCCTGGGTCCTGGGTCTAGTGAAGGTGTTGACGTCTACCAACTTGGATGATGAAGTCAGTTCGGCCATCTTGGTGTCACATTTCTTCAAAATTCCTCAAACATGACTCAAAAATCCTCAAAAATCCTGAAAATTTCCCTATTTAGAGGGAAAAATTCCCGTTTTAAGAGAACATTTCCCATTTTTTTCCCTCAAAAAATACAGAATGGAGAAAAATTTCCCCACAGTTCGGCAATGTCTTCGTGCAACTCAATATAACGCAAATGTTTTATCACAGAACATACAGGGGTATCTATTTACTGTATTCCTCGATTTACCCACACCTAGTAATACAAACATGGGTTCATTGCAATGACCGTCTTGACTATTTGGCAGGAGAAGTAATTATTTTGCTTGTTAAATTATCTTTTCTTGCAAACTTCTTGCAACATTTCGCACAGTTTAATTTTTGTACGTCGCGGATTATTAGCACATTATCTCCTCTCGTGTCGACGAGCGATACCACCTTTTGAGAAATTTCAGTCACAGTAACGACATAGATGCTCGACAATTGTTGACGAATCACCAGCCTATGAAGGCTCCAAGGTTGTTGACATCGCTGTCATTCGGATCTGCACCGTTACTGGCAAGATCTCCGCTGTCGATGCTAAAACTTCCATCAAGGTCTTCATGGTTTTCGTCGACGATGCCAATGGAATATGCATTTCCATCGTTCTTGCTGACACCGAGGTATACGCTGTCATCGTCGTGGTTGCTATCAGGGTCTCCAACGCCGGTTATATACATTCCAATGATGTGGTAAATATACCTTCGAATTCTCAAGAATAGTATCAGACGAGTCAAAATAGATTATCCTTACACCTTTTCAGCCAGTAAAAAACAGAGAGTACCATCTTCCAGTCTTTAATTATCTACTCATGTTCGCTGGAATAATATGTGAGTCAGAACAAGAACCACACGAGTCCAAACAACATTAAAAAAGAAAGCACACTTGAAAGCACATTTAACAAGAAAAGAAAAACATTCGACCAAGAGGAAGAACATCAAAAAATGAAGCAAAAAAAGGAGAGCACTAAACGAAAAGTCGCACATTTAGCCCAAAATTCAACTTCGTATGATACGATTTCATCAGAGGGATAAGATATCGTCACAATGATACATTCTCTTCTGAGGGATACATTGTCGTCACATGGAGGTGATCTAATGAGAGATTTGCGATCTTATCACAGGGATACGATCCCGTCACAGTGAACCGATCTCATCAAAGGGATACGATCTCATTAGAGGTATAAGATTTCATTACAGGGATACGATCTCGTCACAGGGAACAGATCTCATCAAAGGGATACGATCTCGTCACAGGGAACAGATCTCATCAAAGGGATACGATCTCATCAGAGGGATAAGATCTCATCACAGGGATACGAAACTACAGATTTTACTGCACGCATATAACTAAAATGGCATACATTTGTAACCCTTCTTCCTACTATCTCGGAAGAGGGGTTGCGTCCCCGACCCACTCTGGGCGCGAAGGGAAATTCCAAAACTTATGAAAAGGTATGAAAGGCAACACAATAAAAAAATTCCCCATACCAATGCCCAGGGGTCAGGCCAAAAACTTAAAGCAAACAAAGCAGAGCAAAAGTAATTCCAAATAAAGGCAAGACTTTGGGTAATTATTATTAAAAAAAAAATAATTTTCAAAAATTAACATTTACTATAACAATATAACAATACACGTTTGGTTACAAAAAAAAGGCAGTAATAATGGCAGTGTCTTAACCCATTCTCAAAAATACTCATTACAGATTAAATATTATAAAAAAATAAATAATGATGATAACAAATATATATATACATGTATGTAAATATTAACAACGGCCTTACTAATAATTAAATGATCACAACGAAGGTCGTGAGGTGTGGCCACAAAAAAAGGTTAATGTAAGATGGCCTACCTTAATACCAATTATAAAAAAATATATAAATCTATATAAAATACTATATAAAATTCTACATAAAACGTTCTAATACAAAACAAGAATTAAACGTATTTCTCAGCTCTCATTAATTGTTCTCTTGAAATAATTTGTCACTACAAGCTTGCCATTATGTTAACATTCTAGACGTCCACCAGCTCGCTGACCTTCTTCAATAAACTAGACAGTCTAATGCCTCGCCGACATACTGTTCCATAAAAATGAATAAATTACGCACTAACTTCAGTCCGTGCGTGCGGCAAAACTCCCTCGTATGCACTCTATAATACTGCAGAAAGTCATTAGGATTAGTAAAGTCCAATTGAAAATACGCTAATTTCGCCAAAGTCTCAAAACGTTGCTACAATTTTCCAAACGCCGCATTATTTTAAAAACACTTTCGTGTCCCACAAAACAGGCAAACGGGCGACCGTTAACAAAAACACGTCATCACATCACCAATGTGTGACATTAAAAAAAATGGGCCTCTTCTCACAAAAAGGGTGCAAAAGTTCCGTCCAAAGTAGAAAAGTTCAGCATGGGCATAAAATCAAATTACGATCTTCGCAACAGTTGGTTTAACACCACGAGGAAAAAAACTCAATGCAGCCGCCTCTTTTTACCTTGTACGAAGAGTGCATCGCCGGGCAATCCCTTGCCCTGTCGTCCTGCGTGGTGTCTCCATGCTGACCCTGCCCATAGCCGCCCGCTGCCGCCCGGCTCTTCAGTCCGCCGTCACATGCTCCGTTCTCCGCACGAGTCTCGCCAAAAGTCCTCGCTTCCAGCTGATACCCCTTAGGCTGGGTTCACAATTAAAAAAATTAAGCGAGTGCATAGAAAGCCATGCACACGACCTGTGCACACGACCTGTGCGAACTGCGAAATCGGTTCACAATTGAATTCTTACTGTTAATTTCAGCCAATGAAATTTCCCGAACTAAGCGACATCTGTTAGCACTGTTAGTAAATAAACATATTAACTTTCAAAATAACATTAATACTTTTATTATCTCGACATTTTCTTACCACAATATGGTTAATAAATATAAACATATTTCTAGTCCCGCCAAAAAACCACCCTGCTCTTCTCTCATTGGCTGTTGTGCCATGCGTACGCGACCGAAATAAAATATATTCATTTCACTCATATGCGCACAACCTCGCTCCCATGCACACGACAAACTTTCTGCTATTGTGAATCGTTAGGTTAGGAACATGGCGTTCATATCCTATGCACACGACCTACTGTTACTGTTACTGTTATTTTTTCAATTGTGAACCCAGCCTTACTCCCGGCCGGCCGCGTCGGTGACGTCATTGCCAAACCGTCGGTAGCGCACCAAGTGGAATTCATGCGAAACACAATCGATATCACGTAATTACCAATCCATAGTTACAAAATAAAGCGCTTAGCTTAAAATAAAATATTAACAGTCACAACCATTATTTAAAGAGATGAATTAACATCAAATAAAAAATAAAAACGTAAAAATACGTAAAATAAAACTATATAAAACTTAAAGCTATTAACCTCAATAAAGCCAAATTTAATTACAAGGTTAAATGTGGCCCTGACGGCCACACATTTAAACGAACATTCAACTTAGTAGGATACGATCCTAATAGTAGGATTCACTTGCCAATTTACGGTATTCTTCAACTGCTCAACTGTCTTTTGCTTCAACTGCTTTGGCTCCAAATGTATTTAGCTTAAAAATTACTGACTTTCAAGATGATTTACGCGAAGTCACTATTAAAAATGGCGGAATCAAAGTTGGCGGGTATGACGTAAACATTTTTTTATTAAAATCTTATTTATAATTTTAATTAAGAATTTTTAAAATTGCCAGCGGGAAAGATGACGATGTCAGAATATGCTTTCAGTGTTTTGATGACTTTAAGCTCGTCAAGAGTAAATATTTTGTTTTGGTCACCTGACGGATGCAATGGTGTTCCGAACAGTCCACCGAAACTCCGCCTGTTTGAGTTTGAATATGGGACTTTCTACAGATGAATCTATATTCTATGAGGAGCAATACTGAAAAGAATCATTTTTATTCTAAAACAGTTTTTTCGCATTCTAAAAAGAGTTTTACTAAATGCATTTATGACAGTAATGGTGTATGGTTTCAAGCACAGTAAATTTACCAATTCAACGATAGATTAATGAAGACCCCTAGTTAATTTGTAACCAGTGTCCTTCGTAAATTTTAAATGAACATCTTTAACAGTGCCCTGAGCAACAGCACCTAACAACAAGTTTGTGTTTGTTCGGTGTATGGGTACATGATTCGGGGGGGGGGGGGGGATGCCAGAAACAGCTCTCGCGACCACGCGAGCGCGCCGCGTGCATGTCTCATGCGGTGCCTCGCGACCACACAGAGACCCGCCTCATTTGCATGCGAGAAGAGTGCATCTGCGGTCGCTCCCGGGTCTCGGCGGGCCCTCCACCTTCAACGCTACAGACGCCGGCAGATGTCGGCTGACCTTTTGCGCGGATGGACCCCGCCGAGCGCGTAATTAAATAACGAAGGACGCTCCCGTCCCGCGGCGAGACGCTCGGGTCCTTTGGCAGGAGCGACAGGACACTCACAGACGCCTCCTCCGTCGAGAGTGCAGGCTGAGTCCTGGGACATGCATCATGCGCCTGTGCGTTCCCCGCATTAGTCCACATTAGTTCGGCGTGCTTTGTACAACACATGACTGTGGTTGTTTTCGCACACAAGAAATATATTTTTTCGAGAAAATACTGAGTATTTCTGACGAAAATGTATACATCTGTGTGTGTGTGTGTCATTCAAGCATTTTTTTTAAATCATAAAAAAATAGAATCAAAGGTTTAATTTATTATTGGACTTTATTTTGTTTGATTATGCTCATTAATGTACGCAGTTGATACTAGAATGCTATTCAGGCTACAGTTTACAAAAATAACTTTAACTATTGGAGGTACTGGGACAACACACAGTTAAACGTGCCGGATAAGTATCCGAACCCAGTATTACTACAAACACTGTTTTGTGGCGAAACAGTTGTTTTCATCTTAATGTACCAATTACAAATGTTTGAAATTTTACATGAATAATTCTGTTCCATTTACAAAAAAGGATACAGCGCAATGTTTTTCACCCGTTGATTCTAAAAAATAATTATCTACACTATGTGGGTACTGTAAGACAATTTTGTGTGTGCATGAACCAATATTTTTTACCTATATTGCTTGTTTGGGACCAAATATTTACTTGGTTGGACAAACAATTTAAGTAATTTTCAACACGTAAAATCGGTTATAAGTTATGGTATGAAATAGTCTGTGCTCAGAGTTCGGATAAATCTATTGAAGTCAATAAATTTAGGTCTGTAAACTAGTAAACCTAATACTAAACATTTTTTTAGTCAGGGTGTTCATATTTTTTAATGTTCTGAATTATTCAACCTTATTAAAAAAAATTAAACTTTGAGAGTTATATTGGATTGGCTGTAATGTGAATCAAAATTCCAAAAGAAAACATTTTTTTTTGTTTTGAAGATTTGTTGATACGTACGTAACACTTATTGTTCAGGCAGAAAGGTCAGTAAATTCATATAAAGATGTTTTGGTGACTCAAATACAGCATATCCTGCACAAAGAGGCTTCAGAGCGTCTAACTTCTGTGCTAGCACCCTCACACGTACAGAGTTCCACGGGGAAACGTTTGAATTCAGACACTAAAGTTTTAATCTCGGCAGGATTATTCCTCCAGCTCTAAATTTGTTCGGCATCGCGTCGCTGATGAACAGATGCTGGTTAACGCCCGAGGAATAGCAGGACGTGCCTAAAATTTAATCAGAGCTTAAAATGAACGGAACCAAACGAGGATTACGTGCAGCACTGTCAGGAAAGTTGGCTTGGGTAAAAGTTACGAGAAGAATTATATATATATAATTTTATCGCCGCAAGGTGTGATGAGGTCATCTTGTGCTCAGCGCCGGTCCACAGTCAAGGCGAGCGAGAGTTACAGCCCCTTCAGGGGAGGGACATCGGTAATCAGGGGCGCCGGCCACCAGCACGTCCGACCCCGAGACGTGCCGTGATTCGCCAAGAAGAGAGGGGACACAGCCCCCTGGATCCAATCCCACCCCCCCTTTTATCGCCCTCTCGCCGTCCGTCCGTCTGACCTGTTCCGCGGACTTCCAGCCCGACGCGCCGCGCATGTCGACGCCTCTGTGCCGAGTCCTCCTCTCCGGAGGACACTGGGTTAGAGTCCTGAAGGCAGGGGCTTTCCTGGGGGGGGGGGACGAGCGGGACCGGACCCCCCCCCCCAGGGCTAAAAATATTTGAATATTAAATTCATAAAATGAAAAAAAAATATTTAGTATGATATTAAAATAAATTCAATGACACAAGCATAAATGTTTAATCAAACAGTATTTATAGATAGCCTAAATCAGCAATATTGAACACGTATTTTTCAAAATTTTCCCGGGGGACCGCCTAGCTGGGGGGTATGGAATACCCCCCAGGCCCCCCGGAAAGGCCCTAGCCTTCTGCATGACCCCCCCCCCCTCCCCCAGAGCAAAATCCTGGGCACGCCACTGCCTGAAGGCACTCCCGGACAGCGCTGGCACTAGCTCCTCGCGGCATGATAATACCTCCCCCAGAAGACCCTGTGTGCGTCCTTGTGTTAGCGAGGCGGGATGATAGGTGCGACGCTCGCTGGTGTTTCTAACGTGGTATCTCCTCCAAGCACAACGCGCAGTCTTTCTCATCGTTCCGCTAGTAATTGGCGGAGAAATGAAGGTAAAGGTGTAATGCAAGTACCTTGAGTGCTTTCAACAATCTATACCGGGACTTTTCATGTCTACAAGCTCTTCTGAAAGCACGCGTTGAATCTATTTTTACTCTTCTGAAAGTAAAATTTAAAAACAAATACGGAAACAAAACTGCTTATTCGACCTCGGCGTATTCTTTATTTGCTTTTCGTAAGCAGGCACCACTCGGATATCTTAAGCAGAAATTTTTAAATCACGTGGATTCTTCTCAAACTATGCACAACCTGACAGGTAGGCGGGGACCTCAATAATCTCAATTATAATGACACGTAAAGGCAGAAAAGAGCTTTGTAATAAAGTACTTTATATTTAATTGAACTCATAATTACTTAAAAGAAGGCGAAACTTAGTTTATGTGCAGAATTATGTGCGAAACCTAACAGCCGGGAAAATTTTTTTATGTTCACGAATTTGTTTAAAGTTTTTTCTTCCAATTACTAATTAAGTTTCGAAGTTAAAACAAAAACCTAACATTCACAATCGAGGGTATCGATTAAAATAAGTACCAAACGCAAACGAGAATAATTGAGATCGATCCTCCACTGTTCTCTTTGGTGGTTTCGAATCATCAACTAATGATGCCTTCTCCCCCGCTCTTCTTGTCCTTTGACCAGTGTCAGCCTAGTGTGCAGGTTTCGACGGAACGGAGGGTGAGGCGGCCTCTCGTGGGTGGTTGCATAGCCACCAGGGGAGGTTTGAAAGGGGTTTGTGGGAACTTCACCGGAATTCGACCTGCTAATAGGCGGCCAGAGGAGAAGCGGGAAGCGAGTTTGTGGGAATGTGACAAAAAGAGAAAATGTTGGAGGGAGAAAAGGGGGGAAAGCAAATCCCGTGTCCTAGGCCAGTGGTCAACACACTGTCACCCCTCAGGATTCATTGTGTACTAAATAGTTATGAAAAAGTAGAGGGGGATGGTCAACAGGCCCCTATCTGTCCCCGGCCAAGCTTTTCCGCCATCGTGGAAATACGCGCACACTTGCGCCTGGTTGAGAGCACGTTTTTTTTTTAAAAAAAAAAAAAGCCTGTTAGTAAACACAGCTTACAGTGTTACCTCCACCCCCCCCCCACCCCCCCCCCATTATCAGGCACGTTTGCATGTGGAATGTTTGGTGGCAAGCTCCCGCATGAATTCTGCAATATAGGGGCTTCTATACTTCTGAAAATTTAGGGAAAGAGGATCGAAATGGTTGTGATCTCGTAGTACAAAAAATTCCAAAAGAGCTTTAAATCGCCAAAAAATGTTTTATTAATAACTTTTGATACGTTACATAATTTGGTGCTCTGTGTTATATCTATAATCGAGAATGCGAAGTGCTTGTATGATGTTCATTTAAGATAACTAAAATTTTGTAATTTTTATGTAGCGTAACGATTTTTTATACGTGTTCGAATGACATTTTTGATAAAAGTTAAGTCAGTAAAATTATATGACAGTTTTGGAAATTTTCTTATTTGTAATGCGAAACGTACCAAATTTTCATACAAGCGATAGTGTTTAATCTACTCTGCTCAAATTAAAAAATCTCAACGAACATATAGTCATCCTTTGGATTTTTTACAATTCAGAAATAATTCCACAACTTTTGTATTTCAACCAATTCAAAACACTGGTCCCGTATACATCGGAATAACTATTTCAACAATCCAACGGTATTAACTTAAGATATGTAACCTACATATGCATAATGGTTAAGTATTTCCAGAATTATCCCTTCGTACATATTTGAGATTTGTTTGCGTAAAATTGCACAGAAAATAAAGCCCATAATAAAGACTTCATAGGGAGTGCTTTATAGCGTGAAATAAGTAACACTTAGTGTGACACTTTTAGATAATTTTGGGTAATTTAAATGTTTAATTTTTCATGGTATTTAATTTTATTAATTTGTAACTTATTTTGTAAGAATTTTTATTTTTCGGTATTCCACTTTTATTATTTCAAATCTTCCCGCCTTTAAGTTTCGTTCTTTAAAAGGACAACCTCTCTAGTCATCAGTAGCTTTTTTTTTCTCTGTAAATTATTGCAAACGCAGTTTTACTCTGGCCTTGCAAATCCCTCCCTGCTCCCCGCGTCTACATACTTCTCCGCGATTCTGCAGCGTCCCAGCTTGGGCACAAGTATTGCTCCGCTTGGGCACAAGTATTGCTCCGCTTGGGCACAAGTATTGCTCCGCTTGGGCACAAGTATTGCTCCGCTTGGGCACAAGTATTGCTCCGCTTGGGCACAAGTATTTCTCCGCTTGGGCACAAGTATTGCTCCGCTTGGGCACAAGTATTGCTCCGCTTGGGCACAAGTATTGCTCCGCTTGGGCACAAGTATTGCTCCGCTTGGGCACAAGTATTGCTCCGCTTGGGCACAAGTGTTGCTCCGCTTGAATTTTCGTTTTTTTTTTTTTCCTTCCTTTCTACCGAACGTCCCTCTTTCTCTCGTATTGAAACTGCAAATTTATTGAACTCCACTACGTCATGGACTACTTTTGCCCTCCAGTGGAAGGACTTGTCCTTAGTCGGCGTCCTCTTGCTACCACCGAGACGCCAGAACAACTGTTCCTTCCTCCGCCGCAGCCAATCTACTTCTGTGCTTGCGTCAGCTTCTCGTGTTTTTTTTCGGCGGTACAGTAGAAATTTTAATCGTGTGATATGTAGGTGATTCAGGAGGGTGTCTTTTCCCGTCAGACATCTTTATTCATCAACGTAAGTGGTTTTACTGGACGGCTAGTTTATTTTGTTCGCATCGTGTGTTTGCGTGTGTTTGATGCGCAATAAACATGGCAAAATTGTGTTCTGTGCATAATCTGTATCTATTTAAGTAGAATCCGAAGAAATACTACCTATTGTAGCCATTACCATGGTGCGACTTCCGCAAAATTCTTATATAGTTTTTAGTTTCATGGTCCATAGACCCGAAAACCAAAGTTAACTCAAAAGTTTATATGTGTGTGTGTATATATATATATATATATATATATATATATATATATATATATAAAACATTTTAGTAACACGATAATTTGTGATAATTTTTCAAAAATCACTTACAAACAGGTACATAAAATGTAAACATGGAAAATCTCAGTAGAATTCGTTAATGGGCAATATTCGACCAGAGGAGTATAAATGGGGAAGGCTTTGAAAAAAAAAAAAGTAACATCGCGATAACGCCAATAATATAATGAATATTACACCTTTTTGAATGTATTATAACTCGTAGGAGTAATACCAAAGACTTTTGTGTAAAAATATTTTTGAAACGACTAACCATAACTGCAAGGGGTGTAAATATCAAGGGTTGGAGGACAAAAAAAAATCATAACTCTGTTCGTACGCACAAAATCTAATTTGTTCGAAGTTTTTTTAATCTTATAATTTTTATCTAAAACTTCTGTCCAAAATAATTTTTGATAAGACCAACCATTGCTGCAAGGAGTTGAAAAAGGTTTTAAAATAACAAAAAATATCATAAAATCCGTAACTAATACACTATTAAATCCATTTATTTTTATTGTTAAACAGAAAAATGTTATCTAAAAGTTTTGTTCTAAAATATTTTTATATTACCAACCATTACTGCAAAGGGTATAACATAACAGTAGTTGAAAGACCAATAAACTCTAACTACCTTACTGTGCACACTATTAAATTTGTTAGAATTTTTAAAACCATATGAATATTATCTACAACTTTTGTGGGAAACAATTTTTAAACGACCAACCATAACTCCAAGGGGTGTAAAATACAATGGTTGTAAGACAAAAAAATTCATAACTCCCTTAGAAAGGAATCAATCGAATCCGTTCCAATTGTTTGTAAATCTTATAATTTTTATCTAAAACTTTTTCCTGTAACAATTTTTGATAATAAAAACCATTATTGCAAGGGGTTGAAAAAACCCTGGGCTAGAATCAGAAAATAAAAGACCTCCCTACCTAACATCTAAGCAATTATTTTTTTGTTTAACTTTATAAATAATTACTAAAACTACTGTTAAAATAAATTTTTATCTTACCAACCATTACTGCGAGGAGTGTTAACAACAATGTTTGAAAGTAAAATGATAATAATATTTTTATTAGCTGTACTATCAATAATTTATTTTATTGTATAAATGATAAACTTCATCTAAATCTTTGTCTGAAACAATTTTTGATTAATTGAATTATTACTTTAAAAAAACGAGGGTTGAAATTTAAAAAATTTAAAACTTTCTTAGTATCAAGTTTGTTCGAATTTATTCTAAACCATCTTAATATTTTCGTAAACCTTGGTGCCAAGCAAATTTTTATACGACCATGTTATTCGTGCAAGGGATGAAAAAAAATTGTATTAAAAAATTGAATTATTACCATAGTTGACATACCTATGTATAATATGAAATTCGTTTTAAGTTATTCAATGCTGGATACATTGAGTTAAAAATATTCGTAATATTTTCGCTGCATGGAAAATTATCAAATATTTAATATGTAATTTTGTAATATTGGAGAACATAATTATGCTATGTACATTAAGTTATTAAAATGTTCCAGAAGTTTATGAAAGTAACCAAAATATATCCAGAATTAATATGTGCTTATAAATGTACCTACACCTGTAGCCTGTGCTGAAAGGGATTTTTTCTTATGTCTTGAGGACATAATCAAACCCAAACAATTGGTAAGTAAATTTTATTTGAATTCCATTCTGGACGTTTAGAATTGTCGTGTCAGTTTTGTTTTGTGTCTAATCACTTTACGGCGCTTGTTATGCAGCGGACACTCCAGTGGCAGCTTGTGAACACAAGTTGGTAAATACTGTCGGTGATTCCCCGTCTTCCTTCACCGGACGCTATTATAAATTCATTAACTTCATAAAAGCCCCAGAATAAGCCGCGATGCCATCCACGCCGTGTTCCCAGGTGACTATTCTTCTTTACTAAAATACCTATGAGCAATGGAAGTATTTGATTCGGGCTTAAAAATTTTAAGCTACTATATAAAATGTTAAACACGATTAAAATATAAATTTATTTATATGGTGCCCACAAGGAATTATTAAATTTATTCTAAATATTTTCTGAACCAATTAAAACTTATTTATACCTGTATATATGTCTTTAATCTTTAAATATTGAACAAACAAAAGAAAAAATCTCCACTTTGTTTTGTTATTTCTAAAACCTGATTATGTAAGTAAATCTTTTCACAAGTGGTTTCAAAAGAAAACTAATTAATTTTAAGCCCGGGTTGTAAATGCCCTCTCAACCTCTGATTTTTTGATAGCAGTATTCATTTTTCAGTACCTAAGCATCCAAGTTCTTTTATTCCATTATAAAAAAGTCACAATATTAGTGACGGGTCTTTTGAGACGGAACTCGTGGGTGAATGTCATTAACTTGTAACAAATGCCGTAACACGGAGCAGGGACGTAAAGCTTAGGTAGGCAAAAGAAGACTACACTGCAAACATCCCTCATCCTCTTCTTTATCTGGGCGTGAGTTTTGTCCACCGAGAAACGAAATAAGGTCACCTTCGGGAGAGACGACTAATATAACTACAACACTGCGTTGTTCTTTAAACTATAGCAGGGATAAATAAAATAGTTCTAATAATCTAACTACTAAATCACGAAATCCTGTTATTTAAATCTCACTGAATATTAAAAAAAAAAAAAAACATTAAATTCATACCCTACTGCAATTTTTGAGATACGCGTATTTCATATATAAAACTAATTTTTGTACTAAAATATTTTTTAATGGTAAAATATTAAAAACACAATAACAAGAAGAATAAGAAGAAACAAGAACTTAACCCACATCAGTGTAAATTTCCGTACCTAGCAATTATTAATTATTATCATCATAATATAAGAATATATTTTGTTAACTAGATTTTATGTTGTCTCAAAGTAAACATAACACTTAGCTTTTATTTAAGTCTTAAAATTCTTTCCTTTGTGCCACGCCTCTAACATTGTTACTGTAATGAAGCTAATACTAAAAATATGTTAAATGTTATTAATTGAATGTGGCGTGCTTGTTAATTTTAGGATTTTATTTGTGAATTAAAACAAGATAGGTTAATTAATTACGTTTTATATGTAAATTATATTCATTAAACTGTATCTGGGCTATAGAATCCCTGCAAAACTTGGCAGAATTCTTTTCTAAAAGTACACAAGTTGATAAAATATACTATAGTAAAATGTTTTTTTCTTTGTGGACTAACAGAATCTGAGATTAAGGTAAAACGTATTTAAAATATGCTTAATTAACGTTTACGACAGCATAAAATATTATAAATATCAATAATGCACTACATATTCACGACAAAAAGTGTCATGTTGATCTGAATTATTGCGTCAGAGTTTCCAGAAACACGAGAAGTAGGTATACGAACAGAATGCAGTATGTCCATAAAAGAATTTCCCAGTTACAAATTTTAATAGTATCAACTCTAAAAGTTGTAGAATTTTGTTTCATAAACACAATTAAAGAGAAACTCGACCAGTTTTACATAAGCGCATGCGCGAATATTTTGTTTGCAGTTTTCTCGCTTGCAACGTCACTTACGCAAAATGGCGACTCCTGAGCGTAAAGTATTTTGTGTTCTACAATTTGCTAAGAGTGAATCTGTAATTTCAGAATATCCATTGGAATCTCTTTGTACGAGAGTAGTTGAACGTCGAAGTCCCTGACCGTTGGATTGGTCGTAATTGTCGAGACGACAAAGCTCTTTTTTCGCTAGCCTCCACGTTCACCTGACATAACGCCATGTGATTTTTTTTCGTTGAAGCTGTATTTGTTAATCAAAGTGTGGGAAGAATTGGTGTTTAGGTTGGATATGTGCCGTTTAACTAAAGGTGCACAAATTTAAGATTTTAATAAAAACCAGGTATTTTTACCTTTTATTTTATGTATGATTTGTCGTGAATAGTCAAATAAATCTGAGACATTCTTTTGTATATATTATGTTTATTACAACTACATGAATTCATGATGCCAAGTGCTTAATCACAGTTATTAAAATAAAAACAAGGTCAGAAAATTTACGTAACTATAGCATATTTACCAAACTCATGCTAGAATACCATATGTCTGGCTATACCATGCACACAGGCACCGACGTGGTATTCCAAACAAAAGGAAACAAGTTAATTTCTGCGTAAAAGGCAACGACTTTTGCGATGAAATTTCGAACTTCGTGTTAGTGTATATTTCTGAATCATCTACAATGTAGACTCTACATGTCCTCCAATTGTTCCCAAAGATTTGGCAAGCATTTTAGATGTGCTCTGTATAATCTGCACGAGTAGTAGAGATTTGGGGCACCGGGCACAGGGTGCGAGCTGGGCAAAGTAATTGGGCAAATGAGTAAACGCCATATTGGATTTTGGTCACCTTCACCTTTAGCCGACTGAAATTTTACGCGTAAAATTTAACATCCTGATTACGTTTTAACAATAAAACTTTTTATTTGAAATAAAAAAATAAAAAGGATGTAATAGTAATATAGATATATATTTTAATCAAACCCCAGAAAAAAATAAATACAATTTCTGAACAAAAATTTGTGAGGATGTTTATATTTAAATTTTATTAAATTACAGAAAGTCATTTTTTCGATTCCCGATTAAATCACTTAAACAATATAAACAAATGTGACCGCAGAGCAGTCTTCCACAAAACAATAACACCTAGCGGGCACACGAGCACTACGCCGAGGAACAAACATACGTGCCAACTGAGATGTCACGGCAGCCGTAAGGTTCAAGGCCCAAGTTCACCGTAATGCAAAGTGGTGGTCGGTCATCGACCCGCTCCTACTCCCCAGCCTGGAAAAGCCTGTGCCAGCCGCTTCACTGCGTCCCTACTTACACGGTAAAGCTACGTGTGTAAGGTATCGGCCTGCTCTGTGATGTGGGAACCCGGCTTCTTCCTTCCCTTCCCACCGACGTCCGAAGCCGGACTAAAGCTGCAGGAGCGAGGCCCTTCCCACCCCGTGGAAACCGGACACCGCGTGTCGCCTCCCCGTGGGCGTGAGCTGTGTGTGAGAGAGAGAGAGAGAGGTGAGTTGACGGGAGTTGGCGAGCGGATGGAAGCCCATTTTTTTTCATAATCGTCTCTACAAAGGGCGAGCTGCCCGTTTCCGCAACACCACTCAGCAGCCCTGCCACGCCCATTTTTCTCCCCTCTCGGCGCCGCGCATAATTCATACAAAGAGAGAGAGAGAGAGAGAGAGAGAGAGAGAGAGTGACTAGTGTGCATAGCGAGTTCGGCGAGGTTGCCGGGATACAAAGAGCGCGTTTGAATATTTCAACAGAAGCAGTCGCTGCCCTAAGGTGGGGAAGGGGGCGAGAAACAAAAGATCCCTGCGGTTTGGAAGTGTTCGGGACGCGAACGTAAACATCGTAGAGCTACTGGCGAGAGCGAATTGGAAAAGTAAAAAAAAAAATTAAATAAAAAAAAACCAGCTGAATAAACTTGGTGGTGCAAAATTGAATCTCCCTTTACCCCCCATCTTTCCCCGCCACACTCAAATACTCGTTCCTCGGAACAATCGAAGAAGTTTGTCCTCGTGTTAGAAGGTGATGGCGAGCTATTCCGACCTTATTTGTTCCAGAGACGTTTAGAGGTTGTGTTTTTCCCGAGAGAACCATAAATTTGGATGGTTTTCAACTCTAACATCTCGGCCTAAGTCATCCTTTAGAATTTTCAAAACTTTTTTTTTTGTTCTCCGTACAGGTAGATGCACCCGATTTTCCTCGCGTGATATCAGAGTGTGAAAGTGACTGGCTAAAGAATTCTTTAACCGAGCTAGTAACGAGTGAGCTGTACTCATTCTATCTGTAACGAAAATGGCTTGATTTATCAATTGAAGATAATTTACAATAATAGGATTTAAATGATTTTTTTACTACACTGCTTGGTAAATACAAGCTGTAGTTACAAAATCATTCGACAAAGATTTTTAATAAACATAACAATTTTGATGTTTTTTCCATGTGATTTAATATATTAAAAGAACAACGCTGATTTTTTAAAATGTAAATATATTATTTACCTTTATCCTTTATACAGTTAATGCATTTACTCAGTAATTCACTTTTTATCAGTCCGTTAAACTGCAAATGCCTGCATCGGAATTTTTCAATTACAGCTAAATATATCTTACATCTATTCATAATACTCTTAAATATAAATCTTACTATTGCATCCTGACAAAATACTATAAAATTAATGACTATAGGCAAAGTTTTTTATTTGCACAAAAAATATTTCATTTATAAATTGCAAGAGATATTTTTTTCTGAAAGTGAACCATGTAACTAAATGTGCAAGTAGCATTGAAAAATAATTTGAAGCAAACAAAAAAAACACGAAGGTTTTTTAACGTTGTGCAAATTTTGGTTCCTGGGTAACATAAGAACTATAGCACACAACGAGAGAGAAATAGAGTATAGACATTAAATCAAGAAGTAGAAAATGTGTGAGGTGAGATGTTACAAAATCTAGCAATACTACCAGTTAATTTAATGTCCTATATTTTAAATCTAGCATTGATTTTGTAGATGTTATTATCCTGGAACTATTTCTAAAAGAAAGAAAAAATAATATTTCAATCGGTTTTGGTTTCCCGTAGTTTTACGAAAAAACTCAGTGTACATGCTGAAACGTTTCCTGTGTAAAAGCAATGGCATATTCCTTTGATTGTATCCTTCATCACAGTCGTAGTGTGTTGCCGTCTCTAATGAATTCTCCATTGTCAAGACGTCCAAGGAAAAAAACATCGTTTTGGTTGACATATTTAAAAACTGATTTTTTAAATTTAATTTTGTATGATGTTTGTTTGATATCACGATATTTGGTTTACTTCCGGGAAATCACAATTTTTACCATATACCTATAGGAAAATATTAAATTAAAATAATGTGGATGTAAACTTATTAGATAAATGAATTCAAAGAATTGGTTCTTAAGGGGATTACACACTACAAAGTATATGGTGTGGGACTCTGCAAATGCCCGTCATCCCTAGAGTCACGTGAAACTAGACTGAGTATCACCGGGCGGCAATAACGGCGTGATGTACGGGAGCATCCAGAGGAATATCACTTCTGAGACGTCTTAACACTGACTATTATATCTTAGAACGAATATGCTGGGTGCCTTTGCGAATGGTGATTGGTCAGGTACATAAGCATAAACCTATGAGTAATTTAAATAAAAAAAACCTAAACAAAGAACATATTTAACGTTCTCCGCACGAGAATGTTGCATTGTAAACTTTGTGCGACTTGAACAACGTGAAAACGGATCGCACCGAGCGATAACAGTGACGGTTTGAATAGCCAATCAGAGCGCAGCCTGGCCAAAATATTACATTAGAGCGTAGTTTGCGGATTTCTGAGATCTTCCGCAGTCTTGAGCGAAGAGCCTCAAAATTAAAGGATTTTTATTAGGAGAGGTGTGTGTTTAGGGGTTGAATCTGTGGCCTAGGGATTACTGCGTGAGGGTAAACGGCATAAGTCATTTATCTAAGTGGTCTAGGCCTACATGCATTCAACTAGTGAACCACTGAATAATATTTAATTTATTTATTCCTTTAAACGTGGTTTGGTTTCCAAAACTAATCCTTGTAAGGAAACAAATCGACAACCGGTTTATAAACGGTGCCCTGTGCAAGGCTATAAAATATTTTCAACACATTCTAGTGGAAGTTTCGCAACCATCGATGCAATTGTTAGGGCAAAAATACTAGATATAGCAACACCATTGCACAAAAAAAAGTATTTTTAATTATCTCAAGTAGTACATATTACAGTACGATTATTTTCTTGTTATATCAATTAAATTGTACAAAATGTATTCCAAGATCGTTTCGCTCTCATAAAGTTTATTTTCGGTTACCAAAATGCTTGGTATTTCCCCCGATGATCACTGTTTAATGGCAACAGACACGCGTCCGCCATCAACAAGAAAGGCAGCTCTGCGCATGCACGGGATTTGGGCTACAGATCGGCAATGGGTAGGGCACCAAAATCCGTTCCCTAAAAATAAGCGACTGCGGTGTCCTATCGTGCACCAAGAATACGATACGGTTATGGTACAGTTGTAAGATTTTCAACACCTAAGCCCTTATTTTTGTGTCTTGGAATACCGGCCGAAGTCACCAATACGCTTATCGGCAACGACCAGGCATCAGGGAAACCTCATCCCATCGCAAACCCCTACGTAGCAAGCCCCCATCAATCACCAGTTTTATGTTTTCAAGGATGAAGTTGTTTTATTTAAAAACACAGATCATTTGGATTACATTTGATAGCATCCTATAATATGCTATTTGCATTTATTCAAATCGGATACAGAACTAATTACTTCCTGGCTACCGTGTGAAGGCCTCGTCAGTGAAAATGATGTTCCCAACGCGACCTTTCGCCATGCCGTCTTGAGACCATTCACAACGGAGAGTAACAACTGATAATCACACGTTTAAGTGATTATAATTAAAATGAAAGTGTTTATTAAGATAAGGTTAGTCACAAGACCTCCCATATGATATATTGTAAGAGGGGCTGAGACCTGAAGGTATGGAGTATTTTTAATATTATGGAAGACGATAAGTGACTTGTAAGTAGCCATATAAATGAATTATTTTTACATATATATAAACTGTTTTAGTGTTGAACCACTTCTACGTAATACCGATTTTTGGATCATCTTCTTGAAAGAAAAACACCTGACTACACAATATTTTTTTCTTTCGCTGAGAGCTAAGGGTAGAGGTAACTATTCCCCATTCCCCTTTCCACTGAGCATGGGCGCCTTTTATTAGTGATGTTAAAAGTTTCTTGAAATTATCAACAGGTATGAAACATCACATATATTTTTATTATTTCGATAGCGAAACTGCACGGGTGAGAGGCGAGCTTCGGATGTGTTCGGGAACGATCGGAGGGTCTGTGAAAAGCAGGCTTCCCGTGACGAAAGTCGCCATTTTCCACCGCAGCGATTACCTGGGACGCAGGACGAAGTGGTGGGCGGGTCGTTGACCTGGTGACCTTCACCCAGCGAAGAGTGACCTGGGAGTGGGGCAGAGCTCGCGCCTACGGGGGGTGAAAGGAAATGAAAGTCGGCCGCCCATTAACGGCAGGAACTAGGTGACGGGGCGAGGTCCCCCCTGCGCGGCGGGTATGCAATCATCGAGGGGTGCGAGAGCGAAAAGGCGTCACGACGCCCTAGCGCTGAGGAGGGGGGGGGGGGGGGGTTGCTGAGCGAATCACCACCAGGGACACTGCAACGCCTCATCAGCCCTTCCGAACCTTCTCCAAAAAATATCATGCTCGACAACCGGAATTGCAGACTCCGAGAAGATCACGAGATTGTTCAGCGATCAGGGTTCGGTACGTACCCCAAAAAAACACTGGCTGATGACAATGAGATAATTTCTTGATGCGTAACATCTCAGCTCTCGGTAAACGATATTTGATAAAAGTAGTTTCGTGAATGCGACGGAAGTCAAGGAACGGAAATGTGTAACAACCTCGGTGCTGCCATCTGTGGCGGATAGCGCGAACCAAAGCTCACAAGGACAATGATATACTTTAAATAATTAACTATTTAATGATTTTTAACTCATGGGCAGTACTTTAACAAAATTTACTGTCAAAAAAGCAAAATTAAAAATTTAGAAAAAACCCCAAGACGGATGTTAAAGTTGTAATCGAACATGTATTAAATAAAATTATTGAAAAACCCACGATTAAAAAGAAGTAAGTAACGAAAGATCAAAATTAAAAAAGCATTTTAAAAGGGGTTGATTTGTCACGAAGTCTGTCATATAAACCACTAATTTGAATGTTTTTTTTAGTGCTTGCTACCTTTATGTGCCTATTTATTTTTCGTAGAGACAGACACAGCAATAATATCAAAAATATAGATACTACTCATATTCACCTACCTATTAATAAATGACAAACCCAAGAAAATCCGCCGAGGCTGCAGATAAGCGATAAGCTCGCCTCACTGATAACTGCTCGCGATTTTCGTACAGACATCACATGTTATTTTTTCAATTTATTTCTTACAGTCTCTATTAAAATCAATTTTTGTTAATGTTTGACATGCCATAAAAATCTTTTATAATTTTTACCTACGCGTTTTTATTAAAAGGTTGGAGTTTGTAACAGCTGGGAAAAGTACACATCTACAATTATCACTCATTTTTACACCATTCCTCGAACTTTTAAATCCAAATACTATCCAAAACAGTAAATTACTTTGTTCAGCTAAAGTTGTAATAGCATTGGCTTAGTATTCAAAAGTCACTCACAGCAAAGGCAAAATTGTTTCGTGTCAAACATGCTAATAAATAAGTCAGCAAAATTTCCAAGTCTTTAGTCATTAGCTATAGAGATGGTGATTCATCGTATATAATAATTGACCGTGTTTTGTATAATTAGTTACAGTTTGACCATATTTTCAAGCTTTATTTTCTGTTTTTGCTCTGATTTGAGGTAGACGTTAGTTCCTCATTTCACTCAGTCGATGAGAATGAACGTACTGTTATGTAGGACATTGTTTATTGACTATATATATATATATATATATATATATATATGTGTGTTTGTATATATATATATGTATGTGTATATATATATATTGTTATGTAACAAATTTCGATTCCAATCTTAGTCGTCAGAAGTTACAGTAGGTTTCGGGCAATTTTGTCGCGAAATATTTTCGCGATAATTTACGATCTGTAGACGTCGCGTTATCTCTAGTTGTCTTAGTGGAATCCTGACGTTAACGGCTTTACTGTCAAATCTGAGTCCACTGCGTCCGGCAAGGTCGTTTTCACTCTTATTAGTTTATTACCTCAACTAGTTTTAAGTTGTGATTTTTCTTAGGCATGTTAAAACCAACTCAGCCGCTCGCTGAACATTACATAGGTGCATGTGTTAACGGCTTATCTAAGACAGCCACTTCCTACACTGCAGTGGAAATAATTCGATTATGTTGATACGTGAATAGTAGATATAATAGTTCCTCCTGGGACAGGGTTCAGGGTGTGGAGCTGTGTGTACGCCCACCATATTGGTTTCTGACGTCACGGCGGCCTATTTGGATGACCTTGACCTTTGACCTTGGTGGCCATCTTGGATCCGCCATCTTGGATGACGTCATCGTTGCCATTTTGTTTTCTCGAACATTCCGCCATTTTGTTTTCCGCCATTTTGAATGATAACGTCACCGTTGCAATTTTCGTTACGGTCGCCATCTTGAAAATCTTTATTTATTATCAAATTTTAAAGAAAAAATTAAAATTTTATAAAAAAATTAAATAATTAAAATTTGATTAAAATATAAAAAAAAACAAATGTTGCAATTTACGTTCCGGCCGCCATCTTGAAATCCGTAAATTTTAAGTTAGAAAATCGGGAAAATATTTAAAAATCATTAAAAAAATTAATCAATCGAATTTAATAATAAAACTTTAATTATAAATAATTTTAAAAAATTTATAAAATAATGTACACTTACGTCATGGAGTTCGGAGTCCTCGGTTCGAACCCGGCGAGGTCAAAAAAAGATGGCGACAGGTCCTACTCCCACGGAGGCCGCCGCAGACTAACCTCCCACCATTTATGTCAAGGTACATATATATCTTCAGCTAGTATGACGTCATGTCTGCCATCATGAAAATCTTTATTTAATATCCAATTTTAATGAAAAAATTTAAAATTTATAAAAAAAATTAAATAATCGAATTTTTAATGAAAAATCTTTAAAACACACGGTTGCACATATTGTTACAATCACCATCTTTAATTCTAGAAATTTGGCATGTTTTTTAATGTCCACCATCTTGGATTACTTATGACATCATCGCTACACTTTATGTTACGTCCATCATATTGGATTCTAGAATGTTTCATTTTTTGTTACGGCCACCATCTTGAAAACTGCCATTTTTATGCTAGAAATTTGGAAAAAAATTCAGAAACTATAATAAAAATTTATTAATCAAATTTAAATAAAATAATATTAAAAAAACGCACTTACGCCTTGAAGTCCTCAGTTCGAACTCTCTTGTAATCTACTTCTGTACAAAATGTCCATCCTGTTCTCCTCTCTTTTGCTAATATGAACAGTAAATAAGTTTTAAAATATGTTCAAATAACCATTAGTTTATTTCAAATAAATTAAGTAAACTGTTTAGTCCCCACGTAAAAGTATAAACTAGTTGAGTAGTTTATAAACCGTAAAAAATTATAATAGCAAATATAACTTCCTGATGTCCATTAAAAGTAAACTCTTCTCCGTATAGGCATTTGTGACAGTTTTAATTTTATGTGCATGTACAGTTGTAAAGGTGTATTTTTATTTACATTGGAAATAAATTATAAACACAATATATTGTTACACTACGTGGATTTCCCGTCAATAATTTAAAATGTACGAAATTATTTAATTTCATGAGGTGCGTTGTGTTGTTTCTTGGTAGGCTCTACGAATGTTCGTGGGATCAAGAAGGTATGGTATTTTCAATAGACGCAGTTAAAGCTTCTGTCGATAAACTTACAAATTCTCTCTAGCTCAACCACAAGCTTCGTCTTTCAAGGAAGAGGACGGGGAGAAAAGCTGTCGAGTTAACTGCCGTACAATATATACCGCTTCCTCTAACACCGACTTTCCATAGGCGGCTTATCCTGCTGTGATTTACGAGACGTACAGGCTGGAAGTAACATGTTTAGGTCTTGGAAATACTTTCTCGATGTTCTGCCCTTCTGGAATTTAAGTAAATCACTGAGGAACGGAAATTGTGTTACAGAATAATTTTTATATACGACTTATAAAATTTTCACAATTTATTCAAGAAAGAACTTAGTTTAATATCATATTTCGTGAGACTTATTGCTTTAAAGGTTTAATTTGATAGATTAACTGTTATTACAAAAGGTGTTTTTTATGAACTTTATGTTAAGTTTCAAAAAGATTTTATATTACGAAAAAAAATTGAATTGCTACTCTTTAGCCACACTGTAAAAAAAACAGAGTAATCTTATAGTTTAATAGCTGGTGTGAACATTGAAAAAGAAGATTTTTTTTACATTAGGATTTCGCCAACAACTGCTAGTATTTAAAAGTTTTATGTAAAATTTAATGTTGTTTTTCATGCAATAATTCATTATTCACAAACTACCGTACTGTGACTAAATTAAAATTAAAACGAATAAAATGTCCTAGTATATTATGGCATTAAAATACCAAAAATGTGTATAAGGTCAAGTACTCCACATTTAAATACGTTATAATAATCTGTAAATATTCTTTCACCAACTGGCATGTAGGCAGACTTCGCCGAGATGCATGCCCCGGATCTTCGAAATTAATTACGAAAATAATTTGTAATTAGCTGGAAAATCTATCTTAACTGCATATGAATCATTAAAGTCAGTCACTGAGATAACCATTATACTAACTTTATAAAATTGAACGGTTCCTGAATTTATGTCAGAATTTGTATGATTTGAAGTTATTTACACCCTCTCGAATTTTGAGTGCAAAATCTTTATTTCGAAAGTAAGGTATTTTGGAAAAGTTTCATAAAACAGCGACAAACCATCGTAGAATCAACCTCTCATGCCTACCACGCTGCCGTTATTTGGTAGCACCGTGCTCATTATCGGGCAATCTGGTTCCGTCACATCGTGGGAATGTTTATAAGCCGTTTTAAGTTGACCAGGGGCGCTCCACTATACGAGGAAAAAAAAGATGGTTGTGGGAACCTATTTTTTTTAGTACCCAAAACCCATACAGATTATTAGCACAGGGACAGGCATTAACTGTTTTTTTTTGTCATCACGCCGACTGTCCTTGCATAACACGAAATTGTTTACAATGTTTTGCGAACGAAACATCCCGTACCTGGTTAACGCTCTGTTATAACCCCGTTCGAAAACCTGTTTTGTTGTCCTGTTTGTGACGATTTTTTTTCCATTGTAGCCAAGCAAGAGCTGTTTTCACAAACGGTCGAATGATAAAGGGCTTAAGGTGGGGTTGCACATGCCATGATTATGTCCTTGATATAGCAATTAATAAACGAGGTAAGAAGGGTTTCAAACTCGAAGTGGTCAATGACATATCGTCTCACCTCTTCGCTGTTCACATCGTATTTGATGATGCTAACACAGAATCTAACCCGCCCCGCAAAGTAAAGCATGTATGAAAAATGCCGACTGTAGGGGGATTGAAAATTATCTGACTAATAATTTCCGGGATGTGACTGAAATTACCATAACAAACAGTGATAGCCTGGAGGCTGCGATCACTGAACACAAGGAAAAAAATCCAGGACGGCATAGCCATGCGCATTCCAGAAAAAAATAAGTGCATGTCGAACTGCCAGCATACGTAATATATCATGTAGTCTCACAAAAAAACTGTATGCGCCGAGAATGTACACGAAGACGTAGGCAGGGAGAAACCAAGCAACCAATTAACGATTCGCAGGTTGAAATTACTGAGGAAATTGCGCTGTGGCGAGAAAACATATGGGAGGCAAAAATAGCTGAACTCAAGATTCAGGACCGTGACTAGACGTCGTCTTCACAACCAGAAAAACAAAATTCATCAATTTCAAACTGACGCTGGAATAGCTTTTAAACCCCGCAAAAAAGGCACAGGTCTTCGCAAACACACACTAGAAACTGAATTCCAGCCGAACAACCAATCGTATAACAGGCAACTCACTGCACTTATATACAAACAATAGCTTTTTTAAATTACACCAGCCAGTAGTATCAGAGCCATGCACAAACACAGAAATTTAAAAGTGTAACTAAACGCACGAAGTCCATAAAAGCCCCAAGGAATGGCGGCATTAGACCTTCTTTCTCAAAAAACTTACAGTCGAAGCACTGGAATACTCAGCAGCCTGTAACTGTTCCTGTACTGTGCAATGCTAACGTTACACTGCTTCCCCTCCCAATGTAAATAAGATAATGTCATAGTCTTCCACAACCCAGGGTAACATAAAACTCTGCTCTGAAAATTACACTTCCTTAAGTAGCCGAGTGTTTACTACTACACCGACTCATCAGACACATACGCACTGAGAGAAAAGTTTGTTTGCCTCAACAAAAATGTTTTTGTTTATGGTGAAATCAGTATATATCGTTGACTCAAAGAAGTATTTTGTAGTAAGAAAGATTTTGTTGACCCAACAAACTGATTATGTCAACTTAACTGTATATTTGGTTAGGTGTTGCATCGCAATTTTGTTACTAACCAAGTTTGTTTAGACTAACAAAATATTTTGTTACAGAACGTAGATATGTAATATTGTAATGAAAATGAATCATGATAAATCGTTTTAATAAGAAAAATGAATCTTAATTTAATGAATTTATTTTATTTCTTAAATTATACATATAAAAACAAATATTTGTTTGACTAAAAGTTTTTTTTTCATTGTGCGGGAAAATAATATTCTGCCTAACGAGCAGTTTGGTTTAGACAGTGCCCACTCAACAGTAAAACATTTAGTTCGCCTTACTGAGGGAAAAACAAGCGCATTCAATGTCCGAGACTATAGTGTGGCTATATTCCTGGAAGTAGAAAAATCCTTTTATACAGTTTTTCATGAGTATTAAAAAAAACTCTAACAATAAGGCTTCCCTAACTGTTATGTTTAGTAACTTATATATTAAGTAACAGAACATAGAATCACCACAGAAGTTTCTATATCCGATCTAAAACCAATACAGTCATGCGAGCCACGAGGCAGCATCCTAGGCCCGTAATATTAAATATTTACGTAAGCGACATGCCTAAGCCAAAGCATCGCTTCGTAAAGCTAGGCTGATGTGTGGACGACACAGTCCTGTGTAGCAGGTCACACAACCTGCCACTAGCACTGACCGACTGCAACCCGCGCTCATTTGCGATGCGGCAGTGGCGCACGACACGGCGAATAAACATAAACACTACCAAATCAGAGGCAGTGGTGTTTACTCGCAGAAATCTAGCACCGGTTGATCAAAAGCCAATACTAACCATATTAGGAGGACACATTCACCACAAGGATGTCGCGAAATACCTCGGTGTCCAAATGGATCGACAACTACTGTGGCGGACACACATGGACTCGAAGAGGCAACAGGAACAAGGCAGAATGAGCTCACTCTACCCAGTAACGAGGAGGTGCGAAGGCAGTAGAGTGCAGGACGGACTGCTGCTCTACAAAGCCCTCATCCGACCAGTGAGAGCTACTGCAGCCAAAACGCACTTAATGAAACTGCAGCGAACTCAAACCCGATGTATTTGCATTTCCACAGACGCCGCCAAGTACTACCCAGTAGAGGCGCTGGATTGCGATACGAACACAGAGAGCTTACAGAATGTCTATGTCCGAACCACGAAAATGTTTTTCAAGCAAAATGCGTAAAACATCAAAAACCACTTGTTTGCAATTACGATCCCGACGAGGTACAGAAATTAAAACTCCCTAAAATGGTGCTTGTGCACCGATCACTAGTGCTCTGTGGTTGGCTGAGCCGTGAGCTCTCGGCCAATCATACCTGGGCAGAGTTCGCTTATATACCGGTGCACTTAATACAAGTATGCTGTAGGTTCGTAAACTCAGATTAGGCTATTCTACAGCACGTACAACACAGTAGATCAGACCGTAGGGGTTGAGGCTAGGGCCACGCGATGAATGATTAGACAATTTCCCTAACCGACCAACTGCCTACTCGCGATAGCTCAACCTGCAGCTCTATCCTATCCTGGGTGTATTACTATGCACCAACTAGACGTTAGGCATTTCAAAATAATTAACTCGTAAATTCTGAAGCTTACATGCTGGGGGTTGGGTTTTGCAATGACAAATCGGATAATTTCGCTAAGTGCCGACAGCGTTATACTGGCGACAGGTGACCTGCCGCTCTATCCCTTCTGGTGTGAGATCCGACAAGCCAGCACGCGGATAATTAACGTAATTGAGTTAATGCAACTGTTTTCTTATACGCGCTCAACACCATCTTCTTTCTTAGTCCTAAGCACACGTGCCGACATGCAGCCTAGAGGGTGACTACTACTGTCGCCCGCCACCAGGGGCGCATGCGCCGCTGGTCCTAATCCACAAACACCAATGCGTACGGCAAGGTCCAAGCTCCTGACCCCAGCATGGTAGAAACTTTCTGTCCCTGGCCAACTCTTTTTCCTGGACCATCTTTCCTGTCCTGTACTGAACCTCTATGCTTCATGCTTGTGATATTTAACTCCGCATGAATGAGCCCAAGGTTTTCTCTTTGTATATGCAGTATTTACCTGGGAACTTAACTAATTATTGTCTGGAGTGTAAGATAGGGAGTTAGTTATGGCATCAGTTACTGCCATGGCTGACCAATCCCCGAACAAAGCACACGGTGCATGCTTCCCTATCTGCATGATTGGAGCCCAGCATGATTATGCCTGAAGGCTTCGGTCTGGTATTCCGAAACACAAAAATAGGAGTTCAATTCAAGTATTGAACATTCTACACCTGTAGCCTAACCTATTCCTAGTGCACGATAGAACACGGCCAGTCCCTTATTTTTAGGGTACCGATTCTGATGTCCTATCCGTTGCCTATCTGAAGCCCGCATTCCGCGCATGTGCAGAGCTCACTTTTTCGTTGATTTACTCCAGATAGCGAACCCGCGCCTGGTGCCATTAACTCGTATGCAGTCATTTTTGTGATCATTTGGGGACGTACCAAACAAGTTGGTGGGCCAAATGAAACTCTATGATAGCAAAACACTCTTGGAATACATTTTGAACACTTAAATGGTCATAACAAGTAAAAATCGCAACTTATAACGTACTTGAGAAAATTAGGAGGGCGGTTCTGTTTTTGTTGGATGGTGCTACTCTCTCTAGTATTTTTGCTATAATAATTAATTGTATTGATGGTTGCGAAACGTCCTCTGGAATGAGTTGAAACCATTCTCTAGGCTGGCGCAGGGCAAAGTTTATTAAAACGGTTGCCGATTTGTTTACTTACTGGGTTTCGGTTTGGACATGTGCTGGAATACGGCCTACGGATTGGTTGCGGTTTGTATCCCGACAAGGCAGTGCTTATTCACTACCTTACTCGAACGTCTCGGAATACGGCCTCTTTGAGTCTTCCCTAACCCAGGACATCTTCCAAACAAACACACCGAGTTTTTAGTTAGGTTAGAGGAAAGAAATTTAATTGCGGCAGAACTCCTCGTGGGGGAGGGGGGGGGGTGTTTTGGTTTCCCGAGGGTGGGGGGGAAGGGTAGGGCGGAGCCTGTTACGCCCTCGGGACAGCGCGCGGCTCGTTAGCGGACCGGCTCGCGGGGGTGTTTGTTAGCACGGTGCGCGGGTCGATGCCAGCTCCGGCCGACACACGAGCTGCGGTCGAGAGTGGGGTCCACCTCCCCACAGAACGAGGAGCAGGATATACCTGTAGAAGGGCGACTCTTGCCGTGGATACTGAAACCACGTTCTCTCGACACGTGACGTTATCTGTAGTGTAAGCCCATTACGTCTAGCCAAAAATTAAAAAAAAAAAAAAGAAACTAGATTGGGAGTTTCAAATACAAAGTGTTAGGTTTATAATGTTACTTTAACTGCTTGCCGAATAATTCCTTAGTTACAAAGATTTATATTGTTGGATTGTACGAGAAACACTTAATGTTGTTTGGTAATAAAAAAATATGTTCTAATATATTTTTAGGCGATGCAAAATTTCTGGTGTGCCACACAAAAAAAAATATATGTGGCTCCTGAAATGAAGTGAACTAATTTTTACTTGGTTATTTTTCTTATAAAAGCTTGCGCATTACTAATCACAATCAGTATAGCTATGTAAGTAATATATTAAGAAAGCTACTGTCTACCGGGTGGGCCCGAAAATATTTCAAAAATCTAGGGCTAATCTCGGCTGTTAAAGTTTCACATGCAATTGACCTCTCTTCTGCGTGCCTCTCCAGCCAACACTAACTTAATAGAAGGCCTGAGCGCTGTGGAATGTTGAAGGCGTGACGCCTGGTTTGATTTTATAACGAAACATCATTGATCTCATTCAATGATCTAACAAACTTCTACAATAATATTTCTGTGTATAGATTTTTTTTTGGATGTCAAATAAATACTAATACAATAACTGCTTGATATCACCCTGAGTCAGGTCCAGTACCTTGTCATTGTTAAATTTGAAAAACTTAGTATAACCGTATTTTGGTGTGAATGCAGTTGCCTTGCTGTAGTCTGTAAGTGTTTAATTTTGATGTTACTTCCTCTTGAGAGACAATATATTTTATGTTTACCATAGCTGATATCTACTTAAATGCAAGTACCTGTTTCGAGTAATAACTTTTGGCTATTACTGCAGACCACAATTGAGCAAGTTTATTTAAAGTTGGTTAACTCTAAACAATTGTATATTTTGTGACGTTTTAAATTGAGCAACAGTTGTTTTGACATGATGCAAGGTTGTTTAAACTAATACAACACGTCCTTCAGTATGCTTTTTCCCGTCACACCGTGTCCGTGCCATAAATGGGCAGTAAAATTAGTTATTACTATAAAACATTGGAATTTGTTGTCCCATTAAGACTTTCTGAAATGGAATAGCTGTTAAATAAATATTTGGAAGATGATGACATGAAAATGCTTCTGAAGAACTTCCACAAAAAAACGCAGCACAAAATAGTAGTTAGAGTACATTATTTTCTAAATTCCTTGTATGGTCATTTTGTATTAACTAGTTATATTTTAGGTTTCCTTAAGTTATATTACATGATGGCATTTAAATTTATTTTGGTTTCTTAAATAATAAATTATTCCAATTAAAATAAATTATATGTCTAAGGTTTATACCGCAAAAAAAATGTTTATTTTTTTTTTAATTTTGATTTACAGATATCTGACACTTTGCTGGTAGGTTAAATAGTATGTCCCATATACTTTTTTTGTTTATAGAATTCACTGCCATTTTTACTTCGTGATACTTGTTAATAAACCACAACAATATTTATTAATATTAAAACATTCTTAATTGTAAACTATGATTTATAAAATAGCTGTTAACAAAAATATTAACCCGCATTTCCAAAGAAAGTTAAAGAGAAATAGTTTCAAATAAAAGAAGCTTCTTGTACAATTTTTACTGTGTTAAAATTATTCATCGAAACATTAGGCCCTACTAGATAAGTAAATTATTAAGTTTAATTAATAAATATTGTGTTTACAATTATTTGAAACAGTAGAGTTTACTGCATAAGTTAATTAGTAAATTTCCAACTTTGCAAAAATACATACATAATACGAAAATAACCAAAAGCATGTATTACGTTTTTCGTAACTATGCCGAGCTCTATCAGCGGGCAGCACCGCCAACTGAAGGTTACCTCCACGGGGGAAGGATGGCCTACCGCTGATGACGTCACACGGGTGCGAGCAGACCTGAACTCTGGTGGGCGTTGCTTCGGCCATCACCGTCGTCGTCTAACGCCCTCGCCTACCCGGGCACACATAAGGTTTGCACAGTTTCATAAAAAACGGCCTGGTTTTAAAACTGCTTAACTTTTCCGAGTAGTGTCTGTTTCGCGGAAATCATTTAAAAATACCCTGAGGACGGATGAGTAGTTCCGTTTCCTTATTTTTTAAAGCTGAAAATTGTCAAAAAAAAACTTGCTTTCAGAGTAAATATTAGACACTGAACGCCCGGTAGAGTTTTTTTTTTAGAGCTCAAGGGCCTTGCCCTGCACATTTATCATTATTTCTACGACATATGTTAAGGTTACCACTCAAATTTCATAGTTGTCCTATGCACGACGAGACGACT
The DNA here is from genome assembly GCF_032445375.1 of Bacillus rossius redtenbacheri. Lineage (NCBI taxonomy): Eukaryota > Metazoa > Arthropoda > Insecta > Phasmatodea > Bacillidae > Bacillus > Bacillus rossius. Next base: position 39,385,321 of record NC_086333.1, on the reverse strand, counting down.
GCGCACCAGTTCACAGCCTTGCGCTTAGAGGCGATACCGCGCTAGAAGCACCAGCGAACGTCGCGCTTATCATCCCGCCTCACTAACACAGATACACCACTAACGTGGCGGGTCCTTTGGCCCTCATGTACAGCTAGAGCAACCAAATCTTTGCTGGTTCATTCAACCTTAAGCTAGTCTTAACTTGCCTGTAGCTACATAATAACCAAGCCAAATTATATTGTTCATTGGTCGATGACAAGTTCACACCCTTAATCGGAATTAAAATTATCGGGTAACCACATATTCTCCTTGTTGTCCCCTTGTATTCTCAAGGTAAAAAAGGGCGTGTCAATATTTCTGTAGTCTAATAATAAAAGTGAAGCTAATGCAAGCGTGCTTCAAGTGTGCTTCGATAGCAAATTAATCTGTGACATAATCATGGCTCCATGTACGAGGGTATTTTTTCTACCTCCGATGTGGTATAAAAAATACAAATCTACATAACATACCACCAAAATTTTGGAAGGGTCTTACTTATTTTTCATCATAAACGCGAAAACGATCGAGGCATTTTTCATATCGTAACACAGGCTTCTCGATGTCTTCTGCGAAGAAGTTAGCCGCCAGTGAATTAGAGGTACAGGGCCAGCGCCTGGATCTCCCTCTCCCTCACGACGCCGCTGTTTGGCGGGTGGACTAATCACGCGGTGCACTGGCTCCCGCTTCAAGACTAATTGCTAAGATTTGCGAATAGTGAGGCTGAATGCGCCGCACTATTATTCTATCCGCCTCACAGCGGCGTCGTGAGGGAGAGGGATATCCAGGCGCTTGCCCTGTTATCTCTATTCACTGAAGGCTAACTTCTTCGAAGAAAAAAATCCTCTATCATTTTGGCGAGTATGTCGAAAAGTAAGTAAGACCCTGCTGACTTTTGGTAATAAAATTATAATGTTGTGTAAATTTGTCTTTATTATAGCACATCGGAGGTAGGAAAAAAACCGCCCTCGTGTATAGTCAATTAAATCTGCTCCGAATGCTTTTGAGTGGTTGCAAAGGACTATTTACGCAATTTTCGGGGCACCGAGGATTTGGAAGTTGCCCGCGACACTTACAATAATTTTCTACCTTACTTATAAATAAATATAACCTAAAAAAAAAACCCAAATCAATGCAAAATTCCGATTGTAAACATTTTATTTTTTCAAGTGTTGTTCTGTCGCGAACCTAATAAACAAAAACTGAAAGAAAACAACATGAAGATTTGTTGTTAGTAATGTAGAAAAGTATGTTCGGGCACAGGGGTCAGGCGCTGGTGTATGGTGGCGGCTTCTTCCTTGGAATCCTCATCTCCGATGACGTCACAGCGGCTATCTTGGACTCAAAAATTCCTCAAAATTACTCAAAAATTCCTCTTTTAAGGAAAAATTTCTCGTTTTCTTCCACAAAAATTCAAAAATTATGATTTCAAAAAACCTCAAAATACTTTTGCCTTAGAAAGAACACATAATCATAAAAGCAGTTTAAAAGTCCTAAGAGTTAGTCGCTCTAAGCCGCTGACGTCATTTAGGAGTATGACGTAACCGTTGCAATTTCCGTTATGGGCGCCATCTTGAAAATCTCTATTTATTATCCGATTTTAATGGAAAAAAATTAAAATTTTAAAAAAATTCAATTAATAAAATTTTATTAAAAATATTTTTAAAAACTTACATTTACGACATGAAACTCGAAGTCCTCGGTTCGAACCCGTTAAGAACAAAATAAAAATGGCGACCGATCCTTCCCTCATGGTGGCTGCAGGCAGACTGACCACCCACCACTTATGTCAAGGTATATATATACAATTGTTAGCTAGTATGACGTCATATCAGCCATCTTGAAAATCCATAATTTTAAAGTTAGAAAATCGGGAAAAATTAAAAAATTATAAAAAATATTTATTAATCAAATTTTAATAAAACTCTTTTAAAACACCGTTGCACTTTTCGTTACGGCCACCATCATGGAAATCCGTAATATTATTCTCGAAATTTGGAAAAAATTTCATAAATTATAATACAATTTTAATAATCAGGTTTTAATAAAATAATATTTAAAAACACACGCCTTGATGTCCTCTGTTCGAACCCGCTAAGAGCAAAAATAAAAAAATGTCGATAGATCCTTCTTTCATGAAAGCCACCTGCCGACTGACCCACCAATACCAAGGTATATATATCATTAGCTGGTATTATGTCATGTCCGCCATCTTGTATTCGTCTGCTGGAGGCTACCATCTTGTTTTCGGCTCCTAGAGTGTGCTGAAAACATGTTAGTGTAATTTTTACCCGCTAGAGTGCAGTAATCATTTATTATTACTGTGGCACCCATCATCTTGAAAATTGAACGCCATCTTTGAATTGTGTAATTATTTAGATCGAAATTTGGAAATAATTCCAAAAATTTCAAAAAAAAACATTAATGTACATATTTAATCGATTCTTGGTTCGATCTCTGAACGAAGCTAAAAATAAATTTAATTAAAATACCAGAAAAGTGTCAGGTTCGAGAAATAAAAGACCACAAGTTCTTTTAGAAACATTACATTTATTACATAATTTATATTCTATTACAGGAACAATTGTTAAAGTTAACAATCTTATAAACATTTAGCCCTGCATAGCCGAGAAATGACTAATTCTTAGCTCCAATAGGTTTATACTAGACAGAGACAACCAGAACCTTTACAGACATAGTCCTCATCTTCTTGACAGAGTTTCTGGATGTCGTGTTTAACCGTTTGATTCACATCTCAGAACTGTAAATTACTGCAGCCGAAGTCTTGAATGCAAACTTCTTCACTTTTTCATCGAACGGAAATGGCTTTCCATATAAACATTCCAACCACAAGTTATATTTCAAAGGTCCGTTTGTTGGTACGTCATCAGTAAGCTGATTGATTATGTTCTGTCTGATATCATCAAGAAAATAACAAATATATTTTGACTCACTAATCGTATTTAGATAATAGTAGTCGTTCAATGTTCTACGAAATGCAGACTGCGCCAAGTAGAAGCCATTATCATTCACCTGTAGAGCATCGACCACAGTCTTAGGTTTAGTTTCATGTCCAGACGTCATACCAATCGGATGCTGCTCATCTGTTTTTTTTTTTGCCTGAACGCTCACGAGTCTTCAACATAAACCGAGGAGTCGAAATATCTGCAGGTAGTTCATCAGTAGGCACACGGACTTTACCGTTGCATTTTTTCGCATGTCGTCGCAAACTGTCAATTCGAGTAAACATTCTCGGCACTCATCGCAGCGAAACTTCATGCGAGAAGGATTCTTCTTGCATTAACTCCGTTCATGTCTCCGTGCATCGTGGGAAAATGCGAACGACATATCACAGTAGCTACAAGGATACCGTGCTGATGAAGCCGAACCTTCCAGACCCGAACCAGATGTCGATGTTACTGCAATTGTACAATTTCCAGGCATACTCTTATGCACATCAATCATTCGTTGTTGCACCGAAACCTTTACTTTCTGCCGCGCAGCTGGACCTTTGCATGTATTCATGTGAGTTTCATATTATCTTTTCTGACAAACTGCTTATGAAAATTTTCTCACAAACAAACATTTTACGATATAGGTTCTTGGCACATTCGCTCCTCTCGTGTCGTCGAGCATTGCTGTTGTTTGAGAAAATCGTGACGCAGTAACAGCACCGATGTTGGTTAGTTGTTTTCGAATCAGCAGCCATTGAAGTCTCCATCGAGGGCGAAACGTCGTTCATCGTGGTTTCCTGCGCACCCAGCTCTGTAGTCATTAAGCTCTCTTCTGCTGGTGGTATTGCGACTGTTTAAGTCTCCTCCAATGTTGATGTCGTCGTTGCTACGGGATCTGCTCCTTCTTCGTCGCCGCTGACGTCAGGGTTCCCGTAGACGATGGTACAACATCCATCGAGTTCGACGTTAAAGACGGTAAAAATGCCATCGAGTTCACAATAACAGGTAATTACGCGACTTATGCACCAGAAGAAACAAGCTAGGTGATCCTTACACCGTCGACGAAAGTAAAAAACTGAGCCACCAGCTGTCTAGGACTCGCTTATATACATGCACCGGATGGAATTATACGCTAGTCAAATCAAGAACCATTTACTATAATACTAGAGTCAAAACAACATAAAAAATAGAAGCCCATTCAACGGAAAAGGAAGCACAATCAAAATGGCAGCACATTTTGGAATCACAATCAAGAAGGCAGCACATTTTGGAAGCACAATCAAAAATGCAGTACATTTTTGAAGCTCAATAAAAAGGCAGCACATTTTGGAAGCACAATCAACAAAAAGGAAGCACAATCGGAAGCACACTCAACAAACAGGAAGCACATTCAATAAACAGGAAGCACACCTAACGAAAAGGACGCACATTTTCAACTCAGGTTGCGTTCCTGTGCCCAGACATACTTTTCTACACTACTGTTGTTGGAAATTAAAAGACAATGTATTATCACAAAAGACGCACTTGATTTTTAAAGTAAACATGTAACCACTTTTAGAGCCTAATAATTAGGCTCAAGCCGATCTACTGTTTTAGGGTTTTGAACTTTTGGTTCGTCTTTTCGCCAAATCTAAGGTATTTTTCTGTAGTAATCTTTCCTCCTTGTCCCAGAATTAAATGCTGTGTTGTCCTTTAAGATCCAAACTGCGAAAGGCAATGGTAAATAACCCCATATTCATCTTTCTTAGCGCGCTCCAGACACGAAATGACCATATCGCTGCGGAGATGACTGGTGACTCGGTCCTATCTCCGGGTTGTACTTGAGATTTTCACATTCACGTATTCACAACACTTAATATAGCTACAACGTGTCCAAGCTTACCTCCAAACTATTCTTATCTCTTGCATTACTTCCCAGGTAAACTGTAACTAACTGATGACATCGCAGCGATTTTATTCTAATTTTTCAACGTCACCAATTAATAAGAGTGTTTGACGGCTTGGGAATTCATTCAGCCCATATCCGACCACCTGGCGCTCGCCTGCGCATATGTTCGCCCCATCCACGGGATTGGAGGACGAGAGAGATGAATGCGGACCATCAGCGGCGTCGAGGAGGGATGCTGGGACTTCAATCTCGGGCTGCATCCACCGCCTCGGGAGAATAATGGCGGACATGACGCCCCACCCCGGATCCCTCCGCGACTGCAGGAATAATCTCCTGAGCCAATCTGCGTCTTGCCACTAGGCAGCGAGCTGCACGTACACTCCGTTCAAGATGAAGTGTCACTTCATGGCAGGTGCTTCAGCGAACAATTTAGATCTTGAGAGATGCTTCGGAAAACATATATAAAGTTCTTGAAATGTGCTTCAAAAAACATTTAGATCCTGAAAGATCCTCCAGCAAACATTCATTTCTTGATAGGCGTTTCAGCAAAAACATTAATATTGAAAGGTGCATCAAAAAACGTTTAGATGTTGAAAGGTGCTTTAGCAAACATTTAGATCTTAGAAAGTTTCTGCAGCCAAAATTTAGATAGTGAAAGGTGCTTGCGCAAACTCTTATATCTTGAGAGATATTTTAGCAAATTATTAAAATTCTTGAAAGGTGCTTCGGTAAACATTTAGTGGTTGGAAGGTAATCAAGCAATTATTTATATCTTCGTTCTGAAATTTGATATTTAAAGACAAACATGATGCTGTAGTTACAATATTTACCACTTAAAAGACATTGCATGTATGATGTTAGAAATTTCAGTATTTTATTTTTTCCAAAGAAGAATACATTAAAAAGAAACTACTTAAGAATTTTTCATGTTTCCGGATGAACATTATACCTTTATATTTTTTACGCGGTTTTAAGAATTTCTAGTCTTGTGTTTTCAAGAAAACAAGGTAAAATTTCCTGTAAAATAAATATTACCATATCATTTTGTAGACGTGAAATTTATTTATTTATTTTGTAATTATTAAGACCATTCTTCACATTTTAACTTAGTAACTTCACATCAATGAGCAATTGTAACTAGTGTTCTTCAAAAACTGGGTATGGAAAACAAATAAATATCATGATTGGCGAATTAAATTAGTCAAGAAGTATCATTGGTGAAATTCAGGTTTAAGGTTTGTTTACTGATTTGGTATGAAGGATGTTTTCTTCTTTCGAAGCATTTTTGGGGTAAGTATTATTTTTGCCAACTTCTTATTCCTCATTATTTATTCCGCTATGTCTCGTGATGATGTTATCACGTGTCGGCTGGAATAACTAGAGATGATAATCGGTCTCCTGAATTTTGTCTATCAAACTGTATACAATTATTGCATCCGTTGTTGACGCGTTATAATAAGTTGTACTTAATTAAAATTGTTCTTGTGTTATTTTTCTAGTATTTTTTGTGTGTTATTCATTACTCAAACATAAAATTTTTTCATTCCACTATTGTTATGTGGTCTAGAGATCAAAAAACAGAATACAAATTCGAAATTTTTAGAATGTCCTGCCATGGTAACGAATGCAATATAAAGTTTACTGATTTTTTTCTTAAAATGGAGGATATTTAAAAAAAATCAACCAACACTTTGAACGATTACGTATTAAAAATTCCAGCATTTAAGGTATGTGTGAACAAATAATAAGTACCTACTAAAAGAAACCGGGGTATAGCTTGAATATCCCTGGTTTTAAAAAGTACCTAAGATTTTATGGTCATTACGTAGTATCTAATAGTACCATAAAATTGTAGATTAAAGATAAAAAATCGATTGTTCAGTCTAGAGTGACAAAGGTTTGAAGATGCTATCGGTAATTTGTATTATTCGGCGTGGCGTCACGGTAGCAGCGCATCGCGATGACGTATGTACCAAGGGTTTAAAAAGGAAGGGGAGAGGGGTAAAGTGATATTACAGATATTTGTACACTTGTACATTTAAATTAAATCGACTGTATCACAACAAAATAGTGGGCTCGGATTCTCAAGAGTTGTCTCTAGTGTTGTCCCACTACCTCCAATAGTTAAAGTTATTTGTAAACTGTTTCCTGAATAGCTTTCCAGTGTCAACTGCGCAAAATATAAACATAATTAAAACAAAATAAACTCCAATGATTGAATATTCAATGGTTTAAATATAACTATGCCTGCATGAAAAATCAATTAAAATATAAAATTATGCGCCAATTTTCGTAAGAAATACTCATTGTTACCCCTAGACACGTCGGAACGTATTTCACATATATGTCAAAATAACCATAGCCTGTGTGTTTTACGTAACAATATCTTTCTTGTATCACAAACAGTTTCTTGGCAAATTTTTCAAACGAATCTTTTGTAAAATTACAGATAATTCTTCCCGACATCGAAACAAACCTATCATTCACACCAACAAAATGGAAAGAATTTGAAACAAAAACAACGAGAAAAGTGGTTCTAAGCACCTAACCGCCCCCCCCCCCCCGCCCCCACCCGTCCACGCAATGAAATTCTGCGTACCCCCGTGGTCTATACGACCTTCGCAGACGTCGGATGTTGCACAGACCACCGGAGCCACGCAACAACGAAAAAAAAAAGATAGCAACCGCTATATTAATTTTTTTTTTAACTGTCAAAATATTTTATTGTGGCAGCAAAATAATTCTGCACAGCCCAAAACTATTGTGTTGTAATATGGAAAGATCTTGTACGTACGGTGTGTATTGACCAAAATGTTTTTGCAAAGACCACAAAATTTTTTTTAATTTTTTTACGAGCCCCGTGGCGAGCTGGGACGAACATCCCTCGCAGCGGTAGCGACACGGCCGTTGACGATCGTAAAACCAGCCCGAAGGCGTGGGAGGGACTCGATAAAGCCCTTCCACTCCCTCCTGAGGCCCACGCAGTTGCCCGCGAGGGGGGGAGGCATCGGGGATAGTAGGGACGCCGTCAGCACGCCGGTGGCTTGGTTTAATGTTCCCCCACCCCTTTTCCCTCGTCTCACTTGTCACGGGCAGCGGGCCACTCACCGCTGCGAGCGACTGCTGGGTTTTCACTCGCGTCCACTCTGCCAGGTTCACAGGAGGACCTTTATGGGCGCCATATTTATTCCGAGCCTGATATATATATATATATATGCAAATTGTGTTTTCAACTAAATTTCTGGACGCTAATCACAAGTATTTACCGCACCCTCCGCTAGAATTCACTGCCGGAGCAGTTACGTCCGGCTACTCCTACCACATTCAATTTCAAAGCACACATCATAACACTAAGTATATGTTATTGAGCTGATTCAAAATTATTATTAAATGACATTATAATTTAATTCAAAAGAGTAAAAAAAAATATTCCAGCGACGA